>NC_083316.1:5309803-6686053 GCF_963455315.2 Globicephala melas | reverse complement strand
CCCAAGTTGTGCCAGTTAAAACCTGTTGGTGAAAAGAGGACCCATGTAAACAATAAAAGTATACCTTTGGATCCAAAAAAAAGAGAGCTTTAGAAAGAAGAAGGAAGGATTTCCAGTTTCTATGACGTAAGATGATCTCCTTCTTCCCTTGTGTACAAGGGTGGCTGCTCCCTTTACCTGGTGATACCCTTCCCATCACCTGGACAACCTCTCCTCACCCTTAAGATACATCAAGACAGAACTCAGAGAGCTGCCCCTGACCATGGCAGGCTTAGATGGGGCCGCTCGTGTTTCACCACAGCACAATCTGTGTGACTATCATCACGTGGTCCCAGTGACGTGAAAACCTATTTACCAGTCTGTCCCCCACAGTTGTGCCGAGTACTGACCAGCCCTGTTTCCCACCCCGCAGTTGATGGTGGTCACCTCCACCATCTTTATTTACCTTTGAAATTGTGTAGACTCACTCTATCACAGACCCTCATTCAGTGTTTGACCAGTGAATCAGTGAGGATAAAATATAGAAAAAAAGACAGAAATAAGGAAATAAAGAAAAGGTGTGGTAACAAAATGAGCTTCCAGATTAGGAATCACTGAGGGTTGATGCCTGAGAACCCTCCAGTGGGAACCTTCAAGCCCCTTCTTCTCTGGCAGCAATAATAGCCCCTTCAGTTAGGAAAAAATAACATGGAAAACACCAGATGGAGCGGAAGAACCCAAGCCATTTCTTGGACGAGGGAGTGGCCAATTTCACAGGCTACTCGGTTAGAAAAGCCTTGCTGGCTCTTTCTATGACAAGAATGTTGTGGTCTAAGGGAAATCTACCTTTATTTGGTTTTAACCAATTCTCTTACAGGTAGTCGCATGTGTTTGGTTTAAATGAAGACATTTATAAAAGTTCTTATTATCTGTGCCCTAAACTGTAGTTGAAGAGTCCATTTGGCTATAATAGAATTGACTGCAGATAACTGGCCTCAAACTGACCGGCCCCTGTAACCAACTGAGCAAGACATTTCCGCCCATTCAGGGAGCAATTACACCTCATCACACCCTCCTGCTCCATTTCATACTGGTTTCTGGGTGTCTGGTGGCCAGGGAGGAGGTGGGCAGGTAACTTACACTTACAAATCTTCTCTTGGCTTCTGCCTGCTTCCTGCCTATTTTCAACATCTCAGCTCTTATTTTGTCTCTTCAGCTTGCCACTCTGGACTCCTCATCTGTCTCCCATCTCCAAACTTCCTCAGCCCGGCTCTTCCTTTCCCATGTCCACTCTCAGTTAAAATTCATCTGATAATAGCTAATGCTAGGAAAATGGACACACGAGCTCCCTTTTTGGGATGGGAAACCTGAGACATTAAACGTGAGACATTGGAAGTGGCTTTCCTAAGATCACATAACTACTTAGTGACAGACCTGGGAACTTTATTTTTATCTCCTGACTCCTGGGTGCAGTCTGCCTCCAGATCAACCAGGGTCTCTCCACCAAGTCCGTGAATGCAAAGCTTCCCAGAATGGAGCCCCCGTTTGAACGTAGATAGAGAATCACCAACTCTTCAAAGTCAAGGAAGCACAATTCACTGCCCTGTAATATCCAGAACCAGCTCTATACATAAAATAATATTCAACTTCTGGTATAATATGAAGAACAACTAACAAAGGATTACGTGGGAATATTAAACAGCACCAAATGCCTTCACGGCAAGTGTCTAACACAGAAAGGATCCCCCTATCTCTTCTCCAGCTTTTTTTCTGTCTTTAAAGTGTATTGAATTGAATGCTTAGTTTGGTTTGCGTCGTATCCCTTAATATGTTGTTTGGCCAAATTCAGTTACTTCCTTGGCAAGTATTTTATTCATTCAGTAACCAATTTGCTATAAAATTTTGACCAGGGCTAGATTTAAGCAGCCAGGTGGTTTGAGCTCTGTGTGTTTGAGGATATGGACCAAGATTGTATTCACTGCAAAGACCAAAGAATCAGGGAATAAAACTTAAAATTTACCTAATACACAAGGCAAGACTTGTGTGCTCGTACCTTAACATTACATAACATGGCAACATGGCCTTGGCTGCCTTCGTCTGGGACCCTTTTACTCTGCTGTGTCCCTTTGTGTTCTCTTTGAGGAATAATCATAATTATTCTCTCCTTCCCTTCTTGCCCTCTTTACCTCACTTCTTAATATGCTTTACATTAGAAAAGACTCTAACCTAATGGCTGCCCAGGGGAAATATCTCCCCAGATACATGCATTTATTGATAGAGCAGGTCAATTGGAAATTAATATATATTTAAATGGAAATAATAAGAATAGAGATTTTTATTTCTGTACATCACTGGGATTGTATTCCAGCCAAGCTCATTTATTTTGAGACTGCTTCTACAGCACATTAAAAAAAAGTGACTATTAGATAAAATTGAATCAGCATCTGCTCATATGCTGCTTCATTCTAATCTACTACATAGCCGTTGCAATTATATAATGGGATTACATGATGTGATTTGGATTGCCTGGGTCTAGTTTTCTTTGCCCCCAAGAGGCTATCTGACAAATGCTGAGAATAACTTGCCAGAGAGAAAATACACCTCCTTTCTCAGCACAGGACACGTTGTAATTTAAATTCATTATCAAGGAATGTAAGATCACATTAAATATGTGTAAAAATAATCTTCCTGTTTAGGAGCAGCTGAATTTTCACTATTAAATTATGTCAAATCTCTACCATGTAAGTGTTTCTTTACCGTGGGACATAGATGAACATTAGTATTTCTACCAAAGTGCACTGTTGTATTTATTAGATTGTAGCATTAATCCTGTTTTAGTCTAAATAACTTTTAAACCAGTAATTCAGTACCTATGTTTTCCTCTTTCCACTTCATGGGACCAACCAGTCAGCCTCTCCCTCTTCTCACCCTGTTGTATGGACACCAACATACCAGAGAGGACTTTATACTCTGACTTTAAAATAGTTGATTTTCTAGGTGACCAGAGTTCCATTTATGACCTAGGCCTTAGAATCTATAATTCTACAGTGGAAAGAGACCTGTGAAATCCATCTACTCCTATATTTATCAGAAAAGAAAGCTGAAACTAAAGATAGCCAATGAGTTTCTCCCATGCAGAAATACAGTAGCCTTAAATTTTTAGTATGAATTCTTTCCCTGAATTTCTTCTTTATGGCCATTCTCTCTGTTAAGTAGATAACCAGCTCAGACCTCTTTCCCCTGAGGGCAGCCCACCCTTGGGGAGACCTCTGGAACTGTGGAGCTGGAGAGCTGTGGCCAATGGCCCCAGGGTGGTTCTTGGCAGCAGCTGGGCTTGGGGCTGACCTTCTCCATGATGCTGCAGACTCAGCTCATTTCATCGTGTCCCCATTGGGAGCACTCCCCATGCCTCACCCACAGCTGACTCGTCACCAATCCCAGTGACTTTTCCAATAGGAAGCTCAGCGTCTTGCTGAGCCCCATACTGACAAGTGCAGAATCACATCTGTCTTCTGAAAATCAAGTCTCCTTGAAGGAATTCATTCAAAACTCTCCTAAACTGAACACATGAGAGAGAGAGAGGCATAACAGGCTCTCATCACTACCTTTCTTCTTTCTGGAAACGTTTACAGAGCAACACAGCAGTGAGGGGAGGGAGCAAGTCACAAACAAGAAAACAAATAGCAAACAGTGTATTTGCAAATGTGGTAAGTTTTCTGAAGGAAATAGACAAAGAGAAAAGTGACTGAGGAAGTCCTAATTACATGGATCTTGGCTCTCAGGAGGGGGCATTAAAGCTGGTCTGAAAGGTGAAGTCAGCAATGTGAAAAGTTGAGGGAAAAATCTTCTAGTTCAGGAACAGAAAATGCAAATGTTGAATATTGTGTCTCACTGCAGCCAGACCTATCCCAAGGGATTAAAACAATGGCAACACATTTCTAAGAGTCCAACTCACTCCAAAACATGACCTTCAAGGGTTTAGAAAGGGCTTCCAAGGCCCTGGATACATTCAGTGATAATTCCAGGGTGATTATCAACACTTGAAATACTTTGATGCCAACAGCAAAAGAACCATGGTTTACTTGATGTTTTAATCAGATAGAAAGCTTTGAACCTTTGAAAATACCAGTGCAGCAAAGTACTAATCAGGAAGTGTAAAAAGAGCCCTGGACTTGGAGTCATAAAGGGCATTCTCAGCTGGGCTCTGGCACTAGGAAACCTGGTGACACGGAGAACACAGAGGAAGGTCTAGGTCCTTCCTAGATCTTGATGGATAAATGGAGGGATTGCACCTCTGATCACCAAGGTCTACTCCTGAGCTAACACTGTGCTTCTCAAGCATCCAGAGACTCCACTATATGAGCTCAGTGATGAGGGCTAACCACCATATAGGCTGGAAGAGCTGGTCCCATGAAGCCAATCCAGACAGGCGTGATATGTTTCCACCCCAGGGAATTAAACTCTGTTCCTCCTCTTCCCTGTTCCTAGAAACCCACAGCCAGGAAGCCTGGCTGAGCGTGCACACGCGCCATTAGACTACCTGGCTCCCTGGTCACCACGAAGTACTTGCCCTGGTGATACCACTTCCCCACCATGTGGCTCAACTGCAAAACAGTTTGACCTCATGTGGAATCTTATAATACCCTTTGCTCTAAACAAATACATTTTGTGACAACATGAACCACTGTGCATTTGTGGTCTTCATGGCTGTTATCATAAGCCGGACTAGTCTTGATATTCAAGGTGATGGCTTATATCTTTGCAAACTATCCTTGTTATAACTCCTCCTCCACTCCCACAACTACTCAGGGAAACTAGTCTCAGTACCTTATAGCTACTTCTCTACATAAAGACTTTTTTTGATGTCAATAACACCAGCCTTAAAAACCGGTTCATCTCTGAGAAGCCACCATTAGAAATGCTAATATGCCTTTTAGGCCACCATGCTCAGTAAGATTGGGTATACACAACTGACAAAACAGCTCCGTAACAACCAAGTGATGAAAGTGTTTATTCCAATTTATCTTTTATATGTTTGATATATCTGATTTTATATGTTCCAGAACTGCTGACTTCTTAGTACAATATCATGTAAGGAGGCACTTAATATCCATTTGTCCCCAAAGTGGGGAAGGTAAGGTTTTTATTTTTTCCTTTAGACTTTAGTTTTTTAGAGCAGTTTTAGGTTTGCAGCAAAATCGAAGGGAAAGTACAGGGATTTCACATACACTCTCTGTCTCCACACATGCATGACCTCCCTCTTTATCGTCCCCCACCAGAGTGGTACCTTTGTTGTAACTGATGAACCTACAGGGACACATCATGATTACCCGAAGTTCATAGTTTACATTATGGTTCACTCTTGGTGTTGTACCGTCTCTGGGTTTGGACAAACGCATAGTGTCTTGTATCTATAATTATTGTATCACACAGGGTATTTTCACTGCCCTAAGAATCCTTTGTGCTCTGCCTGTTCATCCCTCCCCCTTTTCCAAAACTCTGCCAACCACTGATCCTTTTACTCCTTTTTCCTTTTCCAGAATCCTTTTTCCTTTTCCAGAATGTCATATGGGTGGAATCATAAAGTATTTAGCCTTTTCAGATTGGTTTTTTCACTAAGTAATATGCATTTAAAATTTCCCCATGTCTTTTCATGACTTAACAGCTCATTTCTACTGTCTGGATGTACCAGAGTTTATTTATCCCTTCATCTACTGAAGGACATATTGGTTGCTTCCAAAGGTTAAATTTTAATAACTTTGTTTTGCCAGCCAAAATTCTCCACTGTAGAATCATAATTTTCCCTTTGTAGATAATTCATGGGTAGATGATTTGAGGGTATAAAACTGCCCTGCTTTTTATCAGGCTTTCATCTACTTAACAATTTTAGCATCCATTGTTGAGTTTCTAACTCTATCATTCTATATTTTACTAATTGTCATCATACTGTAAGAGAGAGCTTTCCATCCTCCTATTTATGTGTTTGTTTTTATCATGGTAGACTTATGTATTTTTATTTTATACAATGGGTTACACTGTATTCATTGTACATTGATAATCACTCTGGAGTTATCACTGAATGTGCCCAGGGCCTTGGAGGACCTTTCCAAACTTTCAAAAGTCATGTTTTGGAATGAGTTTGGCTCTTAGGAATGCGTTACCATTGTTTTAATCCCTTGGGATAGGATTGGCTGCAATGCAATATGATATTCAATATGCATTGCCTATTACAGTAGATGTCTCTTTTGATGCTCAAATTTTCACAGATTGGACCCAAGACAGCTCTTCCAGCTGGTTCCTGGCTGCCTTTGATATGTTCCTATGACTCTTTAAAGACTTATTTATTTTCTGGTACAATAAGATGTTCCAGACTCATCTTGTGCTTTTCGTGGCCCAACTCTGGAATCAGCCATCTTTCCAAGGAGTCCTGGCTCCTTTCAACAGAGATTATTTTTTAGTAACCAATATTTTGGTGCTAGGCTGTATGTGTTTTAGATTTTTCACTAAGTTCATAGGAAAGAGCAGGAGCTCACTCTAATCACTCTTTGAAAATATATAGGGTGGTTAAGAAGAGTGAAAATTGAAATTTGGCATATGAGAACAGCTGGATTGTGGTATTGTATCCATATAATACCTCCTTAAGTATTTCTGTGCAAACTGAATGGGCTTGCCTTTTGTCTTTGAAATTGCTTGGTTTTAATGCCAGTGACTTACGCTGCTTCATCATTTGTTCCAAACTTGGAGGGAGTAGGAGGACTGAATAAATTGAGCAAAGTAATATCTGTGAACTATTGAAAAATCATATCACATGATGTCTTCCACAGTCCTTCTTTAAAGTTACACATAATCCATTTCACATAATTACGCTTTATTGTTCTATTCCTATGACTACTTGAAAGAAAATTATTTCTGTAGAAACTGTGCTTTTTCTTCTTTGCATAACTTTTCTATGAGATTAAAAATGCACTAAGATGCTTGCAGAATTCGCTGTCCCAAAAAGTAAAAGCCTAAATAGAGTCACAGGTATTTTCAAGTAAGGCTTTCAGGCTTTACTTTACACTATTTGAAAATGTAGATAACATATTTCATATTTTCTCCTCTTTAGGTACAATATCATTATCAGTTCTGAGATTAGTTATTAGTGGTCACAGCATCAAATGGAATTTCTAATAAAAATCCCTTATTTTATAGTAGACATCTTTTGAATGTTGTCTGGTAGAAATTTCACTCCAACCTCTACTAATAATTTGGTTGTATCTAACACTTAGTGTCTTGTTTGTGCCAAGTTCTTTATATAGTCTATCTCCTTTACTAAATTATGTTTTACTCTCTCCATTTCAGTGTCTGGGAAAGGCAGCTGGAGCTCCAGTATCTCTCAAGGTCTTAGTTTAGAACTGGACCAGACACCCATGCTGGTCCTTCCTGACCATAGTCCACAGAGGCTTCATTTTATAGTATTGTTCAGTATTCATGCTGGGTAAACATCGTCTCCTTGCATTAAACTAGATAATGTGTTTAAAGCACCTACTCTGTGCCTGTTTGTGAATTCCAATTTTGTGTTGCTTCTCTTCCTTAATGTGATAGATGTGTTTCAGAATATGCCATCTACCAGGATAATTTGCATTTGCCAGTGCTTCCAAAACTCTGGGATTCTCCTCTTTGACACTGTATCAGATAATCAATAATTTTTCAGCCAAAACATATATTTTCTGAGGAAGTTCATTTATTTAAAGGTACATTCTGCAAATTCCTTATTTAGTTCACCACTTGGGAGAGGCCTCTATACATTGAGCTTACTAATGTAGATGCATTTCTCTAATAATTGGCATGGGTAGGTGTTGATTATTAGATGAAAAGTGCAAATCCAAGTAAAAATCCCTTTTGAAATAATGTGAGTGTAACTACATAGAAAAAGTATTATCTCTAGGAGATGGAATTGGGGTAATTCTTACTTTTCTATTTATGACACCCTGAAATGAAGAAAGTATGCCAAATCTACCATATGAGGAACTTAACCATCAGAAGTTCTAAATGTAAAGTACACTGAAGTGTAGCCCTGGAAAAGAAGAATCCATGAGCAATTTCCATCATAGAGAACAGAGGTAAACACACAAATCTAAACAAATGCTGTTAGTAAAAAAATAAGGATACAAACCATCTATAAATTGGATATTAAAACAGCCTTGTACAGATCAATTGTTTTTTTAAGGAACCACTTGTGTAAAAACTATTAACTAGATGAATTATATTAATGAGTTTTTCCAATTGTGAAATATCTCTGCCTCATAAACATATTATTCTCATTCATTTTATTATCCTCTCAAATTAGATCTGCCAGGATTTTATTTATGATTTGGGAATCTACATTCACAAGTGATATTGATAACTCCTCTATGAATCAGCCACAAACAGTGAACAAATGATGACATTTTGTCAAAAAGTCTTGGAACCCTCTCCCAGGTTTCTCCCTGCCTCGTCCTCCCCTGAGAGGCAGTAGGTATCATTGACCTGGTGTGTAGTGTCCCTGGGAAAGGAAGAAAGATGCAGCCGGCAGAGCAAGGTGGCAATGATCGGTCCTGAGCGATGTCCACAACCTGGCAGAGGAGTGGGCTCCAAGGTGGCCACTTTGTCCACTGGAATCCCCTCCTTTGTCTGTTGTTCTCTGAGGACAGAAAAAAAAAAGCGTCCCTTGAAAATTAACTTATACTTCTTCTACTCTGAGGAGGTGGTTTGGGAATAGATGAGCTAGAACTTTCTATTTTAGGCTTAAGAGAATTTACTCACTTTTTCTTTAAGTAGGGCCTGGTTTTTGTTTCTTTGTTTGTTTGGCTGGTTGGTTGGTTTGGTTTGTTCTGTTTTTGGTTAGCTTAACACTGATGCTTCAAAATTGCTGAGAAATAGATCTTTATATTTTATGATAACATTATATTCTGAATTCAAAAGCCATACCCATCTCAAATTTTCAGGAGATTTTCCAACTTATTCTTTCATTTTCTGAGTCAACAAAATGAAACAGATATTACAATGATCAGCATTATAAACAGATCTCATGGGCATCCTCTTGTATCTGGAAATGGCACAATGCTGATTTGTTGTATAACTGTCCCACTTTTGTTTTGGGAAATGTTATGATACTTTACATATGTCATTCCTAATAAACTAAGACAGGAGTGGCAAGCTTCTCTCTACCTGAACGCACAAATAGAAAGAGAGTTTGATGAACAGCTGGAATGTGGATGACATATGCTGTTTTCTTTGTGTTTCGATGAACAAAAATCATAATTTAAGAAAAGTGTACAAATCCAGAAATTGGCCATTACATTTCCTGTGAACAACGTAGGTGTTTGGTACATTGCTGGATGCAAAGACAATACAACAAAAGTATGAAACACATGCTTTATCTTCAAGGACCACCATCACACAGAGATTTGTGGATCATACACCCAGCTCCTCCTTCTTCTTCTTCTTCTTCTTCTTCTTCCTCTTCTTCTTCTTCTTCCTCTACTTCTTCTTCCTGTTCCTCTTCCTCTTCCTCTTCTTCTTCCTCTTCCTCTTCCTCCTCTTCCTCTTCCCCCTCCTCTTCTTCTTCTTCTTCTTCTTCTTTTGATGAGAATGCGTAAGATCTAGTCTCAGCAACTTTAAAGTACATACATAATATTGATATTGTGTGCTTAACCAAGGCACAATGCTGTATTTTAGATCCTCAGAACTTATTCTTATAACTGAAAATGTGTAAGCTCTGACCTACATCACTTCGTTTTCCCCTCCTCCCAGCCCCTGGTATCCACCATTCTATTATTCTTTTCTCTGTTTCTGTAATCAGCTTTTTTAAAGATTTCATATATAAATGATACCATATAATATTTTTATTTCTCTGTCTGGCTTATTTCACTTAGCATAATGCCATCCAGGTTCATCCATGTCATCACAAACAGCAGGATTTCCTCCTTTTTCTGGCTTGAATAATATTCCATTGGTGTATTTTCTTTATGCCTTCATCATTGAAGGACATTTAAGTTGTTTCCATGCCTCGGGTACTGTGAATAATGCTGCAGTGAACATGGGAGTATAGATATTTCTTCAAGATACTGATTTTGACTATTTTGGATATGTACCCAGATGTGGAATTGCTGGATCATATGGTAGTTCTATTTTTAATTATTTGAGAAAACTTCATACTGTTCTCCATAGTGGCTATACCAACTTACATTCCCATCAACAGGTTATAAGGATTCCCTTTTCTCCAAATGCTCTCCAGAATATTTTATCTCTTTTTGCTTTGATAATAGATTGATGGTGAGTCTTATACAAGAACTTTGTGGAATTACATCTCTTTCTTTCAAATAAATGAGTATTTGATCTTAGAAAATCTTCAGTTGCCACTGGTAAATCTGAGATGTCTACATTTTCAATTATGTTAAAAGCAAACGTACCACCTACCCTCCAAGGCTTTTATTAATTCCAAGTGTCAGTATGTATAATTGGAAAGAGATTTTAAAGATAAATCAAATAGTGTGAGAATTAAGAGATTCTGACACCTTTGGGGATTGTTTTAAAATTATTGCACGGATTCTTTTATTTATTTATTTTTTTCCGCTGGGGGTTGGGACTGGGTAGACCACCAATGAATCTGTCATTCTCTCATATACTCTCATTATTTATTATTATCATCTGCCCTGGGAGCTTGTAGATTAATAAAAAGTTCCCTTAAGGTATGCTACAAGTAAAGGGAAATTAGCCAGCTTTCCCACCTCATTTTATGCTAATATATTAAATTATGAGCTCTGAAGAAATTAGCAAGGACATGAAATCAACTACCATGTCTTCCTTTGAGCAAATTAAAATGTAATAAGTACAGATATTCTGTAACCATCAGGTATTAAACTCCTTTCCTCTTTTTCTTTTTTTTTCCTTTTAACATAACCAAGGCTGTAAATATACCATATATACATACATATAGGCATACATATATGTGTGTACACATGTATATATATAAAACATATACATATGTGTGTGTGTAAACTGAGAGTTATCATTCCTTCCTAAATAATCCTATATTTATTTGGTGTGACACAAGATAAAAAGTATAATGAAATCTGGAAGGTGATGTACAGTTTCCTAAAGACTAAGAGGAGAAAAGTTATAAGATTTCTATGACCAAAAAATAATATTTTCATGCCTCTAATTAAATGCACAATTTAAAAAGTGAATAGTAATTAATAATAAATAAATAATATCAAATTTGTGGTGCCAGTACTCTTAATAACCAATCAAGATTTACACAAAATCCTAATGAGTTTATAGACAGCTGATCAATCCAAACTTCTGACATGGAAGTTAGGGCAGGTGTCAAGCTGCACTTGCCAATCAGGGTGATAACCCCACCCCCATGGTTCCATTGTAAAGCACCATCTGCCCCAAGCACATGGACTGTCAAATTCTGGCTTGTGCCCTTTGGCATTTGGTGACGGTGACACTCAGGGCCAGTGACATGCGAGGAGGCATTTAAATTCTCACTTCTTTAAACCCTGACTAGGTCACAGTATCAATTTGTCAACAGATGCCTTTGGAATATGCAAAACTCAACATATTTTGTTTGCCTGGTGCCAAATCTGAACATGACTTTAGTTTTTATGCCAGTAACAGTTTAAAATGTCTGTAAAGAGCACCTGTGATTATGTTCTCTCGCAACCCAGTCACAAAAAATATTGTAATTCATGCATTTCCATGTGACACAAAAAGACATAAAGACTTAGTGATATTAGACATTTATTAAAGTTCTCGCTGGGAAAGGAATGGCATTGGTGCCACCTGACGTTCACCTGAAGACACATTATTATAACATAGGGTGTTGCAGGGATTTTTGAAACGTTGTCTTGACCCAGTTTTGAGACACTGGCATAAAGCCTGTCAGCTCTTCTTCTCAAGCAATTGGTAAAGTCCACGCCCTAGCTACTTCCCTTGTGGGACTCTGACACTCCAGGGTACTATGAAGCCACCCGAACTGCCCTGGGACAGGTATCAATCAATTATGGTCAGCTCTGTGTCCTTGTCTGTCATTTGCTGGGAATCTGGGCTGAGCTGGAGTAATGGCCTCTCCAATGCTGGGTGGGCACAAGTGGAGAAAGTTCCCATACCTGGTGCTGTCTGTCACAACAGGTTGTCACAACAAGCCAGGCATAGCCAGCCAAAGGAGCCTCTCCTGTAGCTTCTGAATGCACAGCTTCCTCAAATACTTGAAACCACAGAGCAAAGGAGGAGACATGAGCACTTGCTGAGGGCAGGGGATGTGAACCTCATGGGGAACAGATCTCCACGGGCTCCCAAAGCAAAGTGCTGCCTCTGCTCTAAGTCCATCCATGTGGCTACAAATGGCATAATTTCATTCTTTTTACGGCCGAGTAATATTCCATTGTATAAATATACCACATCCTCTTTATTCATTCTTTGCTATTGTAAATAGTGCTGCAATGAGCATTGGGGTACATGTATCTTTTCAAATTATGGTTTCATCTGAGTATATGCCCAGGATGGTGATTGCAGGATCATATGGTAGCTCTCTTTTTAGTTTTTTAAGGAACCTCCATACTGTTCTTCATAGTGGCTACACCAATTTACATTCTCACCAACAGTGTAAAAGGGTTCTCTTCCCCACACCCTCTCCAGCATTTATTGTTTGTAGAATTTTTGATTTCTATAAGATTACCAAAAGTTTCTGCAAAAACAAAGCACCAGTTTCCCTGCCAATGATTAAGTCCCTTGGGATACAATGTCTCTTGGGTGATGGCTGGTGGGCAGCTACCTTTGTTGTAATACCTCCTTTGTGTCAGCTTAGATGTGTCCCCTAGAGGACAGGGAATAAAAACCATGAGTAAGGTCTGTTTCATCTTGTGAAGATGGACCCAAAGTTCCAGTCTCCTTGTGAGGGAGGTATCTCCCCATGTTCTGATACCTCCATCTCCATCTGTCCATCTGGCCCACTGTCCTTCCGTGAGCTGCTCTGGGGAGTGGTGATGGGAACTCCTGGGATACGTGTGATAGTCCATGCCCTTCAGGATCTTGGCATCCAAAGGCAGAGCAAAAATCTTAACAAGTGCCCTGAGTTAAGGCAGCACTGAGACACTGAGACACAAACCTCTTGATGTGGAGACTTGAAAGAAGGAAAAGAAACCCAACTAGAAACTATAGTCACCATTAGCTCTTTGTACCAATCTAGGTTTTTGTCTTGCTCTGTCTTATTTTAATTGCCAAACCAGGATCCTTGGACACCTGCAACATTTGGCATTTTGACATTGGGCTCTGAAATAGAGTTTAGATTAATTTCTGAAGACATCACTTGAAGGATGATATGGAAAGAGGATAAAAATAAATCACTTGCCTTTGCGCACAGTGGGAGTTCTCAGGATGAAGGGAATCTTTGGTGAGTTTTTGCTCTCAGCTCTGAATTTAAACTTAAACTTGTAATTTTGGGGAACCAATAATTAATTTTCAGTGGTTATTGAAAGGGGCAGGTGTCAGTGGCAATCCAGGTGGAAAGGATATATAGACAGGAGTTATGAGGGGCTCATTTTCCTGGCTCAAATCCACTGCCCAAGTAATCTATCTTGTGTAAAACAACAGAGATTAAATTTTTAAAGCTTTTTAAGCAGCAAGAAGAATGAAAAATAAATCACATTCTGGTGGTTTATGGAGTTCAAAGGGCAAAGACATTTCCATAACCATATAATTATGAATTCATTTTGACATTGTTTTTTAAATTAGTATTGGGCTGTGAAAAATCATCATATTTTGCATTCTTTGTTAGCATTGCATAGCATAAATATTGACATTTGTAACACTTTCACAGAGTATAAAATCCCCACAAAATATTTAATGCTTTAAGGAAAAGGATATTTAATTATATTCTACTGCACAGTTAACTCCTGTCCTTTCCATTTATAAATATTAATTTCCTTTTCATCTCCACATTTGCTATCACAGGGCTAGAGGATGTAAAATTGGTTTTTGGTAATTAGGGTCCAGATAATGCTACTAGTGGGTGGGTGTGGGGAGGATAGGGAATGGAAGGTAGACGATGCTGTTTCTCTTCAAAGGAAATGTCACTGATCTGAAGTGGGGATGCCTGGGGAAGGGGAAAGGATGCTGATGAGAAGGTGAAAGGCTGCACTGGAGCCCCTACACAGTTGTATTACACATACAATAGGTATATTTTTCAAATTATCACTAATATTTGTATAATGCCTTGCATCTTATATTCAGTTGCTAGGGCTGCCATGACAAAATACCACAGCCTGGGGGCTTAAACAACAGAACTTTATTTCTCACAGTTCTAGAGGCTGGAAGTCCAAGATCAGGGTGTTGGCAGGTTGGTTTCTCCTCTGGCCTTTCTCCTTGGTTTGCAGATGCTGCTTCTTTGCTGTGTCTGCACATGGTTTTTCCTCTGTGCATGCATCCCTGGTGCCTCTTTGTTTAGATTTCCTCTTCTTATAAGGAGCTCAGTGAGACTGATTCAGGACCCACTGTAACAGCCTCATTTTAACTTAATCCCTTCTGTGAGCTCCTGTCTACAAATACAGTACTGGGATTTAAGGCATTAATATATGAAATTTGGGGGACACAATTTTTTCCATAACACATCTCAATTTTTTTTCCCATTTACCTTGTTTTATTTGACACCAGGGACACATGCAGAGCAGATCTTATTATTCTCCTAGTTTTCAGATGATGAGACATATCAGAATTTAGGAGTCTGCCTGAGGGAACTCAGGACCTCTGACTTCCACTCACAAGACCCCTCACCAGACTTGGAAAAGTTTTGTTCTCCTGCTGCTGGAACAAACCCACGATGTAGTAAGCCATTGTCTGACTTCCTCAGGAGAACCTGGTGAGGCCAGCAGGGCTGGAACCCAATAGTGTTTCCACAGGCAAGGAGTTCCCACATCAGGCCTCCTGGGACCAGGGAAAAGGGACGGTAATTCTAAAAGATTTTGTTTTAAGTAAAATGCTACATTCACTCACAATGAATTCACACCCTTGTCTTTCATTGAGAAATTTTCCTTTTGCTTCTTTTCCTTAACCTTTATGATTTGGTTTGGAAGAATAAAGTAAAAGGGAGGTAAGAGGAAGATGGTGAATAAAAGACCACTAGCGGCTGCTTATTTCTTTCTCTTCAGTGGAACAAATTGCTCTCAAGGAGACACCAGCTATATTTTATTTTGCCAATAAATATAACAAACGAGCTTTGGTTTTTGCTATTGTTTGGTACTCCTATTTTTCTAGTTAAGGCAACCGAGGTTTTTTTTAATCAAAATAAATCTAATTTTTGAAATTCCTTATCTCCAACATTTTTTCTGCCTTATTGGTGCCTGCCCTGCCATTAGTCATCATCTATACATAGTTTACTTTTCCTACAACATGCTATTTATCATTTGACCTTAGCACATTTTTTTCTGTGCTTGAAGGAAAAAATTGAATGCCAGAGAGAGAGAGAGACCTGAACAAGACCCTGGTAGCATGGGCTCTACTTTTTCGATTCTAAAGATCCTGCTTCCTTCCTTCACTTATTTCCGATTTTCCAGGTTGGGTGCCACTCCAGACAGTTCACCAAAGTTCAGTTAGTTCCCTAATCTATCTCTTTCCTTTTTGTGGTGCTGTGTACATACCTCATATGTATAAATACTTATGATAGTCATTGGCCAGTACAATTTTCATGAGAAAATGAGGAAACTAAAGACCCCTGGAAGACATGAGAGTCAGGATTAATCCATTGTTTCTATTCACAATTAGTTGCCACCACGTTTATCACTGGGGGATGACAAGAGCCTGAGTGTGTGGAAAATGAGGGGTCAGGACAGGAAGGAGGACCCCTGACATGAGTCACACCTGTGCAAAGGCTTTAAAATTAAGCTTTTTCTCTTATCTGAAAATAATATACATATACTTATATATACATATATATACATGGAGAGAGAGATTCTATATGTGTGTCTGACTGTGTAGGTTTGAATGATACTCTTCTTGTAAAGTTATTTGGAAATGTATTCATTTTTAATCACTTGAAAGCCTCAAACATGTAAATTTTACTATATTCTAGTACAAAATATAAATTTACCTAGAAAACTCTATCCAAATCTTCTTTATATGAGTTGATATATTCAAAAATTCAATTACAGGATTAAAATCATACAGGCATACTTCATTTTATCTTGCTTTATTTCATTGTCCTTCACAGATATTGCACTTTTTTAAATGAAGATTTGTGGCAGCTCGGTGTCAAGCAAGTCTATTGATGCTATTTTTCCAACATCTTTTGCTCACTTCTTATCTTTGTGTCACATTTTGGTACTTCTCCTGATATTTCAAATTTTAAATTATTATTATACTTGTTATGGTGATCAGTGATCTTTAATGTTACTATTGTAATTGTCTGGGGGGCACCACAAACCACATCCATATAAGACAGTGAACTTAATAAACATTGTGTGTTCTGACTGCTCCACCAACAGGCCATTTCTCCATCTCTCTCCCTCTCCTTGGTCCTCCCTATGCCCTGAGCTACAGAAACATTGATGTTAGGCACATTAATAACCCTACAATGACCTCTAAGTGTTCAAGTGAAAGAAGAGTCGCATGTCTCTCACTTTTAATCAAAAGCTAGAAATGGTGAAGCTTAGTGAGGAAGACATGTTGAAATCTGAGACAGGCCTAAAGCTAGGCCTCTTACATAAAGAGTTAGCCAAGTTGTGAATGCAAAGGAAAAGTTCTTGAAGAAAATTAGAAGTGCTACTCAGTGAACACATGAAAAATAAGAAAGCAAAACAGCCCTATTGCTGACATGGAAAAAGTTTGAGTGGTCTGGATAGAAGATCAAACCAGCCACGACATTTCCTTAAGCCAAAGCCTAGTCCAGAAAAAGACCAAAATTCTCTTCTATTCTATCAAGGCTGAGAAAAGTGAGGAAGCTGCAGAAGAAAAGTTTGCAGATAACAGAGTTTGGTTCATGAGGTTTAAAGAAACGCACCATCTCCACAACAACATAAAAGTGCAAGATGAAGCAGCACGTGCTAATGTAGAAGTTACCCAGAAAATTAGCAGCAAGTTACCCAGAAAATCTCACAAAGATAATAACAAAGGTGGCTACACTAAACAATCTATTTTCAATGGAGACAAAAAAATATTTTTTTGAAGAAGAAGATGCAATCTAGGATTTTCATAGCTAGAGAGGAGAAGTCAATGCCTGGATTCAAAGCTCCAAAGGACAGACTGACTCTCTTGTTAGGTGACTTAAACTTGAAGCCATTGCTCATTTACCATTCTGAAAATCCTGGGACTTTTAAGAATTATGCTAAATCAGACATTGGTTCAAGATGATGGAGTAGAAGAACGTGTGTTCACTCCCTCTTGTGAGAGCACCAGAATCACAACTAACTGCTGAACAATCATCAACAGGAAGAAACTGGAACTTACCAAAAAAGGTACCCCACATCCAAAGACAAAGGAGAAGCCACAATGAGATGGTAGGAGGGGCACTATCACAATAAAATCAAACCCCATAACCACTGGGTGGGTGACTCACAAACTGAAGAACAATTATACCACAGAAGTCCACGCACTGGAGTGAAGGTTCTGAGCCCCACGTCAGGCTTCCAAACCTGGAGGTCCAGCAATGGGAGGAAGAATTCTTAGAGAATCAGACTTTGAAGGATAGCAGGATTGGATTGCAGGACTTTGACAGGACTGAGGGAAACAGAGACTCTACTCTCAGAGGGCACACACAAAGTAGTGTGTGCATGAAGACCCAGGGGAAGGAGCAGTGACCCCATAGGAGACTGAAGCAGACCTACCTGCTAGTGTTGGAGGGTCTCCTGCAGAGGCAGGGGGCAGCTGTGTCTCACTGTGAGGACAAGGACACTGGCAGCAGAATTTCTGGGAAGTACTCCTTGGTGTGAGCCCTTGCAGAGTCTGCCATTAGCCCCAACAAAGAGCCAGGTAGGCTCCAGTGTTGGGTTGCCTCAGACCGAACAACCAACAAGGAGGGAACCCAACCCCATCCATCAGCAGACAAGCGAATGAAAGTTTTACTGAGCTCTGCCCACCAGAGCAACACACAGCTCTACCAACCACCAGTCCTTCCCAACAGGAAACTTGCAGAAGCCTCTTCGATAGCCTCATCCACCAGAGAGCAGACAGCAGAAGCAAGAAGAACTACAATCCTGCAGCCAATAGAACAAAAACTACATTCACAGAAAGATAGACAAGATGAAGAGGCAGAGGGCTATGTACCAGGTGAAGGAACAAGATAAACCCCCAGAAAAACAACTAAATGAAATGGAGATAGGCAACTTTCCAGAAAAAGAATTCAGAATAAAAATAGTGAAGATGATCCCAGACCTCGGAAAAAGAATGGGGGCAAAGATCGAGAATATGCAAGAAATGTTTAACAAAGACCTCGAAGAATTACAGAACAAACAAACAGAGATGAACAATACAATAGCTGAAATGAAAAATACACTAGAAAGAATCAATAGCAGAATAACTGAGGCAAAAGAACTGATAAGTGACCTGGAAAACAGAATGGTGGAATTCACTACCATGGAACAGAATAAAGAAAAGGGAATGAAAAGAAACGAAGACAGCCTAGGAGACCTCTGGGACAACATTAAACACAACAACATTCACATTATAGAGGTCCCAGAAGGAGAAGAGAGAGTGAAAGGCCCTGAGAAAATATTTGAAGAGATTATAGTTGAAAACTTCCCTAACATGGGAAAGGAAATAGCAACCCAAGTCCAGGAAGTGCAGAGAGTCCCAGGCAGGATAAACCCAAGGAGAAACATGCCAAGACACATAGTAATCAAACTGACAAAAATTAAAGACAAAGAAAACTTATTGAAAGCAGCAAGGGAAAAATGACAAATAACATACAAGGGAAATTCCATAAGGTTAACAGCTGATTTCTCAGCAGAAACTCTACAAGTCAGAAGGGAGTGGCATGATATATTTAAAGTGATGAAAGGGAAGAACCTACAACAAAGATTACTCTACCTGGCAAGGATCTCATTCAGATTCGATGGAGAAATCAAAAGCTTTACAGACAAGCAAAAGCTAAGAGAATTTAGCACCACCAAACCAGCCCTAACAAATGCTAAAGGAACTTCTCTAAGTGGGAAACACAAGAGAAGAAAATGACCTACAAAAAAGAAACCCAGAAAGAACAATTAAGAAAATGGTCATAGGAACATGCACATTGATAATTACCTTAAACATGAATGCATTAAATGCTCCAACCGAAAGACACAAGCTTGCTGTATGGATACAAAAACAAGACCCATCTATATGCTGTCTACAAGAGACCCACTTCAGACCTAGGGACACATACAGACTGAAAGTGAGGGGATGGAAAAAGATATTCCATATAAATGGAAATCAAAAGAAAGCTGTAGTAGCAATACTCATATCAGATAACTTCATCAGACAGACTTTAAAATAAAAAATGTTACAAGACACAAGGAAGGACACTACATAATGATTAACTGATCAGTCCATGAAGAAGATAACAATTATAAATATATATGCACCCAACATAGGAGCACCTCAATACATAAGGCAACTGCTAACAGCTATAAAAGACGAAATCAACAGTAACACAAAAATAGTGGGGGACTTTTAACACCTCACTTACACCAATAGACAGATCATCCAAAATGAAAATTAATAAGGAAACACAAGCTTTAAATGACACAATAGACCACAGAGATTTAACTGATATTTATAGGACATTCTGTCAAAAAACAGTAGATTACACTTTCTTTTCAAGTGCACATGGAACATTCTCCAGGACAGATCACATCTTGGGTCACAAATCAAGCCTCAGTAAATTTAAGAAAATTGAAATCATATCAAGCATCTTTTCTCACTACAACACTGCAAGATTAGAAATCAATTATAGGTAAAAGAACATAAAAAACACAAACACATGGAGGTTAAAAAATAAGTTACTAAAAAACCAAGAGATCAATGAAGAAATCAAAGAGGAAATCAAAAAATACCTAGACACAAATGACAATGAAATCACAATGATCCAAAACCTATGGGATGCAGCAAAAGCAGTTCTAAGAGGGAAGTTTATAGCAATACAATCCTACCTCAAGAAACAAGAAACATCTCAAATAAACAAACTAATCTGACACCTAAAGCAATTAGAGACATAAGAACAAAAAAACCCCTAAAGTTAGCAAAAGGAAAAGAATCATAAAGCTCAGATCAGAAATAAATGAAAAAGAAATGAAGGAAAAAATAGCAAAGATCAATAAAACTAAAAGCTCGTTCTTTGAGAAGATAAACAAAATTGATACTCTATTAGCCAGACTCATCAAGAAAAATAGGAAGAAGGCTCAAATCAATAGAATTAGAAAAAATAAAGAAGAAGTAACAACTGACACTGCAGAGATACAAAGGATCATAAGAGATTACTACAAGCAAGTATATGCCAATAAAATGGACAACCTGGAAGAAATGGACACATTCTTAGAAAGGCACAACCTCTGAGACTGAATCAGGAAGAAATAGAAAATATGAACAGACCAATCATAAGCACTGAAATTGGGACTGAGATTAAAAATCTTACAACAAACAAAGGCCCAGGACCAGATGACTTCACAGGCAAATTCTGTCAAACATTTAGAGAAAAGCTAACACCTATCCTTCTCAAACTCTTCCAAAATATAACAGAGGGAGAAACACTCCCAAACTCATTCTATGAGGTCACCATCACCCTGATAACAAAACCAGACAAAGATGTAACAAGGAAAGAAAGCTAGAGGCCATTATCACTGATGAACATAGATGCAAAAATCCTTAACAAAATACTAGCAAACAGAATCCAACAGCACATTTAAAGGATCATACACCATGATCAAGTTGGTTTTATCCCAGGAATGCAAGGATTCTTCAATATATGCAAATCAATCAATGTGATAACCCATATTAACAAATTGAAGGAGAAAAACCATATGATCATATCAATAGATGCAGAAAAAGCTTTTGACAAAATTCAACACCCATTTATGATAAAAACTCTCCAGAAAGTGGGCATAGAGGGAACTTACCTCAACATAATAAAGACCATATAAAACAAACCGACAGCAAACATCATTCTCAATGGTGAAAAACTGAAATAATTTCCTTTAAGATCAGGAACAGGACAAGGATGTCCATTCTTGCCACTATTATTCAACATAGTTTTGGAAGTCCTACCAAGGCAATCAGAGAAGAAAAAGAAATAAAAGGAATACTAAGTGGAAAAGAAGAAGTAAAACTGTCATGGTTTGCAGATGATATGATACTATACATAGAGAATCCTAAAGATGCCACCAGAAAACTACTAGAGCTAATCAATGAATTTAGTAAAGTTGATGGATACAAAATTAATGCAAAGAAATCTCTTGCATTCTTATACACTAATGATGAAAAACCAGAAAAAGAAATTAAGGAAGCACGCCCATTTACCATTGCAACAAAAAGAATAAAATACCTAGGAATAAACCTATCTAGGGAGACAAAAGGCCTGTATGCAGAAAACTATAAGGCACTGATGAAACAAATTAAAGATGATACCAACAGATAGAGAGATATACCATGTTCTTGGATTGCAAGAATCAATATTGTGAAAATGACTCTACTACTCAAAGTAATCTACAGATTCAATGCAATCTCTATCAAATTACCAATGGCATTTTTTACGGAACTAGAACAAAAAATCTTAAAATTTGTATGGAGACAAAAAAGACCCCAAATAGCCAAAGCAGTCTTGAGGGAAAAAAAACGGAGCTGGAGGAACCAGATTCCCTGACTTCAGACAATACTACAAAGCTACAGTAATCAAGACAATATGGTACTGGCACAAAAACAGAAAGATAGATCAATGGAACAGGATAGAGAGCCCAGAGTTAATCCCACCCACCTATGGTCAACTAATCTATGACAAAGGAGGCAAAGATATAATGGAGAAAAGACAGTCTCTTCAATAAGTGGTGATGGGAAAACTGGACAGCTACACGTAAAATAATATATTTAGTACACTCCCCAATGCCATACACAAAAATAAACTCAAAATGGATTAGAGACCTAAATATAAGACGGGACACTATAAAACTCTTAGAGGAAAACATAGGCAGAACACTCTATGACATAAATCACAGTAAGATCTTTTTTGATTCACCTCCTACAGTAATGGAAATAAAAACAAAAATAAACAAATGTGGCCTAATGAAACTTAAAAGCTTTACAAAGCAAAGGAAACTACAAACAAGATGAAAAGAAAACCCTCAGAATGGTAGAAATATTTGCAAACAAATCAGCTAACAAAGGATTAATTCACCAAAATATATAAACGGCTCATGCAGCTCAATATTAAAAACTAAACAACCCAATCCAAAAATGGGCAGAAGACCTAAATGGACATTTCTCCAAAGAAGACATACAGATGGCCAAGAAGCACATGAAAAGCTGCTCAACATCACTAATTATTAGAGAAATGCAAATCAAAACTACAATGAAGTATCACCTCACACCAGTTAGAATGCACATCATCAGAAAATCTACAAACAACAAATGCTGGAGAGGGTGTGGAGAAAAGGGAACACTCTTGCACCATTGGTGGCAATGTAAATTGATATAGCCACTATGCAGAACAGTATGGAAGTTCCTTAAAAAACTAAAAATAGAATTACCATATGACCCAGCAATCCCACTACTGGGCATATACCCAGAGAAAACCATAATTCAAAAAGACACATGCACCCCAGTGTTCATTGCAGCACTATTTACAATAGCCAGGTCATGGCAGCAACCAAAATGCTCATCGACAGACAAATGCATAAAGAAGATGTAGTACATATATACAATGGAATATTACTCAGCCATAAAAAGGAACGAAATTGGGTCATTTGTAGAGATATGAATGGATGTAGAGACTGTCATATAGAGTGAAGTAAGTCAGAAAGAGAAAAACAAATATCGTATATTAATGCATATATGTGGAACCCAGAAAAATGGTACAGATGAACCGGTTTGCAGGCAGGGCAGAAATAGAGACAGAGATGTAGAGAAAAAAATGTATGGACACCAAGGGGGGAAAGTGGCGGGGGGTGTGTGTGCGGTGGTGGTGGTGTGATGAATTGGGAGATTGAGATTGACTTACATACACTAATATTATAAAATGGATAACTAATAAGAACCTGCTGTATAAAAAAGTAAATAAAATTCTTAAATTCATAAAAAAAGAAAAAAGAATTATGCTAAATCTACTCTGCCTGTGTCCTATGAATGCACCAACAAATCGTAGTTGATAGTACATCTGTTTATAACATGGTTACTGAATATTTAAAGCCCACTGCTGAGACCTACTGCTCAGAAAAATAAAGATTCCTTTCAAAATATTACTGATCATTGACAATGTACCTGGTCACCAAAGAGCTCTAATGGAGATGTACAGTGAGATGAATCTTGCTTTCATGCCTGCCAACACAACGTTCATTGGGTAACCCATGGATCAAAAAGGAATTTTGACATTCAATTATTAATTAAGAAATACATTCCATAAGGCTGTAGCTGGTGGAGATAGTGATTCTTCGGTCTGATCTGGGCAAAGTAAGTTGAAAACCTTCTGCAAAGAACTCAACATTGTAGATGCCATTAAGAACGTTCATGATTCACAGGAAAAGGTTCAAGTATCAACATGAACAGGAGTTTGGAAGAAGTTGCTTCCAATCCTCATGGGTGATCTTGAGGGTTTCAAAACTTCAGTGGGGGAAGTAACTGCAGATGTTGTACAAACATCAAGAGAACTAAGATTAGAAGTGGAGCCTGGAGATGTGACTGAATTGCTGCAATCTCATGATAAAACTTTAACCAATGAGGAGTTGCTTCTTATGGGGAAGAGCAAAGAAAGTTGCTTCTTGAGATCGAATCTACTCCTGGTAAAGATGCTACTGTATTAAGATGGTTGAATGGACAAAAAGGAGTCAGAATATTATGTGAACTTAGTTGATACAGCAGTAGCAGGGTTTGAGAGGATTAACTTCAATTTTGAAAGAATTTTTACTCTGAGTAAAAGGCTATCAAATAAAATTGTGTGCTACAGAGAAATTGTTTATGAAAGGAAGAGCCAATCAATGAGGCAAACTCCGCTGTTGTCTTATTTTAAAATATTCCCACGGCCACCCCACCTTCAGCAACCACCACCCTGATCAGCCAGCAGCCATCAACATCGAGCTAAAACCCTTGGACAATGGTTAGCATATTTTAGCAATAAAGTAATTTTTAATTAAGGTATGTACATTTTTAGATATAATGCTATTGCACACTCAATAGACTACAATATAGTGTAAACATAACTTTTTTGCACGGGAAAAACAAAAATTTGTGTTATTCACTTTATTGCAATATTCACTTTATTGGGGTGATCTGGAACAGAACCCACAATATCTCCAAAGTCTGCCTGTATTTCTCATTTGCTTTTGTACAATAAACTCCATTGTTATTCTGTTTGCAAATTTTGCTTTCAGTAGGTACAATTAATTAAAACCTAAATCTTTTTGGCTCTCCATTTTGTGAATATTGTGTTTAAAGTTTTTCAACTAATTTTGAACAAGAGGCAAAAAAAATTTAGAGCACTTATTTAAAAATCTTACAAACAAGATGTAACCATATTTATTTCATCATGATTAGGAATGTGCATTAATTTACGGCTCCTGAAACTGTAAATAATTTTTTAAATAAATTCTCCAAAATATACTTAACCAGTCTTAAGTTATGCTTGCGCCACGTGTTTTACCAACTCTAAGTGACTGCTTTGGATGAAGGTACATGATAATGGAGAAGAAAGAATCATCAAAAGCAGGAAAACACAAAGCCTGTTTTGGGAGGCAGGAACAGCCCATGTGGTCTCAGGACTAAGCCACAGTAGGTATCCCTAGAGGAGCCCGGTCTTTAAGGTGGGGTGCAGACAGACTGCGGGGGATTTTCCGTGTTAGGTCCATGAGTTTGTGGTCAATTACGGAACCACTGGACGTTTTGATGAATAGAACCTCATTCACTCGCTCATTCATTCACTCAACAATCGTTTGCCGGCCGCCTCTCCATCAACATAATGGTGGAGACAAACGGGAGAAAGTCATGGCTCCCGCCCTCGTGAAACTCTGAGTCCCCAAAAGGAGATCAGACAGGTGGGCAAATAATGAAAGTCCCGTGAGTTCAGGATTAATAAGGAACCGGGAACAGGAGCCCAAGGTGGGTGGGATGAGTTCGCCGGAGCTCATCCTTGACCCCTGGGAATAAGCGCCGGGAGCATTCTGTGGGCCACCCGGTCCCCACAGTTCCAGGCCCGTGGACTCACCCCAGTGACCTCGGCCTCAGATGAGGACGCACAGAGAGGGCGGGAACCTGCCCAGGTGCACACAGCCCATCCGTGGTGTAGGTGGAATACCTACCGCACGTGAATGCACGTGGTAGACCCCAGAGCCCACTGTGTGCATTCTGATTTTCATTCGATATGAAATTTCAGGTAAACTGCAGACATTTAACTCACATTTATATGGAGTGTTTAGATTCTGCAGTGTTAGAGAGGAAATGGTAGAGCTCTTTGACCATTCTTTCAGCTACATATCCTAGAGCAGAGGTCAACAATTCTTTGAGGAAGATATTAAGGAAGGAAAAAGATTATCAGAGAGTAGGTGTAGAATTTCCCCCCCAATCCTCAATAACTCTTTTGTTTCTACTGTACTGTTTTGAAAGAACTGAAATTCAAAGCTATTGGAATGATGAAAGTAGTTTGGTTTTAACCAAATGTCTTATTATTTCTGTCTGTCTGAGCTATCTACCGTTCCTTAGTGGCACATACATTTATGGTAGAGGAAGGAAGCTTGCGGGTCACGAAGAGGTCATAGCGCTTCCAAAAATGCAAGCAGCTCCACGGCTTCCACCTAAAACTGGTCCCAGGGCAGAGGGATGGGGGTGGGTGCTGCATCAGAGAGGCGAACACGGAGCTGAGGGTCCTGGAGGAGACTTTGGGGCTTACAGAACGCTTGCTCCCGAGTTATCCTGTTTGTTCCTCATGAGAGTCCCATGAGGTACAGGACTGCATCATCTCCATGTGCAGATGTGGACGCAGGGATTCTGAAGGACTGGGCTCCTTGCCCAGGGTAGTGTTGCTCTGTCAGGGGCACGGGGATGGGAGACGGGCTGTGGAGAGGAGACCCTGAGAAGGACGCAGCCCAGGGATAGTGCTGGGGAGCAGGTCTGCCTCTGACATGGGTGCACCCACACTGCTACTGCTGCTCAAGGCCTGCTGGTTGGAAAAACACCTGTATTTTTAGATACCAATTAGATTCTCTAATTACAAGAGTTTTTAATTGAGGGGGGTTGTTTGTTTGTTTGTTTGTTTTCAAAATTACATGTAGTTGTCCTGTACTAAATTACAGCTATAAAGAGTTTCCAGTTTCAGCAACAAATTGGACCCAAGTACAACGCTGAAAGGCCAACCTCTGTTTGAATAACTCTGCAAATATAAAGTCTCCATGATAGAGTATCATATAATTGGCGTCAAGGGAAATAGTAGATTGCAATAACTTTGGGATATGTTCTTTTTAAAATTGCTTTCTATTGTGAATATTTCTATTAACTTGGTCAAGTTTTCACTCCATTCAGGGTATTTCTGCCACCTGCACTATTCCTTGTTAAGCAGATGCAGAATCAAAACAGGCTGAAAAATATTGCAGGTATTGATGAGATAGAACACATTTCTGTACACATTTACCCAGCCTTCAGTCATGTCTCTGGCAGGTTTTCTACAGCTGAGCATCTACTGCGTAGATTTTGGCAAACAGTGCCTTCCACTGTGGCAGGAAGACACATTTGTGAGCGTCCCTTCAGCGGAGTTTGGTAAACTTATTTCAAGGAATCCTTGATAGAAGTGGAGCAATTAATCTTTGAGTTGGGGTAATATTTGGAACATCTTTTGAGTATTGATTATGAAGAATCTTTTTCTGTGGAGATGTCTGAATTTAGATAAAGCAGCAGCAAAGCTCCTGTTTAATTAAATGGAAAGCTGTCATAGATGAAATGTTCATTAAACCTGAGCTTGCACTTCTGCTGGAACGATGAAAAACCAAAGGTCACCCCTGCTTTTCTCTACTGTGGGGACACCTTCAGCAGAGACCCAGGAATGTCCTCAGGTTTGTAAACAGCACTGTGGACATCTGTTCACCAGGAGGGGACAGGGGCTCTTCAGTCATCTCCCCTAGAGGAATGACTGGGTCTAGGGGATCAGTGTGGCAGGATGGCATATGTTATGGGTTCAATTGTGTCCCCCCAAATATTCATATGTTGTATCCCTAGTACCTCAGAAAGTGATCTTATTTGGAAATAGGAACATTGCAGATGTGACTAGTTAAGATTAAAGACATTAGGGTGTCTCCTAATTCAACATGACTGGTGCCTTATAATAAAGGGGAAATCTGGACACAGAGACAGACACAGTCACAGGGACACACATGTGAAGAGGAAGGCGGAGATGGGTTGATGCTTCTACATGTCAAGGATCGCCAAGGATTCCCAGTAAAGCCCCAGAAGTCAGAAGAGAGAGTCATGGACCAGATTCTCTCTCATAGCCCTTGGAAGACACACTGCTGACACCTTCATCTTGGGCTTCTGGCTTTGAGAACTGTGAAATTAAATGTTTCTATTATTCAAGGAGCTCCCAGGTGTGTTAGCTCACTGGAAACATAGGGCTGCCTATTATAAAGTGTCCTAGCCGTATACAGAGAAGGAGCCTCCGGCATCTTTCAGGGAACTAAGAACTGAATTGTGTTTGGACTAGTTTGAACCAGGCCTGCATGACCCCTGAGAACAGTGGGATATTTGCTGGGATACGGAGAAGGACCACTTCTGCCTCTGTCTGCTCCTCTGGGATCACAGGATTTGCATAGTTGGCACTGGAGGATTTCAACTGCCACGGCATCCTCTTTCCTTCTAGAAGTTTCATCCCAGGCTTATGGAGCATCTGTCATAAGTACTGGTGATTTTCCTTGTGTTTAAATTGGTCTTCCTGAAAGTTTCCTTTAGAGAGCTGAATTCCTGTTCTTCCAATGAATGGAAAGCCACATGTGTACCAGAACATTTTCTGTCTTGAGAATCAATATTTCCCATTTCATTCTCAGCCATATTTCCCGACTCAGGACCTGTTCACAGAGCTGCCCCTTTGCCTTAGTAAAATCTGTTCTTAGTGAAGATGTAGATTTGTCACCCTTTGGGGGCCTTGGTGGGGCAGGCCACATCAGAGACGGCTGGGACATAGTGCAAAGACCCGGCTGGTCAGGGGCTGGATGGGCAGCCAGGGAGGTCCTAGGAGCAGGCAGCTTGGAAAGACAGCCCAGGAGCCTGAGAGATGCCCCAGACAAAGGGGAGAATGTGTCCGTCTGACAGCAGGGACAAAGAGAGTGTGGCTGGTGTCCAGGGTCCTTTGACAGCAGTCCAGCAGAAAGGTGGAGAAACATCTACCAAAATGAACTAAGTCTCCAGGTCATAACTCCGACCTCTATGAAGAGAACAGCATGGGTCAAGCAGGGCTTCTGCAGAGAGCAACTGAATTTAAGGTTGAAGGCAGAGTGTAAGGGGGTGGTGATGGGGGAGCTTTGGAGGGGACAGGGAGGGCTGTGATATTCTGTGGCATAGCTGGAGAAACACATTAGACAGTGGCCTAGTGACCAGACAAGAGAGACTAGCCCCAGCGGCCAGGGCATATGTGGTAACCAGGACGTACAGCAGGGCTGCCAAGTCTGAGCCAGTGAGCAGAGCCCTGGGCCCTGATGTCTCCTGGCTTAGGGTACCTGGTCCACATGCTGGGTGGCCTCTGTCTCCAGGTGCAAAGAGCTTGGCAGAGCCAAGCAGGTCCCTACGCTTCCCCTTCTCACTCCCAGAGATTCAGCATCCCTGCAGCCCTTCTTTAATTGGTCCAGCACCTCACTGTTGTTTTCTGTGGGAAATTGCTCAATCAGCCCAAATAGTTCCCAATTCAGGCCACTCATTAGAATCCCTTGGAGAACTTTAAAAAAAAGAGAGGAAATGTTGATTCTCAGACCCCACTCCAGGACAAATAAATCAGAATCTCTGTTGAGGTCCACTGAACAAATGCCCTCCTTTGAAATTATTTGCAAATTGTTCTCTATGCACAGAGTCAGGATCGTATTAGAGGAATGGTTACCTCAACAACTGAAAACACACACATTTATGAACGCCGAAGCACCTTACAAATCCCGTAGGGACGCTGCCTCCTGAGACTAGACTCGTATCTTCTCACTTATTTATCCCCACGTGCCCAGAATAGAACAGAGGGGCAACAGCTACTTCTGGATGAGTGAATAAAGAAACGCACCAAAGGCATATTTTATAAAACACAAGTTTTATGTGCTTATGTGAGTGTATACCCCTTCCATCCTGGTGGAAAGTGAGTGAAACCTCCTCCCCCAGACCAGGTGAAGGACAAGTGGGGTGACAGGTGTGGGGACATGCTGACCCATGCCATCTGCAGGTGTATGAGACAGAGGGGGTTCTCAGCCCAGGATGTGCAGCCATTGCAAACAGTTGCTGTTACTCTGAGTGTCGAGATACTGACCAGGGGTCTTGGCCTTCCCCAAGCCACAGAAATTGACTAGCGGCCAGACAAGAAATTCAGGCAAGGCTTTACTGGGGCTCCTACAGCTGCAGGAAAGAGTGAAAACAAGTAACCGTTTCCCTTGCTCACTTCCTGGGGGGCAGCAGTGGGTGCAAACTTGTTCCTTATATGGGGTGAGGGCAGGGGTGTGTCCAGGGGTCGGGCTGGGTGGGTGGCTTAGGTGTTTGCCCACCCCTTTGTTGGTGCTGAGTGCTGGGGGCATACACAGTGCCCTGCCATTGCTCCCACCACTTTGCTTGTGCTCCCTGCTCTTCAGAAGTGGTAGTTGTTTTTATTTTTTATTTTTTGTCTTTTTGTATCTTTTGTCCAGAATTTGCCCCAATTTTGCAGCTCTAGGAGAAGTTTGTCCAGGTGCAAGCTCTGTAGCAGGGCAGTAAAGGGTCCCAGGTCCCAGCTTGTCTCAGAGAGAGCTCCAGTCACCACTCCCATAAATGCAAACCCCTGGTTTAGAGAGGAGCCGATGAGACTGTGGAGAGCTCGGAACTAGGACAGCTGCAGGAGTGGCGGCCATGCCAGGAGAGCAGCAGACAAGGGTGCCAGGGCCAGGGAGGCTCCTTCTTGTAAAAAACAAAAACAAAAGAATAATGCATATTCTCTCAGGACAGTGAGACTAGTGCACTAGTTTCTCAAAAATGCTGTGACAAATTACTATAGACTTAGTGGCTTAAACAACACAGGCATTATCTTACAGTTCAGGAGTTCGGGAACTTCACACAGGTCTCATGGGACAGAAATCAAGGTTCTCGGGGCTGCGTTCCACCCTGCTGAGCCAGGTCTGATCCGTTTCATGGTGCAGTTCAGCTTCTAGAGGCTGCCACTCTCCTTGGCTCCTGGCTCCCTCCTCCACCTTCCTCAAGGCCAGCGATGGCTTGTCAAGTCCTTTTCATACCTTCTCACTGTGACCACCTTTTGTGGTCACGGTCTCCCCCACCCTCCTGTCTCCTACTCCCACTGTTACCGACCCTCATGTTGACACTGAGCCCACCCAGATAATCCAGGATAACCTCTCTGTCTTACTTCAGATAACTAGCAACCATAATCACATCTGTGACCTTAATCCCCTTTCTGCAATGTGACATAGTCGCAGGTTCCAGGGATTAGGATTTGGGCATCTTTGGGGGCCGTTGTTCTCCTAGCATAGTCAGCAGGTATATAGGGCAGGGCCCCATGACTAGGCAGAGACCCAGAAAAAGAACAGGAGCCCCCTTGCAATAGAGAAGGACAACTCTGACTTCATATGAGATCCGTTCCTTTTACTTTTTAACCTTTGTGCTCTGTTGCCTGTGCTTAGTCATGCTGGTTCTGCATCTTTTGTAAAAAATATGTTGCCAGTAGCCTGAAATATACAGAATAGCTTATTCTCAGGGCTCTGACCTCTAAGAGTCCATTCTTATAGAGATAAAAAGTTGCAGAACAGAGAATCACATTTGTCTTGTTGGAGGTTTACAGGAACCTCGTCACCTGACATACCTGGACAGCTGCAGGAACAAAGGATTCCAAGGATTCCAAACTTCTTGACACCAAGAAGTTCCCAGCAACTAACCACGCCCCTCCCTCACCTGGCCTTTAAAAGTGCTTTGCTGAAACCCCTTTGGAGACTTTGGGGCTTTTGGGGCATGAGCCACTGGTCTCCTTGGAGGGCCCTGCAATAATCCTTTCTCTGACATTTCAGTATTGTTTGGCCTCACTGTGTGTCTGGCACGTGAACTTGCATTTGGCAACACCCTTAAATGGGCAGAAGCTTATGTGATGACACTGAGTGCAATTTTCTTTCTCTCCATCAGACCCTATGTTGGGCAGCGTCATCAGATTTTTTCCCACCATCCTGGCAATAGAAGCCTTTGTTCTGGAACAGTCTCTCCTACTTTATCAATTACCAACTTCTCTGAGCTCTCAAAGTGCAGTCAAAGACAGAAGTGTTTGCAAACATAGAGCTGGGTGAGCACTTATGAATCATGTAGAGAAGAAGGTGGTTCCAAGTTGAGAAGATGGTGGCAAAAACAGCTCAGAATGTCACGTGAATTAGAATTTGTTTCTTGCAATGCAAGTAACATAGACAACACCCTGGCATTTTGTTACTCATGAAGTGTCCAAATGTAGTGGTTTGGGGGCATCTTCTATGACAAGTAGGACAGCAAAGAACTACTGATACAACGTGACTTTACGTTCTCAAGATGAGAGATGTTACCAGCATTATTTCGCTGATGGAAAATGCACAGATCCTGCTGTTTGGGGGCAAAATAAAGGCATCGTATGAGGAAAGGGTGACCTGCACCGACCTTCAAAGCCCTCCTGTTGTTCTCTGCACCCTGGGCCCCTGGACCTCCTGTGCTGGGTGGAGAATGGTGTATCCGGAGGCCTCGTAACCAGCGATATTGATGACTTGGTGAAAGTACAGACGGTGCAGCTCAAAGGGCAGCCGGAGGCAGGCGACGCGGGCGCGTGGACGGTTTGGGAAACTTGCTTCCAGGGTCAAAAGCCCCTCCCCTCCTCGCCCACACCTGCCTTCAGCCCCGGACCTCTCCTACTCACCACTTTCCTCTCAAAAGAAGTTTAAACTTTAAATCTTTCCTCTCAAAAGAAGTTTAAACACTCAGAGGCAAACAAACAAAAATAGACAAACACCTCGTTCCCATCCCACCATAAGTGGCTGCAAAATCAGCCCCCTTCCCTGGGCTGGAAGGTCGCCCTCCTGTGCCCAGGACATCTCCACGGGTCCTTCACAGCCCGGGTGCTCAAGAGGAGGAGCTCGCGGGGGCCAGCGTGCGCCCTGGGGTCGCCACGCCCCCCGCACACCCTGCTTCACGCAGCCCCGTCTGGGCGCAGCCGTCTCGCTCCGGGCAGGTCTTTGAATCATTAGCGCTCCTGGCGAAGGCATGCGGGGTCTCCAGGGCTCCCAGGGCTCCCAGTGCTCCCAGGGCTCCCATTGCGCTGCACGGAACGCAGACTCTTCAGCCTGACTTGCAAATTCCCGCAGGAGGACTGTCCCTGTGGGCGCTCATCTACACAAGAGGTCAAAGTGCTTACACACACCCCATACCACACACCAAACACACACCACACACCACACACGTTCTATGGAAGGATGCAGTGAAAGGAGTGAGAAAAGACCAAGTTGACTGTTTACCATTGAACTATTCCACAGCCCTATAGTAATTTATTTTAGAGAGTGTTACTCACCAGTAATTATCACAAATTACACAGAAGAAAAAAAAATAATAATTTTGATCAAAACCAGACATTTCATCCTTTCTAAACAAAGCATCTATTTCGTAATACCAAAAAATAATGAAATCTACTCAGGTATTTTCCCTCCGCTGACTTAAAAAGACAAATGGCTTTTGTGATGGTAAATTTTCCCCTTTGAGATTGTAACGTGTCTCAGGGCATATAAATGCTGCTTCTGCTTTCTCTAAGTTCTATAAAAACATTACAAGGCACTCTCCTTTCCCCTGGAAATCAAACATTTTCATGCTTTCCCCAGGTAGGGATAAAAGAGAGCAGGCTTTGGAGAAGCAATTTCAGAGACATTTATCCTGACAGGGAGAACTGAAGATTATCGAGCTCTATGTTCAAATGTTCAAAGTTTTTCAAAGGTAGCGGCAACTCTGCAAACACAGGCCACAGACCTGTCACCTGCTATCGTTCAGAAGGTGACCAGGTGAACATTTGAAACAATACAGGAAAGGGGAGTTGTCCGTCTTTAAGTTGCAGGTAGGGGGACCCCTTCCAGGGCCCGAGAGCGGGCTCTTGTCTAACACTCGGAAATGAACTGAGGAGACACACGTGCTGACAAGGCAAGACACCCTATTGGGAAGGGGAGCCCCGGCAGAGAGCAGCAGGATAAGGGAAGCCAGGAGAACCGCTCTCCACGTGGCTCGCAGTCTCGGGTTTTATGGTGATGGGGTAAGTTTCCAGGTTGTCTCTGGCCAATCATTCTGACTCAGGGTCCTTCCTGGTGGCATGCGCATCGGTCAGCCAAGATGGATTCCAGAGAGAAGGATCCTGGGAGGTTGCTAGGACATATGGGCTGGCGTTTCCTCTCTCCTTTTGACCTTTCCCGAATTCTTCTGCTTGGTGGTAGGTAGCTGGTTAGTTCCGAGTTCCTTACGAGGACCTCCTGTTGTAAGATAACTCGTGCAAGTAGTTACTATTGTGCCTGGCCAGGGCGGGCGGTTTCAAGTTAGTGGTTCCCCTAACATTTACACTTCACCCGATATGAGCGTCATTGTCATCTTGGGCCAAAGGACCACACAGAAGGTAGCCTTAAAACAATACCATGCATCCCGTGATTCAAAACCAGCTGCTGGGTGGGTGGCGAGGTAGCCATCACAAACAGGACCTGCCTCTTTCAGCTCTGGGGAAAAAAGAAAATTATTCTACAGCTAATTCAAAGCCAGGGACTCTTTCTCCTCCTGGGTGTCTAGAGCAGAAGATATTTTGATCATTAGATGTTCTCATTCACAGAAAGGGCATGAGGTGGGTTTGCACTGTCCCCAGGTCTATGGTTGTGGTACATACAGCAGGTGCGTTGGGAACGGCAGGTGAAGGTGTGCGAGGCTGAAACGATGTTTCCTGCTGCCAACGTTTGTTAAAATCCTTCTGAATCAGTCCATCTATCAATCAGAAGTTGTCACAAACTATATTGACAAAGCTCTCCAATGTACGTAAAAACTTTAGCCTACCCCTGAAAATTCTCACAAATTTGTGTGTGTTTTTGGAGACGGAGACCCTAAATGTTACCAGAAGCCCCAAGCGGACTTGACAGGGGGCATCGTGCCCCCTGTTTGGGGAAGGAGGACTCAGGATTTTTTCTTCTTTGTTATCTTTTTGCACCTAGAAGGCCAGGTTTACCGTTGGGCAGAGGGCCTGCTGAGACCTGGCCAGGCATCAAAAGGAACCAGAGACATGGGCCCCCGTTTCCTGCCACCAGACCACTCAGCTTCTCCCCTCCACTTGTATGTTTCCCCAGCACTACTGCTTCCCACCAAATCTCCAGCTTTTGAAAGGAATCTGAAGCGCAGACACGTTCCAATTGTCTGAGAGCTGCCCCAGTTTCTGGAGGTGGTTTCATGGAGGGGTTGCCTACAGTTGGATCTGCCAGCCCTCCTAACTGGTCACCACCTCATTTTCTGTTTCAGTTCAGTGTGGAGACAAGCAGATACGTCCAATTTACTTGTGCATATGACAAACAGCAAAATAATTATTTTCAGATACACTCAGTTGCCCTTGTAGGTCCCTTGCTGGAGATGGATGTCCTCATCAGAGGCTCTGCTTCATGTCCAAGACGGGAGCAGAAATCCAAGCAAGAGACTCACCAGTCTTCTCTCATGCTCTCAGACTCCCTTCTCCCGGCTGGGACACCTGCTCCTGGTACCAAAGAAATGTCCTTATCTTATTACTCGGAATAATTACTGCTTCCACTGTCTCTGTATTTGGGACTATCTTTCTTTTGTAACTATTAGCATTCCAGACAATGAGAACAGACCAGAACCTCAATCCCTTTATTCGGACTTCCCTTCTCCACTTCTAGAACATTCCATGGGGCTCCATCTTGCCAACACTCCTGGCTCTCTTGCGAATTTTATTTTCATTATTTCTCTACCATGTGTATAGAATTAAAAATAAGCTTAATAAAATGAGAAATCTTGTCTCAAAAGAGATATCGTTTCCCTCAGTGGAAGGGTACAATAGTGGGGAAATTAGGTTGACAAAATTAATTTCTTCATTGGCTATTTCATAAGCTTGTAGAATTCTAGGAAGTAAAGAAAAATGGATGTTTTGAATGGAATTAAAGACTGTAATTTATCAGATGGTAGCTACCTAACCCAAATGCTTATTTTCAAAGTGAATAACTGAACACTACTTAGAAGACACTTAAACCCACACTGGGGGTGCTTTTCAAGGGCAACTTTGGAAGTTGGAGAATAAAGGGAGGGGTTCACAAGGATGGTTGCCCTCCAAGCGGGAAGAGTGGCCTGCTTCCACCCTCACCTCCATCAGCAGAGGGCCCTGGGAGTGAATCCCTGCGCAGCGCTGGAGCGGCATCCCCTACAGGGAAGGGACCGCCAGTGAACGGGTGCACAGTTCCAGCTGCGTGAGTCTCAGGGGGATGGGCCAGCTGGAAGCCCCCCCTCACTCCCCCACCCCCCTGTGCCAGCAGGAGCCTGTGATCTGAGCCTTGGGATCAGCTGCGTTCTCAGGGAGGGCCACGGCAAAGGATGCTTGAGAGTTTCCTGAGGAGCAGCCCAGGGTCAAGGGGGTGGGGGGGACAACCCCAAAGCTGTGGGGTTGTTTTGGCTTCTTGGATGGTTGCTCAGAGGTGTGCAGACCACAGGAAGCAGGCTTGGGCTCCTCTCCTCTGAACTGACCTTCCCTGGGGGTCATGCACCTGGAGGGATGGTCCGCACCCCAGCGCCGCTCCTGCGGAGCCCGTGCCCACAGCCCAGGGACCCAGACACACAAGCCACAGGCCACATCCACCCACGGCCCTCACCTGATGACACCTGATGAGGCAAGGAAACTGGGTAGGTCAGGGACCAGAGTCCCAGGACACCTGTGATTCAACTCTGAGTACCAGGAGAGGAAGGGCTGCATGCAGGGAACTGCTAACATGGACTGTATACGTAACAATATTTTTCTGCAGTTGGGCCCCTCCTTTGAAGACCGACCCAACCCTGCCACTTTCAGCCCCAGCTTTTATCGCATCACTCCCTGAACCAGTGTGGCCTCTGACCCCTCCACCTGTCTCTGTACATCCCTGATCAGGACCCGACTCCTGGGTATAGCCGCTCCAGTAAGAGTTTGTTCCCACAGGTGGTTTGTCTTTTCAGGGGTGGCCGAGGAGCGCTGAGAAGCTGGAGCGGGTGTGTGGGTTGCACCTTCCCGGGTGGAGGCGGAGCCAAGAAGAAGGAGGAGCTTTGGCTGACGGGCCCCAAGTCCTGGGCTCTCAAGGTATGGCTCGACGTCCCTTAGTGGCGATGGCCTTGCGCAACTACAGGGACTGCCTTTTCTAGGTCCAGGGGTCCCTGAGATATCTTGTTCATACAGAGCCTATGAAGCTCTTACAAAGTCAGTAATTCTCAAAGAGCAGAGTTATTCCTCCCTATATGCAGAGACAGAGACAGACACAGAGACAGAGAGACAGCGAAAGATGATAGATAGATAGATAGATAGATAGAGCTAGCTAGATAGATGATAGATAGTGATACTCAGATATATATACATATGGGGCCCTTCCTACCTCTCATTTCACTGATCTAAACTCTGCCCTTTCCTGGCTCTCCAGTATAAAAAGACAAAGTTTTTTATTCCTTAGGGGAAGGTACATTAGGACAAGTAACCATCAAAGAATCTGCATTTTTTGTGAGTTGCTCACTGTAGCTAAGAACATTTTTGATACTTATTTTTCTGATGAATCAAAACGTTTTCTCTAGAACATTAATTAACACAGAGAACTTTCTAGCCTTTATTATCTTCAGTTATTAGATGGAGACAAGACAGAGGTTTAGTAACTAAGATACCTGGTACTCATCTCTCTCCAGGCCTCATTATATGGGCACACAGCTCTCCACAACGGTTTAGAACGTAATTATACCAACTTTATTTAAAGTGTATGCTACTCTTAGACTGTATCTAAATCTTTGTCATAAATAAGCCGTTAGGTGACCCAAATGTTTTCTGGACTCCATCCTGGTAGAATTAGCCATTTGATGTTATGCTATTTTGTCTCTTATATACTTTTTAATATTCACGGAAAGCATGTTTATGTGTGTGCATGTGAAAGAGAGAGGTTGAAAGATGAGGAAATTGAGAGAGAGAGGGAGAGAGAGGGAGAGAGGGAGAGAGAGAGAGGAAGAGAGAGAGAGGAAGAGAGAGAGATCGGGATCTTGTCTGGATGGTCCTGGACGCTCTGGATGAGACTGAGGACCATTTTTCTCACGAATTCATTTCTCTGCTTGGTTTACCTCGTGGTTTACACAGAAGGGGATGTTTTGCTGTTAGTGGAATGAGGAAGGAAGAGGGAAGTGCCTTTTGTATTTATTTTATTTTATTTTGTCTTGATTTTGTTGTGCAGGGATTATAGGAGAGAGAGGAGAAACATAAAGACCATAGAGGCAATGATCTGTTATCCATCAGATGCCTGCATGTCAAAATGAGAGGGAGATGAAAGTGAGTTAGCAGCTAGTGTAAGGAGCTACGCCAGCACATAGAAACAGTGTCTTCTCAGAGATGTTGTGGATTCTGGGCATTAGCCATGGACACACAGCATGTCAGTTTTTCATGGGGATGCCCCTTGACTCTGCTCCCACGCTGGTCCAACTCTGTCTTCAAGCTGACCCAGCCACTCTACTCCCAAGCAAAGGAGGTGCTGCCCAAGACACACACAGAGGGTCCTCCTACTTAGATCCATGAGAAGTGAAGTGGACAAAGTTCCCAGTAGCATCCCTCTGGCAAAGTGTAATCATCAAATTCAAAGTTAAAAAACAAAAAATAGGTCAGGCTGCTTTGTTTGTTTTGAGCCCTTCTAATAGGTGCATTGTGGTATCGCATTGTGGTTTTAATTTGCATTTCCCTTGTGACTAATGATGTTGAGCATCTTTTCTTTGTCATCCTTATATTTCCTTTGGTGAAAGATCTGTTCAAATGCTTTTCCCATTGTCTCATTGGGTTGTTTGCTTTCGTATTGTAGATTTTTGAGAGTTCTTTTATATTCTGGGTATAAGTCCTTTGTCAGACACGAGATCTCCAAATATTATTCCTGGTCCATGGCTTGCCTTTTCATTCTCTTTAACACCTTAAATTACTTTAAACTTTTAAAATTGAAGTGTCACACATATACAGAAACTTACACCACTCATAATTGCGCAGCTCAATGAATTACAGCAAGTCCCCTACATACGAACCTTCAAGTTGTGAACTTTCAAAGATGAGAAAGTGTGTTCACAAGTCCAATCTCGCAAGTTAGTTCACGTGTCTGGTGTACATTTTCACGTGCGTGCATCCTCTACAAGTGGTTGTGCTTTTGTGTACTTTACAGTACCGTATAGAGTAGAGTCGTACAGTATCTTTATTTCAAGCCCAGGATGTCCTGAAGCAAGCGTAAAAGCAACGGTGATGTAGCTGGTACTGCTGAAGAACCGAAGAGATTCACAAAACAGGAAATGGCAAGGGGATTTTCTTTATTTGAGGAAGCACTGTTAGTTTTTGAGGCACAGGACCCAAACAAGAACGGTACCCGAAGGTTGCAGCAGCCGTTCAGGATGCAATCCAGTGCTGCCTTGTCATCTACGATGAGAAAGACGAGCTGCTACCCAGACATCACTGGATCGTATTTTCAAGAGGGTAGATAGAATTGAATCCAGCAAGGCACCAGAACCTGTGCCGTCAACGTCAGGCGTGAGTGAAATTTCAGCTTGCCCTCCGTCTCCTATTGCTGAGGATCCTTCAGCTCTACCCTCTCCCATCTCCTCTCCCTCCTCCAGTCAGTAACTCTTCTTGCCTGTTCACCCGATGCCAGCCCCTGGATGCCAGCTGTTGTACTACAGTACTTTTCAAGGTACTGTACTGTAAGATTAAACATGTTTTCTTTATTTTTTGTTTGTTTTTATGTATTATTTGTGTGAAAAGTATTATAAATCTGTTACAGTACAGTACTATGTAGCAGTCTGTGTTAGTTGGGTACCTAGGCTAACTGTGTTAGACTTACAAACAACTTGGACTTACGAACACACTCTCAGAACAGAGCTCGTTCATATGTGGGGACTTAACCATACGGCAAAGCGATCTCTCCCACATCCGCAGGTTAAGAGCAGAGCTGTGCTGGCACCGTGTCCCCTGCATGCTCTTCCTGGTCAGCGTCTTCTCTCTCCCTCCCTAGGTAACCACCGTCCTGCCTGCTGAGATCACCCTCTAATTTTGCCTCCTTTTGAGCTTTGACACATGTTTTGTGTTAGTCTTTTGTCTGAGACCTGGCCACTGGTTTGTGTACAGAAAGGGTGGAAGCCAGTTCCAGATTTGGCTCAGGACAAGTCCCCTGTGCTCCTCCAGGAATTTTCCTCCCTCTTCTGCACCCAAGTTGCAGAGGACCCAACAGAGGACCTGGAGGCCTTGGGGGAGGCCTGGGGCCCTAAATCCCAGCAGGGAGGATCACCAGCCCCATAACCACATGGGATGGCTTTGGGGTTGAGAAGTGAGTTCTATTGTTAAACCCGAGAGCTGGGAGCTGTTCGCACAGCGCTGAGCCTCTCCTGGTAACACTAACATGATGTCTTGCAATAATATAATATTATCGGGGGACTTATATTTGTAATTTGTATTACTTTCTGATAATTTTCTTAAACTATTATACATTTTCTGTATTCCTCATCTAATTTTCATCAATTTTTATTTTCAAATGAGGAGATTCTGAAAACTGTAAATCAATTAGGGCCTGAAAAAATTTAAAAGAGAAAATGTGACTATTCTTGTAGCTCAAAATGAAGCATTATTTCAAGCTATAGGAGCACCGATGGCTCTCCAGCCACTGGGCAGGTTATCTTTTAGTCCCACCTTCTCTCTCTGGCCATTGCTTCACCTGGTGGTCTGGCAGCTCCTGGTTCAGTTGCCTTGTGTACCCCTTGCCTCCTGCCCTGGGGTCTCCAGCACTAGATGAGCTCGCATGCAAGGTGAGCAGAGATGAGCCACCTAGCTCGGGCCATCAGACCCAGCAGCCGACCACAGATACCTGAGTGTGCCCTGGATAAATCAAATAAATCCTTCAAGGAACCTCAGCTGAATCACTCACCCACAGAACCTATAAGTTAAATAAAGAGTTCTTTTAAGCCACTACATTTTGGGTTTGCTTGTCATGCAGGAAAAAATATCTGATACACAAATGCATCCTTTTCAATTCCCATCAATAAAAGGGATCAAAATTCATTCTCATTTAAATTGGGCAACTCCAGCCAAATATAATCAGTGACTTCTCCCAGGCTAGGTTAATGCTACCATTTTTTCAACTACCTTCTCAGTAAAAGTACAGACAATGACCTTGACTGCTATGACCTTGTATGGAGAGCCAGGCTGAGTCACTAGATTGAGCACATCATGCTGGCCAGACAGGGGGACAGGATGCCCTGTGTGCCCTACTAAGTCACATGCCAAACAGTGGGAGAAAAACACCAGACAATAACGGGGCTGCATGGTGATACATTCAGGGGCCAATTGTGTGTGGCGCCTCGGGAAAACCTCTCTAATCAAAAGAGCTAGTTATTGCAACTTGCAACAAGCTAAGACTCCACACGGCAGCTTTACAGAGGCTTTAGAGGCAGCAGATACCACACATTCATCAATTCTTCTTTTATGAACATTGCAGCCAGTTACGGCTTTAAAGACTCGGTGACAAAGTGACTTAATGTTGGTGCACATAGCTCTGAATGGTGTGAGTGTTAACCTGTAGCAAGTCCCCTCGCCACCAAGCATCACCGTCCCTCAGCTCACCTTTGATTTTGACGAAGGCCAGTGCAGGCGGTGTGATGCAAGTTCAGGCTCAGCTTGTGCTTACAGCCCCTTCCCTCAACTGTGCACACACTCTCCACCTCCACGCCACGTCCTTCTCTGATGGCACTTTGTCGGGTTGGCCCATGTGCAAACGCAGTTCAGAAGTTCTGGGACTGAAATCCCCTGGGAGCAAACTTCAGCTAATGATCCGTGGAGTCAAAAGAAAATCACTTCAGCCCCTGTCCTTCAGACAGGCACTTATGGGGGCATCTCCACTTCTCAAGAGATTCCAATAGAAGTGAATTCCTACGGGAAGCAGCTAGGAAAAAGAAGACTACCGTGTTCTCAAAATGTCCATTTTTCATGCACCTGTTCTTTACAGAAGAAACATAATACACAGGGAAATGGATCACTCCGAATGCTAGACGAATCACACATATTGTGATTTTTCTCGTGTATCAAGTCTTTTTTGAGGACCTACTGTGCTCAAGGCACCCATCTTGGCACAAGAGATACAATAATAAACAAAACAAACAAAAACCCTGCATCCAGCTAACAAAGGACGATATGCGATGTTTAGAAATCGAGCTTTTGGCTCAAGCCCTTCACTCAGAAAATGTCTTTTCATCAATCTGGGGTACATTAGTTACATTAATTAGGGAAAGGGGTGGCCCACCTCACACTTTGCAGCTTTCAAATTCCAATGCAAAATAACAAGTCAGTTCCAAGGGAACATGTTTCTGTGATGTGTACGGCACACAACTTTCAAACGTCTTGAAGCACTGAAAGGGCAATTGAGGGGGGAAATAGCATATTAACTCATTGTTGTGAATTTGTGTTTTGTGTAATTTTGTGCTTTTTCTTTTGGAAAAGGTGGGGGGGTGGATTTTCTGAACACTATAAAATGTAATGCCTTTTTCATTTTTAAAATGGCTTTTATTATGAAAAATATAACCATACTCAAGAGCAGAGAGAATGTATTACTAACCCCCATGTATTTAACAACCAGCCTAGCAGTGACTATTGCTGTGTTTGCTTCATCTACTCCCCCCGCTTCACTTCATTTCTAGAAATGAAATTTTTGGATGATACTCAGCATAGCATTGTCTTTAGGAATTATTTGCCAAGTTGCTCCCAAACTTGTTTCTACCTACTGAACCTTTCACAAATAACATATAAGATTTATTTGTTCTGTATATCTTTGCCAAAATTTGTATCATCAGACTTTTTAACTTTGCTAATATGATGGATCTGAGCTAGCTCATCAGTGTGTTAAACTTTTTTTATTCTGATTTCTAGTGAGGATGAGTATTTTTTCACGTTAATAGAAATGAATGATGGCCTTTTGCAAATTAATTGCTTGTATCGTTGGCTTCTTTTCCATTGTTAAAGTTTTTATAAGTACTTGATACTAATCTTATATACTATTATATATGTTGTAAGTATCTTCTCTCAGTCTGTGATTTTCTCTTTAATTCTGTCTATTGTATTTTTTTCATGGTTACTAGATTTAATTTTAAGAGTCACACTATTAAAATTTACCCTTAGTATGGGTGCCTTTTGTGTCACGATTTAAGATAGAATTCTCTTGTGGTTATAAAGATAATCTTAGTTTTCCAGTAAAATGTTACACTTATTTCATATTTAGGACTTTGATATAGCTGAAGCTAATTTTAAGAATAGTATGAGGTATATAGACCCAATTTAATTTTTCCTGTGTTTGTACTGTGTCCTATGTACATAGTGGATTCAACCAATACCATCTATGAAGTATCAATATTTCTTCATTTACCCACAGATTCAAGATGCAATTTCTCTCATATACCAACTTTTCATCATAGATAGAATATTTCCAAACTTTTCTCCCTCTAATAATATAGCTTTATAATATACTTGATAACTAGAAGCTTTCCTTCATCTCATGAATCTTAGAAAGAACATGTTAAGGTCTGTAGGAAATTCTTTTAAGATTTCATTGGTTTTCATTTAATTTGCATATTCATTATACTTTATATAATGAATTTTATACATAATTTTGTGTATTCAATATGTTTCATTCAATTTTATATGGAGACAATTAATAACGTTAAAATACTGAATCTTTCATCCATGGAAATGGTCTATGGCTCCCTTGATTTTCTTCAAGACTTCTAATACTTTATAAAACTTTACAATTTTTATCCATAAAAATCTTGTACATGCTTGTATTCCCCTTTTCACTAAAGAATTTGGTAACTATTCTAAATGTTTTATTTTTTAATTTATTTTTAGTTTGGTAATTTCTGATGATAGAAATGCTATTTATTTTTCTATATTAATCATGCAGCTAGAAATTACCACTTAAATCTATTTATCTTAATATTCCTTTTTAATTTTCTATGTAGCCAATTATATTTTCTGTAATTAATGAATATATTTATATCAATATATTTTTCTAATCTTATTAAACAGGCTAAGAACTTCAGGTACATTATTGAATAATAGAGATGTTTCTGACTTTAAATTTAATGAGAATAATTTTAATGTTTTAATGCTATGAATATTATTCACTTTAGTTTTTGGTAGTGTTACAACTTAAGAAGTTTTTTTTTACTATTCTTAGTTTGTTAAGAAATGTAGCAATCTTGAATGGTTGCTGAATCTTATTTTTCTACATATTTTCAGATAATCTTGTATGTTTTCTCATTTGTTAATGTGAAAAATAACATTAAACTTTTTAAATGTTAAAACATTTTATAATTTCTAAAGAAAGCCCTAACTAATTACAATGTTTTATTTTACAAGAATTTCTAGATTTGTTTTTCTAATGTTGTTTAGGATTTTTGCTTATGTTTATACATAAAAGTGGCCCATTGTTTTACTTTATTCTTGCTATCAAGATGATAGCGACACCCCATCAGATGAGTTTGGTAACTTTTCCTATTTTTTCACATTGTTTATATAAGAATTATATGTTCCTAAATTGTATAAACATTCCTATGAAATTTTTCTTTTTATCCCCAGTATCAAAGGCATTTATCAAGATGGGTTAAAGAATTGTACAATATGCAAATTCTTTATCTATTGAGATGCTCATATTTTTCCTTTAATTTGTTATTTACTAATTATATTTTTTGATTCTTGATTGTTAAACCAAACTTGAATTTCTACCATAAACTTAATTCAGTTGTTAAGTCTTTATACTTTTTCTTTTAACTTGCTGACTTCACTTTGCTAATATTTTCTTTAGGATTTTGTTACTGACATACATAGCAGATGTTGGCCCATGGTTTTACTTCCAGCACTGTCTTTTTTCATGTAGTATCAATATCTTAAAAATCTTTATTTGGTATCTTCTTCATGATGTAACAGAAGCTTTCAATTGCTTATTTGCAAAATACGACTGATGTTGGCCTTGGAACCCTTATTTTGTGGAACACCTCACAGGTTTAGGGAGCACACACTTTGCTGACAATGGTAAGAAGAGCTGTGGTCCCAGTGCGGTATCCAAACCTCTGCAGTGATACAATTTCTTGGGCATGCAGAGGGATGACTGAGCTTTAAGGGAGTCAGTTTCCAGATCCTCCAACCCCATGAGCTCTTTCCTAAGCTTGATGTGCCTGGTGCCCTGTGATTGGCTGTTTCTTTTCTCTCTCCTCCCCTTTCACAGTGGTGCTTCTCTCACCCTACAGAAGGAAGGCAAACTTCCCACTCATCCCATCTTCCTGTGATGCCTGGCTTTGAGGTGTGCAAACCTGCAGGCACCAAACCCAGGTGTGATTTATAATTTCCACATTTGCGGAAGAGTCCCATGAAAGCGAAAAAGAGAAACTTCAGGAAGAAATACTGAAGTGTCAAACCGTATTTGGCCAGGTACACTAAGGCCCTGTCAGTCTAGCTGTCTATCTGTGATTGGTCGATCTCTGTATCTATGCATCTATGTATTTATCTATCTCTCCACCTATTTATCTATGATCTATCTATCCTCTACATTGAAAATAGAACTCAGAACTGAAAAAGCTGTTGTATAGACATCTATCATCATGTTTATTAGAAATAAAACATAAATTCACACTATTTTTTGGAAGGATATAAGTTTGATTTGGTGAACGTGAGAAAGAAGACTTCATGTCAATCTGTCTGTGCAGTGGACATTTTCCTTTAAAGAATGAGGTAAACTTGCAGCTCCAGTTTCACAGTTTGGTGAAAATAGATTTAATCCTCATATGCAGTGCATAATACAATAAAAAACATATTCTTTACAGATATTTGAAAGTATGTTAACAAATTTTAGATGTTTATATAAAAATGTTTGAGTGGTCAGTAGTTTTTAAAAATTTGTTTAGAGGTTATGCAAACAAAAATGTTGAAGTGCTCTGGACTAAAAGATAATACAATTTCTTTACAAATGACAGAGGCCATACAAAAATTATACATTTAATTCTTTTCTGTGTTTTAATGCCAGACATTTGTGCACTTAAATTTGTTCACCTAGTTTTTGGCTTCGTAGAACCCTAAATGATGAAACTTTAGTGCCAACTATGAATCAGAATTTTGCTCAGTCAGAGAGGCTAACTGTATTAGTCAGTGTTCTCCAGAGAGGAAACAGAACCAATAGGGTGTGCGTGTGTGTGTGTGTGTGTGTGTGTGTGTGTGTGTGTAGAGAGACAGAGATAAACAGAGACAGAGAGAGACAAAGAGAGAGAGATTGAGACTGCTTTACTCAGTCTACCAATTTAAATGTTTATTTCAAGCAAAACACACCAAAAACACCCTCACAGAAACATCTACAATGATGCTTGACCAAATATCTGGGCACCTCATGGCCCAGTCAAGTTAACACGTACAACTAACCATCATACTAACTATATTATACATTGACACATTTTTATCACTGGGCATCAGGAAAAGCCCTGGGTAAACATCAGGATACCTGAGGTCTGGTTCCAGCTTCTTCATTTTTGAACTGGTGACTTTATGTAATTACTGAAGGTTTCTGAGCCTGGGTTTCTTCCTCTCTAAAAGGAATAAAATTGTTGTCTTTTCTACCCCATGGAGGTGTTATATAGAGGTTCGGTGTAAATCCAAAATTGCTTTGTAAATTCTATTATGGAAACAATGATAGGTTGATCATTCAGGATCTGTACTAATGAGTTCACTATCTGTACGTTAATACCCTACAGACAAGATAGTTTTGTCGTGTTTTCAGACCACAAAACATTCCTTGTAACGAGCTAGTCAAACGATTGCCATTTTTTTTACATACGGCCGGTAATTCGTTTGCTTTGAATTTTCTTATTTTCTCTTTCTTTCTCAAGGTGAAGAGTGTTAATTTCCTTGGGAACAAATTTTCCACTCAGTGACTGCAGGATGAGATTCCTAAACATCTCAGTGTGGAGGCAAGAGGTTGTTCTTGGGTGCAGTTCAGGTAACAGATGATTCTGGAGTCTCAAATCTTCACAAAGTTCCGTCAACACAGGTGCCCTCTGAATCCAGAATCTATTTTTCACGTAATTTCTCCAATAAGTTAGTTTTGTTTCCTTGGAAGCAGGACAGTGTACGTGAGGGACAAGAGCTGGGCAGTACTGGTGCTGATTCATGTGAAAAGGCAGCAACGGAGCGATGCCCTGTGACCACCGGGACAAGCATTACCCTCTGTATGTAACACCATTACCCATCGGCGTTAAAAACAGAGTGGGGAACATTTTCTATACAACATTTGTTTTCTTATTTGTGCCTTGTGTTGTTTGTACCTTGAACTCAACAAAATCTTTCTTCGTGAGTTCATTCACTTTGTGTGGCTTTCGTGAGCTCTGTGTTAATGTCACAGTCAAAACATCACTGCTTTGAACAGTGAGGGGTAAAGGTGGAAAATAATTAGTATCTATTTTCGGTCTTGAGGTCTATCAGTGTCAAGAGGAAAGAGAGGGGAGCAGAAATACAGTAATGAGGAAAGGACTTTGCCCAGCAGGATGCAGACTTAATTAATTTACCCCAAGCTAATCTGAAAAGAGTGGAAAAATGGACGCAAGAATAAAAGAACATGTTCACACTCCACAGTTGTGTATATATATTTTAATCACTAAGCTTATTTTATCAGAAGTTTTGTCTTAACCCTTTAGAAAACCAGCCGAGTTAATTTTGATGGAGATACTGTATACTCAAAGCCCCAAAAAAGGTATGCAATTATTTACTCATATTTAATGAATTCATTCATTCACTAATACTAAATGTTGATGCTAAAACATGAAAATACAATTAAATGGAGGAGAACAACTTGTGAATAAACATCCTTGCAGCAATAACATCAGCTTCCTCCTTGCTTTGCCAAGAAGTCCCAGATGTGACTTTCAGACAAGTGTATTTTTTAAGTAGCCATTTGTGTGACTCCTTAAAGTAATAATATAAAGTTAGGACCACAGATCAATAGTCAAGATTCAACGCCTTGAGTGTATTTCAAATATCCTTGAGCAATCAGGAGAAGTATAAGTGATGCTCTATTAACTCCAAAGAGGAGAAACAAAATAATTTAAACAGTATATGAGTATTGCATAGAGATTCATGGTTGTATTTGCAGATTTTTCTGAGTAACAACCCTGTGAATAGGTCTCAACTCAAGTCACTACCAAAGTGAAGAGGTAGTCATTGATTACGATATCTTAGTGGCAGAAGCCCTACAAAATCCAAAAACTCTTCAAGATCTCTTTTCATCACAATTCCTGGCCATGAAAACCTCATCACAGCCCCACTTTGTGTGTAGACATCTTTATTAAGAACATGCTGGGGCTTCCCTGGTGGCACAGTGGTTGAGAGTACGCCTGCTGATGCGGCAGACATGGGTTCGTGCCCCAGTCCGGGAGGATCCCACATGCTGCGGAGCGACTGGGCCCGTGAGCCATGGCCCCTGAGCCTGCAGGTCCGGAGGCTGTGCTCCACAACGGGAGAGGCCACAACAGTGAGAGGCCTGCGTACCACAAAAAATAAATAAATAAATAAATAAATAAATAAATAAATAAATAAATAAATAAGTATTCAATTGTCATTTGAGGGCAGTGGTTAAGAATCCGCCTGCCAATGCAGGGGACATGGGTTCAAACCCTGGCCCGGGAAGATCCCACATGCTACAGAGCAACTAAGCCCATGCACCACAACTACTGAGCCTGTGCTCTAGAGCTCATGAGCCACAACTACTGAGCCTATGCGCCACAACTACTGAAGCTCGTGAGCCTAGAGCCTGTGTTCCGCAACAAGAGGAAACACTGCAATAAGAAGACTGTGCACTGCAATGAAGAGTAACTCCCGCTCGATGCAACTAGAGAAAGCCCGTGCACAAAAACAAAGACCCAACGCAGCCAAAAATAACCAAGAAAACAACAACAACAACAAAAAAACAAAATTGTCATTTGAAATGTGATATTTTAGCATACATTTTCATAACAGAAGGCACCTTCAAATGTTGGTAGAGTCGTATTTGTAGAATTATCCTAATAACTAATGCTAATCAGACTTGTGATTATCACTATGATATTGGAGCTCTTAATAAGCAAGATTTCTCTCTAAAAAAGATCATTTGTCTATAGTGAGAATGTCTCTGGGCAGAAGCTGTCAGGACTGTTAAGGGTCTCTTCCTGAACACAGGATGTTTTCTTCCACATACTGATAATAATCTCAGGTATCCCAGCAGGATGAAGAAAACTGTATCCACTCACCACTGTGCATTCAATGAAAAGTACATCCTGTGAGAATCAGGTATAGAAGTTAGAAAGGAAAATTCCACATCAAAAGATGAGCATCATGGACACAGTAGACACATAAGAAGTCCAGTTCTAGAGACGGTCTTCGTTAACACAGAGCTTTGCAATGTGTACTCTGGACCTATTCTGTTATCATGAAGAATTGTGAAAAACAGGTAAGTTACAGTGTTGTTGTTGATTTCATTACACTGAGTTTCTTTGCTATAATCATAATTTTTTTTTCACTATGGGTCTCTCCAGTTGTATTTATTGTATTTATTCAAGTAAAAATTTGGATTCAATTTAGTAGAGGTATTACTTCAGGGAGATAAGCTCCTTAGGGGAAGTTGTAGCAATTCAAAGGCAGCTACTTCCAGAGCCAGAGCTAAAAAACCTGATACGTGATGCAGAGATTAAAATAGAAAAATAACATACACATCTTAGTTCAGCAAACATATCTGCTAGGGATTCATTCATTAATTACACAGGCTCAAAATCCATTATGGTGTCACAAATACACATGAGTTCTCTGGGTTCCCAATTGTTAAACCCACTAAAGGATGTTGGCATGAGTAGTGAGTTTCAGCAGGGCACAAACCAGATGTCTTTGGTTTTGCTCATAGAATGGAATTCCAATATGTTCATTCTGGCAGGGATATTCATCCATCAGGTGCGAAGAACTTAATCAACTCAAGCGAACAAGGAAACTATGACTCCTCCTGTTACTTAGCCCCCAACTTTCTCTGGGAGTCCAGACTTTCCCAACCTCTGACCTTTGTGAAGGGATTTTTATGTGCAGAATAATTACATATCCAAATATGCCTTAGAGTGAGTTGGAGAAAGTAAAAATAACCTATGATAGCAAATCCCTAGGTGAGATCACCATAATCCTATCAGATAGAATTTATATTACTTTTTTATTTCTATTGAGATAGAAGCCTCACATAAAATTTACAAATATTTTTACTGTTTCCAAGTGTATCAAGTCAAAGTAAAAAGCAAGCACTACTTTCTCTGAAGCTCCCACATTTAGATAATAACAATTGAAAGTGATGTGGGCATTCAATGATGGCAAAGACTATGGCTGCTAGAAAGAGTACCATGACAGAATTGTATGTTATAAAATGCTTAGTATTCTGTTCTGGAATTATGATCTCAATTTTCCAGTATAATTAAAATTAAATAGCTAAATTTTATTCAGTTTAACTGTTTCTATTTGGGGGAGGGGCATATATTTTATGTGTAAGTCTAGAGTCCTAACAGAGCTTTGCACATAGCAACAAAAGAGTTAAAACTGAATAAAATTGAAAGCCCTATATTAAGTGAAATAATGGTTAAGATGAAAACAGAGAACATGATTCTTGCCTTTGTTGGTTTGCAGACTCAGGAGCTTTCCCAGGTAAAATCTGAAACTGCCTCCCCACGAAGGGCAAAGAGAGAGCAAAGAAAGAGACACATTTAATAGGCAAGAGACTACAAAGGAGGCTTGTCTCAGACAACCACAATATGAGTAGATCTCTGCCCCTGCTTCCCACCAGAATCTTAAGAGCTTGTATAGAGGCCTTCAGTGGGTTCAGTCATGTGTATCACCCATATGGTCTCACCAACACACTGCCCCCTCAATGCTACATCCTTGCAAATGGCTCGACTGTAGGAACAGTGGGCAGAAAGCACATCCCAAGGACAGGGGAGAGAGTGAGGGGCTTCTAATTGCCGAGGTCCAGCTTGTGTGTCAACCAGTGGTCACGTCCTCTCAATGACCTTCTCCAACAGTCTTCAAGGAGTTCATAGCCTGAAAGTGGAATGCATCCACCTATGGTCCCTAGAGGGGTCTTACTGATCAGTACATCCTCCTTCAAGTCCTACATCTTCCAGTCACTTAGAGCAGACATTTGTAAGCTTGGACTCATGGGCCAGATCCTGCCCAAGGTCTGTTATTATTCGACTTATAAGCTAAGAATAGCTTTTACATTTTTAAAGGGCTGTTAAAAAACAAAAGGATATGCAACAGAGATCTATGTGAACCACAAAGCTGAAAATATTTACTCTTTTACTCTTTACAGGAAAAGTTTCCTTACTTTTGACTTAGAGGATGCTTAGAGGATAACTAGAAATAGAAATGGTTTATCACACGTTCTGACCCTGCCCCCTTCCCACAGAGCGTGTGCTGTTAACTTTGTCTTTGAGGTAATTAGAAAGCAAAACCAACAATCCTAACTTTGCCAGTTAAAGCAAAGACTGAATGTTGATGGAACTATTCTTTCAAAAAGAATGACATACTCATGTTGTTACTTAGAGGAACACCAGTAACATACTTGGAATAACTCAATTGGAGTAAACCTCCACATTTGGTGGACTGACACAATAGAGTGTATTTTCTCCCTTACATAGCTGTCCCATACATCCTTACATGGTTGTGTTTCTGGCCAACCATTTGGGGCTCAGGGATCTGGCTCACCATCTTTGAAGTAGCCATCCATTGAGTCTCTGCGCCCTCAACTTCCAGCTGAAAAAAAAAGGGGGAGAGGAAGAAAGAGTAGAGAAGGCAAAGTCATTTTTAAACATGCCTGCCCAAAAGTAACACACATCACTTCCTCCCCCATAATATTGGCAAGAATTAGTCATGTGACCGCACTTGCTGTGATAATAAAGGGAGTTCCTGGTTGGACCACTAGGGGAGCTCCTTACTACAGTGGGGTGGGGCATGAACACCTGGTTGGCATGTAGTGGTCTCCACCACCTGCATAGGTGACAAAGGGCCTGATTTTTTAGTGAAGGTATTGGATTGAAAATACTTGTGATGTCACCCTATTCCAGTACTCACTGCAGCTTCCCGTTAAGAGATTAAAAAAAATAATAATGAACAGCACACAAAAACAGTGAAAATGAGAGACAAAGAACAACAAAAATGAGTAGCTTACAGAATAAACTTATTAAATGATAACTGGCTTTAAAACGTGATGAAATCAAGTCTTAACCCTACAGTGGGAATACAGAGGACTTCTGGAACAAAGCAGGAATCGGTTTCCTCTGGAAAGAGGATAAAGGTTGTGCATGGGAGTGCTCCTTAGGCTTGGTCAAGCTGGGACTCCCACATACGGTTCTGAGTGAGTAGGTAATTAAGTGGCCAAAAGAGGTGTTTTCTTGAGATTTAGGGGAGGCAACAGTTCAGCAGCAACCACTGATCTCTGAAGATTGAGATGGTTGAGAGATAGATATCAGGGTTCCCGGAAGGGAAGGTTCTGACTTGTACTTCACACTCTTCTGTTTCCATCTAGACCTTCCTGACTTTTGACCCCACTGAACACAGTGGCCCCAGGCTCATGACCACATGCTTGGCTGTGGGTTGTCAATGTCCTTCAGCCAGAGGCCACCAAGAGCTCATCTGTATTTGAACAGGTTGAGTTTGTTGCTTGTTGCAATGATGGAGCACATCCACCCCAGGGGGAATTGCATGTGTCCCAGCAGGAGGTATTAGAAAGAACCTATTACAGGATTTGGACTTTGGCTGGTGATTTGGGGGAGATCTTAGGGAAGTGGAGCTTTGCTCTCTGTTGGAAGCAGTCATGAAGTGAGAATAATGTTATGATTGGTATCTTAATAAATCCTATCTGTAAGGAGGGCAGACTGAAAGGGAAACTAAAGCAATAATTGATAAAGAACAGTCAGTCACTCACATCAGCTGAGAGAGGGAGATGTTTATAGTCCGTGGCTTGGATGACATTCTGTGTTTAAGCAAGATTACAAAATGGTCTTTTAAAATTTTTCTTGTCTTGACCTATCAGTCACAGAGTGGCCTTGTCTCATACTTATGTTCTGTGAAAGTGTTTACATCCAACAAGAGAACACCAAATCCTAGCTCTGGATGCCAGACCAGCTTGTGATAACATCAAGACCCAGCTGATAATGCCGGGACACCCCCTGGATATCAGGGGCTGCATAGACCTTTCTGAGGGTGCACAGGCCTCTGGCATGGATTTCTTAGCAGCCCAACTTCAGCAGCTGGATGAGCTTGGCTTCTCTAACTGTCGGAAGGATGTCTCCTCTTATGCCCTAGCTCTCTTTTGTAGACCTTCATTTATCTCATAATTGTGTCAAAGCTGATTTCTATAATAAATACCTTATCCCATAACTCATAGTGTTTCTGCTCCTCTAATTAAACACTGACTGTGATACTGGGACTTACGTAAGGAGGATTAATTGAAGGCTGTTTGAGAGCATATAGACCCCTGGATACCCCTTTCCGAATCCATGCATTGAGAGGCTACCCTTCTCAATCATGGCAAAATAATGGGGCTTTGTGCTCTTTAAAAGACAAAACAGAGGAATTGTGGACTGAGGAATTTGGGGTATATTTGAAGGCAGGATATGTCTCTAGAAACAGCGGAATAATTTCAAAACATGTGAGCTGAATTCTGACTTCACCACCCTCCTTTTTCTACTCAGCCCCCAAATTCTGCAGTCACACAAAATGCACCCTATAGAAGGAGACTGGAGGAATGTGCTCTGTGAAATCTGACCAAATGTATACAAGGGGGCAGGGGAGGAGGTGTCACTGTCTGAAGCATAAAATGATCATAAATGCTGAATACCATTATGTCTGCCTGATGCATTGACCCCACTATCTTTGAGAACTGACTTCCTTTACTCCTGGTAGCATTCTTTTCTCTGAAACCTACTTTGTCTAAAATTAATAGAGCCATTCTGGGTATCCTTGGATTCAGGTTAGCATGGCATATATTTTTCCTTTCCCTTTTCATTTATTTGGATCATTTTATTTACATCTGTCACCAGCAGCACATAGTTGGCTCTTACTTTTTTATGTAATCTGGAAATCTTTCACTTTTAATTTGGATGTTTAGATTATTTATACTTAATGAAATTAATGATATAGTTAAGTTTATGTCCATCATCTTGCTATTTGTTTTCTATTTGCCCCATCTATTATTTTTTCCCCTTCCTTACTATCTTCTTTGTTTTGTTATCTTATTGGGTATTTGGTAGATATCACAGGAATCCTTCAGGTTATATTTTATGTGTAAAAAGCTCACAATAGTATATTTCTATTTCTCTCCCCCCAGCTGTTATCCCTTTGTCGTTATATTTTTAAATTTTACCTATATTATAAACTCTATGCTATATTTTGTTACTTGTTGTTTAAACAACTCATTATATTTTAAAGAAATGTAAATAACATTTTAAAACACTTTTATTCATTTACGCCTGTGGGTACCATTTCCAGTGTTCTTCATTCCTTTTGTAGACCCATCTGCCTGATATCATTTTCTTTCTTCCAGAAGCACTTCTTGTGAGATTTCTCACAGTGAACTGAGTCAGGGTCCAGTTGCTCTATCTGTCCCACTTGGAGGAATGAGTTGAGACTCTCTCTACCCACTCATCTCCGCAACTGCTCTGTAAGTTGAATAACTAAGCCAGAGAGTCAGGGACCAGTTGCCACATCAGGATTGTTTGTGCCCGCCTTCTTTATCACACAAGGGAATTGGGGGACTAACTCTCTTTAAAGCTTTGTGTGCTTTACATGTTGATAAATTAGAAGAAAATGTTTTCCTAAAATATTTAAACTTTAAAGCATTAATTTCTATATAAATACATGTGGGACTTTAAAAATATTCCTCATGGTTCTATGTAGTGGTTTAAAACACGAGATCAAAGGAAGGCTGCCAGATGTACATATTTCATAAACTTTAACAGTACAGGAAGTTGGACATTTCCCCCATTTGACTCCATGTTTTGAGAAAATCTACCTTGAAAGCCCTTCACAATTCCACCTGTCTTAGATGACTCGTTCCTTCAGTGTCACTTGCCTTGGGCTGTGGGGTGCTTCCTGAACTCATTCAGCTCCTGCTCTTCACCGCACATCTTCCTGTTCTCTTCCTCCACCGCGCTCACTATCCGATCGCTGCAGGAAATAGTGTATATGTGCTGCGTCTACTCTGCATTATACTCGCTGTAGCTTCTATTTATAAACTGCTTGAGCTACTCAGCCCGTGTACTAAGTGCAGGTCTTGCAGCTCCTGCTCTAAATGGCTGAGTCTCCTGCTCTGTTGAGGAGCCCACTCAGTGGGGAGGGTCTACAAGCGGGGGTCTGGCACCTGATGTTCGTGGGGAAAGTCCAAAGCAGGGGTGCATGGGAAATGGAGCCCCAAGTGGGAAGCCAACCTCAGTAAGACACAGAAAGGAGTATGACCGTTCAAACAGAGGGATAAAAGCTGGATGCAAAACCAGGAACCAAGGGGTTAGTGAGGAAGAGCCATGTGATTAAAGATTTGAAGTCAGATGTCTGAGGTTGAGACTTCTGTGGGCCTCAACTGCTGTATAAATACTTAACAAAAACAAGTGAGAGAGAGAGAGAGTGTGTGTGTGTTAACTGCTGTATTAGGTTCTCGTGGCTGCCACAATAAATGACCGCAAACTTGGTGACTTCAAACAACAGCAATTTATTCTCTCACAGTTCTGGATGCAGAAGTCTGCAGTCAGTGTGTCAGCCAGGTTCATTCCTCCTAGGGGCTCTGAGGGAGAATCTGTCCCATGCCTCCTTGTGAAACCAAGCAGGACCCAGTGGGGCTCCTGGGCATGGAAGCCTTTCAAACAGTTGCTAATCAGGGAAGGGAGGGGATGCAGAGACAAGGGAGGAGCAGGCAAGAAACAACAGTGCAGCCTCGGAGCAGGGTTCTGGTTCTGCCTCAAGGGATACACATAGCAATATCTTTGAGCTCTTTACAGAACTAAAAGCCCCAACAAATGGAAGATGTTAGCATTCTTCATTCCAGAGAAGATCACAGTTTCATGACCTCAGGAAGCTCATCAGGAGACCACCTGAGGCCAGATTAAAGGAGTGCAGGCCCTGCACTCACCCCGATCCTTATCAGCAACTCCGCCCTTGAATCATTGCTGTAAAGCTCTTCACCAAATCCTCCGGGTTGGAACACACAGTTTTTCAGGGCATGAGCCTACCATGTCTGCCTTTGCCTGGCAAAGCAATAAAGCTATTCTTTTCTGCTTCACCCAAATCTCTGTCTCTGAGATTCGAATCAGCCCCGGTGCACAGAGGCCGAGTTTTCAGCATCATTGGCAATCCTTGGCATTCCTTGTCTTATAGCTGCATCACTCCAATCTCTGCCTCCATCCTTACATGTTCTTCTTCTTGGTAAGTCTGTGTTCTAGCTTCTTATAAGGACACCTATCATGGGATTTAAGGACCACCCTAAACCCAGTATGACTTTACCTTGAGATCCCTAACAAAATTACATCTGAAAACAAACAAACAAAGAAAAACACCTTCTTCCAAATAAATTCACCACCATAAATTCTGGGGATGAGGGTTTGAACCTACCTTTTTTCCGTGTGGGGGGGGCGGCAGCATTCAACCCAATAGAACTACTATATTCAAGACACTGTTCTAAACACTTTACATGTATTAACTTATTTACTTCTTATACAGGACTTTGACATATGTGCCAATATTAGAACTGTTTTACAAACAAAGAATCTGAGGTGTGGAAATGTTAAATAATTTTCCAGAAATCCGACATCAGTAAGTGTTAAGCTACACTTAAATCCAGATGGGCAAAAGCCACAGTTTACATATTTAACCACTATGCTTTAGAAAATACTAGCTATTGCTGAGCCTCTGTTTCTTCATCTATAAAATAGAGACATTATTAGTAACAGGATAATACATGTAAAGACAGAGGCATTTGGAAAGCTGCTACAGTTTAACTTCTGACATTAATAACAGAGTGAAGAGCCTTAGATCAAGAGTCAGCTGAGGCAAGTCCTGAAAAATTCCAAAGATATCTGACTTTTACTGGCATCACCCAAGTGTGACATGGAAGAGCTGGCTGTGCTGAAATGGTTGGAAACAGGGACCAATAGTATGGAAGCTTCTGGAACTAAGTGAGGCTATTCTTCACTCTCCTGTCACTAGCACCCAGTAGGATGGCTGCCATGTGGTGTGGTGAGTAAGTGTGTGGACTGAACGAATAACTAAACCACAATATAATTTTTGAAAGCAGGCACTATTAATTGCCTCTTCTGTACATCACTCTCACTAGCCCCTGCATCTTCAAGGTCAGGTGGAATATTAGTCATACAAAGGAATTAATTTACACTAATCCTTGAGTTCTATTTCACAGATACTTTGGGAACCATATATCTTCAACACCCTATATATCACATACTTCTCTATTATACTCTTCTGCTGCCCATCTTTCTCACTAATTCTGCTCCTTCAAGGTCAAGATCAGCAGTGGTCATAAATAAGAATTTATTTATGCAGGTCCTTGCCTTTTCTGGGGCAGGTGTATGGCAGCCCTGCTACCTCCCATCTTTAGATGAAAATTCTCTCATTAGAATGAGAAACATGGGCAGAAACATTGAGAGCAGTCCCTTCTGGTGAGGCCCATGGATGTTGTAGAAAGAATATGGGCGTGGGGTTGTCAAAGTGCGGTTTGGCAACACCATTCGTTGCATTCCCAGTCTGTGCCACGCATTGCTGTGGACTGTGGAAACAAGGCAGATAACACCAGTGCAATAGTGTGTTATCTATAGATAGATAGATAGAGATAGATAGATAGATAGATAGATAGATTTAATTCTCATTCTGCCACTTAATATCTGTGGAATCTTACATAAGTTATAGCAACAATCTAAGCCTCAGTTTAGATAAAATTATAGGGTATCTGTGAGAACTAAATAAGTAATTGTATATATACATATATAATATATGCATATGTATTCTCAAATATATCTATACCTATTTATAGATATAATATGTGAGTGTATGTATACACAGATATATCTCTATCCCTACAGAGAGAGAGAGAGAGAGAGAGAGAGAAAGGAATGAGCTTGGTACATGATGTAATACATTTGTCTTCCCTTTCTTCTCAGCTTCTGTACTATAACACCGAGATACTACTGTCTATGTACTTTGTCATCTGAGTCCCAGCTTTCTTCATGGATCCTCTCAACCTACTGCACCCATTTTGGGCCATGATGTGGCCTGCACCTTCCTAAATGTCCCTAAATGACTTCTGACCTTTGTGATAACCTTCACTGCTCCTGAGCTTCCCCTCTTGCAGGAAAGCACCTGGTAATGCTGGACTGACCCAGGAGCGATTTTTGTCCCAGCTCCTCCAGACCTATATGGACCATGCAGGGAGCTAACTTCAGATGGTAATTTTTCTCAGCTGCAGCTGTGACCCCATTAAAGACATAACTCTAGAGATAAAAAGTCCTGGATCCTGTGATCAGTCCCTACTTCAAACAAAAAGGCTGGGACTTGGCAGCTCTCCATGTGGCTTCTGCAGCTTAATGACACCATCAGTATCTCCTACCTGAATGAAGGCTGCACTAATTACGGCACTAAGATGCATGGCCATATTTCAGTTAACTGAGTTTATCTGCTAGTTTGCGAAGAAACACAATTAATAAAAGAAGTTGGCATGCCATATTTTTTTACAAGTCAACTTTGAAATGATAACTATTTTGACTGATCTGCTCTAACTAAAATGAGGAAAACAGTTCATGTTGAACTATTCACAGGCAGAGGTGATGAACATATGCTTCTAATTTGAGCTAAGAGAAAAGCAAAAATAAACAAATTTAGCAAATCTTAGTTCTTGACAACCACTCACAGGATATTTCAGCTAAGAAATGAGCATATGGTACAAGGAATAAAGAAACGAGCTGGTTTTGGTGTGGAAATGAAGCTTCTAGGCTCACAGTTTCATGACTGTGGTAATCGCATTCCTTTTGAGTCCTCTTAATTTACTCTGTCTTGCCTGCTGTAAGTTTTCACAAGCTCCCCCTTGTGGCCCAGCTGAATTATTGATCACAGTTTGCTGAGAAAAGACCCCACAACTCATATTGGCTAAAATGACCTTTTAACCCATCAGCTTGGCCCTTTAGCCCGTCCCAATTAAAGGCCCCAAACAAGCTTCCTTGAAACTCCTAATGCAGTCCTCAAGGTTAACTCCCAGGGCATCTCAGTAGGAAAGAAAACCTTTACAGGAAATTGGCATGAAAAGGGAATTAGATGCTTAGTTGTACTTTTCATTCTGCCCCCACCTTATCTGTCTCCTGTGACTTATTACATTGCTTTCCCAGTAGCCAGGATAGATTTTGCAACAGTGCAATGAAGTGTGTTCTGAAGCTCCCTGAGCAAGTGGACTTCCTGCCAGAAAGTGCTAAAAAGAAACAAGCCCCAAATGGAGTCACTTCTACAAAACCTCATCAAAACGTAATACCTCACCTAATGGCAGTTTCAGCCTCTCCCAGAAGTGGAATTTTATACCAATCAGTCTGGAATTTCCTGGTCTGCACTAGTGAGGTAATCTTGCCTGAAACAATCCTCTCTTTTCTTTTGCTAATAACCTTTTTGTCCTGCTCCATTTCTGTAAAAGACTTCCACTTCGTACAGCTCCTCAGAGGAGCTGCTTTCTAGTTGCTAGATGTGATGCTATGCAATTCATGAATTGTTGAATAGAGCCAATTAGATCTTCAGATTTATTTGGTTGAATTTTGAGGGTTTTTTTGCAAAAGAAATTTAGTATTCTGAAAATAAGACTTGGTGTATAACTTTTAGCCCTTTGAGTTTTTCTCATTAACCAATGAAACCAATCATTGTGTAACTGAGTCACAAAGATTACCTTTAGACCAACACAGGAGTCTTACCTCATGGCCATGGTAAAGCTATTTAAGCTTCCTTGTGCTAGAAATTAAGTTTTTGTTTGCAAGAACTACTGTGGATTCTAAATGTAAATCTAACTTACATCTTCCATTTTGTATTTCAATGCATTCTTATTTGCTATGTACATTATTTAGCGTGCAAACCGGATCACTAATATTTACTTTTGCATGTCTTTGTTTCAAAGATAGGCAAGATTCTAAAAAATCATCTCTGACTAAAATAAAAATAAATGTGGGAATGTAATGTACAATGTTCATGGTAAAAAAAAAAAATCTATGTGTCAATCCATATGAGAACAAAAGAAATCAAAATGCTTTCTGCTTGGGCATATGTCATATTTTAATTATTTTATAAATTTTTTAATGATATATTAGTATTACATTATGAGGTCCATTTGATTATAGGAGTATTGGTCTTTAAGTTGCATTATTAAACTGCATTTATTTCAGAATGTTTTGCTTGTCATTTCTTAGTGAGGTTCTTAATAGCTCCTGATAATTGAGAAGCAGAAATGGACTTTTATTTAATATATCTGAGTTTGTAGTTATATAATTGATTGTCATAGTTCATCCAAGGCAGACTGCAAGAGCATGAGAAAAAATGATTATATGCCAATAGTAGAGGTTAATCAATTCACATAATCAAAAACATGTGTCTGGCTGCTGTGGGCGTTTTACTCTGTGCAAAGGTAAAAATGTGGAGGGCATAGTTTGCCCCAGGAGAATCTCTTGGTCAGGTAACAAAGAAGGGCTTTAAAAGAAAGTTAATTAGGGATTTATAAGTGTAATAACAGCTCACCATGTATTAAATATGTCTGGATCAGAGCAACTGACTCTACCCCTAGGGACAAGAGAGGCAGGGAAAATGGAGACATTTAGAAAGTGTGACTATATTTCATCGGGGAGAAATAGGCTAAAATTTTAAACTTTATCTGGTAGTCGTTGAGATAGCTCTGATGGGTTTTAATCAAAGAAGCAACCATATAAATACTAATATTTTTACTCTCAGTGATTGCTATGAGAAATTGTTCTGACTTCATATTAAGGACAAATTTCTGAAGTATATTTGCTGTTTTTCTACAGCAGTGTCATACTTCTGCCATTTATGTTCAGATCTTTAATCCATTGTGAGTCATATTTTTACTTAATCTGAGTGGTGATATAATTTTATTTTCTCTATAGAATGAGCCAAATTTTCCATTATCTGTTTGTGATATGGGTCCATTTCTCTATTCCTTTATGGCAGGATGTCTCAACCTCAACATGGGTAACATTTTGGTCTGGGTAATTCTTTGTTGTGGGGACTGCCCTGTGTATTGTAGAATATTTAGCAGCATCCGTATAGAATCTTTACCCTCTATGTGCCAATAGCACAGCCCTTTCCCCAGTTTTAACACTAAAGATGTCTTCAAACTGAAGGACAAAATTGCCTCTGGTTGAGAACCACTGCTCTAACAAAGACTATTGCTCTGGTTCCATTGCTATGACTACAGACTATTCCTTTCTACAAGGCTGGATGAGTCTCTTACTGTCTCTTCCAGAATTGTCTTATAAGTTTGGGGGAATTTTTATTTTCATATATATTTTAGAAATATTTTGTCCAATACCCCCAAATATCACTGGGTTGTATTTTTTAACCAATTTGGGAAATATGGACATATTTACAATGTTATGTTTCTCATTTATTCTCTCTTTGGTCTAATTTAATTGATTTTTTCAGTTTATACATAAGTAATACTTCCAATTAATCCTAGGTAGGTTATAGACTAATGTCAATGCAAATAGTATCACAGTTTCTATTACATTTTTCATTACTTCTTCTGGAGTATTATGAATTTATGTGTTGAACTTTACAGCCACTTTTACTCACTCTTAGACCAAAGGCTGCTGCTTCCCTTTGTATATGTTAACAAATCCACATTCCACAAATTAGTTTAAATTTTTTAGGAGATATTTACACCTTAGACTTGCAAAAATGAACAAAACAAACCCCATTAGTTTGCTCTCAGCTATATAAATGTGTGCTATGATTTTCTTTCTGTAATTCACTGTGGACAATTATGGAACTAGGAACTTTGTGGAATTAGGAATTTTAGAGTTTGTTTCCTACATCCTCCTAATTTAAAAGAAACTTGCCTTAAACTTCCTATCTTAAAACATCATTACAAGTCCAGTGTTGGAGAAATCACATATGAGACTGATTCTAAAGCTACAGAAATTAAGATAGAGTGCTGTGTAAGAAACACAAGACACCTCAGTGAAACACAGTGAAGATGAACTATGGAACCACATACAGTCAACTGATTTTTGGAAAATATGCAAAGGCAAATTAACTGAGAAACAATATTCTTTTAAATAAGTGGTGCTGGGACAATTGGTTGTCTCTATGAAAAAAAAGGAAGGAGAAGGAGAAGAAGGAGAGGGGAAGGAGGAGGAGGACGAGGGGGAGGAGAAGGAGATAAGAAAGAAGAAGAAGAGAGAGAAGAATCTAGACAAGGACCTTACACCTTTCACACAAATTAACTCAAAATGGAACATAGATCTAAATGTAAAATGCAATACTATATGATTTCTACAAGAAAACATAGGAGAAAAATCTACATGACCTTAGATTTTTTTGAGTAGTTCTTAAATACAACACCAAAGCAAAATTCATGAAACAACAACAAAAATAATTTTGGACTTTAATAAAATTTAAAACTTCTGGGCTTCCCTGGTGGCGCAGTGGTTAAGAATCCATCTGCCAATGCAGGGGACACAGGTTCGAGCCCTGGTCCGGGAAGATCCCACATGCCGCAGAGCAACTAAGCCCCATGTGCCACAACTACTGAGCCTGCACTCTAGAGCGAGCCACAATGAGCCACGACTACTGAGCCTGTGTGCCACAACTACTGAAGCCCGTGCGCCTAGAGCCCGTGCTCTGCAGCAAGAGAAACCACCATGATTAGAAGACTGTGCACTGCAACAAAGAGTAGCTCCCACTTGCCGCAACTAGAGAAAGCCCATGTGCAGCAACAAAGACCCAACACAGCCAAAAATAAAATAAATACATTTATGAAAAAAAAATTTTAAGCTTCTGCTCTGCAAATATACTAGTTAAAAAAATGAAAAGACAAGCCACAGACTAGGATAAAATATCTGCAAAACATAGCTGATAATGACTGATATCCAAAATATTCAAAGAACTCTTAAAACTTAAAAATAGGAAAACAAACAGCTCGATCAAAATATAAGCAAAGACCTCAACAGACACCTCATCAATGAAGATATATAGATGGCAAATAAGCCTATGAAAAGACACTCAAAATTATTTCTCAACTTTAAAATAAAATTTAAAACAATGAGGTATCACTACTCACCTATTAGAATGGCTAAAATCCACAAAAATGACAATAACAATTACTAACGCAGATATAGCTCGTAGTAATGCAAAATGATACAGTCAGTTTGGACGAGTTTGGTAGCTTCTGACAAAGTTAAATATGGTCTTGCCATAGTCAACCAATCCAGCAATTGGACTGATTTGAAAACTTATGTCCACACCAAATCTCCAGGTGAATGTTTATAGCAATGTTATCCGTAATCACACAAAACTGGAAGCAACCAAGATCCTTCCATAGGTAAATGGATAAACAAACAGTAATATATCCACACAATGGAATAATATTCAGGAATAAATAGGAAAGAGCTATGACACCATGTAAAAACATGGATTTATCATAAATGCATATTGCTAAGTAAAAGAAGACAGTATGAAAGGTGACCTACTGTATGATTCCATTTATATTACATTCTGGAAAAAGCAAAAATATAAAGATGGCAAGCAGATAAGTGGTTTTCAAGAGCTTGAGATCAAGGAAGATTGAACATGTGAAGCACAGGGCATTTTTTTAGGGCAATAACTATTCTGCATGATATTGTAAATGGTGGACAATCAACACAATGCCTTTGCCAAAACTTACAGAACTTTACCACACAAAGAATGAAACTCAAGGCATGAAAATATTAAGAAAAATATTAAGAAATCATTCAAGAGGTCAGAAAAGCCCAGGATGAAATGCAGAATATGGCAAAAGAATCTAACTACATTACAAATATAGAAGAATCTCCTTGAAGAGAGGGAAAAGGAAGAGGTGTTGACCTATATAACTTTGAAAATGAGTGAATTCTTGAAGACAAAAACACAAGGAAATATACATAAGCACCACACTAAATCTGATAACGTTATTCCTACAGAGGTACAAAATTCTAAAACCACTGTACATGTATATTGGCATTGAAGAATTAAGTAAATGCATGGCAGATGGTGGGAGCCTTGTTTCTCATGGTTGAAGTGGAAGATTACAGATAAAGAATTAGGGAGGCTAGAATAATCCATATGGAAGTTGATTAGATTTGAACATCAATGTGAACTAATGTTTAACTTAATATAAATACAGATAGATACACAAGGAAACATTCATAGATGTGTGTATATTCATGTGTCAGTATACGTATGTACATTTATTTCCTTGCTCTGTAAGTTGAGGGAGTCTAGAAGCAATGACACCTCAAACCAATGAGCACAGCTAGTTCCCAGATTTTAGTTTCTAATACCATTCTCCAATAAAAGGAACTAGGTCTCTTTGGAGAAATGGCTGATTTGGGGGCTGGGGCAGGATATATACAAGATGAGCCTCAAGCATCTTGTAGTTTCAGAAAGTATGAAAGTCCTCAATGACCCCACAGTGATGGGGTATGTCAAAAAGACAGGGGCCAACTGAAAGAGGTCCCAATGGCCAAAGATGAACTGATTTGAGCAAAAAAATAAAGTAGCAGTGGACTTAACCAAAAGTATAAAACTAATATCCATGAGTCTATACTCAGATATTAAAATAATCAGAAATAAATGTCTGATTGAATCGGTGAGTAAATGGGGGAGAATAGATAACCTCCCATAAAGAATAATTCCAAATAATTTCTATGGATACTTCACCCTCAAAGAGGTGAAGCATAACTCTCCACTTCGTAAGTGTTGGCTGCACACAGTGACTTCCAAAATGTACAAAATGGAAAGGGCAGGAAACAAAGTAGCTATACGGTAGAGAAATCTACCAAAACTAGCTCAGCCCAGTCAATGATCAAAGTTAACACCAGCAGTGATAACTCGTGTTGATGGTAGGTGCCCTGATGATATAATGAGAAAAGCACTTTGCTACTGTGGTCTTCCTTCAAAACACCCATAGCCCCAGTCTAATGAGAAAAACATCAGACAAGTCCCTATCAAAGGACTTTCTACCAAGTACTTGCCCAGTCGTCAAAACAGTAAAGGTCATCAAAAACAGGGAAAATCTGAGAAACCGTCACAGCCAAGAGAAATTTAAGGAGACATGACAAGTAAATGTAATGTGGTGCCCTGGTGGAATCCTGGAACAGAAGAGGACATGAAGTAAAAACTAAGGAAATCTGAATAAAATGTAGACTTTAGTTAATATTTTGTCTGTGTTGGTCCATAATTTTTGACAAATAGTCAATATAAGAAGTTAATAATAGGAACTCTGTGAGGGGAGGGGTATGTGGGTAATATCTTTGCAACTTTTGTTTCAATATAAACTATTCTAAAATAAAAGGTTTTGTTTTGTTTTTTTAAACATACTCTTATAATAAAGAGTCTCGTAGTTATAAATGAAGAATAAATTTTGAGCAACCCCATTAGGCAACAATCTCAGGTAGCTTTAATTTTGAGTCCCTGTATCTTCTTTCCAAGTCCCTCCAGTGATTCTGTTTTCATTCTCCATACCTAAGTTGGGATCACATCTCAGATGCTATCTTTGGCAGTGAAAGACAGTGGTCTTTGCTTGACCACTATCATACCCCAAACCAGTTCCCTGAAATTGAACTGCTCATTCTTCTTGCTGGTTGAAAGCAACAGTAAAGATAAGAAGGAGGACTCTCCTCCTTCTAAGAGCCTTTTCTGACTGTTCCAGACCCAACCATGCCCCACTTTTTGAATGTCTAGATCTGTTTTCTCCAACATAGCATCCACTATTCACATGTGGCTATTGAGCATTTCAAGTGTGACTGGTCTAAACTGAGATGAGCTGTAAGTGTAAAATATACACTGGATTGTGAAGATTTTGTTAGGAAAAAATGTAAAATATATAATAATTTAATAATTTTTAAAATTATTACATGTTGAAGTGATAATATTCTGGATATACAAGAATAAATAAGTCATGTTATTAAAACTAATTCCACCTGTTTTGTTTTACTTATTCTAGGAATTTTTAAATTGTATATGTGGGTTGCATCATATCTCTTTTGTACAGTGTTCTAGAGCATACATTCAACCCAATGCAATACAGCTTATGCAATATTTGTCAGGATTCATTGTGCTTTCTATTTGTGCCATCTATGTCTTTCCTGATAGAATTGATAGACCATTTCTGGAAGAGGGAAGCCAGGCTCTGAGATGCCTCTTGGGATTATCTGACCCCTCAGCACACAGCTGGGGATAGTCCTGACTTTCCAAGGACTTGTAGTCTTTACTGGAGAATCCATGACCAGGAGGATTTTAATACAAAATTTTCTATAACCTGAGAATCTGAAAATCTCTCATCAAAATCTAGAAGATAAAACAATGTCAGAAGGCAAAAAGAAAAAAAAAAAAGCATGCAAACATTTTTAGCTATTTTTTTTTTCAGGTAACAATTTATAGGTTCCAATGTTGGGTCAAACAATTACATGTCAAAATAAATATCCAAGAAGTTCTAATAATTCATTCTCATTCGAGAAGTATTGCATTACATTTTAAGGTAGGAATATATTTTTTCTTTTATGGCCTGTATTCAGCAAGGACACACTTTTATATTTGGTCATTTATGGATCCCAGGCATAATTTATGAAGGGAAGTGAGAAAAAGAAATAATAGGAAAATATAAACTATTCCCTTGGGACAGAAAAACAGAGCAGAGCAAAACAGTACAGCCATAAGATAATATGCCATATGTCTTCCCATAATGTTAAGTCTCTGGACTATTTCTGCTAAATTCACAAACTTGGTAAATGATGAGTTTTCTCGCTTATTAGTTTATTTCCCCTCTCCCCACATGGAAATTAAATCTTAAGGATTTCAATGAGGAGCACAATTTAAATTTAAAAAAAGAAACCAGTTTATCTTCCTCAGGAAAGCTGTCACACCATTCACTGCATGAGCAAAAACATTTATTTTTAGTGCAGATTTCAGTTTGGAGGTCATTAAATTTAACTTTTAAGACTCTGAGGCTTTATTTACTCTTCAGAAACTTGTTCTTTTCAGGATCAAGTTGAGAGAAGAAAATTGAAACATCTAACTTGTCTCAGAAATCATAGTATTGTAAAAGATAAAAGTTTTATGTTTTTGTGTTTTTTTATCATATATATTTGACATTCTAAGGGAATAATAGAACTGATCCAATTAGCCATTTTTCAAGTACCTACCAGATGCCAGAGATACACTAGTGAAGAAGCCATCCTGTCTTCCTGGGAGACAGACAATGGAAACTAATCACCATGATGCTCAGTCATGGTATAATGAAGGCAGCCCAGGTCATTGAGTAATGTAGCTGTCCCATTCAGCCTGGTCTGAGGTCCCAGGAGGGATTCCTTATAAAGGGATATTTAAGGTAGAACCTGAACAATGGGTGAAGGATGAGGGTGGGGAACAGAGTAGAGGACACGGCAAAGGCCTGTGGGTGAGAGAGCTCAGCACCTTTGGGACAAACGAAGGAGGTCACCAAGACTGGACCCTGGAGGAAGAGCAGTGAGAATGAGAGAGGAGGGGCTGAACTTGGAGGACTTGAGAGCCCGTGGTTTGTTATCTACAGGGCCAGGGGAGGCCATTAAAAAGTTTAAGTTCCATATTTGTGTTTTTAAATGTCCCTCTGACTGCAGAGACTGGAGGGGTGTCATGGGTACAGGAGAGAAGCCAGAGAGCTAGATTCATAGTCAAGGATAAAGATGATTATAGACCCTACCAGGAGTGGAATGGGAAAAAAGAAATAGAGACAAGAGCTGCTTTAGAAGCAGAGCTAAACACATTTGGTGATTGTTTGAATGTTGATGATGAGGGAGAAGGAAAATATCAGCACACCCCATACAGCTGTGCAAGTTGTGCACTAACCAATCTAAGGGTGCCATTGCCATTACATCTACGTGAGAATCTCTCGAGGAAGTTGTGCAATATGGCAGAACTCAAGAGTCCAATGATGAAAGACTGTGTCCCAGCCTTGACCCTGGGCAAATGGGAAATTGTGAGTGTAAGGTAGGAGGAGAATTAGGACCCATGATGGAGGGGGTGGGAGTTTTTAGCAGTACTGAGGGGAAATGATAAGTCAGTAGAGTGCCAGACAATTTGACTTTGAACGGAGATGTGCAATAGAAAAATGAATGTGTCTGGCCCCCAGGATATTGGTCTGCATAACAATGGATACTTGAGAAACCTTGACAGTCATCTGGTAAAGCTAGAAAGTTGCTTAAGACAAAGAAAGAAAGTAGAGACAGAAGAATAAGGGCCAGTATCAGAACCTTTGGAATGAAAACATCTGATGAGAGGGAGATGCAAAGGAGACTAACGAAGAGACAGGGAAGGTAGGTGTGAGACCAGGAAAGGATGGTGCCACAAGATCCAAGGAAGAGAGTGAGGAAGTGGCCAAGTAGCTGAAGTTGCAAAAGGGAAAATATTTGAAGTTTAATGACATGTCGGTCAGAGGTGGTCTGATTAGGACAGTTCCATTGTGGGGGAGGAGGAGGCAGAAGCCAGACTGCGATGAATTGGTATGGAATAGAAAGTGCAGAAATGGAAGCAGAAAGTGTAAACAGTTCATTCCTGCAGTTTAGCTGTGAATGTTAGGACCAGCTAGCAGAGGAGAAGTAATGGGAAGTAGTGAAGACGTAAAAGAGAATACAGTGTTGTTGTTGTTGTTGTTGTTTAGAGGAATAGCAATGGGCTCTAGAACACACACCAGGCAATGGGCTCTAGAACACACACCAGGCAACTGGCTTCCTGCAGAAGACACACCTCTTCCATTATAACAAGAGGATATGTTCTTCCACAAATTTCCATTATTTTTTCACTTGAGTTAGCTCAGAACTCTAAAAGGGCTTAAAAAAAACAAACAAAAAAAACAATCTGATGTTCAGAGAAGAAGTTTTTTGGGAACCACCTTGAAAATTCATATGTTCCTGAACACAATGACTATTTCATCACTTTTTGGAGAAGTTCTCTTTCCCTTTTCAATTTACCTGTTCAGTGGCTTATAAAATTTTCATGCTAATAGTAGAGGAAATTCAGACATAGCTTTAGAAGAAAAAGATCATCAATTTTCACCCAAATAAGCTATGAAAATCTGAGGAAATTCAGATAGTGACATAGATATAGAAGAAAAAGACCATCAATCCTCACCTTAATAAGTTATGGGAATGTGTGAAGCTGAAGTTGGAAGCAATATCTGGATTCTTGAAAGAAGAACTTTTTGCTAAAGCTCTCCTTCCAGGCTGCCTGCAGTCCAGTTGGGAATGTTTATAGGTACAGTACATAGGGAATCCTGACTCATGCTGGTGCTAGATTTGTTCAAATTTTACCTCTGGCATGACTATGACTCTGCCAGCTGTGTTGAGTTCCACCCTACCTCTCTGGAAGGTTACAGGTGTCTTGAGACACTGCCCAACTCCTGGGGTGAATTTGAGCAAAGTCTCAGATTTTATTCCTCATGGTTCGTGAACTGGCATCACACTGACTTTTGTCAAAGAGGAACTCTTCAGCTACCATGAAAGGATGGGTAGTGTAGCCTCTGTGCTCAAGAGCTGGCACTTACTCCAGTTAATCTGGGGACGGGGAGATCACCTTTATTGAAAGTATTCCCCTCTGTGTTGCCCTTTCCTAACTCAATCTATGGTCCCAGAAACTCAATGGTCATTCTCTTATTATATCTTCCATCTTATTCTTCCCTGTACCCAGCATAGAAGATAGTTTTCCAAACCAGTCTGGTGTCTTCTCCCATTATTTGGGTCTATTTCAGGAGTCTTTTCCATGTTCTTCAGAGGATAAGGTATTGAAAACCAAAATACCAGAAAATATTATTTTTGCCTTCATTTTTTGTTGTCATGCCCTTCCTGGAAAGAGCAAGTTTAGAATGAGAGCAAGGAAGAAATGGAATATTGAGAAAGAATAAAGCATAGTAAAGCAAAATGTTTCATCCCAAAGACAAGATCTTAGAATGCTCAGATAGTAGGGAGGATGTGAGCTTGGAAACCATGCTTCCTCTATAGTAAGAATTCCCCTGAAAGGAAGGGGTGTGACCTGCAAGCTTCACAGGTTGTGTTGAAATGTGCACACACTTGGGCAGGGGAAACTGCCAACAGGACAGAGTCTTTAAAACCTCTGTCTCCACCTTCCTGAGGGGTGTTGATGCCTGTGGCTTACCAGAGAGCAAAGGATGGTCCTTACAAGACCATGGATCTAACTCTGACACTCGTTTTAAAAGGGACTTTTGGGGGACCTACAGGGTCTGTCATTAGCATTTGAGGTGCAGGGAATTACCAGGTAAACACAGAACTTCAAGCCCAAGGTGGGAATTGTTGACATTAAATCATTGCACAAATACATAACCAGTTACCACATGATGGTACAGTGAGATCTGGGTGGTATCAGCTAATCTAGGGGTTGAGAAAGGGTCCTGGAGAAACTGAAATTTCCTGGTGACAGTGGGGAGTTGGAGAGAGTCAGCTAGGCAAAGAGAAAAGCAGGGAAAAAACAATCCAAGGAGGTCTTGGAACAGGAAAAGTTTCAGCCAGTTTGCCAAAGTCAAATAGCATCAGTGTGACAGTTACAAGAGGACATGGGGAAAAGCCAGAAACCTGGACAAAGTTGTTGTGTTAAGGACTTTGGAACTTTATTTTAATGTAAATGGGGAATCAGTTTGGAAGTCTCACTCAGGCTGCTGTTTGGAGGGGCATTTTTGGGGGCCAGCAGTGGCCTAGAAGAGGTCCATTGCAAGTTATCATACTCACTTTGCCAAATACAGGTGTGCACTTTCAGGAGCGATAGATCACTTCCTCCCTGCACAAACAGACAATTTTAAACAAAACCAAGTGCGACTTGTTAAAATTTCAGTGAACTTTTATTATCTGCTGTATTCATTAGGGCATTCTAAACTGTTGTTAAAATAAGAGAACCAAAATGCAAAGGCTAGAACAATGGAGATTTAATTTCTTGCTTGCATAACAGTCTAAGGCTGTTCCAGCTGCTCTGCCACTTTAAACGTGTGGTTTCCAAGGGTGTGTGGGTTCACCATGCCAGTCAGCTGGAAGGAGAAAGAGAATAGAGAACCTGGCATGGGTGATTTCCTTAAAGACGGTGGACCCATATCATTTCTGTCAACATTCCATCGGGAGGACCCAGTCACACGACACGTAACGGCAGGGGGTGTGCGAAATGCAGTCCACCTCTGTGCTCAAGAGGGTAGAGTGGATTTCAGCATATTAGTATATTAGACAGTATTAGGGAGTTTGCCAGTGATGTTTTTGCTTCAGAAATTACTCCTCAAAGATTAGTCTTCCAATTAGAGTAGGTGGACTCCATCATCATTCTCCCTCCCTGTGCCTCAGAACCTCAAGGACCAGTTTCTCTCTGGTCTTCAAGGGAATTTCAGCTTTTGATTCCTGAATGATATTTTGGTTCAACAGAAAACAAAGTAAGTGTGAAGGTCTTCTAGGGTCACCGGTGGACAGCATGAATATACCCTGTCAGGTAGTACTCCTTTATTTTCCACTTAATTCTAGATATCAAAAGTTTTCCTTGTTTAGCGTAAAAAGTACATCACAACGACCACAATTAATTGAAGTTCAGCTCATCTTCTCTCTATTTCCTAGTTTTGCACCGTAATCTCCAGAGGCCATGAGCTTTGAATGAAATAATCTCATAACACTCTATGTAAAAATGATTCATTAAAACATTCCTAAGATTCTCTCCCAGTTCCATGTACCCATCAAACAGTGTAATGTTTAGTTTAAAGATTATTTTGTGGGGAAAAACTCTAAAAAGCATTAAACCACTATTAATAACTACTTCTGACTCTTCCTGCTGAGATTTACTGTATCTCACATTACATCCATCAATACTTTGGGAAATCCTCATAATATTAATATTCTGAGACTGATACAATGTATCCATGACTTCATTCAACATAGAGTTTCATATCCTAACCTAGAAAAATATTGCTCTCATTTTTATTGGAATGGGGTTTCAGCTAAAGTAAGATGTCATCTTAATTTAAGATTAAGTCTGCAGTCTCAGATCTATGTATTTAATCTTGTGGAGCCTGGATTTTTAAACCAAGCTGAGATAATAGAAACCCGGAGACAAAGCAATACATCTTGTAGAGCTCCTCTCTTGCTTAATTACATTTAAAATGGACCAATTAGACTCTAACTCTTTCTTTCTGGAGATGTGAGAAAATACTTACTGGTGAAGTTAAGAGTATATTGAGTGTAGCAGATACACACTACAGCGTATAAAATAGATAAACAGTATATCACAGGGAACTGTATTCAATATCTTGTAATAACCTGTAATGGAAAAGAATCTGAAAAAGAATAGAGAAACATATGTATAACTAAATCACTTTGCTGTATACCTGAAACATTGTAAATCAACTATACTTCAATTTTTTAAATAAGTATATTACATGTGGTTTTGCTAGACAGTTACAGGGAAGCCCTGGTATGCATGGGTGTTTGTTATTGTTGGGCCTGGGCGGATTTTTGTGGAAGGTGATAGACATTTGTAATATTTGAAGTTACTTTACCTTCAAGAAGAAAACTCCAAAGCATGGTAATTCCATTGAGACTTTACAAGTACCTACTGATGTCAGTGTTATCATAACAAAATCTTTTTCCTTATGATATTATGTGAAAGGGTAGCTATGAGTACATAGTACTTAACAGTCAAAAAGTTCTTTTTTTTCATTGAAATGAAAAGTTTAGTGTTTAAATAGAGATTGTAAACGTTGTGTGTTTATCTTCTCAATAAATACTTCAGGGAACAATAGTTTCTGGGGAAAGTTAGTTTAGGAAGCTTTACTGACTGTTTTATGAATACAGTGTTTGAAAACTGTTATTTTAAATAACCAATTATAGTTTGTGTTGAAATATTACAAACAATTTTTGTATTATAGTACAAGACTCATTATCCATCTCATCAACTGCCACAGGTTCTAAAGCAAGAGTCCACATAACTAAATGCTACTATAACACAGGCTTGGCTTTTCAAGCCATTTCCTTCCTTTTTGAAGATTTGGCAGTAGTTCTCTCTCTTAACTGGTGCCTTTGTTATTTACAACAAAGCAGAGGCATTAAATCAAGGCATTTGGGGTCTGCTGTGTGGTTCATTTTCCATCAATGTCTGTGTGTTGGCACGTCTGCCTAACGATCTGTTAGCTGGGAAGCATCCAGCCTGTCTGCATCTTTTGGCTTCTTTGTTAGCTCTCTCACCAGCATATTGGCAATTCTCCCACCCTGAGACCAAGTTGCAAAGCTCTACTTTCCATTAGTGTGGGTTCACTGATTTCTCTTGAGATGCACAATTTATTGGACCCATGTGAGACTCTCACAGGGGTTTCGAGGGGAAAGATAAAGGAAACCCAAAAAAGGACTCCCCACAGCCAGAGAAATAAAGTAAGCCATGGCGGAAATTTTGTTTTTTGTTTTGTTTTTGGCTGACCCATTGTTTTAAGTTGAAATGTCAAAAAATAACTCCTCTAGGTGGGAATGTAAATTGGTGCAGCCACTATGGAAAACAGTACGGAAGTTCCTCATAAAATTAAAAGTAGAACTACAGATACAGAATCCTACTTCTGGGTATATATCTAAAGGAAATGAAAACAGGAGTTCAAAGAGATATCTGCACACCTATGTTCATCTCAGCATTATTCAGAATAACCATACCACACCAAGACATGGAGATAACCTAAGTGTCCATCTGTGGAGGAACAGATAAAGAAGAAAAGAACATATACAATACAATACACACACACACACACACACACACACACACACACAATGGAATATTATTCAGCCATGAGAAAGAAGGAGATTCTGCCATTTGAAACAACATGGATGGACATAAAAGCATTATGCTAAGTGAAACCAATATCATAGAAACAGAATAGAAAAGTGGTCACCAGGGGCTGGGAAGTTGGGGAAGTATGGAGAAGTTGGTAAAAGGGTACACATTTTCAGCTATAAGATGAATAAGAATAAGGTCTGAGGATCTAATGTGTAATATAGTGACTACACTTAATGACATTGTATTATATAATTGAAAGTTGCTAAGAGAGTAGAACTTAAATGTTCTCAACGACAACAAAACGAGAGAAATATGTGAGGTAACAGATGTGTTAATTAACTATATGTGAGGAATCTTTCACAATGTATGCGTATATCAAATCATCATGATGTATGTACACTTCAAATTTCTTATAGTTTTGTCAGTTATACTTCAAGAAAGCTGAAAAAAGATAAATACTCTAAGCTGTGAAAAGAATGTGCAGAAAAAAATGAGGGAACAAAAAAGGCAGGAAAATAAATTACAATCTTGGAAACTAAATGATACAGTAGCTGAATGGTCTGTGGGAATCTTGCTCATATTTTTTCACATCATTTCCTCTTTCAGAGGATGTTCCCAAGCTTCTTCTTTATGTTTTCAATTCTTGGCTTTTCTTTGACTTTTTTCAACATTTCCTGATTATCTCACACTCAGAGATGGTGATAAGACAGACTCTTAATTCTCCCAGGATGACATTTAAAATGACATCATGACAAAACCCCCAGGACTGCTCTCCAAATCCCAACCATGATTAATGGCTCTGAATTTTGGCAATTAGGACGAAAATAATAATGTGAGAAATTTTGTTTGTTCCAGACTGTTGAAATATGAAGAACTTAACTTTGGCCTCCTTTTCACAAGCCTCTTGGGCTTGTTCTTTACCCAAGTTGTGTGTTTATAAGTTTTGAGTAAAACCGTGAGAAAGTTGTATAATCTCTGCTTCTCAATTTCAGGAAGAAGGGAAAGCTCTCTCTCTGTTAAAAATTGCCAGCATCATTTTTCCTAATAAGGTGATATTGCTCTTCCTACCACAGTATTAAATATCATTTTGTATGTCTAAAGAATAGACTTAAAAATAGCCTTGCATTCCAAAAAAATACCTCTAGTGGCAGCTGATTGAATTGTTATCACTTTCTATTACAGGGTCACAACACCATGGCAGTCCTGCAAAATTTAAAGCTATTTTAAAAATAAATCTCAAGCCTGGATGGTAAAATAGATTTAAAATATACATAAAAGAAACAGGAAGCAGAATCATAAAGATTTAGCAGTAGTAATGCACACATGAATTGCAGTCTGATTAGATCATCTTTGTCCAATTGCAGCTGGGTGAACTCAGCCCATTTGTTCTGAACAGATGAAGAAAGAACTATAGGTTTAGTTGGGTCAAAATTAAACAATTATCTGCTACAGGAGGAAAAGTGGAAGTTGGTTTTTTGTTTGTTTCTTTGCTTCTCTGTTTTTCAATACTTACTGATGACAAATTTCTCAGGTGAGCCACTGAACTTGCAATCAATTACCCCATTTATAACTAACTGTTTTTAATAGAGCCAAGGCCAATAAAATAATTTTTTCAAGAAGTAACATGAGGTCATTTTTTCTCTAGGATTTGATGACAAATGGAGACCAAATTAATTTTGACTCTTAAAAAAAGGCTGATTTTCTTTGATATTGATTTATTAGCATGTATAAACAATGCTTATTTGCTGCCAGCTATTAAATTACCAGTGATTGTATTTAAGTCACGTAAATAATGTTTAAGGTGCTTGCTTATTGAGGAGAAATTGTATTGAGTGTTTTTTGTAGGGCTACTTTAAATAAGGTTACTTTCAAAACTAAATAGGGCACCCCCCAAAATAAACCTATATTGTAAAATATAATTAACTGAATTCTTTAACTGAGAACTGTTTATATCTTTAGGAATAATGTAATTAGATTTTGCCTATATGCAGACAGTGGTTTTATGGTGCTAATATTATAATTATGATTTATCATTATAATTATGACTTATGGAATTAAGTTTAGCTAAAACTGTTGACTTTCTTTAAAGTCTTAAAGCAAATCTTATTAACCTGAGTTTTAATTATACTTGTACAGGGTAAGCATATTGAGTAATTGATATATAAATTAACAACCTTATCTTTTTCATATGCTTTTCTACTTTTTAAAAAAAGCCATTACATTTATTATTCTAATAGGGAAACAGATGAAAACAATATCACTGTTAGATTGCTATTTAAATGATTAAATTGTGGAAGAATTTTTCTCACACATTGATTCTAGCTTTCTCTGCTGGCTTTTCTTTACCTCCTTGAGCAATTACCTGTGACTTAATGTATGCTGTTGCACTCATAATGAATTGCAGCGTCTCAATATCCTATTGGATAAAATTAATGTTTTCTCAGATGTAAGCATTTGTCAAAATTCAGCAAGCATACCCTTATGATTTATGCATTTCATTGCATACATAAAAATATAAACAAATATTGAAATTTAGCTAATGATATGCACGCAGAAGTATCTAGGAGAATGTGTGCTGCTATCTGCAGTTTACTTGAAATGTATAAAAATGGTTTGATGGAAGGATAGAGGGTAGATACCTGTACAGGTATGTGATTAATAAGTACAGTAAAATATTAATGGCAGAAACTAGGTGTAGGCTTTAAGGAGGTTCCTTGGAACATTATTTCAACTTTGTTGAATATATGACATTTTTCAAAATAAAATGCAAGGGGAAGAAAACCAACCTATCTCTAATGCCGGTGTTGTGTTAAAAATCTTTGTTTTCCCTGATTCATCCCCACATCCAGTGCTTCATCCGTTCTGTCCACACTTCCTCTATCACACTGACCAAATCTGACCACTTCTGATCTCCCCCTTCCTGATCCTACCTCCAGCTACATCATCTCTCACTGGATGACCCCCAGCCAGTCTCCCTGCTATGCCCTTGACCTCCTAGATCCTCTCCCTACGGAGCAGCTAGAGTGATCTTTAAAGAACATAAATCAGAATTTCATCTGCAAAATTGCAAACAATCTCAACTTTAAGTCAACTGATGACTTACAGCTCTCACATGCAATTTTTAGAAAAAGCATCTGGGTAGTCGTGGTCTTTTTAGTCAATGATGACCCAAGTACACACTTCCTGGTTGTGAGTTTTGATTTGCTTTTATGATCATAATATGCAAACTGAAACAAAAGAGCTTTTTGTTTCAAACATTATAAATGCATTGCAATATGTTTTCTAATTGGTGTGAAGGACATCAATATACATTTGGGGTATTAGTTCTTTGTCAGTATGTAAAGACATATCTTCTCTAGACTGAACTTGCTGTTTTACACTCCTACTAGTGTATTTTAATAACACACCTTCTTAATTTGAATGTTATCTATCTTTATATTTTATGGCTACTCATTCTTGTGACCTGTTTAAAGAACTTTTAGCTGCCCCAAATTATGAGGATATTCTCCTATGTTATTGTAAGAGAGCAAAACTTGCCACCCCAAAATGTCTCTTTGGCATGTGGATTATTTTGAGCTGAAAACAATTAAGCACCAAAAGATTCAGGAGATAGAGAATTTGTTTCTGGGATAGGTGTATTGCAAAAAATATGGGCTAAGTGTGCTGGGTAAAACTCAGCAGGGCTGAGAGATCAGAGTCCACTCAGTGTCCCACTGTCTCTTCCTGGCTCAGCAAACATTTGTTTACCAAACATTTGCTCTTCCAACTCCATGTGAATTGCCTTCCTCCCCTTTGAAGTCGCAAACTGCTACCCCCAACATCCTCTTTTGTCTTTAGCTGAAGCTGCTATTTAAGTTGAGGTTTTCAGCCATCTTGACAAGTTACTCAGTTTTCCTGGGTCTCCCCTATGTATATGTGTTATTAAACTTTTGTTTGATTTTCTCCTGTTAATCTGTCTCATATCAACCTAACTCTTAGACCAGCCAGAAAAACCTAGAAGGGCAGAGGAAAATTTCTTCCTCCCTGACATTATCTTCTAGAAGATTCATTATTTTACTTTTCACTTTTAGACCTACAATTCACTTGGAATTGATTTTCTCTATGTTATAATATAGAGGCCAAGATGGTTTATTTTTAACCTACATGGAGAGAAAATTGAAAGAACTCATGTATTAAAAAGGTCATCCTTCACCAATTGCTCTCAAGTGTCATCTTTGTCATAAATTGTGTGTGTGTGTGTGTATGCGTGTGTGTGTGTGTGTGTGTGTGTGAGAGATGCATGTGTACGTATGTGCAATATCTTGGTTTCTATTTTCTTCTGTTGGTCTACTTGTCCATGCTTGCACTGATGCCATATTGTCTTACTACCTTTTAATGTCTTGATATTTGTTTAAGTATTGTAATTTTAGTTTTATTTGTCCAAATACATCTTAGCTCTCCTAGGCCCATTGTATATCCACATAAAATTAAAATCAATTTCTACCAAAAAATGCATATTTTCTTGTTTTATTTAATGTTATTTCTAGTTTTTATGTTGTTGTATTAGTTTCTTTTCTTCCTTTTTTTGTTATAAGTGTGTTTGTAATCATTAATGTTCCACTGAGTTCTGCTTGACAACATTTTACAGGTTTTGAGAAGTAGTGTTCTAATTTTTGATCACTTATAAGTAATTTTATAACTTCTCATTTGAATGTCTCTGGTAAAAAGGAACTACTTAGAAATGTGTGTTTATAAATTTTAGGATATTATTTCCCTACCCTTTTATTTTATTCAAGCTTTATTGCATATGACACAGTGATGGCAGACTATATAAATTTCTGCTTTTTTGGATTTCAGGAAAGATAAGTGATCATTTTTCAACAATCTGATCTCGGGTGGCCTCTGCCTGTAGTGGCTTGAAGCAGGGTTTCTTTTCCCAGTCCGTGATGGAGGTCAGGTTGCGGTGGTGAGAGCACTGAATCCTAGTCACTTGACCAGTGGTCAGTGACAAGACCTTGGCCCTATGTCTTTGCAGAAAAAGAATTCCCACAAAGACAGAAAGTAGTGAAATAAGTAAAGTATATATTAGGAAAAAGAAGTACAGTACACATGGTTAGACACACGGGTGGACTCAGAGAGAGAGTTACGCCCTTGTGGCAGTTTGAATCACTTTTATGGGGTGTTTCTTCCAGGTTTCCTTTGGCCAATCATTGTGATTTGCCTGGTTCAAAGTCCATATTTGATATATCTCAGGATCTCCCCATGTGTGCACGAGCATCTCTTAGCCAAGATGGATTCTACCAAAGAGGCCTATGGATAGACTTGACATCACTTAGCGTTACTCCCCTTTTGACCTCCAAGGAGACTTTCTGTGCATGTGTAGTCAGGGAAGCCTTCTGACTTCAAGAATGAGGAATATGTGGTCTCTTATCTTTTATCTGGGCAGAGCCCAGCTTCCTCTCTCAATTGTCCTGTTATTCTCATTTTGGAGTATTGGTCCACAGGGAACTAACTCCAACTGCTTGCCCCGGGGGCCCATCTATCTCCTGCCTCAAATCCATGTGTATGTGAGTACACTTTGTTCTGAAGTAAATATAAAATGATATATGTGATACTTGCTTGTCCATGTAAAAGTGTTTTACAAACCCTCAATATGTTTGCTTAATTTATCCCCTGGGTTTCCAAGATAGATATGTTGTGCTTTTGTCAAATTCTCCTTGTATTTCTCTCAATATTTAAAAAAATATTTTAAACTTATGTTATTAACTAAATAAAGGTAATGACTGATATAACTTCTTGGAATGTTATTTTAATTAATATAAAATATTACGCTTTTTCTTTTAGATCTTAAATTAGGGCCTGTTTGATATTAACATTGCTAGATTTGTTTTCTTTTGCCTATTATTTGTTTTTTATTGATCCTTTATTGTCATCCTTTTTTATGTAGCAGAGATAATTTTTTTAATTTTATTTTCTTCATTAATAATAAAGAAGTAAACATAAGTCAGTAATTGCCCACATAAATCGAAAATGTAAAAAGATAAAGCTGTGAGATACAATAGAAGTAGTCAAACAGTACAAGTAGACAAGGTTTTTTAATTTATTTTTTGATATGAAACTATCCTAGCCAATCCTGTGGAGTTGTTACAATAGCTTTTTTTTTTTTCCAGAAAGGAATATAGCCTTTTTATTGACTATTTTAAGTGGAACAAACTAAATACATATATAACAGACAAATTAAAAAAGGAAAATAACTCATAGTTGTCCAGACAAAGTATTTAGGGTAACGTTTCTATACTACTTTTCATTGTTTAAATCAAGAGCCAAGAAATATATGGTAATTTTGATCCATTGTTGGATTCAGTTAGCTCTACAGTATGTTAGCATTGATAGTAATTTTTAAAAAAAGGTGTAAATAGTCTCTGCATTTTTCATTGTGTTTATTGATCCTATTCTTATTTCATAAAGTAAAATATATTTTTTCATTGAAAAATGTCAGAAATTACCATTTTCGAAAAAGTCAGCAGAAAGGATAAAGAGGTCATCTTTAGTCTCCTAGAAATAGAGTACTTAGTGAAGGAAATATAAACATTCTGAATTTGGTTAAGTAAGCACATAACTCAAAGTTTTATGTTCCCTTGGATTTTCAGCAACTTTCTGGGAAGAGAGTATAGGGGGTGAGTAAGTGGTGAAAACTAAATTTAATGCATGTTATCTGGCCACAACTGAATTTTCCCCATTGAGTTAAATGTAGGTAAATATTGAATAACTGTGAAATCAATGAGTTCATAAAGTAAGCGTCTGAAGCAATTCCACAATTTGAAAACAGAGTAAAATCTGATGGCTGTCGATGTTTCAGAGTTGATGTGGTCACCACAAATATACAAAAGCTAGAATACTATTCTTAAGACCTACCTAACTTCTTTATTATTCTGTGCACACAAGTGCACATGCAGACTTTTTTTCAAGATTTTTGCAATTTTTTTTCTTTAGAGTGTTTTCTTTAGGTTTAGGTGTGTGGTTAGTGCTAGCAAGCCTCCTTACTTTCCAGGCCTCTCTCCTTATAGTGAGGCAAGAGACAGATGGGTCCCAGGCTGAACAGCTGGAGTTGTTCCCTATGGACAGTTACTCCAAGATGAAGATAGGAGAGGCTGAACCCTGCCCAGATAAAAGATAGAGACCACATATTCATCATTCTCAAAGTCCAGGAGACCTTCCTGACTATGCTTGTGCAGAAAAGGCTCCTTGAATGTCAAAAGGGAGGGTGCACCACCCCATAGTAGGTGATGTCAACCTACCTATAGGCCTATTCACTGGAGTCCACCTTGGCTAAGAGATGCACATGAACACATGCGAAGCCCTAAGGTACACCAAATGCAGACCCGGAACCAGGCAAAGCAAGATGATTGGCCCAAGGAAACCTGGAAGAAATGCCCCATATAAATGATTCAAACTATTGCAAGGGCACGACTCTCTCTGAGCCCACCCGTGTATTTATCCACAGGTAATCTTTTTCCTTCTAATAAACACTTTACTTGTTTTGCTACTTTCCATCTTTGTGGGAATTCTTTTCTGCAAATCTGATGAGCCAGGACCTTGTCACTGGCCACTGGTCTAGTGACCTGACTTCAATATCAGGCCGGGAACCGAAGTCCTGCTTCAAGCCGCTGCAGGCTGAGGCCACCCAAGATCAATAGCACTGGACTAAGGCTAACCAATACATTTCTCATGGAGCATTCTTAATTTGACCATTTGTTACTTTTTCTGTGTTCAGTAGGATTCTGATGTTCAATTGGGAGATACTTCTGTTATCAATTGGTGTAAGGTCCGTTGGCCCGGGTGAAAGGAGGCCCAGGTGAAAGGAGGCCCAGGGGGTAAGAGAAAACATCGACCAGTATGAGGAAGGAGAGGCATTGGGACATAACGACCTCACCTGTTCTGGGAATCAACAAGAGACTCTAACTTCCTGCGCAGAAAACAATGGGGCTGATGGGAAGGGAAAATGGGCTTACGCCCCAGACCAACCAACACCTGGCCCTGCTATATCCTCACCAAATAAGGAATTACCCTGTATAGTAACACCCCCCCCCCCGCCACTGCAAACCACCCTTGCCTTACACCTCAATAAAATCTCCCACGCCTAGGACTGGGCACAACTTCTCTGGCCCCTTTCTCTCAGACCAGTGAACCTCGCCCGGGAGTGCTCCCTAATAAAGCTCACTCGAAGCTTTCCTCTGTTTCGTGGTGCCGTTTGTTAAGATCCGACCTTACAATTGGCAGTTAGGGTAAGGGAAGGGCTGGCAGCTTAAGAGCCTTGTATTTGTCATCTTGTCTAGGTTATACACTCTTTAAGGTCAGAGAGCCCATTCTGCTTTGTATCTCTAACACTTTGAACAACAAATGTTTGTGAAATGGTAAAAAAAGTCAAAATTAATTTTTAATAAGAAGAAATTTCTGGTAATATGGAAGACAAAATCTGCATTATTCTGCTTAGCCTGCCATAACAGGATACCACAGGCTGGGTAGCTTAACTAGCATGCATTTATTGTCTCACATTTCTGGAGGCTGGAAATCCAAACTAAGGGTGTCAACAGGATGGGTTTAAGAAGCCAGTAGGCTTGGTTTGCAGACAACTGACTTCCCGTTGTGTTCTCACGAGCTTTCTCACAGTGCATGCGTGAAGAGAGAGATCACTGGTGGCTACTCTTTTAAGAGCACCAGTCCTATCAAATCAGGGCCCCATCCTTATGACCTCATTTTACCTTACTTACCTTTTAAAATAACCACTAAAGAAGTTTGACATTCCAGGACAATGAATCTTGGTCAGATCATAATTCCCCTGTAAAGTTTTCATCAGGGCAACTTGAAAAATTTGATCTCAGTATCTTAGAATTCCATATATCTCAGAGAGTGCACTTCACTCTATCACAGAACCAGAAAGTTGGGTGTAAACCATGTTTAATTTTATTATTCAGTTGAGAAATATTTTAACTTACTAGAGTTAATCACTATTTAAAGGAAATTTGAAGTAAAACCATTAGATAAGGGGAAATGTTATTGTGCAATAGGCATAATGAAGACCTAATTATGAAAAATATATATAATTTGTAAAATTCCATCATCTTTTTTTTCCAGTAAGGATATATATGAATATATGATTTGAAAGAACAATTCTGTGTCTCAAGGAAAACACTATGACACAGGCATTTTTATGGTGTATGAAGCTTTAATCATTTGACATTTTCCAAATAATTCAGTGCTGAAATATTTACACATGAATATCCAGTCATCTGTTCATTCAACAAGATTTATGGAGCACTTAATGTGTTCTCAAGGGAGCTATGCCAAGACCTAGTGGACAGAGGTATATGAGAAGTGGGCCAGTGGGAAACTAGACATGGAATGTCTTCACTTGTGTTTGTCTCCTTCACGTCCTTCAAGAGATTTTACACTACCAAATGTAAAACTGATAGCTAGTGGGAAGCAGCCTCATAGCACAGGGAGATCAGCTCGGTGGTTTGTGACCACCTAGAGGGGTGGGATAGGGAGGGTGGGAGGGAGGGAGACACAAGAGGGAAGAGATATGGGAACATATGTATATGTATAGCTGATTCACTTTTTTATAAAGCAGAAACTAACACACCATTATAAAGCAATTATACTCCAATAAAGATGTTAAAAAAATTTAATTTTATGCCTAGCTATTTTACCTTCTTATGATTATATTAATTTGTGATATTATAAATGGGTCTGTTCTATTTTCTATTTGCTTCATAGGTAGTTACTGGTTACTGATTATATAGCCTGCTATTTTACTAAATTCTCTTATTATGTGTAGTAACTTCCATTGATTCTTGTGAATTTTTAAAATGTAAAATCAGATTACCTACAGATATATATGGTTTTACCTGTTTTGTTCTAAATCCTAAGCCTTTAAGTACTCTCTTCTGTGTAAGTTTATCACCATTTTATTGAATGTTTCAACGTAAATATGTATTCAACGTCGTAAATCAACTATACTTCAATAAAATATAAAAATATATAAATAAATGTGTACTAAAATTCAAAAATCATCAAACATACATTTTCTGAAACTATGGAGATGATCATAGGATTTCTTTCCTTTAGCTCTATGAATATGATGGACTATATCAATAGATTGCATCATGTTGACCTACTCTCACATTCCTGAAACGTATCCCACTTAATCATGATATATTATTTTCTTCAATGCACCATTCAATACAACTTTGCAATGTAATTAATGAGGGGGAAGTGTATTCCCGTTTTCTCATGTTTCTACACAGGAGACTGCCTTCCACTCAACTCCCCAGGAATGGCAACATTGGAATGGATGCAGCTAGTCTTCCTTTACATACTGTATTATTTGTGTCCTGGAATAAAAAGGGACTGTTAACAAGACTGTGTTTGTTTACCAGTGGTGAGGATATTGTGTCTCAAAGCAAAAAAGAAGAAAATGTCTCTTGCTGCCTGTTCTAAGGATAAGAAAGCCTGAGGGGATAGAAATGTCATCTATTTCCCTTCCTAGCTGCATTTCCTGGGAGTCAGGACATGTCCATATGAGAACTCAGTAAGGAGACTCCAATGGGGAGGAAATTTTTGTTACATTGAGGTTCTCCTTCTCTGTTTTTACTCTTCCCTTTCCACTGAGCCTTAAAAGTAGACTAACCCCAGCTTTGACCCCAGTTTTCTCAAAGAAGGTCAAAGACATCAGGTAGAAAACAGGTATAAATATTGTTGTTAAAGGCATAATTCTTGGACAAAATTAAGGATGAACATGTCCTGATTTTTTCCTTTTTCTTTGCTATGACACTTGATTAGGGCCTTTGTAATAGATGTTTAAAAACCTGGAGAAAGGGTTATTCTACAATTTTATGACATTGCAACTCTTCTTTGACACTGTAATAAGAAAAATAGAGGAGGTGAACTCCAGGGCCTTTTGAGTAACAGTGACTTTTAAAACCTCATTGGAGCTGCTTGTATATTTTGGAGATTAATCTTTTGTCCCATTTTCTCCCATTCTGAGGGTTGTCTTTTCATCTTGTTTATGGTTTCCTTTGCTGTGCAAAAGCTTTTAAGTTTCATTATGGAGTTCAATAACAAAAAAACAAACAAACAACCCAATTAAAAAATGAGCAGAAGACATAAATAGACATTTCACTAAAGAAGACATACAGATGGCCAAGAGGCACATGAAAAGATGCTCAACGTCACTAATTATTAAAGAAATTCAAATCAAAACTACAGTGAGGTATCACTTCACACTGGTAAAAATGGCCACCATCAAAAAATCTACAAACAATAAAGGCTGGAGAGGGTGTGGAGGAAAGGGAACCCTCTTGTACTGTTGGTGGGAATGTGAATTGATAGAGCCACTATGAAGAACACTATGGAGGTTACTTAAAAAACTAAAAATAGAACTACCATATGACCCAGCAATCTCACTACTGGGCATATACCCTGAGAAAACCATAATTCAAAAGGACACATGTACCCCAGTGTTCATTGCAGCACTATTTACAATAGCCAAGGCATGGAAACAACCTAAATGTCCAACGATAGATAAATGGATAAAGAAGACGTGGTACAAATATACATTGCAATATTACTCAGCCTTAAAAAGGAATGAATTTGGGTCATTTGTAGAGATGTAGATGGACCTAGAGTCTGTCATACAGAGTGAAGTAAGCCAGAAAGAGGAAAACAAATATCGTGTATTAAAGCATATATGTGGAATCTAGAAAAATGGTACAGATGAACTTATTTGTAGGGAAGGAATAGAAACGTAGACATAGAGAACAGACATGTGGACACTGGGGGAAAGGAGGGTGGGATGAATTAGGAGATTAGGTTTGACATAAATACAGTACCACGTGTAAAATAGATAGCTAGTGGGAACATGATGTATAGCACAGAGAGCTCAGCTCAGTGCTCTGTGACAACCTAGATGGGTGGGATGGGTGGGGGGGGCGTGGGAAGGGAGGTCCAAGAGGGAGGGGATATAGGTATACATATAGCTGATTCATTTCATTGTACAACAGAAACTCACACAACATTGTAAAGCAATTTACTCCAATAAAAAAATAAATATTAAAAATAAAACACAACTAATTGGAAAATCCTCTGACTAGTTCTGGAGGAGTATTCCTATGAAGCATTTTATAGATGGACTTTGAGTGTTAGGTGTAGGTAACTGATGTCTCCATGCAAAGAGGTCATGTGGAGGCTTCCAATAACTGAGCTGTTGTCAGTGCTAAAACCATGCAACTGAGCCCAACTTAGTATTCTCAGGTGCAGATGAAGAAAGCTCTTAATTGTATGAGCTGAGAAGTATGAGGTTGCTGATAAGTAAATATTTAAGGCCATTGTGTTAATTTTGTTATAGCATTTCACATTTTAGGTGGAACCATTCTCGGATGTGGAGAAATTAGGAAGCAAGGCAGATTTCTTAAGTCTTGTTCTGATGTTCAGTGAAAAAAAACAGTGTAGCGGGCTTTGTGTATGCATAGGCTTTTTCTCCTATTGTCAAAAACATTCTCTGTTGTTTCTAGAATTCATGCACTTTATTTTCTGATACCATTGGTGTTCACTTGGTTCTTTCAACAGACAAATTAAATATTATAGCTATGTTAACTTTTCTTTTTTATGCCATCTTTTGTAATATATGTCTGTCATACCTTAGAAGAGAAAAATGTAGATTCGACTGATCTCTATAGTGAGCATAATTTTTAGTATCCTCTGGTAGTTAAAGTAGAATCCTAAATTTATTCATACCTTGAGACTCAATAGTGAAGGACCTCTTGGAGTTTGCCTGTGAAGAATTTTATGCAAATTACAATATTTCAAATTGAATCATCTTTTAATGCAGTAGGGAAGTTCACTGCATGAAAAAAACAAAAGTCAAAATACTTTAAGAAAGTGAAGAATTGGCTGTCTTTTAACTACCACTGGTATTTGTTGTCCTATAAAGACCAAGTTCAGCCTAATTAAATTTTCCTAGAGTTTAATACATCTGACTTACTTCGGGGATGTGAAAACAAAAACTTAAGTTCAGCTTCAGATGTTAGATGAAGCTAATTAATGTGTCCTTGTGCAAATAAAGTAGGCCCATTTGTAAGCTCATCTTCTGGTCTCTTTGTTACACTTTGTAAAAGAGGAAAATAGAAGAAGGATCTGATCTCTTGATCAAGGCATCTTGACCACCTGCCATTAAAAAGCTATTAATTCTCAACTCCATTACATTCATCTCATTCCACGCCTCAGCTGTCAAAATTATCATTAGAAGCAGAAACTAACACACCATTGTAAAGCAATTATACTTCAATAAAGATGTAAAAAAAAAAAAAAAAGAAAACTCAAAAAACAAGCAAACAAAAAAAATTTATCATTAGAATAGTTGCTCACTCCACCTTGAGAAGGTTTCTTGCATCTACCCCTTCCTCTCCATTGTCCCTCCCACTAGACTATCTGCACCTTCAAACCATAATCTCCACCAGTAAACAGTATTGGCAACCCCTCACAAGGCATCTACATTGATTTACCAAAAAATTATACACAACTGCTGTTATGTTGTGTACATTATGAAACAAGTACAAAGGATGACATTAAAATGGATGATTTGAAAATAAATGTGCACATACATTGGAAAAATGTACCCCGTCTGGATGGATTGGTGCATGCACCCCAATTTGGAGACCATTGCTTAGACTAACTACTGCAATACCTCCCCATGCCTTCCCTCTGCTGCACTTTCTCTCCTGCTTTAACATACACCAGACTCCACCTAGCTTTTCTGGGGCATTCCTTTGATGATATCACTTTCCCACTCCAAATATTTAATTATTTTCCCACAGATCATCAGGTTAATTTCAAATTCCTAAACTCAGAATTCAATGACTTCCAAAATGGAACTCACCTTCAACTTCATCCCCTCTTTATCCCCCCCTCACTGGGCAATAGTCAACACAGACCACCCTGTGCACACCTCCACATGCCCGCATGTCCCAGGCTGGGCAGGGGCATCCCTTCTCCATTCCTGGCTTCTACACGTCTCTACTGAAATCAGCGTGTCATTCTCTAGCCTGGGCCCACAGAAAAAAAAAACTTTTCATAATATATGAAACATATGTTTTTTATACCCATTTGCAACTCCCTATTCCTTAAGAGAATTTTGCTTTGTGCTAGCTTTACAGTTTCTTAGACATTGGTATGAACAAGCAGGTTAAAGAAAAACCAACAAGTAAATCAAGTGTAGATATATGCTTTTCTTTCTGTTAATTCATATTCAAACTTGTACTTCCCCTCAGATTTCTAGGATGAAAAAGTACAGAATCCAAAGAAGTTTTCTAAATTGGGAAATTGGGTCAACAGTAATATGTTGCTCACATACAGGAATCACACAGAATCTTCCACTTTATTACATTTGCTAGAAGAGAAAATGTATCTAGAGGACCATGTAAAAGCCAAAAAATATATACAGCATATAGTATTTAAGGTAGATTATACATATTTTAGTAAACATTTTATATGAATTTTATATTCCCCAAAAGGTCTATGTTTAGAAAAATACTGTTTTATTGAGACAACTATATATGTGAGCTTTTTTTTCTTTCTCTCTATGTCTTTCTTTAAACTTCTCTGGAGTGATATAAAAAGCAGTAAAGCCACAGTTGGACAGTCTGTTTTAGTGACAGATTTTTCAAATGCATGACATTTTGTTTGTTGTATAAAAAGGCTTAAGTGAACATGGAAGGCATGACAAGGGCCTGAATAGAAGACCTCTTGACTTTGTATCGACATAAGAGTTTGTAGGTTCAACAGTGAAGTCAGCCTTAGAGAATGCAATCATAGCAAATAACACTTAGGGTTGAATGAATTTTTCCAAAAAGTCTATTTTTTCCACTTTTTCCCAAATAGAACTGACTGTATCTCATGTTTTAAATGTATACAGGTTAGGATAACGTTTCAACATGCATGCTTCCTCATGAATACCATAATAGACTTATCCATTCTTGCATTTATTTAACAATTGTCATAGGAGAGGAAGGATAAAAAGCAGCCCCACCAGTTGGTGGTCAGAATGAGAGCAGACAGCACAGAAATGTCAGGTGGGGCCGCTGTGGAGCTTGTTGTAACTTCTCTCCTCCAGACTCCCCAAAGAGCCATTTCGTGCTCCACCTGGCTGAGGAGGCTCTTGGTGGTCCATCTGGAGAAGCATAGAGGCTCATGTCTGAGTCACTGTGGAGCAGCCTAGAGATCAAAAAGGTGCAAGAACCCCAAACCATGAGGCCATGACTCCCAGGAGATGCTTGGGAGTCAGGAAATTGTGAAGGCTTTAGGCTTCTCCAAGCTGTGGAATTTGAGGTTGGAGGTGTTCCTTTATCTCTTGGAAGGATGACAAAATGTCAGCATCAAAATTTGGGCACCACTTCAGTATATCCTCTTTAAAAAATGAGTACCACTGACATTACCTTTATAGAAATAAGGGAATGCAAAGAAATCCCAAAATAAAGACCATGGCAATTCCATTGTCCCCTACTGCAGAGATGCTATTGCTACTGGTAAGCTTTTAAGAGCCATCAGATACAAGTTATGTTTGTTGAAATCAGATATTCTAGTATTGTCTTTGTACTCAGGCATGGAAAGGCTTGAATGGAAGTGGATTGAGCTGAGGAGACTCTGGGGTATCTCAAAAATGGCAAATTTATGTGTTATTACATCATGTCCTGTGCTGAGATTTTGACATCTGTCACACACCTAGAAAAATTTATTTGCAATCAGCCAAATTTCCTAGAACATACAGAACACAAGGACCCTAAAATGTTGAAGGACAACTAATCAACTCGAAAACAAACAATAAGAGGGGGTATTGGGTGTGAATTAAACTATGCTGTCTGCTTTTAAATTTGATTTCTGAGGAGTTGCTGAGACCACCGCACTAGGAAATGTCAGTGGTGTGGCCCCAGGGTCATCTGTGACACTCAGCATAGTAAGGGAGTGTGGGGTGGTAGAAATGGGAATGAGAATTTTGCAAAGAATGGGATGCTCCCATATGAAAAGCACATAACATCTGGATAAAAGATTAAAAACAAAACAAGAAGAGCAAGATGTGTGTTTACATGCATGCCTTCTTACTGTGTTATACGTGTCCCAGACATGACTTAAGAGACTCAAGTCATATATGTTAAGCATGAAGTTCAGTCTATTGTTATAACAGCACATACTGTCCTCTGACAAGGTCCTAGTTCCACCCCACAGTGGGAAAACAAAATTTTATTGAATAATAAACTAAGACTGATCCACTAACTTTTCCAGGCACTCTGACTTAAACATTCTTGTGTGGGGATAAATATTCAGTTACATCTAAAATGTGTTTAACTCAGATCTGGATTGACATTTGCACTCTGAAGTCCCCCAGCCCCTCAGACGGCTGGTCCATCTGCAGGGAGCAACTGTCTTTGGCCTTGGCCTGGCTGAGTCCCACCCAAGGCTGTGCCAGGGCTGAGTTCCATGGCAGCTCTCCCCCCGTGCCAGCCCAGATGACCCCTCAGATGTTCCATCCTGTGCACTCCAGGTGTTCCTAGGGTTACAGCCTGGCCTGGGCACTATATACTAATGCATTTGCTCTATTACACCTAGGTAATTATAAGACAAGAATGCATTACAATTAAGTAGCATAAATTCACAGTAACAATATTTTTATTAGTACTATGTTGTTAACAAATATTCCCTACTTCAGTAATTAAAATGAGTTTAAATTTAAATTCTCATTAATGAACTTGGCAGTATAAACACTCATCCACAGAAAAGATGGAAAAGGGCATCATAAAGAATATATATGCATACATGTATATATATATATATATATAAAATATATATAAAGATTTTATATTGTTATAGTTCCTCAAATATAAGCATTTCTATCTTATAATTTCTTCCCATTTCTAAAGGACACATAAAAGACATGAAAAGAAATATCTTGGGTTTATTTTTGAGATGTATACCCTCTCAGTTCTTATTTATTTGATATTTTTGTGAAATTAAATGCAGTAGAAAACAGCAAAAAAGGTTTAAAATAATAAATATCAATTTAAAAGAAAGAATAAGAAAGAACAATATAAGACACCTAATACATTGAATTATGTAGTTGAACACTGAATTTGGGGTTTAGTGTCCTGGGAAATATATTAGATCATGTTATTCTCACAGCTGGCAAACGTCTAGCCTTGCACAGTACAGACACAGCCCCTGGACCACTGGGGAAGAGAAACAAGCCCCAGCGTCCACTCAGCCCAATTAACTTCACATTCCTGGACAAGTCAGCCCCATGGGGAGAAACACAGACCCAGGGAAGGCGAACAGAATCATAAGACTGGATTTTAATTGAAACATTTATCAGCTAAAAGTTATTTGCCCAACTCCATAATGGATACAGTTATTCCTTGTATAGTTTTTGTAGAATTAAATGACATACGGTAATCAAATATCTCTGTAAGGTAGCAGTATAAATAAAATCTAAAGCCCATGAGTTGACATGGAAAGATGATCTTTTCCTGGAATGGAAATCCTAGAAGAGCCGCCATATGGATCGCATAATCAATTAACTTTAACAGCCATGTGCTCCCAAGAAGACCACGACCTTCCTCAGGACCTAGCGGATCCAAGGTGATTTGTGTTGGCGTATCCCAGTGCTTCTCACATGCTGACTTACACCCCGGATAGATAGGCAGCCATTGTGCACTGACTTACTGATCTAAGAAGCAAGCGATGGAAGGAGGACTTCTATGTACAGAGGACTGCTGTGAGCAAGACAGCCTCCTGGGCACCCAGTAGACGTTACCTTATGGAATTTAATCAGGATTACAAACTCGTGAGCAAGATTTTATCCCACTTTACAGCTGAAAGAAAAAAAAGAAAAAAGAAAGCAAGAAATTAAATTGCTGTTCATGAGCTAATCGTCAGCATAAATTCATATTCTTATTATCATCCAAACGAAATACAGATGACCCTTGAATAACATGGGTTTGAACAACACGTTCCACTTATACTCCAGTATGTACATGGACATATGTGCCTCTCTGGTTGTGTGTGTGTATATGCATTAGTATATATTCTCCCTTGACTCCACAGCTTGCATTAGCCACTCTCCCATTTATCTATCTACCAAAATACCTCAAAAGGGTTGTCTATGCTAGGTGTCTCTAATTTTTCTTCTCACAATATCACCCCTCCAAATCATGTCAAATTACTGTTTTAAAGACATTTAGAAGAGTTTCTCCTGCGTGATTATGCCACAAACTCAATACACAGGCCCCTCATTTCACTTTCATTTTGCTTTCAATTGTGGATTCCCTTCTTTAAATTGTGTTTCATAATTGTTTAAATATTCACTTGTTCTCAAAATTCATTCTACAAAAGAAGGTTCAGTTTTATCCCTGTCTCTTCTATCCTATATCCTTCCTACTGGTAATCATTCTCTTAAATTTTACAATTTATACTTTCTTTATTTTTTCTAACATAAAGAAATATGTGTATCTCTATATGTATATATATAAAATATACATAGATATTTGTGCATGTGGGTGTGTATGTGCTGTGTGTGTACTGTATTTATATATATATGTATATGTGTGCACTAGTGTATGTCTGTATATACATGTATGTGTCCCTTTTCTTAAGCAAACAGTAGCAGACGATACATACTTTTATCATTCAACCTGGAAATCATTCCACAGTATTACATAAATGTTATTCCTTATATATATTTTATGATAGCGTGGTACTTTATTTTGTGGCTGAACCATATTTTTATTTAACCAGTTTTTCTATTAGTGGACGTTTGAGTGGGGTTAAAGATTTTGTTATTAGTTTTGTATGTTTTTAATAGAAATCACTACAGTTAAATTTGGAGTGGATTTACTTTGGGAAAAAAAAAAAACGTGTGTTCTCTTAATCTGATCTAGTGATAAAGGGAAGAGTGAAAACGAGAAATTTTTTTCCATTGACAATAATGAGAAAAATAATTTTGAATCAGTCCAGTGCCTAATCTGCGGGTCCACTAACTTTGACTTTCACATTAGTCATTTGTGAAAACATTCAGCCCAGCTGACCTGTTTGAATGTAAACGGCAAATGCAATTAAATCCCAGGGTGGAAACCAAGGGCTGTAAAGTCAGGGAATCCTACAGTTGGCAACTGACTTGGCAATTATCCAGCAAGCGATGCATGCCCTCTGGGCTTCAGTGTGGAAATCAACTTCACTTATGAAAAGTTAGTAAGGATTCAATGAGATAATGTTTATAAGTCATGAGTCATAGTGCTTGGAGTAGAATAGGTGCCCAGTAAATGCCAAACTATTATTATGATCATCGTCAACATTGAGAAAATACTGTTCTCAGGTCACTCCCATGAATCCTTTTTGTAATCTTATATTTTAACCATTGTTTTCAAAGCCTGAATGCATGCTTTAAATTTGCCCTGATTTGCCCCTTTGCCCTGATTTCTTTAGCTGACTTCAATTCCTTGGGCAAACTGTAGCCATTAGTGTTTTGCACACTTTCATTCATATAACCTTTCAGAAACATCTGAAGAACTTAAAGAATCTTGTGAGGATAATTATCAAAGCAGTGTCAAAAGAGCCAGATTGAAGTCTTCACATATGATGATCCTGTCTGTATCTAAGCCTCGGAATTACCCAATGAACCAACAGCACTCACTTTACTTAATGTGTATATTGGGTTTTGAAGAATTTCTTCAAATTAGATATTACAGGAAATCTACATTATTTTGAAAAACACTTATTTATGTAGAACAAGTTCCACAAAATTGATTAGAAAGATTTACTTTCATCATTACCTGTAAACACATGAGAACTTACTTGAAAAGCTTAGAAAACTATCACACTCTAGTCTTTTGGAAGTTGTGGTTTAAAAAATAACTGGTGAGAATAAATCTTTTGGAGAAGGTAGGGTAAGAGTTCACACAGTTTTCCCATTATATTTGGGTCAGAATTTTGTAATTTTAAATTAGAATTCTATATGAATCCCTCTCAGTTATTATAATTTAAATTGAATATTACTACACTGTTATACTAAGGAATATCTCCTTTTCTGAGATTTTCCTTGGCTCAATCCAATATATTTTAGTTATTTTCACTAAAATCATGATCTATGCAATTAAAATAAATCTACTACTGATCACCATATTTCAATATTAATTTTAGGAAGCAGAGCAGAGTGAAAGAGTGGCACATAGATCCTGAAATGATTTCCAGCCCAGAGCAGACTTTCATGGATTTAGCTACTTCTTATTTCTCAAGCCAGGTTCCTAAAACTTAATAGTTACTGAAAATTGACAGACTTTTCAAATTATGCTTATAATTAAAACTGTGTTAAAATGTTTTTCTTAAGTGAAGATTTATAATTAGCAAAACATCTGTGTCATGGTAAACTCATGAATTCAGTAATCTTTATCTTAACACTTCTCTGATGTTCCTAAAATCTGAGAATGATGAATATTTATTATATCCCCTGACAATACCATTGGAAAATGATAGATAAAATAGGAAAAAAAGGACAAAGGATTCATTAGATAAATGGAATTTGTGGTTCATTAAGTTAATAAAATAAACATGACTGAATCCAAACTTGTCTGTAAATAAACAAGAAAAAACTTGTTAGTTGCCAGATGGTCTACAAATACAATGAACGAATGCCAGTAAAGTGCAAGAGTGAAAAATGAAAACTCTCAAAATATGTTGAGAAAATCGATTTGCTGCCCACATCCTTTGACTTATGGGTCTTACTTCCCATCCTGATAGATGTCATTAACGTTTATTAAATTAGTCAATATTTCTTTAAAATCACAATTAGTATTTAAATACTTACTAGAGAGATTTCAGTACTATTCAACTTATATAAATAGCATTCAGCTCTAACATTAAGATGTTTGGGGCTTCCCTGGTGGCGCAGTGGTTGAGAATCTGCCTGCTAATGCAGAGGACACGGGTTCGAGCCCTGGTCTGGGAGGATTCCACATGCCACGGAGAGACTGGGCCTGTGAGCCACAACTACTGAGCCTGTGCCTATGGAGCCTGTGCTCTGCAACAAGAGAGGCCGCGATGGTGAGAGGCCCGCGCACCACGATGAAGAGTGGCCCCCGCTTGCCACAACTGGAGAAAGCCCTTGCACAGAAACGAAGACCCAACACAGCAAAAATAAATAAATAAAATTAATAAACTCCTACCCCCAACATTTTCTTTAAAAAAAAAAAAGTTGTTTGATTGGGAAGAGTGATTTCTAACAATTTTTTATTTTTCTTGGTAAAACTCTTAAAAGTTTTATCTTTTCTAGCTTCGGCATAATATTCCATTTTGTCTCCTGAGTGATAACATGATCACAAACACTCTTTTTGTTTTTAATTCCCTTGATTTCTTTTGTTTTCATTTTGGTTATTTTTGAGTATTTCATATAATATTGTGTTTAATAGAGCAGCTCTACATTGATATAGTATCTCTAATGAGGGTATGAAATTCTTAAATTAACATTTGTTTGACTTTAAATATAAGCTTTTCCCCGTATGTAATTTTATATAAAAGATTATCTTTTCAAGGAAGTTGAAAGAAATTTAAAATTTTATTCAAATTTCCCACTAATGTTTCTTTCACTGTGTTCAACTTTATATAATAATTTTCTTCATATCCCTTTTTACCCTTTTTAGTGTGTTTCATAAAATTTAAATGTGCTGCCATTAAAACCAGCTACATTAGGGCAATTACTGCACAGGCAAACTGAAGAATAATAAATAATTGACAGATTGAAATAGGTACTCACCCCGCTGGCAGAGGACATTATGCACCCAACGGGGGTTGCCGGGTCAGAAAGGGCAAAATGCAGCAGGCGATTTCAAGGTTTAATTGCTGCACTTAAAGCCATTTATCACAGAACAGCTCAGCAACCTGTTCACAACTGAAAGAAAAAATATCACCTTCTCCAGCTATCACAAAAATGAAATCCCCATGCAAAGTAAAAAAAATATATATTCATTAGTGTCAGTGTCAGAGCCTCAGGAAAATACAGGGTTTCAGAAATGTAGGAAGAAGGAAATATTTCAGAAACATATAGGAAGAAAAGAAGGAAGGAAGGGAGAGAGGGAGGGAGGGAAGGAATATTGGATTTTTATTTATGATTAAGATGGCCTTGTTGGAGCAACAAAACACACAAAAAGTCATTTTATATTATATTTTGGGTATAGTTTTTAACATATTGTTAAAATATTAATTTTTAGAAAAGAAAACCATTGAAGAATCTCATGACAAATTTTAAAAGTAACTAGTAATAAACTGACAAATGGCACTTTTGATCCACACTTGAGAATTTAATGTGTGCCTAAACTCCATTTCCACAGGTTTGTCTGACTCATACAAGGGGTTTAGGGCAGGAGTGAAGTTCAAAGAACTCTGGTAACTCACAGAAGTCACAGCATAAGTAAATACCACTTGAAAAAAATTCCAAGATACACCATACTATCACTTTTTACATTTATTTTTGTTTTGACATATCTTCAAATTGTTGGGAAGGTCCTAACTGTTCTGAATACTGTGAAATGAATTTTCTAGTAACACGGTCATGTAGTAAATAGACAACGTCTTCTTGTACAATCTTCACTGCAGTTCACGGAGTCACACAGCTCAGAGAATAAGGCAGATTTCATAAATAATGATCACAATGATTGAGTTGAAATATTGTGATATTAATATATTACTAAAATGTGATAAAGTCCTAGAGCACTTTATTTTAAATTAATTCCTATATATTCACTCTGGAAATTAGCCATGCAAAGTCCTACAATTTTTCTTTAATCTGAGTTTTGTATTATTGAATTTTCACTGCCACATTGTCTTTATTTTTTTTTATGTTTTTAAAAAATTAATTAATTTATTTTTGGCTGCGTTGGGTCTTCGTTGTTGCGTGCGGCTTTCTCTAGTTGCGGCGAGCGGGAGCTACTCTTTGTTGTGGTGCGCGGGCTTCTCATTTCAGTGGCTTCTCTTGTTGCAGAGCACGGGCTCTAGGTGCACAGGCTTCAGTAGTTGTGGCACGTGGGCTCAGTAGCTGTGGCTCACGAGCGTAGTTGCTCCACGGCATGTGAAATCTTCCTGGACCAGGGTTCAAACCCATGTCCCCTGCATTGGCAGGCGGATTCTTAACCACTGTGCCACCAGGGAAGCCCTGCCACATTGTCTTTAGAAAACAGAGATTAGTTGAAAATGTGAAATTAAACTATATCTCAACTTTATAGTCCATTTCCCAGGTGCAGAACAATTTGCCATGGTGTGAAGACGTATTTCAAAACCCTTATAGTGTATGTCTCTACGTTATCAAGATCTTGGGGGACAAAAGTTCTTTAATGAACAAATGAATTAATATATGTAATAAACATTTATATAACATCATCACAGGATACAAGAGAATGAGGGTATTCTTAAAACCAGTTTATTGAGGTATGATTGACATGTAAAAAGCTGTACGCATTCACTGTATACAATTCAATGAATTTGGGGACAAGTATAAACTTGTGAAACTATCACCACCATCAAGGCCATAGACATACCTAATTGAAAGAGCACTTTAAATATTTTAACATATTTAAGGCATTTTTTGAATTATAGGTCTATGTTATAATCTGTTATTTATCTTTTCTTAATTTCATAGGTAGAAATTTTAAAGCAATCTAATACAGTGGGAGTATAAAGCAGAAAGAGGGTTTCCTACAACATACTGCCTGCCTTTAGGAAACAAATCACGACAGTTTAGATTTTATTCTTACACATCAGAATTTTTTCTATATGTACAAAAGTTATGCATGCTAGATTATGCTTATGTCTATTTTATGCACCCACATAGATAATATTATTTGATGACATATAGTCATATACTTGCACTCTTACCTTAATATATTATCTATAATTCAAATTATCTAAATTTGATTCCAAAATTTATTGAGGCACAATTTCTAATGGGAGTATCACTGAGCATTAAAGGTATACATCCAGGTCGCTTACTCTCTCTGCAGGGTAAGTGAACCCAGAGACCCCTGTGAATCTCAATTAGCCCCCTCTCCCAATTCTACCTGATGGCCAACCAGAAAGTGGTACTTTCCCAAAAGTTAGATGTGGGGGAGGGGATGAAAACACCCTCATTCATTAAGGAGCTTAAGCCACAGTTCTACATTTGTTTATTAATTAAATAACACTGTCATTCTCCATTGTCCCATGATGCAGACTTCACCACATTGCAGGTGGAGAGAGGAGAGAGGGAAAACCTGAAGGGTGGGATCAGGCACCATAACAGCATCAAATTCTGGCAACACCTGAGCCTCCTGCATCTTCATCATCACTGAGAGCAGCCCAGAAGGACACCTACCGAGAAGTCTTCAAGTGGCCATGCAACCTCTCATAGAAAACCCCTATTCTAAAAGACACACTTCATATTTAAATACCTTGATTCCTTCAGTCAGTTGCAGCAAAGTCTGGGTTACTATTTTAACTCTGTAGGATGATTTTACAAATCCTTGCTTTTATCCATTTGAAATCTGTTTGTTTGGTTTCTTTTAATTAACCTAATCTAACCTGCAGACAATTCTATTTTTCATCTTGCCAGTTTCGGAAAACAACTCTCTGTAGTCCTCAAAGGCAGACAGCGATATTCACAAAGTTTCATTAAACCTTCCTGACAGTTGTGCACAAATATAAAATAGGATGTTTAGTAAAATTACACAATGATAAAAGTAAAACAGTAAAACAGTTTTAAAAAAAAAGTGTGTGTGGACATCTGCCTGCATCAAATAGATTGAATTCTTTTTATTTTAATGGGAAAGAAAAAAGTTAAGTCTATCATCATGGACAATTGCTAATTAGAATTCTTGCCTATTTCAAAAGAGAAGAAAAGACATAATGGTTTATACTCACGATCCTTTCAGGTAGAGCAAAAACTGATGACAAGAAATAGAAATGAGACTGGAGAAAGGAACATTGAGAGGAAGTTTAAGCACATGGTATTATCTTTTGATAGCCTAGTGCATTCAGGTTTTTATTTGTAATCATGTTGGATAGTAGGTTTATGGCAAAACTGAGCACCTGATTTACAGGCAACCATGCATGCTTATTCTACAACAACCACCAGAGATCTAGGACAATGTTCACATGAGATATGTCATAATGGACACATTTGTCTAAAACCTGAATTTCTTCTCTGTATTTTCACATATCAATGAATAGTATCTTTGTCAGAAACGTATAGCCATAGGGATGGCAGTTAGAGTGAAACAAATTTCAGGGTCGTTTATTAGAATGATGCCTCAGACGGAATCACTCAAAGTTGGAATTGTAGGATAAGCCCATGTTCCTCTCATGGGATTTTGCTCAAACCAACTGGAAATTTGGATTTGTATTACATCGTGTAGAACTTTTTGAAAGTGGAGATTTGTCATTCTATTTACTGACCAGAATATATGGTTAAAGGGCCAGGAAATAATGTAACAGATAAAAATTGTAGAGCATCTAGTGACAATTGTTCCCATGTAGCAAGTTGGGATTCATACTCCCCAATCTTCCCATGAAAGCTCTAACCATTAGTATCCAGGAGAGAATGCAGGGCAGACAGTGGTAGCTACACAGATAAATATGTTACCTCATCCAGGGAGGCCCCCAGCCCACCCACCATGGACTCCAGGTGGAAATGAGGTGCTGTGCAGCCCCTGCCTTCCCGTGACACCCCAAGCTCCTCTCTGCCTCAACCCACCACACTAGCTTTTACCAGATGCTTCCTTGGCTATGTCCCCACAAGACTGTTAAATCCCCAGGGCAGGTGTTTGTGGAAGTGAGATCTGTGTCTAATTGTGTCTCTCTCCTCTGGGCTCAGTGCCATGGGTGACTAAACAAAAGGAACTTATTTAATATAAGAAATAAATAAATGAATCAATGAAAGATCTGAGTGAGTTAGTGACTAAATTGCAAAACCTGATTCAAAACCACTCTTTTCGAACGACAAACTTTTAAAATTCAAAGAAATACCTGTCTCCTGGTGGAAGAGGGGGAGCTACATGTATATAGCGCCCTACAACCCTCCCCACATCCCAAGTAAATCACTAAAAGTTCTGGTTATCCTTGAACTTTCCTGTTGTGAGGAAAACTGTCACTTCTCATTCTTAAGGTCAGATGACACACCTAGTGTTTGCTTTCATGGTTACTGTTATGAACCTTCATTGACACTTGTAATTATCACTATTATTATATGTATCTTAACTACTAAAACATATTCATCTCTTAAAGTAACAAAATTTGTTTTGGCTCTGCCATTTTGTTGAATTTTATAATCATACGGGATTGGTGCTTTATATTTTTATGGATTTTTAAAGATAATTTTAAAATATTCTTTTTACTCCTTCCCAAAGAGCATACATGCAGGGAACTAGTCCTTGACCTATACACTGTAAAATTTGGGATGCAAGAGAAAAAAAAAATTACGAGTTAGATAGCAAAGCAGCAGTTCAATTAAAATCTAAGGCCAGTACAAAAGTGGATAATTTGTTTTAATAATTCACAAATTCCAGAGTCAACATGAGCTAAAAGTCACCAGACAATAAGATTACTGAGAGGGGGGATGAGCAGAAAAATCAAGCCAGAGCTGGCCTGGGGGGATTACCTGGAATTACACATAAAGATAGATATTGGAAAAGAAAAATAGCTAGATATTGGAGAACGGGTAGTCATTCCAGTCAGGAAACAAATTGTGAACAAAATGCTGTTGGCATGAAAAAAGAGAGAAATCACGGTCAGAGTGTCTCCAGTGTTGTAAATTCTCACAAATCTGAATAAATTGATCTAATTAATGCAAGCATTATTGTTCATTTAGTCCATCCAAGTTCTAAGAAACTTCCCTCAGAATTTATGGCCACATCTGAGTGTGATGGTTAGTTTCATGTGTCAAGTTGACTGGGCTAAGGAGCACCCAGAAAGCTGATAAAACATTATTTCTAGGTGTGACTGTGAGGGTGTTTCCTGAAGAAATTAGCATCTGAGTTGGTAGACTTAGTAAAAAAGACCACCCTCTCCAATGGGGGTAGACATCTTCCAATCCCTTGAGGGACTGACTAGAACAAAAAGGTGGAGCAAGGGTGAATTTGCTCTGCTTGAGCTGAGACATTCATCTACTCTTGCCTCCCGGACGTCAGGGCTTCTGGTTCTAGGACCTTCAGACTTGGACTAGAACTTACACCATTGAATCCCCTGGATCTCAAGGCTTCAGGTTGGACTGGAACTAAACCACCAGCTTTCCTTGGCCTCCAGTATACAAATGGCAGACCATGGGAACTCTCACACTCCATAAGCACATGAGACAATCTTTCATAAAAACTATTTTTCTAGATAGATAGATAAGATAGATATCCTATTGGTTCTATATCTCTACAGAGCCCTGACTCGTACACTGAATCTTCAAATATTTGAGGAATTCTCTTTAATATTAAAGAGCTGACTCTGTACATTGCAACACTATTTAAAATAGCCAAGACCTGGAAGCAACCTAAATGTCCATCCACAGATAAATGGATAAAGAAGATGTGGTACATATATACTATGGAATAGTACTCAGCCATTAAAAAGAATGAAATAATGCCATTTGCAGCAACATGAATGGACCCTAGAGATTCTCATACTAAGTGAAGTAAGTCAGAGAAAGACATATACTATATGATACCACTTACATGTGGAATCTAAAAAATTGATACAAATGAATTTATTTACACAATAGAAAAAGACTCACAGACATAGAAAACAAACTTATGGTTACCAAAGGGGAAAGGGGGGAGGGATAAATTGGGAATTTGGGATTAACAGATATGTACTACTATATATAAAATAGATAAAAAAGGTCCAAGTTTTATATATATAAAATATATATTACATTTTAAATATATATATTTTATAAATATATACATAATACATATATTCAGTTACATATATATAATTGAATCACTTTGCTGTAACCAGCAACTAATACGACATTGTAAATTAACTATACTTCAATAAAAAAAGAGCTGACTCTACGTCATGCTCATGTATAAGGTACACTTCGATACCATAATTAGATATTAATAAATGAAATTAATTATCAATTTCTAGGCCTTAAGCAATGTCAGATGTGAATATTCAGGTTAGAAGAATTTGACAAACTCTTATTTTTCCTTTTAAATGTATCTTAACAATACTAAGAGATATTACCTTATGAGTTACCGTCATGTAACTGCACACCTTTATCTTTTCCCTGTACCATTTTGTACAAATGAAAGGATTTACTAGAAGCTGTATGAATCTCATCAGTCATTTTAAGAAAATGCACGCTAACTACAGGCTTAATTTTCTTTTACCATCAAAACTGCTTCAATGACCAGTTTCATTTTCCAAACTTCCAAATAGTATGCTCTTCATACTCCCTCTCAGTTCTACTTGTGGACCAGCCAGTCCTTTCATGAGTTCATCTCTTTCTTATAGTACTTCAATAATGAGCTGAAAACAAGCAACTCATACAAGTGACATCAGTTTTGGAAGCAAATCATCCAGACCCTAGGATTGCCAGAGAAGACGGAGGATGTCTAGTTAAATTTCACATAAACAACAATTTTTTTTAGTATTAGTGTGTCCCAAATACTGTATGGAACATATGTATACTAAAAAGTTATTCATTGTTTATCTGAAATTCAGATTTAATTGAGTGTTCTGTATTTTTATTTGCTAAATCTGGCAACCTTACAAGAGCCTCTGGTTCAATAGGTAGATGCATACCTTCTCCATCATCACAGGTGATGTCACCAAAACTCATATAAAATTTATAGCTCTGTTTGGTACATGCTGATTTCTGGCAGCACAGGACAAGGACAAAAGTCCAGGCCAAACAAAACAGCACATTTAGACCTTATGCTAGGACATAAAATGAGTCACAATCACCCATATTCACACCTCTAAATATAAAATATATATTCCATTAATTTTGTTGTTTATCATAAATGCCATCGAACTGCATTCATTACTTTATTGTGCAACTGTTTTACATTATATATTTTTAAAGATCTTTCTATGATGGTATGAAAACATGGATTATCATAATTTATTTAATGTATATTTTTATTTTACCCATTCATAATATATAGTTTACCTATTTGACATTTATTTAGATTTTTTAATATATCTTACAATTGTTAAGTTTTCATTTTATTTTGTTTTTTCATTGGGTTCTGTTGATTTGTCTTCTTTTTCATATTTCTTTTAATTTTTATTGGCATATAGTTGATTTACAATGTTCTGTTAGTTTCTGCTGTACAGCAAAGTGAATCAGTTGTACATATACATATATCCACTCTTTTTTTTTTCAGATTCTTTTCCCATATAGGCCATTACAGAGTATTGAGTAGAGTTTCCTGTGCTATACAGTAGGTCCTTATTAGTTATCTATTTTATATATAGTAGTGTGTATATGTCAGTCCCAATCTCTCAGTTTATCCCTCCCCACCCTTACCCCCTGGTAACCATAAGTTTGTTTTCTACATCTGTGACTATTTGTGTTTTGTAAATAAGTTCATTTGTACCGTTTTTTTAGATTCCACATAAAAGCAGTATCATATTATTTGTCTTTCTGTGTCTGACTTACTTCACTCAGTATGATGATCTCTAGGTCTGTCCATGTTGCTGCAAATGGCATTATTTTGCTCTTTTTTATGGCTGAGTTATATTCCATTGTATATATGTACCATATGTACCACATCTCCTTTATCCATTCCTCTGTTGATGGACATTTAGGTGGATTCATGTCCTGGCTATTGTAAATAGTGCCGCAATGAACATTGGCTGCATGTATCTTTTTGAATTATGGTTTTCTCTGGATATATGCCCAGGAATGGTAACAACTGTTAAGTTTTATAAAAGCAGATTTTACCTAAATCTCTTATAATTACCTAATGATATAAAATTATTTGTGTATTTAAATTATTTTTTAGCCAAAATTATCTTTAAAAGCATCAAATTACTAGTGATTTACATTTACTAGGAATTTGGTTAGTGAGATCATATATAAACATATATTAAATATAGTTATATATATACTATATAATATCCTTACATGTACAATTTTCTTAAAATTACAAGCATATATTATAATAAGTATATGTATAAACATTATGTTACATGTATATATTCTACTTATAATTATGAGTAAAATTTAAATTAGTCAGCAGTATAGCCATTACAAAGGTTTTTCCTTATTTAGAGAAAATTTACCCAGTGAGGCATTTCCTGTGCACATGGTACTGTTTTGAATAAAGCCATATCAATTCAGTGAATATCAGTTCAGTTCCAGTGATTGAGCTAAAAATGGTCAAAGTAAGTCAGCCTTTCAAAAATAATAATGTGGACCTAATTTCACTCTATTTCTCTTTTTGAGATATTTCTAATATCTGTAATATATCAAGAGCAGGAAATTATTTTCACATTTAGGTCATTCACAAAATTAATTAAATCTGAATTCAGATGCATTTTAGAGAAGTACCCTAGAGATATTAAAAGTGCTAAGATCCAACATCATTTTTCATAGCTTGCTAGATTAGAGCTGGTGTAACAAATAGAAAGAAAAGTAATACAAGCAGAGCAATATCTGAACTAGTGAATTATAGCTGATGAATGAATACTGGTCGCTCTAGGCAAGGTTTGAAGCAAGTCAGTTTCACTGAGCCCTGTCTTAGGACTGCCTAGCTTTCCTGGTGTCACCTATTAAATTTAAACTTTCCGTTTCTGGATTTATTCTATAATATATTAAGATCACTGCTGAAAAGATCAGAAAAAAATCTGATTACCACAGAGAGGGCTGAGAGAGCAACGTATTTCTGATATAATGCCAGATTTTACTTTTATTTCTTTTCTATGAAAAATAATGAATCCAAAATCCATTCAAACAAAATTAATAGAATACAGTATTCCAGCCTAAAGTCTCTGCAAGAGTCTAAGGAACATTGTTTACCTTTTTATCTGTTCATTTTTCCCTTTTGAATCCTACCTGATGAAGCTTGAGATAGTACAGAAAACATTAAAAAAATAAAATGAAAATAGAACATAAACTTGATCTCTTAGGCCTCTTGAAAATTAATGGACAAGAATATTTCCTTTGTTCAAAGTGGATGATGGCTTAAATGAAGACATAATTGCTAAGAATATTTTTAGGGTTTTGTTTTAATTTGGTGATTATACTGTAGGATTTTTAGGCTCCTTGACCCTAGCGTGGGTATCCAGGTGGGGGACACCTGAGGTCATCTTTGTCCAGGTGTGTCTCCTGTAGTGGGTGAACGCTCTGTGGGTGGAAAAAAGAAGGCGATGATGTTGATGGTCTGGGAGATTTTCAGTTCCTGAATCCTATCATCTTCTCTTCAAGGTAACTGGGAGAAGAACCAGAGAGTTGTGGACCTCTCTCCTCTGGACAGAGGACAGATCTGGTAAAGGGACATGTGTTATAATATAAAACCAGCCACCAAGCCCCAATAGCATCCCCTGGAAACTGGACTGGACCACGTTCCCAGGTGGAAGCAGGTCCAGGGCAGGTTGAGCTGCTTTCTCTGTCTTTCCCCTTTAGACTGGTCTCCATCCATCATCTGCTACTGTAATTCCCGTCCCATGAGACTGAATCTCAAGACAGAATCAGACCATGCCCATAGACCCATGACCCAGTACAAAGTTCTGGTCCTAAGCCCTGCCCCAGCCTTGAAGGAGGGAGAGAAGGGAAGAGGGAAAGTGGGGAAGAGCCTGCATGCCCTTCACCAGCAGGTCCTTTATCCACCAGCCTCTTGTGCATTCAGTTACCATCACCCTAGGATCTGGCCACCACACAGGGAACTGAGGCCCAGGATTTCTGAGCTTTGATTCCCCTGAAATTAGCTTCTCTGATTGTATTCACTCAAGACTTTGTGAATGGTAACATTGCAGTTTATCTCTCTATAGGCTCAGGAAGGCCACATTCCTATTGGGAGCAATCTTAACAAGCCAATAAACAAATAAGGAATGCAATAAAAAGCAAGGAAAATGGAACTTTAAATGTCATTTTTTACATTGTAAAACCAAATTCCAATCCATGTAACAGCAGACAGGTTCATCTCCACTCAGTGGAATTAAATTATTTGATTTACCTTTAGCGTGATCATCTTGACCTAGGGCACGTTTATATATAAGCAACTGAGAGCACCATTCCCTTAATCACAGAATGAGGCCAAATGTGTAAAACCTCCTTTGCACTTTTGACTTTGCCAGAAGAATGATGCTTAAAATGTGCAATTAATTTGGAGTTTTACCCCAAGATAGAGTCATCCATGGTAAATAAACAAGGTATGTAAGCAGAATAAAGTCAGAAATGCTTCTCTCTGGTGATGGTCTTTCACTGCTGGGAATAGAGTTTTCTAATCCTAAATTGAGTTGATTGTAGAATGTTTAGCTGGGATACTCAGCTCATCTTGATAATATTAATTCTCTTGAATGCTCTTTGAGGAGAGCAGAGTATGGCATGCGGGCTCAGTAGTTGTGGCTCGGGGGCTCTAGAGCACAGACTCAGTAGTTGTGGCGCACAGGCTTAGTTGCTCCATGGCATGTGGGATCTTCCCGGACCACGGCTTGAACCTGTGTCCCCTGCATTGGCAGGCAGATTCTTAACCGCTGCACCACCAGGGAAGTCCAGATATCTGGTTTTCTTTAATTAACAGTCATCTTTTGAAGTGCTGACTACGTGGTCTTTGTTGCAAAAACTCAGGTATATCCCAGCTCCTCTTTGGAGGAGTCCCTCAGATCTATCTGAGAAGCTGCATCCAGGGCTTAAGTCCTCAGTTTTGTCCACAAAATAAAATGTAATTCTCAACTTTTAGGATGTGCATTTTTTTCAGTGGACATACTCCTTTCCCCTACAGTGGCTCTGAGTTTTGTAATGGAGGGCAAGCAGAGCATAGGGAAGATCTGCATGATACAAAAAGAATCGCTATTCAGATACCATCCCTGACTCATTAGGAAGCTATGTCTTTCTACAGTTCTGGTCAGGTGGACGGCTCTGTTCCACAGTGCTTGTCTCACATTAATATTCATTCATTATTAATCCAGAATGTTGGCATTCAGTATAGTGAGAGCACTTTATTTATTATAGTCTAATGAAGGAATGGTAGGTATACAGCTACTTTAATAGTTATTATACATTATAGAGGTAAATCCTGGTGGGGTAGTATTTTTAATAACTAGTAATGATAATTCCAAAATTATGCCATTATCCCTTGGAATCGAGCGCCAGAAATTGCTAGGCTTCCTGCAGCACTGAAAGCCTGGCATTCCATTGGCTTGCTCACATGGACTGATTGGACTAGACATTCCTGCAGCTGAACTTAGAGATGTACCTTTATATGGGGACAAATATTTGGCTTGAGGTGTTTCACTTAGCTTCTTTCTCTGATGATGAACAATTGGTTTTTCATGCACAATCATGTTTTAGAAATACATAGTTTAATTGCATGCATGAATGCAGCTTAATCCAACTTTATCAGACTTTATGGAGTAACCTAATACAGTGCTTTTGCTGGTCTTATCACAGACTGGTGATATTGCTTCAAAGTGATTGCCAGACTGAAAGAAACCTTTCACTCTACTTGTTACAGACAAGAATAATAGATACTAAGACCTCAGAATGGAAGTTTACAGCAAAGCAAAAAGAAGAAAGCTGGAAATTCTGTAGCCCTGGAATGAAGTGTCACACGAGCACCCATGCCCAGGACATGCTAGCCAGCAAACAGAGACCTCCAGTGGTCCTTCCCACAGTTTGCAACTGTGTCCTCTGAAATGAACAAGTTCCAATGCTCCCTGGTTCTCTCCTGTGTGGAAAATTCTTCACTTACAAAGATTCTTTAACATTGTTGTTGGAAATCCTCAACTTTGTTCCGTTGCAACCCCATTTCCTGGGTACTTGCCACCTCCCTTTGGTCTTATCTGTATCAGCCAAGTCCTCTTCTCGCAGTTGTAGTCCTGTTGGATCCTGATGCTGCAAAACTGAGGTCTGAAAATGCACATTCTTTTCCCTGGATCCTTTGTTCTTGTAACACTTTTATTCATTTTTATTTATTTATTCCAATGAATAAATGGAGGCAGCATTTTCCTCTCTTTGTTCGGCATTCATGTTATACATACTTCTCTTCTTCATAGTTGCTTTTTTCAAAACTTTTTTTCTGTTTCTACATTTTTGTTTGTTCTGTAGGTTTTGCTTTGTTTTGCTTTTTTTTTATAATGTGGGCTGTTGAGGAGGAAAATTTTTTCCTCTACTTTTCTAGGTTCTTTTGGCTGTCTAGTAATTAAATTGTCATAAGATAAATTAACAGGAGAAAAACAAATTTAATTATTTATATACTGGAGTCCCATAAGACTATGAGACCCAGAGGCAATCAGGCAACTGAGGTTGATACATCACCTGAGCTAAAGAGAAGGGAGTAGGCATATAATATTGTGTAAGTTTAAGATGTGCAGTTGTTGATTTAGTACACATATATTTCAATATGATTACCACTGTAGCATTAATTAACACCTCTGTCATGTCACATAATTATCCTTTTTTGTGTGTGGTAAGAACATTTAATATCTAGTTTCTTAGCAACTTTGAAGTACTTAATATAGCACTGTTGACTATAATAGCTATTATGTTTTTAGTATCTGGTAGAATTCGTTCAACTTTTTTTTTTTGGCCATGCCATGGGGCTTGTGGGACCTTAGTTCTCCGACCAGGGATTGAACCAGGGCCCACAGCAGTGAAAGCGCCAAGTTCTAACCACTGGACTGCCAGGGAATTCCCTAGTTCAACTTTACTTCTCTTCTTTTTTGGAATTGTCCTATATATTCTTCCACTCTTGTTGTCCCAAAGAACTTTAGAATTAGCTTGCGTATGTGAAAAAACCCTATTGCTTATACATTGACTGGTGTCCACTGAATACTATGAATAGGCTATTTACAAAAATTTGCTTCTTGACAGTAGAATAGACATTTCCATTTATATTCTGTTGTATCTCTCAGTAGCACTTTAAAGATTTATTCTTCTATTTTATGTGCATGCTTTGTAAAATTTATATTGAGTTATTTAATTTATTTGTATCATTCTAATAAATGGGATATTTCATTCAATACATTTATTAACTGTTGCTTACATTTAGTTAGGCTATTGTTTTTTTAATAAATTTATTTATTTTTAATTTTTGGCTGTGTTGGGTCTTCGTTGCTGTGGGCAGGCTTTCTCTAGTTGTGGCGAGTGGGGTTACTCTTCACTGTGGTGTGTGGGCTACTCATTGCAGTGGCTTCTCTTGTTGTGGAGCACGGGCTCTAGGCACGTGGGCTTCAGTAGTTACAGCACGCAGGCTCAGTAGTTGCGGCACGTGGGCTCTAGAACGCAGGCTCAGTAGTTGTAGCGCACGGGCTTAGCTTCTCCACAGCATGTGGGATCTTCCCGGACCAGAGAACGAACCCGCATCCTCTGCATTGGCAGGCGGATTCTTTACTGCACCACCAGGGAAGCACCAGGCTATTGATTTTTATATTAATTTTGTATTCAGCGACTTACTGAATTCTGTAATTGATTTTAAAATTATCTTTATTTGATTCTCTTCTGTTGACTCTCCACACAGCCCTGCCTCCCCCACATACTCAAACCTGAAACTCATCATCTGTTGTGTGTTTCCCAATATGCATGCAACATAAATTTTTTGTTTTCTGTAAACCAACATTTTATAGATATATTGGTTTGTGGTGCTATCACTTATTTTCTGGTATGAAAATTAGAAAATTGAAATTTGAGAGAAACTCATGGACAAACTCATCATCTTCTCTTGCTCTTTCCCACTTCAAAGGCGATTGTAAGAATTAAACACATAATTCCCTCAAATTAGTTTTGACTCTAACAGAGAGGGATTCCACATTAGTACTAAGGATTAGGATAACAGTTTATCTCATTAATATTCAGAAATGAAAAGAGCTTGTAAACTAAGAATGGTAAGTGGGCCTGTGTGTTTCAAGAACTGACACCTTATCTAAGGAATGGAGATGTAGTGTAGTGTAAGCCCTGAAGGTTGGCTTTTCTTTTTGTAATGTAAGTGCCTGAGTTAAGCTTTGATTGCAGATGCATCTACTTTAAATAGGCATACTATATATAAAGAGGTGGGGGAGGGATAAATTGAGAGATTGGGATTGGCATATACACACTACTGTATATAAAAAGGGTAACTAATAAGGGCCTACTGTGTAGCACGGGGAACTCTACTCAATACTCTGTAATAATGTATATGGGAAAAGAATCTTAAAAAGTGTGGATATACGTATATGTATAACTGATTCACTTTACTGTACAGCAGAAACTAACACAACATTGTAAATCACCTATACTCCAAAAAAACTAATTAAAAAGAAAAAAAAAGAGCCATCTCCTGCAAGGAAGGTTATCTTGAATAAACACATTATCACCCACTGGGCTAGATATAGAGCTAGGCCACCTCCTCACACTGAGGCTCCTTTGTTTTAGAGATCCTGGTTGATTTAGATAACTGGCCATTTGAGATGCTTGGCTTTTCTTTCTTTTTCTCTTCCCAAGCTTTAAATGCCTGCTCCATGTTTTACATTCACTAATAAAGAATGAGCCCATGAAACCCTAGGCGTCCCAGCCTTAACCCCAATAAAAAAAACAGGACCCCGGGCTTCCCTGGTGGCGCAGTGGTTGAGAGTCCGCCTGCCGATGCAAGGGACACAGATTCGTGCCCCGGTCCGGGAAGATCCCACATGCCGCGGAGCGGCTGGGCCCGTGAGCCATGGCCGCTGAGCCTGCGCGTCCGGAGCCTGTGCTCCGCAACGGGAGAGGCCACAACAGTGAGAGGCCCGCGTACCACAAAAAACAAACAAACAAAAAAAACAGGACCCCAAGCTCACAAGTTCTTCCTCTCTCTCTACCTGCAACCTCTCTGTGTGACCCAGGTGTGCTTTTTAATTCCCAGGTCTTAGAAGTAATAAATCTCTTCTTCCTCTGTTTCTTTCTGCTGAAGGCCATCTTGCAATGATAATAAGAACCACAAGGGCTGATCCAACTACAACATTGGTTACTGATAGGCTGAGACCAGCACAAAATATGTTTTCCATAAATGATCTAGATTGGTAGAACAAATGTATGGATATGGCCTAGAGAAAAATTAAAATCATTCATATAAATGAAGACTGTATTTTGAAAAAGAGCATGACCAAAAGATATGTTGAGCATTGTGAGAATGAGCATTTACCAAGAAATCTAAAATTTCAACAGCTTGTTACATAGAAATTTATTCGTGGTTTCCAGCATTCAGTAAAGCTTGCAGAACGCACTCTAAGCATTTCAGGTATAAAGTATTAGATTAAGGATTAAATCCTATGTAATGGTTGAAGTTCTAAAATTCTCCACAAAGTCAAGGAAGCTGCCCCTGGCATCTCAGCTGGAGGCTCTTGTCAACTGAAAAAAAAAAAGCACAACCTAAATTAGGTTTTATTCCGCAGACTTTCTGAGAACTTAAGCCCAGAGTGGGTTCTCAGATAGCTCTGGGACACTGCCCTCTAGAGGTAAGGGAGGAGCCAGGTGTTTTCACAAAACAAAAAACAAACAAAAAGAGAAAAACAGATAGTTGGAACATTGAAAAATCACTGTTAATTAAAGAAAAACAGACATCAAGTTAAGCAATTTAGTGCTTTTCTGTATATGGGAAGATGCAAGAGTCTTGGCTCACTGAAATCATTCCTCTGATATGCACCGTCGCTCTGTAGGGCCAGCATCCTGCTTTACTCCTTCTGAATCCCCTCAGGGTGCACAGTCAGGGCAGCTGCAGTGGCTGCGGGCTGGATGGCTCAACACCCTTAGTTTCCTAATATGGTAGGTGACATTCCTAGTGCACACTCTGAAGTGGGTGGTTGTCAAAATCTTCCTGGGAAGCTGCATCAATACTGAGGATCATTTAGGGATCGCCCTCCACCAGTGCAGTCAGTGGCAGTGGAGTGGATGGTTCCCAATCGCCCACCAGGACGCCTCAGGAAACCTGTGTCAGCCCCGGAGTCCAATGGCAACTGAATTTATCTTTCTAGCAAATTCGAACCTGGAGCCATACAGGAAAGGTATTCTGGGAACTGTATTTCCTGGCCTTGCTGGTGTGGACAAGGAATGTCACCTGCCATTTTAGTAAACAAAGGATGTTGCTACCAGAAGCCGTCAGCCACTGCAGCTCTCCTGATGGTACACCCTGAGGGGAATTCAGGGTGGAGAAAAACAGAATACTGGCCCTAGACAGTTAAGATGCATATAAAAGGAATGGTTTCAATAAGCCCAGACTCTTGCATCATCCCATACATAGAAAAGCACTAAATTCACTAACTTGAGATGTCTGTTTTCTTGATTAGCAATAATCTTTTGATGTTGGCTACATATTGTTGGGGTTTTTGTTTTTTTGTTTTTTCCAACAAAAATTCCTGTATACCCCGGCTCCTCCCTTACCTCTTGGGAACAATCCCTCAGAGCTATCTGAGAGGCTTCCTTCCCAGGCTATAGTCATCAGGAAGGCCACTAATAAAACATAGTTCTCAGGCTCAGCTGGCCACAACTACTGAGCATGCGCTGTAGAGTCCACGAGCCACAACTACTGAGCCCACGAGCCACAACTACTGAGCCCACGAGCCACAACTACTGAGCCCACATGCCACAAATACTGAGCCCACATGCCACAAATACTGAAGCCCGCGCACCTAGAGCCTGTGCTCCACAACAGGAGAAGCTGCCGCAATGAGAAGCCCGCGCACTGCAAAGAAGAGTAACCCCTGCTCTCCACAACTAGAGAAAGCCCGCGTGCATCAGCGAAGACCCAATGCAGCCAAAAATAAATAAATAAATAAATTTATTTAAAAAACACATAATTCTCAACTTTTAGGTTGTGCACTCTTTTTTCAGTCGACACAGGCATCACAGAGGAGTTCTTAGAAAGGTCAGTGGTGATGCCGAGGTGACAATAAACAAGGATGCAAGTGCACAGAACAGTGCGACTGAGGGCTCCTGGTTGGTGTGCCACTCACTACACATGGAGGCTGGGGACCCATGGTTCTTCTACCTTGTGCCTCTGCTGTTTCTTTGGACCCTGAGTCTTCTGCGTCCTCTCAGCAGATGGTTGAAAGAGAAGAGTGCTGCCTTGGCCTGGGGGTGATCTGCATCATTTCCATGCACCCCCAACAGGCAGGAACAGGTCCACAACCACACCAGTCACAATCCACACCCTCACCAACCACAAGGTGGGCTTGGAGGTATAGTCCCCAGTGGGAAGCTACTTCCCAGGTATTATTCCTTATAATAGAAAAGGGGTTAGTGGTATTGGCATATAATGTTTAGAAAATGAATAATTGAAAAATAAAACTTCAAATCCACTTTGATATTTAATAAAAAACAATCAATCCTTGGATCAATATGCAACATGAACTAATAGTTTCTCAACACATTCATATGCTTGCCATTTTAGATTTTTCTTTCATCTTTAAAACATTGTATTCTCTGACTTTGAATACAAGAGTTTTGCACAGGACAAAAAATGTTACCTAAAAAAACTCTAATTTTCATTTACTTTTTATATTGAACTAGTATATCATCATTTGTCTTGTATTAGCCTGCAAGAAATGGCTTTATTTTTCTGGACTTTGGGGAGAGTCTGTCCTCACAAAAATTGATAAAGAAAGTTTTGAAGTCCTTGATGAGACATTTGTATTTTATGAAGATAGAGTAGACAATTTTACATTTCATCACATCACACAGTGATATGTATTTAAAAATTCAATTTAATAAATTACTAACAAATTAATATTTATTTACATTTTTACAAATATGTGTACCTTCCGTCCCTGTTTTGGCTAAAAAGAGTCTTGGCTTGCACTATTTGAAACTGTTTGTCTTCAAGGAGAAAATGAAAACAAGTTTTCTGAACCAACTTCAGTTTCACTCAGCTAGCCAGGAGATTTAGAGGAGTTAAGCTAAGAAAATGATATAACTTTTATCACCAAAAGCAATTGGAGTATTAAATGAATTAATTTTTATGTCCCTGCCTTTGGGCTAGATTTTCCAAAGCCAGGTAATTGTACCCCTTGCACTTAACAGTGTGTGCTACATTTATTTCAATGAATGAATTTTAAAAAAGCAGAGTGTGTGTATAGTAAGAATTGTTGGCCTACACACCTGATAAAGGAATCCTAAACATACATTCACGTCATAATAATTCAGGTAATTCTTTTCCCTTTATACTCCCCAAAATTCACACCGCTAACTATCCGGACACCTACAAAATGAGTTCTAATGTAAGAAGTTTGAAAAGCACACAGGGGAATTCCCTGGTGGTCCAGTGGTTAGGACTCCAAGCTTTCCCTGCTGAGGACCCAGGTTCGATCCGTGGTTGGGGAACTAAGATCCCGCAAGCTGTGAGCCATGGCAGAAAGAAAGAAAGAAAAGAAAGAAAGAAAGAAAGAAGGAAAGAAAGAAAGAAAGAAAGAAAGAAAGAAAGAAAGAAAGAAAGAAAGAAAGAAAGAAAGAAAGAAAGAAAGAAAGAAAGAAAGAAAGAAAGAAAGAAGGAAAGAAAGAAAGAAAGAAAGAAGGAAAGAAAGAAAGAAAGAAAGAAAGAAGAAAGAAAGAAGGAAAGAAAGAAAGAAAGAAAAGAAAGAAAGAAAGAAAGAAAGAAAGAAAGAAAGAAAGAAAGAAAGAAAGAAAGAAAGAAAGAAAAGAAAGAAAGGAAGAAAGAAAAGCACATGGGTTTTTATAGCAGAAACAAATTGTTGCAGAGATTCATACACTGCATTTCCCCTAAGTGTCCTTACTAGTTAAAGGTTAATTAGTTTTCTTAGGTATCTCTGTTCTCACTGAGCTACTACCCAAAGAAACTTAACCCTGGGTACTTCCTGAATTATCTGTACTCTAGTTACTATCTCCAATGTGTGTGAGGTCTGAAATCTTTAACCAAAATTGCAGCACTGGTGTGAGGCAGTAGTTATATCCATGACAAAGATATTTTATAGATCATATATTTTCACACAATTTTTCTGTTCTAAAATTAGCGTGGTACAAAAGGGCTCACGATGGAGATAGCATTACCATAAAATTTTAGACACAGTGCATTTAAAAGTTCATAAAACTGGATGTTGATAAAAGCAGCACATTTTTCATATAATTAGAGATTTACAGCGGCATTATAATTTAATTTCCACAAAGCAAACCTTCATACGTGGGTGTTTCAAGCATGTAATTGTGAAATGCAATTGGAAACGCCAAATGGAACCCTGCATGTAGAATTCCTGAAGAGTCACATCAGGCACAATATGAGCTTACAGGAAATTGGGAAAATTAGGAAGAACTATGGCACTTGGCATTTTGTGTTTCTATAAAGGAAGCCTGGAGTGACAAAAGAAGTAATATTTGGGTTGGCCAAAAGGTTAGTTCAGTTTTTTCCATAATATGGCTCTAGTAGCACTTAGTTGTCTTTACCTTCATTCAAAACAATTTTGTTAGACTGTATTGTGACAGCTATCATATCAGCATGCATTTAAAAAAAAAACTTATCAAATTGGTGAATTTTTGTGTAACCAATTTAATATTGAAGATGGAAAAAAAAGCAACATTTTCGGCATATTATGCTTTATTATTTCAAGAAAGGTAAAAACACAACTGAAACACACAGAAAAATATTTGTGCAGTGTATGGAGAAGGTGCTGTGACTGATTAAATGTGTCAAATGTGGTTCATGAAGTTTCATGCTGGAGATTTCTCGCTGGACGACACTCCACTTTCAGGTAGACCATTTGAAGTTGATAGCAATCAAATCGAGACATTCACTGAGAACAAAAAAGGTTATACCACGTGGGAGATAGCTGACATACTCAAAATATCCAAATCAAGTGTTGAAAATCATTTGCACCAGCTTGGTTATGTTCATCGCTTTGATGTTTGGGTTCCACATAAGTTAAGTGAAAAATACCTTCTTGACCATGTTTCCACATGCGATTCTCTACTGAAACGTAGTGAAAATGTTCCGTTTCTAAAACAACTTGTGATGGGCGATGAAAAGTGGATACTGTACAACAATATGGGATGAAAGAGATCGTGGGGCAAGCAAAATGAACCACCACCAACCACAGCAAAGGCCGGTCTTCATCCAAAGAAGGTGATGTTGTGTATATGGTGGGATTGGAAGGAGCTCTACTATGAGCTGCTTCCAGAAAACCAAACAATTAATCCAACAAGTTAGACCAACTGAAAGCAGCACTTGTTGAAAGACATCCGGAATTGATCAACAGAAAATGCATAATCTTCCAACAGGATAATGCAAGACCACATGTTTCTTTCATAACCAGGCAAAAACTGTTACATCTTGGCTGGGAAGTTCTGATTCATCTGCCATATTCACCAGACACTGCATCTTCGGATTTCCATTTATTTTGGTCTTTACAAAATTCTCTTAATGGAAAAAAATAAATTCCCTGAAAGACTCTAAAAGGCATCTGGAACAGTTCTTTACTCAAAAAGATACAAAGTTTTGGGAAGATGGAATTACGAAGTTGCCTGAAAAATGGCAGAAGGTAGTGGAACAAACCAGTGGATATGTTGTTCAATAAAGTTCTTGGTGAAACTGAAAAATGTGTCTTTTATTTTTACTTAAAAACCAAAGGAAATTTTTGGCCAACCCAAATAGAATATAACTGAATTGCTTAAAGTGGGAACAGGAAGTGATGCTGAGATTTTTTTCTGTGCACGTACAGACCATGGTAGTAGGATTGTCCTGTGGTGTGTGCTGCCCTGGCACTGTGAACTAAGAATGTCTCCTGCCATATTGGTAAACAAAGGATGTTGCAGCCATCGAGCCACCACATTACAGCTACCAGGATGGTGAGCCCTGAGTGAACTCAGGATGGAAACAAAGAATGCCCCCCATCTAAAGTCAACTGCTGCAACCACCCTGAGGAGCACAGGATGAGAACACACAGGACACTGGCCCCAGAGAGCTGAGGTACATATCAAAGGAACAATTTCTTCCAGACTTTGCATCTTCCCATACATAGAAAAGTATTAATTTCATTACCTTGAGATGCCTTTTTTTCTTTTATTAACTGTAATTTTTTAATGTTCCGACTACCTGGTCTTTTGTTGCAAAAACTCCTATGTATACTGGTTCCCCACCTTGTGTCTTCAGAGCAGTCTCTTAGAATTACCTGAGATGCTGTGTCCCAGGCTTAAGTCCTCAGATTTGTCCACTGAATAAAGCATAACTCTCAACTTTTAGGCTGTGCATTATTTTTCAGTCTACAGCACACAGGGGTGTCCTGCCAGGTAGAGCAGATTTTCCAGTTATTATCAATTGCTACTGACAGTCAGAGGCAAGGTCTCAGGCTATGTCGTATTGTTAATAGCTATAATGGGTTGAATTATGTGCCCCCAATCCTTGTTGGAGCCCTTCTCCCTAGTACCTCAGTATATTACCTTATCAGGAAATAGGGTCTTTGCAGATGTAATTAGTTAACGTATGATAAGGTCATACTGGTGGGCCCTAATCCAATATGGCTGGCGTCCTTTTAAAATGGGGAAATTTGGAGACAGACACATACAGGAAGAATACCATGTGAACATGAAGGCAGAGATGGGATGATGCTTCTACAAACCGGGGGACACTAAGGATTGCCAGCAAACCCCCAGAAGCCAGGAGAAAGGCCTGGAAGAGTTTTCTCTCACAGACCTCAAAAGGAGCCAGTCCTGTCAACATCCTGATCTCATACTTCTGGTCTCCAGAATGCTGAGACAATAATTTCTATTGTTTAAGCTATTCAGTCTGGAATACTTTGTTACAGCAGCCATAGAAAGCTAATACACGAGCATTACTGCAACTGGAGACATTCACATTTAAGTAAATGACTGCACTTTAAAATGAGCGTGACTTACTAAGTGAACAAAAATGTACTTGAGTAGAATTGTTGTATTGTACTTGTTGTATGTTTGTAATCTAAAATCAACCTGATAAGGCACTCTGTCAGTGGTCCATGTATTTTAATTAGGCTCTAGGCCTTCATGAATATAGAGTAGGTGAAATTCCATAAATATCTGAGGTATCTCTGCTTTTTCTTGGTTATCTATGGACAAATAACTATGAGGATGCACTATAATAGTTAAATCCTGCCCTTTTAATTCCTGGATAACAAAGCTCTTGAAAGATTAAATTATGTAACATGAAAGGAAACATAAATATCATTGTAAGGAGTATTATATAAGATCTTTGTACCCATTAATTAACACTAAAAAATGTCACTCACACATGCATTATTCTACTGGAAAATCTGGAGAAACCATGAAGAAACACTGTATCTAAAATATGTTTAAAAAATAAAAATAAATAAAATGTGTGTTTTTCTTGAAGCCTTCTGAAAGTTTTCTTTAATCTTTTTGTGGCTTTTTGGCCAAAATTTAGAAGTCTTTGCCTGCATAATTAAAGACAGTAAATTGTCATTGTGATTAAAATCTTCTTGATTATGATTGACACTTCAAGTGAAAATGTAAAAGAAAATATATAGAATCACGTAGAAGACAATGATATTGTCCTAAAGATTAAGTGGAGGTTGACATTTATACCCCAAAGTATTGGCCTATCTTTTACCTATATTTGAAGATATTTAAAATAGCTGGGAAACGTCTTCATTTGGTTATGATGTTTTGAGGCAGTGTGTGAAGATTTTATTCCTTAGGATTAAGGACATTATAGTTTAACATGTACAATTTTGTATTTCATATAGTAATTTCACAATATAGTAATGTTTCTAACTTCAAAGCAATAAATTTAAATGGATGAAAGACCACAGTCAGAAATAACAAGATGGTACAACTTAGTGTTTAAATAATATATCAGAGTCACTACCAATAAAATGTCTCTTCTGCATTACATCATTAAAAAATAAAAATTTGTATAGAGAAAGAAAATAGTTTAGCGGCTGCCTAAGGCTGAGGATGGGAATAGGGAATGATTATAATTGGGTAAAAGGTCTCTTTGTAGGGTGATGTGGTAGGCTGAAAATGTCACCCCTCCAAAGATCTATCCATTTCTTAATCCCCAAAGTGTGACTATTACCTTATATGGCAAAAGATGTGATTAAGAATCTTGAAATGAAAATCAACATACAATGAGATATCGTTTCACTTTTGTTAAGATGTCTATTATCAAAAAAGAAAAAAAAAGGTAACAACTGTTGGTGAGGATATGGAGAAAAGGGAACATTTGGGCACTGTTAGTGGGAATGTATTAATGATTTGGTACAGCCATTGTGGAAAACAGTATGGAGGTTCCTCAAAAAGTTAAAACTAGAACTACCACATGATCCAGCAACCCCACTTCTGGGTATACATAGAAAGGAAAGGAAGTCAGCACCTTGAAGAGATCTGTGCAGCAGATTCACTGCAGCTTTATTTTCAATAGATAAAATATGGAAACAGGGGCTTCCTTGGTGGCGCAATGGTTGAGAGTCCGCCTGCCGATGCAGGGGACACGGGTTCGTGCCCCGGTCCGGGAAGATCCCACATGCCGCGGAGTGGCTGGGCCCGTGAGCCATGGCCGCTGAGCCGGTGCGTTTGGAGCCTGTGCTCCGCAACGGGAGAGGCCACAGCAGTGAGAGGCCTGCGTACCGAAAAAACATAAAAGCAGAAAGAGGAACAGTGGTAACCAGGGTCAGGGAGGTGGGGGAAATGGGGACATTTGGGTAAGATACATAAGTCTTGAGATCTAATGTGCAGCATGGTGACTATAGTTAATAATACTCTACTGTTATGTTCAATACCTTGTAATAACCTATAACGGAAAAGAATCTGAAAAATAATATATATATGTACATATATATGTATAACTGAATCACTTTGCTGCACACCTGAAGCTAACAGAACATTGTAAATCAACTATACTTCAGTATAAATAATTCTCTGTTACTTACAGAAAATTTGCTAAGAGAATAGATATCAGGTAAATCTCTCATCACACACAAAAAAAAGGTAAATGGATGAGCAAGTGGGTATGTTAATTAGCTTGATGACAGTAATCATTTCATTACATATATGTGTATCAAAACACCATGTTCTTCTCTCTTTCTCTCTCCATATATATATATATACCTATATATATGTATATATATAGGTGTATATATATATAGGTATATATATATATATATATACACCTATATATATACATATATATAGGTATATATATATATATACAATTGTTATCTAAAACATAGAAAAGAGTGTTCCAACTAATAAATAAAAAAGAAATGACAGAATTGGAGTGTCACCATTTTACAAGCCCAGTGCATTAATAGATATAGGCATCTATCAGCAATGGCACTAGCATCACAAGAAGAGAGACAACTGCTTCCTGATGAAAGAACACAATTGCACCAACAGTCTTGCCAAAGGAATGGATCCAGAAATGACTCCATCTCTGCATCCAGCTGCCAAAGTATCTGAAATAAAATAGACAGAAGAGCATGTTGAACGGCACCAGAGCAAGCAGGCAGCACCCCTCAGCCCAGGGAAAATGCTGCAGGTCAAAGGAATGGGATCTGCAGCAGGTACCTTGCAAAGAAAAGAGAGAAGAAAGGCACAGGACTCGGCTGCAGAGTCTCCGGTGATAAATGATGAAAAGTAACTCGTAAGGAAATCGTTACTACAATAGTCGTGATGATGACTGGGGCATCTGTATTGAGATTGATTTGAGTGGGAAGGAAAGTTGAATAAACTTTCAGATTTCAAGGTAGGTAGACGTAAATTAAAAGTAATATTCTAACTCATATCCATACAATAAAAATTTAAAATAAATTTTATTATTTTCATATCACCTGCTAGCTCTTCATAACACGTATATTGTATAAAGTCCAAAGAAGTGTTTTAAGATCCATATTTTCATTTTCAACATTAAGATCCCCTAAGTTTTTCCTTTGACTTGGTCACGTCCTCCAAAATGCTTGTTTGTCTGATCGCTTCACAGCGTGAACAAGTTTCAAACACTTGAGAAAAACTACTTATGTTCCTCCAAGTTGCAGAATAATGAAAGAAATATTTTTTAAAAGAGGGGTAGCAATTTGAATTAAGATTTCCAAATTATGATTTTAAACTTCTTTAAAGGCAATGCTAATTGGATACCTGCTAGATGTGGGGTATGTGATATCATACTTGACCTTCACTATAAATGTGAGGCTTAAACAGGCTGATTTCACAAGCAGGAAAAGAAAGAAATGGGGATCACTTTACATAACTACTGATAACTACATTTGATACAACAGTTTAGAGAGGAAAGAGTCTAATTTGAAGATAGTTAGAAGAGAACCTTCTGGATGTCAAAGAGCCCCACTTTGTTCTAAAAGCTGCCCCAGTGAAATTTCCACCACTTCTGCTAGTCATGACATCTGGGACTGCCCCATTCTCCCTCCTGTTTCCTTTACCTGCCTGGTGTCATTCTGTCAAGTGACAGGGCAGCTCTTCTGTAACTGAGGCCAATTAACCATCTTTTCCTTCCAGCTAAGCACGCTGAGTTCATGGAGGATTTCTTCATGTGAGAAGTTGTATATTGAAAGTACTAATCACTAAAATTTCCTCCAATTTTAATATTTTTGTGTTTAAAGGAAAATTTTTACATCCTGTGAATTATTTCTTTCTTTCTTTTTTTTTTTTTTTTTTTTTTTTTTGCGGTACACGGGCCTCTCACTGTTGTGGCCTCTCCCGTTGCGGAGCACAGGCTCCGGATGCACAGACTCAGTGGCCATGGCCCACGGGCCCAGCCGCTCCGTGGCATGTGGGATCTTCCCGGACCGGGTCATGAACCAGTGTCCCCTGCATCGGCAGGCAGACTCTCAACCACTGCGCCACCAAGGAAGCTCCCTGTGAATTATTTCTAACTTTGTTACAGAGGAAGACCATGGGGGCTTGCTATGGAAGGATTCCAAGCTCTCCAGAAATATATCATATTCACCTTGGGTTGGAAATAGTTTCAAATTCTCATTAGCTAGAATTTAGTTTTTGAAGGAATTGAATCTCTTACTGTAGTTAAAATATCTCACCTGTAATGATTCCAGGAAGTCTGTAGAACTGTAACAGTGTTTATCTAATTCTATAATAATGCCTATTGTTGTCCTTTCCTCCCAGAACTGTTATTGTGAAAGGGATTAGAAAGTCAATAGCATTTATTGCGTTTCCTATTTACCAGGCATTGTATGGAAGGCTTCACGTGTGTTATCACATTCAGTTCTCAGACAACCATGAACCTTGGTCTACTTCCAGTTTTTGACAGAAGAATAAGCTGTGGTAGTTCATGCAACATCATTTAACTAACTAGGCAGGGCTGGGATTTGAGCACAGGTTTGAGCATCTCACAACCCACCTACTTAAGAATATGCAGTTTGTAACATGAGTCTCAGTCTTTATTTTTTTTTTTAATGTCTTTATTGGAGTATAATTGCTTTACAATGGTGTGTTAGTTTCTGCTTTATAACAAAGTGAATCAGTTATACATATACATATGTTCCCATATCTCTTCCCTCTTGTGTCTCCCTCCCTCCCACTCTCCCTATCCCACCCCTCTAGGTGGTCACAAAGCACTGAGCTGATCTCCTGTGCTATGCGGCTGCTTCCCACTAGCTATCTATTTTATGTTTGGTAGTGTATATATGTCTATGCCACTCTCTCACTTTGTCACAGCTTATCCTTCCCCCTCCCCATATCCTCAAGTCCATTCTCTAGTAAGTCTGTGTCTTTATTTTTGTCTTACCCCTAGGTTCTTCATGACATTTTCTTTTCCTTAAATTCCATATATATGTGTTAGCATACGGTATTTGTCTTTCTCTTTCTGACTTACTTCACTCTGTATGACAGACTCTAGGTCCATCCACCTCATTACAAATAGCTCAATTTCGTTTCTTTTTATGGCTGAGTAATATTCCATTGCATATATGTGCCACATCTTCTTTATCCATTCATCCGATAATGGACACTTAGGTTGTTTCCACCTCCTGGCTATTGTAAATAGAGCTGCAATGAACATTTTGGTACATGACTCTTTGAATTATGGTTTTCTCAGGGTATATGCCCAGTAGTGGGATTGCTGGGTCATATGGTAGTTCTATTTGTAATTTTTTAAGAAACCTGCATACTGTTCTCCATAGTGGCTGTACCAATTCACATTACCACCAGCAGTGCAAGAGGGTTCCCTTTTCTCCACGCCCTCTCCAGCATTTATTGTTTCTAGATTTTTTGATGATGGCCATTCTGACTGGTGTGAAATGATATCTCATTGTAGTTTTGATTTGCATTTCCCTAATGATTAATGATGTTGAGCATTCTTTCATGTGTTTGTTGGCAGTCTGTATATCTTCTTTGGAGAAATCTTTCTAAGCTCTATTTAAATTGATTCTGAAGCTGCCTCCGCGTTGGGTAATCCTTAGAACTTTCATGGAAGTCATTAAGCTATCCCCACCGTTTCTCGCAGGATCCCACAAATCGGGTATGAAAATACCACATTCTAGGACTTAAATTTTAAATTCACCATTGTAGCTGCCCGTTTGAAGCGAGAAAGCAAAGCAGTATTGGAGATCGTGAATGTTTTCACCCCGTGTTTACTGTATGAGGTCCAGTCTCTCTGTGATTCTCCTCAAAGGAGACGTGTCATGAGCAGGTCCTGGGGCTAAAACAGTTCTAGAAGGAAGAAGGCAACAAACAGCTTCGTTCTCACCCCTGCCAAGTTCACACATCCCCGATGTCATCATCCAGACAGTGGCTGCCCCCTGTGTTTCCTGGAGTGGCAATATGTGGATTGGGGGACAGCAGGAGGTGACACAGTAAGATGTTCAGCCCGAGTTTTGCTTCTGCACATTAAATTGAACCATAAATCACTCTCCTCTATATCATCATATTAAGCTGTCTTGGACAGGTTTGAGTAAATCATTACTGGAAGAGGCGGTTGTAAAGGGATTGGGAGTTTTATGTTTTTCTGGTCTGTAGGCAAAAGAAGTTTTGTTAGTAATTCCATGGGGGACTCTTCATTTTTCTGTGAATCCTCCAGATGGCAGTTCCATGCAATGATGGAAAATGAAATTACTGACCTTGGGAATTTAGTCTGTGCTGCTATTAAATCACTTTCATTCTATTGTTTTAGGGAGGTTCCAAAGTCTTTTTCCTGGTTTTTTTTTTTTTTTTTGATAGATCCCTTTCTCACAATCATGTTGTATTTTTCTTTAAAATTACCGTGTTGCTAGAGCTTGGGAAATACTAAATACAAGTAAAAGCTTCCCTATTTCCCAATGCTAACTTTTCTTTCTGTTGCAATAGCCTGGTTGGGTAAGCAACACAGAGGACCTATGTTCACTTGAGAACGAAGAGTAATAGCCACCCCAATCCACACAGTTTGTTAGTGTCAAGGTTTAGGTGGAAGGGAGAAGTCTATGAAAATGGCCTTAAGATATTTCTCTTCTTCCACAAAGATATGCTTGACATCTGTGGACCTTGCTCAGAAACTGTCTGGAGAACAGGTATCACTCCAGAAACATGTTGCATTGTGTGTGTGAGGGAGGTTTTCCTTTTGCTTAATTTGGAAATGCTGCATGCTGCAGTGGTTTCGTACAGGACATTAAAATCACAGGGCTGTGAAGCGTGAGTTCCTCTTGCTAATTTATCATTGATTTGCACTTCAATCATTCTCTGACACTGAACATCTGGTCAGGAGCTTATTGGGCCCAACATGCCCCCCCAGAGCCTACCCAGCAGGAGAGCAGCAGGCCGGCCTCAAGACCAGCTAAAATGAAGCTCTGTGCTTTTCCTTTTATTAGGAGGTGCTGCCTGAGATACCATTAGCCTGACAACTTAGAGAAGGGGAGAAGAAATACAAAGCGATAATGCCACAAAACCTAACTGCTTGCTGAGTCTCCTAAGACTGATAATTTCACAACTTCTGTTGAGAACATGAATGGGGAGTTAATTAGTCATTGTTGTGACTGATACTAAAATCCATGGCTTTTAGGCTAATTTACAGAGGGTTTAACAACCAGAGGTTTCACACTGGTGTAAAAAATAATTCACACATGACAAAAAACATTAAAAACATCCAAATAATGTCTCTAAACTGCCACACTCCTGATCATTAAGATCAGGAAACATAGCAACAAAAAGAAAAATTTCAGGAGTGCAACTCAAGTCTCACTTTCTACCATTAAAAAGGACAACTTTCACATCCTGATTGGAATCAGGAACTTTAGAAACTCAACTTCGGTACAGATGGCATGAAGGTCAAATTGAGCTTAATCTTATCAGGCTGACAGGGAAGGGGTGCCATGAGACCAGCTCTACCACCGAGGGAGCGAGGGTGGAGATGCTGCCAGCTCCAGTGAAACAACTGTTGGTGAGGGAAACACCACCAACTGTTCCCAAAGAAACCAGCCAGGAACACACCCATCCTTTCAGAGGGGCCATCATAGGAAGTTAATGCCCTCATGTCTGCCAACTGCAGAAAATAACACAGATTGCAAGGGCACGAATAACCTAGCATAGAGTTCCTGACACACAATGTAGCAGAAGTATTACTACAGTCTTTGCAATTGTATCTGTGCAATGACTAGTAAAGAGGCCATTGCATAATAACCAGACATGGACTCCAGTCTCACCTGATATAAGATGAGCCTGTACCACTGGGATTCACCCAAGGCTCACAGAAGGGACCGGATGCAATGTCAGAACTGACTGGGCCACGGTGTTGGCACCCACCTCCGAGCTCCTGATGAGTGTCTTGGGCCTGCTTTCCAAAAAGGGAACCCCCAACCCTTTGTGCTGTGATTGTAAGGACTGTAGAAAGGATGTGAGGAGATGATGTCAGCTTACTTAGAGTGAAGCCATAATACATCAAGACAGCCAAATGAATCAAAAAATTGGCAAAAGAATATTGGCAAAAAAAAAAATAGACTGATGGTACAGAATAAAGAGAACTGGACCCAAATAAATATAGCCAACTAATCTTTGATAAAAAGAGCAAAGGTAATTAAATGGAGAAAGGGTAGTATTTTCCACAAATGGTGCTGGAACCACTGGACATTCACATGCAAAAAAGTGAATCTAGATACAGAACTTACACCTTTCACAATAGTTAGCTCAAAATAGATCATAGACCTAAATATAAAAACTATAAGCAAAAAACTATAAAACTTTTAGAAGATAACATAGGAGAAAATCTAAGTGACATTGGGTGATGAATTTTAGATACAGCACCAAAAGCATGATCCATGAAAGAAATAATTGAGACTTCATTAAAATTAAAACCTTTGCTCTGTGAAAGACACTGTTAAGATATGCGAAAGACAAACCACGGCCTGAGAGAAAATATTTGCGAAGGATGTGTGTGGTAAAGGCTGTTATCCAAAATATCCAAAGAACTCTTGGAGCTCAATAAGAAAATGAACAATCAGTTAAAAACATGGTGGGCTTCCCTGGTGGCGCAGTGGTTGAGAGTCCGCCTGCCAATGCAGGGGACGCGGGTTCGTGCCCCTGGCCGGGAAGATCCCACGTGCTGCGGAGCGGCTGGGCCCGTGAGCCATGGCCGCTGAGCCTGCGCGTCCGGAGCCTGTGCTCCGCAACGGGAGAGGCCACAACAGTGAGAGGTCCACGTACGGAAAAAAAAAACATCGGCAAAATCTAGACAGACACCTCACCAAAGAAGATACACAGATGATAAATAAGCACATGAAAAGACGCTCAACATCCTGTGCCATTAGGGAACTGCAAATTAAAACGATTAAAATGGCCAAAGCAGAATGGCCAAAACTCACAACACTGACTCTACCAAAGGCTGATGAAGACGTAGACTAGCAGGAACTCTCACTAACTGTTGGTTGGAATATATAATGATACAGGCACTCTAGAAGACAGTTTGGCAGTATTCTACAAAGTTAACATACTCTGACCATAGGATCTAGCAATTGCGCTTCTTGGTATTTACCCAGACTGGAAACTCATGTCCACCAAAAACTGCACACGGGTGTTTACAGCAGCTTTATTCATACCCGTTAAAACATGGAAGCAACCAAGATGTCCTTCAATGGTTTGAATAGATAAATAAACTGTGGTATATCCATACAATGATATATAATTCAGCGATAAAAAGAAATGAATTAAAAATAAATGGAGGAAACAGATTCATATTACTAAGTGAAAGAAGCTAGTCTGAAGAAGCTATGGATTGTATGATTCTGACTATATGGCGTTCTGGAAAAGTCAAAACCATGGAGACAGTAAAAAGATCAGTGGTTTCCGGCGGTTGGAGGGAGAGAAGGAGGGACGAATAGGCAGAACACAGGGGACTGTTAAGTGGTGGAAATATTCTGTACGATACTGTAATGGTGTATACATAACGTTTGTCAAAACCCACAGAACTGCATAAGACTAAAAGTGGATCCTAATATAATAATGGACTTAGATGTTACGGTTAATAATTACAGTTAATAATAATGTATCAACAATCATTAATCAATTGCAACAAAAGTACCACACTCATGCAATATATTAATAACAGGGAAACATATGAGAGGAGGAGGGAAAGTGTGAAGAAGTATGAGTCCTCTGTACATTCTGCTAAACCTAAGCTTTCTGTAAACCTAGAACTTCTCTAAAAAATACAGTCTATTAATTTCTTTAAATGTCACAAAGTTGAGTAAGGATGAAATATGAAAAAAAGGTAGTGAAATAAATCCTACTATAACAGTAGTTGTAGGAAACAATTTAATTATAATTTATAATCTCCCACATTGGATTTTTTTTTATCCAGGAATATATTTATATCAAGAGGAAGACTTGCCTTGGGCCCTGCATTCAGAGCAAAGGATAGCAAACTGTGGTCCATGGACCCAATATAGCCTACCATCTGTTTTTATGTAAACTGCAAGCTAAGAATTTTTTTTTCATGTTTTAACTGGTTTTTAAAAATCTGAAGAAAAATATTTTATTACACATGAAAATCTTATGCATCCCAAAGCTCATAAATATAGTTTTACTGGAACACAATTAAGTACCTGCATAACATCCTCAATTTTGCCTCTTGGCCCACAAAATCTAAAATATTTGCTAGCTGGCCCTTTACAGAAAAAGTTTGCTGTCCTATTTTAAAGATTCTACTACATTATAAAAACAAAAGTGTATAAAGAACATATAGACACCTCTTTCACTCAAAGTTTCCTAGTTTATGCAAGAACAAAACTCTAAACATCTGTTTTTATAACTAACACCCATCAGGCCCCAGGGAAACTCTTCTCCACTTACCTTGTTTATTTCCATGAGACAGCGGGACCTTTGTCTGAATTCCATGGAGTTGTGCGGTTTCTGCACCTGGCAGGGTGCAGAAATTGACTCATCTTTGGAGTATGGTGTAAACTTGAACAGTAGTAGCACGTAGGTAAAGGAATAGACGAATGAATGTGCTAAATCCTTGCCCTCATATAGCACAAACACAAGATATACAATAGAGTAACATCCCAAGAAATATGGATTATATACTTACTTTCTTGTCTTTAAGTCCAAATGTGTGGTTCTGGAAGTACTCATCAATTAACAAGGAATTACAATTTGCATACGGCACGTGAAGAGTATTCAGCAATAATAAAAAATCAAATACTCTTAAATTTGTATAGTCTAAAATATTCTCAAATCTGTATGTTCTATAGACTCTTACATATATGTAGTCTAAATAATACACTTGAACTATGATCTGATTCTTTTCATGGGTAACCACAAGTAGAAAAACTTTCATCAGGACAACAGGAGGAGATAAATAGTAATCCAACCTAAAAATGCACTTACCTTAATAGAAATGTGCCCGGAGATGTATACACAATTATTTCATTGTATCACATCACAGCAAAAATTGGAAACACCTTAAATAGCCTTACATAGAGATGGATTAAGAAAAGTTTTATGCAGGTATACAATAAAACCAAGTACACAGCAGCTGGTAGATCCATCTACCTGTGATAGCGTTTAGTGAAGAAGCATGTTATTCAGAATATGGGAGAGGCTAAGTATCTGGGATACTGCTTACCGACTGCAACATTTTCTGGGTTATTTAGAATTTTTCACCAGGAATGCATAATTTTTTAAAGTATATTTCAATTGGGGGGAAAAGAGGTTTCTGTGAGCTTATATATATATATTAGTAAATAAATCTGAAATATTGGGTTAAAGTGAGAAAACCATATTGTACTAAAAATGGCCCATTTTTTCCCCTGGGCTGTTCTCTAGTCTAATTTTCTATCTGCAGTTTATTTCAGAATTGCATGGAAGATTTGTGGAATACCATTAGCTATGGTTGAGGAATTATTTTCATGCTAAAGTCTTGTTCTTAGCCACTTCTAACTTCTTGGAAAAAAAAAAAACTAGCCTAAAATTTTTCTGGATGTTTTCAAGCCAAAGATAAATTTTATTTGAAAAGCTTAGAGGAAAAAAATCCCCTTAGCTCTGTTAGTTATTTAGGCATACATCAAGGGTTTCTTAAATGCATTGAAAGAAAAAGAATATCATTTACATTTTTTTAATGGATAACCTGAAAGCATTTGCACTAAAAACCCTTCAATCTGTCATGGTTGCAGGTAGGCAAAATAGATTAGTGGTAACTGAAACATCACTGTCTTTGTGGTTCTCTGTAGGTATGTAACCATGGTCTTCTCTTAGGCAAATGCCATTCTCTAGTGTTTGTTTGTTTTTAATTATAGCAGCTGGACAATATGGCCTTGTATCTATTTTTATATTATGTTCTCTCTCTCACGTTTTCCATTTTATTTATTTATTTAATTTTTTGCTAGGTAATGCATATGTGTGCATCTCAATGAAATAAAATTTCAGTGGCACAGTATTTCAATGCAATAAAAGGGCAAATAGTGAAAATTAAGTCTCCACCACCCATTCCCTGGGATAACTTCCCAAGGCTCACATGACTGGGACAAGCTTCTGTGTGTCCTTCCAGCCGTGTTCTAGGCACTTACAAGCACGTACGCACACACGGGAGGCTTCCTCTTACTCAGGTGAATTTGTGTATATTCTGCATTGTAGTCTTGAGGGCTCAGAGGCTTTTGCCAAGATGTCAGTTAAAAGACAGCAATTCTGCCTGTGTAGCCATTCTTGCCAGAGACTGTTTTTTATTCTCTCATCAGTCAGACTCAGCCAGACATCGTCGTCACATGTCTCCTCAATGAAAGGGATGCCTCCACTGGAGTTCATCACACCTACCTGTTTACTCTGGAGAGAAAGGGAACTGTGGGTATTGAGACCTGCATGGACCTTGCCCTAACATTTTTACACTTTGTTAAATCTGGATGAGCTGTCCTCTCTTCTTGTGCCCAGCAGGCATCCTGAGATCTACACATACCCTCATTCTGGGCAGCTACCTTCCGGACTCCCAAAGGAGAGCCAGTATGTGAAGCCCCAGCATGCAGAGGACCTGGAAAGCCAGTAGGGGTCATTTAGGGAGAGGCAGAGGCCAAGACCAGCAGAGGCCGAGACCAGCAGAGGCAGGACTGTACCATTCCAATAAAATAAGGATGCACTGGACATCTCCTATGCATTGCTCCCCTTAACAGAGCACTCAGGCTCTGCAGAGATTCAGGAAAGAAGATGTCCCAGAACTGGGCCAGGTCCCCCTCCTCCACTCACCAGTGCTGGAGTGGAAGGGAGGAGGGAATGAGCAGACTAGACCCCTCCCCACTTCAGGCCCCTGGAACCACAAGCCTGGCCATTCATAGTGGAGAGAGAAACTTTGGGCTGGACTAAGATTGGGGTTTTAAACTGGATGGATTTTAAAAGCTAGCAGATATGGTCAAGAGGACATTAAAGAAACTGCTTTACAAAATAGTAAAGGAAGGTTTGATAAAGCAAAATCAATGGCAGCAACTAAGGAAAACAAAGGCACGCTATGGTTGTCCCCTACCAAGTTCAGACTGTTCACGAAATGTTTCCATAAGCTGTGACTTACGAGTTAGGGACAAGCAGATAGGTAGATAGTTGATTAAATGTTCTTACCAATTGATTTTCTTGATTTCTCAATTTAAGATGCTTTGATCAGACAGGGTAGACCCAGATGTAATTTAAGATATAATATTTTAGCCTTTGAAAATCTATTGCTCAGAAAGACAGGTCTTCTCCACACCTTTTCCTGTTCTATGCCTGCCGTAGAAATGGCACACACATGTACAAGAAATGCAGGTGCACACTTCAATAGGAAACACTCACAAGCGTGGACCGGATGAGGGCAGGAGAGAGCCATACTGAGGTGTCCTTATCAGACAGGTTGCTAGTAGCAATATGGGGCTAGATGAGACCACTTAGGAGGAGATGCAGTATGCAAGGAAAGAGCTGAGCAGGGCAGACAGGGGTGGAGAAGAGGGAGCTCCTGGAAAAGTGATCAGGAAGTGGCAGAGCACCACTTAAGACTAAATAGATGGGGCGATCAAGTCTCCCACGTGACTGCTGAGCTCCTTTCCTGACCTCACTGCCCTTTGACCCCTGCCTTCCTCACCCCCAAGTCAACCTTATCCACCCTTTAAGTGGCTTCAACTCATCTCAGCTTAAGCTAGCATCCCCACTTTGTGTTCTGATGGTCACGGTCCTGGAAGTCAGCTTTTCGTGTCCCTGCAGAGTGATGGTTCTTTCAGGAGACACCCAGCACCCTGGTCCTCTGACCCTGGCGCACCCTCTGGCCCCGTCTGCCACCCCCAGAAGCCTCCCACTCCTCTTCGGATCCTGCACTCTCTCCTCCACAGCGCCGACCCCTCCCGCGGGTCCCTGCCTGGTCCCGGCCCGGCAGTGAGGCTCCTTCCTGTGCTCCTGAATAGCGTGGCTGCATGATAATGAGCCACGGAGGGAAATACGTTGGGAGAAAAACATAGAGATGCCTCTGGAGGACTAATTATGAAAAATACAGTGAGTCTCTGACAGCACTGGGAAAAGGTAGAAGAAAAGCCCAGGAGCACAGGCACCTAGACTGATGTAAGTCGGATGCAGGACGGCACCACCGTCAAGCCAGAGGAGACAGATCACGTGACGGTGTCACAGCAGAGCCCCGGCTCCTGGGGGCGGACAGAGCTGGGTGGGGCCCACTGGCCCGCGGAGCCCACAGACTGGAGACGAAAGCAGAGGTGGAGACATGCGTTAGGTTCGGGAGCTGTGGAGGCAATGCCGGAGGGTAGCAACCTTCACCCCCGATTTATTTTCTGGGGGGTCTCGCAGGCAGGGTCCGTGGAACCTCACCGGGTGCATTTGCAGTGTCTGCGCTCAGCTCTCCGCAGGGTCGCTGGGCTTTTTTCCTTCCCACCGGCCTCAGTGTGATGTGTAAGGTCCCGTCCGGAGGGCGAGACCACCCGGATGGAGGTACTGACCCACCCACTTGTTTGTCTCCAGGCCTGTCACAGTGCTGGGGCGGCGTGGTCCTCAGCAGGGGGTGTGAATAAGCAAATACATGAGTGAAGGGTGAGTAACATGATGCTCATCACGCCATCAGCGTGGTCAGAGCCTGCGGTGCTGTTCACAGGTGCGTGGATGAGGATGTTGCGGGGGGCCTGTGTTTGAAGCTAAGGATGCTGAAACCACGCCAGGTGCCTGGCTGGTGACCTCAGGAAGGGTAAGAGGTTATTAGAGGACCACGATCTCTGCTTTGGGGTGTGGGAAGCACCATTCTGGGCTACGTCTTATAACACAGGGAAGGATGTTGCCAATCATTCTTTATACCCCACTTGTATAAATACGTAAAACAGATCCAGGACGAATCTCCTCTTGAAGCTCTGCTTTATTTTCCGAGGTTAATTCAGCTCTCGGTATATCGACAACAAAACAGGGTTAATTTTATCTTCACCTTTCCCCTGTTGGAATCTTTATCTTGTTACCATGACAACTCACTCCACAAATTTGTTGCCAGACACATGGTAAAAAATAGGAGAGTGCCTTATCTAGAAAAATTGAAAATAAATCCTCAAAAGTACAAAGTAAATACTAATCCAGAAGCCAAGAGAATTAAAATGTCATTGGAAAAGTTATTCAGTGGTCAAGTAGATTTTAAAATTTCTAAAATTGTTAAAGCCTTCACAAATTAATATTGAGAATATATTTTCTTGAAAACTGCAAAATCAAATATTAACGTAAAACAATTTTAACCTGCTCAAGAAATACTTTATGGTCTTTGGAGTATATTCGTGTTTATTTTACTTGCAAAAAGTTATATATGACATCATGCTTTTCATAAAACAAGAGAACCATCCAGAAATAAAGTAAAAACAGAATCTTTCTCCTTCACTCTCCCTGCTTCACTCAGTCGGGAATTGCAACCTCTTCCCCAAAAGGAATCACTCTTAATGGTGTCTGTCTTTCCATACTAACCTATAGGATGTACACATAGGGAGATAAATTTCTCCTATATCCTTTCTTACAAATTTCTTTTTTTACACCTAAATTAACAAAACGACTTTGCCATCTTTTCATAGTAGTGCATTCAACTATACCTATACCTCATTCCCTTTAAATCTGTAGGGTGTAACATAATACATATAAATGGACTAGAAATTGTAGGCATCCCCTTACTGGCAAACATTCAGGTTGTTTCCAATTTATCATTGGCACAAACCAGGCTGCAGAGGACTTTTTGTCCACGTGCGTTAGGGCGCATTGTTCGTTCCTTCATTGTAAGGGATGCTAAAAGTAGAGCTGCTGGTCACAGGACATGAGCCCTTAATAGCTGGCAGGCACTACCAAGTTGTCCTTTAAGTGATCTGTGAAAGGCTATCTATTAAAAAATTAAAGTGCTCCTTTCTGTATGGATTTATTTTCCTATTATCAGTCTGTTTATTTTTACCAATGTGATTGGCAAATATAACTTTGTATATAAATCATATGTACGTGTATAATTGATTTTATAATTTGCTTCCAATTACTATGAGATAATGTGTTATCAGATAGGTGTATTTCAACTTCTTTTGTGAATGTGCTTATTTATATTTTGAACACTTTCTATGTGATCATTTGTATATTTTTCTTGTGACAAGAGGTTCATGATACATTTTGATGTTAATCCATGGATGTGATAAATGTTATGTGTGTGTCCATTAAACCAAAGCTGTTCACTGTATTGCGACTTTGGATTTTTTTTTCAAGTTATTTCTTTGAATTCTGAACATTGAGTGTTATAATATTCAATTTGGGTTATAGATTTCTCCTTGTAAGTCACATAATGTTTGTTTTATACACTTATAGCAGGGGTAGAGTATGTTTCCTGTGTTCATTATGGACTATAATTTTTGTCTCCATTTGTTCCATTTAATCCTTTTCAGATGAAATTCTGATTTGACACCTGCCAGACTTTCTTTCTATTAACCAATTCCTGATAGATCTTTTACCACACACTTACTTTTTATTTTTTCTATTATAACTGTTCAAAGTACAGTCTCTGGAGTCAAGTGGTCGGATCAATAATTGTGCTCAGCTCATAATGTCATTTTGAGGCTTAGATGAGATGATCCATGTGAAAGTTGGTCTAGTGCTTCTAACAGACTCAGCATACAGTGTGTCATGGCTTTATTTTGGGTATGTGTCCTTGTAAATGGCTTTTAGGTGAATTTTTATTTTGTCCCAAACTGGGAAGAAATATATCCCATTCAAATTTATTGTGAAAACTGATATATACTCTTTTATAGTCTTCTATTTTACTCAATTGAATATTTAACAAAACGTTTAAACATACTTCTTTATTTAACCCTGTGTGAGATCTCTCTGACTTGAAAAGGATAACTCAGTCACATACTCATATCCATCAATTTTTTCTCACTTCTTAGGTGTTAAAATCATCTGGAATTTTATTTTTAAGTTATTAATTTCTTACATGTGCTTTGACATTCTTAGGAATTGTTTCTTGTCAATTGGAGTTTACATCATAGCTACATTTTCCTCAATTGTGGAGGCATAAATCAATTTATTTTTTTTAATTCACCATCAGTTTTGAATACTGTATTTGATCCTAAATTCTGATCTTTCCAGCTTTGTAGTATTTTTATTATTAATTTGCTCTTGTTTTTCTAGGTTTTTAAGGTGGAAACTTAAATCATTGTTCCAAAAATCTTTCTTTTATAATGTAAGCACTCTAACTCTCCCTCTAAACGTTGAATATTTTAGGTTTAACAGGCCAAGAGGCAAAACTAAGGATAGTCTGTAAGTGCTTATATAACAAAAACATTTTTTTCACATATTCTATCAATGAAATAAAAAACAGTATAATAATAATTGAGTAAAATTTTTTGTCTTACAGGTCTGCTAATGAAAAGAATGGAACTCTGATTTGGGGGATAACATATCACTTGGGTTTCCATATGACATGTCATTAAAATGAGAATAAGAACATGATATTCATTTGATTTTTTTGAGGGAAAGTGAGAGAGGTTATTCGAAATTTGGGGGTTGTGGCTAGGAGTTAGGATTGCACAGAAAGAGAAGGAAGGGAAATGCACAAGTGCCTTAGAGGCAGGATGCTTCTCAAGTACAGTCATTCATTTATTCAACAAATGTCTATTGAGGGCCTATCATGTCCCCAGCACTATTCTAGGTACTTGGGATATATCAGCAAGCAATCAGCAGAGACAGCTGCCCTCATGGAACTCACATTCTACAGGACAAGATAATTCAGGAGTCAAGACCTAATGTTTACTCAGTATATCCCATGCTGAATTAGACTAACTCACTTGTAATGCTCTAAAGATTTAAAACTTTTAAAAGTAATTTTGTAAATAAATGAAAACTGAAAATATTCATATAATTGATAGTGTCAATCACACTAGAAAATATCTAAAATTATCAAAATTCATGTGTAAGCATATCTTATATCTAATTGAAAAGAAGTTTCAGGAAAGTTTATCAGGTGATCATCGAGATATTTTTATAAATTTACAATTAATTTCTTACATGCTATCTTAACTATTTTTGTCAGAATATGACAGGCTACAGAAGGTAACTAAAATATATTGCTTTCAACTCAAAGTCCTTAATTTGGTCCTCCATTTAGGGAATAAATGAAATGTAAACTTTCAAATTGTTTTTGCTTGCATGACCTAACAGTCAAAATAACTTATTTTATATAAAAATAATAAGAAATATGAAATTAAATCCATTTGAAAGTTTGCCTGAAATTGGGAATGAGATTAAAGGGTTATCATTTATTCACCCTTTGGAAAAGGTGACTATGGAAAGGTCAGTGTGAAAATCCCTATCTTTCTTAAATTAATATCACAAATATTCTGCCATAACAGAGATGTAAGGTGAGATTATCATTCTATTGTACAGTGTTCTTTGGGGAATATACCATAAAAATCAATTCATAATACCGAACTGAACAAGCATATTATTAGCTCACTAAAAGTTATCGGCATTTTTATTTTAGAGCTTTTTCTACATATAGCCATATTTTTCTTTTGTTGAGGCCAATGTTTTCAGTAACAGTATTACTTTTTTTTTAACATCTTTATTGGAGTATAATTGCTTTACAATTGTGTGTTAGTTTCTAACAGTATTACTTTAATGAAGCATATCATAAAGTAGAAAAACTTATGACAACGGCATATGCTCATTAAGAAACTTTTTGCCTAAAATTATATATTACTACACAAAATGATCTGTTTAGGCTCGTGACATGAATATCTTCACAAATCATAACTTGAAACATGGAAAGCAATCTAGAACATTCTGTACCAGGCCATGACATACACCATCCCCCAAAATAAGTCACACGGGGTTTACTCAAAAGATAACTTATAGTTGTAAACAACATCTTGACCTGATCTATTTGGCAACGTTTTTACCATTAAACCCAAGGTAATTACAGTTAAAATTTGTTTTTAAGAAAGTCAACATTGTTTCTGAAATTATACATGCTTTGTAACTGTGTAGTTTTATACTTCCTCTGAAATATGAGATGAAATGAAAATTTTCAAAGTTAAAAACATGTCGTGGGCTTCCCTGGTGGCGCAGTGGTTGAGAGTCCACCTGCCAATGCAGGGGACTCGGGTTTGTGCCCAGGTCCGAGAAGATCCCACATGCCGTGGAGCGGCTGGGCCTGTGAGCCATGGCCGCTGAGACTGCGCGTCCAGAGCCTGTGCTCCACAACGGGAGAGGCCACAACAGTGAGAGGCCCGCGTACCGAAAAAAAAAAAAAAAAAACCGTGTCGTTATCACATCAATTCGTACCCTTCACTTTCCCAGGATTGAAAAGGATGATTGAAGCCTAGGGTCCTTTCTTAGATTTCTGAAACTTCCCCAGATAACGTTCCTTCTTGTGTTTGTTTATTTTGTCTACGATAACAGTTTTCTTTATTGGGTTCCTATGATGAGGCTGGGCTAGATCCTGAGGAATCACGACAACAAGACCTACAGGGTTTATAGATATTCATGAAACTCAAGGTCCATTAAGGGAGAATTATTTATGTATCCCCTTTATGCTACGAGTTATGTAGGCAGCACGTTACACTGAGGTGGAGAAGAGGAAGAGAGGGTGTTGAAATGACCACATACCTCCCGGACAGGGTCTGCTCTGGGATGGACCCCAGCAGAGAAGGAAGGCAGAGGGAGAAGGTTTGCAATCAAGGGTTTAAAATTAAAAGAAATTTTAGCCTTTGTGATCTTTGGTAAATAGCCTCTTTAAGTATGGTAAATACGGTAAATTTGTTAAATGTGTCTCTTTAAACTGTTTTCTCAACATTTTGTATGCATAGCAGCCTGGAAAGTCCTAAGGTAGCTTAAAAAATATTATTTGCCTGTTTCATTCTCACTTTCTTTTCCCTTCCTCCTTTTGAAATCACTTCCTGTCACCTCCGCTCACACTATATCAGGGGTCTGCAACCCCAGGGCCGCGGACCTGTAGCGGTCTGCTGCCTGGTAGGAACCGGGCCGCACAGCAGGAGGTGAGCAGCGGGCAAGCCAGTGAAGCTTCATCTGCCGCTCCCCATGGCTCCCCATCGCTCGCACTACCGCCTGAACCATCCCCGCCCCCATCTGTGGAAAACTTGTCTTCCACGAAACCGGTCCCTGGTGCCAAAATGGTTGGGGACCACTGCACTATATCATCTCCAGTTTTCAACAAATTCATGGTGTGTGACCAGCAAGCCTTCCAAGTTCTTCCAAGAACTTTCTAAGTTCTTCTGTGGAGAGCTAGGTCATAGCCCAGACCTCCAGGGAGTCCACACCAAGAGATGGCCTAAACTGGTACCTGTGCCCTGTGGAAACCAAACTTTGAACCCACTCTTGCCCTGCAGTCTAATCTTGCTCTGAACCCTAAATGGTCCAGAAACACCATGTGGTCTTCATGACCCAGGAGTAGAGCATAGGAATCACAAGAAGAGGCAGCCACAGAGAATACTTCCAATGCACACAGAATAAACTAGCTGAGGGCCCGTGGTCATTCAGGGACTATGGCTGTCCTGATGAAGGGACTTTGCTGTTAACTGAAAATCAGCCTCCCAGGGGAATCCAGGTCCATGAAGATTGCAACTACTAACCCTCAAATTGTAAGTTTCACATGTACAAACTGCTCCTCTCCACCAGCTAGAGCTGCTCAGTTTTTGCAAAGGGACACTGATTAGGGGGGCATCAGAAGCTACGATTTCAATTTCAACAGGGAGGAAAATACTTGAATAAGAAGGAGAAGGTGATATTCAAGGAATTATATTCTCATAAGTTCTCTCTTCATGAAAGACTTAGAAGATGGACAAAGAAAACTCTCCCCATGCCTTCAAATCCTTGCGATCCACATGGCCCCTGGGGACCCCGGCATGTGTAGAGCACATCAGTTTACCTGACTGCAAAGCCTCCAGAAAGAAGTGACATAACTAATGGCATTGCTACCCCGGGATATGTCCATCCATTTTCTGCTCCATGGTCCCCTTCTTCTGAACAGAATACAGAAGCTGGAACTGTGGAGGGTCCTTACACAGGTTCTGGAGCTGACACTGTTGAAGAAATCTCTGCTTGTCACCTCTGGGTGTGACCTCAGGCCAATTACTGAGCCTCCTCGTGCCTCAGCTTTGTCATCTCTAAGATGGGCATAATAAATACTATCCACCTTCTCATATAACCAGGAGAATTACGTGAGTTAATATGTTTAAATGCTAAGGACAATACTTGCCATCAAGTTAGGGGTAGCAAACTCTTGTAATTGTTTTTTTCACAGGTATTACAACTCCTGGTACTTTATTTGAAAAAGACTAACAAAATAAACCAAAAGCTGTGTCTCCAAAAACATTGACTTAGATACTCAGAATGTCAGACCAGAAAGGATCCTGATCATGATCTACATCCCTACTATCCAATATGGTGGCCACTAGCCACATGTGGTCACTGAGCACTAGAAATGGGGCTGGTCTGGACTGAGATGTAATCTAAGTGTAAATAACCACCAGATTTTGAAGACTTCGTACAAACAAAAGAACAGAAAATATCCATTTAATAGGTATCTTTATATTGATTACATGTAGAAATGATAACATCTTGGATATATATATATTTTTTAATAAATTTATTTATTTAGTTTTGGCTGCGTTGGGTCTTTGTTGCTGCACGAGGGCTTTCTCTAGTTGCGGCGAGCGGGGGCTACTCTTTGTTGTGTTGCATGGGCTCCTCACTGCGGTGGCTTCTCTTGTTGCGGAGCACAGGCTCTAGCCATGCAGGCTTCAGTAATTGTGGCATGTGTGCTTAGTAGTTGTGGCATGTGGGCTCTAGAGCGCAAGCTCAGTAGTTGTGGCGCATGGGCTTAGTTGCTCTGCGGGCATGTGGGATCTTCCCGGACCAGGGCTTGAACTCATGTCCCCTGCATTGGCAGACAGGTTCTTTACCACTGCACCACCAGGGAAGTCCCAACATCTTGGATATATTGAACTGAAAAAATGTAGTATTAAAGTTAATTTTACCTGCTTGTTTTTACTTCTTTAATGTGGCAACTAGAATATTTTAAGTGTGGCTCACATTATACTTCTATGGGACCACACTAACCTAGACCAACATCCTCATTTCACAGAATAGAAAACAAAGAGAGAAACATTATGTTTTGTGACAAAAGTACCACAGTGAGTTCATAGCAGGATCCGGCTGGAATCAGTAATGTCTGGGTGTTGAGTCAACATACTTCCGATACACTGTGACCTCACTCTACAGAGACCTTCTTCGAGAATCGAAATGGAGAAATTTTTTTTAAAAACTGAGAAGAAAAAAATCAGCAGAATAAACCAGATTCACTGTTTTATTTATTTATTTATTTGACTGGATATTCTTGGCTGCTTTTGTTTCCTATAACTCATTTTTTAATTTATAATTTTCTACATACACTGGGAGGCAGGAAGAAATAATCTTTCTCAATTATGCCACATTTTGAAAAGACACTGAACTTTCTATAAGTGTCTTCTGAACTTTAGCTTCAATAAAAAGAACCTCTCTAACCTTTTTATTATCAAAGTTGTAACCCTCTGCAGCACCAAGTTGTGATGGGTCTATAAATAAATAGTACAAAAAGGAGGCCCCTGTTATTGTCTGTTGGGTTCGACAGGCCCTGAACCCTTCAGATAATAAAGAGACGTAAACATCTCTCAAACCCCTGGGCTCACACAAGGACAGTCACTCCAAGGAAATATTTCAGGTCTGAATGGCCTTGTTCACAGTCTGGCCATACAGTAATGGTGAACTAAATAGAACATGCAAGTATTACCCCACGGGATGTGAGAAGTGCCCCGAATTACCCCAGTGATTCAGAAAGACCTGGGCTCTTTAAGTCAGAGTCTTCCTCTGCTTCCAAGGAGTCAACTTTGTCAATATTTGGTGGGTCCCTCTAGGCAGAGGATACCTGGAAGGAGGGAAATTGTCTATGGCTGGCTGTCTTGGGTCAGGAATCCTGCGCTAAGTCCACCTGGACAGCCCATTGACCAGATCACAATGGGGAGCTTCAGGTCAGTGTCCAAGAGTCTGAAACAAAGGTCCTTCCAGCCACAAGGATAGAAGCCATGGATGAGGGATAAAGTGGAGAAGGTCTCCATCAGGAGAAAGTCCTTCATTCTGGGTGATAATCTGAAAGGGTTAGGGCAGTCCTGAGCTAGAGATTCCATGATATGTGGAAAGGACCCTCACCATCTGCAGGTGGATCTCAGATTCGCAGAATTCTGGCTGCAGCCCTCCTTCCAGTGGGCTCCTGCTGAGCTGGGGAGGTGGTCCCTACAAGACTAGGGACTTGACAGGTGGGCTGCAGGTGCTGTGATGGGCAGTGTGTCCAGTGTCCAATGTAAGTCAACACTCAAGAAAGAAGCCATAGAGACACAGAACTCACCACACGTTTTGCCTACAGAAGACCCTGGTGTCACCTGGATTTCCAAGAATACCCATGTGACCGAAGGAAGAGAGGACAAAGACCTCGAAATATCAATCTTGATGGACTCTTTCACAAACACTAAGTGTTCAGGCCCATTCCTAGCCTGGACTCCTTTTCCAATGTCATCAATAAAGTGGTCATTCCATGGCAGTTTTATAAAGCTCCCAATCACATAAGATAGTCCATTATTTTTATAAAAGCTTTAAATGTTAGAAAGGCCTACAAATTTCTGGCTCCATTCCAGGAGTATAATCCTATGAATCAATAATTTTCTCAAAATCATGTTTAGCTACGCTTTTTTTCCACGATACTGTGCAGTGTTAAAAATTGTCCACTTGATATTAGATTCTTTGTCTATCAACCAATCAGCAAGCATTTATTTATCACCTACTGTTGGGATTTGAGAGTAAATATATAAGGAGCCTATACATTGTGATTAAATAGGAATTCTGTGTACAGATGAAAATACCATACTAAAAAAATGAGTTTATACTATTTATTCTCTCTTTGTATCTCATATGTGGGAGTACCTCTATCTCTGTCTTACCTAGTATATCTAGACTTTGTCTCTTTCCCTTTATATATTTACACACACACACACACACACACACACACACACACACTTGAATGAATAGCATTATATATTTTAGGTTATATATTCTAATGAATGATGCTGCAGTGGATACTCAAACCCTCCCCTCAAACATCTCCATTTCCTCTGAAGTAACAGTCCCTAGACAAGCTCTCCCTACCCACCTCTATATCACAGCGTTGTACCCCGGGCCAGGATGGTAGTGACTACTTGTTCTTTACTGCTCATTACTGCTTCCAGACCATGTCCCTCCCTCTTCTTAACTCCCCCAACTTTAAATCTTATATATAGAATACACTATCTGAGACCCGCCCCGTTACTATCTTCTACCAACCCCTGGACTAACCCTAATTCCATGAAGATCTTATCTCCTGGCTCATCATCACTCACCATTGCTCTTCCCAACACGGCCATCACTCTTCAATACCTATGAAGATGATTTTCCACATAAACTGGTTTTTCAGTTCCTTGATCTCTTCTCCTCCAATAATTTCTGTTCCACGCTCAGTGCTTCATTTGAAGGGTCAAACCCTTGATCTTGTTATTCCCAGCTATGGCAATACCTTTAAAGTCTCAATTCAAAGAATCCTGATCTCCAGCAACCACCCTCCTAGATTCTAGGTCACTGTCTCTATAACCCCACTCTAAAAATCCTTTGACTTAACAGGACCTAAAATTTATTTGCTCTGTATTTTCACTGTCTGAAAGCAGTCTTATGCTTCCACAGCCTTTGTTATTCATCCTGAATTCTGCAGCCTGCATACCTTGCCCACCTTTCTCTAATCTTGTTTCCTCAAAAAGAGAACAACCACAGCACAAACTGAAAAGCACAAGTCCCTGCCTGATCCAACTCTGTACCAGCAGAGCTGAATGTGGCTGGAGAAAAACACTTTAAATTCATGACGGCTAGTATCAGATGGCTGGTCATGTTGCCTGGAAGTCCTAATTTTTCTTCCATTCACTTACTTACTCTCTTCTCTCTTTCTCAGACTTCCTCCCCCATCCTATCTCTCAGCTGAAGAACTGTGTTCCATTTCACTGAGAAACCATATGCAACTCTGCCTGTATGTTCTGACCCCCTCCTGGTACCACAGGTGAATTGTCCTAAAGCAGGTCCTTCCACATGTGAGCTGGAAACCATCTTCTCTTTCCTAACCTAGGACGTTACTGCAGCAATTCCTCTCCTCTCTCACACTTCACCAATTTTCCTCTACTGGGTCATCTTTTAAATATATGTAACTGTCTCTTCACTCTACATGCCTCTCCTGGTACCATATCATGACTCCAGGCCTCAAACCAAGCCCCTCTACTCTGCCTCCAAAGCCTCTTTCCCTTAAGTCAAGTTTTTGGTGCCACTGTTGCTCCATCATACATGTTCTTTCCAAGGTCTCCAGTGAATTTCCTTTTGCTAAGCCCAGTAGTCTAACACCAAGCCTCTCTTTAATTATATTTGATCCAGTTTATGACTCTTTCTTTCTCAAAAACACATCCTCATGTGTCTTCCAGAATACTCACTCACCTGCATCCTTTCTGTTCTATCTTAATTGGAGAACTCTTCTTGGCTGGTTTCTTCTCATCTCAACCTCTTAACTCTTGGAATTCCCAAAGGCTCAGTCCTCCAGATTCGTATTTTCTTCTGTCTACACTGTCTCACTTGAGGATCTCATTCACACCCATGCGTTTTATCCACTAATGTAAACTAATAAGTTTATATCAAGCCTGGATCTCTCCATGGAGCACTCACTCTCTTTTGAGCAACTGCACCTAGAGGTCTGATGAGCACCTCAAACATTACATGTTCTAAACAGAGCCCGCACCTTCCCACACATAAAAAATGGTTTCTCCAGAATTCTTCCCTATATTAGTAAAAGACAGCTCCATTCTCCCAGTTGTGTAAATCAAAATAATTGTTGATTCTTCTCTTTTGCACCCATGTGCAACCCATCAGCAAATCCTTCTGGCTTTAAACTATGAATTCAACCAAGATCCCCACCTTCTCCAAGACCCCACCGTCTCTCCTCTGGATCATGGCAGTAGCCTCAAAACTGGTCTTCTACTACATTTGCCCCTTAGGGGCTATTCTCAGCCAGCAGCTGGAGTGATCCTATTAAGAGGCAAATCGGATCATGACACCCTTTTTGCTAAAGGCTCCTAAGACTCCACATCTCACTCAAACTGAAAACCAAAGTCATCAGAATGACTTTCATGGTTCTGCACAATCTGGCTCCCTGGGACCTCCCTGATCTTATCTACTGTTCTCCTCTCCTAAGTTTGTCCTGCCCCGTGCACTCTGGGTCCCTTGCTCTTGCTGAAACTGACAAGCATGTTCCAGACTCGGGGTTTTGCATCCTCTATGTCCACTACCAGGAAATAGTTAGATGCTCCTGCTTTTCTGCTGCTCCCTGTCACCCTTATAGTGTTTGTTTCTTTCCATTTCACTTATCACTAATATGAATATTGGTGATGTTATATATCGCTATAACTAATACTGTATAATATTAAATTTAATAAAATATAATATTGCTTTTTAAAATATATTAGTCACTACCAACTAGAATCTTTCTCCACTAGAATTTAGTCTCCACTATGGATTTTAGTCTGTTTTCTTTACTGCTAAATCCCCGTTGCCAAATACAATGTCTGGCACACAGAAAGCACTTAGTAAATACTGTACTTATTTAATTAGTTAATTCATGTCACATTGTCATCCAGTTTATACTGAATCCCTCTGTGAATAGATGGTCACTACCTCCTTAGGCAATCCGTTCCACCCTTACAAAATTACTTTGTAAAATCATTGCATAAAACCCATCATGTATACTTCTGACAATTGTGTATATGTCCATCTAATACAGTCATGCGGAATAAGTCTAATCTCTCTTCCTTCTCATCTTTGGTAACAGCTCTGGATACTTTCTGCATTAAGGTTGCATAAGGAATTCTGAAGAGAAAACACAAAGAAGCAGTTTGAGCAACATAACACATGGGAGGTGGCATGGTTTCTCTTACTCGGCATCTCATCTTCTTGATCCATAGCCATTGTCCGTTGATGATCAGGAGGGCACATTAATGTTCTCAAAATATATAATGAGTTAGTTCATAGTCATTCTCTTGGTTCATTGCAGGTTTCAGCTGGATATTGTCTGAAACAATCTTCTTAGTCAATTAAAATGCAATGGAGGTAACTCTGAAGCCAGCCCCTAAAAATGAAGCTTCTATAAAATATGCCAGTAGCAGTGAAATAAGGGGGGAAAATAGTAGCAAATAATGATACAGGATTTTCAAGGTTCAGGTCGCCAGAAGAATTTACAAAGCCATCTAAAGTCTTAAGAGGCAGCCTGGGGTAGTAATTAAAAGCATAGATTCTAGAACTAGTTCTCAATATTTAAATTCTGGCTGTGTCCCGCAATGATCCTCTTAGATTTCAGAATTATTGTGGACTAACGAGTTGTGCGTTCTCCCATTTTACCTCGTTTTGGAGAGTCTATAGCAGCTATCCTATACTTGTTCTACCTTTGTATGTTGGTTGGGTGGTAGGAGGAGAGAGGGAGAAAGTAACTCTCCAGTTAATTTACAGGTCTGTAGATAAAAGGTACTGACTCTCATACAGTACTCCAAGAACCATCCCTGAAGAACCTCATCCATACTGAAATGGATTCATTGGATCAGATCCTGTGTACCGTTACAAGCTCAGGGCAAAGAAGTGACAAAAATCTAATTTATATATTATATGTCTTCTCAGGTACTTATCTGACAGACATTAAACAGCCCTAAATATGGGTTAAAATTTTTAGTCCATTAAATTTTTCTATTTTTTTTACCGAGATTTATTTTATTTTTTAATTGAAGTATAGGTGATTTACAATATTATATTAGTTTCAGGTGTACAACATAGTGATTCAATATTTTCATAGATTATACTACATTTAAAGTTATTACAAAACAATGGCTATATTTCCCTGTGCTGTATAATATATCCTTGTTGCTTATCTATTTTATACATAATAGTTTGTATTTCTTAATCCCATACCCCTATCTTGCCCCTCCCTCCTTCTCTCTCCCCACTGGGAAGCACTAGTTTGTTCTCTATACCTGTGAGTCTATTTTCTGTTCTCTTATATATATTCATTTGTTTTATTTTTCAGATTCCATATATAAGTGATAAAGAGTATTTGTTTTTCTCTGTATGACTTATTTTACTAAGCATAATTCTCTCTTAGTAGAGAGAATTATGAGTCCATCAAATGGCAGAATTTCATTCTATTTAATGGCTGAGTAGGATTCCATTGTATATATAAACCACATCTTCTTTATCCATTCATCTGCTGATGGACACTTGGGCTGCTTCCATATCTTGGCTATTGTGAACAATGCTGCCATGAACATTGGGTTGCATGCATCTTTTAGAATGAGTGTTTTCATTTTATTCAGATATATACCCAGGAGTGGAATTTCAGGATCATATGGTAGATCTATTTTTAGTTTTCTGCAGAACTACCATACTGTTTTCCATAGTGGCTGCACCAATTTACATTCCCACCAACAGTGCACAAGGGTTTTCTTTTCTCCACATTCTCTTGTTATTTGTTGTCTTTTTAATGATAGGCCAGTATGAAGTGATATTTCATTGTTGTTTTGATTTGCATTTTTCTAATAGTTAATGATGTTGAGCATCTTTTAATGTGCCTGTTGGCCATCTTATATGTTCTTTGGAAAAATGTCTATTTAGATCTCTTGCCCATTTTTAATTGGGCTGTTGGTTTTTTTTTTTAATATATATTGAGTTGTATGAGGTGTTTACATATTTTGGATATTAACCTCTTATCATATCATTTGCAAATATTTTCTCCGATTCAGTAGGTTGTCTTTTCATTTTCTTGGTGGTTTCCTTTGTTTTGTTCAGCATCAGCTTGCCTCCTGCAACACCCTGTTTCTATCCAGGACTGTCTTTTCTGGCATAGACTCACATAGCAGGAAGAACTATATCTTCTTGGATTACCTTGAATGAGAGCCAGTGAAATGTAAAACAAAGCACAAATATTTATTTCTTTTGGTTCGAAGGAGATGCCAAAATTTAAGAGTTCGTAACAGAAACCAGAGTGCTGATTCCTCAACTACCACTAGTAAGAAAGTGTCCAAAACAAACAATGGCCTAATATGTGACACTAAATGTCAAGGCCTTCCTTAGCATTCTAGAGGCAAGCTATCCAAACATAACTTGGGAGCACACAGAGATAAGTCCCTCCCACGAGGCCTGTTGGGAGTTGTTGCTTCTACAAACTAACAAAGGAAAGAAAAATATGTGTTTGACTTTGAGTCAGGAAACCTGATATTAAGCTTTAATTATATGAGTGGGTTTCTGCAGAATCAAAGATATCCACTTAAGCTGAAAAATCTAAAATTGCGCATAAGAAATTGTATTTGTTTATTTGTAGTGGCCACAAACTCAGGCATGCAAAAAAAAATGTACATCATTACATTTCTTTAATCAAATTGTCTCAGGTCCAACTCCCTCCTCATGTCAGAAAAGTTAATATAGTCAGCTCCAGATAAAACAAGATTATTCCCTTTCAACTGTCTCTGGGGGTCTCCTTCTCCTCAGGGCAGCACTTATACCCTGGGGTTCCCAAGGAGCCCGGCACAGGACTGGGATGGGAGTTAGGTTTCCATCAGCTCCACTAGTAGCTGCATCACTTCCACTGCATTCTGCTGGTTACACCAGTAGCCCCCCTGAATGTGGGAGGGGGCTACCCCAGGTCGTGACTATCAGGCAACATGGTTCATTGGGGCTACCCGGGAGAGTAGCCATAAGGAGGTTAGTATTCATGTTGTAAAAGGACGTCATAATTAATGTTGTACAGAAGCGTGGGGTCTGAGGTCCTTTGAAAAGGAGGGATGCTTGTTACTCATGACGAGATAAGCTGGCTGACCCTAATTGTGTGGATGCCACATAGGAAGCCAGTTTAATTTAAAGAGGGAATTCGTCTATTTTGTAATGTTTGTTCATATTGGATGAGAAAAGAAGAGAGGAAGGTCAGCAGGGAGCATTTCTATGTCTCTTAAGGAAAACTTTGTTATAAACTCCTCCCCAGTAAAGGACAAAATATTTCTCTGGCTCTGTGTACTGAAGTTCATACTAGGTAGAAATATCAGGGACAGCTGTGTTATCAACAGGAAATGATGGGCCAGATCCGTGCTCAGAGTCAATGAGACCCTTGAATAGTCCCAACAATCAAGGACGCTAACGGCTGATTTATCTGGAAACCAGAAATGTCATTTGCCTCTATCACCGATCAGGAAGGTGTCCTCTTGAGAGGTTCTAAGATGTGCTCCATGGTACAGGTTACCCACAATGAATGGATCTCTTTCTCCTCGTTTTCCTCATCCTTTGGTGGTTATTGGACACAAGAACCACTCCAGAAACCTCAAAAGTTCCATGGCTTGTGTCAAACCCCATAGGTATCTGAATTTGCACAATTACAAGTGAACGCCAAGGGAAAAAGAATAATTCTTTAAAAATGGTCTAAAAGTACCTCCTTGTTTAACTTGGCTGCCAGACAAATCGGCTAGTCTCCAGCAGGACAGAATCCGCCTTTGCAGGAATTGTGGAAGCCCGTGACTAATACAAAGCAACTCCACATGAGAATTTAAGTCAGGAAAGAAAAATGCATATGCGATTGGAATCCCAAGAAGGAGAATCTCTGTGGGCACGAGGAATGATTCCAAACTCTGGAGAAGAGCCTGTGAGGCCCGAGGCCCCAGGAAGACCTGGGCTTAGATGCTCAGGGGGAACCTCAGCCATGGGAAGACCCGCCCACCACCAGGCCCCGCCAGTGGGGTTCTGGGGCTGTGGAGGGGAGCTCCTTTGCCACCTGCTGGGCCACTGAAGACCCAGGAAGGTGCAGCGATAAGCAGTAGGACAAGAGGGATGCGGCACACATGCACAGAAGGTAAAAGCATCTGAGGACGAGCTAGTTTATGGACGTGTTCTCAGGGGATGAGACTCAATGTGGATTTGCAAATACGTGAAAGAAAGTCATCAGGTTGCTCACGTGCCACATATTTAAGCTTTTCCTTTTTTGCTAGTTCTAGAAGTCTGAAGTGAGTCAGTGTATAAATTGACTCTGTCTTGGAGCAGTTTAACAAACAGGAATAGATACGCAAGGCAAGCAGCACATCTCCACCTGGAGGACCAGGAGAGCAGCCGAAGGCGGGGCAGGCAACCAGGCTCATTTCCCTTCTCACCAAAGTCCTCTTTGTGTTGGGCGAAGGGGATGCTTTGTGTCACCTCCCAGGGAAGGACGTGCTGGGGTGCTGGCGCCTTCAGGGCCCGGTCACCCTCACTCCTCAACCAGGGACACCACGCATGCTAGTGAAATGGCACATTCAGGCCCAACCTGACCTCAGGAAACAAAAGTATGTTTGGCTCTGAATTGACTCTGTCAACACAAGGACTGTTCCCAGCAGCCGTGCAAGGCTATTAGTGAACACAGTCAGCACTATTCTTGGTTGATTTATTTCTCCTTATTTCACTTTGCTAAGTCTCCCCAAATTCCCGGGATTAACAGAAGAATGCAGTGTGGGGAGGGGTAGACACAGAACCCTGCGCTGGGCCTTAGGACTTGTTTCTAGAACTTTGTAGTTTTACAGCCTTGCTTGTCAACTCCATCCATTTGGATTTCATCCTCCTTAAACAAAAACACAGGGTTTGGACCAGCAGATCTCTGACCTTCTGTGGCATTTAGAGGAAGCCATGAATGATCATGAAGCATAATCAGGATATTGTTGATTTCATTCATTCATCATTCACTTATTCCATGTATGGCTTTAAAGCCTGACATATGCCAGAAAGTTATGATAACAGAGATGATACAATGTGGCCCTGGTTCTCAAGCAGCCACCACCATAATGAAGAAACAGAGGCACAATGTCTTTGATTATGTTAACTGATATATTAAAAGTAATTAAAGTTTAATGTTTACTAGAAAAAAGAATGACCTCTGACCTGACTCTTCACAATTTGACACCATTTGATTCCACGGCTGTCAAAGACCCACACCCATGAAGCTCCTGTGATAACGGGAGGAGTGAAACCAGGCATCTCTTAATACAGCTTGTAGAGGTTCAATGAAACAATAGCTCATCAGGTGAGCAGGACAGATTAAAGTCCTACTACCTTCTCTGTCACACTTTTGACAGGTCACTAAACCCTGAGACAGTTATAGGATCCAACTCAGAAATTAAGACGTCTAAAGGATACCCCCAAAGTGAGACTTCAATAAAAGTATGACAAACACTCTACATGACACGCGACATTCCCCAGCCACTGTCACGTGCGATATTGCATTTGATTATCTCAGAATCGTGTGAGGTACACAAATGAGAACAAGCTCGGTTCTGGGAGTTTAGTCTTCCCAAATTTTCCCAGCTGGTAAATGGTCTCCGTGAGTTTCTTTCAGGTGGAAATGCCGTCCTGTTTGTTGAAACAAAGGATGCCAACCCCAACCTGGCCTTCGTTCACTTAATGCTTTTACACAGGGTTCACTACTTGGGGTGTGTTATCAGAAGTCCCGCTCACAGGCACAAGAGAACAGCTTCTCGTGATGAACTCTAGCCTGCTCCCCCGAGGCAGCCACTTTAGCATTTATAGACACTTCTTAATCCTCATGGCTTTTGCCCTGTGCTGCTTTTGCTTGACCTCTAGAGTTCAAGCTCTTCTATGCTGGGTTTTGCTTTTTTGTTTTTGTTTTTGTTTTCTTTTCCACTAGGCATGCTCTGTGAGGCATCAGCTGTCTGCACAGAGTGAGCTCAGGGTGACTGTCATTCGAATCTATGGGCAAAGGTCTAGAGAGAGACCACGTTTCACGGAGAAGCTCAACACACTAAGCTGTTCGCAGGTCATCAGGGAGAGGACTCAGATGTCAAGGGCGATCAGAAGTGCTCCTATAAGGTCAGAGCTGAGAACCACAGACTCCAGTAAACTGGGAGGAGAGGGGGTTGGCTGGGCTTGGCTCTGTCACCGTCCCACTCCCACGTTAGCACGGGATGGGAAAGGCAAGGCTGTGGGAAAGTCTGGGGACAGGCCCTGGACCGCACAGAGCGTGTGGGCAGTGCTGGGTCCTGCAGGCGTGCCTCCTAATTCCCAGCCCAGAGCCCTTTGACCTCCCTGGGACCCTGTGCCTGGCTTTTCCCTTTGTCAGTTACAATGACCATATTTATCCAAGAATGGTGCCCATGGGGCTTTTCAGAGGACCTTGGGGAAAGGGTATTTCTTGCGAGGTCAGGATCCTTGACACTTAGAGTTGAAGACTGACGTGAGACTAAATCACACAAGCCACTTGTTCCCAACAGATACGCACTCAGTGCTTGTTGTGGGAGCCTTGCAGGTGGAGCTGGTGCACGTTCTCTGCAGCCCTTACTTCTCCTGAGCTGCAGGAGGTTGAATGCAGTCATTCCGGGGAAGAGAAGTGAACCGGGGAGTCTCAGCTTTCCTCCACGTCCAACAGCCTCTGACAGGGCGGGTCCCACACAGGCTGGGGCTGAGACCCGGGGCTGATGAATCAGCAGAGCAGGGCAAGTGCGTGAGTGCACGTGTGTGTGTGTGTGCATGTGTGTGTGTGTGTGTGTGTGTGTGTGTGTGTGAAGGGGAGGGGGGACAGAGAGGTGGGGTGGAAAATGCCTCTGAGAGTATGTGTGTTTTTAGCATAGGTTTGAAAATGTGTTTGCTGAGTGGATGATGAGTGTAAGAGAGTGTGAGTGGGTGCGTATGAGAGTGTGCAAGTGTGTCTGTGAGCACCTTGTGAGTTTGTGTGGACACGAGTAAACCGTATATGAAAATGCAAGGTTGTAGTTGTGACTAGACGGATGGGTGTAAGTGTGTAGGAGAGCGTGAGAGTGTATTTGTGTGTCTGTGAGTGAGTATGAGTATGTGGATGTGAGAGAGTGTGTGTGTGAAAGGGGGTGTGTGTTTGCGTGTTCTATAGGATTGGGTAAATGTGGTGAGAAGAGACATAGAGTCAGGCATTTTTCTAGGAAAACACAGACCCTGGCATTTCCCCTGACTCATGCTCGTATGTCTTGCTGAACCACAGGCCCCGAAAGACTGTAAAAATGATGTGGCAACCCTACAAAATGAAAAACAGGATCCCTTGTAAATACAGCGTCCCAGTGTGCATTCTTGTCCTGGCCCTGCAGCACCTTTACCTTGCGGGCAGCTCTCAATCCAGGTGTGGGTTTGCAGTGTGGCTGGAAAGAAAGTCCGCTAGAACAACTTGTGCAGATCTGGTGTCCTGTTCTCTTGCTTTTTCAGCCTGTCCTTTAGTCCCTTTGTACTTTCAGAACATATGATGCTGATCACTTCTGGGCAATATCTTTCAAAAAGAAATGATTTGGAAAAGGCCTGTTTGTTCATTTTAGATTCTGCTTCCATACACCTGTTAAAGCAACTTACGTAACAAAATCAGCAGAGACTAGAAGAATTTATGAATTTGCTGTTTCTGTTTTGCCCTGAAGGAATCCCCATAATTGTGCACTAGGAGCTCATTTGAAGGGGTTAACCAGGGAGCATGGCTGCACTATTTTTCCTTGTAGACAGAACACCCCTTCCCTGCTGGGGAAGGTCTTTCTCTCATGGGCATTGAAGGGCTGCCATGGAGCAAAGGAAAACCCTCATCACGGCCACCTCTTCTGCCTAATCTCTCTGAGAAAATGAGTGTTGTCAGCTCACATCCCCCCAGACAGCTTCTTTCAATCCAGGACTTCTCTAGAAGAAGGAAATGCATTCACCTAGGGAGAAGGCAAAGATGCAGGAACAAGGAAAGAAGACAGACTCTTGGAACATCCCATGGGTGAGAACCTGTGATCGGGAGTTAAGACCCGCGGCTTTGTCTCCAGGTTTGCATCTTGAGATGTGATTCCAGTTTTGAAACCATGCCCCATAGGATTAACAGAAGCTGGTGAGTAACGGAAATTCTTGAGCTTGTATTACTAGTTGCTAAAACCCCCACCGCTTATAGCCTGCCTTCGCTGGGCAAGCTTGCTTTAATTCTTCTGTTCCAAATTGCATACCCTCCAAGCTTCACATAACCTAAACAATAAGATGTTTGCCTGAGTTGTTTTCCAGGAACTCGGAGTCAGATGTGTCTAGTTCGAGCTCAAGTCAGCTAAGACTGCTTGGGACCACAGACCCTAAAACTGGACCTTTGTGGATGTCCAGTGAATGGCCTTTTGACACCAGAGGGCCAAACATGTCACCCTCAGATCATGCTAAACAACTCCATTTTTTAGCATGCATCCCATGAAGAAGCATGCAACTCAGATGCACAGAACACCAATTGCCTCACCTTTTCCCAACCTCCAATCACCATTCCCCATGTCTGAGACCATCCTGCTTCTTTAACCCATAAAAATCCCAAGCCCCTTGCCTTTGGGGAGGTGGATCAGAGACTTCTTCTCCCATCTCCTTGCTTGGTTGCCTTGTAACTAAACTCTTTGTTACAAACCTCTGAATCTCAGCGTTTTGGCTTGCTGCATGTTGGGCAAATGAAAGTTGTTCAGTTACAGTTCTAGAATATTGACATCTGCATATGAAAATATTTATTATAATAATTTTTGAGAAAACTTGGCTTAACCCCTGAACACTGAGTGTATAAGCTCACAATAGAAAGTTTGTTTACCATGGATTTTTCAGACCTAAACTACGAGCTGTCAGTGGTGGAACCTCAACATGGGTGAGTTCCTGTAAAAATGATGATGAGCTACTTACTGCCCCAGGCAAACAAGGATGGAGACCATTTTATCCTTTGCCCCTGGCCTTTGTCTTCTGTCCATTCTGCAGCTCCATACAGCGACCACTAGTGCTCTTCTTTTGGGAAATGACCTCCTTGCAGAAGGGGCAGTCAGAGCAAAGTCATGGGATCTTGAACTGTGACCTCAGTAATAACTTCTTTTTATCTTATGACAAATACAAATAATACTTGTCCTTCACTTATCAGTACTGATATACATGGGATAAGACATCAAAATGATTGACCAAATTGAAATATTTCCCATGATTTGTTTCTTTAAGGATTTTCATTTTTGTGATTTTCCAGTTTAAAGATTAAACCCCGAGCCAAAGAGAAAATTCCTGGTATTACTGAGAAAGGCATATTACTGTCATTTCTAACACTTTAAGAAGCCAAGATATTTTCATTTCCCAGAAGAACAGCACCTACGGCAGGGACTATGCTCTGAGCTTTCATTACTGACTTAAAATAGAGATGCTTTATATCCACTGAGAAATCTCCTTCAGTAAAGCTGAGAATAAGTGTCTCAACTTAAGCTGGTTTTGATTCATTATTCATTGAAAAGAAGGCAGGTTGATCTTTAATAAAGTTAAGACCAATCAATAAATGCTATCTGTAAGAAAAAAGATAAGTGAAACTGCCAAAATGGTTCATTCTGGACTCACAGAATATAGATGAAGTGAAGTGCTTTTAGTGAAACATTTGACAAGGTCACAAAGATTTTGTTTTTGGAACGTATGAAGATTTTTACTACAAGGGAAAGAAAAGAAAAGAAAGAAAAATCAAATTCAGTTATATCAACTTGAACATTAAGCAAGGAGACATAAAGATGGAAAGCAAGCAACCTGATTAGCCATCAGTAAATAATAAATTAGAACTCCATTAAACACAGATGCATTTATTTAACTAGAAATAAAAAGAAAAGCATTTCTAAATGTACTACAACCATTTTAGTTTCTTTTCATATTCACTGCCTCCATATTATGTTGGCTTTCTATATTCTGAAACAAGAAGGAGCATTTGAATCTTGTGGAAGGACCTCCCATTCTTGCCTATACTGAGAAAAACCATTGACCCTTAGGAAAATTTGCTACTCCTAAAAAAAATGGCTTCTTGCTGCTGCAATTTTTAGCCAAGAAGTTTAGATTGCTTAGTGGCAGGTGAACTGAATCTCATGACATAGATCTTCCAACTGGTCTAGAAGTAATATAGAATAAAATAACTGTAGTTAACAAAGTTACAATAATCAAAACAGTATGGTATTGGCACAAAAACTGGAATACATATCAATGGAACAGGATAGAAAGCCCAGAGATAAACGCACATATTGTCACATTTTTGATACAGGAAGCAAGAATATACAATGGAGAAAAGGCAGGCTCTTCAATAAGTGGTGCTGGGAAAACTGGACAGCTACATGTAAAAGAATGAAATTAGAACACTCCCTAACACCATACACAAAAATCAACTCAAAATGGATTAAAGACCTAAATGTAAGGCCAGACACTAACAAACTCTTAGAGGAAAACATAGGCAGAACACTCTATGACATAAATCACAGCAAGATCTTTTTTGACCCACCTCCTAGAGAAATGGAAATAAAAACAAAAATAAACAAATGGGACCTAATGAAACTTCAAAGCTTTTGCACAGCAAAGGAAACCATAGACAAGACCAAAAGACAACCCTCAGAATGGGAGAAAATATTTGCAAATGAAGAAACTGACAGAGGATTAATCTCCAAAATTTACAAGCAGCTCACACTGCTCAATATCAAAGAAACAAACAACCCAATCTAAAAATGGGCAGAAGACCTAAATAGACATTTCTCCAAAGAAAATATACAGAGTGCCAACAAGCACATGAAAGAATGGTCAACATCACTAATCATTAGAGAAATGAAAATCAAAACTACAATGAGGTATCACCTCACACCAGTCAGGATGGCCATCATCAAAAGATCTACAAACAATAGATGCTGGAGAGGGTGTGGAGAAAAGGGAACCCTCTCACGCTGTTGGTGGGAATGTAAATGGATACAGCCACTATGGAGAACAGTATGGAGGTTCCTTGTAAAACTAAAAATAGAACTACCATATAACCCAGCAATCCCACAACTGGGCATATACCCTGAGAAAACCATAATTCAAAAAGAGACATGTACCACAATGTTCATTGCAGCTCTATTTACCATAGCCAGGTCATGGAAGCAACCCAGATGTCCACCGACAGACGAATGGATAAAAAAGATGTGGCACATATATACAATGGAATGTTACTCAGCCATGAAAAGAAACAAAATTGAGTTATTTGTAGTGAGATGGATGGACCTAGAGTCTTTCATACAGAGTGAAGTAAGCCAGAAAGAGAAAAAACAAATATCGTATGCTAACAAGTATATATGGAATCTAAAAAAAAAATGGTCCTGAAGAACATAGGGGCAGGACAGGAATAAAGACACAGACGTAGAGAATGGACTTAAGGACATGGGGAGGGGGAAGGGTAAACTGGGAAAAAGTGAGAGAGTGGCATGGACATATATACACTACCAAATGTAAAATAGACAGCTAGTGGGAAGCCGCCGCATAGCACAGGGAGATCAGCTTGGTGCATTGTGACCACCTAGAGGGGTGGGTTAGGGACGGTGGGAGGGAGACGCAAGAGGGAGGAGATATGGGGACATATGTATATGTATAGCTGATTCACTTTGTTATAAAGTAGAAACTAACACACCATTGTAAAGCAATTATACTCCAATAAAGATGTTTTTAAAAAATAACTGTAGTTAGTAATCTCAAATAACAGAGGATTTAACCATTTTTTCCCAGTGAAAGTGTCTTCCAGTTTGGAATAAATTCAGACTTTGAGTTTAGATTGTTGGGAGTGAGGTAATTCTGATTTTTTTTTTTTAAATACATTGAGCAGGATACATGTCCCACTTTGAATCCATTTACTTAGATTTGCTCTGTTCCTTAACCCATGCATATGCATGTTGTTATATGTGTACTTTTATATACAATATTAAATGAACATTTTATGTATATTTATAGATAGTATATGTACATGTGGTGTATGTGTGCATATGTGTAAATGTTTGGAAAGATGGCGTTTCTGTGTATTGAACATTGAAATTTCTGGTGATTTGTTTCTTTCTCCTTTATTCTGATTTCAGATATTTATGTCTTTGTACAATGAACAGGCATTATCTTGTCACCAGAAAAACTTTTAGACATTTTCATTGGGAAAAATATGTAACTGCTCAATATGTATGAAATAGATCTGGTTGTTCTCTGCTGCATACCCTCTCCTATAATATGAGGGACTACACCAGAGCTTTTAAAACATGGGTGCTTTGTCTCTCATCTCCAGACACCACCTCCATTTTAATTAATAAGGGAAACCTGAAAGGATTATAATCTGCATTTTATGTATCCTTATAGCGAGTTGCTTTATTTTCCAAGAACACAAACCATTTGTATTCATATTTGGCTAGAATCAAATATCTATCACGCACTATGGATCATTCTTGTAAACCAGGTTGATTTCTAAGAAACGTTCTGATATGGTCCCATACGAGATCCATGGTTCAATAACAGGGCTGGATGCTAATCCTTGTTGCTTCAGAAATCTTCATTCCAAATCAATGAGAAGAAAATGAGAAAACAGCCAAAACACCTGCATAGGAAGGTGTCAGACCACAGAGAAATAAAAATCAAAACACCTAAAAGTCTAAACAACTTTAGTTTGTTAGATTATCTGTTGTAGCTAACACCAGAGGGGAGAAAGCTCTCTTTATGCTCCTAGTTTCTAGACAAAACCGTGAAATTCAGGTCACAACATTCTCTGGTTATAATACTGGTTATGTTGTGTTCATCTTTTCTTTTATTTCCTTAGCAAATTATTTTTTCACAACTGTAATCTTTGTTCAGAATAAAATGCTAATTTGTACTGATTTGCTACAGAAAATTTCAAATGTAAAATAAGTTCAGAGTAAAATAAATCGAATTCTATTTCTTCTAACAGATTGTTTAGTGAAGGCAAAAAGTTCTGCAAAAAGATAATTACAGAACTAAAGTTGACATGAAAAGGAACCCTGAAAAGAAAATGACAGAGAGGAAATATATAAGAAAATTTGCCCTGAGCAAATACTGTGCATTGATGTCTTCATTTCATAGCATTTCCAACATCGTTTGTAAAAATGTTCTACAAATTGCCTTTAATATTTTGAAAGGAACTCGATAGATTCAGGCAAAGTTGAGGAACAATATCCACCAGTGGAAGCTAGGGCACCTGGCTTTGGCACCAGAGTTGGCCTCATGGCCTCGGACCCCGAGTCTCTGCCAGCCTGTGAGTCCTCCTCTGACGTCACCCAAGAGCTTGACGTCAATGAGTTGCAGCAATGAGTGACGTCACCCCAGGCAGGGTGAAGGCAGGTCAGTCTCTCCAGCCTCACTCACAGGAATGAGAACACACGAACAAGGATGTGGTCACGGCACAAACAGTTCAGTCTCCCCGCGACAGGCAGGGGGTGACGGGGAGACCAAGGAGTATGGTGCAACCCCCCCGCCCCATTTCCCCACCTGCCCTCTGCATCAGTCGGGGACTCAATGAGCAGATGACTCATCGGAGCATCACCCCCGTACCTGGCAAAGGCTGTTTGAAGGACACAGTCTCCTGCAGAGGAAAGGATACTCCTTGAACCCGGGAACAAGCCACTCTCCCTCCTCCGCCCAGGCCAAGGGCAGGGTCTGCAGGGCAGACTCACTGGGTCAGGCAGGTGCCCCCAGAGAGGCCAGGACAGGATGGCGCTGGGCAGCTCAGCTCGCTCTTCCCAGGGTCCCAGCTGGACACGGCTCTTCCCTGGGCGCAGGGGTGAGAGCGGGGAGAAGCCGGGAATCACACTAAAGTGCTCCCTTCCCGGGATGAAGAATCAGGGATGGGACTTGCCCCCAACACACGGGCTTTGGGGTGAGACACCCCTGACCTTAACTGTGGACCCAGGACTTACCAGCCACCCAGGGTGGGCGAGCTTCCTGATTCTCATGAGGTTTCCTTTCCTCATATGTAAATGCAGACACAGTTATTATGCAGATTAAGGAATGGGAGATCAACTACGTGAAACACTTAGCAGCTGCTTCATAAATGTAAGTTAATATAAAAATTGTCACTTTGAGCCAAATTTATATTCAGTCAAACATGGTTTTCTTGATATTTATTCATACATTAACATCTGACTGGTTAGTTACACCACAGTGCCACTCCATCTGTACTTATGCTGATAGAAATCAAAACATCCTGGATAATGACTTATCTTCAATCAAATGTGTGCAAGTGAAACTAGTTTATGGCCAGATTGATCTGAAAGTCCCTCTGCCAATTCTGCCTTCTTAGGATGGCTGAAATTTGTTTCCCTTCTTCCACTTTCCCAAATACAGCCTTGGTGAAGGCACCTCTCACCTGTCCTCCTAAATCTTCTCCTGGTCACAGGTCTGCTTCCTTCAATCTCTACCTCAGCTAATCCAGAGAGAATCTTCTAAAAATGTAGATCAATTCAAGGACTTCCTTTGGCTCAAGATCAGATCTAGACTCTGCGTCATTCGGCACCTTCATCAGACAGTCATTTCCTAGAATGCTGGGTTCAAATCATCCTTGTCTTCAGGCTGGGTCAGTTTCTCAAGAGCATCCTTCCCTGGGCCTCAGCATTCTCTGATGTATATCTTCTTCTCCTCTCCTGTGCTGGAGACCATTACTAGTTTTTTCACCTAAATTGGTATCTTCATAACAGATTAGACATAACCTTTTTAGGAAAGCTTTCCTTGACCTCCTAAGCCTGGGCTAAGCACTTATATTCAAGCCATAATCTCACATTTCACACTATGGATAACTGAATTATTAGCGGCCCCTTTGACCAGACTGAATGCTTCTCAAGAACACAGAGCAAATCATTTCATGAATGTTCTCACTGCTGGGCACAAGAAGGCACATACTGTGTGTTAAATAACCATTTCTCCAATTCCCTCAGTAATGAATAAAAGAATGAATGAATGAATGGTTGGATGAGATGCAAATATATGACATCACTCCAGTGACTCTCCTCCATTCCCATTCAATATTCCTATTGTCCCAATCACTGCCTTTTCACCCCATGGATTATCCATCAGTCCTTTACACTCCATGACCCCTGGTGTAATCAGTGCCACACTCACTTTTCTATCTGCAATAACCAGGTTAAGGCTCAAAGTCAAGGTCACTGTTGTGACATGATGGTGCAGTCAGAAGATTCTCAGTGTAAAGATTAAAACTTGTAGAGTCCATTTAGGGAGTACCTTTGAGAATCTTTTCTTCTAGAATTCATTCCTCTCCAATTTCTTCTTTTTAAGATCCTGTTTTTGTATTTCTTTCTCCTTCACATCATACCCATCCCTCTCTTTTTTGTTTAATGAACATCTCCTGAAATCTTCAGATTAAAGTTATCAGTGACATACTAATTACTACCCCATTTGGATTTGTTTTCATCCAGGAGACAATTACTAATTTAGTTATTAGATAAATGATGGGGTTGGGGACCTCTTTGACATTGACAATGATCCCTTATGATCCTCTTCCAAATCTTTGATTCAGCTGACATAACTCTTCTCCTGTTTCACCAATCTGTCTCTTATACTTACCTTTTCTCTTCTGTGCTCTTACATAGGTTGAAGTTATTGATGGATCCAGCATCCATGTCGTTCCCAGGCAAAATCATTCATTCTCATGTCTTCCGGTACCAATGACCAATAATCAAAGAGGTCAATACATGACCTCTTTCCTGAGGCTTTGGTATAGAACTGCTTTATCAGAATACCCTAAAAGAAAGTCAACTTTTAAATTTTCAATTAAAAAATTCTAAAACTTCATCTCATTATCAGGACCTTAACCTTCTTTCCTTCTCCTATATTCTTTCTATTACAAATAATAGTTTGATTAAATAATTAGTTGTCAGCTTTTCTACAGAAAGCATCCTGGAATACAGAGGTCTTCATTAATCTGATAAGAACATTGCTTTGTGAAGGTGGGGCTGGAGATGAGTCTGGCAACAGAAGCTGGGATGACTTAATCATTTCACATAATCAAATGAAAATTTTGAATGCTTGGGTTCTATGCAAGAGAAAGAGGGAGGAGGAGACACAGGAGGAGAGAAGAAGAGAGGATGTCAGGCAAGAGAGTGAGAAACTGAGGTACAAACAGAGATGGAGGAATTAGAAACTATCAGGGTCAGCGTGGCTGGAGGAAAAAAGATGTCAGTGTCAGTTCCATCTCATGCATGGGCAAGGTGAGCTCCCCCAGGGACCTCCAGCTCTCAGGTAGAAAATTTCCTACTCTAATTTAGCAATTACCTTAGGTGGAGGAAATGAAGAAGAAACTGTTTCTCAGGTCTGGTTTGACACCAGGGAAGCAACGTAAGGATCACATTCCTAAGGGCAGCACACTGACGACAGAGGAAACAGGGAAATGTAGATCATGCTGAAAGATTATAGAAGCCTGGGGGATGTTTCAAACCTTCACCATTATTAGAATGAAAGTTTAAGTCAATCTTTTCCACAGTTTAGCCCATTAGAAAATCTCAGCTAACAAGTATTTCCCCACTCAGGTAACACCATTGTCATAATCCACTCACTGAGTCAAGTTAGAGTCCTAACATAGTATTGAAAGTCCTAGCCATGGCAATCAGAGAAGAAAAAGAAATAAAAGGAATACAAATTGGAAAAGGAGAAGTACAACTCTCACTGCTTGCAGATGACATGATACTATACATAGAGAATCCGAAAGATGCCACCAGAAAACTACTAGAGCTAATCAATGAATCTGGTAAAGTTGTAGGATACAAAATTAATGCACAGAAATCTCTTGCATTCCTATACACTAATGATGAAAAATCTGAAAGTGAAATTAAGGAAACACTTCCATTTACCATTCCAACAGAAAGAATAAAATACCCAGGAATAAACCTACCTAGGGAGAAAAGACCTGTATGCAGAAAACTATAAGACACTGTTGAAAGAAATTAAAGATGATACCAACAGATAGAGAGATATACCATGTTCTTGTATTAGAAGAATCAATATTGTGAAAATGACTATACTACCCAAAGCAATCTACAGATTCAATGTAATCCCTATCAAATTACCAAAGGCATTTTTTACAGAACTAGAACAAAAAATCTTAAAATTTGTATGGAGACACAAAGACCCCGAATAGCCAAAGCAGTCTTAAGGGAAAAAAACGGAGCTGGAGGAATCAGACTCCCTGACTCCAGACTATACTACAAAGCTACAGTAATCAAGGCAAAATGGCAGTGGCATAAAACCAGAAATATAGATCAACGGAACAGGATAGAAAGCCCAGAGATAAACCCATGCACCTATGGTCAACTAATCTATGACAAAAGAGGCAAGGATATAAAATGGAGAAAAGACAGTCTCTTCAATAAGTGGTGCTGGGGAAACTGGACAGCTACACGTAAAAGAATGAAATTAGAACACTCCCTAACACCATACACAAAAATCAACTCAAAATGGATTAAACACCTAAATGTAAGGCGAGACACTATCAAACTCTTAGTGGAAAACATAGGAAGAACACTCTTTGACATAAATGACATAAAGCAAGATATTTTTCATCCACCTCCTACAGTAATGGAAATAAAAACAAAAATAAATAAATGGGGCCTAATGAAACTTCAAAGCTTTTGCACAGCAAAGGAAACCATAAATGAGACGAAAAGACAACCCTCAGAATGGGAGAACATATTTACGAATGAATCATCAGACAAAAGATTAATCTCCAAAATATATAAACATCTCATGCAGCTCAATATTAAAAAAACAAACAACCTAATCCAAAAATGGGCAGAAGACCTAAATAGACATTTCTCCAAAGAAGACATACAGATGGCCAAGAAGCACATGAAAAGCTGCTCAACATCACTAATCATTAGAGAAATGCAAATCAAAACTACAATGAGGTATCACCTGACACTAGTTAGAATGGGCGTCATCAGAAAATCTACAAACGACAAATGCTGGAGAGGGTGTGGAGAAAAGGGAACCCTTTCACACTGTTGGTGGGAATGTAAATGGATACAGCCACTACGGAGAACAGTATGGAGGTTCCTTAAAAAACTAAAAATAGAGCAACCATATAACCCAGCAATCTCATTACTGGGCATATACCCAGAGAAAACCATAATTCAAAAAGACACATGCACTCCAATGTTCATTGCAGCACTATTTACAATAGCCAAGTCATGGAAGCAACCTAAATGCCCATCAACAGATGAATGGGTAAAGAAGATGTGGTACATATATACAATGGAATATTACTCAGTCATAAAAAGAAATGAAAATTGAGTTATTTGTAATGAGGTGGATAGACCTAGAGTCTGTCATACAGAGTGAAGTAAGTCAGAAGGAGAAAAACAAATACCGTATGCTAACACATATATATGGAACCTGAGAAAGAAAAAAATGTCATGAAGAACCTAGGGGTAAGACGGGAATAAAGACACAGACCTACTAGAGAATGGACTTGAGGATATGGGGAGGGGGAAGGGTAAGCTGTGACAAAGTGAGAGAGTGGCATGGACATATATACACTACCAAACATAAAATAGATAGCTAGTGAGAAGCAGCCGCATAGCACAGGGAGATCAGCTCAGTGCTTTGTGACCACCTAGAGGGGTGGGATAGGGAGGGTGGGAGGGAGGGAGACGCAAGAGGGAAGACATATGGGAACATATGTATATGTATAACTGATTCACTTTGTTATAAAGCAGAAACTAACACACCATTGTAAAGCAATTATACTCCAATAAAGATGTTAAAAAAAAAAAGAAAAGACACATGCACCACAGTGTTCATTGCAGCACTATTTACAATAGCCAGGTCATGGAAGCAACCTAAATGCCCATCAACAGATGAATGGATAAAGAAGATGTGGTACATATATATAATGGAATATTACTCAGGCATAAAAAGGAGTGAAACTGGGTCATTTGTAGAGATGTGGATACATCTAGAGACTGTCATACAGAGTGAAGTAAGTCAGAAAGAGAAAAACAAATATCGTATATTAATGCATATATGTGGAACCTAGAAAATGGTACAGATGAACATGTTTTGCAGAGCAGAAATTGAGATACAATTGTAGAGAACAAGCGTATGGACACAAAAGGGGGGAAAGCAGCAGGGGGGTGGGGGTGGGGGTGTGATGAACTGGGAGATTGTGATTGACATTTATACACTGATGTGTATAAAATGGATGACTAATATGAAAAATAAATAAATAAAAAATAAACATAAAAAAAAAGAGGTTGACAAGTGAATGAAGAATGTCCATAAGTTTATGCCCTATTTTCAATAAAACAAATCAAACAACCACCTAAAAAAAAAAAAAAGAAAATCTCTGCTAACAAATGTTTCCCCACTCAGGTAATATCGTTGTCATAATCCACTCACTGAGTCAAGTTAGAGTCACAGATACTCACCCTTACCTTCTCCTGTCCCCTCACCTTGGGCTGCTCCTGGTCTTTATCCCATTCTCACCCTTCTCCTCCCTGTTCTCTACCACCCAGTCCAGCTCTGAAAGCTGCATCTCCCATTCTCCCATGACAGCTTTGTTCTGGTGGGATCCTGCCAACGGGAGGCCCCAGCAGGAAATGGGAAGATGATGGGAAGGCAGAAGCTAAGGCCTTTCTTCCCTCCCTCTATCGTTGGTTGGGTCTTTGCCAGTAGCTGAGTCTCCTCTGCAGATCCAGCCAGAATTCTCTGCTTGCCCTGCCACTCTTGCCCCCCTCAACAGTGGGGGCTGGGCAGTACCTCCTTTCTTTAACCCTCCAGCCTGGGTGGGGAGTAGCTACCTGCTGTGGCCCATCTCTGATTTATCTCTATGGACTCATATTGAAATTCTCAACTTTCCAACATTTTTGTAAACATCTCCTTGTATTTGATTTCCTTTGTTTGAAATTCTTAGAGGGGTTTCTGTTTCCTCTGGGTTCTAAACAAAGCCCCAGTGAGCATCTTCTCTCATCTTCCATGTGCCTCTGTCATCTTCTTCTCCTTCTACTACTTTCCTTTCTCCTTCCCCCCCACCTCCTCTCTTCTTCCTTCTCCTTCCTCTTATTCTTTGTTTCTCTCCCTTTCCTTCTCCCCTGAATATTACCCAGACATTGTTTTTAAATCAAAAACATTCCTAGAATTTAATGTTATTAATAAACACATTTGAAGATCAAGACACAAAAATAATCTAAAGATGGCAGGAATAGAAAAAGCCATGGAATGTAAAAAGTATTCATGAGAACATTAATAAAACCATCAATTCACCTATTCACTCTTTCACTCACCCATTCATTTAACAATCACTTATTAGAACCTACCCTGGGTCAATAACTCTCCTTCGTTTCTCCAGAGGATGGTTGAGGAGATATTGTGGATGGAAAAACCATAGTACTGAAATGACCTGGTTTATGCTTCTGAGAAGCAAACAGTCCATTGCAGAGCCAAAGGGTAAACAAATAATTGCTGTAACTCCTACGCAGGTTTCGTACCCGAGCAATGCCAGCCAGAGAGGGGCAGGCAGCTGGTGACACCAGCTTAATACCCTCACAAACTCCCTTAACTAAGGCATAGTGATTTCAAAAAATATTGATTATCTTCCTCTGTGTATTTTGACTGCAATTCATTTTTATGCATTCTGTGTTTAGCTTTCCAAAACCAGTTTGATAATCAGGCAGCTAATCACCAAGCCCCATGTTCCCACAGCTGTCACGGACTGTGAATCCATGTGTTTATATTAGCTTGCAATTATCATACAGGAGAGAAATGTGTACAGTGCCACAAGTATCAGAATATCCCTATAGCAAGACCTATTTTAGAATTCATTGCACCATGCTTTTTGTTTTTCCCAGCTCACTGAATATATCCCAGGGCAGAAATAAATTTAAATGCAGTATTTTTTAGAATTATCTGTACACTACCAAAACACCCTATTTCATTTAACATAAAATTGACTGCAATTTAAGCCATAATGCACATCTTTTATGAAATGCTATGGCACAAGGCAAACCTTAAAGAATCACAGACTGTAAGTGATGTCGCATAGATCACCTCAGCATCTAGGCTGACAATGGAGAGCCAGACAAATCCTCATAATCTCCATCTGCAGCTCTGAACATAGAAACCAATATTAGTTTAAAAAAACACAAGACATACATTTTACATATCAATTTTTATTTCTCTGCTTTCTCTTCTCACATGCATGTAATCTGTTATATAAAGCATTCACAGGACACAACTTAATTATAGGAATAAAAATATTGAGGAGGAAGACACACTCAGTTTTATAAAATCAGACTAATGATTAGAGTTTCAATAAGCTGCTCCCAAGAGAGCTTGTGAAACTGCTTGTCAAGGCACCTTAACATTAAACTCCGTGCTCCTAATAAGATCTAAATGAAGTGTGCAATGAAAACCCTCCTGAGGTCTGTGCCAGTGAGACAAAAACTAAATGACAGAAATTAGAGAGTGCCCAGAGAACAGCTCTGCCATACAGCTGAGAGCCAAGGATAGGATAACACAAGAGAAAGAGGGCAGCGGGAAGAGCAGGACAGGACTGGGACCCCTCACAGAAGATCACTTTACAACTGGACACAGTCCTCCATGGAAGACACTAGAAGCACACCTCCCCTACATCACAGAGTCAAAGACTCCACTGAAAGATAGGGTGATTTATTTTGGCTTGCTCCAAACTACAAGACACATCTCACTTGGATAAAGTAAGAATTAATTTAAATAAATGCACATTTTAAAAAATATTTCAAAGTCATGTGTTTGCATGGGCATTAGAATATATTATTTCTAGGTCCCCTAGGTCTCTAAGATGTTATGATTTGAATAACTATCATTTTGGAGGGAGATAATAAAACAACCAGATATGTGGGGGGACAAAAGAATATAAAACTGATATTCTATAACAAGGGGTTGGCAAACCTTTTTAATAAAGGGCCAGTTAGTAAGTAGTTTAGGATTTGCAGGCCATACAGGCTCTGTTGCAACTTTTCAACCCTATTGTTGTAGCGAGAAAGCAGCCATAGACAATACATAAATAAATAAATGTGGATGAATTCCAATAAATCTTTATTTACTAAAACAGATGGTGGGCCAGATTTTGACTTTGGGTTATAGTTTGCCTATATTGTTTTACAGTATAAAACTATGTTCTAAACCTTGTGTGTCTCACCCATCAAAATGGCCATCATTAAAAAGTCTACAAATAAAAAATGCTGGAGAGGGTGGGGAGAAAAGTGAACCCTCCTACACTGTTAGTGGGAATGTAAGTTGGTGCAGCCATGGTGAAAAACAGTATGGAAGTTCCTCAGAAAACTAAAACTAGAGCTACCATATGACCCAGCAATCCCATTCCTGGGCATATATCCAGACAAAACTATAACTCAAAAAGATACATGTAACCCTATGTTCATACCAAGACTATTCACAATAGCCAAGATGTGGAAACAACCTAAATGTCCATCTACAGATGAATGGATAAAGAAGATGTGGTTCACCTCCTAGAGAAATGGAAATAAAAACAAAAATAAACAAATGGGATCTAATGAAACTTCAAACCTTTTGCACAGCAAAGGAAACCATAAACAAGACCAAAAGACAAGCCTCAGAATGGGAGAAAATATTTGCAAATGAAGCAACTGACAAAGGAATAATCTCCAAAATTTACAAGCAGCTCATGCAGCTCAATATCAAAGAAACAAACAACCCAATCCAAAAATGGGCAGAAGACTTAAATAGATATTTCTCCAAAGAAGATATACAGATTGCTAACAAACACATGAAAGGATGCTCCACATCACTAATCATTAGAGAAATGCAAATCAAAACTACAATGAGGTACCACCTCACAACAGTCAGAATGGCCATCAGCAAAAAAATCTACAAACAATAAATGCTGGAGAGGGTGTGGAGAAAAGGGAACCCTCTCGCACTGTGGGTGGGAATGTAAACTGATACAGCCACTATGGAGAACAGTATGGAGGTTCCTTAAAAAACTAAAAATACAACTACCATACAACCCAGCAATCCCACTACTGGGCATATACCCTGAGAAAACCATAATTCAAACGAAGGCATGTAGGGCTTCCCTGGTGGCGCAGTGGTTGAGAGTCCGCCTGCCGATGCAGGGGATATGGGTTCATGCCCCGGTCCGGGAGGATCTCACATGCCGTGGAGTGGCTGGGCCCCTGAGCCATGGCCACTGAGCCTGCGCGGCCGGAGCCTGTGCTCCACAACGGGAGAGGCCGCAGCAGTGAGATGCCCGCATACCACACACACACACAAAAAAGGCATGTTCCACAATGTTCATTGCAGCACTATTTATAATAGCCAGGACATGGAAGCAACCTAAGTGTCCATCGACAGATGAATGGATAAAGACGTGGCACATATATACAATGGAATATTACTCAGCCATAAAAAGAAACAAAATTGAGTTATTTGTAGTGAGGTGGATGGACCTAGAGTCTGTCATACAGAGTGAAGTAAGTCAGAAAGAGAAAAGCGTAAATAGTGCATTCTAGCACATACATATGGAATCTAAAAAAAAAAAATGGTTCTGATGAACTTAGGGGCAGGACAGAAATAAAGATGCAGATGCAGAGAATGGACTTGAGGACATGGGGAGGGGGAAGGGTAAGCTAGGACAAAGTGAGAGAGTAGCATTGTTATATATACACTACCAAATGTAAAATAGATAGCTAGTGGGAAGCAGCCGCATAGCACAAGTAGATCAACTCGGTGCTTTGTGACCACCTGGAGGGGTGGGATAGGGAGCGTGGGATAAGGAGGGTGGTAGGGAGACGCAAGAGGGAGGGGATATGGGGATATATATATACATATAGCTGATTCACTTTGTTATACAGCAGAAACTAACACAACATTGTAAAGCAATTATACTCCAATAAAGATGTTAAAAAAAAAAAAGATGTGGTTCATAAATACAATGGAATACTACTCAGCCATTAAAAAAAAGTATGAAATCATGTCATTTGCAGCAACATGGATGGATCTGGAGATGATCAAACTAAGTGAAGTAACTCAGAAAGAGAAAAACAAATACCATATGATATCACTTATATGTGGAATCTAAAATATGACACAAATGAAACTGTCTATGAAACAAAAACAGAATTATGGGCATAGAGAACATACTGGTGGTTGCCAAGGGGGTGGGTGGCATTTGGGAGAGGGATGGATTGGGAGTTTGGGATTAGCAGATGCAAATTATCATATAGAGGATGGATAAACAACAGGTCCGAATGTATAGCACAGAGAGCTATATTCAATATCCTATGATAAATCATAATAGAAAAAAATACAAAAAATGTATATATGTAGAATGGAATCACTTTGCTGTACAGCAGAAACTAACACAACATTGTAAATCAACTATACTTCAATAAAAAAATAAAAATATACTGTGTGTGCCTATGAGCAGAATCTAAAGCCTGCAGCTGTCTGAGGACACAGACCCACCTCCCCACGTGGAGGTGTCCTCAGTGCCAGCTGAAGGTCCACCTCTGATGGGTGACAGTCACCTTCCACTCTGCTTAGCGCCATGGAGAATGTGGTCAGAACCACATATCCGGTTCCTGGACCCTCCCTGCAGAGGGACAAGGCCTCCCTGGGCAGTGTTCACAGCAGACTGACCTGCATGGCCAGTGGAGAGCATTGCCATGTGAGGAATGGTCAAAAGGGGTCAGCATGCTTAGCCAGAGGAGCAGGCCATGGAGACCTTTCACTGAATCCAAGTTTCTGGCAAATTATGGCATAAAATGAGAGCCTCTTTATTGTATATATGAAGTGACAAGGCACAAAACACCACAGCTACGTGAAATTTCAGGGTGGCAAGTTTTCTCTCAATATAAGAAAGAACAACATAAAAATTAGAGCTTCCTATTAATGCATTGGCTGCCTTTGGTAATTTCCCTTAAACTCTTAGGTGTTGAGTAAAGACCAAATTAGCCTTTGTAAATTAAACTAACTGGACAGATTTGTGCTTTGTTTTCTCCTACTGAGGTTTTGTCTAGACTTTTAAATCAAGACACCATATTTAGACATTTTGGATTTTCCTTCTAAATAAGGTGGATAATTTAAGCTCTGTGGCACTGTGCTAAGTGAGCTGTTGTAATCAAAAACCTTTAAATTAAAGGCATGTTCTTTAATAATTAAGCACTAACAATGCTCAATTATTTTGTGCCACATCTGCAGACTCCATCAGAATAAGCACCGTGCTCTTCTCCACAGGACACTATGTTGAACAATTAGTCACTCATCACTAGGGAAGCCTGATTAAAGGGTAAACATGAGAGAGAATGAGGAGAGAGGAAAGCTAACAAAAGTAAATGCTGTAAACAACTCAAGTGTTCTTTGATTCTCCAAACAATAGTCTCATTAGGCATTCGTCATTTGAGATATTTTGGTGCCAAAAAGTTAATTCATAAAAGATATTTCTGAATACAGACAACCTACCTTTCTGTTTGAGGATATCTATACATCCTAGAGCTTAGCCTACTTTTTAAGAAGTTAAAACTACAGGCAAAGTAGATATAGCCTTGGAAAACAAAGAAAGGACAGTTTCTATACTAAAAAAAAAAAGAAAAAATAATATTATCTGGGAAACTAATGCTAAAATCCCATCTGCTGGAGATGAGCTGGTTTCTTTTAGGCCTAAGTTCTCCAAGTTGTGGATAAACTGTCCCCCTTCTGCATCAGTCTCCTAGGTCTGCTGTAACAAAGTACCCCAGACCTGGGGCTTAAACAACAGACATTTACTGTCTCACAGCTCTGGAGGCTGGAAGTCTGAGATCAAGGTGTCGCCAGAGTTGGTGCCTTCTGAGGGCTGTGAGGAAGGATCTGTTCCAGGACTCTCTCCTTAGTTTATAAAAGACTCTCTTCTTCCTGTGTCTCTTCTCGTAGCCTTCCCTCAGTGCCTTTCTGTCTCTGTGCCCAAACTTCCCCTTTTTATGAGAACATCAGTCATATTGGATTGGGGCCCACGCTAATGACCTCATTTCAACTTGGTTTCCTCTGTAAAGTCCCCATCTCCAAATAAGGTCCCATTCTGAGGTGCTGGGGGTCAGGATTCCAACATATATCTTTTTGGTGGGAACACAATTCAACCCGTAACATCACCCCTGGAGCATGAAAGTCTTAATTCATCTCTAAGGATTGTTATTAGCAAGATAGAGCTTTTACTTTTGCACAGGGCAGCTCATTCCCATGCTTCCCTGGCACGAAATTAGGCTGGACAATGCAAGGCTGCTTCCTGAGGCCCCAAGAACATTTCCATCATATGTGTTCCTTGGCATTTGTGATTAGGCCTTCAGAAAAAGAACAGATACATGTTCAGATAGTTTCAGAGACCTCTTTGACCCTCTGGAAAAGACAGGTGTTCTCAGTGCACTAAAGTCCCAGCGTTAGGCCTCATAGTCCTCCAAATCCAGGGCATTCCTGTCATACCCGCTGGCTGCTTTCGTTGCTATAAGATCCTAACTAAATGCAGACTGTACCGCACCGTGGACTGGGAGCTCAAGGTTTCTCAGCTCTAATGGGTGGAGAGCTGCCAACAACCGGTTCTGAACAGAATGTGCTACTGAGAATCAATATGGGTCTCCTTAAGCGATCGGACTCGTTAGGAACTGTCTGTGCTCATTACGGTTTATGTCAAACTGAGCAGGAAAACAGCCTCACAAATCACTCATGGGCCACAGGGAGCCCTGCTAAGGTGCGGATCTGCAGACCAGCAGGAGGCTGTAATTCTGTTGTTGGCCTTGTTCCTATTCATCAAACACAAGCCTCTACACGGGCACTTCCCTTTGTCAGACACTGAAACAGGAAAATCATCCTTTCAGAGTATTGGTGAGAGGAATGATGTCATGTGGTTTTTTTTGTTGTTGTTTGTTTCTTTGTTTTTCTGTTTTGATGTCATATTTTCATTATGATATCAGCTCTTCAGAAAAACATTTAAGGAAAATACAGATACCTTAAAAATCACACCTGAGCTTATTTTCTTTTCTGGTACTAAGGGCTTGAGAATGAGGCACTGTTGTGGGTTGAATTGTGTCCCCCCTACCCCCCCCAAAAAAAGTTATATTGACATCTTAGCCCCTGGTACCTGTAATGTGGCTTTATTTGGCAATAGGGTCTTTGCAGATGTAATCAAGTTAAGATGAGGTGATACTGGATTAAGGTGGGTCCTAACCCAGTGACTGGAGTCTTTCTAAGATAAGGAAATTTGGACACAGACATGTACAGAGAGGAGAATGCCACGTGAAGACACAGACACAGAGAGGATATCATCACATGACAACAGAGACAGAGACTGTAGTGATGAGACTAAAAGGCAAAGAATCCCAAGGGTTTCCAGCAACCAGCAGAAGCTAGGAAGATACAAGAAAAGATCCTCCCTAGAATCTTCAAAGAGTTGTTGCTTTGCCAACAGCTTGATTTTGACCTTCTAACTTCCAGAACTCTGAGAGAATAAATTCCATCATTTTAAGCCACTCCTTTCTGTAGTTTGCTATGGCAGCCCTAGGAAACTAGTATAGGTGCTAAGATTCATTCCAGAATTTTCATGTGCTCCTCCTCTATGCTGAGTTTGTGGGAGACACCATAGTGCATCATGTATGACCCTTTTCTTGAAAAGTTTATAATTTGATTGGGGCAATAATGCATAAATAGCCATCATGCAGGTAGAAAGTCACACTGTCTGTTAAAATATGTATATCATTGGAGTTTCAACTCTTACCTAAGAGTCTTCAATATTAAGAGTCAAAAATGAACGAGGGCTTCCCTGGTGGCGCAGTGGTGGGCGTCCGCCTGCCAATGTGGGGGGCGCGGGTTCGTGCCCCGGTCGGGGAAGATTCCACATGCCGCGGAGCGTCTGGGCCCGTGAGCCATAGCCGCTGAGCCTGCGCGTCTGGAGCCTGTGCTCTGCAACGGGAGAGGCCACAAGAGTGAGAGGCCCACGTACCGGAAAAAAAAAAAAAAAAAAAAAATGAACGAGGCCCAAGCCTTCTCCGTGACTCCCTCTCGCCATGTGTCTGAGATTGAGGATTTGGGGAGTATGTTGGGGAGTACGTGTGGGTGAGAAGAGGAGCTAGTGAACTAGAAAAGTGGACCAGTTGTTGTCCCTAACTTTCCCTGCTTCTAGGATTTACAGGGAAAGCCCAAGTATTTCACAGTGGAAATTTGCTTCTCCACAGAATTACACCGCCACAAGATATACCAAAGAATGGATTTTCATAGAATAGGAGTTATGCTTATCTCAGCTTGCATGCTCTCCCACTGCATCCACTTTCTCTTATCTAGTTAGGGAAATTTCCCAACTGCATGTGGACCAATTGTCAGGGCTATCAATCACTGTGTGCTGTCCCAAACACAAGACGAGAAAAATACCACAGTGATACATGCAGAGTTGAGAAATTATTCAAATAGATATATCCGGGTCTTGCCTAGATATACAATATGGAATTTGGGGGCAGACATGTTATCTTTCCCCTGAAAAGATGAGAGATCTGTGTTACTAGGTGCTTTCTTGCCATCTATATGGAGAAAGTCCATCTGCAGAAAGAAGCCATAGAAACAACCAGAACCATGAGAAAAAGGAAGATACAGAATCCTGCTAATCTTGAGTACCTGGATCCACCCCTGGACTTCTCAGTCACAGGGGACAATATATTCTCTCTTTCAGTGTTTCTCTCACATCAGAATGATCTCTGCCCTCCACAAACACAACCCTCTGTTACAAGAATAATCCCCATTGGTCATTACATATCACACCACCATGCTTATTCCTTTTACAAAATCCTCTTCTTACAGAAGTGTAACACTCCAAACTTAGGAAAAAATCTTGTGTACATATTAATTCATTTTAACCATCAATAGATAGATGGATAGATAGATAGATAGATAGATAGATAGACAGATCGATATCCTAGTAATGCAACATTGGTTTAACACTGAAATATCAAACAGTATAGTTTGCTAAATAGACTAGATAATTTCAGTAATAGACTCAAAGAGATAAACAGCATTATCATCTCAATAGTTTAAGAATAAATATTTGACAGCATTCAACATCTATTCATGGTAAAAAGAAACCTCAGTAAAATAAGAATATAAGTGAACTTCCTCACCCTGATGAAGTGTTTTTACAACAAACCTATAGTTAAATTAATGCTTTATGGTGAAACACTGCTTTCCTTCTAAAGACACGATCAAAAACAAGGATATTTGCTTTCACCACATTTATTAAATATTATATTGGAAGTCTTAGTCATTTCAATGTCAAGAAAATCAAATAAATGCAGTGCATATTGGAAAGTATTGGAAGAAGCCTCTAAGATGACCCTTTGATTCCTAGTATTCATGCCATCGTATATTCCCCACCCCTTGATTGTGGACTGGACTTACTGGTCTGCTTCTAATAGAATCCTTCTAAACATAGGATGATATTCTAAACATAAAGTTCTAAAATGACTGCGGCCTCTGCTGGGCAACCCTGGCTCTCTTTCTGTTGGATCACCAGCTTCCACATCATGAGGTCACCCTGGAAGTCTAGGGAGAAGTCCACATGGCAAAGAACCAAGGTCTGCCAGCAGCCTTGTAAGACTGGAACCAGATCCTCCCCACCTCAGTGGAGCCTTCATGTTAGACCAGAGCCCAAGCCAACAGCTGAACTGCTGCTCATGAGAGACTTTAAACCAGAGGGACCCAGCTAAGCCACATCCAGACCCCTGACCCACAGAAACCGTGAGATAGTAAATGTTTGCCTTGTTATGCCAATAACTTTTGAGGCATCTGTTAGGCAACAATAGATAAATCAAACACATAGGAAGAAATAAAATTATCTTTATTCGCAGAAGACATAATCTCTGTTAGAAGAAACTAAGGAATCTATGAAATGTCTCCTAGTTCTGAAAGGTCACAGGATGCAGCATCAAATCTATTTTATATACCGACAACAACAAAAAAAACTGCAGTTAAAAAAGAATAAACATTTTAAATAGCACCAAAAAACACAAAATACCTAAGAATAAATTCACCAATGCACAGAATCTGTAAGCTGAGAACTACAAAACATTACAAGAAAAGTTAAAGAATATTTAAATAAACTGGGAAATATACCATATTCATGGATCAAAAGAATCAATAGTATTATAATATCAATTCTCTCCAAATTATCTGTAAATTCAATAAATTTTCTGTCAAAATCTGAGCAGGATTTTTTGTAAAAATTGACAAGCTGATTTTTAAATTTACATGAACATTCAATGACCTAAAATTGGCAGAGTAGTTTTTAAAAAAAGAAGAAGTATATGGAATCTTTATATTTCGATGATAAAATTCCTTTTCATTCAAAATACTATATATATGCATCTTTTAATCTACTTCACATTATTTCATAGTGAAAATTTTTGGCAAAGAATATGGCAGGAACAATGTATGCTTTGACAATCTACTGCAATTTTATAGTTGTAATTATTCCATGTAAATAAACTATTAAAATGTGTATATTGGATCATTGGTTACTTTATGATTGCTATAATTCAAGCTATGATTAACACATTTTTGTAACAGAATTTTAAAAAGTAATAAAATTTCAAAATCAGGAATGTTCCAAATAAGGAACTGTTCTTGCTGCCAGATCTAGCCATGGGCATATTTTAGTGGGCCCCCCTTCTACAACCACTTGTGGCCTAAAGATGCTCTTTCCTGGCCCCTCCATATTCCCAGGTGTCTCCTTCCATGGGTTCCACCCCCAGTGTTCCACAGATGGTTGTCTGTTCATGATGGTTTTGCTCTTCTCTGTGGCTTTCATCACTTTTATCTAAGCAAGAGAGTATGTTTCCTGTTTTTGCTTATGTGGTGTGAAAACACTATTTGAATAATAACAATGTATTTTAAAACACTTTAAGTATTATGTTATTCTCTTGTAAAAGACAATGTTCATAGTCATTAATCTTCCTTCACATTTTCGGCCATAGGAAATGGAATTCTGCTTCCTGTATTGACCCACTTACCCTCAAAACATATTATAACCTGCCTACCCAGGTTCATTAACTCTGACTTAGCCCATTGTGTGATACCCTTCACTAGCCACTGTCTGGAAGATGAAATTTCCTGTGCCTCAGTGATAGCAGGACTGTATTTTTAAGCTGCTCACTGAACAATCATGCAGCAGCTTACTAGGTCCATTCTGAGTTGTGTTGCTTTTTTCTTTCCCTTTTCCTTCACTTCTATCTTTTGTGCACGGTCCCCTCTCTCATACCAAGGGAGCCTGTACCTATTTAGGTCACAAATCAGCAGCCCCAGGTTCCCACCTCCTCAGGGCATCCGTCTTCTAGGAGCAGATACCTTGGGAGGTGGACGACCTTCCTGGGTTTTCTGATTCCCGCTCACCTCCCTGCAGGTCACAGGCCCCAAACACTTCGTCTCTACTGACCCTGCTTTCCTCATCTTTCCCCAACTGTAGCTAAGTAGAAAGGCTGCTATGGAGACAAAAATAGTGACTAAAATCAGCAATGGAACTTGGCCAAATAAAGTTCTTGATTTCAGTTCACTGAGCCCCATTCTTCCAGGTTTCCCAGCTCTGAGGCCTTGGGGAAGGGGTGAGGGGTGTAAAACACCGCCGGACTTCCTCCCCGCCCCCCACACAGCTGATGCCCGAGCGTCTGGGGGCTGTCACCCCTCACCCTTCTCTGTGAATCCCCAACAGGAAGTGGCCGTGGAGGCTAATGGGCTATGAGACTGTTGCTGCTTTCTTAGCAAACTGCAGTACTCAAGGGTCACTCTGTGTTCCTCTTTTTTGGTGAGTGATGGAAAACCACGCCGAGTGCTGCTGCTGCGTTCTGAGCAGAGAGAGATTCATGCTTTCATTTCTTTCCTCTAGGCAACGGACTTTGTCCTGCCTACCAGTCGGTATAGGAGGAGAAGGAGGTCATGAGAACCACCTAAGGCCTTTACTGATGCCTGTGTTGTTCACCTTCCCGTTTGTTGCAGACACTCACTGGAATTAAACCACCGATTGTTCCCTGTTTTGTGCTTCCTCAGTTTTCAGCTATTTTATGTTGTCTGTTCTCCATTTGGATGAAAGGACAGCGGGTGTTCACCCTGTAGTACGTCCAACTTTCTAAGCCGTCTTCATTAACCAAAGATTCTCCCTCCAACACCTGTTTCCCTGCATCAGAATTATCGTTAGAGTGTGTTAGTCGTATGATGTCTTAGACCTTGGAACCTAGTGCTTCTGGAGAGCAGCCCTGCTTGTCTTTGATGGTTCGGAGGAAAGGAAACCTCTTCCATGCCGGCGCTTTTATGGCACAGTCACTCCAGGGCTGGGTGACTCTCACATGTTTCCGTGTTCCTCAAGTGTGCAGTTGACAATGTGGAGTGACCACACAGAACCACACAGAACCCACCAGTTAAAAAGCAACACTTTTAGTTAGTCTCAGCAAAAGAGGAATTTCTCTGTCTTGCGGAAGTGCTTCCCAAACTCGTCCCCTGTGTCTATCCTTAAGCACAGAGGAGAGAGGAATGGGGCCACTGAGATATGGGGGCAGTACTGTAGCCTCAGAGAAACTGAACTTCATATGTGAACCCTCATATTTCACCTATAAATGACATATCAATTTTTATGTTACCAAGCGCCAAAATATTTTTTATTAAAATAAGGTTTTTTGGTAACCAGGGATCTTTCCTTGAATTATCTTCAAGAAAAATTGATGGAGTATTATTATCTTTTTCCTGTACTTTCTGACAAGGGTGTCTACCTTTTAAAAATTAGGAGATTAATTGACAGGTCAGAGATCCTTCTATCATTCTATTACAGTTTAGTATGAATAAGACATTAGAACTTTTTCTAAGTGAAGGTGATGGTAGAAGGTGATAGTATGGTTATGCAGTGACCCACAAGGGGAGAAGGGAATCCCACTGAGAGAGAACAATGATACACAGCTGGACAGGAGGACCCGTCCGTATCAAACAGCCTCTCACATTTCCACTTCTGCCAAGAGTTGGCCCTGCATTAGAGCAGTCTTTATATTCATTTCAAAAGGTTTCCACTAAAAAGCGCTATTAAAGTTCCATTGACCTGCTGCCCCTTCCCATGGCCTTCATGTTGGACTGCTCTGTGCCCATTGCAAAGCAGACAGACAATCCCACATCCCATAGACGTGTATCCACCCAGTCCCCCTTCTGGAATTTCATGTCCTTCCAGCAGGCGCAGGCTCTGTGTCTTCATACCTTCCACCAACTTTATATCTCATTCTTCAACCTAAAATTGCTTTCAGCGAGAATTTCATTTGGAGCCAGAGGGCTTTATTTTAGAGGTAAAAAAATGTGAACAAATTGGCTTAAATGCAGAGGCAGGAGGAAAATATATACAGTGATACTGTCAGAAGCACTTAAACAGAAAGATGCAGTCTTCCCAACCATAAAGTATTACTGATTATAATAATAGATAGACCTGACACAGAAGAATTGTTGGATTTATTCAGCGTCTTACTCACTGCACTGGGGGGCATTCAAGGCCACTATAAAATCTTTCTTCCAGGATATGAGTCCCAGAATCCCCTACTCATCAGAGGGCAGAGAGGACCGTTCTGAATCCATGGGAAGGGCGTTTGGCTCCTGGACCTGCACATCTTAGCTGCATTAGGGCCTCTCTATCCCCTCAACCCTGTGTCTACCTGTCTAGAAGCCAAGTAATTGCTGACACCTCAGATCACAGGATGATGATGAGGCTCCAAACCAAACTGAGATATTTTATGTTGAAGTGTTTTTTAAACATGTCCATCAGGGTGCTGTGCAGACACTAGTTAATCCTGCCTTGTCTCTCCACCATTGCATTTCCACTACGAATCTGTTTCCCACTCCTGTTCCGTCTCTGAGAATATCTAAATTCTCTAAGGAATTTATCCTGAGTGAGGTGGCATGTAAGATAACTATATATATATATATATATATATATAGTGAAGATATATATGCATATTATATATATGCATATATATATGATATAAAATATGCATATATATTTTCATTTTCATATTAGTAACTGTATTTCCACACTAAATAGACTCATAAGAGAACAGAGCTGAACCAATCAGGTGATTATTACCATTGTCACCTGTCACTCTATTGGATTGGGAAAAATCCCTGGAGAAAAGAAACAGGGGTGGCAAGAAGTTTTGCTTCATAGCCCGGGAACTGCAGCCACAGGAAGTCTTTCATTTATTTAGTATTTATTAAACTTGTACTGAAGCTTGCTCTTAACGTAAAGTTTTAAATACAAAACTAGATAACACATAAGGCAAGAAAAATGGACAAAATTTAGGTAAGAACAAACCCTAATCTGTTCAGATATAAGGAGATGTGCTCATGAAAATCTATAAAGTTGAAATGTGTATTTGATGGACAGTGGGTGGCAATGAAATGGGCTTGCTGTTTTGTCTTTTTCCTCCGCTTTCCCACAATTTCAGTGTTTGAGGCAGAGGTGTTATGTGACTTTGGTTCCTCATGTACCATCTGCCAACCAAGGGTAATAATGTTTCTCAAAAGTCTCTCGCAGAAGTTGTGAGGATTAATGAAAGCATGTTATCCGGCTTTGTGCGCCTTGGAAAAAGATGGTATCTAAATACAAGGCTAACCGCCTTGTATCCTGAGAGGTGGTATATGCTGAAATAAAGTGTTTTTCCCTTGAATGAACAGGAAGTTTTGCAGCTCATTTGGGCAGAAGGTCCTAACTTTTAACATCCTGTGACTCTGAGTAACCTTCATGTTGGAGAAGAAGCATTTCTTCAGATTTTCACACCCAAGTTTCTAACTGTTCTCCTCTGGTACCTTGGAAGTAAGCATTATTTAAGCTCATCACCAATGCTAGAAAATCTAGAAATCCTGCTGAGCATTAAATAAACATATTTTCATATCTGAAAATTGATAGTTCTCACGTGATTCTATATTAAGGTTGAAAACTCAATGTCACAGTCAACCTGAGGTCATGCATTCAAGCCCTCTGTACTATAATGTGATGTCCATTATATAATTTCCCTTACATAATATTCCCTGAATCTTTTTGTACAAATGATTTTTTCTCTTTCATATCTGGATTTTTCCAGTTACGTAATTGGCCATTTTTTATACGTTTTCAACCCAATTATAATACATCTCAGCTGAGAAAGCATTTTACATAATTTGTTTATTTCACAGCTTTTCACTAATACAAAAGAACTTGGCATAAATTGGGGTTACAGAATCTTACCAACAGAATCAGACATTAAGACATTGAAACCAAACTAAAGTAAATTTTCATAGTTAAAATGTGTTTTTGTTGTTGGTTCATTTACTTAATGCAACTCCATTAAATGGATAATTTTAGATTAGTCCTGCTGCCTTTATTCAAATCAACACCCCCTTCTCCATCTACTCTGAATTCTTATTAGCAAAGTGGTCTGGCCATTACCAAGTACACAGTTAACAATAATCTATCCATTGAAATAGCTCCTATTTTCCCCAAAAGGCATAGGCTCTGATAATAAGTTTAGGAATCACTTGAAACAGTAAAAATAGGGCTCAACATATCATTCATGATTAAAACCTTGAAGAGCAACTACCTTAGTGGAATGGTTTGTAAATTGAGATGTACGATATTTCAGAATTGTGTTGAGGAAAATATAAGGTGCTCTTTTACAGCAACATCAAGAAACGGCTGGTATAACCAGAGTGAAATGTAGAAGTTTGTTTACTTATAGCTGTGTTACCAAGCAAAGGGCTCACTGCCCCATGCACATAGAAGCCAGTACTATGGCACGGGCTTTGAGAAAAGAAAACGCTTTATTGCAAGGTCAACCAGCAAGGAGACAGGAGTCAGGGCTCAGATCTGTCTGCCCAATCTGGAGTTGGGTCAAAATTTTAGGAGTTCGGGGAGGACAGGCTGGTGAGCAGAAGCTTTGCCAGGCAGGTTTCCCTCAGAGGGCTTTAAACCTGGACATTTTGGGTAAGGTATAGTAAAGGGGCTTCAGCGCCAGATCTTCCTGCACAGAGGGCCCCTCACTCCCGAAAGGATTCCAGCATTCAAGTTCTGGTCAAGGCCAAGTCCTTTGATTCTGTTTAGGAGAAACTTTGGTTCCAAGTGTTATTTGAAGTCAAAATTTTCTCCTCTGAGCGAGCTTCAGCTGCATGATTTACAGTTTTGCTCTGTTGTCTCTGAAAAACAACTCTAACAATCTGGTTAGAAACAGGTTAAGACCAGTTTGGGCTGCTTCTGTGGTTACAGATGCAGCATATTCCAAATGGCCACTTTCATTACAAGAGTTCAGATGAATAATTATTTGAAGGCACCCATGTTTCCCAGTGATTTCAAGAGTGGGTCAGAGATGTGGCACATATATACAATGGAATATTACTCAGCCATAAAAAGAAACAAAATTGAGCTATTTGTAATGAGGTGGATAGACCTAGAGTCTGTCATACAGAGTGAAGTAAGTCAGAAAGAGAGAGACAAATACCGTATGCTAACACATATATATGGAATTTAAGAAAAAAAAATGTCATGAAGAACCTAGGGGTAAGACAGGAATAAAGACACAGACCTACTAGAGAACAGACTTGAGGATATGGGGAGGGGGAAGGGTGAGCTGTGACAAAGCAAGAGAGAGGCATGGACATATATACACTACCAAACGTAAGGTAGATAGCTAGTGGGAAGCAGCCGCATAGCACAGGGAGATCAGCTCGGTGCTTTGTGACCGCCTGGAGGGGTTGGATAGGGAGGGTGGGAGGGAGGGAGATGCAAGAGGGAAGAGATATGGGAACATATGTATAACTGATTCACTTTGTTATAAAGCAGAAACTAACACACCATTGTAAAGCAATTATACCCCAATAAAGATGTTTTAAAAAAAAAAGAGTGGGTCAGGAGGAGGAGAAACAATGTAGTGGAGTCCAAATTCAGGGGTTCCTAATATTGGCCGCCTGTTAGAACCACCTGGAGAAGTTTTAAAGAAGACAGACGAGCCTGTGCCGCAGACGTTGATGCAGTAGCTCTGGGGATGGCCAGGGATGGGCAGAATCTTAATAATCTCCCCAGGTGATTTTAACGTGGGGTTTATATTTGGTTCAAGTCTGACACTAACATTGAGAAGTCGACTTCCCTGGTCTACATATTTTCTTGTTCTAACGCCAAGGGTCAAATGGAACTGATATTTGAGATTTGCATTGTGGCAGGGGTCTTCTGTGACCCTCTTCCACTCTTCTCACCTGGCTGAGAGAAGTTCCCTAGACCAGCGTTTCTTACGCTTCTGTAAGTATAAGAATCACCAGGGGATGTTGTTAAAATGCAGATTCTGTAACAGGCGTAGGTCTGGGGCGGGATCCACCGTTCGGCAAGCCTCCAGGGCACGCTGAGGCTGTCAATGCTGATGTTCCAGGGACCATATTTTGACCACCTAGAATCTGTAGTTTATTTGCTTAATAAACATCATGTTTTCCAAACACCATCAAAGTTTCTCCTAAATACATTTGTGTTTGTGGGGAGAGGAGAAGGATTCCAAAAGCTATCGATCCACAGCCATCCACGCTAATTATCATAATGTGAATGTCTTGATTTCTTACTGTTTGTATGCAATGTAAACAGGACAACAATGTTAATGAAATTCCGTCAGAGAATAAAATTAACAGGGCCTCTTTCTTGCCTGGGAATTTTGACATTACCCACTCCTTAGATCCAGGTGATGCTCCTGCACTGTGATACCTTTTATGAATCTCAATCCACAGATTCACATGTGCAAGAACGATCCCTTTATTTTCTGTAATTCTACTTAGTGTAGACTCTGAATTACCAATCAGCCAGGCAGGTGGAAAACTTAGTGCTAGCTTTTTGGGGCACTTAGTACGGCTCCCAAAGCTCTGGTCCCACAGTTCTGGGCCTTTTTCATGCCAAGGCACTGGGTGGGGAGGAGCCAACCAGATGCTCCCTCATTAGTCCACAGAACAGCACCCCCATAGCACCAGGAGCTACAGGTGTGGGGCAGACGACTAACTGCATCCCCAATGTGCTTGGATGGCTGGCTGGATGGATGGATGGATGGATGGATGGGTGGGTGGATGGATGGATGGATGGGTGGGTAGACTTACCACACATCAAGGGGGCAAACATCCACTTCAGTAATTCACTCGACCAATATTTTATTGTGGACAGGTAGGATAATTCCCTACAAAATAAACAGCTCCATGGTGGCCACCTTTTCTTATACACCTCAGAGCACTTGGCCAGTTTTTCTAGGTGAGAAGATGGGCACATGCAAAGGGTTTTGATGAAAGAGGTAGAAATTCCCATAAAGTCCCATCACTTAAAACTCCCCTCGCAAAATGAAGGTGCCTATTCCACCACCTCTTGCCAATGCTGTTCCCATTTTTTATAAATTTCTCTAATCTGATAAATGTAAAATGTTATCATTTATAATTTGCTCTTTTAAGTATTTCCTATTTGTATGGTTTGCCCTTGTATTCTAACAATGTTTTCATATTTTCATTTAATTTGGAAGAGTTCTTTCTGCCATGTTGCAGACAGTTGTCTTGATTTGGGTGGATTTGCCTCATAATCTATCCCCACTCCCGGAAGGGCATATTCAAGTCCGACTCTGGGATGACCTTTTGCATCCCAGGTGCCAAGAATGTTCCAGGAAGGAATTTCTTGCTCCAATTGCAGGGACAGAGCCCAGGGCAGCCAAGGACAACGCTGTCCATCCCCTTAAGGGACACACACACCTGTCCAAACAATCTTCAAAGGCAGTAGAGTCTAAAAAGAAATCATTTTCTACTGGGAAACTACATGTAAAAGAATGAAATTAGATCATTCTCTAACACCATTCCCAAAAGTAAACTCAAAATGGATTAAAGACCTAAATGTAAGACTGGAAACCATAAAACCCCTAGAAGAAAACATAGGCAGAACAGTCTTTGACATAAATCACTGCAATATTTTTTGAATCTGTCTCCTAAAGCAAAGGAAACAAAAGCAAAAATAAGCAACCGGGACCTAATTAAATGCAAAAGCTTTTGCACAGCAAAGGAAACCATCAACAAAATAAAAAGAAAACCTACTGAATGGGAAAAAATATTTGCAAATGATATGACCGATAAGGAGTTAATATCCAAAATATATAAACAGCTCATACAACTCATCATTAAGAAAAAAAAAAAGCCACTATGGAGAACAGTATGGAGGTTCCTTAAAAAACTAAAAATAGAACTACCATATGACCCAGCAATCCCACTACTGGACATATACCCTGAGGAAACCATAACTCAAAAAGAGTCATGCACCACAATGTTCATTGCAGCTCTCTTTACAATAACCAGGACACGGAAGCAACCTAAGTGTCCATCGACAGATGAATGGATAAAGAAGATGTGGCACATGTATACGATAGACTATTACTCAGCCATAAAAGGAAACGAACTTGAGTTATTTGTAATGAGGTGGATGGACCTAGAGTCTGTCATACAGAGTGAAGTAAATTAGAAAGAGAAAAAATATATCGTATGCTAACACATATATATGGAATCTAAAAAAAAAAAATCGTTCTGAAGAACCTAGGGCCAGGATAGGAATAAATAGGCAGATGTAGAGAATGGACTTGAGGACATGGGGAGGGGGAAGGGTAAGCTGTGACAAAGTGAGAGAGTGGCATAGACATATATACACTACCAAACATAAAATAGATAGCTAGTGGGAAGCAGCCACATAGCACAGGGAGATTAGCTCGGTGCTTTGTGACCACCTAGAGGGGTGGGATAGGGAGGGTGGGAGGGAGACACAAGAGGGAGGAGATATGGGCATATATGTATATATATAGCTGATTCTCTTTGTTATAAAGCAGAAACTAACACATCATTGTAAAGCAATTATACTTCAATAAAGATGTTTAAAAAAAAAAAACAACTAAAAAGTGGGCAGAAGACCTGCACAGACATTTCTCCAAAGAGGAAATGCAGATGGACAACAGGCACATGAAAAGATGCTCTATGCCACTAATCATCAGAGAAATGCAAATCCACAGTGAGATATAACTTCACGTCTGTCAGAATGGCTATCATCAAAAAGAATACAAATAACAACGTTGGCCACGTTGTGAAGAAAAGGGAACACTCTTACACTCTTTGTGGGAACGTAAACTGTTGCAGTCACTGTGGAAAACAGTATGGAGATTTCTCAAAAATCTAAAAATAGAACCACCATATGATCCAGAAATTTCACTCCTGAGTATATATCTGAAAAAATAAAAACACTCATTCAAAAAGATAAATGCATCCCAATGATCATAACAACATTATTCACAATTAGTGAGATATGGAAGCAATCTAAGTGTCCATCAATAGATGAGTGGATAAAGAAGATGTGGCATTCTATATATATATATATAATGAAATACTGCTCAACCATAAAAAATAACAAAATTTTGCCATTTGCAACAACATGGATGGACTTGGAGGGCATTATGCTAAGTGAAATAAGTCAGACAGAGAAAGACAAATACTATATGATATCACTTATATGTGGAATCTAAAAATACAACAAACTAGTGAATATAACAAAAAAGAAGCAGACTCATAGGTACAGAGAAAAAACTAGTGGTCACCAGTGGGGAGAGGGAAGTGGGGGCAGCATAGGGGTAGGGGATTAAGAAGTACAAACTATTGGGTATAAAATAAGCTACAAGAATATATTGTACAACATGGGGAATATAGCCAATATTTTATAATAACTATAAATGGAGTATAGCCTTTAAAAATTGTGAATCACTTGTACCTTATATAATATTGTACATCGACTACACTTCAATTTAAACAAATCATTTTCTGACTTCTCCTAATGTATTCATGGCTATGTTTATAAATAGTGGATCATCTTTTCAAATTATTGAGTAAATTATGTTTTTTCTTTCTCCCATGCCATCACACTGTCCCCTTCAGTCTGGGCAGGAATAAGGAGCAGGGTCACAGCAGAGCCATTTAGGATCCATGTCCCCCACCCACTACCTGCAGGAAGCCTGCATGAAGTTTCCCACGTGCAGGGCTAATTGACATCTTCCTAAGGAGCCAGCCTATCCTCAGGCTCGGTCCGGGAGAAGGAAGCTGTGCTTTTTCTTGTAACAGGTCTTGCAGGTTTCTCATCAGAGAAGCAGCATTACTGATTGGTATCAAATAGAACAGTCCCACAGCAATGTGCATTACAGGTTGTAGGGAGGGAGGTTGAATTAATTTATTTATTTATTTATTTATTTATTTATGGCTGCATTGGGTCTTCATTGCGGCGCGCAGGCTTTCTCTAGTTGCGGCAAGCGGGGGCTACTCTTCACTGTGGTGGCTTCTCCTGTTGCGGAGCACGGGTTCTAGGCGTGTGGACTCAGTAGTTGTGGCTTGCGGGCTCAGGAGTGTGGCGCACGGGCTTAGTTGTTCCGTGGCATCTTCCTGGACCAGGGCTCGAACCCTTGTGCCCTGCATTGGCAGGCGGATTCTTAACCACTGTGCCACCAGGGAAGCCCAAAGAGAGAGGTTTAGAAGGAAGAGATTTAGGAGACGTAACAGTGGAGCAGAATGAGGAAGAGGACTCAGGGAAAGGCTTACCAGAGTGACAGGTGTCAGGCTGGGGTGAAGGGCTACGAGGTCTCCCCAGCTCCCTCTCAGGCACAGGAACCACTCACCCGCATATGGAGATTCACCTCTGCATAGACATGGGCTGCGGACCCCAGCTCACCTGCAGCTTCACCGGCAGACTTGGATCCCACTCCTGTTTTCTGCTCCTGCCACGGACCCCTATTCCAGTGACTTCATCAATTCCTGGAATTTCTAGTGACAGCTGCTCCTCTAATTGAGCTCCCTCTCGATCTATGTGAAAACAGATGCCAACATGCCTGCTCTGGTTGGACCTGGGCACCCACTCACCTGTTAAGGTAATGATGCGGCCGGGTGGTAATTGAGGTCAGCAAGCCTGGCTTCTTCTGTCTTGCCTAGACAGCGGCTCTGCCCTGCATTTTTACGAATGTTTGCTTAGAAGAAGGGGACACAACTGTAGCATTTGATCAGTTTGAAAAATCTTGAAATTCTCCAATTTCATTTTTGAACATCTGTTTCAAATGTGGGAGCCAAAAACACACACAGGGCCTTCTGTGAGAGGAGCCTCCTCTGTGTGAGTGATTGTAGTTTTTTGTGTTTTGTTTTTTTTTGCAAAAGTCTAAATAACATTCTAGGAAAAAGTCTTTACAGAAGCACAGCTTTCTTGTTCATCAATTGAGGAAGATAGCATTTTATTTGGGGCAGAAATGCATATGAGCAAGAGGAACTAATTTGAACTGCGCTTGAAGTCACAGAGCTTGTGGCTTGGGTACCACAGGGATCGCCCTCCCTCTTGCCTGGTGCACCTGTGACAATGAAAATGAACTGTTGCATGTTTCCTTTGATCCCTATGCAGATACCACAGAGAACCTGTGTTCATGAACTTAAACAGAAAATCCATAGTGGCATAAAGTATGCCAATGCCTGGGTTTCACCCCTGGAGATTTCAATTTCCTTGTTTGGTCCTGGACACTGGAATATTTTTTAAAGCTTCTCAGGTTACCACAAAGCCCAGCCAAGATTATGAATCCCTAATTTAATGTGAGATAATTACTGAATGGCAAGCAATTGTTCCAAAAGTTTTTCTTTTCCTTTTAAATTAGTCCCAAAACTGATTATAAAAATAAGGCAGGGTTATTTCACTTCTGAGAGGATGGAGTAAACGTACAAGTACGCATAATGTCTTCTTCTTCCCAACACATGAATAGGCTGGACTTCTCTTTTAAAAGTAAAGGTAGTGACTTGCTTTGGCCATTGATAAATGAATGGAAGTGAAATAGGTTACTGCAGGTTAGAAGCTTTGAGGACCAATGCGTGATTTGCCACGTTTCCTTCTATCTATGTGGTAACTGCAAAACATGCACTGAGGTGAAGCTTTTGTCCGTTTGAACCTTGAATAACTATGAAGGGCAGGGCATCCCTGTCAATCCACATTGGGCAAGTGGTGCAAAATAAAACTTAGCCATCTTTAGCTGCTGAGATTTGGGGATTACCTGTTACTGCAGCAAAACATAGTATATTCTGACTTATACTCTATAACCCAACATCTGAAAACTTAAAATATGTTGTGCCCCATTGAGAGTGATTTAGGACAATATGTGATGACAATAATTCTGATAGAATCAATGTGTTTTACTTATGAAAAAGATATATATATTTTTTAATGTGTGACAACTATAAAACACCTTTATTACTTCGCTTGGCAATTTCTGGGACGTGGACAATGTGACTTGTACACTTCAATTTGTTCCCAAGTCTTCTGATTCTGAGGCCGAGAGCTGAAAATACTGGGTTCTTTGGGGGGAAAATGGCTTTAAAGTGATAGCAGACAAAGGTGCAGTGAGAGGTAATTTTACAATTCAGTGATCAGTGAGTTAGACTTCAAGGAGAGAATTTATAGAAATATAATAGAGTCAAATTTCCCCTTTGGGATTAAATTTTATTAGATTTAACATTATAGACTTGAGAAGTGTTATTATTTAATGCTTATGGCAATGAACTAGGTGAATGGCATTCAATTGAGCTCATATGCATAACCTTACATGAAAAATTAAAATAGCAAGTTTAAGGGTAAGCTGTGACAAAGTGAGAGAGTGGCATGGACATATATACACTACCAAACATAAAATAGATAGCTAGTGGGAAGCAGCCGCATAGCACAGGGAGATCAGCTCGGTGCTTTGTGACCACCTAGAGGGGTGGGATAGGGAGGGTGGGAGGGAGGGAGACGCAAGAGGGAGGAGATATGGGGATATACGTATATGTATAGCTGATTCACTTTGTTATACAGCAGAAACTAACATACCACTGTAAAGCAATTATACTCAAAGAAAGATGTTAAACAAACAAAAGATAAATAAAATAGCAAGGCTGTTTAGCACCTTGCTAATGAAGATACATTTCTAATAAAGATGGTTATCTTACCAGGGAGAGCCACTTAAGGTTCTAAAGTCCAGAGGTGTAATGTAGCCACCAAAGAAATAGGCAAACAGAGACAGAAAGACTGAGGAATTATTCCCAATCAGTTCCTGAAATGGTACAAATCTAAGTTGTTGACATCAGGGACTGGGAAGAAACTTCCACCCTCTGGGAATGGGAAAAGAAAGTTCTCCTGTAAGTGTCTTCTGGCTGCCGTTATCCTGTGCTGATTTGAATTGGCCATCGTCGTGCCCTCTATCTAGACAAACCTTTCAAACAAAGCTCTGACTGGTACCCCTTCCTTTCCTGATACAATTTGTCATATATTTGCCACCTAGTTCATATATTACAAAATAAGGCTTTGAAATACCAGTCATTCCGCAGCTGAACTTTAGAGTAACAGCAGTGGCAACAGCAAACACATCCTGTTTGTGTTCCTTTTCTTGCTCTGAAGATACTAACATATTCTTTCCTGCCAGAGTCAAATCAGGGCCTCTACCTTGTCTGATGGCTGGAATGATAATCTCTTGATAGATTAGCAGAGGGGTGGCTCAGAAGAAAAGGCTGACGCCAGCCACTGCCCACCTTTCCCAATAACAGCACTTGTCAAACCAGGGAGTATCCATTGGCGGTAGTCATACAGGTGTCCCCTGCTCCCTGACCCCATAAATATGTACAGCACCAGAGGAACAGGGATGCTGAATACTGGCAGTTTGGCTGTGGAGTGTGGAGACTGAGGTGTGGAATAGTGAGAGTTCAGGGTTTGCTATAGACTGTTTGTGTCTCCAAAATTCATATGTAGAAATGCTACCCCCTAATTTGATAGTGTTTGGAGTTGGAGCCTCTGGGAGGTGGTTAGGTCCTGAGGGTAGAGCCCTCACGAATGAGATTAGTGCCTGATAAAAGAGACCCCAGAGAGGTCCCTTGCCCCTTCTTGCCATGTGTGGAAACAGGAAGAAATCTGACGTCTGTGAACCAGGAAGTGGGCTCTCACCAGACATTGAATCTGCCAGGACCTTGATCTTGGACTTCCTAGGCTCCGGAATGGTGAGAAATGAACGTCTGTTGTTTATAAGCCACCCAGTCTATGGTATTTTTGCTCTAGCGGCCCAACAGACTAAGAAAGGTATTTGTGTATTCTGCTTTTATTTTTTTTTTGCGGTATGCGGGCCTCTCACTGTTGTGGCCTCTCCCGTTGCGGACCTCTGGACATGCAGGCTCAGCGGCCATGGCTCACGGGCCCGGCCATTCCGCGGCATGTGGGATCTTCCCGGACCGGGGCACGAACCGGTGTCCCCTGCATCGGCAGGCGGACTCTCAACCACTGCGCCACCAAGGAAGCCCTATTCTGCTATTTTTTGGCTCCTAAGTGCCCCTTCTCCTCTTCCTCCCTGTGCCATGTGCTGGTGGTGTCTGAAAGTAGCCCCTTTGCACAGCTCAGGAGGAGCACAGACAAGTCAACAGCACCCCAGGTTAAACTGATGTAAAGTTCTGTAATAGCCTGAATGGGAAAAGAAGTTGAAAAAGAATAGATACTTATATATGTATAACTGAATCACCTTGCTGTACACCTGAAACTAACACAACATCATTAATCAACTATATTCCAATATAAAATAATTTTTTTTTAAAAAAGTGACCTTGTGTTGCCCCCTGGAGAAAAGAGCACTAATTCCATCTGAGTGTATGGGATGGTTTCATGGAGGATGAGGGCATTAAGTTGGGCCCTGAAAACAGAGTAGGATTTGAGTAAAGGCAGAGAGCAGGCCTTGGGGCTCAGGCAGGGGGCTGGGAAGGAGCAGGGGCTTTTTCCTGTCATTTTCCTTCAGGCTGAAGAGATTTATTTAACTTTTTTCATTCAGTTTGCTGCAATGGATTGACTTTGCTTGTGTTTGACTAAGAATGTCTTTATTTCATTTTCATGTTATAAAAAAAGCTGTGTATAGAATTCTAAGTTGACAATTGTTCTTTTACAGAAATTGGTGGTGAACATGGTAATGCCTCCCCATTCTTTATTCAGGGTGGTGAGAAGCCCTGCAGGTCTCCTGTTTATAAACTCTCAGCAGGTCACATCTGCCCAGACAGCAATGGGCACAGAGAGTAAAACCTGCATCAGGTTATGCTGTACCCCTTCTAAGAAAACTATGTCAGGAGAACAGTTATCAGCTCATGGAACATAGGGCTGAAAGGGAATGGAAATCCATGGAAACATTTTTTTCTCTTCACAGTATTTTTCCATCTCTCCTTCAAGGCACTGCTTCTTCTGAAGGAGAGAGTTTTGAGCAGAGCACACATTCTGGGAAACGTACCTTTATTTTTATTTATTTATTTATTTATTAACATCTTTTTGGGGTATAATTGCTTTACAATGGTGTGTTAGTTTCTGCTGTATAACAAAGTGAATCAGCTGTACATATACATATATCCCCATATCTCCTCTCTCTTGTGTGTCCCTCCCACCCTCCCTATCCCACCCCTCTAGGTCATACCTTTATTTTTAAGTGAAACATTTTCTAAACATATGTCACAATTTTGTTTGATGTTTGATGGCATTGGAGGGGTCTCATGTGTTCTCTTCAAATAATTGGATTTGTGTTTTTCCTTCAGCTAGTTTGGGGCTTTGCATCTGTTACTGAGATAGGTCTAAGGTTGTCAGTTTCAAAGGTGAAAAGACTCCCCTTTAAAATTTCCATAAAACTCCTGTGTTGGAACACCAGGTAAAATATATCATCACTCTATGACATTCTATAAAGAATTGTAATTTTCTAGTAAGGCTTATTGATGTCACTGTCAGCAGCATAAAAACCAGGGGAAAAATTGTAAAAGGTCACCCAATTGCTTCTTTATATCTTGTCTCCAAAATGTACAATACCATTAACATAAGTTAGGATTTAAAATTTAACTGAAAATTCCATTAGTCAGGTGTTGACAGCTTAGGTTTCCTTAGAACAAAGGCTTTAAAGGTTTGAGGTCAGGGCAAAAATATAAACTTTATAGGAGAACTCAACTTGAAATATTCAGTTTTTGCAGATGGAGCATGAATTGGTAAAAAGGGCAGATTTATCATATTAAATTAAAGATGGATATAATGCTCTTTCTCATTCCTCATGCCAACTGTTTTATTTTCTTAATTTGCTGCTGACTTTGACCTTCTCAATATCTATTCCCAGAAAGTTGGGGTAACTAGTCTTTCTGAATGAAGAATGGGGAGGCATTACCATGTTCACCACCAATTTCTGTAAAAGAACAATTGTCAACTTAGAATTCTGTACACAGCTTTTTTTTTTTAACATGAAAATGAAATAAAGACATTCTTAGGCAAACACAAGCAAAGTCAATCCATTGCAGCAAACTGAATGAAAAAAGTTAAATAAATCTCTGCAGGCTGAAGGAAAATGACAGTTCATAGAAACTTGTATCTTATGAAGGAAGGCAAAGCAGCAGAAATAATAGTCATGTAATTAAACATGACAGACATTTAAAAACTTATTTTAAGGTTTAAAGAATCAATTCTCTAAATTTCTGGTCTGAAGACCCCTTTACATTTAAAAAAAATTAAGAATAGCAAAGAGATTTTATTTTTGTAAATTATAGCCATTAATATATTTAACATATTAGAAACAAAAACTGAGAAATTATACATTATATTATATTACATATATAATATACTTGAAAATAACAAGAATCCCATACATGTTAACAAAACAAGATCCTTTTAAAGGTATATAACTATATTTTAAAACAAAAACATTAAAAAGAAGAATGGAACTGTTTTATGTTTTTGCAAATTTCTTTAATGTCTGATTAAGAGAAGACAGCTAGATTCTCATATCTGTTTTGTATTCAGTCTGTTACAGTAACATATGCTATGTAGCCTCTGAAAATGCAAATATACTCTCATGAGAGAATGAGAGTAAAATGGTAAATAAGGTTTTAAAATTATTCTGAAAGTAGTTTCGATCTCAAGAACAACCCAAAAGAATTTTAGGGACTTAAAGAGTTCCTGGATCAAAATTTGAGAAAATTTGATTTTGGAAAAAAATAATAACAATGTACTATAGAGTTGATAATATATGTAAAAGGATAAAATAGCACATAGGATGGAAAAGAGGAGATAGAAGCACACTTTTGCAAGGTATTCACACTCTACCAAAGCATTGTAATGCAATTTAAAGATAAACAATGAAAAGTCAAAATTATATATTAAAACCCAAGAACAGCCACTGGGGGAAAAAAGGAGAGAGAGCAAAAATAAGAGAATTAAAATAAAGCTAATAAGGCAAAAGTGGAGATAAAATAGAACATCAAAATTTACTCACTTCATGTGGCACATATATACAATGGAATATTACTCAGCCATAAAAACAAATGAAATTGAGTTATTTGTAGTGAAGTGGATGGACCTAGAGTCTGTCACACAGAGTGAAGTAAGTCAGAAAGAGAAAAACAAATATCATATGCTAACACGAATATATGGAATCTAAAAAAAAAATAGTTCTGATGAACATAGGGGCAGGACAGGAATAAAGACGCAGACATAGAGAATGGACTTGAGAACACAGGGAAGGGGAAGTGTAAGATGGGATGAAGTGGGAGAGTGGCATGGACATATATACACTACCAAATGTAAAAGAGATAGCTAGTGGAAAGCAGCCGCCTAACACAGGGAGATCAGCTCAGTGCTTTGTGTCCACCTAGAGGGGTGGGATAGGGAGGGTGGGAGGGAGACGCAAGAGGGAGGGGATATGGGGATATATGTATACGTATAGCTGATTCTCTTTGTTATAAAGCAGAAACTAACACAACATTGTAAAGCAATTTTACTCCAATAAAGATGTTAAAAAAAATTAATCACTTTATCCCCAAAAAGACAAAAAAAGAAGGAAAAAGGCACAATAAACAAGTGGGGTAAATAGTAAATAAATAGCAAGGGGGATGATTAAACCCCAAAATAGCAGAAATTACATTAAATTAAAATTAAACATTCTATGTTAAAAAAATTTTTTAAGTTTTTAAATAGTCTAATTCAAAACAGATAAGTCAGGATTTTTTTAAAAGCAGGACAATAAAACTATATACAGTAAATATAAAAACAGTGAAAGTATGGATAAAAGATATACCATTTTGAATTATAATCATAGCTATGGTTTTAGCTAATTATAACCAGCTTCAAAAGACACATTAAGATTAGATAAGGTAGTTTTCAAGACAATGGAAAAACAGGAGCATTAAAGAATGGTGAGTGAATAAATCAAGAAGACTTAAAATTTCTATATGTGAATATATCGATTATAGAGCTTTCACATCCATGAATGAAAAACTACATAAATACAGGTATTAAAAAAACAAATCTACAGTCATAGTGGGAGATTTTACCAGTCATATCTCAACTGCCATGGTGCATTAGACCATTAAAAATAAAAAGAAAAGAAAAAAAAATCACTAAGGAGAGAAAACATTTGAATAATAGAATACCACTGTCAAACAACTTGGCCTAATTTACATTTATAAAACACTTCACCCCAAAAGAGCAGAGTATACATTCTTTTCAAGTGAACAATTAACATTCATCAAGATAAAAATACATATATGTGGCCATAATACACCTTTCAAGAAATTTAAAGGATAGAAATTACGTAGTGTATGATCTCTGACCACAACAGAATTAAATTAGAAATCAATAAAACTATTTTAAAATACCCCCCAAATGTTTGGAAATTAAACAAGAGGATTCCAAATAATGCATTAATCAATGAAGAAACCACAAGAAACATTAAATGATAAATTTTAAAGTACATATTAAATGTATGAGATGCAGCTAAAGCAGCATTTATAAGAAAAGTATAGCTTTACATGCTTATATTATGAAAGGTTCAAGTCAATGACCAAAGCTTCTACCTTAAGAATCTAGAAAAATATGCAAAGTATATAGAAGGATGGAAACAATAAATATGAAAGCAGAAACAACCAAAAGAGAAAGCAAATAGTAAAGAGAAGTCCAGTCTACCATACCAGAAGCTTGGAAGTCAGCACTCTACACTAACAAGTAAAAAGCTCAACAAACTGAAAAATCATTAACTCTCCTTAGATCCATCAGAGAAGTGAGGTCACAGGACAAACCACTGCCCCCAAAACTGGAGATCCACAGGGAGAGTCACAGATATCCACAAGCAGAAACCTGGGACACACATTCAAGAGTTTTACCTGTGGGAGCTCAAGCAGATTTTCACAGTGAAGATGAGAGAAAACTCTCCTGTGCTTCTGGTGGGGGGAAGGGAAAGGAACCATTTTTAAATTAGACCAGAGGATTCTGTACTACTGGACAAGGCCTGTGCACAAGAGAAACTACTTTTGCAAAGTCTAAGCTCTTGGAATTTTAACAGAACCTAATCAACCTGGGTTAAGGGAAATGCACAACTCCTACCCGATCTAGCCGTTGTGTAACACCTACAGGCATGAAAAAACGGAAAAACAAAACTGAGAGGCACTTGTAAAGTTCAGAGTGCTAGGCACAGCCTCACTAAAAAACTGAGGACTAATAATAGGACTGTAGAATGTTTCTCCTTCCCCATAACTTAACACTACGCTACTAAAGCCCTGTTTATGCCTAGCACACGCTGCCTGCCTTGACTCGAAAAATTGCAAAGCATACTAAAAGGTATAAAATACAGTCTGAAGAGAGAGAGCAAGTATCCAAACCAGACCAGGACAAGTCAAGGATGTTGGGATTATCAACAAGGAATTTTAAACTGTGATTAAAACACTGAGGGTTTTTATTATATTTCTATATGTAAGCACCTAACAAGTGGAAAATGAAATTAAAGCAGGACCATTTACAATGGCAGAAAAAAAGTCATGGCATACTTAAGAATAAAATTAACAAAAATCATCAAGGCCTGTACATAAAAGCTAAAAAATACTGAGAGGCTTACAAAGACCAATGAAAATGCACAGGTATATTATGTTAATGGGTTGGAAGACTGCATATCGTAAGGTTGTCATTTCTCCTTGAATCAGTCTATACATTCAATGCAATTCCAATGACAGCAGGTAGACAATCTTGATCTGAAATTTACATGGAAACACAACTTACAAGGAAACAAACCACCCAAGACACAATTTACATGGAAAAGACTTAGATTTGCCAAAGCAACTTAGAAAAAGAGTAACAAATTGGAAGATTTAAATTACCTGTTTTCAAAACTTATGGTAAAGCTAAATAGTCATGACTGTGTAATACTGGCATAAAGATAGCTATGGATTAATAGAGCAAGTTACAGAGTCCAGAAATACTATAACATACATACCTTCAAGAGGTTTCAACATTGGCAGCAAGGTACTTTATTGGGGAAAGGACAGTCTTATCAACAAATGGCCCTGGAACCATAAGTTATCCATATGGAGAAAATAAACTTTGACTCTTATCTCACAACATTACCAGAAATCAACTCAAAGTGAAACTGTTACATAAATGTAAAATAATCTTCTAATGTGGTTAAGCAATTATGGATTTGGGAAACTCTGCTGGAGCTCTCTAGAAAGCCAGAGATAAATGGCTCCAGAGACCATACCTTTAACTCAGACTACACTGTCTTCTAATATAGTGTGTTTTATTGGTTTTTCTTTCCTCTAAATTTTTATTGGAGTATAATTGATTTACAATGCTCTGTTAGTTTCTGCTGTACAGCAAAGAAAATCAGTTACACATATACATATATCCACTTTTTTTTAGATTCTTTTCTCATATAGGTCATTACAGAGTATTGAGTAGAGTTCCCTGCGCTCTACAGTAGGTCCTTATTAGTTATCTTTTTTATATGTAGTAGTGTGTATGTGTCCATCTGAATCTCCCAGTTTATCACCCCCTTTCCCTCCAGTCACCATAGGTTTGTTTTCTACATCTGTGACTCTATTTCTGTTTTATAAATAAGTTCATTTGCACCCTTTTTTAGATTTCACATATAAGTGATATATGATATTTGGCTTTCTCTGTCTGACTAACTTCACTCAGTATGACAATCTCTAGGTCCATCCATGTTGCCGCAAATGACATTATTTCGTTCTTTTTTATGGCTGAGTAGTATTCCATTATATATATATATAGGTACCACATCTCCTTTATCCACTCCTCTGTTGATGGACATTTAGGTTGCTTCCATGTCCTGGCTATTACAAACAGTGCTGCAGTGAACACTGGGGTTCATATGTCTTTTCGAATTATGGGTTTGTCCAGATATATGCCTAGGGAGTGGGATTGCTGGATCATATGGCAGCTTTATTTTTAGTTTTTTAAGGAACCTCCATACTGTTCTCCATAGTGATTGTACTAATTTACATTCCTACCAACAGTATAGAAGGGCTCTCTTTTCTCCACACCCTCTCCAGCATTTATTATTTGTAGATTTTTTGATGATGGCCATTCTGACTGGTGTGAGGTGATACCTCACTGTAGTTTTGATTTGCCTTTCTCTAATAATTAGTGATGTTGAGCATCTTTTCATGTGCTTTTTGGCCATCTGTATGTCATAGTGTGTTAATTCTAACAGATCAGAGAAAGTTAAATACATAACGAAGTGACTTGCATATTAGTAATTGATTAAATTATACATATCTGTCTGGCTTGAACAAAGCAATGTAGTCACAAACAGTCTGCACATCAAACAAGGCAAGAGACTTCATTATGATAAAATGTTATGAAATAGAGAGCAGGGATGGTTAGATAGAGCTTTATTCCAGCCACAGGACTGTGCAAATCAACCTTTTCACTCATGAGTCCAGAATGCAGGATTTGATTCAAAAATAGATTGATAATTCTAAAGCATTGCTACTATTTCTCCAGAGCTAGCTTATGCCTAGAATGTGATAAAATATTTATGCATATTTAAATGAATAGATGGTGAGAGTTCTAAGCCAAAAGGGTTATCCAAAATCAATATTCGAGGCTCTTCACTAGTTGACAGACAGGTTATAAAAATAAATTATCCCTTCTCTATGTTTGAGAAAACTGTGAGTCAGGGGGTTATCAGGAAATTATGGAAAACTTTAACACAAAATAGAACATAAGTGTCCAAGAGGGTTAAAACTCCAAATGCTCCAGACTGCTCAGAGAGACTGAAGTATCAGATGAGGCTTCTTGGAGCAGTAGGTATTTGAGATATATTTAAACATAGATGTGAGGCAGAGTCAAGATGGCAGTGCAGAAAGATGCGAAGTTAGTGTCTCCCCACAACTAGGGCGAGTGCGGCTGCTGGTGGGGGACTCTGACGCTCAAGGAGATGGGAGGAACCCCAAAGTGAACTGGTAAGATGTATGGGGACTGAGGGGGGAGAAGAAGTGGAGGCCAGACAGGATCGGCGCCCCTGAGGCAGGGGAGATCAAGAGAGGCAGATGGAAGGGGCTCTCTAGGGAGAGCAGGAGAGGAGCAGAGGGAATTGCCTGGCCCACTAGGGTCAGGGAGTCTGCTGAGCTCTCAGGCCAGAATCCCACGCACAAAACCCCATCCAGGTGGAGTGGGTCCTGGGGGCATAGGAGGGAGGCTGGGGAGATCAGGAGAGGCAGGCAGGAGGAGCCATCCAAGATGAGCGGGAGAGGAGTGGAGGGTGATTGCCCTGCCCACTAGGGTCCAGGGAGCCTGCTGAGCACCCAGGCCGGTCCCCTGCTCTCCAAAACACCCTCCAGGCCATGTGTGTCCTTGGGGGCATAAGAAAGAGGCTGAGAAGAGAACAGGAGAGGCAGGCGGCGGGGGGGCCCTCTCGGACCAGAGAGCAGGAGAGGAGAGGAGGGAGTTTGCCCCGCCCACTCAAGCCCAGGAAGCCAGCTGGGCTCCCAGGTGAGGTCCCCTGCCCTCCGAGACCAGGCATGAGGGTCACTCCAGGGCCCCTTCTGTTCCTTGAATCTAAGCCCCTCCCCCCACAGCCTTAAGGGCCTTTTCCAGCCCTGTGGGTCCTGAGCATTGGCCCTGCCCATTGGCCAAACCTCACTCTTGCTTAGGCCATGCCCTCTACAGCCAAGGCCTTCCCCACTCCCGTTTTTTATTTTTATTTTGCCTCAGATGGCTTGCAGGATCTTTGTTCATGAGACCAGGGTCTGGCTGAAGCTCCTGCAGTGGGAGCTCCAAGTCCGAACCACTGGACTAACAGAGAACCTCAGACCACAGGGAATATTCATCAGAGTGAGGTCTCACGAAGCTCTTCATCTCAGCACCAAGACCCAACTCTACACAATAGCCTACAAGTACCAGTGTAGGAAGCCTCAGACCAAACAACCAGTAAGACAGGAAAACAATCCCACTCATAAAAAAAAAAAAAAAGAGACAGCAAAAAAATGTATCCCAGATGAAAGAACAAGGTAAAAACCTGTAAGACCAAATAAATGAAGAGGAAATAGGAAATCTACCTGAAAAGCAAGTCAGAGTAATGATAGTAAAGATGATCCAAAATCTCAGAAATAGAATGGAGGCACAGATTGAGTAAATACAAGAAATGTTTAAGCAAGATCTAGAAGAACTAAAGAACAAACAAACAGAGATAAACAACATAATAACTGAAATGAAAAATACACTAGAAGGAATCAATAACAGAATAACTGGGGCAGAAGAATGAATAAGTGAGCTGGAAGACAAAATGGTGGAAATAACTTCTGAGAATCAGAATAAAGAAAAAAAAATGAAAAGAATTGAAGACAATCTCTGAGACATTTGGGACAACACTAAGCACACCAACATTCAAATTATAGGGGTCCCAGAAGAAGAAGAGAAAAAGAAAGTCTGAGAAAATATTTGAAGTATTATAGATGAAAACTTCCCTAACATGGGAAAGGAAGTAGTCACCCAAGTCCAGGAAACACAGAGAGTCCCATACAAGATAAACCCTAGGAAAAACACACCAAGACACATATTAATTAAACTAACAAAAATTAAATTAAAAGAAAACATATTAAAAGCAGCAAGGGAAAAACAAAAATAATATACAAAGGAATCCCCATAAGGTTATCAGCTGATTTTTCAGTGGAGACTCCGCAGGCCAGAAGGGAGTGGCAGAATATACTTAAAGTGATGAAAGAGGAAAACTTATAACCAAGATTACTCTACCCAGCAAGGATCTCATACAGATTCGACAGAGAAATCAAAAGCTTTACACACAAACAAAAGTAAAGAGAATTCAGTACCACCAAACCAGCCTTACAACAAACGCTAAAGAAACTTCTCTATGCAAGAAACACAAGAGAAGGAAAAGACTCACAAAAACAAACTCAAAACAATTAAGAAAATGGTCATAGGAACATACATATCGATAAAAACCTTGAATGAAAATGGATTAAATGTCCCAATCAAAAGACCTAGACTGGCTGAAGGGATGTGAAAACAACACCCAGATATATGCTGTCTACCAGAGACCCATTTCAGACCTAGGGACACATACAGACTGAAAGTGAAGGGATGGAAAATGATATTCCATGCAAATGGATATCAAAAGAAAGCTGGAGTAGCAATACTCATATCAGATAAAATAGACTTTAAAATAAAGACTGTTATAAGAGATAAGGTGGGACACTACATAATGACCAAAGGATTAAACCAAGAAGAAGATATAACAATTATAAATGTTTATGCACCCAACATAGGATCACATCAACACATAAGGCAAATGCTAACAGCCATAAAAGGGAAAATTGATAGTAACACAATAATAGTAGGGGACTTTAACACCCCACTTACACCAATGGACAGATCATCCAAAATGAAAATAAATAAGGAAACACACGTTTTAAATGATACATTAAACAAGATGGACTTAATTGATATTTATAGGACATACCATCCAGAAACAACAGAATACACTTTCTTCTCAAGTGCTCAAGGAACATTCTCCACAGTAAATCATATCTTGGGTCACAAATAAAGCCTCAGTAAATTTAAGAAACTGAAATTGTATCAAGTATCTTTTCCAACCACAATGCTATGAGACTAGATACCAATTACAGGAAAAAATCTGTAAAAAATACAAACATATGGAGGCCAAACATTATGCTACTAAATATCCAAGAGATTACTGAGGAAATCAAAAAATACCTAGAAACAAATGACAATGAAAATATGATGACCCAATACCTATGGGATGCAGTAGAAGCAGTTCTAAGAGGGAAGTTCAAAGCAATACAATCCTACCTCAAGAAACAAGAAACATCTCAAAAAAACAACCTAACCTTACACCTAAAGCAATTAAAGAAAGAAGAACAAAAAACCCAAAAGTTAGCAGAAGGAAAGAAATCATAAATATCAGATCAGAAATAAATGAAAAAGAAATGAAGGAAACAATAGCAAAGATCAATAAAACTAAAAGCTGGTTCCTTGAGAAGATAAACAAAATTGATAAACCATTAACCAGACTCATCACGAAAAAAAGGGAGAAAACTCAAATCAATAGAATTAGAAATAAAAAAGGAGAAGTAACAGATGACACTGCAGAAATACAAAGGATCATGAGAGATTACTGCAAGCCACTATTTGCCAATTAAATGGGCAATCTGGAAGAAATGGACACATTCTTAGAAATGCACAACCTGCCAAGACTGAACCAGGAAGAAATAGAAAATGTAAGCAGACCAATCAAAATCATTGAAATTGAGACTGTGATTAAAAATCTTCCAAAAAACAAAAGCTGAGGACCAGATGGCTTCACAGGCAAATTCTATCAAACATTTAGAGAAGAGCTAACACCTATCCTTCTCAAACTCTTCCAAAATATAGTAGAGGGAGGAACACTCCCCAAGTAATTCTACGAGGCCATCACCACCCTGATACAAAAACCAGACAAAGATGTCACAAAGAAAGAAAACTACAGACCAATATCACTGATGAACATTGATGTAAAAATCCTCAACAAAATGCTAGCAAACAGAATCCAACAGCACCTTAAAAGGATCATACACCATGATCAAATGGGGTTTAACCCAGGAATGCGAGGATTCTTCAATATACACAAATCAATCAATGTGATACACCATATTAACAAATTGAAGGAGAAAAACCATATGATCATCTCAATAGACGCAGAAAAAGCTTTTGACAAAATTCAACATCCATTTATGATAAAAACCGTCCAGAAAGTAGGCATAGAGGGAAGTTACCTGAACATAATAAAGGCCATATATGACAAGCCCACATCCAATATCATTCTCAATGGTGAAAAACTGAAAGCATTTCCACTAAGATCAGGAACAAGACAAGGTTGCCCACACTCACCACTATAACTCAGCATAGTTTTGGAAGTTTTAGCCACAGCAATCAGAGAAGGAAAAGAAATATAAGGAATCCAAATTGGAAAAGAAGAAGTAAAGCTGTCACTGTTTGCAGATGACATGATACTATACATAGAGAATCCTAAAGATGCTACCAGAAAACTATTAGAGCTAATCAATGACTTTGGTAAAGTAGCAGGCTACAAAATTCATGCAGAGAAATCTCTTGCATTCCTATACACTAATGATGAAAAATCTGAAAGAGAAATTAAGGAAACACTCCCATATACCATTGCAACAAAAAGAATAAAATACTTAGGAATAAACCTACCTAAGGGGACAAAAGACCTGTATGCAGAAAACTATAAGACACTGTTGAAAGAAATTAAAGATGATCCAAACAGATAGAGAGATATACCATGTTCTTGGATTGGAAGAATCAACATTGTGAAAATGACTATATTACTTAAAGCAATCTACAGATTCAATGCAATCCCTATCAAACTACCAATGACATTCTTCACAGAATTAGAACAAAAAATTTTACAATTCGGGGCTTCCCTGGTGGCGCAGTGGTTGAGCGTCTGCCTGCCGATTCAGGGGACACAGGTTCGTGCCCCAGTCCGGGAAGATCCCACATGCCGCGGAGTGGCTGGGCCTGTGAGCCATGGCCGCTGAGCCTGTATTTCCAGAGCCTGTGCTCCACAACAGGAGAAGCCACAATGGTGAGAGGCCCACATACAAAAAAATAATAATAATTTTACAATTCGTATGGAAACACAAAAGACCCCAAACAGCCAAAGCAATCTTGAGAAAGAAAAACAGAGTTGGAGGAATCAGGCTCCTGGACTCCAGACTATACTACAAAGCTACAGTAATCAAGACAGTATGGTACTGGCACAAAAACAGAAATATAGATCAATGGAACAGGATAGAAAGCCCAGGGATAAACCCATGCACATATGGTCACCTAATTTACAACAAAGGAGGCAAGAACATACAATGGAGAAAGGATAGCCTCTTCAATAAGTGGTGCAGGGAAAACTGGACAGATACATGTAAAAGAATGAAATTAGAACAGTCCCTAACACCACACACAAAAATAAATTCAAAATGGATTAAACACCTAAATGTAAGGCGAGACACTATCAAAATCTTAGTGGAAAACATAGGCAGAACACTCTATGACATAAATCATAGCAAGATCCTTTTTGATCCATCTCCTAGAGAAATGGAAATAAAAACAAAAATAAACAAATGGGACCGAATGAAACTTCAAAGCTTTTGCACAGCAAAGGAAACCATAAACAAGACCAAAAGGCAACCCTCAGAATGGGAGAAAATATCTGCAAATGAAACAACAAAGGATTAATCGCCAAAATATACAAGCAGCTCATGCAGCTCGATATCTAAAAAAACCAAACAATTCTGTTAAAAAATGGACAGAAGACCTAAATAGACATTTCACCAAGGAAGACATACAGATGATCAAGAGGCACATGAAAAGATGCTCAACATCACTAATTATTAGAGAAATGCAAATCAAAACTACAATGAGGTATCACCTCACGTCAGTCAGAATGGCCACTATCAAAAAATCTAGAAACAATAAATGCTGGAAAGAGTGTGGTGAAAAGGGAATCCTCCTGCACTGTTGGTGGGAATGTAAATTGATACAACCACTATGGAAAACAGTATGGAGTTTCCTTAAGAAGCTAAAACTAGAACTACCATATGACCCAGCAATCCCATTACTGGGCATATACCCTGAGAAAACCATAATTCAAAAAGAGTCATGCACCACAATGTTCATTGCAGCACTATTTACAATAGCCAGGACGTGGAACCAACCTAAATGTCCATTGACAGATGAATGGATAAAGAAGATGTGCCACATATATACAATGGAATGTTATCCATAAAAAGAAACGAAATTGAATTATTTGTAGTGAGGTGGATGAGCCTAGAGTCTGTCGTATAGAGTGAAGTAAGTCAGAAAGAGAAAATCAAATACCATATGCTAACACATATATATGGAATCTAAAAATAAAATGGTACCTAGTTGCAGGGCAGGAATAAAGAGATAGACATAGAAAATGGACTTGAGGATATGGGGTGGGAGGGTGAAGCTGGGGCGAAGTGAGAGTAGCATCAACAAACATACACTACCGAATGTAAAATAGTTGGCTGGTGAGAAGAAGTAGCATAACACAGAGAGGTAGGCTTGGTGCTTTGCGATGACCTAGAGGGGTGGGATAAGGAGGATGGGAGGGAGGCACAAGAAGGAGGGTGTATGGGGACGTGTGTATGCCTATGGCTGATTCGCTTTGTTGTGCAAAAGAAACTAACCCAGTATTGTGAAGTAATTATACTCCTATAAAGATCTATTTTTAAAAAAATGCTAAATATAAAATTACCATATGATCCAGCAATTCCACTGCTAGGTATATATCTAAAGGAATTGAAAGCAAGCATTCAAACAGATACTTGCTTGCTGACGTGGATAGCAGCATTATTTGTAATAGCCAAAAAGTGGAAACAACCCAAATATTCGTCCATGGACAAATAAAATGTGGTACATACATTGGAATATTATCCAACCACAAAAAGGAATGAAGTACTGATACATGTTACAACATGGATGAACATGATGCTAAGTGAAATAAAATGGATATAAACAGACAAATTTTGTATGATTCCATTTCATGAGTTACCTAGAGCAGGCACATTCATAGAGGCAGAAAGTAGATTAGAGCTTACGAGGGACTGAGGAGAGAGGTATGGGGAGTTATTGGCTATGTTGTGACCTTCTATTGAGGATGATGAAAAATTTTTGGAAATAGATAGTGGTAATGGTTACACAATATTGTGAGTGTGACTAATGCCACTGAATTAAACACTTAAAAATGTTTAAAATGGCAAGCGTATGTTATATATATTGTACTACAATTTTTAAAAGATTAATAATGTAGTATACCAAAAGCCATTGAATTTTACACTTTAAATGGGTAAATTGTATAATATGTGAATTATATCACAATAATAACAGGACTCCACATGCAAAGGAATGAAGGCGGACCCCAATTTCACACCATATACAAAAGTTAACACAAAATGGTTCAAAAGGGCTTCCCTGATGGTGCAGTGGTTGAGAGTCCGCCTGCCTATGCAGGGGACACGGGTTCGGGCCCCGGTCTGGGAAGATCCCACATGCCGCGGAGTGGCTGGGCCCGTGAGCCATGGCCGCTGAGCCTGCGTGCCCGAAGCCTGTGCTCTGCAACGGGAGAGGCCGCAACAGTGAGAGGCCCGCGTACCGCAAAAAAAAAAAAAAAAAAAAAATGGTTCAAAGACCTAAATTTCAGAACTAAAATTATAAAACTCTTAGAAGAAAACATAGGCATAAATCTTCATGATCTTGGATTAGGTAATAATTTCTTAAATATGACACCAAGAGCACAAACAATGAAAGAAAAAATAAACTGGACATCATTGACATTTTAAACTTTTGTGTTTCAAAGGACACTGTAAAAAAAAGCAAAAAGACAACCCATAGGTTAAAAAATATTGGCAAATTATATATCTGATAAGGTATATATCTTATCTGGTGACAAGGGATATAATATATCTAGAATATATAAAGATCATTTACAACTTAATAATAAAAAGACAAGCCCAATGTTTTAAGTGGGCAAAGGATTTGAATTGACATTTACCCAAATAAGATATAGAAGTGGCTGATAAGCATGTGTAAAGTCGTTCAATATTACTACCCTTCAGGGAAATGCAAATCAAAACCACAATGAGATACTTCATACCCACTAGGATAGTTATAATTAAAAAGACAGACAATAAGTGGGAGATACAAACTGTTGGGTATAAGACAGGCTACAAGGATGTATTGTACAACATGGGGAACATAGCCAATAGTTTGTAATAACTGTAAATGGAGTATAATGGTTAAAATTGTATAAAAATAAAAGATATTTTTTTAAAAAAATTCAAAAGGATTCCTAGCTCTTTGTTAAAAAAAAAAAAAAGACAAACAATAACAAGCATCATATAATGCCAGTGGGAATATAAAATAATTCAGCCACTTTGGAAAATGTTCTAAAATTGATTGTGGTTGATGATGGTTGCATAATTCTATGTATATTTTAAAAGCATTAAATTGTACACTTTGAGTGACTTTTATGATATATAAGTTTTATCTCAATAAAGCTGTTTAAACAAACAAACAAACAAAAAAAACCCATAGATGTGAAAACTTACTGAATGTCATTCTTCCTGGGAGGAACACGCCCTTTATTTGCATTACCGTTATTTTTCAGGGCCTGCCTTTTCCATGGAGTTTGTGCATTTAAAGCTCTAACTGTTGTGAACTCTTAGTTAATGGATTCTGAATGAGGCTTTAGTACTTAAAGCACTTTCCACACGACAAGATGAGGGACAGGCTAATAGCACATGTATTTGAAGTGAGGACTCCAGACAAGTGAAGGACTTTAAATAGTTAGTAACTTAACCTACAGAAAAACAATGACACTGGTCATTGCGATCTTAAATAGGGCTGTGCGTACGTTATAGCTATAGACACGAGCTTGACCCAAGATTGGGAAAATATGTGATAAATACAATGGTAGTAAAGATTAAACATAAGGGGGGGAAAAGAACAAAAAAACTGATGGCCAGTCAAATCAAATTCATAAGAAAACCAGCTGGATATTCTTACAGAGACTGAAAGAGAAATCCTGAGATCATGAAATGAATTTCAGTAAAAATCAGAAGCTTAATGCATGCTAGACCACCCAAGAAAACCCCATAAAAGCAGAAACCCTGAATCTCAGGAGCATTTAGAACCAGCCTTCCTACTATCCCCTGTGACAGACATGAAGAGAAAAACCTCTCTGGATACCCAGTGAAACCAGAAGCCCTAACTAATCCTTGTAAAGGGTTCCTTACAGTACTTTAACTTTCCTTATCTGTTTCTTTAACATTTAACTCTGTTTTGTATCCACATAAAACTGGAATTCTGCATGGGATAGCCGCACACTTCACAAATCAGAGATGTCAAATATATCCCATCTTTAGGTAGTCTGTGTTAGAAAAGACAGTTGTTGATTTCATCATCTTATATCTCCAGTAAAATTATAAGCCCAAGAGAAAAAGAAAAATTTTCCTTGATAGCATATCTCTATTTCTTCTTTCTTTCCTCTATAGCAATTATTCCCATTTAAACTGGAATACCATTTGCTTCCTAATCCTGAGCTGAGATTTCCATTCTCCAGTTTGATTTTTTTCCTGTTCAGTTACTACCTTAGGGGAGCATCCAGGATGGCTGGGAGGAGAAGACGGTTTCTTCTCCTTTTGGTACCCCAGAGTTGAAGGGTCATATTACCCTGGAAATCAAGAAAAAGATTAGTGTGATATCTTCAATTGCTCTACAAACAGCCCTTTGATCCCTCCACCATGTCTAGAACAGAATTATCTCCACCCAGGTGTACCCAGGCTCCTTACCTATGAAGCTTTCACAACCAGTGGGCTCAATACCAGCAGAACACCAGAGAAGGAAAAATCTGTTTTATACATTAAAGAAGGTGTATTTTTTTTTCTTCCCTTGGAGTTCTTTCTCAATTTCATTATTTGGTTAACCACAGTTTTCTATGGTTACATAAGAATTTACCACGAAAATCATGACTTAAACCACACCGATATATTATCTCATTTCCACAGGTCAGAAGTCCAGTTGGCTCAACATGGTCACCAGAGTCACCAGGCAAAAATCCAGGTGCAAGCCAGCTGGGTTCTTACCTGGTGCTCTGGGAGAGAATCTATTTCTATGCTCGTAAGGTTGTTTGCCACATTCAGTTTTGTGTGGTTGTAGGACTGAGATCCCCAGTTCCTCGCTGCTGTTTTCTGGGGGGTTGTTAGTTTTGCTTCTAGGGATCACCCACTCTCCCCAGACCCATCCATGTTCCAAGCCTGTGACAGCTGTCAAATTCTCCCAGTGCTTGGAATATCTGACTTCCCCTTCTGCCTTTCTCTTTTAAGACATGTGTCATGACCTTCTAACTCACCCAGCTAGTTCAGGGTAATTTCTCTATATTAAGGTCAACTGATTAGAAATGTCAATTATGCCTTCAAAATCCCTTTGCCTGGTAACATATTTATGAGCACCATATCTCCGGTGATTAGCACCTGGAATCTTGTAAGAGGGGAAAGTTGGATATTCTGCTTGTAAGATGAGGCTATTAGTCAGATATATATTGTTTCATTTTTAATTCATTTTGCCATAAGATTTTAAATTTTAAATACTGGGCTTATTTTTTTTTTTTTTTTTTTTTTTTGCGGTACGCGGGCCTCTCACTGTTGTGGCCTCTCCCGTTGCGGAGCACAGGCTCCGGACACGCAGGCTCAGCAGCCATGGCTCACGGGCCCAGCCGCTCTGCGGCATGTGGGATCTTCGCGCACCGGGGCACGAACCCGTGTCCCCTGCATCGGCAGGCAGACTCTCAACCACTGCGCCACCAGGGCAGCCCTAAATACTGGGCTTATTTTACATATTAATTTTCAAAGAGAAGAACTTGTTTAGTGTGGATGCCTTTAACTCTTATTGTTTAAGGAATCTAGAAATTTTGTTTTGTTTTCTTTCTCTTTTTAAATCTAACGATTATTGTATATCATTTTTATTAATAACTTATGATGATTGTTGTTACAAATTTTCAGAACAATCTTGTTCTCAAATTTTAACACTAACTGCAAATGTCCTTTTTATTCCTATCTTAATTTTTTAATTCAATTTAAAAATTTTATAGGTTTGATCATGTTATTCTCCATTTAAAATCTTTCAAAATCTCCTCCTGACATGAGATAAATCCCAAATGCCATCCAATAAGACACACGATCATTTATTACACAGCCTCATTCTACAGATATCATTTCATTTTTGGTCTGTTGTTGACCTATCCTTGCTATGCAGGTCACAGAATTCTATAAACAAGCTGCAATAATTTTAAAAGTAATGAATTGTAGAGAATGTTATATAACAAAAACAAAACTAAATAGAAATAAGAAAATGTCTGAAAAAATCCCAAATATTTGGAAATTCAACAACACACTTTGAAATAATCCACGGATCAAAGAGAAATCACAAAATAAATTAGAATCTTTTGAACTGAATGCAAATGAAAATATAGCATACCAATAGTTGTGGGATATAGCTAAAGCAATGGCTGCAGGAATTTTTATAGCATTAAAAGCTTAAATTAGAAATGGAAAAAGAAGTAAAATTAATTATCTATCATAAGAATCTAGGGAAATAAAGAGCAAATTAACTGCAAAGAATTTAGAAGCTAGGAAAAAATAAAAAGAAGCTTTTAAACAAATGAAATATAAAATGGACAAATAAGAGAAAATTAAGGAAGCCAGAGCTGGTTATTTAAAAAGGCCAATAAAATTGATATATCTCTATAATGATCAACAAAATAAAAGGAAAAGGCACAAATTTTCAGTATCAAAGATAAGAGATTGACCATCACTACATATTCTACAAATATTAAATGAATAATAAGGAAATAATGTGAAAAGTTTTATGTCAATAAATTTGGCAATCTAGGCAAAATGAACAAATTCCCTGATACAAAGCTGACACAAGAGAAAATAGAAAATCTGAGTAACACTCATCTACTAAAGGATGCGTGTTCCAGCCTTCCCAGATCCATCGCCACCCTCCACCCCACTCTCTGCACTCTAGTTCTGCTGCCTCAACTCACTAATGTCCGTTTGGAACAATACATAATCGTGTTCTTAGTGAGCCTGAAGCAAAAAACTACCACCTCTTCCTCACCCTCCTGAAAGGCAGTACAAATATTTCAGACTTTTAGAAATAGAAGAAGGCGTTTAGTTCTCATATAGGAGTTGGGGGTGGTGATGCTCTATTCTTTCCTTGTAAATCTCCCACACCGCCAAAAAATAACTAAATAAAGAGTACTTGATATTATTTTTTTTAATTAACACACCCTATCATACATGGAGAGAGATAGAAATAAATATTTAGGTAGATATATACATTCACCTATTTTCATTTTTATCTGTGTCTCTTTATTTTTCCTCCTTGACACATCCTAATTGTATGGGGCATATCCTCCTTAGGAAGCTTAGATGATTTATAAGAAGCTGACTTCCTTCTTTCCTTCCTTCCTTCCTTCCTTCCTCCCCTCTTTCCCTCTTTTCTTCCTACCCCCCTTCCTTCCTTTCTCTACTAATTTAGTATATTCCAGATAGCAGTATGTTTAAAAACATTATTTTAAATATTAACTCAATAACATCCCTAATTGCAAGTGTTACTCCTAGCTGCCTAAGCAAATCAGATTCAAACCATTTCTTTTCTCTTCTTCTATTGAAGTTATTTCTGTTTCCTGTGATTGGCTCCAGAACAGAGATGGCACAGCTCTGGCCAGTGGGGTATAAGGAGAGGTTTGCCACTGGCTCCAGAGGAAACTCCCAGGACAGTGTACAGAGCTGTCCTCCCCACTCCCAAGTGTGAATGAAGAATCCTGGAGTCCCAGGTCCTAGAAGCATCCTTGCTCAGGGAACCAGACCTGGGAAGATTTGGGTTGTAAGTCAGAAAGCATGGAAGAGGGACAGAAAACCTGGGTCCCACACGACTCGACTGAGCATGAGGTCCCATCAACACTGAAACGATGGTACCTTGAATCTCCAGCACATGAGCCCTGGACTCTTTCTTACTGTTCAAGGCAGATATGGGTAGTTTCATGTGATTGAAAATACCCCAAATGATTCACAGAAGAAAGAATCTGGTTGTTTCTAATTAACTGGACAATGTACATTGACAAAGAAAACACCCAGTCGACAAAATCTGGGAAGTTTATCTAAATAGAAGACCTGGTCCCAGAGACCAGCTTGCCTTTAATGATAGAAAAATTTGTTATTTCCCTATTCTGGGCTGTGTTTTCTGTGCTTCCTCTTTCTTAACACTCATGCGGATCAGAAAAATTATTCCATGGGATTCAGTAAATGTGTAAATGAATGGCAACACCCACACAAAGTTAATTATAATTAAATTTATTTTGTTTCCAACTTGGTCTGATTTATTATAAGGAAGTAAGATTTTAGTTAATCCAAGCACCATACAATACTTCGGCATATTATTTTAAATGTTAACTCAGACTCACTCTTAATTGCACGTGTGCCCCTTGAATAATTTAAGTCAATCAAATTCAGCCAATCTCCATTGCCTCTGTTTGGATGTGGAGTGGAGATACGGCACCATCTGAACCAATGAAATATAAGAAGTTTGTGGCTAGCTTTAGAGGGATTTCTTGTTGCTCTCCTGGGGAATGCCCGGGAGCAGCCCTGTCCATCTCAAGTATGAATTAGGAACACTGGACCCTTAAGTCCCGGCCACTCCACCTTCAGGGATCCAGCCCTGGCAGGAGCTGGACTGTGGACCAGGGACTGTAGAGACAGAAAACCTGGGTCCCCTGTAATTTTTCTGAGCAATGGAACACATCAGTACCAAGGCCAGTGTCTCCTTGGCCCTCCAGGGAGTGCATCAGTGCTTCCCCGATTCCTTACTAAGCAGTGAGAGGAGGGTTTGTCCTTCCAACTGCTGGAAACACCCTCACAGGTTCACAGACCCTCAAAGCTAAGAGAATGAGGTTGTTTCTAATTAGTTGGACATTGATAAAGAGAAGGGCCCAGTGGACTATGCCTGGGAAATTTACTCTGAATAGGAGATCTGGTCCAGAGACAAGGTTGCCTTAATTACAGGCAAATTTGTTATTTCCCCTGTCTGTGTTTTGGCCCTTCCTCAGTTTGAATGCTCAAGCAGGTACGAAAAATTACTCCATAAGACTCAGTGAATGTGTAAATGAATGGCAACACCTACACAAATTCAACTATAATTAAATTTAGCATGCTTCCATCCTGATCTGATTCGTTATGAGGAAGTAAGTTTCTGGACAGCTTTGAATTGATATTAGAATAGTGTATCATTCTCCAGTAACTTCCTGAAGTCACTGTTAACAGTCAGCCAGTGGCTGTGATTTAAAACGTATTCCATTTGGAAGCCAGCCATAGGACCTCCACTACAGAAGTGAGAGGAAATGACGTATGTGCATGGCCCTCTTTCAAACTACACAGCAGCAAAACTTCTGGATGAATATACTTATCATCAGACTTCACGATATGATGATTCTGGTCTGATCATGGCCCCAAGGAACTTAACCTATTAGTACACATCTTCCCAAAGTCACTGGTGAAATCTCTGCATCTATGGAAGGAGCTCCACGTTATAGAAGTGTTTTTATGCACCTGTTGGAAGAAATTGACTCAGGTACAGCCATTTAAATGTCCTCTCCCTGGGCTTTATATCCTGAGCAAGTGACTTCAAGCGGTGGGCCAGTTGACAATCATATTGCCCCAAGAGGCAGGGTTGATGCTGTGCAGACCAAACTCTTCCCATGGCATGACCTCTGGTACCCAATTCATCTTGATGCCTGTCTAGTTCTCAAGCCCTGTTAAGCTTTTTCTCTGAGCTCCTCAGAGGGTTCCCGTAAATGCCATCTTTGATTAACATGGCCAGAATGGTTCTCCCCTGCTAGTAACCAGAACTGTGATTTTAACAGACACTCAGGACTCCCACCTTTCTCCTACTCTGACAGACTCATTATCATATTAATAGGATTCCAGTACATTTCCCCATACTGTAAAGGGTGTGAAGAGAGAGAAAACGAAGTTTTATTACTGTGTCCAAGGAGAATCACGGCACGGCGAGGCTGATTTCGGTACATCCAAATGAGTAAGGTGATTGCTTTGATCACCACCACTTCCACTGTGTATCTGCTCTTGTGACATCTCACCTGGATATGTCAGTAGTGCCCTAGAATGCAGTGAAGAGAATTGAATGCAATGGCTTTGGAGCCACTCAGATCCAAGTCAAATGTTCAGCTTTGCCTTGATTATTTTATCTTTCATGGCAAGTTTCTTAACCTCTTTGACTCTTATTTCTTTAAAATGAATATAATGTTACTACTGAAAGGATAAGAGATGCTAGAGGTAGTAGCTGGCACACCTGTGTGTACCATAGATGGTAGTTATTATTGTTACTATTATTATTATTACTAATATCATCATTGTTCCAATCTCTCCCACTTAAACCTGCCTGCACTTTAATGCCAGAGGGACTGAAATCAGACCACTTTTTCAGAAGCTCACACTTTGGAGTTGGATAGGTTTGCTTGAAATTTGGACCTGCCAACTTCCAGTAGTGTGAGAATTCAAGCGTAAATGGAATTCGAAAAGTTGGCTACTACCGATTAGCAAGCACTTAATCATATTTGAGTATCTGAGCCTCAGTTTCTTTCTCTGTGAAAGGGAGATAAAGTTACCCCTCCTAAGACTTGTGGGAGTTAAGTTAGATGGTATTTTTAACACCCAGAACTGTAGTGGCTGATAGTAAGTATACAATTTCCTTTAGTTCCCTACTGTTGTATCCAGCTTTTCTTCTTCCTTTTTGTCTCCTCACAGCACTTAGAAAATGACTGTCTGCTCAGTCTAATGCTCAAGCTCCTGCTCACCTTGGCTTCTGTTCAGTCTTTAGGTCTCATCTTCAAATTCTCTCCTAATCTGTCCTCCACCCTCTCCAGACACCCCTTGGTAGCACCTTGGTTGCACACTACTGTCCCCATCTGTGCCTCTGTCCTCACTACTCTTCCTCCCTCACAGGTTTTGCCTGCATCTTGGCTTCCCCACTGCTGCAGCCACTTTGGGTTTCCTCACAGCTGAGCATCTGTGTGTGTCCCGCTCTCCCTCCTTGCTGTCCTGGTCCACACCTGCACCCATGGTGTCACTTAAACACAGGTGTCTGTCTTCTCACTAACTAGACACTAGGTTTCCGGAGGACAGGGAGGCATAATTCAACACTCTCTCTCTCAGTGGCCACAGAAACATAGGGCCTCTCTCTCGACTCCTTAATATTTTCACCCCTCATCTATCCCCCAGTAAAGGATTGGACTAATTAATTCATTTTCTCTCTTTACTTTGACAGTTGAACAGGACAATATTTATTAAACATTACAGAACTGAAGAAGACATACCTTTTTGAATTTAGAAGTGTATATTTATGAACCACAAAATAAAATTCCCCAATCAAAATTATTAATCCTCATCCCTTTTGTTATTTTTGTTAAAACATACATTATTTTGTAAATGAACCAGAGGAGCTGGGTTTCGGGCTTCTTCTTGTGTTTTTATGCATCATTCATCACTTCATTGTGATGAGAGAGACTGTTGGCATCGTGGCTGAGAGCGTGGCCAATCCCAGCCCTGCCACTTGCCAGCCATGTGGTCTTGGCAAAGGAGGACCACCCTCCTGCTGCTGGGCAGGCACCTGGTTAGCCCTGTGTGGGATATAAGATGAATGTGCCTCTGAGGGTACTTACCCTCCCAATCACAAAGAAGGCCAAGACACTTCTTCCTTTATTAAGTGAGGGAGACTGGGTAAGGGGGTTTCTCTGAAGTCCTGTTAGGGACTCTATAGTTCTTGTCTTAAGTCACTTCCAGCCACTAGATGCATCTGAACCAGCTGGGTGATGTCCAGCACCTGCAGCCCATGCCAACTTGACAAGTGGCCCATTGGAGGGGAAGGTTTTGATGAAATGGCCTCTCAGGACAAGTCCTCTTGCAAGGTAGGACAAGGTAGGATATTACCCTACCTTGACAGTTTGGCAGGGTGGAGGAGAACTGCCCCCAAAATGAACACACACTAATAAGTTAGCCCACCATGTTCTGTGGATGCTGACGGAAGACAAAAGATCCCAAGGTCAGAGACAAAGAACTTTACTACTCACAGTAGAAGCAGCAGCAGGGTTATGCCCATAACCCTGTTGCTTCCTTGAGGCCCAAATCTCACTGAGTGATGCCAAAGTCCAGGGAAAGACTGTGTGTACAATGGCGCATAACCATGAAGAAGAACCTTGAGCCTAGGGAATCTGTCACTTCTAGTGTAAGTAGGAAGCAAGCTAGTCCTCTGGCACCACCAAATCAGAGAGAGATCGGGTGCAGCAAGGACCACCAGGTGGTATATCCTTTGCTGTGTTATCTCATTTTTCAGAATTGCAGGCTGAATAAACACAGTAATCCTGAGAAGTGGCCAGGTGAAGGAACAGTCAGGGCATCAAGAGGTTGACCCACTCAGCAAGACGAGTAGGAGTGAAAGAGGCCCATGGTGGGCTCCCTCTGACTCCATCCCCCTGGTAAAATGCTGCCATAACATATCCTTTGCCAAAATTCATTGGCTAGCACAAGTGTGTGTCTTTATTGCAGATATTCATTTTTATTGTTGGAAAGGAACAAAAGAAACAGTCATTTCATGAATTTAAAACCTTAGGAAATGGGAAGCAAAACGGCCCAATTTGAAGACATTTACTTCAACATTTATCACAGAGCAACTAAATGTATTCCGAATGATGCAAGAGAAGATAATTATGGGAAAATTCATTGTTTCGTTAAAATTATCATTCATATAGCATGCATTTGTTGGTAAGAAGTATGTAAAGCCAAGAATACAATGATTTGTAAGAACCAAATTGGGAAGTTCTGGTTTAGCAAAATGCAGTCAAAGTCTGGATTGTGGTTAGCTACTATGCCTTAAAAAGGTTTACAAAGCAAAATTGACAAGTAACTGTTTCATCTATATATTGTTATTATCAAACATTTATAATTGCATTTTTTATTTAAATGCATTTCAATTCAGACATCAAAGAATATTTCTCATCCCTGAAGAAAAGTAAAAACTACACAATTAGATATAATGGCATAAAAGTTTTAATAGGTTTTTGGAATACTGTGGTTTTGTAGAGGTTGTATTTATAGCTTAATATAAATTCTGAATGCAGTACAGTCAGACGTGTGACATTGAGATTACATACTTAAATGTTAACCTAAGTTGTGTGATACCAGGTTACAGGAAGAGCAGATAGAAGTATGTCACGGAGGATGTGAAATCCCTTCCCTGGCAGGCTTGCAGAAATCTTGCTGACTCTGTTGGAGAGAAGAGAATAGGAACCTTTGCATTTTAAGAAAAAGTATGAAGTTAACAGGGTATGACACGTGGGTATTTAGCACATGGCAGGATTTTCTAAGGATTTTATATGTATGGTAGGTAGAATGATGTCCCCTACAAGATGTCTACATCCTATTTCCTAAAACCTGTCAACAGGTAAACTTACTTGGCAAAAAGGACTTTGCAGATATGATTAAGATAAGGATCTTGATGTGGAGAGATTATCCTGGATTATATGCATGGTCCCAATGTAATCAGAAGGGAGGCAGGAGAGTCGGAATCAGAGAAGGAGATCTGATCACAAAAGCAGAGATTGGAGTGATGCACTTTGAAGATGGAGCAAGGGGCCACAAGCCAAGGAATGCAGGCAGCCCCAGTGAAACTGATTTTGAACTTTTGGCCTCCAGAACTGTAAGATAAACTGTGTTGTTTGAAGCCACTAAGCTTGTAATTTGTTACGGCAGCAATAGGAAACTAATACAGTTTGTGTTATCTCGTTATCTTCAGGACACCCACATGAGGCTCACACCAATCCCTCTACTGTCTTTTCCATCTCATTTGAACCTCATTCTTTACTCCTTTTTCTCACACCTCCCAGATCCAGTTCACCAGCGTCCACTGCATCCACTGCAGGCTTGTGGTCCAAGCTCTACTGTGCTATTGTGTCTAGGATGGCATCAAAGAGTGATCACCTCCTGGCTGGTCTCCCTGCTGTCTCTCAGACCCCCTGCAGTCTTTTATCTACAGAATGCAGGGGCTACTTTGAAACCCAAGTCAGACCCTGTCACTCCTCCAGCCACTGTCCTCCCGCCCGAAGAGAAACCAGAGTCTTCCATCCCACCCCATTCCCAACTGATTTGACCTGCCTTTGCCCATCCACCCCTGTCTCCTCTAAGCTCTCCATCCTTTCCTCTGTCCCAGGGCACTGGTCCCATTTGGTTCTAGAACCCACCAGGCAGTTTCCAGCCTTAGTGCCTATTTTGGGCTGAATTCTGTGACCCCCCTAACACCTCAGAATTCATATTCTGAAGTCTCAACCCCCAGTTTCTCAGAATGTGACTGTGTTTGGAGAGAGGTCTTTAAAAAGATAAAAAGTAAAAATGAAGTCCACGGGGTGGGCTCCAATGCAAACTGCTGTACCGACAAGAAGAAGAGATTAGGACACAGACATGCACAGAGGGAAGGCCCTGTGCAGACACAGGGAGAAGATGGTCATCCACAGGCTGAGGAGAGAGGCCTCAGAAGAAATCAGCCCTGCCGACACCTTGATCTTGGACTTCCAGCCTCCAGAGCAGCTCACCCACAGTGGTGCAGTTAGTAAGACACAGAGCCAGGTCTCACACCTACACTTTGCAGACTTCAGCTGTCCAGCTCTGACCGCACAACAGCAACATTACACAGCCCTCTATCTCAGAGCCACAGCAGGCATGGCTGTGCAGAACACACAAATACACCCCAGTCAGGCCATTTCCGGCCGCTGTGAGCGTCAATTGTGTGGCAATTCACCAAAATGTTCATGATATCTCAGAAACAGGATAATTCAGAGCAAATGAAGTGATTTTGAGAGGGCTGAAATAACCTAACTGCTGCATTTTTGTCATTTACTTTAATCGATAAAATTGTTCAAATGAGGGGCCTTTGTATTGAACCCCCGGTGATCTCTGTGTTATTCCATGCACTAGTATCTCAAACCAACAAGACCTGCAAACACAAGACTAAACTGGGATGGAACCATAATCGCTTCTGAACTTCTAAAACGTATCTATATACACACTCACACACACACACACACACACACACACATAAATACATATACATACACACACGCATAGTACTTAGTAAAAATCGCAGTTCCAGGCACATGCTTTTGTTCATGTGCAGTGTCTCTGCCCGCAGTGATTCAGGACCCAGGATCTTTCCAGCTTGTAGCACTTCATTCCTAAATGCATCGTCAGCATCTGCACCCAGCCAGCAGAAGGGGAAAGAGTGGAGAGGAAGCACGCACAATCCTCAAAAGCCTTGGTGTTGTTGCCTCTTGCACCCAATGTTGAAATGCCCTCACCAGAGCCACAAACATCCAACAGCAAAGGAGGCTGGGAAATGTAGTTCAGCCTGGCGCCTGGCTACTGTCCCATTTTCACAGAAGGAGAGGATGAATTTCGGTGGACATCTGGCAGGTTTTACTACAGATTAAGGTAGAAGAAAAGTATTAAAGTAAAGGCCAAATGGGACTGCCAATTAATCCACGCAATCATGGGTTATGATAAACTGGGCAGGTCTCTGCACTCTGAGCCACCTGCCCAAGTAAGATACCATATGAAGGAGCAGAGGAGAACTGCACTGCCTACAGGTAAGCTCACTCCCAAGAGAAGAACAGGGGGGAGTTTAGCCAGCAGGACATTCGTTCCCAATTACCATTTCAGTAATGTGGTAAATCCTAGGGCAGAGAGAGGAAAGGGAAACAGAGGTCAGGGTGCTACAGGAACTGGGCTCTGTCCACGTAGAAGGAAACATCAGGAGTGGGAAAGAACTGTCCCACTCTAACAGGGTCCTTCAAGGACAAACCCACTGCTCCTCCTTCCAAAAGGAAATTGACACTCCAGGCAGTCAGCCTTTCTTCCCTCTGACTTTCCTGTAGTAAAGACTCTCTGATGGAACGTGCCCCTTTTCCTCATACCATAGACATCTGTGTATATATCCAATATCCTTGAATAGACTGTAGGCTCCGGAGGAAAGAGTCCTTATCTCCTATCATTTTGTACTGCTCTCACTACCTAACATTTGCCCTCAAATACAGCAAAATTTTAATGATGAATAAATGATTGAAATTTGTAATACGTATTAAGCAAAACAGATTGACGAGTATTTATGACAAAAGGGTGGGTTTCCTTTTCTTTGTGAACACAGGCACTTTATTCTCAGCATATTGAGGCCTGCTAGAGCAGACATGCTGGTTTAAATCCTACTCACGGAATGATATGAAACCAGTTCAGAATCTGACAAGGCATGCTAATTGCTGGGAGGGAATACACAGTGTTAGCATTTCAGTTTAGCTCCCAGATTTCTAAAACAGTGAACTAATTACTCAATAGTTAGCAAACCAAATATCATACCATGAATTGGTCACAATTTTTTTAAGTAAATTTGAATATTTTCTGTGTTTGAATATCTCATTTTATCCAGTGTTTAAAACAATGAATTATTAATATGACTGAAAATTTTCCATTGAAAGACCAAGCTTACTAAAGGCTTTTAGGAACAGGACATGTGTTGTTACTAAAAGGATGAGTCTCATGGTTATATGTGACCATGCCTTTTCCTTCAGGCTCAATTGTAGGCTACTTAAGTGACATTCTAGAACTATTTCTTGAACTGAGACAATTTCCTCAATGAGGTGGTATATAGACTGATAATATAGAAACAAGAATGATCTTCCTAACCTCAGTGTCCTCTGTATTTAAAAGCACCACGTCAAAAATAATTCGGTTATCACCACAAACTATGTCTTTTTTAATTGCTATGGGGAAAAATATTTGAATAATCAGCTTGCTCTTTGAGTGCAAGTTCAAAATAATGCCAGAAGGCATCAGTGACAAATTAGTTTGAAGTAATAAATTGTTATTAAAAGGTCAATGCCCAAATTTCAGGAATCTAAACATTTTAAATAAATTTAATTTTAATTATTGGTTACTGATGTTGAATATTGAAACTTTTCTCGAAAATCCTAGAATGTTTCCAAAATGAAATCAACCTTTGAAGATGCCATTTAATCAAATTTACAAATGAGAATGTGATGAAACAAATATTGAATACCCCAATGCTGACCTCTCCCCAAAATAATGACATAGAAAGAATTTTCAGGGTTTAAATATGAGCACGATAGGCATGGTCCACGTAAACGCCACAAAGCTAGGCTACTTTTATGTAACATTTCAGGAAGCATCTCTTTAACCTCTGTTATCATGAAAACAGGTCCTAGTAATGCTGGCAATCAGCCATAGAAAGTCCCAAACAAGAAAAATATAAGCAAATTGGGCATATGTTATGAACTGACTTGTGTTCCTACAAAATGTACATGTTGAATTCTAACCCCCAATGTTAGATAGGGCCTTTAAGGAGGCAATTAAGTTAAATGAGGTCACAAGGGTGGGGCCCTAATCCAATGTTGTAGGTGTCCTTATAAGAAAAGGAAGAGACACCAGAGATATCTCTCTTTCCCTCTATCTCTCTCCCACTACACACATACACACACACACACACACAGAGAGAGAGAGAGAGAGAGAGAGAGAGAAAAGACTATGTGAGAACACAGAGACAAGGCGCCATCTGCAAGCCAGAGAGGCTTCACCAGAAACCAACCCTACAGGTACCTTGACCTTGGACTTCTGGCCTCCAGAATGGCTAGAAAATTAATTGCTGTTGTTTAAACCACCTAATCTGTGGTGTTTTGATATGGCAACCTGAACAGACTAATATAACCTGTTTGCCTTAATTCAAGTTTATTTCACATGTCATCAAAATTAATGACCATCTTTCTGGGGAAAATATGAATTATCAGCACCTAAATGCATAAAAATTAGTAAGTATTGCTGAGGAATCTAGGGGGCAATGTGCATATAAATATCTATGTGATATAAAAATTCTTTGTTATCGATGTAGTTTGTTTCCTTGGAGAGATGTGGGGACACAAAGTGTTACTCTCTGAAGTTTAATATTATGCTGTTCAGTGGGGAAAGCATGGCTTTGGAGTAAGTTACAGATACATGAATTCAAATCCTAGCACTTACATTTATTAGTTGTGTGACCAGAGGCAACTTCTGTAATTTCTCTAGCATCAGTTTTTCCCATTTCTGCAAGGAGAGAATTCTACCTCTCTTTTCATTGCTGAAAGAAACGTGATATTGTATTCAAAGTGTCTGGCAGAGAATCAGTACTATCCTTTGGTTTCCTTTAACATTTTGTAGGATTCCAGGGCACCAGAATTTGTAGAAGCTGCTTAGGAAGTAAACATTACTGTTTACTGGGACTCTGACTTATCCATGTATCAAGGTGCTCACAGTGTTGCTTTGACGGTAGGGCCAGAAGAGGAGTTAAACTGTGATCAGTATTTACTGAACAACAGGTCATTTCTGTGAAGAATATTACTGGACTTGAACACAACAGAACTGGGCTCAAGTCCAGAGTCTGCCACTTTCTAGGTAACTTAAGTTTTATTCTCTCTGACCTCAAGTTCCTCATCTGTAAAATGGCAATAACTATCCTTTTAACCTCACAGACGTTTGTGGGAGTCTAAAGCAACAAGCAAAAGCATTTTACAACATGTCTGAAGAGAAATTAGATTCTAACATAAAAGAATCATTGGATTCTCATGGGCAATTCGGGCTATATTGACTGAGGATTCTGGGTCACGTATTCATTCAACCAATATTTAGAGAAATGGTGCTGGGCCCTATGCTAGGCACAAAGTACACTTTTATGGACCAAAGGGATTTGGTTCCTGCCTTCAAAGAGTTCGCCAACAAGCAGGGAGACAGGTATTAAATACAAAGAAAACTAATAAATGTATTATTTTAAACTGTGGTAAATCCTATAAATAAAAAGAATAGGCAGCTGTGAAAAAGAATATCTCAGGGGTTGGGGGGGACTGATTTAGACTGAGGGTCAAGGGCAGGTGATGAGATGAGCAGGGTGGGTGGAAGGGAGGCAGGTGAGGCTGGGGTGGTCTGGGGAAAGGGAGGGGTAAGTTCTCCCAACATCCTCAGCTAAGACAATGGGCCACCGTGGCTGGACGTTAGAGAGCAAGAGGGGGAGTCGGGAGTTGGGGTGGAGAGAGGACATATGAGAGATTGTTTAATTTAACCCACGTACAGTGGGGATCCATGGAGGGCTGTCACAGGGGAATGGCAGGATCCAGTCAAGGACTGCAAAGGTCACTCGAGCTGCTCTGCACAGAGTACACAGGAGGGGAGCAGGTGGGTGAAGGTGGATCAGCAAGGACAGCATCCTTGCCACCAGGTGTGTGGGGGGAGGAGGGTCTCTCGCTCCTGGGAGGGGTGGGGGGAGGAGGGCCTCTCACTACTGGGATGGGGTGGGAGGAGGGCCTCTCACTATTGGGAGGGGAGGTGGGGGAGGAAAATGTCCTGGGCATTGGGAGGGGAGGAGGGAAGACTGGACCCAGAGGGAGGGAAGGAGGCAGTTGGAGTTGGGATATATTTTGCAGGTAGAATGGCCAGGTAGTTTTGCTTACCTATTTTATTATAACAGCCAGGCTGCATTGTCACCTACCTGTGTGAAGAAGGAAATAGTATGATGAGAAGTATGAAATAACGTGAATCCCTTTAAATAAAAACTTTTGCTAAGCTGATATGTTTTTTAACATCTTTATTGGAGTATAATTGCTTTACAATGGTGTGTTAGTTTCTGCTTTATAACAAAGTGAATCAGCTATATGCATACGTATATCCCCATATCCCCTCCCTCTTGTGTCTCCCTCCCACCCTCCCTATCCCACCCCTCTAGGTGGTCACAAAGCACTGAGCTGATCTCCCTGTGCTCTGCAGCTGCTTCCCACTAGCTATTTTACATTTGTTAGTGTATATATGTCCATGCCACTCTCTCACTTCATCCCAGCTTACCCTTCCCCCACCCCTGTCCTCAAGTCCATTCTCTATGACTATGCGTTTATTCCCGTCCTGCCCCTAGGTTCGTCAGAACCATATATTTTTTTAGGTTCCATGTATACGCGTTATAAGCTGATAATTTTTGAAAATCATTAGCAAGTCGATTTGAAGTGTTTTGATAATTCTTTCTTTTTCTCACAGGAAGAGTAATGTAATTCTACCAATTTCACAGCAAGAAATGAAGGCAACCCATTGCTTAGGGATAGAAGAGAAAAATCGTTACTATTGTACTCAATAGTAAACAATTTCCCTAACCACTGTATTTCTCACACATTAATTGAATCTAATAACATTTTGTGATTACATTTCAACCTCAATATCATAAGTTGTTATTTGTCTCTGGAACTTTTCTAAAGTTTCCCTACTTTCTATGTGCCTTTCATAGAAATATTTATATTTTCTTCCTTTAAGTTACCTTAATTATTTTAATTATATCTCTACCTCGATTTTATATTCTATTTTCTTTTTTCTTTTTTTTTATTTGCCTTAATGAGAAGTGTGTTATTAGTTTATAAGAAATGGCAGGTTTTCACAACTTTAACTTCAACACAATAAAAATAGCACTTTGACCATTTTTCCAAGGACAGGAGTTATGAAAGAAACTTTACACTGTAGAAGTATCAGTAAATCCAGATAGCGTTTTCCAATAAAATGCCAACCAACAGAATTTGGAATTACAATACTATCAGGTTTCAATCACCACCACATTTCAACTTGTCATCTCTTCTTTATTATTAATATCCCTTAAAGTATCTCTCTTTCAGTTTTTATCTGCTCTCATAATACTCTGTTCTCAAGAGTTGACAGGAAGGGAGGATGCCTGATCTCTCACAAGGACCATATAAGCCTTCTGTAATTCCTCACCTTCTTAAGTGATTTTTTCACAGCAAATGTTTCCATAAATTCCTTTCTTTTCAACTTGTGAAGTGATGGATTCATTTTGTAATACATCTTTCGTTCACCCATGTGCCTATAAAAATAAATTATAGTTTATACCATTACATCCAACCAGTAGTACCGCTATATTTTGCTAATGTTAAAGATCCTATTTATACCAAATCTATTTGAAATAGACCGATAGTGACAACACTGATAATGTTATGGATTTGCATTATGTCTCTCCTCTGGAACTTGAAATGTGGCTAACCTGATAAATAACTAAGAATCAACTCGTTCCAAGGACATGAGTGATTTTCTACCATCCAGTAATCTACTGAATCCTCCCAAGGTACAGTTGGAGGTGGTTCAGACTTCCCAAGAGCTTCAGCACCGACTTTGTTGGGACACCACGCCCTCCCGAAGTGCCCTTTCTCAGGAAAGGGAAGACAGACCTGGAATATAGATAATCTTAGTGTCTCTCACATTTTCTGACTGGTCAGAGCCAACTGTAACTTAAACCACCCAGTTTAGGGTCAATGATGTCAAAATAGTTTATCTTCTCTCTGGATCCCTACAATTCATGTACATTTGAGGAATGGGGGGAAAATGGGCATTTTAAGTAGCTTTAGTTCTATAAATAATATAAAATTACTCAAATAATAAATTTAGTTTTGTTTACTCATATAGATATATCTGTTTTCTATGCTGAATAACAAAATTATAAGGAGAAAAATCATAGTTATAAATTCCCTGTTTCTTCAAAGTTTATATAAAGCTCATATCAGTCCCTCATTTTGATTTTGATGAGCACATCAATACCATGGAAAAGGAAGAGTAGTTATTGGCTCTATTTCATGGGTGAGGGGAAAAAGATGATGATTCCACCATGGTTCCAAAGCTCACAGTTGGCAACTTCTAGCCAGACTTTCTGATTCTCAGTCCTGGTCTCTTCTGCTGTAGCATGAGCCTCCTGACTGCTCCTTACTCACTGTGGACCTGCCGTCCTTCCACTCCAGGAGCTAGTGTAAGTTCTGTGGATGAAGGGATAAAGGATGCATTAAAGTAGTGTGTGTATTAAATGATCTTGGTACCTCTTTATTATTTGACTTCATACTGACCTGGCTGTATTTTTTAAAAAGCTATCAGTGTGTTTTCTTATTTTTGGTAATTGTGCATTTGCTTGCTGCAGACAATTCCCTCATTAAGAACAATTAGAAAGGCTGAGGAAAAACAAAAATAACTATCTGTATATGTGTGCATGCATGTGTGTGTGTGTTCAAATCAAAGACTTGTTTTGTGATTTTTCTGTTTAGTTCTTGTCAATTTTACCATGCTAACCCTTGGTTGTTTCTCTTCATTCAAAGTTCGTGTAGGAGTTATTGTATATTTTAATCTATAGCTTGATATCGCTCATCAGTTTTTTAAAGTTTTAGGTCTTAATTACTGAAATATTGCTTATCCTCATCTTTCCTCTTCTCCTGTGTTGGAGCTCCAATTCAATATATGTTAAGTCTTTTCACCACACCCCATATATCCCTTACACTCATTCCTGTATTTTCTAAGAGAAGATGACTTCTCAACAGAGACAGGTTAGGCCAGGAGATCTGAGAATGCAATATTCCAAGTGTTGAAAGAAAATAAATGTCACTTTAGATATATACCCATTAAAAATATCATTTGTAAATAAAGGCAAAATAAAGACAATTTCAGACAAATAAAATCTGGTAGAGTTTGTATTAAGATACTCCCTTTAAAATATGATCCCAGAAAGAAGAATAAAGACAACAGAAGTAATGAAAAACAAGAAAAATGATAAATATGTGGGTAAATCTAAAAGAATATGGACTTTGTACAATAATAATAATATTCTATTGGCTTTGAAACAGCTAGGGAATGAAAATACAGGGCAACAAAAATGCAAAATATGAAAGAAGATTTACCCACAGTGGGGGAAAGAACAGACTTTTGAATAATTCATGATGGGTGAAATGGACATTCTCATGGAAAAAAATATGTTGGCTTCAACTTTACACCATAGACAAAAGTCAGTTCCAAGTAGATTCTAGTTATAAGTGATAAAAGAACAATAAAGCTTCTACAGAGTAATATATGAGGATAATTTTTGACCTTGGGAATAGGCTAAATGTCCCTAAATAGAACACAATAAATGTTAACTATGAAGGAAGATATTGCTACATTAGATTATGTTAAAATTATGAACTTCTATTGAATACTAGAAAGTGAAAAGCCACGGTGGAAAACATGCTCTGAATATATATACCCGATGAAAATTTTGTGTCCAGAATTCCTTTAAAGTCTGACAGTGTAGTAAGTGAAGAACAGATGCCCCACAGCCAAAGACTTGATTACATGAGTTTATGTAAGTCTCCTTGGTACATGAACCAAATGATCATAAATCAACAATTATAAAAAGTAGGGGCCACATGGAAGTTAGAATACTACTGACTGGAATGTAAGCAGTCATATTTTTATAAAGTTGTTCAGCAACGCAGCTTATTCTTACTATTTTGAACTGTCTTGCCACTCTTTGCTTTTTTTTATTATACATTGAATTATGCAGATCCAACATGACTTTTCCTGTCATTTTTATTCCCAGGCAAAAGTAGGGGGATTGAAATGTATTATTATTAGTTTTTCCATGTGTTCAGGTTTTGTGTCTGTTATGTATGTGTTTATAAAACCTTTGGGCTATCCATCTAACTTTACCAGGTTCTTAAAGAAACAGTAAATGGGAAAAGCAATAATCAGTAGAGAGATAAGCCACATCATATTCAGAGGGGAGTTTCCTAATGTTTTCATTCACAATCATTACAAAACTTTATGAATAAACAAGATGGTATGTTTTTATGGTGAACATAGAAATCTGCAGGAGAAAATTCTCTCTAGAGTAAAACAAACCAGAATGGAAAGGAGACTTCATTACCTTATAATTCATTGATGTCTCTAAGCTCTAACCAACTCATTTTCCCATTCTCTGTGATAATTCTTCCAACTATTTCCCCTTCTCCTAAAAGTTCCATGTACTTCTCAGTAGAAGTTCTTGTTTCTAAACTCTCTGTGATATTAGTCATTGATCTATCTCAGATTTTTAGCATCAGTTCTACAAACTCACCTACATTTCCATTCATAGTTTTTTTGTTTTTTTTTTTCTTGCCCCTTGTTAACCAGGAACAAATAACCCTGTCTTGTTACCTTCAACTTCTCCCCCAGTGCTCAGGGGCTCACCCACACCACCTCTCACTTCCTAGGCATACTGATCTATCAATTGTCTTCTTTCTGTTGTATATTCAACCTCACCTTCTCTGTCTATTCATCAGCATTAAAAATTACTCAAGAATCTTCTCTCCAAAAAATAAAGCCCTTGACACTCTATATTCCTCTCATTACCCCATCCTTCTTATTACTCATATGGATCTTTTTCCCCACCATAAACTTCCTTAAAATTCTACTGAAACCAAACAGACTGTGGAAACTTCTCAGGGGCAAACCCCACCCCCGTGTCCCCCTCCACTTGTTTGTAGAAAAGCTTTAGCCTCCTAGGCCTTCCCCGAGTTCCAAAGAGCACATTTAATCAGAGAAGTGAGAAAATGCAGAAACAAAGGAAAACAGTCAAGTGAAACAAAATAATAATAGTTTAGTCATAAAACAAAGTCAAGGACCCTTAGTTCCTCTTCAAGGGCTATAGATGATATTCTGCATATCTTTGTGCTGTTTTGCAGATACTGAAGTCCCCATCAGGTGGAAGAAGTTAACTGTATACTTACCATTTACATGTAGATTTTTTTCAGTACAGTACTACAAATCTGTCATTGGTTGAATGAATGAATGTGGAACCTCAGATAGGGAGGGCCAATTGTGGAACTTGAGCATGTTCAGAGTTTGTTATCTGAGGTGGGTCCTGGAACCAATCCCTTTAGTTGTTCAAGGATCGAACTGTACAATTCTTTAGCCTTCTTGGTTAAGTTTATCCCTAACTATTGTATTCTTTTTGATGCTGTGATATTGTGATTTATAAAAAGAAATATGTATTTGGTCTTCTTTTTTCTGCACAGAGCTTCTAAAACTCTTGAAATTTCCTAAGTGAGGAGAGCAATAAAAGGTGTCTGTTGTTATGCTAATGAGGTGACTTTTGGACCTCACCTAAGGATGGGGGCTAGCTGCCAGGGGAAGCAACCATGTGATTAGAGGGTTGGAACTCTCAGCCCCACTCCTTGACCTCCAGGGAAGGGAGAGGGGCTGGAAGTTGAATCAGTTGATGATGACCAATGATCTAATCAATCATAACTAAGTAATGATGGCTCCATAAAAAACCAAAAGGACAGGGTTTGGAGAGCTTCTGGGTTGGTGAACACATGGAGACTGAGGGAAAGTAGCTCCCATGGTGGAGACAAGGAATCTCTGTGCCCTTTCCCAATACTTTGCCCTATCCATCTCTTCCATCTGGCTGCTTGTGAATTATACCCTTTTACGATAAACCAGTGACCTAGTAAATAAAATGTTTCTCTGAGTTCTGTGAGCCACTCTAGCAAATTAATCAAACCCAAGGAGATGGTCGTGGGAGCCTCCAATCTATAGCCAGTTGGTCAAGAGCACAGGTAACAACCTGGACTAAGCGGCTGGTGCCTGAAGTGGGGGAAGGGCAGTCTTGTAGAACTGAGTCCTTAACCTGTGGGGTCTGATGCTATGTCCAAGTAAATAGTGTCAGAACTGAGTTGAATTGCAGGACTCCCAGCTAGTGTCAAAGAATTAAACACACATTGGAATTGTTGGGTACAGGAAATTTTAGATGTTATTATGAATGAAATTGTTTTCTTAATTTCTTTTACGGATTGTTTATGTTAGTGTATAGAAATATAACTGATTTTCATGTGTTGATTTTGTATCCTGCAACTTTGCTGAATTTATTACTTTGTCACAAAGCAGAAACTAGCACACCATTGTAAAGCAATTATACTCCAATAAAGATGTTTAATTTTTTTTTTTTAAATTAGAAAAACAAAGGAAGGACTTGCTACCCAGAGGTGGGTAGTGTGTTGGCACACAGACAACTGTTACAGATCTCAGTCCAGAGGGTCTGCTTCTGCGGCAGGGAGCTGTCTCGTCCACAGCCATGCCCTTCTCTGGGCTCCCACATCTAGAGACTAAGCAGGAGGCAGATAAACTCCTGACCCATTCAGCCAGCAATTCCTCTCCTGAGCTTCTACCAGGGTGGGAGGCTTGTTCAGGTGGCATCACCCTACAACCTCCTCTCTCCCCAATACTGCCTCTCCCCTTTTCTTTCACAGGTGGTAACACAAATTAACATCTTGCATCCTAAAATCTTAGTGTCTGCTTCTGGGAAACTCAACCTGAGACATTATTATCGAAGATAATCATTATTTTAAAAGATGATTCATGTTGTACTATTTGTAACTTAAAATTTTGCAGATAGTTTGATAAAAGTCCATCTAAACAATGGCAATAATTCAGAAGCCTAGAATCCATTTTTTAGAAACCTTGTGCCAGAAACAATTCCAAAGCAGTAACTGTATTTCTGTTTTAATTCCTTTATCCTTGTTTTCAGATGAATGAATAAAGGTGAACTTAGGGTCCCATTTACTTTTCCTTCTGAGTTGACATCAGGCAGATGCAATTGTTTAAATATCAGCTCCTTGTAGCTTTACTGAAAGGCTTAAGCTCTCTGAAGGGTTATTTTGTATCTTGAACTGATATTTTAAATAAATCTATGATTAAGAGTCAAATCAAAAGTCATCCTTATTGAAAGTTTCCTCTTACGTCTTTTCTGTGGTTTAAAATTTTTTTTGTTTGTTTATTAACACTCTGCCTAGCTGCAGTCCTTCAGCTTTTTATTTTGCAGATCTGTCTTTTCCATGAATAGTGATTGGGCCTGTGACACTAAGGAAAAAGGAGAGACACAGAATCCCTCATGTAGATGTTGTGTGTTCTGCCTCAGCAACTCTCATAAAACATGCCTAGAGAAGAGGCGGTAAGCGTGAATGAAAAGAAGAAGCAAAATCTCATTCATTGTCGGTTCCACGTTGTTTCCAGTCTGATCAAAATTCATCTATTCTGGTAGTGAAACAAATCCATGAGTCTTATGTGATTGTGTCACAATCAGCCATGATCAGTATATTTTTCTGATGACTTAACAAGATGAAACATATATAAAGCACTATATTCGTGTAGAGCAACTCAGTTATTTCTCATGAAATCTGATAGTCTGGTTCCAACTTTAGAGGAAGCCTGGCAGTTAGGCAATTATTGCCTCCAATGGCAATTGCCCAAATTTATAAAATTTGCCTCCATTTCATGCTTCAATTATCAATGTTCACTGATCTTTGCAATTTTACAATAACAGAGCAAAATAGAAAGTCACCTGGTCCAGCCATAAGAAATAAAGAAAACCACCAGGGTTCTTTCTAATTTGGGCATTTATACAAAATTTCTAGGGAACCTTTAACACCATCTTTCCTCTGTTTTTACTGAAAAATGGAATAAAGAGAAAAATGTACTATTTTAACATTTTTGAAGTATTTTCAAATGTGAAGTCTTAGTGTCCAGTGTTTGAATATCAAAAGAAAACAAGAAAAACACGTGCTTCTGTGTGTGTGTCTGTGTGTGTGTGTGTGTGTGTGTGTGTGTGTGTGTGTGTGTGTGTGTGTGTGTATGGGTTACTTTCTCTGTTTTGTCTCTCAAAAGTGCCTCTCAAAAGTGCCTACCAACTTTGTTGGTATCTTTCATGGTGTTTACTAATGTTCCTGGCATTCAATTTTTCCCTTGGAATATTTTGAAAATTCAGTATCGGTTAGGATTTCCTTTAGCTGCAAATAACAAACTTAAAGAAGTTAATTATCTGAATTTCTTTCCTCTCAGATATGTGAAGACTAGAGGCATGCAGTCCTGAATGGGAAGAGTATCTACAAACTGTCCCCAGAGAGCCAGGCTTCTACTTTCCTGCTCTGCCATCCTTAGCATGTGACTTTCATCCTCATGCTCACAAGATAGCTGCTGTACCTCTAGGCACCACATCTTACATTCCAGGCAGCAAAAATGAGAGTGAAAGGGCCAAACAGTATGTCAGCTAAGTCTTTCCCTTTTTCTCAGAGAAAAGTCTCACCCAAGAAGATTCTGATTATATCTTACTAGACAGAACTGTCACATGGTCACTGCTAGCTGGAAGGAAGCCTAAGAAATTGAGATTTTTAGCTGAATTCCAAACAAAATCAGGGTTTCCTTAGAAATGGCAGAGTGGAAATATTGGGTAGACCAATTTCAGAGTCTTCTACAATTCTTTCAATTAGTGGTTAGGACATAGTTACATATTCATTTTTTGGCTTTTTTAAATTGAAGTATAGTTGATTTACAGTGTTTCAGGTGTACAACAAAGTGATTCAGTTAGATAGGCAGATAGATATTCTTTTCCATTATAGGCTATTACAAGATATTGAATATTGTAGGCCCTTGTTGTTTATCTATTTTAAGAGATTCATTTTTTATTTAATAATTGACACTGGATATGGGTTTAAGGTATGTAAAATTGTAATGTTTGTGCTGCCAAGAGGGGGGAGCAATCTGGAGAGAAGTCCTCAAACACTGTCTGACTAGTGTGTGGCAGTGCTCACAGGATTGTCAGATGAGCCCCTGGAGAACAGCTCTAGTACAGCTGCCGGTGCTGTTAGTGTGTGTTCCCTGGGTGTCCTGGTAGGAGAGTGGGTGGGAGAATGGCAGGGGGTGAACCAGGAGAGAAGGGGCTCCAGAGGTGCAATGTGGACGGGGAATGACTTACAGAAACCCTGAGAAGGTTCACTCTTGTGCAGGGCTTCAGATACTGCATCACTATTTCCCTCGATGCTGTGTTCGTCACAGGAAATCAGAACAGTGTCTAATTTCTCCACAGGATACTGATGACCCCAGGGAGGCCAGTGATGATTATTATAAACACAAAAATACCTCCACCATGTGCTGGTACTAAGATTCTTTATTGATCCTGCATCAGGGATCAATACATTTTATTAAAAACCTTTTAAACTGACTCTGTAGTTAACATTTTATCAATTTTTATGAGCTCAAAATGTGAGTCAGTAACAGAAACCTAAGAAATGGTGGCTTAATGTCCTGCGGGGTTTTAGTTCTCGTATAATTAGTTCAGGGCTTGTGCAGCAGCTTAGCGACGCCTTCAAGAGCCAGGGCGCCTTTAGCCTCCTGCCCCTGGAGGTTTTCTCTCCTGTAGACGAAAGACAGCTGCTCCAACTCCAAGTATTATATTGGCATTTTAGAAAGGAAGAGAATGAGGGATGGGAATGAAAAGAAATCGAGGAGAAAAGGGGGCCCTTCACCAAAGCAGGACTTTCTCAAAAATCTGCAACAGCCTTCTGCTTCATCTAATTGACTAGCATCAGGGAAGTTTGGGAAATGCAGCTCTGTACAGCGGCACGCTGTGATCCAAACACACTGTTAGTGAGGAAGAAGGTGGGAAAGGAGAATGTGACGACCGAGGGCCAAGCTTGCCAAGCTGTGCTTCCCCCTGGAGGGGGATGATGGTCAGCCTTCCGATTGGATTTCTTAGGATAAGGAGGCCATGTTACTGAAAATGGGGTCTCACAGCTTTAAAACCAATACTCAAGAGGCAAGGTTGGTGGAAAGGAAAGTTTGCTTTATTTCAGAGGCTGGCAACCGGGGCAGAGGGGAGAGGGGGAAGGGCAGACTTTTGTCCAGAGGTCGACTCCCCGCACTGCCAATCAGTGGGCAAGAGCTTTGAAAGGGGAGTTTCAAGGGTTTATGGGTGGAGGGAGGGGGCTACAGGAAGAAACAGCACAGTCAGCTCTCATGGTCATCTTGAAATTGGTCCTGTGGTGATCTGATCAGTGTCATCTTGACTGTTTTAAGTACAGCACATCTTCAGTTCCAGGGTCAGTTTATTCCCATTTCTTTGAGGCCAGTTCTTGGAATTGCGGCAGCTTATGTCATGGCTATAGCCTGATTGTCATGTAGTTAACTTCTTCCACCTGGTTAGGGTCTCAGTATTTATAAGACAGCTCACAGGATAGGGCTCAGAATGTTATCTATAGCCCTTGAGGAGGAACTAAAGGTCCCTGGCTTTGCTTAATGACTAAATTATTATTATTTGGTCTTGTTTGACTGTTTCCCTTTGTTTCTGCATTTTCTCACTTCTCTGATGAAACTTGTTCTTTGGCTAAAGTTTTTATACAGACAAAAAGCAGGCTGAGGACATGTGGGGAAGGACCGTAGGGTCCTGTTCTGTTCCGGCTATCCATATGGGTTCAAAGTGCTGCCTGACAGCTGGTTTCCTTCCTGACGTTAGAGCAGGCATATTTTCCCATTTAAGTGCCCATAGATATTCTTCGAATCACTTTCAGTGATTAATTTCCATTACACGAATACCCAATCCCCGTTTTGGAAATTTGGGTGGTTTCCAACAGTCACTTTTTTTTTTTAGGTTGCCATATTGGGGTTCTTTTGGGTTTTTTTAACATCTTTATTGGAGTATAATTGCTTTACAATGCTGTGTTAGTTTCTGCTGTATAACAAAGTGAATCAGCTATACATATGCATATATCCCCATATCCCCTCCCTCTTGCGTCTCCTTCCCTCCCACCCTCCCTATCCCACCCCTCTAGGGGGTCACAAATCACCAAGCTGATCTTCCTGTGCTATGCGGCTGCTTCCCACTAGCTATCTATTTCACATTTGGTAGTGTATATATGTCCATGCCTCTCTCTCACTTCGTCCCAGCTTACCCTTTCCCTTCCCCGTGTCCTCAAGTCCATTCTCTACGTCTGTGCCTTTATACCTGTCCTGCCCCTAGGTTCTTCAACAGTCACTTTTGAAAACAAAAGTTCAGTGAATGTCTTTGTAGACATATTTTTGTGTACATCCATGACTTGGTTCTTAGGATTCTGTCCTGTAAATGAAGTTATGGGGTCAAATTTATGCATCTATTTCATGCTTTTGGTGTCATTGCTAAATTGTTCTTTGACAAAGTTCTCTCCAGCTGCAGTGTGTCAAATTGCTTACTTCCAAGCGTACTATCAGCTTTATGGGGATTATGGGGTTTTTTTTATTTTTTTTTGTGTGGTACGCGGGCCTCTCACTGCTGTGGCCTTTCCCACTGCGGAGCACAGGCTCCGGACGCGCAGGCTCAGCGGCCGTGGCTCACGGGCCCAGCCGCTCCGCGGCATGTGAGATCTTCCCAGACCGGGGCACGAACCCGTGTCCCCTGAATCGGCAGGCGGACCCTCAACCACTGCGCCACCAGGGAAGCCCCAAGGGGATTATGTTTTTAATGTTTGCCAGCTTCACTGGTGAAAACCACCTAGAATTCTGAATGACTCTAAGAAGATGAGTGTATACAGTTTGCACAAGGTGAGGCCCATGTAGATGGGCCGTGTAAACCTCTCAACTGAGGGATCATAGGAGCCGCTGGGGGCAGTGGCATGATTGTGCAAGAGCAAGTAGTGGGTCCTTCCCCGGTGCAAGTCCCCACTGTGTTAGTGAGGGAGCATCAGTCCTTTTCCCCCAGGGACACCCCAGTGGCTTCTGGAAGTCCTCAGAGCGCTCCGTGTGTCCCCACAAATAAGCCTGCCTCCTGGTGGGCCAATCACCACTGGCCCACGAGCTCTGCCTGCAAAGCCCCTGGAGGACCCTCCTGCTTCCCCAGACTCACAAGGACACTGTAGACCCCCGGGAGGTCTCAGAGCTGCCGGACCTCCAGGCTGCAGGCTGGCGCTGGGCAGAGGCCAAGAGAGAAGGCGCCTTTCCTCTCACTCAGAGGTGGCCTTAAAGCATAGAATTTTCAAGGAAAATTCTCCACATGAGCCTGTGCAGCTGAAGGTGGAGAGGCAGGGGTGTTGGGACTGGAAGCTTTATTCTCGCACATGCGTGACTGACACATGGAACCTGGGTTGTCACCTTAAACATCTACATGTGACCTTTTCATGTGACCTGAGCTTCTTCACAACGTAGTGGCTGGGTTCTAAGGGTGAGCATCCTGACGGAGAGAGAGCCAGGCCCAGAAGTACCACTTCCACCACACCCTGTTCATAGAGATGGTTCCTACAACAGCCCAAGTTCAAGGGAAGGAGAACTATGCTCCAGCTGTGTGTGGGGTGCAGCAAAGTCCTGGAAAAATACATGTGAGACCAGAAACATGACTGCAGCCTCATCTGGAAAATAGCATCTACAACACTGATGAGTCATCAGTATTACCTGCGGGTTGCTACCAAGCTGCCCCATTTCAGGGGACTCTTCCTGCTCTTCTGATCAGCAATTTTCCTCTAAATATAGGTTCTAGAATTTGAGTCACTTATGGGGTAATTGAGGGCAAATAATGACAGCACAATGAGTTCCAGCGAAGCATGAATAAAGCTTTAACATGAACACAGTTTCAGAATCTCTGACACAGCTTCTGCGGGAACGTGCAAATCGTACAAATGTAAACTCACAAGCTTCTTGTTTCAAAGTCCAACGTGATCCCTGGGAAATTCTTTCTGAAGTTGCCATGTAAGTCTACTCCGGCTGCCATAGTAAGAAACCACAGACCTGGCAGCTGACAGAACAGAAATTTATTTTCTCACTCTTCTGGAAGCTGGACATCTGAGATCAAGGTGTCACAGGGTTGGTTTCTTCTGAGGGCCTCTTTCCTTGGCACAGAGATGACCGCCTTCTGGTGTCTTCACGTGCTCTTCCCTCTGTATGTGTCTGTGTCCTAACTTCCTCTTCTTATAAGGACACCAGTCGTATTGAATCAGGGCTCACTTTGGTGACTTCATTTTACCTTAATTACCTCTTTAATGACTCTACCTCCAAATACAGTCACATTCTGATGTCCTGGGGCGAGGATTTCAGTGTATGAATTTTTTTTTTAAAGCTGTTTATTTTTATTTTATTTTTGAAATATTTTCTTGGCCATGAGGCATGTGGGATCGAACCCACACCCCTTGCATTGGAAGCGCAGTGTCTTAACCACTGGACCACCAGGCACGTCCCTCAGTGTATGAATTTTGATGGGACACAATTCAGCTCATAAGAGTCTCCATTGTAGAAAGTCTTATGACAGTGACCTCGTAGGATACTCTGGAGTCACATTGCCATCTACCTTCTGGACATTTCGAGTTTGATAATCTTCCTTTACTGACTCTCTCCTTATCCTGATTTTTCTGTTTCTATTTAGACTACTTTGGTCTCTCCAGGCACCAGGACAAAAATGAGTAAATGAAAAGCAAACAATAACAACAAAATCCCAGACCCTCCGTGTTAAGCGTGCTTTCTTTTTCTACCCCGTTTCTCACTAAGTCCTAATATTATTCCTCTGAAGTGATTCTCACTTTGCCCCTTCCCTTCCTCACCCCACTTCAGGCCTTTCTCTGTCTCACCCTCTGGCAGGATTATTTCTTTTCTCCTAACTGTAAATCAGTGATGTTTCCGGTGCAGTGCTTGACTTAATCCTGCCCTATTCTTTCCTTTCCGAAGTGTGCTCTGAGCATCCTGTGATTCTGGGGCACCGTGTGGGGTCACTGTTGCTTTTCACAGACCATTTCCTGGCTCCTTCTGGAAACATGGTAAGATGGCAATTTCTGCCTCTTTGAACGTGAGTGTCATAATTGGCTTTGACCAATGGAATGTGAGAGGAAGTAACCAAAGTTACTTCCCGGTGGAAGTCTTAAGACCCAGTGTGTCACTTGCCATGCTTCTCTCTTCCTCTGCCTCAGTGTCTGGTAACAATCCCAAGGATGTCTGTTGCATAGGCCTGGGTCCAGGGCGGAGCCCCTCCATGAACACGGCAGGTGTAGCCTGGGCAATGAATAAACCTTTACTGTTTTAAGTCACCATCATTAGGGAATGGCTTGTTAGGTCTGCATATCCCAGCCCCACCCACTTACAACAGGCTGTCCATCATGGGTCCTCACCTCTCCACCACAGGGGTGCGTCTATGGCCCAGGCTGACTAAACAATTACCCTTCTCCTCCAGGGCTCAGTAAGACCTGCACCCTAAAGGAACCAATCTGAGATGGATGGGAAGTGATACTGGAGAGAGACTATATCTTCCCTTCTGAGCTCCTAGGTGGTAAATATCACGTAAGCATAGAGTGACGGCACCTCCTTGCCTGCCACGTGCCTGAGAGAAAAACCAACACAAAGGAAAGCAGAATCAAGAGATGTGGGGCAAAATCTCTCACAGATTTCTGGTGACGTGGCTTTAGTATTTGGACTCAGAAATGAGCACAACCTCCGGACTTTGTGTGGTAGGGATAGACCTTGCTTTGTGTTTAGAAGTGAGAGCTGAGTTTCTTATTCTCAGACTCCCATTAATTCTCATTTCCCTCCATCCCCCACCAATAAGATAAGTCTGTAAGATTACATGTAAGTCTATAGATCAGGTGTATGACTCTTCTAGATTACTCTTTCCAAACTATCCGTTTCATCTGTGACTGTCTTTTACTTAAGTATTTCCAATGTTTCCAGCTTTTTGCAGAATGAACTGCTCAGTCCAAGCTCCACCTTGGACATTGCGGACCCTGACCTGCTGCCGTCCTCTCCGTGCTCATAGCCCCTGTTGCTCTGCAGGAGCCTCATCCTTTGGTCAGAGCACTTTGCTCGTAGGTCACTTGAGTATCCCTTACACTGCATTGTGTCTATCCTTCTGCCCATCCTTTTCCTTCTCTGAAACATCCTCAACTCCACTCAGAGAGCTTACACCTCTTCTTCCTGACTCAGATCAAAAGCCTAACTTTCAATAAGGCTTCTTTTGTTTCTAATCTTGACCTTGGGAAATAACGTGTATCTCCCATCGGTTGTAAGAACAGCTTGATGTATTAGGAGGAAGCAAAAACCTGCATTTCTCAATTGCTGACCGTGGTCTTGGTGACTTGAGCTTGTGCCTTTGTTGGTTAATTTGGAGCAATATTACCCATCTTCTTCTATACTGCAGACTTGCTGAGAAAACCAGCAAGAGTTTATGTTTAAGAACAGACTGTGTAGACTGAGAATTTTCAGCAGTGCTTCTCTGTCACTGCGTGGTTTAGTGGTTATTTGTGTGTGTATCGTCTCTCACCGACTGTAACTTTTCCAAGGAAAGATCAAGGTGGCCGCGTCCTTAAAGTACCCCTTAGATCAGTGTCTTGAACACAGAAGGGCTTTAATATACTCTACTCCTTCAAAAAACAAATCATAGAAGAATATGGTTGAAAGACAGCTGTATCTAACTGAACTTATACACTCTAGATTTTAGAAATTTGTACCATTAAAGAAAACTTAATTCCAATGGAAAGCTTACAAAAGTTTTATAATCTTTAGAAAAATATCTTTGGCAAAATCAATGTAAAATATCGCTGTGCTTTACAGTGACTGCTTTGAAATATGTTTTGGTACTGCTACCTTGATTTCTGTCATCTTATGATTTCCTCCTGGATTCGAGATAATACAATTGATATGAACTAAAAAATATGTATCTTCCTAAAATAAAAAACAGACAAAAATTGCATTCACAACTTAATTCCAATAGCTAGTTGGAATCTCAGATTGTACTGCACTGGGGAACACCCCTCCCCTTTGTCACTGTCAGGAATAAAATCTATGGGTCTTGGCTTCTGTGCTCTGGAGAAGAATAGAAATCTTGGGATGGCCTGTGCTTTGTGCTTCCTCAGTCATACAGTCATTTATGATCATCTATGAGCTCCTCAATCATAACAAACTTCTGACTGCAGCTGCAAACATCTCATTTTAATTGTCTTTCCAGACCGAGGCACAACCTTTACAATATTATGAAACTCTTGGAAGCTGTGTTTACAGTGTTATGAATCTCACTTTGACCTGTGTTGGTCCCTAATGTTTTTAAAGAACAAAGTACCACAGCTTGCATTGCTTTTGGAGCTAATCTGGTTACAGCCCCATCATTCCACCCCTGAGGAAACTGAGGCAGGAGTGGCAAAGTGACCTTCCAGGTCCCAGGTCTCACTCGGGCAGAGTTAGGGCTGGGACCCACTCTTCTTAAATTCAGTGTCCTGGGATGGGGTCTCCTGGGTGTGCATCTCGCCTAACACACATTGTATCAGCCTGTGTGGGAGGGTCTATGCCGGCTGTCTCCCTCCTATCAGTGTCACTCAGGTCCCTAAGGTCCCCCCTCTCGATTCAGCCAGGCAAAGGGCATGAAGTGCTATGGGTTGCGTGAAGCCACAGACACTCATGCGTCATGCTTGGGGCTGTCATCATCCTTATCCTAGTTGCCTACAGAAAAGACTGATCTTCCATCTGGATTAAAGAGATGTATCAATACACTTGTCCTTTGGGTTGTGCACAAGTCTGTGAAGCTCTGTTGCACTTAATGTGGGTTTGGAGGATTTTAGGGAACCAGGAGTGTTGAAGTAAAGAGGTGCCTGTAGACTGAGCCAAGTGTATTTTATCAAAACAGCAGAGAGAAGATCTGTGGAGCACAATTGTGCATTGTGACAAGTAAAACGATCAGCTTTTTTTTTAAGTTCTGGAAGAATTTTCTCTTAAGAAGGATCTGTTCACTGACAGCTGTTGCCCTGTTGAGGATGGGATGGGATTAAAGCATCCATGAGGATCCTGGAACTAGTCCTTTCACATTCAAGAAGCCACGGTGGAGAGTCAACCTCAGAGAGTCAACCCCTGTCAGGGGGGCTGTTTGGGATCCGAGATGATCACAGACTCTGTCCTGCGGAAGCCCAAACTTTATTATGTGTTTATGTAAGAACACCAGGGAGACATTGATAAGTTCCAGAAGAGTGGTAAAAAGTGATGGCTTCATTCAGAGGAGGGCCAGCCAGCTTCCCACTGGGTCCTGAAGAAGGAAAGAAGGAAGATCAATTCTTCACGTCTTTTGACTTCAGGAAACTGGCGCAAGTAGCTTATTAAAAGGGGCTAACTTCACACCATGTGCTTTCCTGAGACTCAAGTGGGGAAGAAAGTTTTACCTGCGTTCTAATTTCAAACATGGATGCTCATTCCAGTTCTAGAAAGTCATTGCTTCGCTTAAATATAGACTCTTCTTATATGGAAGGTCATGTGTGAGCCTGTTCATTAAAATATTTTGTGGTAAATAAACATTAATTCTTAAAATTAGGGAGTTCATCGTACCTTAATTGATTTAAGAGACTTTTAAACTTTATGAAAGTTGATAACAGTGATGTTATCTGAAGTTGGATTTTAAGAAAACACCTTAGATCTTTGCCTCCTTACCCTCAACCATAAGTTAACATTTCCTAAGCTCTTATGATCATTTCTATCTCATTTCCATTGGGAATGTCCACTGTGTTAGATCCAAGGACCAACATGACTGCAGAACTGAGAATAATGAGAAAGCCAACTGAAGAAAGGAAGTGACACAAGGCAGCTTTAGCCTGTAGACTATTTTTCTCTCTATTGAATATCTATTTTCCCTCTTTTAGACTCTGTTCTTCATGAAAGAAAAGATTTTATCTCACTCATTCTTACATTCATTATATCTAACATGGTCTGTGGCATGCACAGCAGGTCTTTCCTGACAACTAGATTCAAAATGAGTAGGGGAATTTCCTGGCGGTCCAGTGTTTAGGACTCAAAACAAGTAAATGAATGAACAGGGACTTCCCTGGCCATCCAGTGGTTAAGACTTCACCTTCCAATGCAGGGGGTGTGGGTTCGATCCCTGGTTGAGGAGCTAACATCTCACATGCCTTGCAGCCAAAAAAACCAAAAAATAAAACAGAAGTAATATTGTAACAAATTCAATAAAGACTTTAAAAATGATCCACAAGATATAATGAAAACCAAAATATATATTAAAAAAAGTGAATGAATGAATGAACAAACAGGAGAATATTCACCCTTTCTACTTTTAATAATGAACCATTCCATGTATTGAAATCATATCCTAGGAATGCCTATCCCCACATCACTTGAATGTGCACAAAATGTAGGCTGATGTTTTGTGACGACCACTCTAACTCAGCACACTGCAGACACACAGGGTGGAATTCACCGTCATGGCACAGGTAGTGGGCAGTGTCCAGCCTTTTGTAGATAAGGTAGGGTATCATTATGATACTCTAAATCTAGTGATTTTTGTTTAACTGAAGGAAAAGAGAATGAATAGCAGAAAGCAGACGTGAAAACTGAGGGGCTGGAAAACCTGTGAACTCAGGTGTCATGGAGGTAAGAACTAGATAACAATGAAGTAGATAACACGGATGGGATTGCTCAGGAAGTAAGCATGTTCCTCTCACACGAAAGTAACAAAATTATTCACAATAGGAAGGACACCGTTATGTGTTAGAGAAAACTCATCATCGCACATTCTGGGAAATTAAATGTCCAGGCTTGGCTAACACCAAGGGCATCTTGACTCTCACTCCATCTTCATCACCCTGATTTGACACCCCAGGTGCTCAACCGGATCTTATTTTGTATCACTGTTTCTAGTAAATTAAGATACAGTGAAATTAAATTGTCTTCAGCAGAACCTATAAGAACTATAATTTCAGCACAACACTGAATTCTGAAAAAGACTGTACCTCATGTTTTTGTCTATGAAAATGGATATGATGATAGTGCAAGTGAGGACATCAAATCTACATGCTATGTGAAGCTAGGGGACTAGAGAGAAATCTAAGTCTAATGAAAACAATAAAAATAAGTAGTCATTAAAGCAGTTTACAAATAACAATGGTCATAGCAACTTGTGACAACTGCATCAAATAGAAACATTTATTTGGTAACCTTGGTTGCAGCAAAAGAGCATAAAGACAAAATTGTGCAGTGACTCCAATAACATTAATTTGTGCACAGAAATAAGATGAACCAAAGGACAGCCACTAAGTTTGTGTTGGGCAAAACAATGTCCCCCTCTCCCAAAGGGTCCACATCGTAGTCCCTGGAACCCAGGAATACGTATGTTACATGACAAAGAGGAATTAAAGTTGTAGGTAGAATTAAAGTGGTTAAGTAGATGCCCTTAAAATAAGGAGATTATCCTGGATTATTTGGGTGGGTCCAATCACAAGGTCCTTAAATGTGGAAGAGGAGACTGAAGACGTCAGGGTCGGAGAGATTTGAAGATGCTACTCTTCTGGTTTTAAAGATGAAAGAAGGGGCCATGAATCAAGGGACAGGTAGCCTCTGGAAGCTGGAAAAGGCATGTAACAGTTTCTTTCCTAGAAGGAAGACAGTTCTGTTGACACCTCGATTTTAGTACAGTGAGACCCATTTGGGACTTCTGATCTCCAGAATTTTAAGATAATAAGTGGGCACTGTTTTAAGCCACTGAGGCTGTAGAATTCGTTATGACAGCAATAGGACCCTAATATAAAGATGTTTTCATACGATTCATACAATGGTAGAATGTATATAGAACAAATAAATTACTTTCAAATAAATTAAATAAGAAGGAGCAGACTAGAGTTAACTTTTAAACATAACTTCTAATATCTGGTCAACCCTGAAACGACTGAGACTTGTGTCTGGAGGGCACATATTTACTCACTTCTGAAGGAAAGACTGTGTGGATGTGGAGGCTGCTGCAGTGAATGTACCACAGCTGGGCTTTGACAGAAAACATACAAAAGTGAAGGCTAATTAAGCCTTAGGCTTGGGGGAATGTATGAATGTGTATATGAGAAAACACTTTTCCCACTTCTGCAACTCTAAAAAATAAAGCAAAAGTTGATGGAAAATTATGTTGAAAACTCCAAGTGTGGGAACTAATTACACTTTATTGATATAGTATTGAATAGCAAAAACACATTCACAGAAGTTCTAAAGGAAAAAACTCAGAAAATGAGGCATAATGTAAGTTTACTTGCATAATTCTCTAGTGGAAATGAAAGACAGGGCAAGGGTGGGTCATGTGTTAAGATTCTTGTTCTGCCTCCCAGAGACAGGCTCTCTCAGCTCTAACTTTGAGCCAACACTTGGGGGTACCCAGTTCCTGTCATGCACGGGTCTTTGCCTCTCCCAGGATAGATGAGCAGCTTGTTTCTAGCGGAAACCCCAAGTATGGAGGAGACCATTTTCAGCTTCTACTCAAAAATAGAACACAGAGTGAAGTCCACACTCTATATAGGGAAGCGGGCTCTGTTATCCTGCCACGACTGGATTGTGTTCAATTCCTGTTTCTACTGGGTATTTTAAATCTTGACACTCTCTATATGTAGATATGTATCCATATCTCCATCTTTCTATGTATATGGAGCGAAGGGCAGGGCCTTTGACCAGAAGTTTGACCTTATCAGAAATGATGAGTAGCCTGTGGGATGTCTGGCTTTTTGGAGAGAACATGGAGAATGTTTTTCTATGGTTCATTAAGTTGGGAAAGAGATGTCTTGATCTTTTTATTTTGTAAATACATGCAGAAATGAAAAGACTTGAAGAGTCAGCAACGGAGTTTCAGCAAGACTCTTCTTCAGCTAAATTGGATAGTGAAGAAAGTAGAGCCTTGAGTGGTGGCCATCCAGTTTCACATTTTGGAAAGAAGGAGACAATGTCATCTCCTCTATGAAAATGGAGGCACAAGAACGCAAATCAGTGTACAGCTTTGTTGTAACATATTGTACCATGAATTAATACGAATACATTAATAAAGATTCTTTTGGTTCGTTTTGGAGATTTTTTTTTCTTAAAAAAAAAGATCAGTTTTCAAGTTTGAGAAGCATGGCATAACCTAAAAGAGTACAGCTTTCAACCAGGAAGCCTAGGTGGTCTTTTTTTTTTTTTTCTATTTTTACCTAGCTGTGTGATCTGAAATGACACAACTAATCCTTTGTTATTTAAATGGAGTCACAGGGAACTAGTCAGTCTGTATGCATATGTTTGTGCAAATTATACATCCTGATATTATGCGGTGGGAGTCATCAAACCTCAATTTCTTCATTCATAGACACTGCTTTTCCAAATATTGGGTTGGCCAAAAAGTTCGTTCGGGTTTTTCTGTAGGATGTAATGGAAAACTTCAACGAAGTTTTGTCCAACCCAATACTTTCTTCTCCATCTATCCTATTGTATTCAACATTGAAAAAACAATTTAATTTTTACTTATCAAAATGTCCTTTTCAACTTGAAAACCCAAATTAACATGCCTCTGATTTTATGCTATTTTTCCCGTTTAGTCAGTGACAGTTCCTTGAGTTTATGATCTAAGCCTACAATTTTGTACTGTGGGAGTATTTACAATAATACTAAGCACATAGTAGATGACCAATGAATTGTCTTATCTAGTTAGCAGTAGCTTCAGCAGCAGTAGTAATTGTAGTCACCGCATAGATATTTTCAGCAATTTCACTGTTTTAAAGTTTGCTGCTTAACTCTTCCTAAGTTTTATTTTAACTAGAGAATTAGTGAGGGGATTTATAAAATATTCAACATTTGTGTTGTGTTTTGCCAAGAGAGAAGTGATCATTTTTATACAGTAGAATTACAAAGAAGACTTTCTCCCTTTATACTAAGTTGCAAAGGTAAGAAAATAACCTATATCAAATTTATTCACTCAGTTAAATTCAAGTTTACACACTTATAGGTGATATTAACATTGGCTTTAAGTAATAATATTTAAGTGAAGAAACAGGAGTTTACGGATGACTAAGAATTTTTCAGTTTTAAGAAATAGAAATAAACTCTGGTTAAATCAAGGACACAGGAAGTTTTTATAAGGCTATGATTTAAACAATAAGATGAAAGAGGAAACTGAATCAGCAGGTTTAGCATCTCCAGAGACCTCTGTAGGATGCTCTGATCCTGAGTGTCCCTCTGCTCCAGGGTATCATTACAGGGTAAGTGGGATGATGGATCTGGTTTGGTCCACATGCATCCAATAAAGGGAGAGTTCCTGAAAAAGCTGTTACTAAAAGAAGTGGTGATGGATGGTGGATTGCAAAAATGACATATGTCCTTTATGGTAAATGGTCAGTTTCCAACAGAGTAGAGAAATTATCATGAAAGCATTTACAATCATATGTTTTTAATTTTGGAAAGCAAATTTCCATTAAACCACAATGGATTTTAATGTTAAAAGGAATTTTGAAAAGAAATTACATTCTGTACAACTTAGTTTCTTATGCTGCCCCCAAGATAGTAGGTAAGAAATGTTGCATATTTTTGTGACTTTGACATAAAGAACTTTTAAACTGCTGTATCTGATAATATTTATTCAAATTGCCTTCAGTGAAACAGACAGTACATAGACCAGCAATTGTTGAAGCATCATAAAAGAAAGGGAATGATACCTGGCCACTAAGTCATAGGAAAGGACCAAATGGCAGCTCTTTTGCCTAATGAAATGTCTAGCTTTATTTAGATTCTTATGGATTAATCTGGGGGAGGTAATACCATGTAAGTGAAATGAACAAATAGAAACCTTTCATGAGAAGTGAAAATTGTACTGAAAGACTCTTAAGAGATAAGGGTCTAACAGTCTAAACCAGGAAAAGGCAGCTTTGGAGGCAGAATGTCAAGAGTAGATTTTATGCAGGGACCTCATCTTCCTTGTTCATTTTAATATCCAGATCCCAGAATAGTTGTTACATTGAAGGCATGCAATAAAAAGTGCAATGAAATGAATGAAATAATAAATGGAAGGTTGCTGAAGCACAAAGTGGTAGGGATCCAAGTGTGATCTTCTAGCTCTGTCACTGAAACTAACTAGCTGTATGGCCATGTTCAACCTTGACCTTTTCTAAGACTAATTTTTAGATGATGAGGTTGAATTAGATCACCTCCAAAGTCTTCCTCAGAGAAGTTAATGAGCAGCACAATCATCATAACTCAGGAGTTCTCCTCCAGCAGCTCTTTTAAATGCCACATGTCACCAGGCACAGGCAAGTTCAAAGCAAGCTTACATAACCAAGGAAACATAAAATCTTCTCTCCCTTTTTCCATCCAGTGTGGTCCCACTTTCCTTGCCCTCTGTTGCTGATAGTAAAGAGTAATGTAGTAATCAATGAGGGCTTGAATTGAGTACCCTTCAATAGTGGACTTTTAAAAATTAGAAGTGTGATGTGGATATCTGAGTAGAGGGTTCTGTCCAGCTCTCTGTGTCAGAGAATCCCATGGTTCTAGCTAAGTGTGTTTGCTTTTTCCACTTCTTCTCCCTAACTCTGCAGGGCATGAAGTCTCCATTGGTCACATTTTCCCTTGAATAGGGGGTCACAGGGTCACATTTTCCTCTTTCTTTGTAAGTCTGGTAATTTTGGATTGTGTCTTGGTCATTGTGAATAATATGGCATAGAAACTCTTCTGTTATGTTCCTCTGGCAGGTCTTGATTTTTTTGTTTTCACAGGCAGTTAACTTGATTGGACTCAAGCTCCAAGCACTGTCTTCCTCCTGGTGGGTAGCGCCCAAAATATCTGTTCAGTTCTTACAACATTAGCTATGCTGCTTGTGATCTGTGTGCACAGGAGGGGTTCAGGACCAGTAAGAGCTTAGTGTGGAGTTGATATCCCAAATCTCCAGCTCCCCATCTAAGTCTCTCCTTTCAGGGATTTCCCCCCATCACTTTCTAGCTGCTGTAGTTTCCCCGAAATCTGTCCTCTGATTCCTCAAGCCTGTAATACAGCAGGTTTCTATGTGAGTTTTAGACACCTTATAGGCAGGTGACTAAAGCCTGCTTTCTGGTAAAAAAAACTTTAAAACAAGAAGAGGAAAGAAAAAAGAAACTTGAACTTCACACTATACTATTTGCTTCCTTTTGGTCACCCTCTAGTTCCTCTAAGGTGTTGTTTTGTGTACGTTGTTCAGATTTTATGTAGAAATATTCAAGAGGGTTGGTCAGTGTGAGGTATTTGGCCATAACCAGAAGGGGAACTGCTGAGGCATAACAAGGTTAATTATTTCAGAGTCTAAATAAAGTAATGGATTTGAAAGGAGTAGAGAGGAAAGTTTTTCTCCCTCTCCGGAGATGTGCCTACATTTTGTATATTAGTACTGTTTCAGATTGAGCCTCCAGTTTGGGGGCTTTTGTTTTGTTATAAACAGAAAGTAAGACAAAGAAGAAGAAACCGCTGGGAGGACCAGGTTTCCCAGGTCTCTGGAGCAGAAATTCACAGGGAGTTCCATCCAGATCTGTCATGTTTATGAATCAGATAATGGAAGTGGTGTAAATATACCCAAACAAAAGAGGTAGATGAATTGTCTCTTGAGTGCACCTGGTGTTCCCTTTATATCTGTCAGGCGCACTCATGAACAAGGGTCATTTGAAAAGTCAGACCTTCACAGGCTGTGCTGAGAATGGAAGAAATCAGGTATCTGGACTTGGGACACTGGGGACCACAGATGAATTCAGGCTGGTCAGACACGAAGGGTAGAGTGAGATCCTAGTCATTAGCCATACGACCTTTAGGCTAAACTAGGACACTTTTGGCACTAATAATTACTCCAGGTTGATTGGTTATAAACTGGGAATGTCTTGGACAGTGTGACATGTGATCATCCACTCCTAGGTTCATTTCTATTTCTCATCTCCAACCCTCCACCGAAGCAGCAGGGGCCCTCAACTCAGAATGTGTAGTTCTTCTCTGGAGCAGCCCTGGTTGGTTGACCCTACCTCTGTGCAGATGCTGACGGCTTCATTTCGTACCTTTGCCATGTCATAGCCTTCTGTGGACCTGGGATCCGTACAGACCTCTTGTCTCTCTTCCTATGATTTTCTCTCTACAGGCTGACAAGAATTTTCCCCAGCAATGACGCTCTTACTCATTTCCTGGACCAAGGAAGCTGAACGCTTGAGTTAAATGCAATCCTACCTTTTCAAAATTTCTCTGCTAACCATTTACTGGGGACAGTTGGTGCACATTCATGTCTTTACCATAATGTGAAAAAACATGAATCTAAGGCACAGATAACAGAAGTGAAATTGACTCTCTTATCCCTGATGATTCCCAAGGGTGGTTGCTGTGTGAGCAGCTTAGGGACCACTACTGCATTTCCAAATTGTGGCTCTCCATTTACATTACACCCTAATATTCTCCAATACTGGTAAATATAATCCTTAGTCATCTTTGACTCAGCCTAGAATATTTTACAATTTAAACAAAGAAAATTATTTGAACATTTTTTTCCATTAACAGGTTGTAACATGCAATGCAGTGTTTAAGTAGTTTGCGTATGTTCATAATTCCTTGGCGTCCCTAACTTTCATTCTGTGGTGGCTGCAGACCTACCACAGCAGAAGAGAACAAAGCGCTTTAACCTTTGAAAACGTAGAGTCTTATGATAGCAACAAAATTCAAAGAGGCCTCTAATTAGAATATTCGTACCAGCCAATTTTTATGCCACTTCTGCTCTGTATAATTTCCCAGTTATGCTATTTCATTCAAATTATTTTATTTTTGAATTTTTAAAGGATATCAGTTTAAAATCTATTTATTCAGAAGGGGCATTAAAAGGTCTTCAAATTCTTCTTAAGCAACGATACTTTTGACCAAACTTTTAGTTGAGCTCTTTTCCCACTTGATTTTACTGCAGATTTTAGTACTAGAGTTGTGAGCTCCTGCCTGGAAAGTATTGTTCGTTCAGTGCACTGTTGTTAAAATGAATGAGGAAGCCTCAGGGGGCCATGAGGAGCTCTTTTTCTGGGCAGGTATGGGCGCTTCCCTACCATGGCCTTATATTCAGGAGACCCATGCATTCAGGTTATTTGCTTGGCTGTAGACCTTTTGGTTAACCCTCCGCTGTAGAAGTTGATTTAATATTCTGAAAAGAAAGACACAATGAGAGAGAGGACTGGAGTGAAATCTCCAGTAGAACGGGAAACAAAAACCAGACAGACAAGCTGGTCTCAGTTACTTCTCAATTTCCAAATCGTACAATTACCACCCATCTCCAGAGCTCAGGCTTTGGGGTCAGATGACCTGAATCTTATCACTGACTCCATCACTTACCCTGTGGGTCAGACACATTATCTGAATTGGTGAAGCCTTGGTTTCTTACTCTGTAAAATAGAAATTTTCACAGCAACATATTGGGATTAAATTAGATTAAATAACATAATGAATGTTACATGCCTGTGCCTGCCATGGAGTAATGAGAGACAATATATATTAATAACTGGGCAAGGGCCAGACCACATGTAAAGATAGAACTCTGACCCACCATCTGTCACAACCAGCCCAGGAGGCCTTCTTGTAGGAAGTCAGACCACTATCTCTAGTGACTGATCCCGGAAACCAAACTCCTGGAACCATCTGCCCTAAATAAGCAGCTGCCCTAATTTTTGTCCTGCTTCCAATTTAGGACGAGTGAGATAAAGCAAAACGTGCACCCCTAACCAATCATACGGGATGCCCTGCTTCTACTTAGCCCACCTCCTGCCCCCCAGGCCAACAGCCTCCAATCAGGGCACACCTGCCCTGTCCCTTTTTTTTTTTTTCCTGTAAACCTTTCCCACTCCTCTGCCTGCCTTTGAGTCTCTGCCAAAACACAAGTGATGGTGAATGACTCCTTTGCTATGGCAAGCTCTGTATAAATAGCTTGTGTCTTTCTCATGTGGATCCTCTTTGTGTATTTCCATAGTATTATTCAATAAATATTATGAATAACAATAAAATAATTGTTGAATTAAATAGGAAATCAATGAATACATCTCCAGACGACTCAGACTTATATGAATTTAGCTCATTTTATGTTCCTATTTTTCTTGATTTTACTAGAATTATTATCTGAAATTCATTTCACTTTGCTTAATCTTGATTTTCTAGGTAAATTATTGATGGGAATTTTGTCCGGTTTACATGCCCTGTTATTGGCTTGCTCCACTGGATAACTTTACAGTGAATCTGTCTTTCTCTTCTAAGGTCCCAGCCCCCTGACTCACTGTCTGAGATTGGACCACGTGCAGGAGGGGACAGTGGCTTTCACAGCAGACCAGGTCCTATCCGTTGCTTCTCCTGATCTTTCAGGCTTGTCACAATGCTCAGGTGGAAATTGGTTTGGGCTCTTGAATATATTCTTCAAAAAGCCCTGTGGATTTCTTGGCTTAGTCCCTTGTAGTTGTAGAGTTGTGTACAAATTGATTCTTTCACAATTCATTCCAGTATTTCTAATGGGTATTGAATTTGAGCTAGTCATGTCTAGATTTCTGAAGCTTTTCCTTTTAGAGATTTTCTCCTCTTATGTGAAGAAAATGCATCACTTTTCTACCCTTTATCAATCTCTTGGATCCTATCTGCTTTTTTGATAACTGCTGAAAACCCAGTAATTAATCTCCATGATCACAATTCTTAGTGGCCCCATGGTTATCTTACCTATCAATGTTCTCGGTGACACTATGGAGATGAATCACAGATATACACGTTGCAGAAGACACCCCATGTCTGACCCTTTCTATTCTGTGACCTCCCAGCTTAGAAACGTCCAGAATCTGTAGGCCTAGACCTCTGACCAACTGTAATGCACAACCTCCTATGAACAAGATCAAAAAACAATTTAGTTATCATGTAATCTGTTACACAAACTTCTTCAGTCCCTAAACACACAGGAAAGAAAGACAAAACAAAACAAATCACTGAATGTGGTTTCAATAGTGTCAATTAAATGGGGATAAAATGAGGATAATTTACAGCAGTAATTTAGTTAAATTGTTGTGCTTAACAATGGGTGGTCTGGCACAGAGCTAGTTAGAAGTGGAAACAATACAGCCTGTAATTTTACTGTTAATTTCAGCCTTGACAGATGCTAAGTTTAAGCAGAGGAAGTCCTGGTCAGGGGGGAGAGAAATGACCTATTTCTAGCTACCATGAAAAGCAGTCATGAGAGGATATAGTTACATATTCATTTTTTGAATAGTTACATACTCATTCAAATGAAACATAAAGAACCCAGTTCTGGATGGGATTTTAGTTCTGGTCACTTTGTAACTGAGGGTCTGGGGTAGGAAGAAATCAGTGTGATTTTTTTTTTTCTTTGTAAAATAGGGAAGAGGAAAATATTACCTACTATCATATCTGATCAGGAGGTTATTTTGAAACTAACAGGAAATGGTGGAGAAGGAATATTACAAAATGTAAAGCATTAAGTGCATGTGAGATATGGCTATTATCATCCCCATTGCACGTTGTTGTCAAATGTTTGTACTTTATGTCTGACATACAAATGCAGATTCACGGGTATGTTTGGGGATAAGAAAACACAGAGAGAATTTTTAAATTAAAGGTACTGGTGTTACACTTTCATGAATTAGAAAGTATTTAAGAAAGTCAAACCTTCCATTGCCTTTACCTGGGCATTTGCCTTTGCCGACTAGCCAATCAGGCTTTCACCATTTCTTTTTGTTGGCGGTGTCAAGATATCCATGGGCTGGTCCAGGGGCAGAAAACTTAAGAGTCAATGGGGTTCAACTCCAGGACTCCGTGGTGAAATAGGCAAGGCTTCCTCCAGTGGATGAGGAAGAGGACGGTGTGGTCCTGCAGAAGGTATAGCTGCCAGAGACGCTACAAGAAAGATGACAAGAGAATCATGCAGGCATGTGTGTGTCGGGGCAGCAACACCAGGCTCTGGAAACTTGGAACTGACAAATTTCTGCTCTCACAAGTCTGAGATGGGGGCCCTTGAACTTGCAAGAAAAGATCCCTATCTAACATGCATTTTAAGACGCCACCAATTTTTTAAATAAATGTATTCTTTTTAGAGGTTGTTATTAGTAAAATGATAGGTTATAATACTTAAGCCACCAAAATGTAATAGGTTACTTCCTAAATTCATTCTAAAAATATATATGAAAAATCTCCCAAATGCCAAATAGAATGCTGCATTCAAGACCATTTAAAAATGTGGTTGGAAAAATGAGGACCATCTAAATGGCCCTAGAGAGGAAATTTGTAGTGAAATCGCTTTGCCTTGGCTTCCCAGCTACCACTGTCAAGTGTGTGTCAACCAATAAATGGAGAATGTGCCCAGAGAGGTCCTCCCAGATTCCAAGGGCAGCAATGTGGCTCCATTTGTATTCCCTGATGACTTTTCAGTCCCAGCCACAAATCCAAGATATGGAAGAAAGGGCACCAAACCTGTTCCTACTTTGTGGGCAAAAGAGACACAAACAAAAGAAATTCCATAGAATTTTTTCCAGGTCTTACATATGGATGTCTACGTACTTAGGACACAGTTTGCCCAGGAATCCCACCTTTTCACTTGGCAGTCTGTCTACTGCTCCAGTTGGCTACTGGTCCTGGGCCATTAAGAAGGATGCTGTAATGACAGAAGGTAAATTTGATACTAGTTATTTTGGATTTGGTACTTGACCATGACTGATGAGATTTGTGTGCATATCGTAGACCAATACGCATTGTGAACCAATGGTTCATAAACATCTAAGCCATGCATTTCACCAGATTCTGCAGTCAAACCTCTAAGTCATTTCAAATATCTTATGAAATTTCACTTGAATGGCTGTGGTTTGCTCAGTAAGACTAAAAAAATCAAAGTATTATAAATCCCTAAAGCAGTCTATTAAACCTTCCCACAGAGAGTTATTATGTTTTCATATCCTACACAGCTCATTAAAAGTTCTTATTTTCCTCTTTTTAATGTTTGTTTAGTACCTTTCTGCAGCTCATGCATTTATTTTCTGGAATTAGGTTGATTTTTTCTCATTTGTTGCTTTTCTTTCAAAATGGAAATGGCATTATTTTTCTTATTATAAAATGAATGGGCAGTCACAGAAATAAGTCACATAGGAAAACATTAAATATTTAACCTACCTTTCCAAAGCTTTTTCAAGCACACATACACTCATATACATGTAATTATACAACAGATTATAATACGATATTATCAAATTACCTTACTAGTTTTAGATGCTTGAACTAGTTGACAACATCTGTTTGCCAAAGCCTCCCGCTTTCCTTAGCCTGTGCTAGATACTCTAGTAAGATACCCTCAGCTACCTCTTCCTCAGACCTGTTCTACCCGTGGTCAAAACAATGGTGTAGCTGCCTCAGGTAAGCAAGGAATTTCAGGGTGGCTGTTTTGCATCACTTTTCTGGCTCTCAGTGGCCCTCACCCAACAATCCTTGAAGACCTGATTTCTGAGCCCCTTGAGATTTTTCACTCTGCCTTCTTGGAGGCCTGTTGCTCTGTCTCTTAGGACTTGGATTTCCTGTTCTCTTGGATCCTTGATGGAACCCAGCTTACACACATGGCTCAGATTCACAGCCTAAAGTAAGATGTGCACAGCCTAAACACAGTCTGATTTGGTCACTTGATCCTGGATCCCTGACTTTGCCTTAATTAGGAGCTTCCAGAACCTATTCCAGGAACAGGAACTCTCACCTTTGCATATTGTCTCAAATCTTACAGTGTTTACAGTTCTGACAACAAAACCAAGTATTTTAATTGAATAATTAGAAATGAGTTGGAAACAACAACATCTGAAGGAATGTGTTTCATTTCCTAAGGCTTTGGTAATAGATTACCACAAACTTAATCATTTAAAGCAACAGACATTTATTCTCACCCCAGTTCTGGAGGCCAAAAATCTGAAACCACGGTGTCAGCAAGGCCATGCTCCCTCTGAAAGTTCTAGGAGAGAATCCTTCCTGGCCTCTTCCAGGTTTTGGTGGCCCCACCTGTTCTTTGACAGCATCACTCCAGTCTCCCCCTTCATCTTCACAAGGTCTCCTTCCCTCTGTTTCTCTGTGTCTTCTCTTTTTATACAGACACCAGTGATTAGGTTTAAAGTGCACCCTAATCCAGGATGAATTGACCACTAGGTCCTGAGCTAATTACATCTGAAAGACTTTATTTCTGAACAAGATCAATTCTAAGATTCTGGATAGACATGAATTTGTGGGTGACTCCATTCAGCCCACTACAGACAGCAATATATGGTTCCATCTCACAACTGGAACAGAACTCGCAGGACATAAGGGGAAATTAAGGACATGTCTTCAAAGAGATTCAAGTGTCATAAATGTTTTTCAAATAAATTCACCATCCAATTCCAACAAACAGGGATACGGAATATTATTCTCTACAATTGTTATATGGATCTTTGAGTTATCATATTGAGTTTCAAGATGCCAGTTAGATATTGAGACTGATCACATGCATTTGTCTCCACTGCCTTCCAAATGCCCTTAAGATGACAGTTAAGCTCTAAAAACAAAAGCCAGAGAGGATATACCTGGAAGGCATCAACAAAATTTGGAAGGTGGAAGGCAGATGGATTAAATCATAACTGACCTAAAAGACTCAAGATGCTGATAGCCAGGTACCTGCAGTGAAGGATGCAAAGAACAAATGAATTCACACCACAGAGCCCCAGGAAGGTCCAGGAATCAAGAATAGGTGTGAGTGGGGTTGAAACAGAGGGACTGGTTAGAAGTCTGTACAAGAAATAGTTAAAGCCCCAGATCGCCTTTCTCACAGTACACAGTCAAACAAACACCAAGATCCCGAACCAGCAGAATATTGACATTTCAATTCCCTAAGTAGTTGAATAGGAGAGATGCTGAATTCATGACAAGAGGTGGCTGCAGGAATGAGTGTCATTATGAAAACAGGAGAACTAAATGAAAGTCTACTATAAAATGGTGAGTCATCCCTGTGCCTTTCTAGCTTAACTCTAAAAGCACAGGGGAAAGACCTTATGGCCTAAGCAGGAGCTGGGAGAGTTCTTCTCTTGGAGAACACATGCCCAACTGAAAATCCTCCATGTAAATACTGGGTCTGCTGCTGTGTGCTCAGCAAAAGAGTTGGGCTCTTGCATGATTATCCTGTGGTGAAGCCCACCACTCAGTAAGCCCTGTCTCTACCCACAGAACTTCCCAGTAGCTATTTATGACTCGCTAGTGGCTATGAGTAGACAATCAATCAAGACCCAAGATTTGAAGAAAACCTCTACCATGAAAGGCGGTATGGAAAGCAACAAATAGAAAATAAGAACTACAGAGACAATTCAGGGAGCAAAATGGAATTATGTAAAAACTAAATAACTGCTTCAGAGAAATACAGAAAGCGCACCATAAAACAAAAAGAGAAGGAATATTTTGAAAGAAAAATACAAAGAACTTGCAAAAATTAAAAACTGACACTAAGGTATTTGTCCAGGATTTCACAATGGTTGGTCTAGGGATAGAGCTGGATCTGCTAAATTCTGGTCCAGAGATCTTTATTCAAAATTACTTTCCCAAATTTACCTACCATTATTTCCACTTTTTAAAACTTGATGTTTTAATATAACTTTACTAAATGAATGCCAGAATGGTTCTAACATTTGGTATGATTTTAATAAATTTCCACATGTGGGTACAAGTGCTTCCCCCCTGAAGTTGTGACTTAACTTCAGTTCTGTTTTATCTAAGTTGGATGCTGTGAAGATGCTGTGAAGCCACCAGAGCCACTGGTGAGTGCAAACCTGGTGCGATATATTTGCCGCTGAATGGTTTACTAATTGGTATTTCTAAATCTTCAAATCATGGCTTAAATATTCAAAAGATTTTTTCCTTAGTGGTATTTCAGAAATGTCATTCTCAGAGAATTCTGCGGACTTACATATTTCATTTCTCATCAATGTATAATTTCTATGAACCCATCAATTCATAATTCCTATGAAGCCAAGAGTGAGTTTCACAAGGGCTTGACATTAAAAGTACTGTAATCCTTGATAGACTCTGTGACCTTGAAGAGTTTGAAACAATGACATAGAATGTCTCTCTATTAAAAAGAAATATGCATTTTTTGTAAAGAACTTTGATTCTTATTGGCAAGCATTTAGAAATATATATGTTCTGTAAGGCCAAACTCCTCTTATAAAAGTCAGCTAATTTTAACATTATGTGTCACTATAGATATAAAAATGGCACTTACTGAATAAACAATAGTATTGAAAAACACTAGTTTTCTTTTAAAAGAAATCAGTATCCAAATTCTTAGTATGCATGTTGTGTAGAACTACAGAAAAGTTTTAAATGATGTTTCAGTGAGAGTTAAGGTAAACTAACTGCTTTAAGAAATGGTTCCAGCATATGGTTTTCAAATATTTTCTCCCGTTCTGTAGGTTGCCTTTTCATGTTGTTGATCATTTCCTTTGCTTGTGCAGAAGATTTTTAGTTTGATGTAGTCCCACTTGTCTATTTTTGCTTCTGTTGCCTGTGCTTTTGGTGTCATATCCATGAAATCATTATTTAGATGAATGTCAAGAACTATTTCCCCTATGTTTGCTTCTAGGTGTTTTACAGTTTCAGGTTTTATGTTAAGTTTCTAATCCATTTTGTATGGTGTAAGGTAGGAGTCCAGATTCATTTTTTTGCATGTGGATATCCAGCTTCACCAACACCATTTGTTGAAAAGAGTATCCCTTCCCCATTGCGTATTCTTAGCACCCTTGTCAAAGATCAGTTGACCATATATGCATAGGTTTATGACAAGGGACAAACTACTATGACTTAACAGCAAAAAATCATAGTAGTAATAACCCAATTAAAAATAGACAAAGGACTCAGACTTTTCTCCAGAGAAAGCACACAAATGGCCAATAGGTATACAAAAAGATGCTCAACCTCATTGCCAGGAAAATGTAAATTAAAACTACAATGAGATACCACTTCATTCCTGTTAGGATGGTTACAAGGTTAAAAAAAAAATGGGAGAAAAGGGTAACGAGAGTTGTCAAGGATGTGGAGAAATAGAAATTGGAATCGTTGTGGGTTCCAATACCCCAACTGTTTGTGAGTATTTAAAATGGTGTAGCAGCTATAGAAAATAGTATGGAGGTTCTTCAAACAATTAAAAATAGAACTACTATATGCTCCAGCAACCCCACTTCTAGGTGTATATATCCAAGGAAATTGAAATAGTGATCTCAAAGAGGTATCTGCACTTCTGTGTTCATCACAGTACTATTCACATTAGCCCAGATACAGAGACAACTAAAGCGTCCATAGACGGATGAATGGATAAGGAAACTGTGGTATATTCATACAATGGAATATTATTCAGCCTCAAAAAAGAAGCCTCCAGATATAGAAATCCTGCCATTTGCAACAGCATGGGTAAACCTGGAGGACATTACACTAAGTGAAATAAGGCAATCATGGAGGAAAAAGTACTGCATGGTTCCACTTCTATGAGGTATCAATAATAGTCAATCTTACAGAGCAGATAATACAATAGTCATTGCCAGGGGCTGGGTCTGGGGGGAATGGGAAGATGTTTAATTGTTTTAAAGTTTCTGTTTAGCTAAATGAATAAGTTTTAGAGATCTGCTGTACACCACAGTGCCTACAGATAACAGTACAGTACTGTGCACTGCAAAATTTAAGAGGCTAAATCGCAGGTTACAAATTATTACATAAATAAATATATATATATATTTTAAATGAGACACAAGGAAACTCTGGAAGTTGTTGGTTATGTCTATTACCATGGTTATGATGATGGTGTCTCAGGTATTTGTATATGTCAAAACTCATCAAATAGTACACATTAAATACGTACAGGTATTTTTATATCAATTACATGTCCATAAAGCTGCTTATATCTGTCTATCTGTATAAATCCATGGTTCAAGCACCACTGAAGTTATATTTTCTTATTTATGTTTGTTTCTGTTTTTTTTGTATTTTTGCTCAGACAAATCCTTCCAGGTCAGGAGAGGAGTACAGGGAGTTCTCTGCTCTGCAGTCATTTGAAAACCTAGATTGGAGGGTTTCTGCCCTTGTCCACACTCCAGCTCTGCCCATTTTCAGTTAGAGACACTTTTGCTCCCTGCAGTGGAGGCTTCACTGTGAGATATTTGCCTCTGCCTTGACACCTAATATTAATTCTAGACTAGATATTTTAATCAATTTTTTGAGCTATAAATTACATAAAATAAAATTCAACAGCTTTAAGTGTACAATTCAATAAGTTTATTTGGGGGCTTCCCTGGTGGCGCAGTGGTTGAGAGTCCACCTGCCGATGCAGGGGACACAGGTTCGTGCCCCGGTCCGGGAAGATCCCACATGGCGCGGAGCGGTTGGGCCCGTGCGCCATGGCCGCTGAGCCTGCACGTCCGGAGCCTGTGCTCTGCAACGGGAGAGGCCACAACAGTGAGAGGCCCGCGTACCGCAAAAAAAACAAACAAAAAAAGAAACAGTAAAAAAAGTTTATTTGTATTTATGTAGCTACTATCACAAGATATAGAACATCTATATCATGCAAAAAATTTTCCTTGAGCTTCTTACAATCAATATCTTCTTCACCACCCCTTCTACCCTCCAGCAAACATTATTCTGCTCTCTGTCACCATAGTTTTGCCCTTTCTAGAGCTTTGTAAAAATGGAATTATACATCGTGTAATTTGTGTGTGTGTGGTTTCTTTCATGTCATGTAATGCTTTTGAAATTCACTCCTGTTGTTGTGTGTACATGTAGTTTATTCCTTTTTCATACTGAGCAGTGTTCAATTGTATGAATGTACAACAGTTTGTAAATCCATCCACTAGTGGACCGACATTTGGGTTATTTCCAGTTTGGGGCCATTATTAATAAATCTGCTATCAACATTCATGTGAAGTCTTTGGTTGGACATATGTTTTCATTTCTCTTTGACTGAGTAGCTAGGAGGGATCACTGAGTTGCATGATGAGTGTATGTTTAGATTCATAAAAAACTGTCCATTTGTTCTTAAAGTGCTTATATACCATTTTGTTTTATCACCAACAATTTTGTGTCACATGTGAGCACATACGTGTGGACCTATTTCTAGACCTACAACAGTAACTTGAATTTCCTACCTTCACTTCCTATGTGCCATTGTCATCCCTCTTTATTCTACCCATATTAAAACCCTTCAGTATGTTATGACTCAAACACTCATTTTCTTTTGATGAGTTTTAAAAATGAGAATACCTTTTATTTTTTACCCACATACTCTTTCCAGCATGCCTCCTCATTTTATGTAGATCCGTATTTCCATCTAGTGTTATTTTTGTTCTTCCTGAAGACTTTAACATTTCTTTTAATGCAAGTCTACTGGTAATTAATTCTCTCAGCTTTTGTCTGAAAAAAAAATCCTTTATATATAGTAGTGTGTGTATGTTAATCCCAAGCTCCTAATTTATCCCTCCTCCCCACCTCCCTGTTTCCCCTTTGGTAACCATAAGTTTGTTTTTGAAATCTGTGAGTCTGTTTCTATTTTGTAAATAAGTTCATTTATATCATTTTTAAAATTAGGTTCTGACATATGAGTGATATCATACATACACTACTATATATAAAACAGATAACCAACAGGGACCTACAGTGTAGCACAGGGAACTCTACTCAATACAGTATTCTGTAATAACCTATACAGGAAAAGAATCTGAAAAAGAATGAACATATGTATATGTATAACTGAATCACTTTGCCATGCACGTGAAACTAACACAACATTGCAAATCAAAAATACTCCAATAGACTTCCGGGAAGATGGCGGAAGAGTAAGACGCGGAGATCACCTTCCTCTCCACAGATACACCAGAAATATATCTACGCGTGGAACAACTCCTACGGAGCACCTACTGAACGCTGGCAGAAGACCTCAGACCTCCCAAAAGGCAAGGAAGCCCCCACGTACCTGGTTAGGGCAAAAGAAAAAACTAAACAGAGACAAAAGGATAGGGACGGGTCCTGCACCAGCGGGAGAGAGCTGTGAAGGAGGAAAAGTGTCCACACACTAGGAAGCCCCTTCGCGGGTGGAGACTGTGGGAGGCGGAGTGGGGGAGCTTGGGAGCCGCGGAGGAGAGCACAGCAACAGGGGTGCGGCGGGCAAAGCGGACAGATTCCAGCGCAGAGGATCGGGCCGACCGGCACTCACCAGCCGAGAGGCTTGTCTGCTCGCCCGCCGGGGCGGGCGGGACTGGGAGCTGAGGCTCCGGCTTTTGTCGGAGCGCCGGGAGAGGACTGAGGTTGGCGGCGTGAACACAGCCTGCAGGGCGTTGGTGCGCTGCGGCTGCCCGGGAGAGAGTCCGGGGAGGGGTCTGGACCTGCCGAAGAGGCAAGAGACTTTTTACGTCCCTCTTTGTTTCCTGGTGCACGAGGAGAGAGGATTAAGAACGATGCTTGAGAGAGCTCCAGGGACGGGCGCGAGCCGCGGCTAAGAGTGCGGAGCCCAGAGACGGACATGGGACGCTAAGGCCGCTGCTGCCGCAGCCAGGAGGCCTGTGTGCGAACACAGGTCACTAGCCACACGCCCTTCCGGGGAGCCTGTGCAGCCCGCCACTGCCGGGGTCCCGGGATCCAGGGACGGCTCCCCCGGGAGAGCGCTCGGCGCGCCTCAGGCTGCAGCGTCATGCCGGCCTCTGCCGCTGCAGGCCCGCCCCGCACTCCGTGACCCTCCCTACCCCCCGGCCTGGGTGAGCCAGAGCCTCCGAATCAGCAGCTCCTTTAACCCCGTCCTGTCTGAGCAAAGAACAGACGCCCTCCGGCGACCTACACGCACAGGCGGGGCCAAATCCAAAGCTGAGCCCCTGGGAACTGTGAGAACAAAGAAGAGAAAGGGAAATCTCTCCCAGCAGCCTCAGAAGCAGCGGATTAAAGCTCCACAATCAACTTGATAATACCCTGCATCTGTGGAATACCTGAATAGACAACGAATCATCCCAAATTAAGGAGCCCTGTGGATGAAAGGCTCTTGGTGCTGCAGCCAGGAGTCAGTGCTGTGCCTCTGAGGTGGGAGAGCCAACTTCAGGACACTGGTCCACAAGAGGCCTCCCAGCTGCACATAATATCAAACAGCAAAAATCTCCGAGAGATCTCCATCTCAATGCCAGCACCCAGCTTCACTCAACGACCAGCAAGCTACAGTGCTGGACATCCTATGCCAAACAACTAGCAAGACAGGAACACAACCCCACCCATTAGCAGAGAGGCTGCCCAAAATCATAATAAGTCTACAGACACCCCAAAACACACCACCAGACGTGGACCTGCCCACCAGAAAGACAAGATCCAGCCTCATCCACCAGAACACAGGCACTAGTACCCTCCACCAGGAAGCCTACACAACCCACTGAACCAACCTTAGCCACTGGGGACAGACACAAAAAACAGGAACTACGAACCTTCAGCCTGCAAAAAAGGAGACCCCAAACACAGTAAGATAAGCAAAATGAAAAGACAGAAAAACACACAGCAGATGAAGGAGCAAGATAAAAACCCACCAGACCTAACAAATGAAGAGGAAATAGGCAGTCTACCTGAAAAAGAATTCAGAATAATGATAGTAAGGTTGATCCGAAATCTTGGAGATAGAATGGACAATAGAATGGACAAATTGCAAGAATCAGTTAACAAGGACCTAGAAGAACTAAAGATGAAACAAGCAACGATGAACAACACAATAAATGAAATTAAAAGTACTCTAGATGGGATCAATAGCAGAATAACTGAGGCAGAAGAACGGATAAGTGACCTGGAAGATAAAATAGTGGAAATAACTACTGCAGAGCAGAATAAAGAAAAAAGAATGAAAAGAACTGAGGACAGTCTCAGAGACCTCTGGGACAACATTAAACGCACCAACATTCGAATTATAGGGGTTCCAGAAGAAGAAGAGAAAAAGAAAGGGACTGAGAAAATATTTGAAGAGATTATAGTTGAAAACTTCCCTAATATGGGAAAGGAAATAGTTAATCAAGTCCAGGAAGCACAGAGAGTCCCATACAGGATAAATCCAAGGAGAAATACGCCAAGACACATATTAATCAAACTGTCAAAAATTAAGTACAAAGAAAACATATTAAAAGCAGCAAGGGAAAAACAACAAATAACACACAAGGGAATCCCCATAAGGTTAACAGCTGATCTTTCAGCAGAAACTCTGCAAGCCAGAAGGGAGTGGCAGGACATATTGAAAGTGTTGAAGGAGAAAAACCTGCAACCAAGATTACTCTACCCAGCAAGGATCTCATTCAGATTTGATGGAGAAATTAAAACCTTTACAGACAAGCAAAAGCTGAGAGAGTTCAGCACCACCAAACCAGCTCTACAACAACTGCTAAAGGAACTTCTCTAGGCAAGAAACACAAAAGAAGGAAAGGACCTACAATAACGAACCAAAACAATTAAGAAAATGGGAATAGGAACACACATATCGATAATTACCTTAAATGTAAATGGACTAAATGCTCCCACCAAAAGACACAGATTGGCTGAATGGATACAAAAACAAGACCCATATATTTGCTGTCTACAAGAGACCCACTTCAGACCTAGAGACACATACAGACTGAAAGTAAGGGGATGGAGAAAGGTATTTCATGCAAATGGAAACCAAAAGAAAGCTGGAGTAGCAATTCTCATATCAGACAAAATAGACTTTAAAACAAAGACTATTAGAAGAGACAAAGAAGGACACTACATAATGATCAAGGGATCGATCCAAGAGGAAGATATAACAATTGTAAATATGCACCCAACATAGGTGCACCTCAATACATAAGGCAAATACTGACAACCATAAAAGGGGAAATTGACAGTAACACATTCATAGTAGGGGACTTTAACACCCCACTTTCACCAATGGACAGATCATCCAAAATGAAAATAAATAAGGAAACACAAGCTTTAAATGATACATTAAATAAGATGGAGTTAATTGATATTTATAGGACATTCCATCCAAAAACAACAGAATACACATGTTTCTCAAGTACTCATGGAACATTCTCCAGGATAGATCATATCTTGGGTCACAAATCAAGCCTTGGTAAATTTAAGAAAATTGAAATTGTATCAAGTATCTTTTCTGACCACAACGCCATGAGACTAGATATCAATTACAGGAAAAGATCTGTAAAAAATACAAACACATGGAGGCTAAACAATACACTACTTAATAATGAAGTGATCACTGAAGAAATCAAAGAGGAAATCAAAAAATACCTAGAAACAAATGACAATGGAGACACAACGACCCAAAACCTGTGGGATGCAGCAAAAGCAGTTCTAAGGGGGAAGTTTATAGCAATACAAGCCCACCTTAAGAAGCAGGAAACATCTCGAATAAACAACCTAACCTTGCACCTCAAGCAATTAGAGAAAGAAGAACAAAAAAACCCCAAAGCTAGCAGAAGGAAAGAAATCATAAAAATCAGATCAGAAATAAATGAAAAAGAAATGAAGGAAACAATAGCAAAGATCAATAAAATTAAAAGCTGGTTCTTTGAGAAGATAAACAAAATAGATAAACCACTAGCCAGACTCATCAAGAAAAAAAGGGAGAAGACTCAAATCAATAGAATTAGAAATGAAAAAGGAGAGGTAACAACTGACACTGCAGAAATAAAAGAGATCATGAGAGATTACTACAAGCAACTCTATGCCAATAAAATGGACAATCTGGAAGAAATGGACAAATTCTTAGAAATGCACAACCTGCCAAGACTGAATCAGGAAGAAATAGAAAATATGAACAGACCAATCACAAGCACTGAAATTGAAACTGTGATTAAAAATCTTCCAACAAAGAAAAGCCCAGGACCAGATGGCTTCACAGGCGAATTCTATCAAACATTTAGAGAAGAGCTAACACCTATCCTTCTCAAACTCTTCCAAAATATAGCAGAGGGAGGAACACTCCCCAACTCATTCTACGAGGCCACCATCACCCTGATACCAACACCAGACAAGGATGTCACAAAGAAAGAAAACTACAGGCCAATATCACTGATGAACATAGATGCAAAGATCCTCAACAAAATACTAGCAAACAGAATCCAACAGCACATTAAACGGATCATACACCATGATCAAGTGGGGTTTATTCCAGGAATGCAAGGATTCTTCAATATACGCAAATCAATCAACGTGATACACCATATTAACAAATTGAAGGAGAAAAACCATATGATCATCTCAATAGATGCAGAGAAAGCTTTTGACAAAATTCAACACCCATTTATGATAAAAACCCTGCAGAAAGTAGGCATAGAGGGAACTTTCCTCAACATAATAAAGGCCATATATGACAAACCCACAGCCAACATCGTCCTCAATGGTGAAAAACTGAAAGCATTTCCACTAAGATCAGGAACAACACAAGGTTGCCCACTCTCACCACTCTTATTCAACATAGTTTTGGAAGTTTTAGCCACAGCAATCAGAGAAGAAAAGGAAATAAAAGGAATCCAAATCGGAAAAGAAGAAGTAAAGCTGTCACTGTTTGCAGATGACATGATACTAACATACAGAACCCTAAAGATGCTACCAGAAAACTACTAGAGCTAATCAATGAATTTGGTAAAGTAGCAGGATACAAAATTAATGCACAGAAATCTCTGGCATTCCTATACACTAAGGATGAAAAATCTGGAAGTGAAATCAAGAAAACACTCCCATTTACCATTGCAACAAAAAGAATAAAATACCTAGGAATAAACCTACCTAAGGAGACAAAAGACCTGTATGCAGAAAATTATAAGACACTGATGAAAGAAATTAAAAATGATACAAATAGATGGAGAGATATACCATGTTCTTGGATTGGAAGAATCAACATTGTGAAAATGACTCTACTACCCAAAGCAATCTACAGATTCAATGCAATCCCTATGAAACTACCACTGGCATTTTTCACAGAACTAGAACAAAAAACTCACAATTTGTGTGGAAACACAAAAGACCCTGAATAGCCAAAGCAATTTTGAGAACGAAAAATGGAGCTGGAGGAATCAGGCTTCCTGACTTCAGACTATACTACAAAGCTACAGTAATCAAGACAGTATGGTACTGGCACAAAAACAGAAATATAGATCAATGGAACAGGATAGAAAGCCCAGAGATAAACCCACGCACATATGGTCACCTTATCTTTGACAAAGGAGGCAGAAATGTACAGTGGAGAAAGGACAGCCTATTCAATAAGTGGTGCTGGGAAAACTGGACAACTACATGTAAAAGTATGAGATTAGATCACTACCTAACACCATACACAAAAATCAACTCAAAATGGATTAAAGACCTAAATGTAAGGCCAGAAACTATCAAACTCTTAGAGGAAAACATAGGCAGAGCACTCTATGACATAAATCACAGCAAGATCCTTTTTGACCCACCTCCTAGAGAAATGGAAATAAAAACAAAAGTAAACAAATGGGACCTAATGAAACTTAAAAGCTTTTGCGCAGCAAAGGAAACCATAAAGAAGACCAAAAGACAACCCTCAGAATGGGAGAAAATATTTGCAAATGAAGCAACTGACAAAGGATTAATCTCCAAAATTTATAAGCAGCTCATGCAGCTTAATAACAAAAGAACAAACAACCCAATCCAAAAATGGGCAGAAGACCTAAATAGACATTTCTCCAAAGAAGATATACAGAGTGCCAACAAACACATGAAAGAATGCTCAACATCACTAATCATTAGAGAAATGCAAATCAAAACTACAATGAGATATCATCTCACACCAGTCAGAATGGCCATCATCAAAAAATCTAGAAACAATAAATGCTGGAGAGGGTGTGGAGAAAAGGGAACCCTCTTACACTGTTGGTGGGAATGTAAATTGATACAGCCACTGTGGAGAACAGTATGGAGGTTCCTTAAAAAGCTACAAATAGAACTACCATATGACCCAGCAATCCCACTACTGGGCATATACCCTGAGAAAACCATAATTCAAAAAGAGTCATGTACCAAAATGTTCATTGCAGCTCTATTTACAATAGCCCAGAGATGGAAACAACCTAAGTGTCCATCATCGGATGAATGGATAAAGAAGATGTGGCACATATATACAATGGAATATTACTCAGCCATAAAAAGAGACGAAATTGAGCTATTTGTAATGAGGTGGATAGACCTAGAGTCTGTCATACAGAGTGAAGTAAGTCAGAAAGAGAGAGACAAATACTGTATGCTAACACATATATATGGAATTTAAGAAAAAAAAAAAATGTCATGAAAAACCTAGGGGTGAAACAGGAATAAAGACACAGACTTACTAGAGAATGGACTTGAGGCTATGGGGAGGGGGAAGGGTAAACGGTGACAAAGCAATAAAGAGGCATGGACATGTATACACTACCAAACGTAAGGTAGATAGCTAGTGGGAAGCAGCCGCATAGCACAGGGAGATCAGCTCGGTGCTGTGTGACCGCCTGGAGGGGTGGGATAGGGAGGGTGGGAGGGAGGGTGACGCAAGCGGGAAGAGATATGGGAACATATGTATATATATAACTGATTCATTTTGTTGTGAAGCTGAAACTAACATACCATTGTAAAGCAATTATGCTCCAATAAAGATGTTTAAAATAAATAAATAAATAAATAAAATGTAATTTTTGAGAATAGGGAGGTCAGTAACTTCCTGCACTTTTCACCGAGGCCTGAAGTTGGCTTTAGAAAATGTCCAATAACAAAGTAAAACAATTTCAAACAGGTTCCTTGTGTATCACAAAACAGGCAACAGTATTTAACACAGAATGAGTCCTTTAACAATTCATGTCTTCAGAAGTCACACCAAATGGTAAAACATGCAGTTATCGTCACTTACTTTATGAGAATTCTGCATTGGACCAAATGTATGCATCTTCTCTGAGGAGGATGTAGAATTTCAGTAGTGAACCTAGATGCTCCAACTGAAGGGTGATACCGCATTTTTCTTCAAAGGGCAGAAGTTCAAGTCTAATGTTGGTCAACAATCGTGGTAGAGGGGAAAAGCAATCAACTTAGCAAAAAATCCAAACATGAACTTTTTTAACCAAAGCTAAGGATGACACCTTTTGGAAACTTGTGAAGCAATTTGAAGTCGACTTCAAAGAAATAAGAAGTCAGGCAATGTTCTAGGTCGTTCTCATTTGTCCAATCATCATATCTGTAGCAGTTTTTACCAGCCTGTCTCTGACTTTCCTCTATCTACGGATTTGCCTGAAGAGGAATACTAATAAAACTTCTAATTTCTATATGCGTCACATTGACATCCCTACTACAGAACAGACACTACAGTGGTGTGAGGGGTTTGTTTGTGTTTGTTTGTTTTGGAAGGTATAAAAGTTAGAGGGATGTCAGATTCTGGAAGACTGAGTCTGGGTAACCCTAAGTTCTGAACATGCCTTTTCTGGCACCACCACATCCCTCGTGGGGATGGGTTGTGTTCATTGTTTTCCATTCCTGAGTTCAAAGAGAGTTATAAGAACAAATGTACTTAAAGTATAGCCAATCAGTCCTTTGTTTCTAACTGGAACCAGTAATATCCAAGTGAAATGATGAATCATCATCTTAAACTAGGCACTGCCAACTTTTTATAAGAAATTAAGCTATTTAGGGAATTCCCTGGAGGTCCAGTGGTTAGGACTCTGCCCTTTCACTGCCGAGGGCCCGGGTTCAATCCCTGGTCCGGGAACTAAGATCCTGAAAACCGAGCCAACAAGATGCACAGCTCGCCCCAAAGAAAAATAATATATACTTACATGGTATATATTATTTACACTTAAGGGAGGGAAGCTACTAGGCAGAAGGATAGTTTGGACTTTTCGGAATCCAGATGTCCCTCCGAGCTTGTGAGTCTTTCACATTGAGCCATTAAATTTTTTCATGTAAGTGAGGATCAAATTGCCTCCGATTGCTGATTAAATTAGAAGTGGCATACAGCAGCGGGCCCCAACCTTTTTGGCACCAGGGACCAGTTTCGTGGAAGACGATTTTTCCACGGACCAGGGGCGGGGTAGCGGGGATGGTTCAGGCGGTCATGTGAGTGATGGGGGGCCATGGGGGGCCATGGAGAGCAATAGGGAGCCATGGGGAGCGGCAGATGAAGCTTCACTCGCTCGCCCACTGCTCACCTCCTGCTGTGCGGCCCGGTTCCCAACAGGCCGCAGGCTGGTACCGGTCCTCGGCCCGGGGGTTGGGGACCCCTGGCATCCAGCCTCTTACCTGACTTACACTTCAGTTTAAGAAATACTATCGACTGATTTTCTACCACCACGACCGTGCAGTAAATTTGACACTACTTTTCTCCTTTCTGGTCTGAGAGAGCTCCTGACTGGCTGGCTTCATCTTGTCTGCGTGGTAAAATAGGTTCATCTGAATTAGATCTGATATCATCTTTTTTCTGTACGCGGGCCTCTCACTGTTGTGGCCTCTCCCGTTGCGGAGCACAGGCTGCTCCAGACGCGCAGGCTCAGCGGCCATGGCTCACGGGCCCAGCCGCTCTGCGGCATGTGGGATCTTCCCGGACCGGGGCACGAACGCACGTGCCCCGCATCGGCAGGCGGACTCTCAACCACTGCGCCACCAGGGAAGCCCTGATATCAACATTTTTCATGGGTAATAAGCTTGATTTTTTTCAATGGCAGAGCTAATATGATCTTTAGAAAAGGCTGTATGTGAGGTGATTTTTGCTAGGAACTATACAATTGGTGTCAGGTTCTGAATTAGGTTTAATGGGGGTCTAGGTCACTTTGCTATGGGAACTATTTTCAAGAAGATAACAGGTCTCTATTCCTGTTGATCCTGATACCAAATTTTTGATAATAAACTATATTAAAGTTGAATCAAACCTTGTTCCATCTGCTAAAAAAATGTATAATTCACCTTTAATGTAAGTCCATTTTAAAAAGGGCATGGAGGGAATTCCCTGGTGGTCCAGTGATCAGGACTCTGCACTTTCACTGCCGAGGGTCTGGGTTCAATCCCTGGTCAGGGAACTAATAAAAAAATTTAAAAGAGCATGGAATACAGTCATTTAAAAAAATCACTGCCGACACTTCAGCATTGCGGAGAGGCAATCAGGCAGGGATAATATATCTCATTCATCGTTTTTCAATATCCAAAAGAGAAAAGAAGCAAAGATCAGAGCAATATATTTTCTTTGGATTTGTAATTTCAAAACAAATAATGAATGCCTTGGTTCTGTCTTTATTGAGTTACAACACACCCTTCAGTCAATTATCAATCAATTATTATGAGTGATCTCAATAGGGGAGAACAGCAGAAATAAATTCCAAACTAGTGCCCAGGCTGCAAATATTTTATCCTACATGGTAATGCACTGTGCAATATTTGGTATTCCCTTTTGTGCATCTCAGGTCAAAGTAAATCTTACTGTATGTTCGCTCATTTCACAATCACTGATCAGAGAAGCAAGGGAGTCAGAATGGCTTTCTGGCGTCTGCTATAGGTAATTCACAGGTGGGTAATCAAATATTAATCAATATTAGCTACGCCGTGTCAACAGAATCTCCAAAGACACCGTGGATGAACGGATGCCCTGGACATGATTGATGCAATCACCTTAAAAAGAATAGCAAGAATTTGGATATGAGTTGAGTTAAGAGCATCGTTTGAATACTCTATTTATGTGGAAATTTACTACTGAGGCAGTGGTACTTGAACAGGAGCCCCCCACGTGCAGAGTGGTTATTTCTGAGGCCAGCATAGTTGAGTTCATTGTATCTGCTCATGGTAGCTGTTGTCTGCTGTTATGTAGCCGTCTTTTGATAGACAAAGGCTGAATTCGGATATAAGCAATGGAGGTACTTCCAATACAGCACACATGAGAAAAAACCAACAACAACGAAGACACCCTAGGCCTAAAGAAAGTTGATGCCCACGGAGCAAAGTCAATGCTGAAAGTGGTTTGACAGTGTTGGGGTAATGGACATGATTGACTCTAAAAGTGAGGGAAATCTCATAAAGGGGCACTGGGATATTTGTAAATTCAGACACTAAGGAGGCTGCACCTCCAATGTGCATTAAGGACGTGTTTACACAAAATGACTAGCTGAACGCAGACCTGATATATTTTTTAATAAAATCTCCTTTGATCTGTGGTTACACAAACAGCATCCTTTCAGGTAGCCCCTGGGATTCCCCTGCTGAGACTTTGTCCATAACTTGAAAGGCATCTGAGTCACGAACTCTACCAAAGTCTCCAGTGGGAACTCTCACCACACAGGCTTTGATTCTCATTAATTTCACCCTTTTGCAAATAAATAAGGAAATAGAGGCACCTTCGCCTGCACTCTGGGCAGTTGATCCCGCAAGATCCAGGAATCAGCCCACAGGACTGTGCAAGCAGATCATGGGTCTCCACCTGGGAATGTCCAGGACACTCGGCTGGGAGGGACCAGGTCCCCTTCTTTTCAAGGTCACCTTCTCCCACATTCGCTTCCTTTCTCTTTGCATCACTGGTGAGTCAATGGGGCCAGACCCGTGGCTCACGTCATTCCCATGGGCTGAACCCTCCTGGGGGCAGAGGCTTCTCCACGACAGGGAGCCCTCGAGAAAGCACTGAGAATCACTTCCGAAGAATTTCAGTGTGAGACTAAAGCCAGTTTCCTAATGAAAACAAGCCAAACTTCAACTGTATCCAGAAATAACCCTAGAAATTAAACTGTGATTAATGTTGCCGTCTAGTTCCTTTAGCACGATTAAGTTGCTTAGTGCAGCTTATTCAGCTCTAATTGTGCTTCTTATGGTGGAAAAAGAAAAAAAGAGTGAAAAAGTCACACAGAAATTGAAGATGTGACCAGTGTTGGCAGGAGTCCCAACCATCGCAGCCTAAGGAAGAGCTGCTGTGAGGAGGAGGTCCCAGCAGAAGCGTAGACACCACCATGAAAGCCCACCGCATGGCGGCTTCATGGGGGGGTGTGGAGGGGAGGCAGCAACAGTCGAACAGTGATGGGAAAGCAGAGAGTCCACGGGAGGCTAAAATGCTTGGACTACAGCTAACACTATTCTAAACCAGTTGTTCTTCTGTTAAGTAATCATTCAAAATGATAATACCCACATACCACCACGCACCGACTGGGACGGCTAAACTCCAAAAACTCGGCAATACCAATTAGCAGCGAGAATGTAGAGCAAGAGGAACTCTCCCTCATTGCTAGCGGATGCAGCCATTCAACCACTTCAGAAGACAGTTTAGCAGAGTTTACAAACCTACCGGATCCTGATTTAATCAGAGAGGACCAACGGGGAAAAAAGCAAACTGGTTGGAAGGAACTTTAATTGCAAAGGGAAATGACGTGGGTAGAATGGGGGAGGGAGAGAGCAAATCATTTCCTAAGACATTATTGTCTCCTATTTATAGATGGAGAAGTGGAGACTCAGAGGGTATGAGCCACTTTCTCAAGGTTACATGGGTCACTTGGGGCCAGGGTTAATGTCCCTTGCCCCCTTATTCTTGGGGGCTAGGAGACTAGCCTACTACACAGAATGTCTGGTTTCAACACTAGTGGCTTAATAGTCCACTGCAGAAGAAAAAATAACAAAATGCACCACCTCAATTGCCTTACAGGGTGCAGCGGACGTTTGCTGCACTTGAAAAAGATTCGAAGGCGGAGCTGTAAACAATGCAAACGTTGTCTTGGGGCGCCATCTAGGGGACAATTCGTGAAGTGACACTCTTTTCCTCAGATGAAGACGGCAGGTCTTCAGTTCTTGCTTTTCCCGTGTTCCTTTGGAATCTGTGTACCCAAGGCGACGCGCCATGGTTTCGCAAGCAAAGTTAACAAGGCAGTTCATCATCAGGGGGGTCCTTTGCCTTGCCCCCCACCCTGTCACCTGCGTCACCACCACTGAGCTTTGCCGGCAGCCCTCAGGGTCCACCTGCCTTCTCTGCTCACCTGGCTGAGGGGGGGTTGCTGATCAAGGCAAGGGCCTTGATGGCGTCCACCGAGTCACACGTGTCCAGCTTGCTGACGTGGTTAGCTTTGTGGCGCTGCGAAGGGCGGTTGCGACGGGCTGGCCTGGCAGTTGGGGCGCCGCCGGTTTCTCTGGCAGGATGGGCGGCCATCACGTGGACCACAGGTTCAAAACAACGTCAGTTCCTCTTCCCGACGTTTTCCTTTTCCCCTGCGCCCTCTCTTCCTTTCCCGAACAATTCAGTCCTCAGTGCAGAGCCAGGTAGGCGCGTGAGATGGCATCAGGGCGCGGTGGGACCCAGCAGGTGGCCGGCATCCCGGCCTGGGTAGGGAGGGGATGCCATCCACGAGGGGGGTGGCCCCGCTCGGGAGGTGGGCCCTGCTGCGCACACCGTGGACCCGGGGTGGCGTCACCAGGTGCAGAGCGAGGCCCCTGGGGAGAGCCTGCAGGTTTGTCCCCTGCGCTCAGGTCCCCGGGGAGTTTGCACCCTCATCACCCGGGCTCCTCCCAAGCACTCTCTGAGCCACCTTCTCCTCACCTGCTATCTGCAGCACAGGTGAAATATGTCTCATCTGGCCCTAAATCCGGGGCTTCTCCCTCTAAGCTGAGCCTCTTCGATGCTCCTGGAACCCGAGGTCCTGCCTGAGAGGTGGATTCGCTCCCCGAGGTGGACGGACACCCCTTGGTTCTCTGCAGCTGTAACCTGCACGGAGACTCCAAACAGACAGGCTCCTCTTCAGCAGCAGCTGGATAATCCAGGACGTTACTAGAACATTCCACCAATATCGCCCACTTCCTGACATCCACCTCAGCTTTTCACTTCTCTATTATTTGGTCACTGGCGTAAGAAAGTGAAAGGAATCCATGAACCTTTGGCCTTTCCTGATTTTGTCTGAAGCCTCCAGGGCTGGACAGCTCCTAACCTGGGACGGTTGGATAAAGTATCCAGGGGTCATTCCACCAGCAACCGCTAGAAGCTTCCACTCTAACCCTGAAGCTGCCCTCAAGTTAAGCAAGAGTGATTTCACACCTGGTCATTTCTCGATACTTTGGCCGTTTGGACTCCCCAGGGTTAATGTCATGTACAGATAAAAGTGCTTCTGCCGTACTAACATATTATAACACATGGAAGATGTATGACTCTCTCCATATGCAGATATTTTGTCATTAGTCAAATGAATCATTCCTGCAGGTGCCTGGGGAAGTCTGGGGCCAGCTGACATCTTTATGATGATTACGTAATCTTTGTGCCTCATGCAACTAAAAATAGCTAAGTTGGAACATTTCCATAGGCCTACATTTTTTCTGCATAAGTGAAAAATGTGCCTATTAAGTCTCTCGAATCTGCTTAGCATGGCTCTTTGCTTTAAATATGCTCTATGCTGTTATTGGTCAGTAAGCTGGCCTGGAAACCCCACAGTTCGTTAGGTGGCTGACTTTCTGTGCAAAGTCTAACTGATTTCTCAGCAAACAAAAGAAAGAAGTCTGTATTGTCTCCCTAAGCATCCTATAGCATTGCTGTTAGATAACTGCTTGTGTTTACCTGCCAGTCCTAAAATGAGATCCATCCAAACTCTTACCTGTCTCCTTGCTGATGTGTTAACATGAGCAGCCTAAAGAGTTAGAACATCATTTCTGAGGATTATAGAGTAATTAACGTTTCTGTACGTTCAATCAATATCCCCACGAGGCATGCTTCTGGGCTCTATCGCCAGTTGGTACGTTTGGCTCAGACACAAGGAAGCAGCATTTCAGTACAGGCATGAGCTTTGCCCCACGTTGTCCTGGATGCTCAATGCCCTTCAAGGACTCCTGTATCCTAACCCAAGAGGGCCAGCTGGGGGAATATCTGCTGCCCTCCTATCCAGGTGTGTTTGTGACATAGACAAGTACTTTAGTGGCTTATGGATGGCACAGACAGAAAAGTTCAAATCTGTAGTGATGTGAACCTGAGAATGTGGTTTTTTATCATCCAGTATTGTAGAAAGTTTAAAGGATGCAAGTGAAAGCTCATACCTCATTATAATTGAGTCACCCCGAAGGCTGGAGGCTTATATTGATTGCCATGGATCTGCAAAGCAAATGTACATAAATGCTTCAACCCCATTTTACTCTTGGGAAATTTAAATCTAGGTGTCAATTATTTAATAATGGAATATGTATAATTGATGTTCAAGGTGTTGGGTGGTCTATGCAGTGTCTTCAGTCTGTTAATCTCGACCACCGGAAGAAGAAACAGTTTATAAAAAGAGGGGAGGAGACATGATCAGAGACTATCAGAAAGTAAGTAGACAGTTGAAGAAAAAACTGACCTACCTTTTCTACATACTGGATCTTGCTACAGATACCTCTGGAAGAACAAAGTTTATAGAACAATGATGATTTTAAAGCTTCTCTGTAAACAGACCTATTTTTATTTTTACATGACTGGCGGTTCTAGAAGCTTGTTTTATGATAAAATTGCAATCTGTAGGTGCTGATGTTTTCTCCATAGGGTTTTATATTTGTTGTCTACACAGCTGTTTTTGGAGGAGGGGCAGGAAGTTGCCTAGTGCTGCACCTTGTGCTGAAGCCATGGCACCAGCCTCAGCCAGACCCCCAAATTTTGTACTCAATTTCTGGTAAAATGCATGCTTCCAGCTATGGAACCCTAGACAGGGCTTGCCTGTGATCCATAGTGTTACTGCCTCAGCTCTTTTGTTTCATCAAAGCCAGTGCTGTCCCACTCCCTGGAGAGGGGTATCAGTCCATGAGCTTGTCCACATGCACTTGGAAATCAGCAGACCACCACTAGTCATTAGACAAATGCAAATTAAAAGCACAATGAGAAAATGAATCTAGTCACAGCCCTCACACCCTTCACAAAAATTAACTCAAAATGGATCACAGACTTAAATGTAAAACATAAAACTATAAAACCTCTAGAAGAAAACATAGGAGAAACTTAGATGACCTTGGGTATGGCAGTGACTTTTTAGATGCAACACCAAAGACATGATCCATGAAAGAAATCGTTGATAACTGGGACTTCATGGAAATTGAAAATTTTTGCTCTGCAAAAGACAGTATCAAGTGAATTAAAAGACAAGCCACAGGCTAGGAGAGGATATTTGCAAAAGATACATCCAATAAAGAACTGTTATCCAAAATATACAAAGAACTTTAAAAATCAACAATAAAAAAAAAAGTTAATTAAAAAATGGTCCAAAGACCTTAACAGACACACCACCAGAGAAGATGCAGATGGCAAATAAGTATATGAAATTATGCTCCAAATCATGTACCATCAGAGAAATGCAGATTAAAACAACAATGAGATACCACTACACACCCATTAGAGTGGCCAAAATCCAGAACACTGACAACACCAAATGCTGACAAGGATGTGGAGCAACAGGAACTCTCATTTATGGCTGGTGGGAATGCAGAATGGTACAGCCACTTTGGAAGACTGTCTGGCAGTGTCTTACAAAACTAAACATACTCCGACCATATGATCCAGAAATTCTACTTGTTGGTATTTACCCAAACGATTTTAAAACTTATATCCACACAAAAACTTGCACATGGATGTTTATAACAGCTTTCTTCACAATTGCCAAAACTTGGAAGCAACCAAGATGTCTTTCAGTGGGTGAATAGATAAATAAACTGTGGTACATCTGGACAATGGAATATTATTCAGTGTTAAAAAGAAATGAGGTTGAACCTTCAAGATGGCAGAAGAGTAAGACATGGAGATCATCTTCCTCCCCATAAATACATCAGAAATACGTCTATATGTGGAACAACTCCTACAGAACAGCTACTGAATGCTGGAAGAAGACTTCAGACTTCTCAAAAGGCAAGAAACCCCACGTACCTGGGTAGGGCAAAAGAAAAAACAGAGACAAAAGAATAGGGATGTGATCAGCACCAGTGGAAGAGAGCTGTGAAGAAGGAAAGGTTTCCACACACTAGGAAGCCCCTTCGCAGGCAGAGACTGTGGGTGGCGGAGGGGGGAAACTTTGGAGCCGCGGAGGAGAGCGCAGCCACAGGGGTGCAGAGGGCAAAGTGGAGAGATTCCCGCACAGAGGATCGGTGCCGATCGGCACTCACCAGCCCAAGAGCCTTGTCTGCTCACCCGCTGGGACGCGCAGGGGCTGGGAGCTAAGGCTCGGGCTTCAGTCGGAGCGCAGGGAGAGGACTGGGGTTGGCGGCGTGAACACAGCCGGAAGGGGACGAGTGCACCTCAGCTAGCTGGGAGGGAGTCCGGGAAAAAGTCTGGACCTGCCTAAGAGGCAAGAAACCACTATTTTGGGGTGCGCAAGGAGAGGGGATTCAGAGCACTGCCTAAACAAGCTCCAGAGATGGGCATGAGCCGCGGCTATCACTGTGGACCCCAGAGACGGGCATGAGATGCTAAGGCTGATGCTGCCGCCACCAAGAAGCCTATGTACGAGCCCAGGTCACTACGCACACCTCCCCTCCTGGGAGACTGTGCAGCCCACCACTGCCAGGGTCCTGTGATCCAGAGACAACTTCCCCGGGAGAACACATGGCGCGCCTCAGGCTGGTGCAATGTCATGCCAGCCTCTGCCGCCGCAGGCTTGCCCCACATTCCGAACCCCTCTCTCCCCCCGGCCTGAGTGAGCCAGAGCCCCTGAATCAGCAACCCCTTTAACCCCATCCTGTCTGAGTGAGAAACAGATGCCCTCAGGTGACCTACATGCAGAGGCAGGGCCAATCCAAAGCTGAACCCCAGGAGCTATGTGAACAAAGAAGAGAAAGGGAAATCTCTCCCAGCAGCCTCAGGAGCAGTGGATTAAACCTCCACCGTCAACTTGATGTACCCTGCATCTGTGAAATACCTGAATAGACAATGAACCATCCCAAAATGAGGAGGTGCAATTTGGAAGCAACCATATATATATATATTTCCTTTTTCTCTTTTTGTGAGTGTGTATGTGTATGCTTCTTTGTCTGATTTTGTCTGTATAGCTTTGCTTTTACCATTTGTCCTAGGGCTCTATCTGTTCATTTTTGTTGTTTGGTTTTTTTTTTGGTTTTTTGTATAGTTTTTAGCTCTTGTTATCATTGGTAGATTTGTTTTTTGGTTTGGTTGCTCTCTTCTTTCTTTCTTTTTTTTTTTCTTATTACTTTTTAACTTTTAAAAATTATTTTTAATAACTTTATTTTACCTTATTTTCTTTCTTCCTCTCTTCTTTCCTTCCTCTCTCTCTCTCTCTCTCTCTCTCTCTCTCTCTCTTCCTTCCTTCTGTCCTTCCTTCCTTCCTTTCCTTCTTTCTCCCTTTTCTTCTGAGCTGTGTAGATGACAGGGTCTTGGAGCTCCAGCTGAGTGTCAGGCCTAAGCCTCTGATGTGGGAGAGCCAAGTTCAGGACATTTGTCCACCAGAGACCACCCGACTCCATGTAATATCAAATGGCAAAAGCTCTCCCAGAGATCTCCATCTCAATGCTAAGACCCAGTTCCACTCAACGACCAGCAAGCTACAATGCGGGACACCCTATGCCAAACAACTAGCAAGACAGGAACACAACCCCACCCATTAGCAGAAAGGCTGCCTAAAATCATAATAAGGTCACAGACATGCTCAAAACACACCACCGGACACGGTCCTGCCCACCAGAAAGACAAGATCCAGACTCACCCACCAGAACACAGGCACCAGTCCCCTCCACCAGGAAACCTACACAACCCACTGAACAAAACTTACCCAGAGGGGGTAGACACCAAAAACAAGGGGAACTATGAACATGCCTCCTGTGAAAAGGAGACCCCAAACGCAGTAATTTCAGCAAAATGAGAAGACAGAGAAACACACAGTAGATGAAGGAGCAAGGTAAAAACCACTGGACCAAATAAATGAAGAGGAAATAGGCAGTCTACCTGAAAAAGAATTCAGAGTAATGATAGTAAAGATGATCCAAAATCTTGGAAATAGAATGGAGAAAATATAAGAAAATTTTAACAAGGACCTAGAAGAACTAAAGAGCAAACAAACAATGATGAACAACACAATAACTGAAATTTAAAATTCTCTAGAAGGAATTGATAGTAGAATAACTGAGGCAGAAAAATGGATAAGTAACCAGGAAGATAAAATACTGGAAATAATTATTGCAGAGTGGAATAAAGAAAAAAGAATGAAAAGAATTGAGGACAGTCTCAGAGACCTCTGGGACAACATTAAAAGCACCAACAGTCGAATTATATAAGTCCCAAAAGAAGAGAAAAAGAAAGTAACTGAGAAAATATTTGAAGAGATTATAGTTGAAAACTTCCCTAATATGAGAAAGGAAATAGTTAATCAAGTCCAGGAACTGCAGAGAGTCCCATATAGGATAAATCCAAGGAGAAATATGCCAAGACACATATTAATCAAACTATCAAAAATTAAATACAAAGAAAAAAATATTAAAAGCAGCAAGGGAAAAACAACAAATAACATACAAGGGAATCCACATAAGGTTAACAGCTGATCTTTCAGCAGAAACTCTGCAAAAGGGAAGTGGCAGGACATATTTAAAGTGATGAAAGGGAAAAACCTACAACCAAGATTACTCTACCCTGGAAGGATCTCATTCAGATTCAATAGAGAAATTAAAACATTTACAGACAAGCAAAAGCTAAGAGAATTCAATACCACCCAACCAGCTTTACAACAAATGCTAAAGGAACTTCTCTAGGCAGGAAACACAAGAGAAGAAAAAGATCTACAATAACAAACCCAAAACAAATAAGGAAATTATAATAGGAACATACATATCGATAATTACCTTAAATGTAAATGGATTAAATGCTCCAACCAAAAGACATAGACTGGCTGAATAGATACAAAAACAAGACCCATATATATGCTGTCTATAAGAGACCCACTTCAGACCTAGGGACACATACAGACTGAAAGTGAGGGGATGGAAAAAGATATTCTATGCAAATGGAAATCAAAAGAAAGCTGGAGTAGTAATTCTCGTATCAGACAAAATGAACTTTAAAATAAAGACTATTACAAGAGACAAAGAAGGACACTACATAATGATAAAGGGATCAATCCAAGCAGCAGATATAACAACTGTTAATATTTATGCACCCAACATAGGAGCACCTCAATACATAAGGCAAATGCTAACAGCCATAGAAGGGAAAATTGACAGTAACACAATCATAGTAGGGGAGTTTAACAATCCACTTTCACCAATGGACACATCATCCAAAGTGAAAATGAATAAGGAAACACAAGCTTTAAATGATACATTAAACAAGGTGGACTTAATTGATATTTATATGACATTGCATCCAAAAACAACAGAATACACTTTCTTCTCAAGTGCTCATGGAACATTATCCAAGATAGACCATATCTTGGGTCACAAATTAAGCCCTGGTAAATTTAAGAAAATTGAAATCGTATCAAGTATCTTTTCCAACCAGAACGCTATGAGACTAGATATCAATTACAGGAAAAAAACCTGTAAAAAATACAAACACATGGAGGCTAAACAATACACTACTTAACAACCAAGAGGTCACTGAAGAAATCAAAGAGGAAATCAAAAAAATACATAGAAACAAATGACAATGAAAACACGACAACCCAAAACCTGTGGGATGCAGCAAAAGCAGTTCTAAGAAGGAAGTTTATAGCAATACAATCCTACCTCAAGAAACAAGAAACATCTCAAATAGACAACCTAACCTTACACCTAAAGCAATCAGAGAAAGAAGAACAAAAAACCCCAAAGTTGGCAGAAAGAAAGAAATCATAAAGATCAGATCAGAAATGAATGAAAAAGAAATGAAGGAAACAATAGCAAGGATCAATAAAACTAAAAGCTGATTCTTTGAGAAGATAAACAAAATTGATAAACCATTAGCCAGACTCATCAAGAAAAACAGGGAGAAGACTCAAATCAATAGAATTAGAAATGAAAAAGGAGAAGCAACAACTGACACTGCAGAAATACAAAGGATCATGAGAGATTACTACAAGCAAGTATATGCCAACAAAATGGACAATCTGGAAGAAATGGACAAATTCTTAGAAAAGCACAATCTTGTGAGACTGAACCAGGAAGAAATAGAAAGTATAAACAGACAAATCACAAGCATTGATATTGAGACTGTGATGAAAAATCTTCCAACAAACAAAAGCTCAGGATCAGATGGCTTCACAGGCAAAATCTACCAAACATTTAGAGAAGAGCTAACACCTATCCTTCTCAAACTCTTCCAAAATATAGCAGAGGGAAGAACACACCCAAACTCATTCTATGAGACCACCATCACTCTGATACCAAAACCAAACAAAGATGTAAAAAACAAAGAAAACTGGGCTTCCCTGGTGGTGCAGTGGTTGAGAGTCTGCCTGCCAGTGCGGGGGACACGGGTTCGTGCCCCCATCTGGGAAGTTTCCACGTGCTGCAGAGTGGCTGCGTCTGTGAGCCATGGCCGCTGAGCCTGCGCGTCCTGAGCCTGTGCTCCGCAACGGGAGAGGCCACAACAGTGAGAGGCCCGCGTACCACAAAAAAAAAAAAAAAAAAAAAAAAAAAAGTCAAAGAAAACTACAAGCCAGTATCACTGATGAATGTTGATGAAAATATCCTCAGCAAAATACTAGCAAACAGGATGCAACAGCACATTAAAAGGATCATACACCACGATCAAGTGGGGTTTATCCCAGGAATGCAAGGATTCTTCAATATACACAAATCAATCAATGTGATACACCATATTAGCAAATTGAAGGAGAAAAACCATATGATCATCTCAATAGAAGCAGAAAAAGCTTTTGACAAAATTCAACACACATTTATGATAAAAACCCTCCAGAAAGTAGGCATAGATGGAACTTACCTCAACATAGTAAAGGCCATATATGACAAACCCACAGCCAGCATTGCTCTTAATGGTGAAAAACTGAAACCATTTCCACTAAGATCAGGAAGAAGACAAGGTTGCCCACTCTCACGACTTTTATTCAACATAGTTCTGGAAGTTTTAGCCACAGCAATCAGAGAAGAGAAAGATATATAAGGAATCCAAACTGGAAAAGAAGAAGTAAAGCTGTCACTGTTTGCAGGTAACATGATACTATACATAGAGAATCTTAAAGACTCTACGAGAAAACTACTAGAGCTAATCAATGAATTTGGTAAAGTGGCAGGATACAAAGTTAGTGCACAGAAATCTCTTGCATTCCTATACACTAATGAGGAAAAATCTGAAAGAGAAATTAAGGAAACACTCCCATTTACAATTGTAAACAAAGAATAAGGTACCTAGGAATAAACCTACTTAAGAAGACAAAAGACCTGTATGCAGGAAACTATAAGACACTGATGAAAGAAATTAAAGATGATCCAAACAGATGGAGAGATATACCATATTTTTGAATTGGAAGAATCAACATTGTGAAAATGGCTATACTACCCAAAGCAATCTACAGATTCAATGCAATTCCTATCAAACTACCAATGGCATTTTTCACAGAACTAGAACAAAAAATTTCACAATTTGTATGGAAACACAAAAGACTCTGAATTGCCAAAGCAATCCTGAGAAAGAAAAATGGAGCTGGAGGAATCAGGCTCCCTGACTTCAGACTATACTACAAAGCTACAGTAATCAAGACAGTATGGTACTGGAACAAACACAGAAATACAGATCAATGGAACAGGATAGAAAGCCCAGAGATAAACCCACACACATATGGTCACCTTATGTTTGATAAAAGAGGCAAGAATATACAGTAGAGAAAAGACAGCCTCTTCAATAAGTGGTGATGGAAAAACTGGACAGCTACATGTAAAAGAATGAAATTAGAACACTCCTTAACACCATATACAAAAATAAACTCAAAATGGACTAAAGACCTAAATGTAAGGCCAGACACTATCAAACTCTTAGAGGAAAACATAGGCAGAACACTCTATGACATAAATCAGAGCAAGATCCTTTTTGACCCATCTTCTAGAGAAATGGAAATAAAAACAAAAATAAACAAATGGGACCGAATGAAACTTCAAAGCTTTTGCACAGCAAAGTAAACCATAAACAGGATGAAAAGACAACTCTCAGAGTGGGAGAAAATATTTGCAAACGAAGCAACTGACAAAGAATTAATCTCCAAAATATACAGGCAGCTCAATATCAAAAAAACAAACACGCCAATCCAAAAATGGGCAGAAGACCTAAACAGACATTTCTCCAAAGAAGATATACAGATTGCCAACAAACACATGAAAGGATGCTCAACAGCACTAACAATTAGAGAAATGCAAATCAAAACTGCAATGAGATATAACCTCACCCTCGTCAGAATGGCCATCATCAAAAAATCTACAAACAATAAATGATGGAGAGGGTGTGGAGAAAAGGGAACCTTCTTGCACTGTTGGTTGGAATGTAAATGGATACAACCACTATGGAGAACAGTATGGAGGTTCCTTAAAAAACTACAAATAGAACTACCATACGACCCAGCAATTCCACTACTGGGCATATACCTTGAGAAAACCTTAATTCAAAAAGAGTCATGTACCACAGTGTTCATTGCAGGTCTATTTACAATAGCCAGGACATGGAAGCAACGTAAGTGTCCATAAACAGATGAATGTATAAAGAAGATGTGGCACATATATACAATGGAATATTACTCTGCCATAAAAAGAAACAAAATTTAGTTATTTACAGTGAGGTGGATGGACCTAGAGACTGTCATACAGAGTGAAGTAAGTCAGAAAGAGGAAAACAAATACCATATGCTAACACACATATATGGAATCTAAAAAAAAAAGGGTTCTGAAGAACCTAGTGGCAGGACGGGAATAAAGTCGCAGATGTAGAGAATGGACTTGAGGACATGGGGAAGGGGAAGGGTAAACTGGGATGAAGTGAGAGAGTGGCATGGACATATGTACACTACCAAACATAAAATAGATAGCTAGTGGGAAGCAGCCGCATAGCACAGGGAGATCAGCTCGGTGCTTTGTGACCACCTAGAGGGGTGGGATAGGGAGGATGGGAGGGAGAGGCAAGAGGGAGGAGAAATGGGAATATATGTTTATGTATAGCTGATTCATTTTGTTCTAAAGCAGAAACTAACACACCATTGTAAAGCAATTATACTCCAGTAAGATGTTAAAAAAAAAAAACAAAACAGAGGAATGGATAAAAAGAGGTGGTACATATATACAATGGAATATTACTCAGCCATAGAAAGGAACTGTCACACAGAGTGAAGTAATTCAGAAAGAGAAAAACAAATATCATATATTAATGCATATATGTGGAATCTGAAAAAATTGGTATAGATGATCTTCTTTACAAAGCAGAAATAGAGATACAGACATAGAGAACAAATGTATGGATACCAAGGGGGAGGGGGAAGGGGGCTGAATTGAGAGATCGGGATTGACATATATAAACTATTGATACTTTGTGTAAAACAGATAACTAATGAGAACCTACTGTATAGCACAGGGAACTCTACTCAGTGCTCTGTGGTGACCTAAATGAGAAGGAATCCAAAAATTAGGGATATATGTATACATATAGCTGATTCATTTTGCTGCACAGTATAAACTAACACAGTATTGTAAAGCAACTATACTCCAATACAAATTTTTAAAATTTTAAAAATTAAATAATAGTAGAAAAAAAGCAGGGTTGTAGCAGTTGATCAATGAGCATTTGTTGGATGGATGAGTGGAGTGAGTGGATGGATGGGTGGATGGATAATGGATGGATAGGTGAATGGATGGTGGATAGATGTATAGATGGATGGATGAGTGGATGGGTGGATGGTTAATGGATGGATGAGTGGATGATGGAGGGATGGATAGGTGGATGGATGGATGGATGATGGATGGACAGAGGAGTGGATGGGTGGATGGATGATGGATGGATGAGTGGACGATGGATGGATGGATAGGTGGATAGGTGGATGGATGATGGATGGATGAGTGGATGACAGATGGATGGATGGATGAATCAACATGTACATTAAGCTGAAAACACAGCTCCCAGCTTTGTAGCTGGGCCACTCAGTAATGTCCCTGCTGCTCCAGTCCTCCTCCGCTGTCTCTGTCTGTTTCTCCAGCCTTAGGAGACTCTCCGTCTGACCCAACTTTCCCAGCCAAGTGAGGCTGAGGGGCTGAAAAGGTCACAGAGCCCATTCTTTCCCACAGCCCCAGCATGGAGAGTGGGAGGATTCCTCCCCTGCAGCTGGGAGGGAGCCTGTGACGTGACATCACTCGATTAGGGTCCATGTTGTAAACTTGTCAGAATCCCACCCTCGCCGCCTCAGGCTCCAGACATGATTCCTCGCCATCATCAGCAGATGCTTGGGTGCTGCCAGGGACAGCACTCATCTCAGAGACACCCTGTTAACATCATCTGCTGGCTGTTTTTACTGTTTTAGCCTTAATATCTGGGTCCCACAGCTGTTCCTTCCCACTCCCTCTTGCTAAACCTGAATAGCTAAGCCTCAAAGGCTGATAAACTCCAGAAAAATTCCTTTCTTCTGAGAACCATCTTTGACAAGCTATTCCAGAAACTAACTAAACATAGGCTGACACACTTGCTTCATCATAGAAGGAAAACTGAAAGACACGGGGTTCTAATACCTGTCGACTTGGGGACTCGGCTCAGGTCAGCTTCGGCACGTTGGAAGGAGGAATTGAGCCCCATTTAGGCATGTTTGAGTCCCTCTAAGAAAACCAGGGCATTTACTGCTCTATGGGGAACTATTTTGAATTTTGGCTACTATTACTTCATTTATCCAGCAAGAGGAACAGCAGATCTGATATTCTAGGGAGAAGGTGGGCAAGAAGTATCTCCCTTCACTTTTCTCTTGACCTTTAGATTTCACAGTCAACGATGTCGTCTCCCAGAATTGCGACACGTGCTGGGCACTGGGTCTGAAATTATTAAAGCCCATCAGTGCATCCCTAAGTGCGTCCCCACAAGGCTGCCTGGTTAGCAGTATGGTCCCAAATCTTATTGGAGCAAATCACACTCATCCTCCGGGTTTTTCTAGTCCAGCTCCCAACGAAACCCTCCCCAGTTTGTCCCTTTTGACTAATAATTAAGCAAAAATGCAGGTGAGCGATAACCTGCTACAACCCTAGCTTATTCATCCGTAATGGCCGTTAAATAGTGTTCAAATGGGAAAATAATCTGTGCATGTGGCTAAGTCTCCTCGCTGCAGTAGGTCTCGTGACAGTAGTTCACATATCTTCCTGAGAAACTTCTTACAGAGAAAATACAGCTTTCTCACTTCCCCTTGAAAATACTGAAGAAAAAAATCTTAATAACCTACAGATACGTTCTGAAATAAAGGCAGAATTTAACTGCTCTTAGACCCAATGGAGTCATGCTCTTTTGTTAAAGTCATCCATCTGGAAAAACAGAAACATGATTTAGACCTTTTCCAAACCTGTTCCTTTACCTGTTAACCTTTGGACCATGAATTAAAGCTGGTGAGAGGTGCTGAGTTAACTGCTATTGAATCGAGGGCCAGGGAGACAGATGTGAGCTCTGGAACCACGCAATGGGGTGGGCGCTTGCCAGGGAAATGAGAAATGTATCAGAGTGACCTTGCCATACATCAAACACACTTCTGGAATTCAGAGCACGCCCAGCCACAAAGGGGTGTTGCAGGAATAAATGTAGAAGTTCTAGGGGCAGGAGCAGAGTAGCAACAGGACTAGTATCAGCAATGAATAGCAGCACACTGTAAATCCTTATTTTGTATCTGGCATAGCTCTAAGGACTTGAAATCTGTTAACTCATCTCATGGACCGTCATTAAGATCCCTGTTCACTTAGGTTAACCTTTCTACCCAGTTACCAATATTGATAAAGGTTTAATAATTTTCGCAGAAGATAGTGTGACACAGGCTTTCACACCAAGTCTACCGGGCAGAATTCTAGGTCACGTGAAGGCAAACAGACCGAGAGATGTATGTGCCATTAAGCTGCACCCCGCTGCCCTTTACCCAGAGCTGCCAGCTCAAAATACCGTCGGGATTCTTTGCAGAGAAAAAGATGTGAGGTATCACTCCGTGTACATCACTGACTTTATGATTAACCGTTAAAGAAATACTATGCAATTAAGTCTCATCCTGCACAGAGTAAAAGAGTGTCCTGTTGCCTTTTCAGAAAACCTGTATCAAAAGTGTGGATGGAGTTGTGAGGAGAACTTGAAGCCATAAAGACTCGCTGAGTTTTCAGGTCATTTTAAGCCACATTTGTCTTACACCATTAGAGGAAATGAAAGGTGTCTTTTATAATGAATATTGCACTTGTCCTTGGCTTATAGTCTAATATTTATTTTTTAAAAATCAGCTTTTCTTATATGTATTTGAAAACTGAAGTTAAAAAAAGGTGAATGTTCAGAAACTAGAATGTAATTAATACATACAGAAACACCATCATACATTTTCTCAATTCGATGCAATTTAAAAAACAAAAAGATCCGGGCAGACTGCTTTGCAATCTTTGGATAAAGGGCTGGGGTGGTGATCACTGGTCACCGTGGAGCTGAGTGTCTTACCGTTGCCAAAGCCCATCTGAGCTCACACCAGCCACACAGGCCTTCAAGAGGATGCGTGTGTGACTGTGACCGTCCATTTCCCCCTCGACCTTCACGGCTGCCATGTTGCTCCATCAGAGCCTGTGCGACCCTTATGGCCAAATGACAAGCCCAAGGGAACAAAATAATCCTGACCAAATTCCACTTCGTATTCTGCTAATATATTACAGCAGACATGAAATTCCACTTCAGCAACCTCACACCCACCAGTGGTCATTCAGAGGCCGTGTAAGATGCTAAACGATGAAGAAAGTGCATTTTTTTTTAATGACAGAAATAATGAAAGCAAAGGAATGATGGTCATGTGCTAGACGTTCTATATTCCAATTTCTTTATCTTAACATAGTAAAAAAAATTATCGCATGTTAAGAAAACGGTAAACATTTTAAATCTTTTTCTTTTTCTTTCATTAGTTTTTTTTTCTTTTTTTTTAATGAAAGACTTCTTCCTTCCCAACAGAAAGCACCTCCCCCACGAAGCTGTGTTCTTTATTATTATGACCCCACAATACTCCTTTTTTCTGAAGCCAAACTTCAGGTCAGCAGCAGCCTAATTAATATGTCAGACACCTGGTAGATCATGGTTTACCATCACCTCCTCTTTGTGACAATTATTTTCAGTAGTAGCTATGTAGTGAAACACATAATAATAATGGCAAGAAAGAAACAGTAAAAATTTCCTCTTATTGCACTTGATATACGTATAATCATTTTTAATTATAAAAATTAAAATGAAATACAATAAAAAGATAAATAGCAATGAATTGCTTCTTTTAATTGCACTAATGCACTTTTTGAAGAAAGGGGGAAATTTATACCTACATATGAGCCTAATGCCTTAATAAATTACAGTACAGCATCCGCTTCCATCTGTAACCGCTGCATATTTGCCAAAATTAACATTCTTTGCATATTCATGTTCAGTGGACATATAGCAAGATTTGTCATGTCCCTTTCCCCATAGTTAATCGGAAAACACTTCTTAAATGTTAAGTTTGGAGTTCCGGCTGACAGCGCGGTGAGAAGCGGATCTCGGCCTTCTAGCCCGGGGCCCTCCAGGCCCTCTGGCCTCCGGTCGGCAGGTGAACTGGGGGGCCCCCGGGACAGGCTCAGGCTGTATCTTGCCGAGCCCCAGAGCCCTCGCCGCAGCTGCCCAGCGGCAGCACCCGAGCCTGGAAGCAGCAACGAACTGCTCCCCCACCCCACCTCCGCGACCTAACGGCGGCAGCCCCTCGGAGCCCAGATCCCGCCCACCGCCGGATCTCTAGACCCCACGCTGCAGGGGTTAGGCGAAGCCTCCGGCAGGCCACCAAGGACGTGGCACCTTTGGGCGTCGGGCGTGGCAGGGTGAGAAGCATGGCAGCCATTGGAGAGCCTCGAGGGCCTGGGAAGGGGGGTCTACGTGGACGCCAGCTCGGCCACCCTTAGGCCTTGGAGCCCGCGCAATCCTGGACCTGAGGGGACCTCTCTGTCCCAGTGGGATGAGACCTCACCTCGTCCAGACAACAACGGACAAAGGCCTTAACGGGCCCAGAAGGTGAGCGGAGCCCCGGTCGACGACGGGTGGAAAGTTAGCGGGTCATCGGGCAGTTGGTCGTCGTTCTATCAAGACCTCGATGTTGGAAGATAGAAATGGTAGAAAAACGTACCACGTGCGGCCAATAGGAAGTGCCCGCCACCCTTTGGGAAGACTTACTAGCCGTTTATAGAAGGCCTGTGTATATAATATGAAAAAGCTGCTCTCAACTTTCCCCCAACCTTTCGAAAGAAAACTTTTCGCTACATCTAGGCCTTCTAGATGTGTAGAGGTTAACGATGTATGATAGTTAGAAAATCACGTCTTGTAAATGCCATTTGTTTCTTTAAAATAAACCATAGAAAAGTAATGTCTTCTGGAAATGACTTTTCGAAATGGAGTTGTTTGACCGCCTCTAGAGGCGACATCAGGAGCCACAGAGGTCCACGTTTGTTCCGTGGGTTAGAGGACATGGAATGGAAGACATTGAGGAGGAAGAAAAGAAGGTTCTGTGCCAGACTGGTCACAGTTAGAAGACATTTGCATATTAGAACCATTGGTTTGTGTGTGCATTTTTCTCCTTACTACTGTATGTGTAGTTGACAGTAAGTACTTTTTTGATATATCTAGTCTTTCTAGATCTTCTAAAGTGCCTGATGTATGTTCAAAGTAGAGGTAGTAAAAAAACATTTTGTAAATATCTTTTTGTTAAAACTCGTATGAAATGTTTTGGGGGGGAGGGGTGGCCAAACCACCTTTTTGAACAGTACGCGGTATGCACTGTGTTTGTTTGTGCACTGGTGCAAGGTCGGGGGGAGGAGAAGGAAGTGCAAAGAGCTCTGTGCCAGTGTGTTTATAGTGAGGCAAGATTAACCGTTGTCTTTTTTATGTTCCTGCATTTTGTTTCACTTTGCTGTGTATATAGTGTATATAATGGACAAATGAGTCCTAATTTACAACACCTAGTCTTTCTAGATGTTAAAGAGGTTGCCAGTGTTTGACAAAATTAGAGTTAGTAAATAATACATTTTGTACATTTTGTGTTAAAATTTCTAGGAAAGATTGTCTTCTGAAAATTTGAGCATTATAGCCCTCTGGGTTGGTGGAGCGGGGAGAGAGAGAAGGGGATTGGTCTTAGAATGGCTAGAATGCTGGTATTTTGAAGACACTTTCAGATTACAACTGTTACATGTGTGCAGTTCTTTCAATACTGCTCCGTATATAGTGGACTGATTAAGTCCTTATTTGAAACATCTAGTCCATCTAGATGTTTAGAAGTGCCCAACGTATGTTAAATGTAGATGTAGTAAAATATCACTTTGTAAATAACTTTTTGCTAAAATTCACAGGAAGTACTGTCTTTGGGAATGTTAAATGTTAAACCACCTCTCTGAGAAGTATACTATTGTCTATACTTGTTCAGTGGTTTGGAGGAGGGAGGGAAAGAATTGCAAAAGGTAATATGCTAGTGTGTTCATACCTGGACATTTTCAGACAAAACCATTTTTTGTATGTTCATTTTGTTTTGCTGTGCATATAATGGACAAACTGAGTCCTAGTTTTGCAACATCTAGTCTCTAGATGTTAAAGGGGTTGCCAGTGTATGACAAAGTAGTTAGTAAAATTAGCACATTTTGTACACTTTATTGAAATTCATAGGAAAGCTTGTCTTCTGTAAATGACTTTTGGATATGAATTTGTTCAGCCACCTCTGAGCATTACACATGCATGTACTTGTCCACGGGATTGGCGGTGGAGAGAAGGAATTGAGGGAGGAAATGGTTCAGGCCAAAATGGTCATATTTAGAAGATACCTCAGATTATAACCATTGTTACCTGTGTGCAATTTTATTTAACGGTGTTGTGTACATAGTGGACAAGTAAGTTCTTATATGAAATATCTATTCTTTCTAGATGTTTAGAAGTGCTTGATGTATTTAAAAGTAGTTTTAGTAGAATAATGCTTCTTGTAAATAGCTTTTAAAAACTGATGGGAAATACTGTCTTTGGAAATGGAATTGTTAAACCTCCTCTCTGAACAGTATACTCTATGCTTGTTCATTGGGTTTAGGGAGGTGGGAGGGAAGATTGCAAAAGATGTTTTGCTAGCAGGTACTAGGACATTTCAACTTATCCATTGCTCTATATGTTACATGCATTTTGTTTAACTTTACTGTATATATTTTGTATATACTGGACCAGTGGGTCCCAATTTTATAATATCTAGTCTCTAGATATTAAAGAGGTTGCCAATGTATGACAAAAGTAGAGTTAGTAAACTAACACATTTTGTACACTTTGTGTTAAAATTCATTGAAAGGCCGTCTTCTGAAAAGGACCTTTGGAAGTGAAACTGTAAATCACATCTAAGTGACACCTGTGCCTATACTTGCCCAGTGTTGGATGGATGGCAGAAAGGAGGTACTGGGAGAAATGAAGTGCATTAGAATGTTCCTATGTAGAAGACACTTTCAGATCTAACCATTGTTACATGTGTGTAGTTTATTCAACACTACTGTGTATATAGTGGACAAACTTTAGTCCTTATTTGAAACATCTAGTCTTTCTAGATGTTTAGAAGTGCACAAAGTATGTTAAAAGTAGAGGTAGTGAAGTAACATATTTTGTAGATATATCCTTTTGTTAAAATTCATATGAAGTACTGTCTTTTAGAAATGGAGTGATCGAAATGATCAAACCACCTCTCTGAGCAGTACACATTATTTTATTTGTGCTGGTTCAGGAAGAAAGAAGAAAGTGTAAAGGGCTTTATACCAAGACTAACCATTGTCCGATATGTCTCTGCGTTTTGTTTTACTTGGCTGTGTACATAGTGAAGGACAGAGGTCCAAATTTACAACATCTAGTCTTCCTAGATGTTAAAGAGGTTGCCAGTGTATGACAAAAATAGCCGACAAATACATTGTGTACACTTTGTGTTAAAATGCATAGGAAAGACTTCTGAAAACAACTGCAGGAAGTGAAATTGTTAAAATCCCCTCTAAGCATTACAGATGCTTATTATTCTTGTCCACTGGGTTGATAGAGATGAAAAGGGGAAGTGTTCTAGGCCAGAGTGTTCCTGTTTAGGAGACACTTTGTGACTATAGCCTTTGTGTGCAGCTTCTTCAGTGCTACTACATATATATATATAGTGGACAAACTTAAATCCGTATTTGAAACATCTAATCTTTCTAGATGTGTAAAAGTGCACAACATATGTTGAAAGTAGAGAGTTAAAAGTAACACCTTTTAAGTATTGTTTTCTGTTAATTCATAGGAATGGTTGTATTGGGGGAGTGGAAATTGTTAAACTTGAGTTTTGGAGAGTGAGCTGACTATTCACTGGGTGGTGGGAAGGCGGGAGCGGACAGGGAAGGAGGTACAGAGAAGGGATCTGTGCCCATGAGTCTTCAGACAAGTTCAGATTGTCTAACCATTGTTCTATTTGTGTGTTTTAGTTAATATTGCTGTGTATTAAAGAATAAGCAGCAAGTCCTAATGCCCAAAGTATATTAAAAGTAGAGGTAGTAACATAACCCCTTAATAAATGCCCTTTTGTTGGTTGTTAGGAAGGGCTGTGTCTTCTGGGAGCGTCTATGTTAATCCACGTCTTGGAGCTAGATATGGTCCTGTACTTAGTTGCTGATATGCTGGAGGAGGGGTAAGAGGAAGGGTGAAGGGAAGGGCTCTTGGCTAATATCTCCATATCTAGAAGACAGTTTTAGGTTATAACCATAGGTCTAAATGTGCATTTTTGTAAAGTACCAATGCTTACTATGGACAAGGTTCATTCATTATTTTGCAACATCTAGGATTTTTAGGAGTCCTGAGGTGACAATGTCTGATAAAAAGTAGAGCTAGTGAATTAACCAATTTGTAAATATCTTTGTTATAATTGATAAAAAAAAGTAGCATCTTGGACATGGAATTGTTAAACCATCTGAGAAATGTACACCAGGACTTGTTCATTAGGTTGGCAGCAGAGGGGCAAAAGGAAGTATAAAAGGGAGGGAAGTATGTGGATATGTTCCTTTTTATATTTTGATGATAACCATTGATGTGTGTGCATCTCTTAGCTGTACGATAGGAATACATTGTTAAGTAATTCAGTGGAAACATACCTCCTTGCTAATACTTTAATAGTTTAGATCAGATAATGAATCCTCTTAAAAGCATTATACTTTGGGTACTCTGTTGCTTTATGTCTCATTTTTAATTGAACGTTAAGGGAATATAGTATTTTAATCATAACTTTGCCAATATCTTTTTCTAGATAGGGGCCTGTTGCCATTTTTGTCTTTTCTGAAGTTTTTGTCGCCAAGAAAGGATTACATTTTTTCTCCTTCCAGATTGAGTTGGTGTAGTGTATTTTTGGTTATCAAAATACTCATAGCTTTGGGACTTTGAAACGGTAAATATTCATGATGTGTGAAAAAGCATGATACATAACTGTATGATCTTACTTACATAAAAATGGATGCTTCGTTGTGTTTAAATATACAAACGAGACCTAGAAGGACACATCAAATGGTAAACTGCTTGTGATGATGGATGACTTTGTTTTTTGCTTCTTGTGTTCTTTGGTTTCCTATGATGCACATGTTAACTTTTAAGAAATAAATGTTATTTTCAAAACCTTAAAAAAATGTTAAGTTTGGAAAGTTTTATTCATGTAAAGAAACAGATATATGAATTGTTAGGAAAAGTCTTAAATGTAAGTTTGTCAGAGATCCATAAAGAAAAAAAATCACATTTCACAATAAATTCCAGAAATTGAAATACTGTTATTGTCTTTGTTCCTTCAGGACTGATTCTAATGGCTTTCAAATGTCTCTGCAGTCAAGAATTTCCTCTAACATACCTTCACCATAAATTTCTATTAAGTGAAAATGTCCAAAAGAGTCTGAGAAAAGGGCTGGATGTTCAGAAACATTGAGAATATTTAACCCATTGCTTCAGAAGAACTGTCCAGTTCTTGGTGAAATTAATAAAATACTCAAACGTGCCCTGCAGTTCCTTCTGGCAGCACAAGGCCAGCCCCTTTTGTCCTTTCTCCTGACGTTCTGCCTTAAATTGGATTTTTTTTCTGTACAAATGTCCATTTACTTAAGTTTTATTGTTGTTTGGTTAATGGTTTTCTCCACAGTTTCTGTGTGCTGACCTTCAAGGAACAGTTTTAAAGTGTGGGTTTCACTATATCATTTTTAGGGTTGATTCTGGCTGTTTATAAATATTTTTATATCTGATTTACTTGATTTAAAAGTTTACACCAGAAAAGAAGATGGCTCAGGGGGAAAAAAAAAAATCACATACAGTAGAGAACAAAATCTGAGAAGCACCTGTCGTATCCACGTTAATTTTCAGACGGCAACGCACTTCAGAGGTTGGGGTGGATGTCCCAGCGTTGGTCTGTAGTCCACGCAGAGCTTCTTAATGAGCACACCATATGATCACGGCTACACCTATATTTCAAAGCATTTTTCACCTATAAAGGAAGACTGAAGCAAGTAAGTGTTTTCCAATGTTAAAAAAAGTCACCATGAAGAAAAACTTCAAGCGGTCATACAGAATAACAAAATTCAAGTAACTCAAGTTCTGTCTCTTTGTTTCTATCATCTCCATGCCATCGTTTGAAATTTTGACTCTCCTGTTTGAATGCGGTAACACGTGACGCCACGGAGACCGCAGACGGGACAGTCCTGAAGCTGTAACGAGGCTGAGCTCCTAGTAATTTACTCTCAGAATAAGTGCACGAGCTCTCAGCCATCACTGGTGGGAATGCAAAACAAGACAGCTGCGTTGGAAGACAGTTTGGCAATTTCTTAGAAATTTTATTTTTTAAAAGGAAAAGAAAAGAAAAGCTTAGCATCTGACCCAGAAATCCCACTCCCACATACTTATCCAAGTGAACTGAAAACTTATGTTCGTGCAGAATATTTCTTTCAATCGGTGAATGAATAAGCTTTTGTATATCCATGCAACGAAATATTACTTAGCAATAAAAAGGAACTAGATGTCAATTCACACAATCACATGGATGAATCTTAGAGACATTTTGCTAAATGAAGGAAGACCCACCCAAAAAGCAGCCTGTTGTATAATTCTAATCAAGTCATAGTCTGGAAAAGGCAAAATTAGAGAGATAGAAAAGAGATCAGTGGTCATCAGGGGTTCTCTAATAGAAGGAATCAGGGCTCTTTGGGAAAATGTTTGATTGTAACACTGGGGCAGGGAGAATACAAGATGATCCTGGAACACCTCAGAGTGCCAGAAAATAAGGAAGTACTTAGAAAGTAAAACAAAGGGGCATATTGCAGGGACACAAGAGTCAACCTGAAAGACCTTGCAGTAGTCAAAGATGAACAATTTGAGCAAAAAAAAACCCATAATATTATAACCCATAGTATTTAAATAAATACCCATGAGTCGATCTGATAGAAACAGATGACAAAATAAAATACATAACTTGGAGAAGGGAAAAATTTCCTTACAAAGCATAAAAATAATATATATAGATACTCCTCCAGGAGGTCAAGCTTAATTTCACTCCCTTTTAATATGGGCTGGACTTAGTGACTCATTTTGAAAAGGAAAAATAGGAACTTCCCAGTGGAGAAAGCCAGCAGGTTCCACCTTAACCAAGTGACAGGGTTAACCTCACCAGTGATTACTCATGTTATGCCACGTGCTCCCAGAAATAAGGTGACATCTCACCTCTGGTGTATTCTCTAAAAACCATGATCCCAGTGTAACCATAAGTAACTATCGGGCAAACCCCAAACAAGGGACCTCCTACAAAATACCTGACAAGTGCTTTTCAAAACTTCAGTGTCATGAAAAACAATGAAAGGCTGAAAAACTGTCACAGGCTGGAGGAGACCGAGGAGATAAGAACACTAAATGTAATGTGGTGTCCTGCGTGGGGCTCTGGAACAGAAAGATGTTAGTGAGAAAAGCGGCAAAATCAGAATAAAGCCTGGAGTTTAATTTTTCTAAGCTGATCAGAATTAATTCTACAATAATATTATTATTGTGTGGTTTAGTAAAGCTATTTAATATTATTTGATAAATCTACTAAATTCCTATGATTAATATTATCTATATCCTATTTTCAAACTAGCTTTTTTCAAATTCTAGAAAGTCATTTAAAGTTTTTAAAAAGTAATTTAAGAATCACAGAATATCCAGTGTTCCTAAGAATAAAATGAACAAAAGATGTATAAACGCTGTGTGAAAAAAATTACAAAGCTTTACTGAAGGACATTACAAAAGATTTAATCAAATGGAGAGCAGAATCATTTTCATGATAGCAAGCAACAATATGGCAGAGATTTCAGTCCTACCAAAATGTATTCAAGGCAATTCCAGTTTAAAAATCTCATCAGGTTGTTTTGATGAACTTGAAAAGCTGATTCTAAAACTTACAAAGAATAACAAAGACCTGAAAATAACCAAGACACTCATTTAGAAGAAAAATAAGGTTGTGTGAGTTTATGGAGCAGTTAAATCTTCTTAGCCAAACCTTCTCATTTGCAGACTAAGAATAACAACACGTATCTCACAGAATCTCAGTGATGACTCCGTGAGGCCCACAGGGTTGACACACAGGGGTGGATAAACTCTGTTAACCCTGGTATGAGACACATGGCAGAAGTGGGCAGACCAAGGAAGCCTAGGTTCTGAACTGGGTTTCTTCTCAGATCATGCCACCCACTGTTTACAATGGTGGGCTGTGCACACGTGTACACTGAACGTAATAAATGCTGAAGAGAGACTGATCAGACAATAAAATGCATTCAACATACTTCAGCCAACTCTAGTTTAACATTCTTAACCTAAAAGAATACTTTTAAAAGTAAAAGTTGTCCTAACCTAAAAAAACACAGTTGAACCTCAGGTCATGAAAATTTAATGGATGTCAAAAGCGATATTTGGATCTCCATGAAATGTCAATCAACCTCATTTAAAAAGGAAAATGTTAGCATTAAACAAAGCATAGATGGAAGCCTGGAAGAATTGATTTAACAACACTGTGAGTAACACTGCTTTTAATAGTGTTTAACTTGAGGATACGGGGAGGGGGAAGGGTAAGCTGGGACAAAGTGAGAGAGTGGCATGGACATATATACACTACCAAACGTAAAATAGATAGCTAGTGGGAAGCAGCCGCATAGCACAGGGAGATCAGCTCGGTGCTTTGTGACCACCTAGAGGGGTGGGATATGGAGGGTGGGAGGGAGGGAGACGCAAGAGGGAAGAGATGTGAGGACATATGTATATGTATAACTGATTCACTTTGTTATAAAGAAGAAACTAACACATCATTGTAAAGCAATTATACTCCAATAAAGATGTTAAAAAAAAATGTTCCTTCCTGAGTGGGAAAATTTATCATATCCATTCAAATATTGCAAAAGTATTTAAATTATCTCAGTTTTCAACTTTGATGAAAATAAGCCACCTTGACGTGTATGTCCACAAACATTTGGTAAACTGCATCACCTGAGTGACTAGAAGGACTAATCTTTGTGGCTCACAGAGCAGGAGGGAAACCAGAACTGACCAGACCTTATCACATGGGACATTCTACATGGCAGTCAGCACGTGATGCAGGGCATTCATTCATCTCACCAAAAATTGTAATTCAGGCAGCTCTGGGTCTGTGTAGAGCTATTTGAAATTGTCCATGTTCATGAATGCTTACTTTCATGTTTGAACCATTAAATATTTATCACTAATACCTCAGAAGCAAAATAAATTGAGAATCTTACAGGACCAGAAATTATTGTAGTTTATATCTCGGCATTTTATAGAAAAAAATGGAAATATATATCACAGAGAAAACAAAAACAAAAATCTGAAGTTGTTATCATTAATAGCAGTTCCACTTATAAAGGACTCACTGAATGCCAGGAGCTATTCTAAGTTCTTTATATAAATTAGCTCATAATCCTCATTTAACAGACTGAGGCAAAGAGAGGTTAAATAACCTGTTCAAAGCCATCAACCACGCATGAGAGCTGAGTTTCAAACATGTGTCTATTTCAAATATGTATTTATGCTATTAACTACTGTGCTCTCTGTCTCTCCAAGGAGCTGCAGCTCTTAAGTTTCTGATTCCAGACTATGAACTTTCCCCCCATCCCCACCACCATGCCCCTCAGGCACATACTGAAGCTGAATGAAACTTTCCATCACCAAACATGAAAAAAGAAAATCATGGAAATCTCTGTATAAACCAGAATGAGCTAAGCACTTCAATTAAAAGAAAATAAATAAATGGATAAAAATTTAAGTCCCCAATCATGGCAAAATACAAATCCAGTTGAGATAACTTTAAAGTATAATTAGTGCTGTGATTAAAGAACTTAAAGCTTAAATTTATTAATGTGGATATTCTTTCCAGTATTTTATTAATCTGACTGATTAAAGATGAAATTGAAGTACAACCCACTCGGTGATAACATTTTAGGAAAATTCAAATAAAGCCAAGTCATGTCCAGTGAAAAAAATCCACAGAGTGAAGAAACAGTCCTGAATAGGCAAGAAAGCAACACACCTTAGAAGCCCCAGGTTATTGGAAATCGTCTTATTGCCATGGGGATTTTAAAGCCAAGGTATAATAGTTTAGGCACTTGGGAGCAGTGGGAGATCAGAAGGACACACTAAAGTTTGATCAGAAAGTCCAGGTTTAAGACTTACTTAAACTTACTTAAGGTAACTTTATTTTTCATGTAGCAAGTTTTAAATTTATAGTAACAATCTGGATGTACAGAAATACAATATCCTTTATTTTTTCCTAAGTGATCATAGCTTGTTCATAAATCTCTTAATTCAGGCTTGGTAACCAAACTGTTTTCACTCACAATACTTCTGACGTCAAACGTGCAGGTATTTTCTTATTATGTTGAGGTACGTTCCTTCTGTACCCAATTTGTTGAGAGTTTTTATCATAAAAAGATGTTGAATTTAGCAAAACTATAAGACATAGATGAAAGAAATTGAGGAAGACACAAATAAATGGAAAGATAGTCCATGTTCATGGATTGGAAAAAAATAACACTATTAAATGTCCTACTATCTATAGTGATCTATAGATTCAGTGAAATTGCTACCAAAATTCCATTGGCACTTTTCACAGAAATTGAAAAAACAATCCTAAAATTTGTATGAAGCCACAAGATATCCCAAATAGCCAAAGCAATCTTGAGAAAGAGGAACAAAACTGGAGACATCACACACCCTGATTTCAAGCTATATTACAAAGCTGCAGTAATCGAAATAGTATGTTACTGGCATAAAAACAGACACACAGATCAATGGAACAGAATCTAGATCCCAGAAATAAACCCACACATACCCAGTCAACTAATCTTTGACAAAGGCACAAAGAACACACAATGGCAAAAGGACAGTCTCTTCAATAAATGGTGTTGGGAAAACTGGATATTCACATGCAAAAGAAAGAAACTGGTTCCCTATCTTATACCACTTACAAAAATTAACTCAAAATGAATTAAAAACTTAAATGTAAGACCTGAAATCATAAAACTCCTAGAAGAAAACATAGGATAAAAGATCCTTGACATTGGTTGGCAATGATTTTTTGTTATGAAACCAAAAGCACAGGCAACATAAGCAAAAATAAATAAATGGGACTACATCAAACTAAAAAGCTTCTGCACAGCAAAGGGAGCCATCAGCAAAATGAAAAAGCAGCCTATGGAATGGGAGAAAATATTTATAAATAATATATCTGATAAGGGCTTAATAATATCTCATATATATATATATACACACATATATAACATACAATTCAGTAGTAAAAAAAAAAAAATTGCAAAAGACAACAGACATTTTTCCAAAGAAGACACAAATGGTCAACAGGTACATGGAAAGGTGTTCAATATCACTAACCATCGGGAAATGCAAATCAAAATCACAATGAGCTATCATCTCACACCGGCTAGACTGGCTCTTATCAAAAAGATAAGAGATAATAAGTACTGGTGAGAATGTGGAGAAAAGGGGACACTTGTGCCCTTTTGGTGGGAATGTAAATTGGCATGGCCACTATGGAGGTTCCTCAAAAACTTAAAAATAGAACTACCATATGATTCAGTAATCCCACTTCTTGATATACATCCAAAGGAAATGAAATCAGGATCTCGAAGAGATATCTACACTCCCATATTTGTTACAGCTTTATTCACAATAGCCAAGGTATGGAAACAACCTCAGTGTCCGTCGACAGATGAATGCATAAAGACGATGTGGTATATATCGTTACATTAACTAAACAAGGAGGTCGGTAGGCTGAGGTGGCTTTTTTTTTTTTTTAAACACTTAACAATATTTTTGTTTATTTATTTTTGGCTGTGTTGGGTCTTCGTTTCTGTGCGAGGGCTTTCTCTAGTTGCGGCGAGTGGGGGCCACTCTTCATCGCGGTACGCGGGCCTCTCACTATCGCAGCCTCTCTTGTTGCAGAGCACAGGCTCCAGACGCGCAGGCTCAGTAGTTGTGGCGCCCGGGCTTCGTTGCTCCGCGGCATGTGGGATCTTCCTGGACCAGGGCTCGAACCCGTGTCCCCTGCATTGGCAGGCAGATTCGCAACCACTGCGCCCCCAGGGAAGCCCTGAGGTGGCTTTAATGCCTTGGCAGCCTATGTAAGCCACCAAAACCTAAGCCTGCAGTGCCTCAAGGTTAAGAAATCAAAACCTAAGGACAGACAGCCAAATCGGAAACAGCCAAATAGGATTTCCCAAATAACGTACCTGCTTAAGCCATGGCCAAGCAAACAATTCCCTTGCTTTGCTTCCTCGTCTTCCTCATTAGTCTTTCCCTAGTTTCCATAGGTGGAGCACTCCTGAAAGTTTCCTGTTTGGTGCTGCCTGGTTTGAACTGATTTTTGCTCAAATAAAATCTTAAAATGTTTAATATGCCTCAGTTTATCTGTAACAATATACACAATGGAATATTACTCAGCCGAGAAAGCAATCCTGCCGTTTGCAACATGAATGAACACAGAGGACATTTATGCTAAGTGAAATAAGCCAGAGAACGGCAAATATTGTACAGTCTCACTTATATGTGGAATCCAAAAAGAACAAAGTCAAAGTCATAGAAATAGTAGAATGGTGGTTACCCCAGGCTGGAGGCCGGGGAAACGGGGAGATGCCAGTCAAAGGGTACAAGCCTTTGGTTATAAGATGAATAAGATCTGGGGCTTCCCTGGTGGTGCAGTGGTTGAGAGTCCGCCTGCCGATGCAGGGGACACGGGTTCGTGCCCCGCTCCGGGAAGATCCCACATGCCACGGAGCGGCTGGGCCCGAGCGCCATGGCCGCTGAGCCTGCGCATCTGGAGCCTGTGCTCCACAGCGGGAGAGGCCACAACGGTGAGAGGCCCGTATACTGCAAAAAAAAAAAAAAAAAAAAAGATGAATAAGATCTGGGAATCTAATGTACAGCATGGTCACCACAGTTAATAATACAGTATTGTATACTTGAAATGCGCTAAGAGAGTAGATCTTAAAAGCATTCTCATCACACACACTCAAATACGATAACTATGTGAGGCAATGAATGTGATAATTAACGTGATGTGGTCATCATTTCACAAAGTATGCATAGATCAAATCATCACGTTGTACATTATAATTCTATACAATTTTATTTGTTAATTATACCTCAATAAAGACGGAAAAAATCTTAAACAATTTTTGCTTTGCTGGTTTTCTCTATTATACATTGTTTTTTCTATTTCATTTTCTTTTATCTTTACTATCTCCTTTCATATTCTTGGTAGTTAACGTACTGATCCTTTTCTAACTTCCTAGTATTAAAGCATAGATCATTGACTTCTGAGCTTTTTTAATTTTATAAGAATTTAGATGCACAAACTTCCCCCAGAGCACTGATTTAGCTGCATACTACAAATTTTGGAGTCTTTTTTTCATCTTCATCAAAATATTTTCTAATTTCCTTGTGATTTTTCTTGACTCATAGGTTACTTTGTGTTGCTTATTTTCCAAATATTTGGAGGTTATTCTAGTTTCATTTAGTTATTGACTTTTAGTTTAATTCTCAGAAAACCTATTGTACAGTTTCTATCTCTTTAAAAGTTGGTCTATTCTGGTAAATATTCAATGTAAACTAGAAGACAAGTCCTATTCTGAAGTTGTTGGTGTTAGTGTTTTATATACGTCAATTAGATCCTATTGTGCTGTTAAAAATCTTTTAAATGCTTACTCTCGTTTGCTTGTTCTATGGTATAACTTTCCAAATGTGATTTTGGATTTGGCTTTTCCTCCTTTTAGTTCTGACAATTGTTGCTTTATATATTTTGCAGCTTTTTTATTGAGTGCATGCATATTTAGGATTTTCATGTCTTTCTCATCAATCGACTCTAATCACCATGAAAATCTCTCTTGTGATATTTCTTGCTTCAAGCCTCCTTTTTATATGAATTTTACTAGACTTGCTTTTCTTTTGTTTGCATGGTATTCTTTTCCAAACCTTCCAACTTAAAGTCTATCTCTTCTAAATAACATATGGGTTGGTTTGCTTAATCATCTTGCTTTTATTTGGATTGTTAGTACAATTACAGTTAATATAATTACTGAATACTTTCGGTGGGATGTCCTTGGTTTGTCTACAGTGCTCACCTAGATAAACCTAGGATGCATAGATTTATAGGGCTTGGCGTTCCAGAAAGTGTTGCATTAGCTGTGTAATTTTGGGCATATAAAAGAGATATTCCATGACCTAAATAGTCCCTTTTGTGTAAGTGATGCCCTATTTGCAATGTATGCGTTTTATGATAATCTCGGTCTGCAAGGGCCTAATGCAGCAGGAAGATTCTAGGGAGTGGTGGAGGCAGTCCTAGGTTTCTCCCTCCTCCACGTGTCCTGCATTTACCTGCAACCTTGACATTAGTAAAGCTGGAGAAGGTTAAGATTTCTGACTCTCGTGAGTCTGATTTGATGACCGGACCCTTTGTATTATGTCAACTCTCTAAGTGATTTCAATGGTTCAATCCTTGGCTCTTTCAGTTCAGTCTCAACCACAACAGCCAGAGTTAAGTCCTGCAGAATGTAAACTATCAATAGATCATGTGATTCCTCTGATCCAATGGCTTTCCAGTCACTAAGAGTAAAACCCAAAATCTACAATGACCTCAAGGCAACACATCATCGGATTTCCCCATTTCTTTTCTCTCCCTCCAACTTACCAGACACCGTCCTACCTCAGGACCTTTGCACGGACTGCCCCCTGTCCTGATATCCACAGCAGCCGGCTGCCTGCTCTCTTCCAGATCTTTCCCTTCTCAGTGAGCCCTTCCCTGACTGCTCTGTCTGGTTGCACGGCCCTTCCAACACCACATACCAAAGCCCCTTTAGCCCGGTTTGTCCTTCTCCATGACGCTTATCACCTTCTCAGACATCGTAATTGGTATTTATTTATTCATTTATTTATGGCTCTCCTCAAATAGAAATGTAAGCTCTGAGAACAGAGGCATTTTACCTACTTTGTTCACTACTGTATCAACTGTACTTCAGTACCTGGCAAAGTAGGCCCTCAAAATATCTGTGAAATGGATGAAATTTCCCTCCGGGGTGTTCCTTTGGCCACAACCGTGTGTCCAGTTAGCACTTTAGAAGAAACCAGTCCTAAATCTTCTGTCATCTAGTTTTATTTCCTATGCCATGAATCATTTGCATGTGTTTAAAAATTCTTCGATGTGGCCTTTGTGGGCTTTTTATAGTTTTTAATTCTATTAGGATCAGCAAACAATGCCTTATTTCACGCAATCTGTTGAGTTTTCCTTTATGGCCAAGTTCATGGTCAATTTTTAAAATGTTTCGAGTATATCTGAAACCAATATGGGTACCTAGTTTATTGGATGCAGCATGTACATCATCTACTTTGCTAACTGCAAAGGCCAAATTCTCCGAGTTTTTTATCTGATAGTTTATGACTAAATAGATTAGTATCCCAGTGTTACGGTGCCTGCCTGGAATTCAGTCTAGAATACTTCAGATACACAGGTGTGTTAGAGAGTAAGGAATCCTCGGGGTGCAGTTAGCATTATAATGAAGAAAACCTTAATGCAGACAGCTACCCCAAGCTCTTCTGTTAATAGATTTCATCACTGATCAACATTATGTTACTGACAATAATGTGTCCAATAGTAGATTCTTAGAAAAACTGAGGTTAGAAAGGGGCTCTTACTGAATACCTAGCACTATTAAGATATGATGGAGTTTGAACAGATTAACTCAGAGGTACTCTTCACTGCAGTATAAACAAGGTCAAAGACTTTTTCTAGCAAGACCCTTGGGGTAGCGCCTGAGGCATAAAATAGCACTGTGTCCAGCCAAAGGGTTGGAGGGTAGCTCACAATGCTGCTAGGAGAAACAAAACCCTGCTCCTGGAGTAGTCACAACCACCTTGAATAAACTGACACAAGATGTGAAACTTTTTATGCAAGATGTAGCTGGCCCAGCTAGAGAGACAGGGCTGGAACTTCATTAAGCTTACATGACAGGCTGTAAGATGTTTTATCCCTGACTGCTAGTAAACTATTAAATACTTGCATGTGCGGCAGAACCTGGCCTGGGATCTAGTTTCACCATCACTTGCTGGCACACTGTGAGGCAACAGCTGATCAATACTCACCTGAAATTGGGATCTAACAACTAACAGAAATAACCCGGATGTTGTGCATAAATCAGATGGTTCGGGTCAGGTTCTGGGGCCACTACAGACACTCCTCAGTGTGTCTTTAGGGACCTATCAGTTTTGGGGTCATGCATGGACAGACAACAATACGGACAAAACTTTTTTCTATTGGAGTATAGCTGCTTTACAATGTTGTATTAGTTTCTGCTGTACAAGGAAGTGAATCGGCTGTATGTATACATATATCCCCTCCCTCTTGGACCTCCCTCCCATCCTGCCCATCTAGGTCATCACAGAGCACCAAGCTGAGCTCTCTGTTCTATATCGCATGTTCCCACTAGCTATCTGTTTTACACATGGTAGTGTATTTATGTCAAATCTAATTTCCCAATTCATCCCACCCTCCCCTTTTCCTGTGTCCACACTTCCGTTCTCTACATCTGCATCCCTATTCCTGCCCTGGAAATAGGTTCGTCTGTACTATTTTTCTAGATTCCACATACGTGCGTTAATATACAATATTTGTTTTTCTCTTTCTGACTTGCTTCACTTTGTATGACAGACTCTAGGTCCATCCATATCTCTACAAATGACCCAATTTCATTCCTTTTTATAGCTGAGTAATATTCCACTGTATATATGTACCACATCTTCTTTATCTGTCCATCTGTCGATGGACATTTGGGTTGCTTCCATGACCTGGCTATTGTAAACAGTGCTGCAATGAACACTGGTGGGGAGATCTTTTATTGACACACCTCCTAGAGTAATGAAAATATAAACAAAAATAAACAAATGGGACCTAATGAAACTTAAAAGCTTTTGCATAGCAAAGGAAACCATAAACAAGACGAGAAGACAACCCTCAGAATGGAAGAAAATATTTGCAAATGAAGCAACTGACAAAGAATTAATCTTCAAAATATACAAGCAGCTCAATATTAAAAAACAAACAACCCAATCCAAAAATGGGCAGACGACCTAAACAGACGTTTCTCCAAAGAAGACATACAGATGGCAGAGAGGCACATGAAAGGATGTTCAACATCACTAATCATTAGAGAAATGCAAATCAAAACTACAATGAGGTATCATCTCACCCTGGTCAGAACGGCTATCATCAAAATATCTACAAACAATAAATGCTGGAGAGGGTGTGGAGAAAGGGAACCCTCTTGCACTGTTGGTGGGAATGTAAATTGATACAGCCACTATGGAGAACAGTATGGAGGTTCCTTAAAAAACTAAAAACAGAACTATCATACGACCCAGCAATCCCACTACTGGGCATATACCCTGAGAAAACCATAATTCAAAAAGATGGACACAAATTCTTAATTGTCATATATTCTTGTTAGTTATCAATAAGGAATATTGTTCTTTGTCCCCTTTCATGTTTTCACCTTGAGTCTATTTTGGTTGATATATATATAACATATGCATATAATTCTGCTTGCTATGTTTTCTTATGCCTTTTGTTTTTTTGGAAATATTTCTATTGTAAAATATATGAGATTAGAGATTATAATAAACAGCCATGAAGCCTTAACAAATCTTAAGATTATATAATATTTCCTTCAGATCTTCATTTTTCAAAATGACCAGAAACCTGTGACAGGTGAAGATTTGTTTTTTAAATGCCAATCTCTTTCATAAAAAAAACAATATATACCTGAGAGTAGGAGAAAAGTTTTCATACCCCTTTTACATTTTGATTTCCATTCTGACAAAATCTTAAAAGAGAACATGTCACCGGGAATTGTCTTAGTCCATTCGAGCTGCTGTAACAAAATACCACCAGGTAGCTAACAGACAATAGAATTTCTCACAGTTCTGGAAGCTGGAAAGACCAGGTGCCAGTGTTGTCGGGTCCTGGTGAAGGCCTCAGGGTTGCAGACAACCGACTTCCACGATGTCCTCACAGGGGGAAGGAGCGGGGAGCTCTGCGGGGCCTCTTGTAACAAGGGCGCTGACCCCATTCCTGAGGGCTCCAGCGTCATGACCTAACCATTCCGCAAAGGCCCCAGCTCCCACCACCATCACACTGGAGTCAGGATTTGAATATATGAATTTGGAAGACATAAAATATGCAGACAATAGTAGCAATTTTAAAAATACAAGGATATTAAGTAGGTATTTTAAGCCCAGGTTACAACTTGTGTGATATCATGAAGGTAAAATAGATTATGTGGAAAAACTAAAAAATATGCCAAAAGGAGCAGAAATGAAAAGGTGGGGAATGGGGGTGGGCTGGGGGCTGGACAGAGGAGGACAAAAGGGTGTAGCTTTACTTAAACATGCATCTGCTCGCATCTGTAAAGTGAGTGCAAATTCCCTAAATTCTGACACTGTGATATTAAAAGGAAGTAATTGTGGTAAATAAATCACATGCCAGAGCGGAATTTCAAAATATATTTCAGATTTCTAGCATAAAAAAATCCCTGTAAGCATTATCTTAAAATATTTTTTATCAGAAGTATAGTTTTGGTAATAAAAAAAATTTGATAAAATTATATAATCATATATGCTATACATATGTAATTTTAATGCACTAATATGAATATTTTTATCGTATATTTTAAGATAAGAATATAAATTATTTTTAGATTATTTAAAAAGAAACGGTGACTAGCTCACAAGATTTAACTGTCTACCCAGGTGACGCTCGTGCCCAAATCCCGTACTGAGAAGCCTTCACATGTACTGCTAGAGATGCCCTGTGATCTGGTCGCAGTCCCTGCAGAAGCTCTCCCGGAGGGAGAGGCGCCCCGGGAGGTGCTGGCGGAGGAGTGCGGGCTGCCTTTTTCAGCTCAGGGCGGTTTGGGGAGGGTTGGGGGGGCATATATGGGAACCTGAATTGAAAGCTTCCTACACTGTGAAATGGTCCGCTCTCCATGCCACCCCCCGACATCCTCCAAGAAATGGTCAAAAAAAATTTTAATTTTAAAAATCAGAAGTCTCAAGCTTCAGTAAAGTTGTCTTTTAGTACTTTCAGCCAAAAAGCTTTATTCTCTTCCTTTATTTTCCAATTTTTTCACCAAATATCCTGAAGATATCGTTTTTCTTCTTTTAAAGTAGCCAATGTTTTCATTGCTTCTAGTTTTTCAACTCCAACCTCTTTGCTTATTATCTCCACAAGGACATCATTTACATCCTTGGCCATATTCTTAGCATCTCTAAAAAAAAGAATAACGGTATTACTGTTTAGGAAACAGTGATTTTTACCAAATCCTCCTTAATTCACGAATCTCACTGCCGCGACTCTGTCACTACACCTTAGTCCTCCCTCCATTTCTCTGGAAAGTGTCCCTCAGTCTCCAGGCACCTACTGCTCCCCCAGGGACAGGTCTCCGCCCAGGACCACTGCCACATGCAATGCTGACCACCCCATTCACAGCTTTAAACACTTCAAAGGCGTCCGTGCACACGATGAGTTATTAACAGACACGTTTACTGAGAACTTGCCAAGGGCTGGCCCTCTATTAAGTGTGTTTCCACGTCCCAGCTCTTTCATTTGCAGGTCGGGCAAGGGGCCCCTCCTGTGCGCTCCTGTGGCCCCTGCACAGCACCCGGTATACCGTGAGCATCTGCTGACCTGGCTTTCCCACAGGGAGCAGGTGGCTTGGGATAGGAGTGCATCTCATTTACCATTTCTCTCTCGACATCTGCACAGTGCCAAATACTTAGTAGGCACTCGAATGTTTATTGAATGAATGACAGGACTCTAACGTCTCAGGAATTGAACTTGCCCTGCCCCCTCACAGTAAAATTTCCTGAGAAAGTTTTAACGGCTGTCATGCTCTCCCCTCAAGTACTCTGAGATCACTTCTAACACCACGGCCCTTCCCCATGTCCCGCGGCTGCAGCTGCCAAACCTACCGGCCCCTCTGTCTGCTTCCCACTTGACTATCGGCAGCAAAGGCTCCCCTTTGAGTCAGTGTCCCCTGGACTTAGGGACAAGTTCGCTTCTTCCTCAGTGGCTGTTCTTCTCAGTCTCCTGTGTTCGGTCCATGTTAGAGTGCCGTGGGGTGTCACTCTGAGCCCTCACCTCTGACCAGCTATGAACGCTATCAGCTTCACTTCACGGATGTGAAAAATGAAGCACCAGTGACGGTGCAGAGTTATTTCTGCGTTACTGTTTTAGGAGTTTTTTAAGATGTTTAAGAACCCCTCCAAGTTCTCAATTACCAGTTACTCATATATTTGTACTTATGTTTGCACAATGGACTTCACCTCCATTATTAGAGCTGCATCTAAGCCTTCAACCTATATCTGACACTGACAGCACTGTCCTCTGCAAACAAAAGAAAGATCAAATGCTTCACTAAAAGTAAATGAAAATGTAAACCAACACAGCGTCCAGAAGCTCTGCCCTTTCTGACCTAGAGCAGCGTTTTCTAGCTGAGGACTCGTTAATGGGTCATGAAATCAACTTTGTAGCCAAAGTCAGATTTTTGTAAAATGATAGAACAAACGAAATATAAGTTATCAGAATGTGTCATAAAAAGTAAGTAGAAAAAGGAAGTTTTGTTTTATGAACCTTTTCAATTATATTTATATGTATTCTACGTCACTATGCCAGTAGTTCTTTCTCTGTATCATAGTTTAAAAAAAACAAACAAAAAAACCTGACCTGATGACTTACGGAATGTTTTAAATGCCAGGGATGTGTTAGGATAAAAAAAGAGTAATTTCTTATTTCAAAACTCCGTTTTAACTGGTAAACATTTTTGAGTTCCATTAAAACAAGTAGCTAAGTTCCTAAAATTTTTATTTTCTATGGCAATCTTGGGTTTCTATAATGGATCTTATATCAAAAAGTAGATGAAACATAAGAATGACTCCTGGCTTATGTCAACTTTGACATCATAAATTATGCCTTAAAGAAAAAGGATCCTAGACCCACATTCTCAGAGTCAAAACCAAAGCTGTTTTCCTTGGCTAGGTCGACTGCACAAATCACATTTTCACTATTTACTGATACAACAAAATCAATCCTGAGACAGAATGTAACGTTAAGAGGCTAAAAACGTATTTAAAACAGCACAAAGCATTCCCCAATGCATGAGTTAATTTTCTTTTTCTTGAGGGGGGGCCACGCTGGCCAACTTCTTGGCTATTAAGTGTATGTTAAAAATCATTTTAGAGCTTGTATTTCTATTCCTGTATTTAAGAATCCAATCTCTCATCCATACATGTCCAGATCATTAACCAATCGGTCCCTGGTCTCTTTAATAAACATTACTGACTGCCCTCCCCTCCCCGGCACTTGAGCATGATGGCCACTTACCCACACATGTAAACATGACCATTCTCCTGAAGAAGGACCCTTGCCACCTGCTTGCTGTGACGCTGGATGCTGTCTTGCACATACTTTGCTGGGGCTTCTTCCTCCCCCACAGGAGCATCTCTTGAGAAGGAAACTTTCAAGTGAGTGAGAATTCCACACTTAAGGAAATGTCTGAGCTCCTCTCTGAAATACAATATCTACTGGTCACTGGAAGGTTTGTAATTTAAAGTTGAAAAAGTCTGAAATTAGTATTGTACGGCATGGCTGAGTCTTACCATGCTAGAATTGTGAAGTACCTGAATAAATAATCCCTATCCTTATGTCTGCAGCCAAAAAACAACCACATTGCTCCAAAGTGTCCATCTGGGTGATGTTCTTGCAGTTTCTCTCTAAGTAAAAAAGAAAGTTGAGATGTTTGATATAAAGAATAGGTAAAAGCAATCTTTCTTTTTCCTTTTACCTCTCCAGGTAGGTCTGTAAAATCCACCTTCGCAGTCACTCAGTCCATGTACTGAATTAACATTTCACTACCCGCAGCGTACCTGGGCCACTCCAGCAGACACTACAAAAAGTAAGCTTACCTACGAACTGCAGACCTCTATGAGCTTTGTATGACATCTCTGTAGTGAGGATAATTCAAATTATCACATTGTGAAACCCAGACTAATTTCTACATTAAATATTCATAACAATTTTATGAATAAAAATTAACTCTCAACATAATAGAAAAGTGCCACCGGGATTTTTTTTTTTTTTAATAAATTCATTCATTTTCTTTATTTTTGGCTGCGTTGAGTCTTCACCGTTGCGCGCGGGCCCTCTCCAGTTGTGGCGAGCGGGGGCCACTCTTCGCCACGGTGTATGGGCCTCTCATTGCAGCGGCCTCTCCTGTTGCAGAGCATGCATGGGCTCTAGGTGCACGGGCCTCAGCAGTTGTGGCGCACGGGCCTAGCAGTTGTGGCTTGCAGGCTCTAGAGCACAGGCTCAGCAGCCGCGGCACACGGGCCCAGCTGCTCCACAGCATGTGGGATCCTCCCAGACCAGGGATCGAACCCGTGTCCCATGCATTGGCAGGTGGACCCTCAACCACTGCGCCACCAGGGAAGTCCCGGCACCAGGCTTCAAAAGGTAGAATGGTCTGCTGTGAAATGTTTCAGAAATGATGGACACGCCCTACATTTTTGATTTCTTAAGAAAAAAAAAAAGAAAAGAAAACAACAAAAAGACTTCGTACAAAGGATATTACTCCACTATCTGGGGAATATTACCTAAGAGTTGTTATTTCACAAACAGGGAGAGAAGCACAATTTTATTTATTTATTTTATAAAAAATAGTTGTGTTCTGATACAAAGATACATGTATTAATATCATTCTGTTGAAAATTACTGATGTTAAGGGTTTAACTTTGAAACTGCTGGTGCACTTGGATCTTTGTGACTACCAATTTTATCTAGCTAAGGAATAGATGGGACAGCTGCACATCACCACAGCATAAAGGTGTGCTTGAAATTTGTCCCCAAATACATGCACTATAAACTATGGTTCAGCAGGGGAAAAAGAAAAAGAATGTACTAGAGTAAAAATGGAAGTTCCAGCACAAAGCACAATTTCTAGAAGATATATTTACTTTTCCCATGGTGACAAATTATGCTATGCTATCACATATTTGATAATAATATTTTAAAATAAAAATTTTACAACCAAAGTCCAATATCCTCAAAACCACTGAAAAACAAAAAAGCTCTCTATTACATACTTCCACCCAGGACCACAAGGGACACATTTTCTCACCAGCCAAAGAAAACACATACCTATGTTGCAGGAAGCCAATGAAAGGTGCTATGCCGGTTCCTGGACCCACCATTATGATGGGGACTGAGGGGTCATTTGGTAAATGGAAAAAATTTGTTGCCCGAGGAGATATGGATATCTGAAATATTAAACCAATGCTCATAAGTTCGGGAAAAAAAACAGACAAAAGCATATAACCAAGGTGATGCCTGCTAAAGAAATCAGGAAGTGCAACTTCCCCTCAAAGAAGCATCATAAAATCAAATTGCAGCATTAAACCTTACTGAAACCACAAACACATTTGTCAGTACAGAGAAATAAACAAGTCTGTCTTGTAAATTTTTCTTTTCTATCCAAATCAAAGGTATTTTAAAAATGACAGGCACGATATTTCTGAGGCAGAACACTGAATAAATAATAATTGAGTTGTTTTTCTAGGCCCAAGAAAAAGATCTGCTTCCTAGTAGGCAACCCATTATAGGTGTCATGAAGAAATGCACAAAAAAATGAAGACATTCTTCTTCATGTTAGGACATAAAGGGGCAATGAAGATTAACATCAAGATGGGGTGAAGGTTTTAAGTGAAAATTAGGCAAGCGGAAGAGAAATTAAGGGGCTGCCCCAAAGATACTAGAGCACTGCTACATTTGCTACTCTAGGTCCCATGTTACCTGTGTTTGTTGCAAAACTAGAATAAGTGATATATAGATAAACAAAATCTTTTTGCTATAATTTCAAAAGGGTTTTCTTCTAAATCACGTGCCAGGGATACTTAAGGGAATCAATTTGTAAATATATTCATCTTTCAGTTTCACTTTGCCATATGCTTTAGTTACACAGAGTGATAATAACAGTTAAGAATGACAGGAATCTTCCCTCCATTCCCTACTGGTATAATTGTATATATTTTAACCTTTAATTCAAGGAAAATTGTCTGAAGTTCATCAACAGGATGAACACAGTACTTTTTAAAGGAGAACTGGCAGAGCTATATCAACTGATTGTTCTCATTCTGGAGTGAAACTGTAATTAATATTATATTAGCCTTATTCACTTGATTCATCCACTGAACAATGTTACTGAAGGTACTCAATATGACAAACACTAGGACAGAGAAATGAGCAAAACCAAATCTGTCTTCATGGGACTTATATTCTAGTGGGTGGAAAAGACAATAAACAAACATATATTTATAGAATGACAGGTAATGATAAGTCCCAGGAAGCAAAATAAAACAGGATAGGATGGGCATGGCAGGAAACTGCTGAAGAGACCACACTTCCTATGTTCCAGGGACGGCAAAGAGACCAGAACACTAGTCAGCTCCTGCTGTAAATCTCCGAAGGCTTACAACAGCAAACGCTTACTTCTGGCTCTGCTCAACGGCTGCAGCTCTGCACCATGATCTCCTTCACTTGGATCCAAACCCAAGGAGCATCCCTGACCTGAATCATTCCATCCGATGTCAGAGCTAAAGAGCAAGAGAGGCAAGCCACAGCATCCTATCAGGTTCAGAGCGCCTGCTGAGATGTGGCATAATCCTGTCTGCTCACCTTTCACTGGCCAAGGCTGGTCACATGGCCAGGCTACACATGAATGGGAGGGGAAGTCTACTCTTCCTCAGGGGGCAGGGGCATCTGTGAACAACAGTACTATCTACCAGTCGGGGGAGGGCATGCGGTGGATGGATCCTGAATAAAACATGGTGCTACACGGCACAACGAAATTTAAGTAGCTTTAAATTATATCCTTTCTATATGTACCTCTAGGCCTCAACACTGGGTAGTCAACAAAGGTCTGTTAAAATGTGGAAAGAAGAAGAAAAGGGCAGGAGGGAGGAAAGAAAGAATATGTGAAAGGCACACAAAGGTGTCTGCAATACAGCATCAATATACTTTTTTTTTTTTTAGCTTTCTGGAGATCATCTGCTATTTTTATGAGATCGTGAAATGACACAATACTTTCATGTCAGCCCTACAATATTTCTTTACAAAAAAGGAGTTTCTCATGTTCTCAGTATTTTGTTGATATGAGGGACACATACGGTAAAGAACCTGCTCCAGGCAGCAGATTGGGAAAATACCAAGTTAAAGGGCAATTTTAAGCCCTAGTCTTCCCTTAGGGTCACTCAAGTGTGTATCAGAAGTCTTAAATCCCCCTAAGTGCTGTCAACGTTTTAACTTCAGTAACTTACAGCAACCAAACCAGTAATAAGATAACATTACAACTGACATGTTCATTCTTCAATACCATGGAGAAGACGTCATGACAAAGACTGAAATTTCTTTTAAATTTCAACCATCCTTGTGGGTGAGGAGGGAGAAGGTTAACTGCTCCCTATGCGTACGGTCTCGAGTGAGATTTTGCCAAGTGTGGATCAAAATATAAAATAACACCACGGCTCCAACAAAAGGGGAAGAAACGGGCAGGGTAAAATCCTACCCCAAACTGAAGGATGTAAAATTAATCTCTGGTTGTCAGCTGCCACTTTAAGATGACTCCTTTGGGGCACAGGACACCGACTGAGCACAAAATGAGGCTCTTCCTCACTGCCAGCCTTCACCACGCACATGACTCCTCCTGTGCCAAGCTACCAAGAACACTGACGCAAGGTCTTCTCCTTTATGAAGTGACAAGCAAGAAGCAAAGAGCGTATGTGTTATACAAAATTCATGCTTTACACGTTTAGGAAACACATGGACTACACTGAATGAAAGTAATGTTCTCCTGACTTTCCAAAAGAGATATTACAATTCAAGTAGGGCATACATTTTCCTTTGAATAATTTGAGGGGAATGGACAATGCAGGGGACCCTACATTGTCTTTTCTAATCGGGCAAAGAGCACACTTCTAATGATACCCAAACTGCCCACTCCTAGTACCTCGGGCGCCAGGACCTTCTCGCCGTCTGCCCGGGAGGCACCTGTGTTCGGCTGAAGAATCGATTCAACCAACGTGGCCAGCCAGCCCGTGCACACGCCCTTCCGCAGAGTCACCGCCGTGGTGTCAGACCCAAACTCCACGATGTTAAAAATGAAATGAAGCTTCCCTGGGTGAAACAGACTCGAGCTGCAAAGACACAGAGATAAGTTTGTAAACTCCGCCTCAGGACTCACAGACACATGCCAAGCTAGGCCTTTTTTACTGCATGAGGGTATTTCCTAATGGGCTCTAAACCTACCTTCTTCCTCTTCAGAAAACAGTTCTGCTGCTTACTTCAAAGCCCCCCCCACCCCGACCTAGTTTTGTGATGTCATTCAGGACAGTTTCTGGTTACCTGTTTGCCGCCAAGGCTGAATGAGATTTATACCAGCTTTCCTCCCTCTTCCCTACGTCCACCCAGGGAAGGTGGCCGGGCACACCAGTAAAGGCCACACGTGGAGGACCTGCAGACTCGCTCAGTGGGGACACGGCTCTGGACCACGGGAGCCACACCCTATGAACTCCAGGAGGACACAGTCCAAGCCTGCTCTTCTTCACTCCGCATCACGCCTGCTACTGTCCTGCACAAATCTGCTAAGTTTTCAGTAAATGGATTTGTAGCTACTAAGCATTTGGAAGTCAGAGTTTCATTACATTTTAGGAGAAAGAAGCTAAGTATTATGTTAATAAACGTCAGTACCTTGCACATGAATATGGTCTGGGTTGGAGCTTAGGAAGATGTTCTAGAAAAAAATTAAAATAAGCAATTATTAATTCATTCCTACTGAAAATAAATTATATGTATATATGTAAATTATATGTAAAGATCTGAATTTGATTCCTATTTTCTTATTTAGAATTTCTAAATAACTTGTTTTAATTCTAAATCATATTTTAGAGCACACATAAATTCACTGTGTCTAAGTAAAATATCACTAAATACTTTTTTCCAATTCTTAAAGACCAGACATATCACATTTCCCCAATCTGAACTCAGTATTTCTACCTAAAAGCTGTTTTGTTTTGTTTTGTTTTTTTTAAACATCAAAGGGCAGTAAGAGTAGGGTCCATGAATGGGCCTCAGAGTCAAGGAACCAATTACACTGTTTTCTGGGGTGTGTCCAGAGTTTCCAGATTTGAAAAAAGATCATGACCCAAAAAAGATTAAGGACTATGGAAAATACTTAGGCTTGAAATATTTTTCCTTCATAATATTTATATGATAATAACAAAAAAACAGGAGTGTAATGGTGGACATTTTTCAATCAAGTTATCCAGAAACCTAGTGGTTCTAAGATACACAGGTACTCTTTTAAAAGGAATTAAGAAGTCAGTATTTGAATATCTGATTGTCCACTATCAAACCCTGATAATTTTTTGTGCTCCGTATGTTATATTTTTGATAGCTATTTAGCAAAAATTTAGAAAGACCTTTCTAAAATGTCTGACAGTTGTAACAGGATAAGGTTTAATAGAGGGCTCACCTTAATACTTTAGTTATGTTAAGTTTTCTTACAGAAATGAGAAAATAATTAAAACTTTTATGTTTCAATGCCTTTAATTTTTTTACATAACTATATAATAAATGATACATATAAGCTTAAAAAGGTAACAGAAACTCTATAAAAAGAATTGGAACAATTTTTCCATGATTAACAGCTTTACAAGACTTCTTGTAACTTCCCTAATGGGTGTTCTGGTTGTTATCCCAACACCTCTATTAGCTCAAAAGACTCAACTGAGGAGGGGTAAGAGTGTTCATTCGCACAGGAACGCAGGAAGGGCAGCCTCACCACTCTGAGGAGGAGGAAAGAGAATACTAAGAAATAAAAAGGGAAAGGGGCAGGGCCTGACTTGTAAAGCGGAGTGTCCTTAACCGTACTCGGCATCAAAAGGGACCTTGGGTAAAAAGTACATGTTTTCCTGTCACCAAACACAAATGCAAATTTTAAACATTTTACTATTTATCACCAAGGAAAACAGAGAGGAGACGACAAAATCACAAGCATAGGAAAGTAACAAGGGTTTTAAAATCCTATAAGATTCTTATAGTCACTGTCCCTAGTAAACGTCTCCAATTCCTGAGGCCAGTTCCTCAGGGAAGATCTTAAACTCTCTTCTGTTGGAGTATGAGGACCAGAAGACACAATCTGGGCAAAAAAACAGCATATGATCTTTTTACCTCTGGATGTTTTGTCTCTCCCAAGGCTAATGCCCCGGGGCACCGTGAGTAAGGCCACTTGTTTGTACTGGTGGACCTGCCCAGGTGGGAACGTTTCTGTACCCTGCACACAGAGCACACGCTTCACCAGACTCCATCAATTATCACTATCTTTGAAAAAGATCCTTTTCTTGGCAACCTCATTTTTAGATAAAATTTGGCTAAGAGAATTAAGGCTGGCTATATTAAGAGAGCAAATGACAGTGACAGTGGTAGGAAAGAAAAATTAAAAAATAAAAATTTAAGCTTGGAAGAGAGATTCTTCGACTTCAAGAAGGCAGTTCAGCTGTCAAGGCAGCGTGAAGAGCAGCTGTAAGAGGCTTACTTACTGATCACAGTGATCAAGATGCACTCCCACAGGCCTGCAGAGAACTCAAAGGTGCTCTTACCATGGAGACGCTGCCCCCCGGGGCTGGGGTGACTGTGACAGCATCCACTCACCAAGCAGGAGGCTGAGCGGAGGCTGGCAGGACGGAAAGGCCAGCAGGAGGTCTGAAAGGCAGGCACGGGAGTCTCTGACGAAGCGGTTGTAGTCGGCCGCCCCCTGCCTGCTGCACAGCTCCTGCAGCCGTCGCTTCTCCGCGCCGTCGCCAGTGTGGTCCACAAGGGCTCGCAAGAACGCCTGTGGCCGAGGAAGCCGACTTAAATCACCACGCGCTCTGTGGTTACAGCCGTTAGAATGCTGGCTGAGTACCCACCTGGGGATGTGCCCAGTTATCCAAGAAAAAGTGAGTGTGGTCACTAGGAGTGTGGTCAGGACAAGAGCATTTCATCTGTTATTTGTTTTAATGGCAGCCTGTTAGGCAAACCCCACTTTCATGTTCCATTTTTGGTCACCTTCCCTATATCTTAAACCAACCCAATCTCAAATTACATGGCAGGTATATGTGAGTAATCAGAAAGTCACAACTTAACGTTTTTATCTCGGGACACAGTACCTGTTCTCGCCTTAGCGGATGATTGCAACCCAGATTTCTACATTTATTTGACCACTGTTATGACAGGCACTGGGCAGGTAAAGTATGGGGCAAAGTGGACACCTAACTTGCCCAAAAGGCTTCACAGGCGAGTGAGAGCAACAGAAGTCAAGAAGTAACCAGTGTGCGACAGGCTGCCTATCCACCAGGACATACGGACGTTCAGGGCTTCTGAGGCCAGAGGCTCCCAAGAAGGCAGCCTTGAGCCGAAGGCGGGCTGCATGGAAGAAAGGAAGTGATGGGCAACCAAAGAGATGGCAGAGCCACAGGAGGGCACGGGAGGCAGGCAAAAGCATGGCTCCTGGGGAGCACGTGCGCTTCAACACAAATGCAAGGAAATGCGGACACGGGCAGAGGCTGACAAACAGTGAGGGCCAGAACATCCAGACCCCTGCACAGGGACTCTGAGTCACCTCGGATCCATCGTGGAAAGAGGAGGAGAAGAACATAAATAAAGCAAAATAAGAAAGTCCCAGATCCCTAGTCTCAAAGACTGAACCAAGTCCAAACTCTTGGGCAAAAGACCAAACTTGCTAATGACAACTTTTGGTTCTAATGCAATTCCAAGCACATCCATCATGGCACACATAAAACTCTCATTACTCACGGGAAGCAAAGAACTTCGGCAAGTCATCTGCATCAAAGCTACCTGAAACGCGAGTGGGCTCCCACATCCCGGAGGGCTGGATGCCCTTAACAGGGAAAATGAGATCCATGTTCCTGTGAGGGTCACGGGTTTCCACTGGCCCAGCCAAGAATCCCTGCTTAAACTATCCAGATACCAACAAATTACATGGCTTCTTCAAAGTGCTGGACATAGAACAAGCACCTGGGAAACGTCGTGGCGTAAAGCCCCAGGTCTCTGCATGGATCTCTGGTAAGACAGGAGTTTACCAAGAACACTTCACACCACGCTTTCTCAAGTCAATAAAATTCCCTAAATTACAGGCTAAAACAGTAGCAATTGTAAATCCTTTACAATATTTTTATTTTACAATTACAGAAACTTCATGGTACTAAAACAGGAAATACAGCACTGTGCAGAAAACAAACTGACAAACGTTACTAAAACTTAAGTTAGAAATATTTTTAACACAGTAATTTTACTCCAAGGAATTTATTTTTTAAAAAAGACTTCAGGGGGCTTCCCCGGTGGTCCAGTGGGTAAGACTCTGCCCTCCCAATGCAGGGGGCCCAGGATTCGAACCCTGGTTGGGGAACTAAGAAGTCCGCATGCATGCCGCAACTAAGAATTCGCATGCTGCAACTAAGACCCGGCAGAGCCTAAATAAATAAATAAAAATAAATCTAAAAAAAAAGTTAAAAAAAAATTTTTTTAATAAAAATAAAAAAGACTTCAGGTACTTCCCTGGCGGTCCAGCGGTTAAGACTCCACGCCTCCAATGCAGGGGGCATGGGTTCGATCCCTGGTCGGGGAACTAAGATCCCACCCAGCGCAACCAAAAAATAAATAAATAAAAATAAATAAAAACATAAAAAAGACTTCAAACAAGTGTGCAAAGATGAATTAGAATGTTCACCTATGTAGGTTTTTTAAATAGTGGAAAACTGGAAACAACCAACTGTCCATAATCAAATCAACAACTGTTTTTTTCTTAAAATTTTTTTTAATTTATTTATTTTATTTATTTATTTTTGGCTGCACTGGGTCTTCGCTGCCGCGTGCAGGCTTTCTCTACTTGCAGCGAGCAGGGGTTACTCTTCGCTGTGGTGCGCGGGTTTCTCATTGCAGTGGCTTCTCCTTGTTGCAGAGCATGGGCTATAGGTGCGAGGGCTTCAGCAGTTGTGGCACGTGGGGTCAGTAGTTGTGGCTCTCGGGCTCTAGAGCACAGGCTCAGTAGTTGTGGTGCACGGGCTTAGTTGCTCTGTGGCATGTGGGATTTTCCTGGACCAGGGATCGAACCCGTGTCCCCTGCATTGGCAGGCGGATTCTTAACCACTGCGCCACCAGGGAAGTCCTCAAATCAACAACTGTGTTGCACTCATAGCATCTTTTAAAAGTATCTTCAGTACCTTTCCATGCTGGCATATCCAAACTCATTTCCTTTTAAGTAAAAAAAGGCATGCTGCGGAACAGCACATATACTACATGACCTCATTTTTCCTTAGCAAAACAAAATCCAACTGTTAATTGCGGGGGTTTGATTATGAAGGACTTTTGCTTCCTGAGTTACTAACTTTTGTGTCCAGGCTTTTTATAGGCATATTACTTTTGCAGTAAGGAAAGATATATTTTTAAATATGTACTTCACGAAATTTTCAGAAACGGAAGAGTTAAACTAAAACTGTGAAACGATTTAATTTAATCAAGGAGTTCTCATCACAGTGAATCGTAGATTTACTCAAATTGTATCTAGGACTAAGCCCCTCCATAAAGTAGTTCACTTCCCAAAGACTACAAATGCAGTAAACACAGTAATAAAATACAGAATAAACACTGCACTGCGGACAGGGTAGCCCAATAATAGTACTATTTATGCTCACTGGCAATACAAGTTTGGTAAAGCACAACTTGGAAAGTTTACCCATGAATATCCACTTGAGTAACATGGTTATAACAAAATCAGTAGTTCCCGGCATAACACTGACATCTAGTGGATCTTTCTGTCTCCAAATTCATCTAAACATCAATATAACCTACCAAAACCCTTCAATGTTCCCTGCAGAATTCTGACATAATAAATAAGTACAGGTTTTTACACAAAAGGGGTCTTCACAACATTAAACAGGTGGCAAGCAGTGGAAAAGCCCTACACGCCAAGCTTCCTGCCACCAATTAGAGAGAAAAAGTGTCCACGTACAGCTGGAAAACACATGCTACCTAGGGCCACTTTCATCACTAATTACCGTGCTACATCAAGTTAATGTCTAGAAAAATAAGATTAAGAAAAAGCCCTACTTTAAAAATCTCATTTCAGTAGAAAACAAAAAACTTCAGTATAAGCACAACATAAAAATATTTGTCCATGACAATTACAAAAACACTGCACACCTTGGGAACTATTTTGAACACATGCTGTGAAGACCATATTTTCTAAGCCTTCAAAGGGCAAATACCAGATTTAATAAACCCTACAAAGAGGTGAGCATATTTTTAAATAGTCACCCAAAGAAGAAAGAAAAATACCTTCTTAGGAACCGCTCGTATTTCAAGGCACCAGGTAAGAAGGAACTGGAGAGAACACTTCTCAGGTATATGCTGGGGCAAGGCTGCTCCTTTTCAGGCAGACGGGAAAGAGTCAATGACACAGAAAATAGAGAAGACAATGTTTTCCATCCCTAAAAACACTAATAGCTGTAATATTTTACATTATAGTGCTATCAAAGTACTTGTGGCAATATGACTTGTGGCAATGTTTATTCAGTTAAAAAATTTCCTCAAAAGGAATACAGAAGAAAAAGCCTACTTTACAAAAACAATGGTTATAAATTCAACGGCATTATTGTACCAGCCATACCTACCAAATCTAAGTACACCAAACAAAAGAAAGGGAAATTATCCAAAACCACTGAACAAAAGAAAGGAACAAAAAGCCAAAAGACGGCAGTGGTCCAATAACACTGCCTATCATCCTCAAAAAGAATTTCAGAACTGACTGAATTCCAGTTCAAGATTCTAAGCAAATAACTAAAAAATAACTTCCTTTAATTATGGAGCAAGCAATTATTTTCATACATTAAATAAGCAAAAACAAATATGCTATGAGAAACAAACATTAAAAAAAATTTTTTTTTTTTTTTGTCCGTGCCATGTGGCTTGCAGGATGTTCCCCCGACCAAGGATTAAACTTCAGCCCCGGCAGTGAAAGCCTGGAGTCCTAACAACTAGGCCACCAGGGAACTCCCAACAAAAGACTTTTAAAAAAGATTCATATAATACAGTTTTTTTGGCGTGACAATATGCTAACCTAGAAACAAAATAATGCTGATTGCGAGAAACAGTCTAACAAATCAGCCCTAGTCAACTAACCAATCTGCTTCTCCAAAACCAGTTACATTCATTTTTTTAAGCGTTCCCCAGTTTACTGCAAGCTTGCTGATTTCCAGAGTTTGGAAAAAGCTGATTCTTCAACTTCATTTTTAATGTCTGTAAGCATCCAATAAGCATAAACTCTATTACCATCTCATTCAGTGTAACTGACTCATTCAGGGTACTTGACGTGAAAGTTAAAATCCTCCAAGACCAGCAAGTGGCTGTGTTCCGCCTGCTGATCCATGGCCGACCCCCGGGCATCTGTGCAGACTCGCCCTGGTCACCTCCAATCCCTTGGCCCAATGACATCCTGGGAAATAAAAGATCAGGGCTGTACCTTTCTTCTTCGTGTCGGCCTTAACGTTCAGGACGACACAATGTTCTCTCCTGTCTGTGAGCTGCAGTCTTTGGAGTAGGTGCTGCACCTCTGAGTCACTGTTGGGACAGATCACGTTAAAGGCATCTCCAGGCTGGTAGGAAAAATCTGTTTTCTAGAGAAGAACCAACATGAAATACAAAAAATTCCACATGAGTTAAAAGAGTTTTAGTTGTGGGGTAACAGAGTTTTAAATATATGACCACTTGAATAAATGAATTAGTTTATTGCAACTAGAATTATTTTGTTTCTGACAAATAAGCCCAAGTAACCAAACAAACATACTTTTATTAGGGGTTATTTTTTAAAGAAATTCTGTAGTTATCCAATGTTTTGCTTTACACTGAGTATTCATAGACTAGAAATTAAGACCCTCTGCCTCTTCTAAAAATCAAGGTGCTCTGGTAAGCAGTGTTTTAATAATCCATGTAAAAGTCCGCTCATGAAAACATACACACACACACACATTAGGAGCAAAAGAAACTACTTAAGGCCGTCTGCACTGGTTTTCAATTTCCTTTCTTTACTCCTTTTCTCTGGGGAGGAACAGGGGTCAGGGAGAGCAATTTCTTTTCCCTTAATGACACACGACGTCAAACCGCCTGGCTTGGTACTGGTCGTGCACAAACCCGGGCTCCAGGTGGAGCCACCGCCCACAGCAGGTCTACTTAGAGCAGTGCGGGGTGTGGAATGCTCCGCAGAGGGGCTTCTGGCCACACACGCTCACACCTCTAGCCTGGGAGGGACACACGCTGTCCCTACCAGGCGGCCAAACCTTGCCTCTTTATGACGAAAGTACAGAACAAGAGTGAAATGGTTTGGTGTACATACGATATTTAGCAACATGGATTAAAATGTTCAAAAGGAAGATGGAACTACTCAATACTCCGTAAGCAAAACCATCTAGTTCTGACGCCTGTCACATTTCTTTCTTTCTATGAGAAACTCAATTAAACCCACATCGACGGCCTTGGTGCACCCTCTTCTGAGAGCCCAGCCCACGGAACCTCACAGGGCCCTCGTCAAGGGTTGAGCTACGTGGCTGTGAGGATGTACAACCACAGTTTCTTAACCTGAGGCCAATGAGGCAGCAGCTGGGGAAGCCTCATGGATGGGGTTCAGAGAGGGAGCACATCAACGCCCGAAAACTGTGTGCAAAGTGTTTATATATAATCATTCTTCTGGAGAGGGGGTCCATGATTTCTTCCAGATCCTCAAAGGAACGAGGACCATCACTTTGAGAAGTGAATGTCACATGACTGTCTAGTCTGGCTCTACTTCCAACTAGCCGCTGACCTCAGGTAAACAGCTTCCTTTCCAGGGGCTCTTACGGAAATACTGCTCTGATTCCATTATTCTTTCGTGGCTTAATGAGTAAGGCAGCAACACTATGCTCTCAAGTAGAATCACCTCCAGTCACTCATTTTAGGCCCTCCTTGAAGTGAAAAGAAAAGGTATGAGGCAGAGAGAAAAAATGATGGGTCAAGAATAAAAAGGCCGCTGTCCAGCCACAGACCTCACTCTTCCTGAGTGTGTAGATGAGGACACAGCACAAGTCTCTGCACTTGCTGGCAACATCCCTGCGCTCAGAAACACATTCTGTAACTTACTGAAATGTCCAATTCTATCAGAAGAGTGGTTTTTATGGCATCATTCGTAGTCAGTTGAACTGCCTTTGAAATTGGAACGTGAAAAATTGGATCCACTGAGGTCACAGGTGCTTGGCTTTCCTCCTTGAGAAACAAATGTGATAAAATATTACTAAATGCAGTTTTCAATTATACTTACCACTGCTTCACTTAGTGACAAGGTGAGAGCTACAGGATCTTTTAAAATGTCCTGCTATTTAAGTATTCTTCCCTAAGGTAAATGGCTACAGACATACACCTCTCAGTCTTTCAGAAAAGAAGCTCATCTACACCTTAAACTTGCCTATTAGACTTTAGAATTTCTGAGATATACGGAAAATATCAGATACTACCATTTTTCATGTAAAGGTCTAACAGTCTTCCTAATGAACTATGCAAAAAGAAATAGCACGTGGCATGTGGACAAAGGTTTAGCTAAGGTGCTCTTTTCCATCTCTATCCATAAAGAGGACTAGACACGTTCACTTTCACTTGAACATTTACAATTTTGCCCCAAGACCATGACATCGTTCCTGCTTGCTGGTACAAGACAGTGCAAATAAATGTAGAACATCTGGACACTCAGCAAAACATCACACTAGTCCACAGTATCAACACCATTATGCTAATCAGATGATGCTGGAGTCTTCTGTGCCTTATGGAGATTGAGGGCCTGTGGTGTAAGTACAATTTTTAGGATTCCAATGTTTGGTGCGTGTCAGGACATCCCCCCCAAGTAAAGGATACACTATCTCATCTTGCACTTCACTTCACCTAGAGAGATGCATTACACCTGGCAGGCCTCTCTTCAGGCTCTGGGATACTGAGATACTGCTCCAACCCAAACACCAGGTGACACAAAAGTGGCCAGCGTTGAGGGGGGCCCAGAGCAGGAAGGAGCTCTGCAGCAGGACCCCGTGACACGCTCATCGGAGGCTGTGTTGCTTGTACTACACAGTCCAGGAGATCCCACGGCGTTAGAGGCAGAAGGGATGGGGAGACGACACTGTGTGGCCTGAGTGGGTCCAGCTGAAGGCTTTCTTATGGCTGCACTGAAGCTCAGCTTCCCACTCAGCCAATCCTGCTTCTACCCTCCCCTCTCCCACCCACCCTGCCCCCAAGGTGATGATCCCAAGAGGATGCCCTAAAAAAGGAAACTTTTTTCCCCAACCCCTTATCCTCTAGGTATATCCTTTGAACAGATTTACACAAGTTTCCCTTAAATAGTTGAGATTTTTAAAAATCTTTTAACCACATTACCAACAACTCAAGCCTATTTAATGATAGCTACCATAAAAGAAACTCTCAGCAGCTTCTCAGTGAAGTGCCTTGTCAGATCAGTCAGCGCTCACAGCCTCTGCCACATGCACCCGGCCTTGCAGCGAGCACACGGGGGCTGGCTCTCCACAAGTCCATGCACCCTGCTCCCACCAGCCCGGCATGTTTACTAGAGCCACCCATGCCTGTTCCCAGCCCTGACTACCATGTACTTATTGTGATTTGCCCCACTTAATAAATAATGAAGTATAAGTGCAAAGGCGATAACCCACGGCTGGTCATATAAAACCATACCTGTTTATCTGAATGCATTAGAGAAACACTACTAAAGGTGGGGTTTATGTGAGAAAGCCCCTGTGGGACTCCAATCAGCCACTCTAAAACAGAGGGCTTGGCTCTGCATTACAAGATTGGCTGCACTGGAATTTATTCTAAGCATGCTGGAAGAAACTTCAGGGTACCATACACCGGCAATCATGGGGTAATATTAGCTATTATTCAACTCGATGCTCAAAAATTTACAGACCACTTTAAAGTCATTTATTTATTGATAAGAAAAATACTCTAGGCAAAGAGAAAAAGACTTAATATAGACAAAAATATATGTGTAAGATATTATCAAGAAAAAGAAAAACCCACAAAGTGAAGTAACCCAGAATACCGAAAATCCATACTGGAAAAAGATTTTCCTATAAATGAGTCCTCTGAGTTTAGCTGCTGAGATAACTTCCTGACTGCCCACAACAACTTGCCCTCATCTGGCCAACACATAAAGTGAGAAACCAAGAAGTTAATTCTCCAAAATAATGGAGAGACTGAGCTGTTAACCATTTCCTTCTTCAAAGAAAGGGAATGTAACAACACAAGCAGGTGTGCCATGCGTGGAGGTAGCACCTCTCCAGTGACTACTCAGTTCTGCCACTGCAGTGCAGAAGCAGCCACAGGCACCGCGTGAATGGACAGGCATGGCTGGGTTCCAATAAAACTTTATTTACAAAAGAGAGGTGGGAGACCACACTCTCCCTGCACGCCACAGTCTGCTGGACTCCATCATAATGTAATTTAAAAAACACCACCACCACCACCACCCACGGCACATAAAGTAAAACTGCTTACCTGGCCGAAGGACTCCTCCAGATGCACCTGTAAATATTCTGGTGGTAAAGCAGGAATATTCAGAGAGGCCTGTGAAAGCGGGGGTATTGAACGGGCAAGCGAGGGCTCAAAGTCTGCAACCAATGTATTCGATTGACCTCTGTCCACTGCATTTTGCTCTAAAACTTCAGCATCCTTTCGTCTGGAATCATCTAATCTCAGAAGTCCGACCTGTGATTCAACGTGTAGTAATTCCGGTGTCACGGGGTCTGTCCTCCGGGAGGCATTAGATGCCATTGTGAGAGTTCCATTCATCCCCTCTTTTCCTTTACTCAACAGAAAATGCTTCGCCAGGGCGGCCCAGAGTCCATTAATCCATGGCTCAACCACAAGTTCTAAACTGGATTGTTGTAATAAAAAAGGAAAAAAGAAACAAATGCCTCAGTTCTCCATTTAAATACATAACAATTGGATAATGGCAGAATCTGTCCATTTGACAGAACGCTGTGCAACTGTCAAAAACACTAAATATGGAGGCTATTCAGAATACAAAAAATACTTATGAATGATTAAGCTAAAAAGCAGAACATTAATGTGTTCATTAGCGCTGCGCTGTACAAAATTCAGAGAGCAAAAATGAAGATAATTTAGTAAAAGGTAATAGGAGTGTGATTCCTCTTAACTTCCTAAAATAGAGTTGGTAATTTAAGAAGCTGTAATTTTAGACAGGCATGCTAAATTCTGATGAGGTTAACAGTACTTATCCAAAATCCAAGTCTACTCTAATATCACAAATGATGATTACGTCAATCGAATGCACCTTTTTTTTTTCTGCCTAGCCAATTTACTGATCTTTATTTCCCACAGATTAAAATATTACCAAGAAACCACTCCAGATTAATGCTCTTTTGACTAATAGTTCAAACCTTCAATCAGTTCTGAGCAATTATTCCAATAAAATTTCCAGGCAGGCTGACCACAGGGGAAAAAAGCAATCATCCTTTAGGAGAGCTGAATTAATCATAAATACAGGGGACTTCCCTGGTGGTGCAGTGGTTAAGACTCCAGTCTACATTCTTAACCCCTTCAATGTGGTGGTACTTTAAGCCAAGATGTCTCCTTGAAAATATTTTAATTTTAGAAAAGAGTACTTAGGTTGACAACTTAAGAGATGCAGGCTGCTGAAATATACATACAAGAATTTTAATGCTCGATCCAATAAATGAACAGGGAAACCAAAAGTCTTTGAAGTAAAATATGAACTGAGCAATAGGACTAATGGATTTATAAGGGTTTAGCAATTAAATAGCTCATACAGGACAATAAACATTTAATGCCAACAAGCTTCAGCGCTGGGGGGAAGCCCAATACAAAGGGACAAAACTAAAAGATAACGTGCAAGGAAATGTGGTAGAGCTTTGTCACCAGACAGGACATATGCCCTGGGGAGATGGAACAAACCCACAGTATCACAGCTGCAGAAAACGACGGATGTAGTGGACTCAAAGGCTGAGTTATGGGGAAATAGAAGTGTCTCCAACACGCCCGGGCAAGGTGATATACGTAGAAAAGCACGACCTTTGCTGAACTTGTCATGATGCATAAACACAGATCTAGTGGGTGAGATTTACTTAGTACATAGGCCTAGTAGAAAAAGAATCAAATGCGTGTGTGTGTGCTGTTATCTGGCTAAAGCAGTTCAAGGATAAACGACAGCATAAGTTGTAGCACAGTACCCATAAGGTTTCTGAATTAAGACATTAGGAACATTTGAAAGGTGGCACATAGAGTGAAATGCTGAATTGTAAAAACAAGAAAAAATAATGAAATAGAAATTATATTTCCGGTTGGCATGGTGGCAAATGGCCAATAGGAGGGAGAACACCAAGGAGCCGGTGTGCCAGGAAGGCCTCTGACCCGCATCCTCCAACCGTAACTCGTGGCCTGCTGGGCACCTTCCACATGGGAGGTCCCGAGTCCAGTCGCTCCCGTGGGCACACGCTACCCAAGTGCCTAAAGAAAATGCTGACTTTTTGCAAACACCTACACATTTTTAAGACTAAGGTAACCGTACTGGGGCACCTCTCCTAGTTTCTTCCATTAACAGATACTGAGATGGATAAGGCACATAAAAAAAAATCAGCAACATAGATAAGTGAAACTCTGGATGGTCTTCTTTGGTGCTAGAATTAAAAACAGCTAACAAAACTAAAATAAGACTTTCAAGATCGAAGTTTAGTGCTAAATCAAAAGTGAACCCCTTTTATAAACTCACTAACTTTCATCATGTACAAACAAGGTTTACTGGAAATGACAGAAAATACGTTGCTCTTACCCTACACAGTCATCCGCGTGGCCAGTGTCATAGAAACGCTGGGCACCAAGCTCCTGAAATCGTTTATCAATTATCTTCCCCCCATTACAGAAGTACGTGTATTCTGAATCACCCAGACCTAAAGAGACCAAATAGGTTATTAGTATGCAATAAGGTTTAAATTTAATCACATACAGAAGAGAGAAACAAAACATTTAAAACAATACCATTCCATGCTGTTGTTGATGGAACAAGAAATAATGTATAGCTTCACGTTTTCTTATTTTTTCCTTGAGAAATACTAAGTATACAAATAGAAACAAATAAATTCTTTGGACCACTATTAACAGATATAGATCTCACATTTTTGTTTCCATGAATCTGTGTAAAAATATGGCAATCTGTAAACAAGGATTAAAAACATGTAATATCTGTATTTGAAGACTTTTCCAATCTACTGAAGGGTCTGCAAACTATAGCCTGTGAGCCAATTACCACCCACTGTCTTTGTAAATAAAGTTTTATTGGAACACAGCCAAGTCTACTGGTTCACACCTTGTTATGGCAGGTTCAAGCGACAACAACAGAGATAAGTAGATGGTATAGAGACCAGTGGCCTGCAAAGCCTAAAATATTTACTATCTTGTCCTCTACCGTTTACTGACTCCTAATCTAGAACGTGAAGAGGTTACATCTGAAACACAACCAACCATTTATTTGCTCTGTTTCTGTGTTGGATAAATTAAGAATTGCTTCTATGTTTCCTGGTAAGAAATGGACTAATATTTCATACCTAGTTGAAAATTTAAAATTAAAAGCTTAAATTTTTTAGTTGTTTAATTGTCTTCCTGGATTTTTCCTACAAGAATGAGGTAAGCAATTGGTGGGTCCATATATGGGCCTAAGACTGACTAAAACGGTTAGATAAGCTTCAGTGTTGCCTTTTAAATAATTTTTGGAGGAATTTTTAAAGCAATATGTACAGGGCCACTCTTGAAAATAAAGAAACTGGAAAAAAACAAATTAAAAAGATGTGAACACTCTAAAATGCTCTCTTGAATACATTACGCGACAGATCTTGGCCAGGGTCACAACCTCAAAGCTCTAACCAATTATTTATCATAGCACATTCCATCCTTCCTAGGTACCTTCCCCAAACTAGTTCTCAAAGGTGAATACAGATCACAAGCCAGGCAAATGGACCCTGAATTCCCTCTCTCGTGTCCTATCTTGCTGAGCTGGTCCTCTGATCCTTTAATATTTTAAACCTGTACTTCACAGAGCCCTAGGCCAGTGCTTCTTAAGCTGGGATACATATTAGAGTCCCCTGGGAGCTTTAAAAAATACTGATACCAGGACCCTACCTCAGAACAATTAAGTCAGAATCACTGGAGGGGGGCTCAAAATAATGGAGTTGGAAGGAAAACTCCCCCAGCGGATCCCAGTGCATGGCCAGGCTTGAGAACCACATCCTAGGGGAATGGGTCTTCCCCTAGGGAAACTATCACGTCCACCTGAGAGCTTTAAAACAACAACAACAACGCCAAAAAGCACCAGCATGCCAGGTCGCTCCTTCAGGGATTCTGTTCTGGCAGGTTTAGGGTGGGGCCTAGCCACTAACATCGTGAAAATATTTCCTGGTTGAATCTGGTGTGTGCCTGGGGTTAAGGTGCTACTCAGGGGCTCTGCAGAGGAGCTGCTGTGGGGTGAAGACTGGGGAAACAGCACCTTATTTACATTCAAATATTATACATACATAAAGTATTTATATAAAAACCCAAAAAGGACAAAACCCAGGCAATTACACACCATGGCTTTGAAAGATACGTTTAGATACTAGAGTTAAATCCAGCAGCAACAGTACAGTAAGTGCACAAAATACAGTCCACACCTAGTAATCCATACCACAGGTGAGCAAAGAAGTCACCCGGCAGTGTCTTGTCCTGTATGGCTTTAACAAACTTGCGGGCTGTGTCTGGCAGGTCTCCGTCGCCCGTGGTAGAAACCACCACCACAAGAGGCGCTGTTTCAGTTTTCAGATCATACTATAAAATAAGGGTGTCATGTCAGAGGTCTATTACTATATGTATTTTTGACTTAACACATCAGCAAAGCAATCAGGTTAATTTTCCGTCTTGTTGTCTGTATCGCATAACGGCAGAGAGGTACACAGAGCATTTTAAAGTTGGCAAAGAAAGTGTTACTCCTCAGAAATCAGGAAACCTGGCTGTCAGGAAGGGCCCGACTCCCTCAGGGTTCCAGAGAGCCGAGAATATCATCAGTGGTAAACTGAGATCATCAGTGTTTCCGAGTCTTACAAACCAAGTTTCCTTATTCTAATTCTCAACTAAATCTAAGTATTTCCAATAAAGCACTTGCCTGTCTCTATTCGTATCGACTCCATGAGCTCTGCTCCTCAAGAATATCATCTAACTCGGCACAAAGGAATTCATCACTTTATTTTTCATGCTGATATAACAGGTAAAGACTTGAGCTAACATTTTACTGTGCTTATAGGACACAGCACAACTCTATGCAGTTTAAAGTCACTTTAGTTTGAAAAAGACTACCATGATCTAGGAAGCAGAGAGCTATCAATTGGAGAAATCACTCAGCTGGGAAGAGCAAACAACATGACTATGGTGGCAGCAAAAAAATTCACTACTCACCTAACTTTCAAATAGCTGCTGACCCCACTGGGGTCACTGGTGAGGGGGCCAAACCAGGGCTGGTTATATGATGCTGATGACTTTGCAGTAACAGATACAGACTGTACTCCACCCTGTGGCAGCAGCAATGTGAATTCACTTTGAAGGTGCTGTAGAATCACGGAGCCTGCGATTGCTGGTGTCCCCCAGGACCCTCCCTGCTGGGTGACTGACTCCATCGGGGCCACCCTAGCCCTGCTGCATCAAGGAACTTGATGGTTTCCCTGCTATGCACTGAGTTTATAATTCACCTCTGCTGCTGACAGGCTAGTCTTTACAACTAGAGATGCGGGAAAGACCAGAGGAGGTTGTGAACTTGAGAGTGCACTGCAGGGGTGGGTTTTCAAGTACAGAGCTGAATTCGAGGGCTTAGTGGCTGGCACATCACTGTGTGGTGTTAGGGAGGAGCCCCTGCTCGTTGCTAGGGCCTGAACTGTATGAAACTATAATCTGAGGGTCTCAATCAAACCAGTTAGTCTGGGCACAGATCTGTTACGATCTCATGTATCCTAAGGTAGGAACTTCTGCAGAGATTGAACGTGATAAAAACAAGCAGTCCCAAGTCTTCTGCAGATCCTTACACCTCCACTTTAACTTCTATTTCACCGAAGAATTCAATGGTTCTTCACTTGGAGGAACTCTGGCATGAATTTCAGGGAAGTTACAAATGGGGCAGCAGGATTCGTGAGGTGGAAAGCGCCCATGTTCCTGTGAACACGCACAACTCATTTGTTCCCAGGCACCCCGTGAGAAAAACAAGGCGAATACTACTATTCCCATTTACAGTTGAGAGTAGTTATTCGTCTTAGTTTTTAAGACTATGTAGTTTAATTCAAAACACACACACACACACACGTAGAAAAAAACTGGCAGGAATCTTGCAACACAGTTGATAAAATAAATTTCTAAGTGTTAAAAAAAAAAAAAAGGATCATGGTGGCATTCAGCGTCCCACTTCGTTGTTTAACGTCGCTTCCCAACCAGAATACTTCAAAGTATGAAACCCCGTAAAAACCATGACTTACCTTATGAGACTCACTAATACAGTGAAGATCTGCAGAAAAACCATATGCAACTGCTTTTTCACTTATTTCTTCGGCTATGGCCTTTGCCTGTCCTCTCTGTGTAGCATAGAGTAACAAAAACCTCATCACTTCAAAGCATCTGCTACAGCTGTGACAGTTACACTGACAAATAGAAAAGGGAAAAAGGGATTTCCTTTTTAATGAAGTAGTAATCAACCTGCAGGTATGAATTCTCTTAATTTAAAATAATTGCAACAATATCCACAGATAATACGAAATATACTCCTAAGTTTGTTTGTTAGCATTAATTCTAAAGGTTGAAGAGAGAGAATTCATTAAACCAAGGAGGATACAAGGTACGAAGCTCGAATTCCGCGGCACACAAATCACACTCTGGGGCCAGACTACTGGGGCTTGAATCCAGCCACGATGAATCACTCACAAGAGCAGAACTTTAGGCCAGCTTCTCAACTGACCGGTGGCTCAGCTCCCGCACCTTCAGAGCGGGGACGATGACCATAGTCACCCGACGAAAACAACGGGTGATGGAAACGGCACCGCTTATTATCATAGCTAAGGACCCGGAGCACTTCCCAGGAGCCACGCACGATCCTAGGAGCTTCAGAGAATGAGCCCCTCAGCCCCACAACGACCTCGTAGAGCCTCTACTGCACCCCGCATTTCTCGGGGGCGGCTCGCCGGCACCCGCAGGGCAAGGTCCGGCGGAGAAACAGCGGAGCATGAGCCTGCGTCCGGCCGGGTCCGCACTCCCAACATTCCTGACCCTCCGGCGCCCCGTCCGGACGCCCTCGCCTGACCCTGCGCCCGAATGTGCCCTTGACCCCGTCTAGAAAAGTGCCGACGGAGGAAGGGCCCACAGGGACCTGCGGGACCGGCTCCGCTGTGCAAACGCCGCGGCGCCGCCGGGGACCCGCTCCCAGAGGCAGCGGGGAGGCCTCAAGGCCGAGTCCCCGGCGTAGCCCGCCCTCCGCGCGCGCCGCCCGCAACCCCGAGGGGCCGGGGTCCTGACCGACCCGCAAGCGCCCAGCCCGGCTGGGGGAGGGACGCGGAAGCCGGTGCCCTCGCCGACCCCGAGCCGGCCACCCTCAGTCCCGTGCTGGGCGGGTGCCCACATCTGGAAACTGCCGCGCCCGTGCCCTCACCTGCGGGGGTCCGGCGGGGACGCTGGGCAAAGCGCAGGTACACACGACCCCCTGCTCCCGCGCCTGCGCACACAGTCGGCGCCCGAGACCAATAGGAAGCTCGGGAAAGGAGCTGGGCCAATCACGGCGCGCCGAACGTGGGGCGGCTCCTCTCCAGGCGCAGGCGCCGAAGCGCTGGGCCCCAGTGCGGCGTGCGCGTACGGGGCTCCAAGAGGCTGCTGTGCGTTCAGGGTTTGCTGGGTCCCCCAGCGAGCCGAGTCAGGTAGGTGTCCACGCCGGGTTTGGGCTCGGTTTTTCCGGCCCGGCGTGCGTGGCCCGCGGCTTCGCTAAGGCGCCCGCGCTCCCTGGCTCGCCCCGCTCTTCGGGCGCCGCTCCCGGCGGTTTAGGGGGGCTCCCGGCCCGTGGGGTCCTTTCCCTCCAGGGAGGACGCGGTCCCCGGGGTCCCCCGTCCTTCCCGTCCCGCGCACTCGTGTTCCCAGGTTCCACAGCGGGGGTGTTCAGGTGTGGGCGCGCCACCCACCTTACCCCGTCGTTGACCAGCGTCTTTTTTTATTCTACTGACATTTCTTTCTTCCCATCTGCCAAGCTAAACCTTCTTGTTCCTCAGTCCTGGAACAAGATCCTAACTGAGGGGAAACCAACACCTCAAGGCCCTTTAAGCGCTTTTTTCACCCTTGCTTTGACCCATCCGAATTAATGGCCACTTTACCTGCTGCCTCTTTTGGGGAAGTTGAACGAAACGCAATTCCTCCCATCAACCAACACATAGGAGGCGTACTTAGGATCCAGACTACCTGAGTTGAAGCCTAGCTCTGCCCCTTAATAGCTGTGTAAACTGGACCACGTGACATCTTTGTACTTCAGTTCCCTCGTTTCTAAAATGACATCGAAGTATTTAATTCGTTGTGTTGTTGGGAGAATTAAGTACAGCATTGCCTGGCAAATGAGAGCGATTATTATGAGATCCAGCCGCTGTTCTAAGCTCTAGGGTGCAGAGACGCTGCTCTTCTGGTACTTCTGTTTGAGTGAGAAATGTTGAGTGGGAATCATTCGTTTTGGGGTACTCATCCTTAGTTCCATAAGCATTGATGTTGAATAAACTGTGTTCTAGTATATTTGACCGTGTTATTTTTATTCTTTTAACATAGTTATAAATCAAGAGGAATTGAGAGTCTGGTGGCATGGCTTTAATTACCTTGCGGAGGAACCTTTGTCATTTATCTGATTTTCGGATACATGGAACTCTGGCTGGTCTGAAAACTCAACGTGTAAATTGTGTTCACAAGACAGTCAAGGAGCATCTGTGTCCATGGTTCTGGTCACTGCAACTTGAGCCTGTTAGGGTCAGGTTCCATCATGCCCATTCTAAAAAGTTCCATTCAGAAAACGGAAATGACCTTCATCCAGTTGGCGAGCCAGTGTTCTCTCAAGCACACGCTTGGGACAGGTCTGAACACAGTGTTAAAAATGTGGATGAACAGATATTTTACAGGAGACTGAACAGCTTCACTTCATCGGAACAGGTCTTACATTATATAAGCACACTGCAGACTTTGCCTGATACTATGGCAGCAGGAGCCTTACGTCGGATTTGTGAAATGGAAAAAAAAGATGATGATCAAAGGTTGCCAAAAGAAATACTGGAGAATAGCGCCTTTCAAGCTTTGTGTAATCAGTTTGCACAGGACCCCTCAAATCTGTCAAACACGGGTTTGGTGACTGCTTTGCAAGCCCTGACCCTATATGTGGGTCCCCAAAGTCGCCTGCTGCTAAGCCTCCTGGCAGAGTGCCAGCATCGTCTCGAAATGGGTAGCCTGGACATTCACAGTCTTTGTATCCTGGGGGAATGTCTGATTAAACTGCAAGGTCCAGGTTGTTCGACACGAGACCTGATTATATATCAACTGCAAGGTGAAAATTTGGAAGAATTTACCCCCGAGGATATTGTGACCCTTTACAGAATACTGCAGGCATGTCCTGAGAAAGTTGACCAACACCAGACGTTTTTACATAAGATAAATAACTTTTCTCTGTCAGTAGTTCCCAACCTGAGTCCTAAGTTGCTGAGCCAAATGCTCACCGCCCTGGTGGTCCTTGATCAAACTCAGGCACTTACGCTGGTTATAAAATTGGGTAAATATGTTGTGAGGCATATCCCCCATTTCACTAATGAAGAGCTCAAAGAAGTCTTAGAGGCATTCATCTACTTTGGGTACAATGACAGATTTTTTACAGAAGCCCTAGAGCAACATGTCGCTTCCCTCTGTCTCACTCTGGATCCCGAGGTTGTCAGCAAAGTCATGGAGTATTGCAGTAGAAAGCTGATTTTTTCAAAACCCATCCTCAATGCAGTGGCAGAAACTTTTGTTTGTCAGTCAGAAAAATTTTCACCTAATCAAACTGCTGAGTTAATTGAACCATTTGGAAAACTCAATTATTTGCCACCAAATGCCTCTGCTTTATTTAGGAAGCTAGAAAACATACTGTTAACTCGTTTCAATTATTTTCCACCCAAAACACTATTGAAACTTCTCCATTCATGTTCACTTATTGAATGCCATCCAGTCAACTTTATGGCCAAAATATTCAGCCCGTATTTTCTTCAGCAGCTGCAAGGTGAGTTGGTTATTACTTCTGAAAGTCGAAAACTTAGCGTTTGAACTTGTGATGTTTTCAAGTCACATATGTACCTTTTTTATTGAGCAGTGCTTTCTTTGCCTTTATTTTTTCTTCCATAACGATCTAACGAAGAAATCTGAAGCTGCAGATGCTAATATAAACACAGAATTAAAGAATGCTAGAACATTGCATGGAGAGAGAAAACAGTTTCGGGTAAACAGACTCTGCTGCCCTAGCTGAGAAACTGAGTCTTCTTGCAGGGATCTGGTGATGGCTGTGGCAGTGTCACAATTACATGTTAGCGTCTTTGATGAGAACAACTGTATCACTCCTTTTTTTTTGAGAAGATGTTCATCTTAATTCAAAGCCACCCAAATATGCCGGAATCTAGATCTCCATAGGTAAAGGAAATTCCTACAAATTCTACTAACATACATTTGTCACTTTTAATTATATTCTCTAGTTAGGATCATGCGTTCTTGGAAGCCAAAATGAGATTTCATTGAGATGGGAGGCAAGAAGGTATAATTAATTCTAACAAGTTCTTTTCCTAGTGTCATTTAAAAGTACCTTACTGGAGTGAATTAATTAATGTGCATTCTGGATATTCTTTTCTCTTATTACACACACCAAAGTTCAAGCTTAACTATGACTGGGATGCTTTTTATTTCAGGTGAAGAGTCCTATTTGGACAGACTGAGCCTAGCACAACTGACCCAACTTTTCTTAACCGCGATTCTAGAATGCCCGTTCTATAAGGTAAAAGCATGAGCTGCATTGCTTTATTTCCCTACAGGGATGGTATTCTCTTGCCTCCTCCTTCCTCTCCAACACCTCCCCCGCTCCCGAATCTTTTAAGTTCCTTCTCTTTTGAGCTGTCTCAGTAACCTCATTAGAAAGCAGAATTTTCATTTACTTGGAGTAGTTGCCACCAGATAGCCTTTTCTCTAATAAATTGACCCTATTCCTGTGTTCTTGTCCTTGAAAGACCCACTTCCTACGGTGTAAGATTCTTAGAAGGTTTTATCAAGTATGGCAGGCTTATGAGTCTTAGTGCTCTTAGACTTTCTCTAGGGATTTTAAAGGGTTTTAGCATTCCCCATGGCTGTTGGATATAGAGGTGTGAATTTATGCACTGAACAGATCCTGAACCATTACTGAGTATGTTCTTAAACCAAGCAGAAGTTTCACTCTGACGTGATAGAATTCAGTTTACATGGAGTTCGAGCTTTGTATAAAGCTTTCTAAGGATTCATTCTCCTAACTTAATCAGGCACGTTGTTTAGGATCAGAAATGGTACCTCCAGCTTGCTCATTCCTGCCTGTTCTCCGTACTTGACCGAACCATGTTTATGAGTAGCTCATAAACACCATCTAGTTTCTCTCTTTTCATGGAATGGGACTATTCAAACTACAGTTTGCTTTTATTCCCAGTATATCATGGACATTCTTCGGGGGTAACAGGTAAAGATCAAATGTATACCTTTAAAGAATGGTCTGATATTTCACGGTATTTATTCTACTGTCCCACCATTGATGGATTTTCAGGCTTTTTCAAACGCTTGTCTTGATCAGCCATGCTGTCATAAACATACTTACATATCCTGTCATACTGGAACCTTTTTGTTGTTTGAATCTAAAGACTAGATTCCTGAATGTGGGATTACTGGATTAATTTTCAATAGACTGACATTTTCTTTTTCCCGTATAGTTGTAGATGCCATATTTCACCAGCAGTGAATGAAGGTGACCATGTGTCCCCATTTGTGTTGCGGTGTGTTCTTAGTCCCTTTAATTTTGTCATTTGACTCAGTGAAATGTCAAGTCACATGCTTCAGTTGCACTTTAACGAGTGATAACGAAGTTGAGCATATTTTCACGTTTACTGGTCACTTACATTTGCTACGAATTGCCTTGTTACACCTTAATTTCTGTTTGTATAGGGTTGTTTGTCTTTCTCTTTTGTATTTGTTTTTTGTCCTAGAACACATTGTAAAACATATTAACTGTTAAGTACATTGTACACATTTCTTCCTGGTTTGTGGTTTAAAATTTTTTTAGTTTTAATTTAATATTGTTTATGATGCCTTTTTGCTATACAGAAATTTTTATATACAGAATTTCTGCTATACAGAAATTTTTATATACTTTCTGTATTTTTGCTATACAGAAAGTTTTCTGTAGTCAAATTATTCATTTTTTATGGCTGCTGTGTATTGTTTTATGACTCCTAAGGTAATATAAATATTTTACTAAATTTAAAAAATATTGTTTTCCATACTATATTTAGATCTTTAATCTACTTGAAATAGATTATAGTCTGTAATGTGGGGCAGAACTCTTAGTCCTTTTCCAGATGGATAACCAACTGCTAGCACCATTATTACATAGCTGTCCTTTTCTTTCTAAATTGAAATGTCAGCTTTATCCCAATTTCCACTATTAAAAACTTCAGCTGTGTTTCCTCAAGGCCCTTAAAGCAATTCTGAGAGTTCCGAAGATGTTTCTTGAGCTTTCTTTCCTTCTTTCTTTCTTTCTATCTATCTGTCTTTCTTTCAGTGACCATTGGCTACATTTAAACACATTTAAAAGATATTTTGGACTACTGGGCTTGAACTATAACAAGAATATTTGGCGTTGTCATTTTGAGAAAGTTATTTGTCCTAAGTCCTGGAGAAGCATCATGCCTATAAAGTAATATTGGATCAGACTTTTATACTCAGGCAACCTTCATTTTATTCTCTGATTTTGTATCTTATTTTTCTTTCTCATGTTTGCACATACATTTTTAGGGTCCAAAACTTCTTCCTAAATATCAAGTGAAATCATTTCTTACTCCATGCTCTTCCCTGGAGACCCCCATGGATTTTCAGCTATATAAATCTGTGATGATTGGACTGATTGACCTTTTAGGAGCAAGATTGTATTTTGCTTCAAAAGTGTTAACACCCTATTGTTACACGATAGGTAAGTAGTAGGGAGTTTTGTTGTTGTTAACTAAACCTCAGTGTGCTGTCCTCTGATGGAACACGTGGGGCTTAATAGCCACCAAAGGTCTGGAAGCAAAATGAAGTTGGCCCTTCCCTGAAGGCAAATTGGAACAGGGGTGGACGGTAGGGCTGAAGAGTCAGGACTCCATGTTAGCCACATAGTAGCTGAATGCCTTTGGGCATCCTTTCGGGGCATTCATTTGCTTGTTCTCATCTGCAAGATGAGAGTAAGAGGAGTAGTAACCTCAAAGACTTGTTTAAGGACAAAATTAGGTAACTCAGACTAATACCTGGGAGACAGTAAGTGCTCAGTAATTGTTAGCTGCTCTCATCCTCCTGGCCAGTGCTGTCCAATGTAATAGCCACACATACCAGTAGCTACTTAAATTTAAATTAATTCCAATTTTGAAAATTCACAGTTCAGGTCCCCAGTTGCACTAGCTGCACTTGAAGTGCTCAGTAGCAGGTATAAGCGTCTGCATCATCGCAGACAGCGCTGACTACAAAGTCCTTCTCCTTTCAAATTGATGAGTAAAGGACAGTGAGCTCAGTGTTTCTAGGCTTCAGGTGGTCACATCTCACTCCCCTCCTTTATGGGCTCCTTTGACAAGGAAGGAAGGGGGAGCCTGCCGGCGCCCAGGGCCCACGAGTTGGGCTGCCGGCTGCTTCACCTTCCCTGGGCACTGGAGCTCCAGGGATGCAAGGTGCCAGTTGCGCAGGTGTCTGACTTTACTCAAAGGATTTTCTTCACTATTCCCACCAGTTGTTATAAGGAGAGTAAAAGTGTGTGTGATTCACATCATGCCCCAGATACCTTGAGGGCCCCCTCCTTGTTTTAGTGCAGTGAAGGCCCTCTTAGTTTAAAGCTGACTTGGTTGGGCAAAGCTCTGATTAAATTAAAATTCTCACCATTGTCTGGTGTGGTCATTACTTTGCAGCCTTCTGCCCAGTTGATAAATGCAGTATGGAAGAAATCAAAACAACAAGGAGAAAAGGAAGCTAGTGTTTGTGAGGGTATCACACGAAGAATTTTTCCTTTCTTCTCTTACCAGATGTTGAAATTAAATTGGATGAAGATGGATTTGTATTACCATTTACAGTCGATGAAGATATACATAAAAGGTAAAGAAAACTGTTGTGGTTTATATGTTATAAGACTTGTTGAGGTTAATACACAGGGATTGTTTTCTTAAGAAAGTGAAAAAAGACATGCTTCTGAAAATTAAAACACTATGGCATACCAGTTTTGGAAATTCCATGTAATATCTTGTGAACCTTAATTTAATTAAGTTGAGTGCTTTTTCAACAGATTAATGGATAACAGTCATGATTCATTTGAAAATAGTATTGGCACGAAGGAATAGCCAAATCCCAAATAAACTCTGGCAGCTAAAACCATATAAATACTTCGGATTGTTTTAAAAATTAAGTTTCCCTCTCCTCTTTGGTTTTTTAGGGTAGCACTGTGCATTGATGGTCCAAAAAGATTTTGTTTGAATAGCAAACACTTACTGGGAAAGGAAGCTACTAAACAAAGACATCTGTACTTACTTGGTTATCAAGTTGTCCAGGTATGGTTTTGCCTTTTTTTTTTTTCCTAAAAGCCATTTCTAGTTCAGATTTGCTTTTTCCAGGATACTAAGTAGTATGCCAGCCCAGTGGACCAAGCCTCTTAAGTCTGGTTTAAATGCCAGCTTTGTTCATTAGGCTTAAGTCTCTTGATTTGTAATTTGAAATCACGAATTTCAAATTTTCTCTTTTCCAAAAGTGAGACATACCTAAATTCTGTATGAGCTGTGCTTTACTTTGCTTTTAGAATTACTAAATTATTGGAATATCTGTTTTAATTTCCCTTTGATTTAATGACGAGAATGTACAAGATGACCCATTAAAAGCAGGATCTTCATTGGTTTTTAATGTTTAAGACTCTTATTTGTATTTACATCGTAGATCACTTAGCAAGGTCTTAGGTGATGAGTCGTGATGAATGTCCACGGAGCTTTCCATTCTCTAAGCTGTCTACCAATCTCCTCTCTGCTTTCCTGTCTGGTTACTTTTTTCCTTTCCGTCTTGTACATACCCAGATTAATTTTCCTGAAGTGAATCGTGCCAGTGTGTGCCTAGAGACCTTCATTGTTTCTTTACTGCTTATGGGATAAAGACTACATCTACATCTCAACATTCTAGACCCTTCGAGGTCTGCCCGCAGCCAGGCCCTCTGCTCCCAGCTCAGTGGTCTCTTCTGCCTGGCCTTTCTCCCTTGCCGATGCGAGTCAGGTGGTCCTCACCTCTCTGAGTGTCTAAATTCTGGCTGTTCATCAACTCCCAGCTCAGGTTGACCTTTCACCCCAACCTGAAGTGTCGACCCCCTCTCAGCACTAGAGCACCAATTTGTTTTGCATGTTCTGCTTAGTATTACTGCCTACTTTTTGTATATTTTAAGTTAGCACCTAACTTGTAAGTTCCTTGAGGGAAGGGATTATGTCTGATTCTTATTTAGACATTCTACCTGTTGTTGAGCCTCTGCTACCTGGCAGCACCGTCACAGGCACCGCTGGGATCTCTGCCTGCTGGGAGCCTACATGCTGCTGTGGGGAGGGTGTGGTAGGCGGAAAAGGTAACCAAACCCAAGGTAATTTCAGATTATGAAGGATGAGGATGTATTTATTTTCCTCTCTTTACAGATTCCCTATTACGAGATTGAGATGTTAAAATCAAGACTTGAATTAGTGGAATATTTACAAAGAAAACTATTTTCTCAAAACTCTGGTGGTCACTGGTAACAAGAATGAATACTGACTTCAGAACTCAAATAGTGAAAGAACTTGCAAATTAGCCGTTTATTTATGTACTTTGGTGATCTGAAAGGGGTCTCTAGTTTCCTTATACTATGTATATGCTTATCAGTAGCAAATTTAAAATTAATTTTAACCTTCATTTAATACTGGTATCAGATACTTTTATACATCAAACAGAATTGATCAAGTACAATAAAGGAATGTAATGAGTAAGTGTCATAATTTTAAGTCTTGTGTGTTGTGACAGTTATTGCTAACTGAAAATATATTCTTGAGAGACCTTTGTTTCTTCTTCTAACAAATATAAGGAAGAAATTTTATCTGCCGGTTTTTTCTTTTGTATTTTGTTAGAGGAAGTAATATATGGTAAGGAAAAGGAGCAGTGAAAAATAGACTAGTACTTTGGATGTAAACATTTATAACTGTAGACTTATGCAAAAATAACCCTTTAGTTAATAATATTTTGTATCGGTATAGGAGCTTTATATATATATATATATATATATATGTATATATATATATACACATACACATACACGTATATATTATAATTTTTTAAATAAAGGAATAAAGATGTAAAAAAAGCAACTTAAGTAGGGTTTTGGGGGGGTGTTTGGAGGGATAAACTTCTAAATTTTAAATTAAGCATGGATTAAAATTCTTTAGTTCATTGCAGATGCTTCATTGTCCCATTACAGTCAAGTTAAAGTTTGCGGATAAAAGGGTTCTGCACCCAACTACAGTGTATGCATTGGCCAAGGGGGTGGGGTGTGGGTGTCCCACACAGCACTCAGCAGTGCTCCAACACCAGCTGGGGGTCCGCAATTCAGCTCCATTCTGACACCATCTACCTGGAGGCAGCACCAGCTCCCACACGTTGAGGGCTCAGTCCCACAAGTCTGCCCGCTTCCCACCACCCCGCTTTCAGATGCCAGTCACAAGTCCAGGTTGTCACATGACCTGTGCTTCTGACCAACCGGCTATAGATTGGGGGGTCCAGGGACCCCCTCCTTGGGCTCCATTAATTTGTTAGAGCAGCTCATGGAACTCAGAGAAACATTTTACCTACCAGATTACTAGTTTATTACAAAAGGACATAACTCAGGAAAGCCAGATGAAAGACACTCTTAGGGGCAGGTATGGGGAAGGGTGTGGGGTTTCCTTGCCTCTCCAGGCAGCACTCTCCCCTAAACTCCACCTGTTCACCAACCTGGAAGCTCTGAATCTGGTTCTTTTGGGTTTTTATGGAGACTTGATTACATAGACTTAAATAGCCACAGAAAGAGGTAAGAGCAGTCTGTTACAAATGCTATGAAAAAAACAGTATAGCCTAAAACCTTCCTCCGCCTTTTCCATTTATCTAAATCCTTCTCCATCGGGACTTTTGTTCCTGGTTGCCCTAATTGGAATGAGATGCTCCTTCTTCTGCACTTCCAGTTACACCCTCTCCTGAGCCTTTGTCTCATTTAGCTCTCCCTTACCCTCTTCATTCATTCATTCATTCATTCAACATTTATTAAAGAGCTGTGATCATGCCGGGTACCCACTGACTGTTAGAGCTGCAGAGGGAAGCAGAAAAGAGCTCCTGCCTGGAGGGGCTATGGGTGATTATAGTGATGAGCCAGCTGGCAGTCCTGATGCATGAGCAGGACCCTGGAAGGCAGAAGACGTCAGGCCAGCCTGGGGTGCAGGAGGAGGCTTCTTGGAGTGATCTGTGAGCTGAATTCAAAGAAAGGGAGGCAGGTCTCTGGTGGGAGAGCATTTCAGGCATCACCATGGCCAGAGCACCCAGCACAAAGCAGACGGTCGCCAAGGAGAGTGAGGCCAGAACTGACTTTGTTTTAAAGCAAATTTTAATCCTGAAAATGTGCGTGGATATGCTATGAAAATAGTTTAGGCTAATAAACAGATACAAGAGTGCTGATTTCACCAATTGGAGTAAATTTGGCAAGCTCCGTAAGATTATAAAGCCATATGTCCTTATAAACTGAATCCTCAGGCCACTAATATTTTAATGTCTACCTATGTAAGTAAATATGACGTGAATTTCCTTGTTGAAATTACATGTACAGTATGATAACTCCTGGTACCATATATTGATAATGTTTTTAAATAAGACATACTCTTGATGTTGTTTTTTAAAAGTAAAAGCAAAGCAAGGAAAAAAAAGTAAAGCAAAGAAAGAAAAATAGGTGAAAAAAATTTAACTTGCGAGCATAACCCCTGAAGCAACAGTGATCATCTTCAGACCAGCCGCGAGAGGGCAGCAAAGGTGAGGACATCTATTGGGCTTCAGCAGCGGAATCGAGATGATCCCTGGTCCCAGGAGGAGAGAGTGTATCCTGCGCGCCTGTTGGCGGGGGGAAGGGAGGGGGGCGGCAGGCTGGAGCTGTGGAATGGTGCGGTGACAGTTCTGCCTGAACAAAACAGGCAATTTTCCATACCTTGACCTAAAGAAGGAATGCTGTTTGGCTGAACCAAGCCTAGACAGGGAGGGTAGATGGTATCTTGGGATGAAGAGATGCTGGCTGGTTCTTTGACCAGGATTCTACCTGCTGACTCTGTACACCTGGGTGCATTTGGAGACTTGGTAAATATTCATTAGGGAGAAGAAAGAATAGGAAGGAGCAGAACTGAGCATATTTGATAGAATTCTGGGGGGTAAAAAGTCAGTTCCCTCTAAAAAAGCTGGACCCTTCCCTGAATTCAGGGAGGGGGTCTTGGCACCATGGTGGTGAATAAGCCTCCAAAAGCTGAAATTTCCCCAAACTGGAAACATATCCAGACCCACCTGGAATCTAAATACATAGTGTCGGATTGTTACCAAACCAAACTTGGGTCTGCCCACCCACGTGCAGCAAAGCCAATCTCCTGACACGGGGCTGTGGTGAAGGAAAGTGCAGCATCTATGGCAGGCACCAGGCAAGGAGTCCAGGCAGCTGGTGCTCAGAAAGCCTGAACCCCCCGATGGGCGTCAGCAAAGCATTTTTAAAGGCCAAGTGAGGGAGGGGGTGTCCCAGGATCTGTGATCAGCTAGTGCACAATTCTCTGATTGGTTGATGGTGAGGTAACAGGGTGGTGTGTCAGGGGTTAATGTTGTCAGTCCTCAGGTGCCAGTTAGGTCTGGGGGCCACTTCTCATGGTCATCAGGTAGTTAATTTCTTCCATTTAGTGGTGGTTTTAGCATCTGTAAAACAACTCAGGAAATGTGCATCAGATACCATTATCTATTATCTGGGTACTTCAGAGAGGAACTGCAGCAGAGGACATGGGGGAGGGGACTGTCCCTGAAAGGCCTCTTAGGGTCCTGCTCCATTTCAGGATCATGAAATAAGTCGTGCCTTGTCAGCTGTATGGCCAGTACCTGGAAAACAGTAAGTGCTCAGCGAGCCATGAGGGCTCTTGTTGTCATTGGTACAAGAGTTACGTTGCAGTCAGACTTCATTGTTACAGCTCGCGGAGAGGGGCCCATCAGGGATGCTCTATAAGGAGGAGCATCATTGCCTGGACGGTTAAGACTCCTGGGGCAGCAGCTTGAACCAGCGGCCACTCCTTTTGCTAATTAGCATCACAGACACCCTGCTGAGAAACCTCATTCTGTAAAACCTTTACTGTAATAAGAATGGAACACACCTCTATTGCCTGCAGGATCTGAGCCTCCTGGGTCATTCTGGTGCAGAGAAGCAGCCTTGATTTCCAAGACGATGCAGAGCTTCAGATAGAGGGTTTGGGACACAAACGCCCTTACCTTTTTCTTATCTTTGAGCATCCTGGGTCGTCTTCTCAGGCCAGGCCTCATGTTAGTTCTCTTATACACAAGCTTGCTCTCTGCATCTCCAACCCAGCTTCGTTCAATTTCACCCAAATCCTCTACCCATCCTGTCATCCCTCTGCCTGGCTCCTCTGGCGTGCCGGCTCCCTTGCCTGTGTAGTCAATAAGCCTTACCTTTTGTTGGTGTTCTTTGGCTGTTGGCTCCATCATAAGAAATTTTGCCTTAATATACTTGAAATCCCATCTCAGAAAAAATCTAAACATCTCTGTCCCCATCTCTTCCCACAGTCTCTGGTATATAGGGCACACTATTTGTGTCTTGAACTGATATTCTGGGTTCTAATGTTTGCAATAAACAATATCTCAGTAATTCTGTAAATTTTATTATGGAAAACACTGAACACACATAAGTGTAGAAAGAATAGTATAATGAATTCACATGAGTCCCTTTATTCAGCATGGCAAAAAAACCCAAATTTTCCAATTCTGTTTCATCTATTTACTCCCATATTCTTTTTTTTCTTTTCCTTTTTTATTGGAATGTTTCTTTAAAAATCCAAGCTATCATATACTTTTATCCTAAATACTTCAGTATGAATCCATAACCAAAAAACTTTTTTCTTTTTTATTTAACTATTCTGCCATTATTACAATGAACAAAACTAATAATTTTTTTTTTTTTTTTTGCGGTACACGGGCCTCTCACTGTTGTGGCCTCTCCCGTTGTGGAGCACAGGCTCCAGACACGCAGGCTCAGTGGCCATGGCTCATGGGCCTAGCCGCTCTGCGGCATGTGGGATCTTCCCGGACCGGGGCACGAACCCATGTCCCCTGCATCGGCAGGTGGACTCTCAACCACTGCGCCACCAGGGAAGCCCAAAACTAATAATTATTACCTGTGATCATTTAATACCTGGTCTATATTCCAGGTTTTCTATACTGTCTCAGGAATATTTTTTTAATTTTTTTTATTGAAGTATAGTTGATTTACAATGTTGTGTTAATTTCTTCAGTACAGCCAAGTGACTCAGTTATATATACATTCTTTTTTATATTCTTTTCCATTATGGTTTATCCCAGGATATTGAATATAGTTCCCTATGCTATACAGTAGGACCTTGTTGTTTATCCACTCTATATGTAACAGTTTGCATCTACTAACCCCAGACTCCCCCTTGGCAACCACAAGTCTGTTCTCTACGTCTGTGAGTCTGTTCCTGTTTCATAGATGGATTCATTTGTGCAATATTTTAGATTCCACATATGTGGTATCATATGGTATATGTCTTTCTCTCAGAAATATTTTTTAACTGTTGATTTGTTTGAAGCAGGATCTGAACAAAGGCCACATACTACTTTTAGATGTTATACCCCTAAGTCTTAAGTCTCATGTCTGTAACTGCCCCCCTCCCTCACCTGGTTTCCATGTTATTAATTTATTGGAGAAGTTAGATCAATTGCCTTGTAAAATATCCCACAGTATTGATTTGACATTTTCTAACTGGTTCCTTTGCTATATTTCCTGTTAAACTAAAAGTTACATCCAGAGGCTTGCTTAGATTCAGCTTAATTTTTCAGCAAGGATGCTTCAGAGGAGATGCTGTGTATTTGTTTTACATCATACCGTAATGTCTCGTTACCCTCTCAGTGATACTCATTAAGACTGATAGTGGGTTCCTGGATCACCACCAGCCTGATCCATCCACCATATAGTCCCCGTCAACCTGTCACCTAATGGCTTCAGCATCTGTTGATGACTGTTGCCTAGATTCATTATTCCAACAGGTGTTTAAAAAAAAAGGATTTCCTAACGCTATCATTCCTTTACTTTTATTATTTTTTTATCCTTTTATTTTATTCCTTTACTTGTATTCATCTATAAAGAAGAAATTTCTCCCATCAACTATTTTTGAACTCTAAAATAAGGTTTATACACAAACTTGTGGTTACCCAGGGGAAAAGGCGGGGGAGGGATAAATTGGGAGATTGGGATTGACACACGCACACTACTATATATAAAATAGATAACTAATAAGAACCTACTGTATAGCACAGGGAGCTCTACTCAATACTCTGTAATGACCTACATGGGAAAAGAATCTAAAAAAGAGTGGATATGTATATGTATAACTGATTCATTTTGCTGTACAGCAGAAACTAACACAACATCTTAACTATACTCCAATAAAAATAAAATAAGGTTTATACAGAAAAAGAAAATGAGATAAATGTGTCTTTCCTTGTATCAAGGTTTAGAATACAGAGGTGGTTATCTGGTCAGTATTTTGTTTGTTTAGGATATTTATGAATTCATGACATTTTATATGCTTGATGTGCTTCAGCCCATGACAGTCATCTTTTGGATGCATAACTTGTCCTGTTTTAGATCGGTGGGATACCCTTCAGGATGGCCTCTTTGTCCTTTTGACCTTGACACATTCGATTTTGAAAATTTCTCGGCAGAAGAGGATGTCCCAGGCTCACTTGCCATTTCCTGTCTCAGCCCTGGGGTCCAGCCTCTGTAAGGAGCTCTGGTTCTGGCACGTGGTCTTGCTCACTGCTACAGCCGTCGGTATCGGGGGTTTTTCATTGGGGGCATCTATAAAATCACATTCATTTTGATTTCAAAATCGACAAGGTGAACTAGCCAAAATTAAATTTGCACTTATATGTCTTGATTCATAAGTTTGATGCTTAATGTGACTCCAAGGGACTCCATCAAGTGAGTGACGCAGCCTACAGGAAAAACCTGATGACAAACATGCTTTCTAAGTCTACCAGCAGTACTCACGCCTCGTTACCAGGGAGGAGGTGTCGAGTGAGGTAAAGGCGTGTTACCCCATCACGGACCACTGCCCGTGCCCCAGAGCCTGTGGAGACGCTTGGGAGGACGGGCAGTGGCTCCCCTGTCGCAGGAGCCAGGGTCATGCAGTTACTCTCACTGTCAAACAGCACTGATGGGGGATCCGGAAAAGGTGCAGCAGGAGCACCCTTTCATACCCCTTGAGTTCATAATGACCTTTGGGTTTGCTGGGTACACAGACGGGCAGTTCTCCTAGCCGGTGACGGATATGTGTGTTTGTCCATCCACCCCTCTTAACTCTGAACCATCATAAAAGCAGAGGAGTACTTAATCCAAGGGATGTTAAACTGTTTTAAAGCCTGTGAATTAAAGTCCAAATATGTTGGGCCACTTAAATGAGTTTACAGTGACATTTACAAATAACATGATTGTAAAAGCTTTCAAACTTAAAATGGAGATATCAACCTTGTTTTAAAATTTCTGCATTTTCAACAGATTTTTTAGAAAGATGATGGCATCTTCATGTATTCATAGGTGATTTTCCCCCCTCTCTCCACCTCAGTTAACAAAGGTTTACAAGGTGGAGAGGAGGCCATCTGGACACTTTGTTCCTCGGCTGCGTCAGTGCGCTGGCTGAGAATCGCGGGCTAAAGCTTTGTGCTTTGTCCAGGCTGTGGCCCCATCTCTGAATGGTCTGAGGGCTCCAAAGGAGAAAACCACTCCCTCAGACCAGCACCCCCCCTTTCAGATATTCCATACACCTTTCAGGAGGGGCACCCACTGCCCTGTCACCTGCATCGTCACTTATCCTACCTACATCTCAGTTTTCTCATCAGCATAAAGAACCAGAGGGTTCTTCTGAACTTAACAAGTCTGTGGGCTCATGAGGACTCATGATAAATATAACACACACACCGCCCAAGATGTGCTGAAACCACCGCTAATGTGACATGTGACATGCTAATGTCACACAGCATTAGCTTTCTCCTTCCCTGCCTCAAATTAACAGAACTTCTTCCTACCAGGTCTCCCCCTGCTTACATTCTGCCCAGATGTCAAGAGAAACGGGACAAGTCCCAGCTGCAGTTTGGACTAGGCGCCTCCAATGCTCCCATGAACTGCCTGAGTTTCTGCAGTGGAGGCCGCCCTCCAGCGTGTCATCCAGCGGGGAGCTGCAGGCAGCCGAGGCCCCGGTGGACCCGCAGAGCAGGCTGCATGAACAGTGAGCGGTCAGTACGCCCATGTTAACCTAAGCCAGACCAGTGCAATGTCATCACCCAGCGTCAGCTGCGGGCGCCGGTGTATATCCATGAGGCTGGCATGGGATTAGGGGGGTAGACATCCCAGACTACTGAGGTTGGCATTTGAAACAAAGCTCATCTGTGCACCCTTCGATAGCTCAGCTGGTAGAGCGGAGGACTGTAGACCTGAACATGTGAAACAAAGATGATCTGATCTCCTGCAGAGTTAACTTGTACTCAGCGTGCCTTCTTGTACTATTAACCCACTTATTTTAAGAGCAGGGTTTTCATTCTTTTATCCTTCCCTCCCCCCACGCAGAACTTTGCAAGTACAAGTCACAGACACAAGGGACTTAAACACATTAGACTCTTTGACCTTGTATTCCACTCATGTCCCCAGAATACATAATAGGATCATAGAGGAAAAATGTTATTTTATAAAGGAACTAAAATCTCTTGATAATTGAAACTGGCAAAGTTGGTCTTACCTGTTGTTTCCTCCACCTCTGCTTCCCGCCCTGCAGCCTCTCAGCCTCACATCTGAAACCACCCCCAGGGTGGTGGCCGTTCCATGGGGCTGCACCCACCTCCTGACAGCAGCACGCTGCCTCAGGTTGATGCCTTGTGCCTGTCACTGTCAGCCCCAGGGCTTCTCCGGCACCGAGGAGACCCACAGGGAGCCTAGGCAGCACTGGGCAGGGGTCCTACAAAGTCAGAAGTGAACAAACCAGAAGGCAGTCTCACCCCAGGAGGACTGGGAACAAGAAATAAAAAGCGCCTTCATGTTGAACTGCAGGTGGTTCTGAGAGGCTGCTCCAGGCTCCTCAGAAAGTCTTGGGCAAGGTCGAGCTCCAGCTGCCCTCAGGGGTGACCTTGAGAATTCAGCCTTATACAGACTTCCCTGCTGCACTCACTCCTCTGGTCCCTCCCGCCTGCTCCTTGGAATTACCTCCCAAATAAAGCAAGAGCATCCAAGCCCTTGTCTCAGACTCACCTTTAGAAGGTACACAAGCCATTATGGCAGCTGTATTTCTTACTGAGTCACCAAGTATCTGCTGAGTACCTACTGTGTGCCAGACTTGAGCCATCAGAGAGAGTGTATGTGTGCAACCATGCCCTGTGCAGCTGTCAGTCTGGTGCAGAACAAATTGAAATTGAAATCGAAGCTAACAGAAGCACGTCCACACATCTGTGGAAAAGGATTTTTCAATGAAACGATTTCGGTCTCACTTTTAACTGAGGTCTCAAGATAATTGGTGTCGACTGCTCCCATTTTGCAAAGTGTGAGATCAGATCACCTGTGTAAGGCTTGTGACGACTCCTGACCATTAGCTGAGCTCCTATATCCGGTCTTTAAAAGAGACTGGAGAGGTTGAAAGTGGCAGTAGACTATAAGAGGTTTTTTTTTTTTTTCCTTTGCTGGTGCTTTTATGAGGACCTCTGCCCAGGGGAGGATGAGAGCAAGGTTGCCAGAAAGTTTTACATTACACACGCGGCCCTCTCTATCTTCTTACTGTGCAGCACTGTCCCAGACCCTCTTCAAGTTACTTGCGTTTTCACACCTATCACCTGTCTTCGTCATCAGACTGTCAGATCCCGGTGGACAAGGGCTGCTTGGTTCAAGGCTACATCCCCAGCGCCGGCACTCAGTAGATGCAAGGTCATTAACTGCCCAGCGAACAATGGTCTCTGAGTGAACGAACCGACACTGCGTGGAGAAGGGTAAGCAGGGTGGAAAGTGCGGATCCCAGAGGTGCCTCCCACCCGGGAACCCCGCAGCGGCTTTAGCCGGTGAGGCTCCCCCGACGCTCCAAGAAGGAAAGACCCGGGTGTGCACAGAGGTGCCGGGGGGCGGGGGAGGGTCGGCCCCACCCCCTCCCCGCCCCGCAGTCCAGCCTAGCTTTGCGCCCCCTCGATTTCCAGGCAACGGCCGAACGTGGGCGCCGGGCAGCCTGCGGCGGGCGGACTGGGACCAGACCCCTCGGGGGGCGGGACCGAGCACTGCGGCCGGATGGAGGACGAGGAGGAGGAGATCACCGCCGCCACGCTGCGGGGCAAGCCCCGGCCGCCGCCCATCTCCGCGCAGTCCGCCTTCAGCTACGTCCCGCCGCGGCGCCAGGACCCCAAGGAGTACAGCTACTACTACCGCCAGGGCAGGGTGAGAGGCCCGGGGCGGGGCGGGCGGGGCGGGCTGGAGAGCAGGGACGGGAGGTAGGGGGAGGATTGAGGGCAGCGCTACACTGCGGGGGAGGGGCCAGGGAGGTGCTGGGGGCGGGATCACACTGCCTAGGAGGGTGCTGGGGGCGGGGTCACACTGCCAGGAAGGGGTCCTGGGGGCCTGGCCGCACTATCCCGGAGGGGCCTGGGGGAGGGGGAATGGGGGACCTCCGGGGAGGGCGTTAGAGGGAGAAGGGGTGGGGCGGGGCTACACTGCCCGGGAGGATGCTGGGGGCGGGGTTACACTGCCGGCGAGGGCTTCTGGGGGCGGGGCTGCAGGCCGGGGCCGCCCCGCGGAGTGTGGAGGGCCGGGGAGGTGGGGCTGCAGATTCGGGTTAGACTCCGGGGCAGGGCTGCACAGAAGAGCTGGGGCGGGCTTGAGCGACACTGCCTGTGCGGGGTTCGGGGCGGGGCGCAGGGAGTCAGGGGGCGTACGGGTCAAAGGTGGTGGGAGGGTAGGAGAGTGGCCTCCCTCTGGGGCTCCTAGACCTCAGAGTACCGCGACTACGACCACCGGCGTAAGGTGGACCCCCGCGCCCCCCACGAGAGCATGGGCAGGCTCGGAGCCGGGTGTGGGGATGGGGGGAGGGGAAAAACGCTCACCTGGAAGGGAGCTGCGAGGCCGGGCGTGCGGGCTGGGCGGCCGGGACTGCTCAGCGGGTGTTTGGAGCCTTTTAGGGGTGGGTTAGGGCCGAGCTTTCCCCCGGGGGGAAGTGAGGGAGAGCCCCTGGGCTTCTACTTCTGCCGGGAGCAGCAAGGTGGGCCTGGTGCCCAGGATCTGGAGGAGGGTTGCAGGAGCGCGGGGCCACCCAGCCGGCAGGGGCACTGCTGCTTCTGGGGTCTGCCTGCTGCAGGCCTGGGCCGGCCCGAAAACAGCCACTACCTGAAGGCTTTCGCCGCAGTGACTGAGCCCGGACCGCCCAGGGCGCGGAAACCCTCCTAGAAGCCCGCCTGCGAACAAGGAAACCTCGAGGCAGGGCTGAACTGCCGCTGGCAGGGAGAGCGCGGCTGGGAGCGTCCCAGGATTGTGGCCGGGCCTCACCAGGCACACACGAGTCGTGGGGAAAGCCTGAGGGTCTGCGAAGGCCACCCTGCAGCCAAACCAGCAAGAAAAGGGAAAGGAAAAGAAACATTCAGAATTTGCGGGGGTCGTTTATTCCTTTCTTCTCCATGTTTTTCCTAAAAGTCTCCATCCAGTGTCTTGTACTGTACGTTGCTGCAGCCTGTCTTGCAGCTGGGGAAGCAGGGGCATCATTATTAAAAGGCGCATTGATTGGAGATGCTCAGCCTGCAGTGATAAGGGGTGGCCTGAAGAGGGATCTATAGATTAACCAAGTGCCTGGGAGGAAGGAGGTCTTTCCCTCCTGATGTGTGAGGTGTTCCCACCAAACACATCCTTTTCTCCCTACCCACAATCCACAGAGCCCAAGTGAATCCCCATTTAGATCAGGTCAGCACACATTTGAGTACTTGCCACATGTGAAAGGATACCACGGAGCTTAGCTGTGCAAACAGAAGCAGTAATGTCTAGTTTAGACAACTGTAATGTGTTGAACCGTGTCCCCCTATTATTCTTATGTTAGAGTCCTAATCCCCTGCACCTCAAAATGTGACTTTATTTGGTGACAGGGTCTTTACAGAGGTAATCAAAGTGAGGTCCTTAGTGGGGGGCCCTGATCCAAAATGACTGCCGTCTAGGAAAAGAGGCAATTTGGGCACAGAGACAGACCTGCATAGAGGGGAAATGATGTGGATGGACAGGGAGAAGACAGCTGTCTGTAAGCCATGGACAGAGGCTGGGAACAGATCCTTCCCTCACAGCCCTCAGAAGGAACCAGCTCTGCTGACACCTTGATCTCCGACTTTGGCCACCAGAACTGTGAGACAGTGTATGTCTGTTGCTTAGCCCCTGGTTCTGGGTACTTCGTGTTTTGGCAGCTCCAGCAAACCAACACATAAACCTCAGCCAGGAGGATCTCTTGTATCTGGTAGCGCCTCTCTGCTTGGCTTTGACGATATGGAAGGACAAAAGGACAGGAGGAAGAAAGGGGATGCCTGTAGCTCATCTGTCCTTGCCTCCCTGTTTCCTGACTGGCCCGAGCTTGAATATCTCTGCTGACCATTAAGACAGGAACGGGATTGAGAGCAGTGGTTCCCAACCTCACAGCCACCATGGACCTCATATCTTTTCCTCCCATGAGCAATATATTTTGAAAGAACTTATTGCCAGTGAATTTATGAGTCACGCATAGCATTAATGCACAGCATGAGAGAACCAGCCAAAAATCAAGGAGTCTTGATGTTTTAAGTTGGTCCACGCTGTTTTATTGAAAGTATATAAGTATTATCCGGCTTCTTGACATAATGAAAAAATTCACAGTACACCATTTTATGTGTATCTTTGAGGGGTCTTATTGATTACCACTTTGAGGCTATAGGGAAATAAGATAAAGGATTAAGCAGGTGGGGACCAAGATACATATCTGTCAGAGAAAAAAGCCAGGGTGCAGGATCCCGCTAAGGACTCTGGGCAAATGGGTTTGGGCTTGGGGAGACTGAAGCTCTGAATCAGATGGATTTACCCATCCAGCCACGAGAGCTGTGGGTGCCGGAAAAAGCAGAGAAGACCCCTCTACCCCCTGTGGGCCAGACACTACCAAGGGAAAAGGGGCAGAGTTGAGTTTGGCAGACTCAGTTTATTCTTCCTAAATTCACCAATCTGACACATGGCTCCACCTTTCTGGGGCAAATCAACCAAGGGGCAGAGAGACGCCCAAGGTATGAGGTGACCAGGGCTCCGTACTTGGAAGCAGATCAGAAGTGGGCAAGAAATGTACCCCTCTGGTGCAGGGGCCATGCATAGGAAGCCTCCTGGGCCAAATCTGCCCTGCCAGCTGTATTAAGAAAGTTTTATTAAAACACAGTCACATGCCCATGTGTATAGTATTGTCAATGGCAACCACACAGAGTTGAATAGTTGCAACAGTGACCATGGCACCTGCAAAGCCTAAAACAGTGACTATATGTCCCTTTACAGAAAATGCTTGCCAACATCTGCTCTGATGTCTTACTGCCAATGGAGGGATGGGCCTTAGACAAATTAATGCAAAGCAGATTTTAAGAAAAAAAAATTCAGTACTGTTGATAGCTGGGGTCACAGGCAAGTTCAAGTCCTGAGGCCTTTAGCGTCACAGGGAAAAAAATGATGCAGGAGAAAGGTTAACAACTAAATAAAAAAGCCTTCAAAGCAGCAAGAACCACAAAAGACATTTCAAAGTCCATTTGCAAGCCAGCTACCAATGGCAATAATGACCTTGTATGTGCTGGTATTCAATCAGCTACAGGATTCCAGAAGCTGATTCTCTGACCTTGAGATCATTTGGACTAAAAAGGATGAACTCTGTATCACAGGTTTGCTGGGGTCTCACCTGCCCCAAAATTCTTTGTAAATAATTCCAGGCCCCGCTCAGAGCTGGGAAGAAATATTGCAAAAGTAGCTCTTAAGTCAGTTGCTGTGTGTCACACTCACCGGTTAGTTCCTTAGTAGCACAGGCCCAGGCGTCCTGCATTATTAGTCCTCTGTGTTATTAGTTCAAACACTCTGTCTCACCTTGCCCGTCTCGGGATCAGGGATTGAACAGCACCAAATGCATGGAGCTCTTATGAGAATTAATTTAATTAATGGGTGGAAAGTGGCACGTAGTAAGCCCAATGTAGGAAGAGCTCTTCTTATTATTATTTGTTCTTCTTAGTGATGATTAGAGTTTCCTTTCATTGAGGGACCGGTCCTGGGGCCTTTTATCCTCCATCTTGTTCACTGTTGGAAATTAACACAGGTGAGGCAGGTAGTCTGCGTGACAATCTGGTGGTTCCTGATGTTCTATAAGGCATCTCCCCCGCAGGAGCCCAGAGTCAAAGCTCTTGCAGCAGCACACTTAGTTAAAGCCCCAGTAATACCCTGGATCTTAAGACAAATTTGTCCTCTAAAGCTGCCAGCGAAAATGCTGTCAAGTGCTGTCCTGCTCCCTAGGGAGCCTCTAGCAGTGTGGGCTTTTTCTACGAAATAGTGTTCCATAGATTCAGTTCAATGGTGTTTTGAAATTACTTTTTTCTTCTTCTGCCTCGTGCAACATTTCTGCTACTGAAATGGAAAGGCTAAGTCAAAGGAGAATGCCCTTTTATGACAGTTTTGATTAAATTTCTCAAAGTCTAAAAGCTACATTAAAAAAAAATCTTAGACAGTTTTAGAATATGCTTTCCTTCATGCTAATGTGAATTGTGGGTAGCTGTGTCTTGAGTGAAGCTTTGCTCAGAAAGTCCAACCTTAGTGTTGGTGGGATTAGCCGACTTTCTGTGACGGTGTGTGGTGGAGAGAAAGAGGCAAGGGGCTGACTGTTTCTTTACCCTCCTGATACTGAATTTCCTTTGCCTCGTGCAGCCAAGCGCTTGGTAAACATAACGATGGGTGTTGACTGCACAGAGGTGCAAAGGGGTGTCCCTATGCCCACGTCCAGGATACAGGAAGCATTAAATACCAGCTCCCCAAGCCCTTCCTGGCCCCTCTTCACCTTTAGGCATCAAGTACATCTGCCATACAGGCTTGGCCACTCCTAGGGGCTGTGGAGGACACATGAGCTCCAGTTCTGTTGCTGGGCCACCTGTCAAAATCTAGGCAAGTTTCTCTATCTTATCCATCTTGCACCCGCATGACTCCAGTCCCAATGTGTACTAGCCAAATGCAAGTGTGCCTGCCCCGCCCCCTGCCCACCAAGACACACTCCCCATCCTGCCTGATCTTCTCCTTTGCATGTGTTAGTATCTAACCTACTAAATATTTCACTTGGTTATCTTGTTGGTTTTTTCTCTCCTATTAAAATATGAGCTCCATGAGGGCAGGGATTTATTTGTGCGAATCCTCTGTCCTCAGCGATAGAAAGAGTGCCCACGGTCTCACTGGCTGATGAACCAGTGAGGATGAATAAATGGATGCGGATTTTTTAAACAGAGAGACAAGTCAGCGATTGATGAGCTTAGCTTCTTAGACTAAACAGAGGTTTCCTTTTGGATTATCTGCTGTTTGGGTTATCCTTGACCTTGCTCTTCTCCTCGGGGGACTAAACTTGGGAGTGGACTCTGGTTGCCGCTCTCTGTCTGAGCTGGCTGCGCTTGTACTGTTCAGTGACCTGCCCCTGGGAACTTAAGGCCTGGAGGGTGGGGCTCAGTGTCTTCCTCCAGGGCAGGTGGAAGGGGGACAGGTCACCCAAGAGGGATAAAGGAGTGAGAGGAGAGGTCATGTATGCCCTTCTAGTGGAAGTGATTCCTCTGGAAGGAAACAACAGGAATAGGGAATTTCCTACCAGTTGGTTCCCACCAGTCATGACCACCCATGTGAGCACACGGTGCATGCCTTTCCACATGCGTTTATGAATGCAGTCACGTATGTCAAACTTTTAAATATAAGAACATGTTCACACACGATCGCGCATCTACGTGTATATATTTGCAGCATGCTCTTTTCATTTAATAGTGTATCTCAGACTTTTTTTCAAAATCATCCCCTTTTAAGAAGTACAACAAGCAAATGATACATGAAAACAAACAGCATTTTCCCCAATATATTTGACCAAGTGACAACATGTAAGACTAGATTCAGGTTTCAGCCCCCGTGGATGGCCCTTTCTTCCTTGATGTGAATTGCTGGGGGGCAGGGGGCGGAAGAGGGGGCAAATGGGGAGCTGGTATCAATGGAAGAGAGAAGGCAACTGGCTTCATTCTTATTAAATTGATAAACTATTCAGATTATTTGGAAAGTTATGAAAATTTCCCAAACTTGTGATCTTAACACACCAGAGAGGAAATACAATCTTTGCCACAAACCAAAGAGAATAGTTGAGTATTGTCCTTTTTAAAAAGTTATCATTATGTCCTTGACAAGTGACATTTCTTCTGAGAGATAGAATTTTGAACAATATTAAAATTAATGAAAACATACTCCTTAAGCTTCATACACTGCTTGACTCCCAAGGAGAAGCACTGAATTTATCAGAAGTAAAATGAGGCCCTTATGAATCAAAGAAAACCATTTTCAGTCACCTTGGGAATTTTCAGTTTTAAAAGTAGGTCACAAAGCTCTGGGTAGGCAAACAGTACCTGAAAGCCTCCAGGTGAGAGATAGCAGTACTATGTCCCCTGAGGAGAGGAGATGAGAGGAGCTCGGTCATAACCTTATTAATAAAGGTGGGCTAGGATGTGCTATGCAAACAAATGGACCCCAAACCCTGAGAGTCTTAACTAGTGGTGTGTCAGAGCCTGATCATACTGACAAAGAGGGGACTTTTAGCATCTCTTCTGAACTCTGCATTCAATTGGAAGCCTGAAATTGGCCATGATGGGAGTATTTACACCACAGAAATTAGCAAACACTACAAATCAGGTCTTTTTTCTCCAGAGAGCAGGTTGTTAACATAAGTGCGCCGGTGGCCTTAAGCATATAAACATAACGTAATGAAATACAGTCCAACATGTATGTTTCTCCTGGGCGGGTCTTCTTAATGCAGTTACTTGGGGAACTGAGCTTCTCTGTTTTAGTGACTCCATTATTGCCAGGGCCTGGGAATCTTTGGGACTTTGGGTCTCTCCCTGGATCCTTTAAATTGCTGGTCAGTGAGCAAGGAGAGAGAGTGTGGAGGCCTGCTGTGAGTTTCTTAGGGACCAGGCCTAGGAGATGGCGTCCGCTGGTTTCACCCACATTTCCTGGCCAGAGCTGGTCACTTGGCCCTGGCCTAATTGTGATGGAAACTTACAATGAAGAGTGCATTTATATTCAGAATGGTCTGAAAGGGAGGAGAAAATAAAGGACTTGAATCTCAGTTTGCTCAAAATCTTCCCCCAACTATTTGTGTGAGAGTTTGTGTAACTTCTGGGAGGAAGAGAGCTTCCAAGTTTGGGAGGAGGCACTGGGTATAATAAAGCCCACAACCCCAGAAGAGACAGCCCCCAGGCACCCTGTGGGCTGGAGGTGGTAGGCTAGGACTTCTTCCTTGTTTATGAACTTGCATTAGTCATGATAAGCTAGGTTATGCTGCAGTAACGAACAACCCCCAAAGTCTCAGTGGCCTGAAACAAAGCTTATTTCTCATGCTAAGCGTCCAACAGGGATCAGAAGGGTGACTCTGCCCAGTACCGTCCCTCTGTGGCCACCGTGGAAGCTGCTAACACCTCAGTCTGAAGCTTCAGGAGTCCCTGGCACCAGCTCTTAAATACTTCCGATCGAAGAGTCACATGTCACCTCTACGCACCATTCATTGGTTAGAACTGGGCTCATGGCTTCACTAACCTAAAGGAGAGGGAAGATTAATCCTCTGTGTAGTCAGTAGAGGAGCACTGAACATTGGTGATGTCTACCAAGCCAGTAGGTCTACCGATTCAGTTTACCTGAGCAGAGTGTTCCATGGTTGGGTCTCTGGTTCCACTGCAGTAACCTTTGTACTATCTCTATCCTTACTTTCCATCGTTCAAAAGATGGCTACTTCTCCTTATCGCGTATGCTGTTAGAGCTGCTGTAACAAAGTACTACAGACCTGGCTGCTTAAACAACAGAAATTTATTGCCTCACAGTTTCTGGAGGCTAGACATCTGAAATCAAGGTGCTGGCAGAGTTGGTCCCTTCTGAGGCTGTGAGGGAGAAGCTGTCCCCCCGCCTCTCTCCTTAGCTCAGCTGTCTTCTCCCTGTGTCTCTTCATATCATCTTCACTTTCTGCCTATTTGTGCCTGTGTGCAAATTCTTTTAATAAGGGCACCAGTCTTGTTGGATTAGGGACCCACCCTATCCCAGTCTGACCTCAACTAATTACGCCTTCAGTAATCTTATTTCCAAATAAGGTCATGTTCTGAGGTACTAGGGGTTGGGACTTCAACATATGAATATAACACACAGGGAGCTTACTCCCCAGTGGCCTTGGCTACAGTGGTGTGGTCCCTCCTGTCAACTTCATTTGCATCCACTTGTTACCCCCAGGCCAGACAAAAGCTGATCCTTCCTTCTTTGGTGCTACTGTACTTTGTACATACCTCTGTTCCTCCCTGGGTGTTATGTTGAGATATTTTAATTAGTGGGTTTATTTCCATTCCCAGCCTTTAGGTGGTCTCCTTTAAAGTAGGGTCTCCCTATTTCTGTTCCAGAGTCTAGGAGAGTGCCTGGCACAAAGTAGACCCAATGTGCTTTGGAGGCTGAAAACTGAAGGCCCCCACTGGTCTTACGGCGTCAGCCCAGGGCTACAGACTGGAGTGATTTTTCAGTGTTAGGAGTAGGGGTCACCATAGGGAAACTGATCGTGGGCGATCAGACACCACGACCAGAATAAGACCAGAATACATTATAATGATACTCAAAACACAAAGGAGCTAAGGAAATCATGAGAGAAAAATAAAGGGGCTCTGCTTTGACTTTAAAAAAAAACAGTCATCTGTGAAATAGAGGAAATCCCTTGAGAGATTTTAATAGCAAAATATCAGGAACCCAGAAGCTCTGTTTTGTGGCAGCATCTAAATCCAGTTTGGCTTTTCTTAATATCATTTTGCTTCAAATCATAAAGGAATAAAAAAGACTGAAAGAAGAAAGATTAATAATTAAAATCCGGGAAAACCCAGATTTTTGGTTTGATTAGGATTTGGAAATGGACAGTCACATTACTAAGTAAGGCTGCCTGCCTGGTGATGGATTAAATTTTTCTTATTTTTCAATGATAGAAAAAAACTCGTTTTTACTCTGAAAAGTCCTGAGTAAGCAAAATCCCCACACAGAAGACTTAAAGATTCTGATCACATCCGTCAGCAGTGAGATTTCTAATAAAGACTCTTCTAAGATATAGTAGGCTGTTGGTACCTAATCCTGGGGATGGGAGTCCGGCATTGCTGCTCATAGATCTTACTTCCATAGAGTATTTTAGGAGACCCAATTAGAATAGAAGAAATAGGCATTATTCTGTAAAGCTGCATATTGCAGTGGGTTTCTCCATCATAGGGGACAGAATGAAGCAAGACTTCCTTCCTCGTTCAGGTAACAGCGATGGCATTCTCATTCTGTTCTTGAGTTCGTTCCTCCCTCTTTAGTCTTCCTCCCAGGACAAGTCCAAGGACCCCAGGGGCTTACTCAGTTCAGGAGGGGCAGGCGGGAATGGGCCACCTGCACAGGAAGCCAGCACAAGGAGGATCCCTGTTTCCCCTTCTGTCAGGGCTGCCCCCTTGTGGTGGGGCTGAGCCGCACACCCGGGAGCAGCTAGTCACTGCAGGGAGCAGAGACTGGCCGCTGGCCTCCTCCTCTCTGGCCCAAGGTTCTCAGGGTGCAGAAGGGCTCTGGCTGCAGGTGCAGCTCCCACTCAGGTGCTCGGTCCTAGGAAACCAGGTCATTCTGTTGCCCACGGCAGCTCTTTCCCGAAACACACCCATTTCACGGGTCAGTCAGGCCAGGAGGGATTCCAGTGACAATGGAAAATCTACATTATGACCAAGAGCCCAGCCTACATTACCGTGTAAATGCGGGTGATGTAGGGGTGATGGGGTTTCAAGTTACTGTTCGTGTCTGCCTCTGCCGGGCCTGGCCAGTAGCTCTGAACCCCAAAGGGAAGGGTCTGCATTGCAAAACCCCCTTTACAGGAGGCGAGCATGCTCCTTTGGAGAATTTGTGTCCCACCATCCCAGCAGAGTGGGTGGCATCCTTGAGCTTCTGCTGTGTCTCTGCCGGACCCGCTGGCCCCGTAGCTTACCCAAAAAAAGGTTTCCTGTGAGGTTTGCTTAATCTCTCTAGGCTAGAAGTGAGCACCCAGCCAACCCCACCAGCTTCTGCTTCTGTGGACATCCTACACACTGATGTTAAAGATACTGAGATTTCTTCTTCATTTCCTGAAGGTTTTTTAAGTTTGAATTTTATTTGATAAGCAAATGTCTGATTTTTACATGGGCAAAGTGATGGATATTTTCTTTGTGATATTTCTCCATTGCTTTCTTGCCTAGGAGGTCCCTTGTGGGTTTTCCTTTCAGTTATTTTTCTAATCCATCCAGAGTTTACTTTTGTCCATAGGGTGATGTGAAGACCCAGCTTTCTTTTTCTTTTTTTCCCAAACAGCTAGCCAATGTTCACAGTACCAAAAGCTGAATAATGTATCACCTCTCCACTGATTTGGGTCTTTTGCTTTTTAATCCCACGAGTACAAGGTTACCTTCAGGAGGTTGTAGGGTGTAGGTGGCCTTCAGGAGGCGGGAAAGTCAGGGCCGGCCAAACCAACGCGTGCAGAGGCCCAGCAGCTGAGTGGGGGAGGGAAGACAAAGCCAAGAAGAAGCTCCTGCGAGGTGACCTCATTAAATGACCATCAGGGCACGGATTCAGAAGCCATGGCTCCTGTCTCTAGTCACTTGGAGTGACTCGGAACGTAGGCAAACCAGGATTCCAGCATCACTGAATAAGTGCCTTGAACATGGTACCACTGAAATTCTGAAGAACTTGAAAATAATGTTTCTAAAAGACGGCGTTGTTTTCCTGACTAGATGGTTAATGGCACCAGGACAGCAGCCGTGTCTGAGTTATCTTCAAACCTTCCCGAGCTGGAGTGGCACGTCGTGCACGGGACAGATGAGCTGTGAAGGAGTTTTCACGGCTGGGCTGAAGGTACATCACACTCCAGCCGTATCCGCTGTTGTCAGCAGCTCTTGAGCTCCCACACTGAGAATGGGCGGGATGTGTTTTCCAACAGACTGCACGCAATGTGCATCCTTTTCACCGTTACCTTCTACCTCTGTGTCCTTCCGTCGGAGGGGGACTCTTCTAACATTGCTATTCAGGATAAAGACAAACAAGCAAGCAGAGGTTAGAGGCCCCGCAATCCCAAATTCCAGCGAGGTGGCGCATCTGCCTTTGCTGCTGCAGGATTCAAGGCAGCTGGCCCTGGGCTGGAGGAACAGAAATGACAGGCCTGACTTACAAGGCGAAGATTAAAGATCAGCTAACGCGTGGATTTCTATTCCTTTTACTAGCTACCAAATGAGGCAGTTTTATTTTTGTAGTAAGAAAAATTGGGGGTAAAAAAATGGAGACGTTACAGATGGCAGCTCTGTTAATGGGATCATTTTCTAACACATTAGAGCTGTGCGTGTGAGTATTTTATACTATGTTTGGATATATGTGTATATTATACATATGTATATATACACATATATAACATATACCAAATATATGTGTTCATATACATATGAATTACAGTTTTTATAGCTGCCACATATGATTAAAGAAAATATTTCTCTCTAGAGAGGGAGAACTTCTATTTGGGTATATTGTCCTAGTATTCAGTTATTGTTAGTTTTTCAAAGCAGTACGAGCCTATTATACAAAATTTGAGAAATTCAAGAAAAGTAGAAATGAAGGAGAGGGACTTCCCTGGCGGTCCAGTGGTTAAGACTCCAAGCTTCCACTGCAGGGGGCGTGGGTAAGATCCCTGGTCAGGGAGCTGAGACCCCACATGCCACGCGGCATGGCCAAAAAAAAAAAAAAAAAATGGAGGAGAAAACACATATATTGAGTGGATTATCATAATTTTAAGACTTGAGCCCTAGGGTGGAGTCAGGGAGAGCCAGGAGCCTCCTCTGGGAAGAAGGAGTCTGTAACAGTCTAGGAAAAGTGTCCCTGGAAACATCTCCATCCTGTCGGGCCTCTCAGGAACTTGGGGCCTGGCGTCCCTGCTCTGGTCACTGCCTGAGGGGTGGTGACCTTCCCCATACACGTTCGGTGCAGTCGGGAATCTCTGTACATCTCCACTCTTCATCAGGGAGACTTTGGGCTCTCAAGCCACATGAAGCTTCCACAGCTCAGCCCTTGAATAAACCATGGCTTTCTTTCTCTTTTTATTCCCAGACCGGAATCATTTCCCTCTATGACTGTGTTTTTAAGAGGAACCCAGGTTATAATCAGAAATTGCACCGAGACGACAGAGAACATGCAAAAAGCCTGGGACTCCATGTTAACGAGGAGGTAATAGTAAGGCAGGGTATCGCTGGGTGTGAACAGATTCACTGTGTGTGTGTGTGTTTAGCACTGTGTGCAGTTGGCTGCACGTAACTCGCCTTTGTGAGGCTCTCCTCTGTCTCACTGTGCCAGGAAGTGAAGACTAAGCTACTGTCACAGCTCACTCCATTCTGCCATGTTAAACTGTGTATTAATTTTTGTGACTGTTGGTTGGTCCTCTAGAATGTAACAGTTCCATGACAGCAAAACTCAGGAGTTCTTTTCAATAGATAAACAGGTCTTTGCTTAACCTCCCAGGCCTGGCTATCATAGTTCTAAGAACACTGGCCTTCCAGGGATGAAACCACACATGCAGGAAAGAGTATTTCTCCCAAGTTACCAGGCCACTGTATGTACCACATACGGCTCAGTTCTTCTTTTATCTCTGCATGGTTTTCTGAGAGGAAGGGCTTTGCTTCTCGTCAGCTGCACAGGGTGGGTGGTGACCAACAGAGGTAACCAAACTCACAGGGTGAGAAGGTCAGGCTCACAGCAGGTACAGGGGGTTGGGTGGTGGGTTGGAGATGTGGGCGTAGAGAGGGGGGTTGATAGGGATGGGGTGGGGGAGGAGGCTGTGCATCCCTTTGGCATGGTCGAGCCCACTTGCTGCTGGGTTAGACCCTCTTCCACACTAGGACATTGTCTCTCTAAATCTGATCCGAGGACTGTTTATTAAGATCTGGATTCTGTATTAATATCATAATCCTTATACAATACACAGAAATCTGGATGAAAAAGCTTCTAGTGGGATTCCTTTTTGGATCAGAGGATTTTTGCCTGTAGCAGCCAATGTTTAAGAAGACCACCGGGTCACTTTCAAAGAAACTTTTAACTGCTGTGAAATTAAGTGATGGAGGTACTATGAAGTATCACCACTTAAGTCACAGACATTAACTTTGTTTTTCTGTTGTTTTGGTTTGAGTTAATTCATTCCAAGTTGGTAGTGAAGTTAGTGCTTTTCTCTCATAAGCACACACCTGGCATGACTTAGATCCAGTCAGAGTTTTTGAGCACCTCCCATGTGCCACTGAGTATAAAGGGAAGAAAACAGAAGTGTCTGTCCTCCTAGAGCTGACATTCCCACGAGGAGACAGAGAAATAAAAGCCAAACAAATAATGACCTGGATGCCAGATATTGATAAGTGGTATGCAGAGAAATACAGTCTTTTAAGGGGATGGAGAAAATGAAAGGGATGAAGGGGGCTGGGGACATGATGGGGGGCCTGGGGAGATGAGGGTGTCTGGGGGATGGAGCATGGGGAGATGGGGGATAGGGGAGATGAGAGGTCTGGGGAGATGGTAGATCTGGGGAGATGAGAGGTCTGGGGAGATGGGAGATCTGGGGAGATGAGAGGTCTGGGAGATGGGAGGTCTGGGGAGATGGGAGATCTGGGGAGATGGGAGGTCTGGGGAGATGGGAGGTCTGGGGAGATGGGAGATCTGGGGAGATGTGTATCTGGGAGAAGGAAGAAGGCGGACAGAAGACAGGCAGTAGGAGCTCGGGGAGAAAGGAGGAGACGGGGAGGAACAGGACCCTGAAGTCAGTGGGTACCTGTTGCCCCGTGCGAGACCTTGGTCTTTCCTCTGAAAGACTTGAGGACAGCGGCAGGCCCTGAGCAGAGGGGACAGGGTGTGAATTGGTTAAAGAGGTCCCCCTCCCCGGCGTCAGCGTGGAGGGGTCCTAAGAAGCCAGGTGGAGGTGGGGCGCAGATGCGCGGCACGCGGGCTGGACAGGTAAGAGCGCTCTGCTCCCTGACCCTCACCCCCAACAGGAGCGCGAGAGGCCAGTGTGTGTGCTGACGTCTTCTGTCTATGGGCGGCGCATCCACCAGCCTGTGGAGCCCCCGAACCGGGATCACTGCCGCGCCGGCCACGTGAAGGCCGACTTCTACCGGAAGAACGACATCCCCAGCATCAAGGCTCCCGGCTTCGGTCACATTTCTCCGTCCTGACGCCCTCGCATGGCCCGAAGGGCGCGGGCGAGAGGGATGGCACTGGGGGGGGGGGGAGGGGAAGGGGGGACGCGGTGTGGCGCCGGCCTCAGGGTCCCTGTGTGGACCTCCCGGGCCAGCGGGCGACCCCTGATGTGCCCCCGATGCACTGGGACCGCGGGAAGGACCGCGCAGGGCTGCTTCCCGCACGTTTCCTTGGCGACCAGCCTGGCCAAAGGCTTGCGAGTCTGAGGATGGACACCTACCTAGTATGACGGTTTTCACGCGAACCGATTTCAGATGAAATGATGCTGGAGACTGATCCATTATGAGCATCTGAATACAATGAAAACCTTGCTCCCCCTTGACAGCGGTTGGGGTGATCTTTGTTCGCTCCTCTCCACGTCTGTGAGTCTTCCTGGCGGAGGCACTGGTGGCAATGGTGCGCAGGTCCTTTTCTTACCGGTTATGGAAACCTCCGTCTCACAGCACAAACAATACTTAATGGGGAGATAATGAAATTGCCTTCCGGCACAGCTGAACTCTAGCGTCTACAGCATTCCTCCCCCCACCCCGCCACAGGCCTGAGCCACAAATAACAGAATTTTGGACAAACGAGGACAAAAGTCCCTAGTAGGATGGGTGGCCTCGGTGGCCAGCAGTGCTGCTGTCATCCCTCGGTGGAGAAGCAGCCAGAGGTCACAGGAAGAGATCGGGCTTTGGCGCTCGACAGACTTGGGTAACACTGTGGCTCCTGCACCTTCTAGCTGCACGGGGTAGGGCAAATGGACTCACCTACTTGAGCCCACATCTCCTCAGCTTTAAAGTGGGAGTTCTAAACCTCGAGGAGTTTGTGTGGGAATCCATAAGCCACTGGAGTGTGGTCTTAACCTGCACGATAGGGGCTGTGACTGTCACTTTGAACAGTTTTCTTTTAGGAAGCAGCTGCTGCCTTTAACCAAAGTTAGAAATGTTTAGTTTGGAGGTGATTTGAAACTTATTCAAGCATTAAGATATTGGCTGTGTTTTTAATGAATGGATTTCTTGCAAGAAATCATCCCTCACCTATCATGATTAAATTTTCCACAGCTTAGCAGTTAATGGGCAGGTGATCTAATTAATTTCAATGCTGATTCCTCCATTGCTGGTTTTATTGTCTTGATTCTCTAAGGACTTATGACACTGCGTTCCTGGCAATTTCAAGGCTGAATGATTCTTAACTATTTCCTTATACTTCTGAAAATGTTTTTTCACTGTCGGTGTCTCCTATGTTTTTTCAAACAAATAGCAGTTTATTTGGAATGCCTTTGGGTGCATTAAGCATGTTTATAGTAACATGATAGAAAATATATAAAGTTTGGGTGATGGAAATTTTTATAAATTATTCTTTCTTCAGTCTTGATTACCAAGAAAGACAAGCCATCTCTAAGAAATGCCTTTGGGGCTTCCCTGGTGGCCCAGTGGTTAAGAATCTGCCTGCCAGTGCAGGGGACACGGGTTTGAGCCCTGGTTCGGGAAGATCCCACATGCCACGGAGCAACTAAGCCCGTGCACCGCAACTACTGAGCCTGCACTCTAGAGCCCGCAAGCCACAACTACTGAGCCTGTGTGACGCAACTACTGAAGCCCATGCATCTAGGCCCGTGCTCTGCAACAAGAGAAGCCACCGCAATGAGAAGCCCCTGCTCACCACAACTAGAGAAAGCCCGTGTGCAGCAATGAAGACCCAACACAGCCAAAAATAAATAAATAAATAAATAAAAAAGAAATGCCTTCATCTGAACGTAGTTGCGATAAATTAATGTCAGATTATTTTCAGTTACTTTAAGTCAGATTCTACTCCCTTAACCTTCTACTACTTTTAAAAAGCAGGGCTTTAATTGGGCAAGCTTTCAAAAGCACTCTTGTTTATTAGGAAGCAAAGGAAAATTATATTTCTTTCAGCATCTTGACTTTTACACCTTAAAGCCAATCAGTGAATGCCCATTAGTCATCTTATCAAAGAAAAACATACATTAAAATAATTTGTTTTGATTTATTAAATTTCCATTTGTCAGTGTTTTTTTCAAAAGCAGAGTATTGCTGTCTTTAGGAAAGCACACTGAGCTGGGGAAAAGAATAACATGGAAGAGTCATGACAACGTAGACTTTTCTAAACAGATGTATTAAAAATACTGCAGTGTTAAGGGGACTGGACTCAGTGTTTTTCATGAGAGGGGGGCTTCCTACAAGACTGAGAGTTAAGGAGGGTTTTGAGGCAAGATTCTTACGTGTTATCAATGCTGCAGCCATGATGGACGTGGCTGACGAGTCCTCTCATTTGCATGATTTGCTCACAGCAATGTCCGTAGTTGCCTGAACTTAGGGAGCCTTGACCGCAAGTCACACGTTCAAATTCAGGAAACAGGCAGTTTTCCCTTCTAGTCTCGTCTTAGTCACTGATCAACTGGGAAACTTCAGACAAGCCCCTGAACCTCTCTGCAGCTGGTTCCTCTGTTGTAAAATGCTGGGGGCCTCAGGCTTGATTGGGGATCAGAATCACGTGGAGGACTTGCTCTGCAAAGTACAGGGAGCGTGCTGGGCCCCACACCAGGATTTCTGAGTTGGCAGGTCTGCATTGGGGCCTGAAAAACGTGCATTTCTAACAGGTTCCCAGGTGATGCTGATACTGCTGGTTGGGAACCTCACTTTGAGAGACACGTGTGCACAGGCCTTTGCGAGGTGGACTTTGATAATGACTCTGCTTGCTTTAAAAAAGCTATTGTTTGATAAGGCTGGAGATACAGCTTTGGGGAAAAACAGTTCTCCTTCTGCATCTGGGGCAGGGGCTGAGGGGCACAGTTAAGGGCACTGGGTGAATCACCCATCTGCAGGTGTCTACCTTTAAGGGCAGGTGACAAAAAGAGCCCCAGGATGGATGCTGTAGGCTCCAAGGGAGGAAGAACCCTCAGGGGCAGTTCGAAGTCCCTGAAACCTAGGGCATCCTAGTCCAGATTTCGGTTACAGTGAAGAGAAATGCCCTTATACTATTTTTCTTCTCTCAGTCACCTTTTTGGAGAATTAGATGTATAAATGTCAATGCTGAGTGGCAATTATAGGATCAAAAACTTTCTGACTGGGGCAGACAGTTGGACGAGTCATGCTGTATTCCCACTTTGATGATGAAGGCCGGTTATTAATTTCAATAAGCTCTTTTTACCCAGTATGAGCCAAAGCCCTGGCAGGGTGGCCATGTTGATCCTGCAATGCACTGGGTCCAACAAGCTGGAGCAAGGCCTGGGTACCTGCCAGCCTCTCTCACGGTCTTTAGCTCTTTTAATCAGATCTGATCCCATGAGCTACCAATGAGGAAAAAAGTCCTAAGAGAAACTGAAAAATGTGTTCAAAGTCTCACAGCTAGTAAAAAAAACAGTCAGGGATTAAACGGAGGGCTCCTGCTTCAAGTCCGAGTTCCCAGCCGCTTCCTAATGCATCCCTGGGGTCCTCGACTTCTTACAGATGCCTGCCCTGAGCTATGGTGTGCCTAACCAGGCTGGCATTTGCGGCTTTGCTTTTAAACATTTGATTATGCATGACCTATTTTTCACCCTTTGGCAAAGTATGATTTCTTTAGGGGAAGAAAGAAACCAAAACTCTTGAGTTGGATTTACAAGAACACAGTTTTCCAGGTCTTCTCTCTTCCAAAATGCATCGAGGTTGGCTTTGGGCCCTTTTTTTTTTTTTAAGATTTTTTTTTTTTTTTGATGTGGACCATTTTTAAAGTCTTTATTGAATTTGCTACACTATTGCTTCTGTTTTATGTTTTGGTTTTTTGGCTGCGAGGTCTTAGTTCTCCGACCAGGGATCGAACCCGCACCCCCTGCATTGGAAGGCGAAGTCCTAACCCTGGACCACCAGGGAAGTCCCTGTGCCTTCTCAAGTCTCCTCAGACATAACAGGCAGCTCGTGGGGCTTTGGTGGCTTCTCTCGTTAGTTCAGACTCTTGTGAAGCTGATGTACCTAGTTCCCAATTATTCGGGGCCTCATAGCTCTACCGACGTATTACAGTAGATCAGAGTATGTGGACGGAGTGCGTGCCGCTGCTAGTAGAGAATCTTTTTACTAGTAAAATATTTTTCCCTGCAAATATTCCCTAGAGATGCCAAAGTGAAAACAGACCACGTGACACAGTGAAGCATACTGTCTTTCTTTCCAGGGAGTTGCGTAATCAATGATCGACATCACAAACTTTGTCCCGATCTGATTTACCCAAGGAGAGTTCAATCTCTGCTTCTGAAACAACTGCCCATGGGAGAATCAGTGGCAAACCAACTCAGTTCTGGAGGAAACCACAGGAGAAAGAATAAGAGGGGGCAGGGGCGGGAAAGAGACAGACTCTCAACCAAAGTACAGAAAACTTTTAATGAATTAACCTTACAAAAGACAATGGCATCAAAACATCAGACGTGTTTGGTACAAAACTAGTCCTAGGTTGTAAGAACTAATTCTGGTGATGGATGGTGACGTGCTGCTGGCACGAGACACGACAGAGCAAGGTGACGGTGCCACGGATCCCAGCTGGGCCCGTGGACAGTCACTGCAATGAGACACGTGGGTGAACACAGTCGGATTCCATGGGGGGGGGGCGACGAAATCAACTTAGTCACACATACTGTGTGTTTTAGTATCAGACTAGCAGATGCGGTTGGCGAGCTACCATATTTTTCCAAAAAAGAACATGCACCGGAAGATAATATACACCCCCTAGTTTTATTGCCTTAAGAATTTTTGTCTGTTTCGCCTCTCTCATCTCTGTCAGTTTCTCTGAAGGCTTTTCCGCTGTAATGCGCACTCCTTTCCCTTCTGCTCAGGAGTAAGCACGGTGCAAATGGCAGGGCGATCTTGGCACACATCAGACACCAAACGGCAGGCCACCGGGTCACAGGAATGAGTCTACAGAGGCTCCAGAGGACAGAACAGAGCACACACATCACAAACGAGGGACAAAAGTGGCAGTCAGAAAGTGCATTGTTATCTTCCTGAAAATACAGTCTTCTTGCCAAAACCGAGGCGACGCTTCAGGATGCCAGGTTGCTCTGGGAAAGGGACCGTGACATCTCTGTGTTCACAAAGTATGTCTTCAGGTCCCCCTTTCCTTTCACGTTGATTATTCCTCGACATGTGCACGTGTATCCCAGGGTCTGCAGAATGAGGCTCGTCTCCTCAGTAACCTGGAAGCACAGGGACAGATGAAGAAGTGCTTAGTGCCGGTGCGGACACAACCCTTTCAAAGGGCATTTGACTACAAGAATAAAGAGCCCCCAAATGTTCATGCTCTTTGACCCATTCATCCTACTCCTGAGAAATCAGATGAGAGAATAATCCATGAGAGGAAGAGCTTTCTAAGGACAATGTTTAATTCAGTGCTGTGAAAGTGAGAAACTGGAAACCACCTAAGATTCAAGTAATCTCCAGGGTTAAGTAAACTACGATGCCATCGTGCTTGCTTCAGCAGCACAGATACTAAAATTGGAACGATACAGAGAAGATTAGCATGGCCCCCGCGCAAGTATGACACACAAATTCATGAAGCGTTCCATATTTTTGAGAGTTAAACTTGGGCCAAACATGCAGTAAACATTTATTTAAAAATGACTATTGACTACTGTTATTAGTTACAGACATCAGTTACAATTTATAGAACTGAAAAATAATGACATGTTTAATTATAATGATTTTAAAATAAAATTCAAATTTATGGTGTCCTGAAGAAAACAAAACAAAACAAAAAAACTACGACGCTATCACGATCAATGTCACGGATCAGACGATGAAATCATGTCGAACTATTTCACCCCCCAAAAAAGAATTAAGCCTGGATCCGTGCCATGATTTTAACCACATGAAGATTATGCTTTCACATGTAAGAGACCTGGAAAAAAGGAAGTAAACCTATGTTGAAGTGGTGGGATTTTGGATGATGTTTATAAATTGTTATTAATGTCATTTTCTAAAATAATAAATGTTAATGATAGATTTTAATATAGATAAGAGAAAACACACGAGAAGCAGCACAGTCGACTCTGCAAATGGCCACGTGTTTCAGGTTTAATACACATGAATAAAATGACCTAAAACTGAAAGAACATTAGGAATTCGCACCAGCCTAAGGGTGGACAGGATGCTCTGCGTCAGGTCTGGAAAGTTTCCCCACCTCATTGGATTGACTCGGGATGCTGAAAGGAGTGACCCCTCCGGGGCAGTCTGTCAATGTGACAGGACTCCTGATTTCCTGCCACTGCACCACGAGGTGAGGACCCCATCTCTGCACTACGTCCTGGTCCTGCTGGGTCAGTGGGCAGGGAAACCTGCTGGGTAGGACGGATCCTCTCTCCGAGGGGAGGGGAGGGGAGTCGTATTGTCTTCAGCTTGAGCATGCGCGGTGCTCTCGAGAGAGACCACGCCTAGGACCGAGGGCAGGGGTCTGATGCTTGCGTGTCAGAGGAACCTCCTGCAAAAGGCATCCTCTCAAGCAGAGAACGTGTGAGGTGCACCGACTGGGCTACAAACAAGACCTCAGCTTCTGAGGTGAGGGACCACCCATCAGGAACGTGGTCCCCCAGCCAGGCGCCCCAGGAGGTATCTGGGACCTGAGCAGAGAGGGAGGGAGCTATTTTCCCAGAAATCCCTGGTAACACTGCTCTGGAACCATGTGAAACAGCAGGCGAGGAGGAGGGATTTCATCCCACTTCATCAGAGGAAACAGCCATGCCACCTGTAGGGCCCAGCCACCTTGGGTATGTGGGTGACGCACGTGCTGGGCGCGACACACGTGTGTTGGGCATGCCACACCACAATTTTTGTTCTGGTGTGGACACCGTCAGGGGGCTGTGTGGTGTTGGGGCAGCAGCAGTGGCAATGAGCCAGCCCCTTGGAGCTGAGGGAGGCCTGGAGGATGGACACTGCCATGGGGCAGAGGTGGCAGCACATCAAAACCACAGGAGGGCTGGGCTTCTAGAACCCAGGACAGCATCCAGGGGGCCCCAGAAGTAAGGCTGAAGTGTGTGTTGTGACGATCTCAAGGGCAGGCTGTGGGAAAGAGCTAGAAAAATCAATCTGTCTTCTGCAGTGTGACCCAGTGGCTGGCCCCTAGCAAAGGGGCCAAAGTGTGGGTCTTTCTGAGCAGAACAGGAAGGAAAAGGGGGATGCAAAGTCCAGATGCTCACGTCCTGCCCTCCCCTGGCTGGGCCCAAGTTCCGGAGAAGGAGGATAGGCTGTAGCTCGGGAACATTAGATAAGAACTGAAAAACTATGGACATAGTCAAGAAAATCAGATGACAAATATATTCTCCTGATTAGAGTTCTTAGGGGCAATCAGAATTAGAGATTGCTACAGACACTCGGCTTCCGGTCTTCCACGCAGGGAGCAAACACATCGTTTGAAGCCTTGCAGGGTAATTTTGCAGTTGAGGCTGGTGCTGGGCAGCACGCCCTTGGCATTTTTGAGCTGGCCATCGGAATTTGTATCGCCAACCGCACAGTTATGGTGACATTCAGAGAGCCATCAACCTAATGAACTCCAGCTACGATTCCTCCAAGTCCAGGGCAAGCCTGGCTGGGGGACGAGGGGCTTCCTATGCTGTTCTTGGGGCACAGGAAGCATGGTGGGAGTGTAATCCTCTTCAATAAAAAGAATTTGTTCTTCAGGCCCCGGGGAAGCTTTAAATATTCTCAGCATCATTTTCAATTTTTCCTGGCATCTCACTACTGGTTTTTTCGCACATAAATGGAGATGAGAGGCTAGTGGAGCTGGGGTGAGCTCTGCCCTCCGGAGAAAAAAACCTACCCAGATGCGGACCCTCCAGCCGCTGAACTGAGTGAACACGCAGGCCTGTGGAAGACATCCCTCACTCTGGACAGGCTGAAACCTGTCTTGTTCCCTCCCCGGGCTCAGAGAAAACGCACAGAGACGGTCCAGGTGGCTGCACGGCACTAAGTCACCGGACTTTTATGAGGCCCAGTTTCCTCTTAGAGACACACGTGATCATTGTCAACATTGACCTGGAGGGGATTTACGGTCTCTGGGAGGGTATGTTCCCCTGACCGGCCTCTCTCAGATTGCTTTTGATACTTATCCTAAGTGCTCGAAAAGTGCCTGGAGAGTCGTGAAGCATGCGGAACTACAGTCCATCTTCCGAACGTTCCTGGTGTGCGGTGGAGGCCTAGGTTGGCCCACGGGTGGGCGAATGTGTTCCTGGTAGGAGCCTGCCTTTCTCCCCACCAAGCAGAAGACCCGGGCTGCCCAGGAGCGCTGGAGCATCCCTGGGCACGGGGAGCGGCCAGCCATGTACCGACAGAAAGCCCTAGTCAGAGGAGCCCCATTTTTGCTGAAAGCTTGGTCTGGGGCGGATCCCATGAGAACAGCCGGCTCTATTTTTCCTTGGCAGTGGCCAATTTGGCCGGGAAGGCCTGGGATACTTCCTCTTTTCCTCCACACTCCTCTTTTCTTCTCTCTCTCTTCTCTTTGTTGGATGGTTGCTAACTTTTCAGCAATTGCTGACTCATGTTCTGACTGCAAGGCGAACACGTAGAAGTCACGTGTGTCACCTTCCATCTAAAGGTCAAGCTCTGCCTGAGAAAGACCACGGAGACAGGATCCTCTAGGAGGAATGAGGGAGAGTCACACTGAAAGCAAGCGAGCTCTGCAGAGGTTTCACGAAAAGCCCCTTCTAGGTGATGCTGGAGCTGACAGCTCCCTGCAGAGGTTAACAATGGACTCCAGTGTCCATCGTACTTTTGGGAGGCAGGGTTATTTGAGGATTTCCGCCAAGCTGAGGTGCAGAACAGGGGCTCAGGGAATTCTCTGAAGAGGACAAAAAACCGATAAAGCCTGTTAGCTGTGTCCAGTGATTTTCATACAAACTTGCCATTTGGCAGGAATTTATCTTCCAGAAGACAACAAAGCTGGGGTGAAATGTGGAACCATTGCTTTTTGAGGGCGAGGAAAACAGAAAGTTCCACATAGACATGCAGGCACGCGCGCACACACACATACACACACATATCCTTCTCCTTTGGGGAGTGAGTCTCTCATTCTAGGTGCTGGTGCTGTAACCCAAGCAGGTGTGCGCAGTCACCACTGCTTTTAACTTGTCAGCTCTTGGAATTCTCCCCCTTGGGTGGATTCCAGAGCCTTCCAGTCATTTCCAGATATCTGAATCCCATGCTAGTCTGATCTAGTACTGTCATTTCACCTCACTCCATTTCATCTCTTCCTCTCCACAGTTGGCCCCTTCACTCATCCTCCAAGTTCAGCCCCTGGGGAGCGGAAGGCAGGTGGTCACATCTGGTCTGGGTTATACCAAGGAGAAGGGCACCCCTGCCGCCCCTCCCATCAGGTGGCCGCACTGCCCTGTTGGTCGCTGTGATCACTTATTTTCCCAAATGCAATAACCTTCATACTATTTCACAATTTTTATGGTTCACAGTTAATGCAGAAACGAATTAGTATTTCCTCAATAAAAAGTTTAACTAAATTACAAAGTTTACTTTCTTCCCTCTGTTTTAATATATTATCCTTATTATATACTTATGCATGATTCCCAAGACGACAGACATGGTGGATAACAACAGAACAGACTAAATTACCTGGATTTTGTCCAGGACGCCGGTGCTGTCCATCCTACTGGCCACATTTACGGTGTTGCCCCAGATATCGTACTGTGGCTTCTGAGCTCCGATCACACCGGCTATTACAGGGCCATGGTTAATACCTGTGACACACCAGAACCAGCTGAGCACGATTTGAATCATGAACTTGACAGTGTAAGCAACTGTCTCAAACAGGAAAGTTTTACAAGACCATTCCTGAACCATGATTACGCAGCAAAAATTCGCCCAACTCATGGAACTCTAAAACAAAGAACCATAATTCGTCTAACGTCATCATCTCAAAAACAGTAAAACGTTTGTCTTTCTTCCTCTTCTTGATTCGCGCTCGTATGTCTATTTACAATTATTCTGTAATAGCGTAAAATTGGTACACTTTATAAAACTCAACATTATAATTGTTTTTCTATGATGCCACATAATCTTAGGCAAGAGATGATTATCTTGTTCTCCGATAGTTTTGTGGTTAATTACTTCTGAAATGCACCTATTTTAATTTTAACCGGCCGCAGCGAGTCTGTGAACTCTATTTATTGGCTGTCCTGCCGCTGGTGGACTTCTGGGTTCCCTCTAATGTTTTGCTTAAACCACCACCAGCCCCTTGACGTGTGTGCTGCATTTTTTACCTGCCATGTACTATTCTGTGAGCTTGACATGTACAAGCTTCTAATTCTCACAGACCCCTGCCTGGGGTCTTCCCCCACCCCCAGTGTAGCAAGTAGGACGATTCCTTGTCCCAAGAACTCAGTTCAAACACACGGACCCACAGTTGTTATGGGCGTCCAAGAGGTAGGCCACAGAAATAGAAACAGAGGTATGGACACTGGTTGATTTTTTCCCCCCTATATTTTCTCCTGGATCTAAGACCCCCTCCTCCCCAGGCTTACTGCAGTAATCAAACCGTATGGATTAATGAGGGTGTTTCTGAGAGATTTCACTCCCCACTACTGAACTGCTTCGTGTACAAGCCCAGTTATAGATCGGAGGCAAAGCCTCCCCTTTGCAATGGTAAGTGGGGCAGGCAACACAGCACAAACGTTGTTCCACAAAATCCCTGAAGGTACGCAAGACTGAGAAAGAAGTTCTCCTTTGCTTTTGTGGAGTATTCAGTAAAACTCAAATCTCTGTTTCAGACATCCCGAATAATTTATTCCTGCTGCTGGCCGGTGATCTCAGACGCCACTGCCCTCAGCTGTCCTTCTGGCTGCTCTGAGCCCCTGCTTGGTCAGTGGCTCTGGGCCAGGGCAGAGAGCCTGGGGCCGATATTGCTGGCAGCGGAGCGATCTCTGCTGAAGCGCAGGGGTGCTTCCCACTCACTGACTGGCTCTACAGCTTGACGTGCGGAAAAGGACATTAGGAGCAAGTTTGGCTCTTACTATGCATCATGATTTTGTAGGGGCTAATATTACCTTTCTGAGTTCCTACTGTGAACTGCCACTGGATGGCACTGTGTCCAAAGATGGGGCTGGGAAGCTGCCCTCGGGAGAGACGGAGGGTTTGGGGAAAGGCAAGCTCGGAGGCCACGGACACACTGAGCAGGGCTTCCGCAGACATCAAAAAGAGCTGGTGTGTGGGGTGAGTGTATAGATATTAATAGTTATTCAATAATCAGTGCAAAGTAAGCACTCAATAAGTACCTACTTAAGGAAGTCCATTAACTTGCTCACATTAATTTGGAAAATATTGTTATGGTCCAGACCAAGAACCCTGGGCTTTTGATGTGACAGATATGACTAGCAAAGAATTGTCCCGTTCCCCCTCACAGTGAAGGGCAATATTGTTTTGGTCCATACACATTTGACAACAGATGGAGTGGGAGGTTGGGGTCAGCAGCTTTTCTGTGTAGAATGGATAAACCACAAGGTCCTACTGTACAGCACAGAGCACCATATTCAATATCCTATGATAAACCATAGTGGAAAAGAATATTAAAAAAAATGTATATATGCGTATAACTGCATCACTTTGCTGTACAGCAGAAATTAACACAACATTGTAAATCAACTGTACTTCAATTAAAAAAAAAAAAGACTATTTGACAGGGGTCATTCTGCCATGCAATTGGTTTCTTTTTTAAGGAGCACACTATGAAAGTTTGAGGATCCCATTTTCCAAGCTGTTAAAGCAATAAAGAGCTCCAGGCGAAAGGGCCACCTCCACGTTCAGCTTCCTGCCCACCTGGCCCTTCTCATCTTTGTACGGGTAGAGCCAGAGAAAGGTCCACTGGGCACACAGATGAGAAGGTCTAAATAAAAATGTGTTCAGATGCTCACAATAAGACATACATGCAGTGAAGAGAATCCCATTTGCTCCAGAAATGTGTACTATTTCTGGGTTTTACAATTCAGAACATATGAACACCAAAGGAAGAAAATAGCCCCAAATATTGGGATTTTTTTAAAGTTGAAATTTGTATGCAAGAGAGGTGAAAAGCCACTCAGATAGACTTTGTTAAAAGGACTACTCTTACATGGATTTGCTTTCAGAAGCAGCAAAATATGTTGCCAAGAACAGCATAAAATGGTCAAAGAAGCTCTTACAAATCACAAATGGCTGCAAGTGACCGTGCAAACGTCGCAAGGCGGTGTGTGCAGACCTGAGGGTTTAAAACACACTTCTTTTGGATAGACATTTGTAAAGGGCAAGGGAGCATGGAACATGCTCAAGAATCAACTTAAAGCAAGGGAAGAACTTACTTGAATTTTTTTTTTTTGGAAGAAAGTTGGCTTTTTCTCTGGGATTGGAACGTTCAATCTGAAAAGCTCCAGCTCTGTTAGAATTTAGGACACAGTTGGGGTTCTTATAGGTTGTGACCCCAGGAGTATGGGGACTATTCCAACAATTCCAAGATGCATTTTTAAAAAAACAGTCTTACATCTTTGAAGTCTGGATGCATCTTATAGCCCATAGTGGGTCCTACTATCATAAAATGATGGAGGGTTTTACAGTCAGGCTTGCATCAGCTCCTGGCATGGCTGAAGGCTGAGCCTACCATGACCTGCAGAAATGACCGTGGCTGGAGAGACTGAGACCCGGCTCAGGGTCCACTTCTGAAACCAAGTGCTTGCAGCCTGGGTGCAACCAAAGCAGGTGGTTTTTTTTTTTTTTTTTTTTTTTTTTTCTAATTTGCTCAAAAGTGCCTCAGGAGCTCATAGCTGCCCTGGGCCCTTCCACCTGCCATCCAGTTCTGCTGCTCTAATGATGCATTTGTCATTGTACTGCTCCAACATCGCAAGGATTGCGACCTTTCTGTGAATCTGTTCCTGACGCCAGGCCTTCTCCACAGCCCACCCCAGATCTGCACAACGTACCTACTCGTAACTTGAAGTCGTTGAAGGAGTGCTTGTTGATGGCGTCCAGTTTCCCCACCAGGGCGAATGCAAACTCCACCATGGTGCCGATGTGCATGTACTGCCTCTCGGGCTCCTGAAAGGAAAGAGACACAGCAGGCGGGGGTGAGGACTCAGCAGGCGGGGAAAGGCTCCTTCAGTTACAGGATGCACACTCTTTCCTCTGGCCTCCTTGGGGGAGGGGGTGTCGTGGCTGAATTGTGTACCCCCAAATTCATATATTGAAGTCCTAACCCCCAGGACCTCAGAATGTGACTGTATTTGAAGACAGGGTCTCTAAAGAAGGAATTAAGATTAAATTAGGTCATTAGTATGACCAATCTGGTATGACTGGGGTCCTTATAGGAGGAGGAGATTGGGACACAGACACACCCAGAGAGACCATGTGAAGACACAGTGAGAAGGTGGCATTCTACAGGCCCAGGAGACAAGCCTCAGAAGAAACCTTCCCTTTCGGCACCTTGATCTCAGACTTCTGGCCTCCAGAACTGTGAGAACATAAATGTCTGTTGTTTTAGCTGCCCAGTCTGTGTTACTTTGTTATGGCAGCCTGGGCAGACTTATACAGGGGCTAACCATTTTCTGCCTTTACTGGTCCCTGGGTGGTTTATCGTCCCTTGAGGAATAGAGAGTTATCACCCACATGGAGCTGAAGGAAAAGTCCAAGATTTCCAATGAAGATAAGTGGAAATTTCTACTTCTTTTTACTATTAATTTGTATTTATGATTCCTGTTACTAATTCACATTTACCATTAATTTGTAACACCTATTCTGTTTGTGTTTACTTTTGAAGTTCATCCTTTTGAAAATTCTATTTTTGATTATATTTTAAAAAATAGATTCTTTATTAGTATTTGTATATAACCTATAAAAATGTATTCATTTACACGTCCTGAAGGTCCCCCAGTTTTTTGGGGCATAATTTTATTTTATTATTTATTTATTTGCTTGCTTGCTTATTTATTTATGTTTTAAATTAATTTTTATTGGAGTGGCTAGGTGCACGGGGTAGTTTGGAACACAGCTTCGGAAGGCTGAACTGAAATGCAGCCCTGGAGCTGCCGTCAGACTCTTGGTATGGACGTCCTCTCCGTCTTTCTTTGGTCTCCCTGCCTGGTCTGTGAGCTCCACAAGGGCAGAGACTATGTTCTGTTAACCTGTAGACACACACAACAGCAAAGCGCCTGGTGCAGAAGAAGCACTTAATAAATGTCTATTGAGAGACTACACTTCGGTTGACCGTCGGGTAGCCGGGCGGGGCATGATGTCTGGGAGGAACAGAGAGAGAGTCCTCAGCTGTGGTGGAAGGTCAAAGCTGAGGGATGCGCCCGTGGGAAGCACACGCCCAAAGGAATCACTCACGTGTCCGCTGCAGTGGGCGAGGGCTCCAGGGGAAGAAATGGAAACAAAATATCAGAGGGGTGACCTGCGGGAGGCCCTCAGCTGGGACGGGGCGGGGGTCAGTAAAGGACCCTGGAAATACTTGAGAGGACAGAACACGGGGTCATCGCGGGTCTTGCGCTGTGATTTCTGGGACGGGTGTTCATCCCCCTGGGCCCCAGAGGAGTTCAATCAGAGGTGGAGAAAGCTCTCGGGGGCATTTGAAGAGGAGGCACCTGGTGACCAGTGGGGGGCATACTCCACGGAGGGTAAAGATAAAAACTAACTCTGAGGGTTTCAGTGGGGATGACTGAGAAGGAAAACGGACAGAACCCACCCATTCAAGATGCCAGGAAGATGGCAAAAACCACGGTAACAGCTAAGGGAAACAGGAACACGGCAAGAGGGCAGTCCAATGACCCACATGGCCTTTTAATAATGCCAGTGAAGGGGGTAGCACTAAAGCAAGTCTTCCAACCTGGGCACTGCTGACATTTGGGTGGGATCAATCTTTGTTGGGGGGTGTCCTGCACACAGCAGGGGTGTTGAGAAGCATCCCTGCCTCTGCTCACTAGATGCCAAGAGCATCTCTCCTTCCAGTGTGACAACCAAAACAGTCTCCAGACATTGCCAAATGTCCCCTGGGGAACAAAACTGCTCCCAATTGAGACCACTGCACTAAACTTTATACACACACACACACACACACACACATATACATATACACACATATACATATACACACACACATATATATACATACACACACACATATACATATACAAACACACACGTATACATATACACACACATACATACACACACGTATACATATACACACACACATACACACATATATATACATATATACACATATATATACATATATACACACACATATATATACATATATACACACATATATACATATACACACATATACATATACACACGTATATATATACATATACACACATATACATATACATATATACACACACACATACATATATACACACACATACATATACACACACACGTATATATACATATATACACACATAATATACATATATATACACACACATATATACATACACACACATATATACATACACACATATATACATATATACACACACACATATATATACCTATTTATACACACACACATATATATATATACATATATACACACACACACACATATATATACATATATATATATATATATATATATATATATGAAGGGGGAAGAGGAATTAAGAGAAAGATTTCTTCCTTCCTTTCCTCAAGTGAATTTTATCATTCTAGAAAAAGATGGATGAAATACTACTGTTGCCAGAAATCCGCAACTTAAAAGTGTGGGAGCAAAACCAAACCATTTAAAATATTAGAACCACGAAGCAGACTGTCAGCTAACCTTGGTGGAAATGCAGAGAGTCATTTCTTAAGAACAGTTACACTTTTCCATCAGAGCTTGCTAATATCTCTTGTCTCATGACTTAGGGGGAAGACATGATTTGGAGGTATATGCAGGCAGTTGGAAAACATCTTGCTCCTTGACGGGAGGCATGAGCTGTTAAATCAACAGACAGGATCCTGTGCCGTAAAAATTACAACAGTCCTGGCAAAGAGAACAGACTGGCCGTGGGAGAAATGGTTTGCTTTTCATGGAATCAAGGTGCAGCAAACGAGCTTCTCTCCCTGATAAATGACTGCCCAATCTGTTTCCAGGCAGCAGGCTTCCACTGTGGGTTTGATGTGACCTCAGTGATAAATGAAGAGACTGAGCTCTGGGAGTGGGGTTGAAATCCAACGTCAAGGACTCATTTGGGCTTAGTAAAGCCTAGAGAAAATTATGCTCAGTCTCTAGAAGAGCTCAGGTCACTTCAAGAAGTCCTTATAACTGAACTTTTGATAAATGTTTGATGACAGCCTGAAACAGCTCTTTCTTCCATGATCCAAATAATTTCTCCCATCTCCAAATATTTAACTGACTTCTAGCTACACAGAGAGACCACTCATTCAGTTTCCTGGAACACACTTGGAAAGCTGTTTGTTTTGCAAGTTTCACCTGCAGGGAATGTGGCATAAAGTAAATGCATGTTTATTGAGGTTATTTTATAACCCAAGTGACTGGTATTGACCGAGGTGAAATTAACACAAGCCTCTGCTCCTGGCTTCTCCTCTCTTTCCTCCTCGCCTTCCTCTATCCATCAAACGTCCACTGCGTTCCTGCTGTGTTGGTGCTCATCTGATTCTGAAGATTCGGAACTGCTGTCTAAGGAGCACTTAGTTCTGCTGCCTGGGGCTCCTGGGAGAACAGATCAGACCTCACAGTTCTCTGAAGGAGAGTCACCCCAACCAGGTGAGCTGCATGTCCCAGCATGGAGATCGGCCCTCACCTGGGAGCTCAGGGCATCTGAGTTTCAGGCACCTTTTGGAGAGCAGGACTGGAACCCACAGCTTCCCAGTGTTTATCATCAAAACTCAGAGGCATGAAATAATATTTATGGAAAATGGCCTGATTCCTGGGCCATCTGTGGATTCCTCTGTATCCAGTGAACTTGGATTAAACTGCACGCAATGTTCTCCACCTGATCTCACTCTACCAAAGAACGTATTTGATTAAAATATGCATTAAGAGATGTTCTAGGGCTTCCCTGGTGGCGCAGTGGTTGAGAGTCCACCTGCCGATGTGGGGCACACGGGTTTGTGCCCCGATCTGGGAAGATCCCACATGCCACGGAGTGGCTGGGCCCGTGAGCCATGGCTGCTGAGCCTGTGCGTCTGGAGCCTGTTCTCTGCAACGGGAGAGGCCACAACAGTGAGAGGCCCGTGTACAGCAAAAAAAAAAAAAAAAAAAAAAAAGAGAGAGATGTTCTAGCTAACAACTTCCCCCCTCAATGTGTTAAACCGTTTTCCATAAGGAAGTTACTGAGCTCACTGTTCACTACAGACTAATGATTATGAGGGCCCGTTTGTTAGAGCTTGGGTCAGGGACCCAGTGGAGCATCCAGCTGCAGCCTGATGTGGCTTGGTTTCAAATATATTAATGAATGAGTGATTTGACCTCACCTTATGAACACTAAAGCACTGCACTTGTGTTGGCTGCTGGAAATTTCGGAACAATTAATAGCAATAGTGTATGTATGTACGTACTTTATCCTCACAACGATTCCCATGAAAGAATGCCTGTCTTTATCCCCATTATGCAGATGGGAAAGGGAAACACAGAGAGGTTAATAACTTATGTAAGTGGAATAACCAGGCTTTGCAGGTGGGCAATCTGACTCCAAGGTCCTCAATCTTCATTTACTCTAAATGTAAATGGATTAAATACTACAATCAAAAGACACAGAGTGGCTGATAGGTTACAAAAAAAAATCCATTTATATGCTGCCTACAAGAGACTCACTTCAAATCTAAAGACACACTCAGACTGAAAGTGAGGGCATGGAAAAAGGTATTCCATGCAAATGGAAACAAAAAGAAAGCTGAGGTATCAATACTTAACATCAGACAAATAAACTTCACCCTCTTGCCTCCTTCCCCGTGTGCATCTTGAATGTGGTCACAACTTTTGCTATTTGATTTTCATTTTATTGCACCATCCTCATTTTTGTTTCTATCTTATCTTTCATATTCCTTGTATGTTAGTTTATTAATTTAAAAATATTTTTGCATTGTGTCCATTTTTGTAAGCTTCTTAAGGGAGAGATTTAAATAAAATAGGCACATACATGTAGACAAGTAGGTAAGCATTTTTCCTTGATAGTCTTGCTGCTAAAATGGTGACAGCTGTGTTGGATGATGTGTCTAAGAGATATTCAGCTGATGGAAAACTATATCCAAGCATTGCTCATTAATGGCTCTGGAACTGGCCACCACCCATGTGGATGACTGGAATTCTACTTGGGTGCCTTATTGAAAACTCAAACTTGTAAGTCTAAAACTATTATTTCTATTTAATCTCCCATTAACAGCTCTTATTCTTGACTCGTCTACTTTTGCTAATGGTGTCATCAATTTCAGATCCCTAAACTGGAAACCTGAGATTCAGACAGTCCCCTCCATCTTGCTTCCTCAGCTCCCAAGTCCATCTCCCACGGACATGCTTCTCCCATTCACCTCTTTCTTTATTTCCTTTGTTTCTTTATTTTCATTGTTTATATGGTGACCACTACTTGTCTGAAAGCAGGAAGTTCACTAAATAATTGCCAGCACTTTTGAGTCAGACAAAGTTGGGTCCAGCTCCAGGTTCCACAATCATCAGCTGCATGGCCTTGGCTGAGTCACTTAACTTCTCCGGGGCTCAGTTTCCTCATCTGTGAATTGAAACAATAACTACCAGTCTCATAGGGTTGTGGTTAAGATGAAATGAATTCATATGGGCAACACATTCTGCCTGCATCCCTGAGGCTCAGGTTTTATTTAGTTTCCTTCATGATAGGGTAGAGAAGCACATCACTCTGCTTGACATGAAAAGCTTCTAGGAGGAAAATGTTAGCAAGAATTGCTTTATGCCCTAGTTTAGTACTTCCCCCCGCTTTCCACACACTGAGCAACCTACATTGATGAATGACTTCAACAACAATCTAAGTGTCTGAAATGTTAAGTATCTTTGAGGTTCTCAGTGTGTGTAGCAAAGAGTGATGGTTCTTCCTTCAGTGTTTGTTTCATATTAGTAGCATTAAAGTAGGAGGGCATTTCTCTCTCCATTTACCCTACATCACGATAGCTTTGGTGTTTGTGCAAAAATACACAGCACTGAGATATTGCTTTTCATTTCAGCAGAGACCAAAACTATTTTCTACTTTTGCCAGTAAAGGAAACTATGGTTTTGAGTTTCAACATATGCTTTAGTTACTAAGAAACTGGCAGCAGAATATCTGAGAATGATTCCTTACTTCTTCCCTGATCAACTTGGTGGAGTGTCCTAAAGTTTCACCAAAATTCATATGAGGAAGCCTAATCCCCAGTGTGATGGTATTAGGAGGTGGAGCTTTGGGGAAGTAATTAGGTCACATGGGTGGAGCCCTCATGAATGGGATTCGTGCCCTTATAAGAAGAGACAGGAGAGAGCTGCTTCCTCTCTCTCTGCTCTCCATCTGCACCGAATGAGGACACAGAGAGAAGATGGCTGTCTGCAAACCAGAAAGAGGGCCCTCACCAGATGCCAAATCTGCAGACCTGATCTCAGACTCCCCAGCTTCCAGAACTGTGAGAAATAAATGTTACTTGTGACCCAGTCTATGGTAATTTCTTATAGCAGCCCAGCTGAGACACCTCTAATATCCCCAGGCCTACCTAGCATTGGAGTTGCTGTTTGCATACATGACTTTTTCCAGACTATAAGCTCTGGAGGGCAGTTACAGAGGTGCAGTCATTAACAAGTAACTGGCACTTGCCCCAATGGGTAAAGAAAATCTATGCTGGTTGACCTACTAGCTAAATAAAATCCCAAACAGTCAAATCAGGCAGCTCCTAACTCAGGCAGAGACAGAACCGTTAGCCTGACTCAGTGAATGTGGATGGGCAATGTTTATTGCTCATTGTTTTGTCGGTCAGCTCGGTTTTGCTAATAAACTGAGTAAGTGTAGGAATCTCATAGATGGGTCACTTGGAGCCTGGGATCTTATTTGGGGGATGGAGGGAGAAGAATGATGGAGAAATCCTAGTGCTAGCCACAGTGGTTATGTCTATGGGGCCAACTCAGCAAGAAACAGAGTGAGAGGTAGTGCTTACAAACTAGTAACTACCCTTAGACCACAACCTGCTGTCAAATTTGTTCTGATAGAATAAATAAATAAAATAAGAAACTCATTTAAAATAAATAATTTAGGGCTTCCCTGGTGGCGCAGTGGTTGAGAGTCCACCTGCCGATGCAGGGGATGTGGGTTCGTGCCCTGGTCGAGGAAGATCCCACATGTCGTGGAGCAGCTGGGCCCGTGAGCCATGGCCGCTGAGCCTGTGCTCCACAATGGGAGAGGCCACAACAGTGAGAGGTCCGCGTAACACACACACACACAAAATAATAAATAAAATAAATAATTTAACTTTTTAAAATAAAAATAATTAAAAAGAGAGCAATAATACAAAGCTTAAAAATTTTTAATGAGCACCAGCACTCGTACCTTGATAGGAATACAAGCTCCCTGTTATCTCTTGCTTCTCTGCCTCTCCCCTCCCCCCATTCTTCTGGCACCACAAGTCACTTCTTCCAAAGTGTCGCTGGCAATGGGCATCACTCTATTTGAAATTGTGAGTAAAAGCTAGAGGTAAGGCTCATCACAGCAATAGTGTAATCAAAGTATGGGTTTACATGAAAGTTTTCATCTCTGTACTTTGGTTTTGACATATTTAAGTTCTCAGTAAAATTTGTATTAAAAAGATCAAAACCAATTTACATAATAAGACCAGAGATGACCCTAATCATTGATTCTGGCATGAAGGATGGACTTCCTTAATGATAGGGCAGGCAAAGTCCTTTCAGAGATCGAGTAGGGGAGGCTCCAGAGTGCAGCAGAGGGAATGAGGCAATAGGGAGGGGTGAGGAGTGTGGCAAACTGGGGAGAATGTGCCAAGATGGGGCAGCTGCTTCTCAGCTGGTGATTGTTGTCATCAGGAATGAAGATCAGGAGATCTACCAATTTTCAGGAGAAACTGGAGATGATTATCTTTTAGTGAGATGTCCTTTTATAAGAAGACTACATAAGTCAAGAAAAACATACCTGTAACTACAAGTGCGCTATCATGGCTTGAGGTCTAAAGGCCATGGCTGGGAAGGAGCAGGGGGCTGCTATGTGTCTGGGAAGTGGTGAAGTCCTGACGTTAAAATGAAGTGCCTCTGGGGTGCATAAGCTCCCCATTTCTATCAACCCTGAATTCCATCGCGGAACATGTACTTTTCAGGTGCATGCTCTGGGGATTACGAGAGCGGGTTCAGAATGCAAGCCTGTTCTCCATGTAATGTTTCATTTTTTGACAAATGCCTGCTTCTTTCAACAACAACAATCAGTTGTTACACATAATACAACCAACCATCTAGTCATGTTGTCTTTAAGCTTAAAATCAGAATGTGTTGTTTCATTTAAGTTAACACAAATGAAGCAAAACAAAGGCAGATAGAAAGCCCTGCTCTTACTAGGTGCTGATAGACCCCTGTGCATTCATTTTCCCAGGGGGTAAGTAGCCTGTGCCGGCATGTAGAAAATGTGGAGGTAATTACAAATAAAAGCTGACTTTCAAAAGGCTGCTTCTATCTAGACAGCTCTGCCTCTTTTTGGATTTAAGAAAAACACATGAATCCTTGAGAAACCCAATATATTTTGCCAAACTAAATATCTGGCTGTGTTGAATATGTTTGTTGCCAAACTAAATATTTGGCTAAATAATAAATAGAAAATTTTTTGTTTGTAAACAATAAATGGAAAGTTTTTTGGTTTTAACTAGAGAGATAAGTAGGTAGGCTACAAAAGGCAAAAGGGACATTCATTTTTTCATAAAGACTATATCCATGTTATTATTTCTCAAGCATGCTATGCCCCCAATCAAACATAATGAACTTTCCTTTCAGATTTTCACTGAATTTCAAAATATCTCTAGGATGATCTTACCAAGATTCTAATTAAATGTTCTAAATAAAAATAGCTCGTATTGAGTAAAAGCTCCCTACGTGGACCCGACGCCATATTTCATTTATGTCCCCAAACCCTCTTACCTATTCTGCGGGAGGAAGCAATGGTATCCATACGTGAAACAGTGTACAAACCATAACTGTATTATTACCGCTATTATCCTTTTTATCACCCACTCTGCCCGTGGAGCATTTTGCATATTAATGTCTTCCCCACAGCCTCAGGAAATGAGTGGGATCCCCACTGTATACCAAAGGACACTAATGTGCAGAAAGTTTAGCTACCATGGTAAGGAATGAGCAGTCTCACGTGAAAGCCACGCTCCTTCCACTCTACCACGAAGGTAAGTACTCATGTATTAACAGTGGTGGCTGTCAGGATGCAGCTCAAGGGTAGCTGAGAAGGCAGATTTTGTGGCTGCCAGTGATGAGGGCAGGAGGGATGGGGCACCTGTGGAAGGAGTGCTTGGGTGAATGGTGTGCGTACAAACGTGTGGGTGCAGAAGCCAACATGGTGGGGGGCTGGGGAAGAAGAGGATGGGGTGAAGCAGCACGAGAGCTGTGGGCAGAGGGAGGTGAGCCCTGCACCCAGAGTGCCCGGGTCTGCAGCCCTGCTCTATAGCCCTGTTCTATGGCTGCTTGTTCCATGACCTTGGGTAAGTTACTGCACTGCTGTGCCTCAGTTTCTCCATCTGTAAAATGGGCTTGGGTTGGGGTGCCTCCTAGGCTTGTTAAAAGTAAAGACTCAGGAGGCATTTATTAAGTTTTCGAAAATGGTAGGAGAAAAAAAAGAGCGCGTTTGCACGGGGAGGAGCAGGATTGTAAAATGGCGGGAAGGAAGCGAGAGGCTGGGCTGGGAAGCAGGGTGGCCACGCGCTGCTCCATCACTCATTGAACAGACATGGGCAATCACTCTGTTCAGCGCCCCCTTCTGGGACTTTGGGGAACACCACATAAGACACGGCCGCTGCTATAATTTGGATGCTGGGCAAGAAACACACGTCTAAACAAAAGCAGGAAATGATATGCAGCACGTGGGAGGAAAGGAAATAGGATCTAGACACAGAGGGTCAGGTGAGGCCAAAGCAGGTCAGGGTGCAGGAGAGGCTCCTATGAAAGCGGGAGCCTTGGCACGGCTGATGGGTGAGAGCTGAACACAGGGTGTCTTCCTGTGCATCAGAATCACCTGTGGAAATGGAGATTTCCAGCCCCTCACTCAGGTGTCTGGAGACCATGTGTAGCACCCACCACAGGGCCTCTGATGCAGCTGGTGGGTGCACCCCTCCTGGAGGGTGTATGAGTAGCACTTGGTGCTTGTCTGCACAGACGCACAGTGCACGTCTGAGGGCTGATGAGGGAGCTGTAGGGAGAGGTAGGGGATGGGTCAGAGCAGGGGCGTGGAGGCAGATGGTGGAGGCCCTGTTCTGGGAGTAGGGAGGACAAGAGGAAGGTGAGGGTGCTGTGAGCAAGCTGGGTGTCTGTGGAAAGCTGGAAACGTGAGCTCCAAGCTTGGCCTAATGGTCAGGAAGGTGGACGATGGTTTTGTCAGCGGTCGGATACACAGGCTGGTGGAGCAAGTCTTAGCTGAGATCCCTGATGGAGGGGAGGGATTGGGGAAAGAACATAGAGATGTCCACAGAGGAAGACCTCAGGCAGGATTCACTAAAGAGAAGAAACGAGAAGCTGAGGGAGAAGAGGACTTCTGGGCGAAGGTGATGGCTGGCTGTATCAGAGGCCACAGACAGGACACAGAGAATGATCGCTTGGGGAATGCAAATCCGACTTGGATTTTGGAATTTGGAAGTACTTCTTGATCTTTAGGAGTGGAATTTCTGACATCCGCATTGGTGAGGGTTAGCACAGAAGGAGAAGGTGAAAAATAAAGGCAGTGGATAAGGACAAGCCATCCAAAAATTGTGCCTATGGGAAGGGGGAGGAGAGGTCTGGAGACATTTGTTGAAGATCCAGGAGACCAGGGTCTGGTGGTGACAGAGTCGAGACTAGGGAGCCTGGCTGTAGGGATGATGGAGGGATGATGGAAGGTGATTGTGGGATGGAGGAGGGATCATGGAGGGGTGATGGAGGGATGATGGAGGGATGATGGAAGGATGAAGGAGGGATGATGGAGGGCTGAAGGAAGGATGATGGAGGACTGATAGAGGAGCGATGGAGGGTTGATGGAGGGATGAAGAAGGGATATTGGAGGAATGATGGAGGAGTGATGGAGGGGTGATGGAGGGATGAAGGAGGGATGAAGGAGGGATGAAAGAGGGATGATGGAGGGATGATGGAGGGATGAAGAAGGGATGATGGAAGGATGATAGAAGGATGAAGGAGGGATGATGGAGAAATGATGTAGGAATGATGGAGGAGTGATGTTGGGTGATGGAGGGATGAAGGAGGGATGATGGAGGGATGATGGACGGATGAAGGAGGGGTGATGGATGAATGATGGAAGAATGTTGGAGCAGTGATGGAGGGATGATGGTAGGATGATGGAGGAGTCATGAAGGAGTGATGAAGGGGTGATGGAGGGATGATGGAGGGTGATTGTGGGATGGAGGAGGAATCATGGAGGGGTGATGGAGGGATGATGGAGGGATGAAGGAGGGATGATCGAGGTATGATGGAGGAATGATGATGGAGGGGTGACGGAGGATGGGCCCAGCACAGACGCTGAATGCCGAGTGGGTCTTCATGTGCCTCTGAGCATCCCTGCCAAGGGTTCCGTAAGTGGCTGTTGCTAGCTAAGTTCTGGAGCAGGTGTGATTTTGTCAAGTGAAGTGTCCTAAATGGGCCACAAGAGGAGGTCAGCTGAGAGGCCTCAGAATTGGGGCTGGGATTAGGGTGAGAAGAGTGAGGCACTCACCTCAGCTGCAAAACTTAAGGGGGCACTGAAAAACTCAACCATCATGAGAAATAATATCCTAGTGCAATGTTTAGAAAATCAAAATTAATGCAGACAAATCCAGAAAGAAGTAAAACACTGAAATTTAAAGAAAGATAGGGGCTGTGGACTGCACAGATCCCCCTCAAATTCATATCTTGAAGCCATACCCACGAGATCTCTCTCTCTCTCTGCTTTGTGAGGACATAGCAAAAGGGCAGCCAGCAACAAGCCAGGAAGACAGCCCTCACATGAACCGCATCCCGCAGGACCTTGATCTGGGACTTCCAGCCTCCAGAGCTGTGAGAAAATAATTCTCTGTTTTGAAGCTGCCCAGCCTTCATTATGGCAGCTGAGCTCACTAATCAGTTTCTGACAGTGCTGTGCTGGGCGTCTTAGAGCCCGAGGCAACAGGAAAAATGTCTGTCCCTGTGTACATAATTTTATGTTATTTTTAATGGTTAATTTTTTTCAGAACATTAAAGATGCTGAAAAGGATTAAGTTTTCTTCCATTAAAGCCAGGACAGTAAAAATCTAATTAGTTCTGTCTTGGGTAAAAATAAGATATTTAGAATTAAAACAAGGTTGTACATTTTAATACCTTTATTGTCCAATTTTCCAATAGTTTTTCAACACTTGAATGTTCTGGCAATAAAAACCCAACCCCGAAAGATACACAACACCACGTAAACAAGGGTGTCCATTTTTCCTTTTGTGTCAGGCGTCAAGATTGCTTGGAACGGTACTGCTCAAAACTTACGATTCTTCTAAGTTCTCTTTTATTGCTTGTTTGTTTTACTTTTCCTTATTACTAAAGTAATTCATACCCATGAAAAAAATAATAATCTGGAAGCAACACCTGAGTAGAAGGGACATATATTACCCCACTCACTCAGAAAAATGCTAGGGTTAATCTTGAGTCCGACGTTTCATGTTCTCGTCTCTGCCCACGAATGTTAAGAGAGAAGAGGACCCTCTCCTGATGCTCTGGGGGTTGGACTCTGTCTGAGCAAGCTGCTGCCCCTCTGTCCCTCTCTTGGTTGCCTGTGGGAGGTGGTGGGGTTGGGGGGAAGCTAGACACACGGGGGTCGGGGAATGGCTGAGCTCTTCCTCTCCTTGGGGGAATCCAACCACCTCCAGCAAGCTGTGCTCTGGTAAGTTTCATCCCTCTGTGCTGCACCCACCACCTCTGCCCTGGGTCAAACAAGCCAGTGCCCGTCAGGGAGCCCACTGTCCCGAGGGGAAAGGGGTCTTGTTATTGACCCACAAGTTAACAAACCATATCTAGGGACTTCCCTGGTGGTCCAGTGGTTAAGACTCTGCGCTCCCAATTCAGGGGGCAGGGGTTTGATCCCTGGTCGGGGAACTAAGATCCCACGTGCCACATGGCATGGCAAAAGAGAAACAAAAACAAAGTATATCTACACACACACACACACACACACACACACATACACAGAAACAAAACACAACATAACAGAAAACCCCCCTCAAAAACCCTAGTTGATTGAAGATACTCAATTTTGACCAAATCACCTTTTCAACCAAATTTCTGGGTGGTCAGCATGTTTTTGACCACGTTGTTTTAAATCAAAAGACCAGGAGCCCTCCCATAATGAGTCACCTTTAAATAAACAGCTCGAATCAACTTTCTTGTATATTTATCTGGTATCAAGCAGCTACCAGACTGGTTGTTTTTTTTTCTACCTTGTCTGCCAGAGAAAGAAGTTTTGTGAACAGACCCTCAGAAGCCTCCAGAATTCTCATCTTTTCTCATGAGACCTTAATCACTGAGGTCAGGGTTGTGCCTGCAATTCAGTGAATGGGTCACTGTTTTGGTCCCAGGATGACCTGTGGGCAGAGCTGAGGCTCACGTGTGCTGGGTGTGGCTGACACGTGTGTACCTGGGCGTGCTCCTGGCTGGGCACGGCACTCAGACCCGTCGCCGCCATGTACGTGCTGCCGATGGTCTTGATCTTTTCAACTCCACTGAACTTTGGCTTGGACAGCAGCTGGGGGGCAATGACAATCACACAGTTACTCAGTCAACTGCTGACCCAAGGCTAAGCATTTTCTAGAGACATTCTCAAATCCTAGTTCAGTCACGGGAACATGATACTGATTATTCACCCTTCGACCTTGGGCATCGTGGGGAAAGAACACTTCATGCGTCTCACAAAGGGCATGTACTTGGAAAGATATGCAGTATAACGATTTACTTCCAGTTAACATGAATTACCTTTTAGAATTTGCTAGTGAAAGCAACAGGATAAATTATGATGCGAGTGATAATGGCCTCAAATAAACTTCCCCACTCTGTGTTTGAAAGGTCTAAATATAAAATCGTGATTCAGAGAGTGAGGTCTTCCCTGCATGGTGAGGGTGAATTATGACCAACTGTAGTGCTGAGGATTAACTTTTGCCCTCTGAAAACCTGGAGTGGAGGGAATAAATGGTCCCTCTCATCAGCCCTGACCCTAATATTTTTTGCCCCAGTTTCTGGCACCAGTAATCAGTTTCCTACTGGGGTCCTCCTCACCTACTACATTAGACCTTGGGGTGGGTTGGAGGAAAGGTAAAAATAAGAAGCTGTAGGAAAGGGAAAGACTGGATGGAGAGAGCAAATGAAGGAAACTCTGGAAGGTTCTGTATCTGCTCAGCAGGACAAAGGTACGAACAGAAGACTGGGAACATCTTCTAGACCCTTCCTTGGTACTCCTGCTTTCAGAGGAGATTCGCTCAAGATCACATGTCAGAGAATCTAAGATAAGTGAGCAAATCCCATGATCACATCTCCATGAGCAATCCAACCTGAAAGAATGGTCACTAGTGCTAGAGAGCATTTATTTTACCAAGGGGCAGCTGGAGGAAATGTGCCAACATTTTTCACTGTGAACCCTGCACAACAGTGAAAATCTCTACTTGTCATTACTTCACCATGAGTCTTGAGTCAACCTCATGGTGACAGTGGTGGTAGCAGAGAAATGCACAGGTCCCACAAGACATTTAGAAGGTTGGCCTGAAACCATCATATTATATAATTTCATCACTGTGTTTCAAAATTCCATCAATCATGATGAACGTATGTTCACTGATGTCAACTTTCCTATATTTGCAAAATATTGTTAAAAATGGTAAAACAACAATATCTTTCAAACCAGAGGTCTGTTTGTTCTTACTAGAAAACAAAGTGCATTGTTTCCTTTGTAGGCAGAAAATTCAAAAGTGACACCTATTCCAATACCTAAGATGTACACTTTGTCCCTTCTAAAATATATTCTACCACATTCATATTGCTTTTTCAATAACAAAGCATGCCATCCGTGTACAATTCAAATTGATATCTGACATAGACCTTGGAGTTTGCACAGACACACATGCAAATAAGCTACTATCTTTTTTATGTATAAAGAGATGGGCAAGTATTTTCCTTGGAGTTCAAGCCTTTCAAGAAAATTCATGGGCATGCTGGAGAGAGATTTTATGGAACAGATTTTGGTCGTTGTTGACAGAAATCATATTAGCTTTAAAAATAATATGTGTTTGCCTCACCAAAATTAGTCAGTGACCTAAATAGAGCAAAAAAGCTTAATGCCAACCACCAGAAATTTTGTCAAAGGACAAGTTTTAAGATATGCCATGATGTTGGACTAACTTCAAATGTGCCAGTCCAGAGGAACGCCAAAGGATGGGACTGGGGCCAGCCCTGCCCATCAAGGGTAAGTACGTACATCGTCAAAGTCGGCAATGATCTCGTTTAGGAGACGAAGGCATTCCAAGCCCTCCTTGTTCACATCCGATTCTGTATAGAATTCTTTGAAATCCGGAATGGAGGCAAACATGACGCAGACACAGTCATAGGACTGGTGGTATAAATCCTGCCCAGGAGAAAAGGAAGAGCTGAGCACTAGGAAAACTTTTAAGCAAACGTGCTCCTAATGGAAGTGTTTCTTTACGTTAAGACTGGTAAAGAAATCACCCAGGGTCCACTCCACCTGCTCCACCCTGGTCCCAGGCCCATTTTAGGCACTGGCCATTGATCACAGGTGAAGGCTTCTAGGGAGCTGGATGCAGGCTCAGAATCGTCAACACCACACTCCCACTGTCACTACCAGTTAGTATGAGGTGCCCTTCTGGTTACCCCTCTCTGCCATCTCTATCGTAGACAATGACAAGAGACCATAGACTTCTCACTTAGGAAAAAACAACGACAACATTCTTTTAACAACTAAAGGGAAACAAAACGATTTCCCAAGCTACTATATTGTCCTAAAGTGACTCATTATGGCTACATTCTTTGGATTGGAGGCATCATGAATTTTCCTCTTCAGCCTGTCCTGAAAGGAGCAGATGAAACTCATCATGTTACTTCTGAATTACACCAGAGAGAAATAGTGAAATTCCTCAGGCTACTTATTCTATTGTATTAGACACCAGAAATATTTGTTCGGGATTTCCTTTTGTTTTTAAATAGACTAGAGTCTAAACTAAAAGTCTAAACTTTTAGTGAGGAAAATTACAATGTCTTGTAAATACAATTTCAAGGTGTTTCCACACATAATTTTCCCCAGCATATAGTGAAACCTTCAAGTTCAGTGGAGATTTCTTATAGGAAGCGTTATTATGTGGGCATGGGGGCTGGTCCTGGGAGAGAAGATCTGCTCTCTCACTGGTGCTGGTGCATCAGGGCCCTTGGATGGCCTGTCCCGGGCAGAATGGCCAGGCGCCAATGTGGGCACACTGCATCATGGGAAACACTCCCTCCACCAGAAAACGTGAGGAGAGTTCTGTCACACAAGATGGCGACCTCTGAGTGGAGGAAAGAAAGCTAGCGGATGATGTTTCCTGTGTGCCTGGCAGAGGGAGAGAATCTACCCTGCATGGATGTTACCAGTGTGCTCTGCTCTCTGCGGCACTCAGATGAATCCCTTAGCAGGGAGTGAGCACTTCAACAGCACCATAACTCCAAGGTTTGGTGGCCTCTCAGAAAAACCATTCTTCCTCCGCTGACGTCTCATGACACACACATCGGGGCAATGGCAACCCACGGCAGGTCACAACCACTTCCTGGGAAAGACAGACTTGTGTCATCTTCCTGTTCTCAGGGCCAACCACCTGGTAGTGCCTTCTGCTACTGCCTTACAATCTCTATAAAATACATGAACAATAGAATCAAGGTTTTTCTTTTGTATTCTCCCAATATGGTTGACTTGGTTCTTGGTGCAGACCTGTACTTCCTCTCTCTGAAAAGTTGTTTTTGTGAACACTCATATCCTCAGAAGATGACCTGTGGAATGTATGATTGCCAAGCTTAGGTTCCAGTAATGCTGACCCAGCCAGGGTGTCAGGGTAACAGGGGAGAGAAAAGCCCCTAGAAACCTCTTCTAGTTAAAAAGGGCAGTTTCATAAAAGTAGTATAAACTCCACTGACTTCTCTACTCTTAAGGAAAAGGGGTACATCCAGCAAGGCAAGGGTATATTTTCTGCACCCTGCACTTCTCCACTGTCTGCTGACATCAGCCAGAGTGACCATCTGGGGAATGATGATGATGACAAGAATACACACAATAATCACCAGCACTGGCTGAGTGCCCACTGCATGCCAGGATGCCCACCCCTCTGAACTCTCCACCAGCATTAACTTGCCCCTGACTACAATCCTAGGAAGCTGGTATTTTTATTCTCAACCTACAGATGAGGAAACTGAGGCACAGAACAGTTACATTACTTTCCCAAGGTCACAGTTACCAAGTCTGATGCAGAGGTCACTCTTATAAATGCTACACTTTATGCTTTACCCTGCATTTCCTGGATGACCACAGAGTGTGCTGCCTGGACTTGGGGCAGCATGGGGTCCCGTATCACTTGCAGGTCACGTCACTTTGCCTTTTTCCTTTCCCCTAGGGTCTTTAAGGGTATCTGGGGATGGGAGGTAAGGAAATGCAAGACTGAACTGACTGAAAGTTTGGATATGAGGGCTGATTTTAACCACACTGGTTTGGAGTCTAATAAAACATTTTCAGGTCGACACTCAAAATTGTCCTCTGAACTCTTGCCCCAGAACACCTAGGTTGTTGGAGCTGGAAGAGGTCTGATGGGTCATTTAATTCCATGGTCTTCTAATAGGAATGCCTAGGAGAGTCACCAATGGGGCTTTCAAGAAGGTGACACCTGGGCCGCCCAATGACCAACTGAACCTTGCCCCTGCAGTGGGCTCCAAGCATGTGCATCTTTTTGTAAAACTCTATGAGTTTTCCTGCTGTGCAGCCTTGATTAAGAATCATGGGACAAATGAGGAATTGTGAAGTCAGGGGAGTTTGGTGACACACCAAGGCTCCCACTGACTTAGGGACCAGGACTAATCTCTGGAGTCCTGGTCTGGCACTCCACAGGCCATGAGTGCTACTGGGGCCTTGGACTGCAAAATGCTCACCCACCCTCTGACAAATGGGTCACGTGGAGCTTTGAGGAAACACCGAGGGTGAGTGGGGATTTCTGACCCCCTAGTTCCTGGCTCAGGGCTTCCACAGGGCTATGCTTGAGAATCAGGGAAACTTGACAAATGGGAAGCTTTACAAATTCACTAGAGCTAATGAAACGTGCAGGGCTTAGAGCCATACCCTAAACTCATGAGAGGTTCCCTCAGGTCTTTGGGTTGCGCTTGGGGCCAGAGAGAACCACAAGCTCATTGGCTGATGACCCGAGCTTATCTTATACTTCCAGAGGATCTGGGGTGAGGGTAGGGCAGGTAGGAAGCCTTGGAGGAGATTTTGGAATTCAGGGTCTAGCACGGGTGACCCTTGTCCAGAACATAGCTGCCAACAAGAATCTCACTGAGCTTTAGAAGTGGAAGCTTAGATGCCATTTCAACATTCACTCACATGTAGCCATTCTGCAAAACAAGCTCAAGTTATGGCAAAATCATCACAAAGCAGCTGCATTTCTGTGCGCACTGTCTTTTGCAGTTTATTGAGCAGGACTTCAGTTCTTTCCCAACTCTGGATGAAAACTTGGGACAACCCCATGACTCTTCTTGTCATTCTCAGGTAACAGGAGTCCTCTCATCGATAATTTAAGTGTCCAATCTAACGAGAAGTCAGAACTCAGACCCCAGTGGAATGTGTGGCTTTTCTCCTTCCCCAGTGTGGGCCTGCTGGGTGGTGGAGGAGTGTCTGCAGGGTGGGAAGGGGGCACGGTTGGCTTCTACTCTCTCTCTCCCCCTCATGCTTCTGGTCTGACCCTCCCCAGCTGCCTAGCCCAGTTTTCCAAAGCACCCAGGGGTGGAGAACAGGGGAAGAAAGAAGGGTCTGTTGGAGGAGGGACGCGTTCTATTAACTACATCATACTCCCAGGGAACTTAAACCTGGTGGACATCTTCATGGGTTATCTGAAGACTCTCCGTCACTTCCCCCCAACACGGGACATCCTGCCAAGGTTCTCTTGATGTGGACCACGCACTCCGCTCCTACTTGTGACTACTCTCTCTGCCCCGGGCTTTCTGGTTAGTCTTCTAGCTTCTCTGCTGGGGCCCATTCCTCACTCTAAGCAGCTTTTCAAAACAGGATCTAAAATGACCCCATGCCAACTGTTTTTCTCTGGCTTGGTCCCTGGAAACATTCAGCAGGCTTTGCCCTCCCAAACCCTCATAGTCCCATTACATCCCCACCTGCAGCCCCCAACTCTCTTGGGCCAGACACTCCAATAAGCCCCTGCCCTCTGCATTCAGGAAACTACATGTCATCTGTGTCCCCCAGATGGAGTTGCTGCCCCAGGACCACGTAGGGGCCCAAGTCGTAGGTACACATCCCAAGCTGAGTGGTTATGGTCTATTTATGAGGCAAGAGGTAAAGGGAGGATTCCCCACGTCCCTTCAGAAGGGGGCTCGCTTCTCACTATATTCTGTCCCAAATCCCTCTTCCAACCTCTACTCTCCCAGCCCTCGTGTCCCTGAGAGTGAAGGATCGAGAGCTGTGTAGCTCTTGCATTTGTAAATTCTGCACACTGTTTAGCACCCCCTTTGGAATATGACACCTACTGTCTCTTGGTGTCCTGGGCTGACATTCACTTTAGCGTGCTGTTACATAGACACACAGGCACGCACAGCCCCCCATGAGGGCCTGCCAGGTGCCAGGCTTCATAGCAGGTAATGGGGTCACAGAGACGGACAACGCAAGCCCTGCTCTAAGGAGCTTAGGGTCTAGTTGGAGAGAGAGCGCAAGTACAAGGACAGGAGAACAAAGTGTGATTGGTGCTGCTTGCACGCAGGTGTGGAGACGTCTGCTCGGTGTGCCCTAGGGAGTTGCCGGAACTTGCCACTAGCTGGGGCTCCAAACTCTGGGACCAGCGCTTTCTCCTGCTGACTCAGGCCATAGTGAGGAGGCCAGAGTGATCCTCCCACCTTTCACATCCCCCCTCAGTCCCCAGTTGTCAGCTAACGCCTAATTTATTCAGGGGAGTCAGATCATTAGAAAGCACAAAAGCGTCTCTGAAAACCTGTGGCTTTCTAGCCTGACTCTGTAAGGAATGCGTTGAGGGAGCTGCCCGGGTGTTGGGAGTTAGCTGAGAAGGGGGAGCGTTTGTGTGCCTGGCAAACTCCCCTGTACCCGCATTGACATCTGTGTCTCGTTTTGATCAAGCCTCGGCTCTCCCGCAGTGAGGCTGCGCGGCTCAGAATCACACAGAACCCTGACCACCGGGGACTCGGCAAAGGGTCGACAAAATGCAGTCTTTTCAACAAGGGACCAAAGCTGCTGGGACATCTGTTCAAGGGACCTTTCTGACATGTTCCTGCCAAAACACAGCCATCTGGAGAGTAGGCTTTGTCAACCAGCGGGCTCTGTCTGGGCCACAGAGCTCTGTACCAGGGTCTGAATGGCTTGAGGGCCTGGACCCGGTCAGGACAGTCAGCAGCTGGTGGAGAAGCTTGAGGATGTTTTGAGTAAAACCAGTGCCCTGGGGGAGGAAGAAGAGGGGCTCGCAAAGGTGGACACAGCAGCTCTCTGCCCACAGGCCTGAGACACAGGTGCAGTGAACAGTTTTAAATCGAAATAAAAGATCTTTTCATAATTATTGTGATTAAATCATTCTTTACTCTGTATTTCTGAAGGAAAACGAGTTTCCTCTGTGCATGAGGCAGGTAGGAGAATCAAAAGGCTCTTTGTGAACATGGGTCCTGGCCAAGGTCATAGGTCATGTTTCCAAGGAATGTTCCAGAAAACCATGGAACATTAACCATTACTGTGGGACTGAAAGCCACACTCCTGTCTACCGCATGCTCTAAAAATAACCCTGGTCCAGCTTCTGCATTCAGAAGCCATGAGTGCTCAGCCCACACCACAGAGAAGGAGCGAAGGAGGTGATGCCATCAGATGAGGGTACAGCGCAAAGCGATTATGTGAGTTTTGCTGTCCATGCTAGTCAGGCCCTGAAAAGCTGTGGGAAGGCGCCTCCCGTGACAGATATTGATAAGTTCCAGGAGGCAGTGCTCTCAAGTTTTGCATAAGTTTGGGATATTTGCTTCAAAGATGCCTAAAATTGAGTGTTTCCTGAATGCCAGGCACTGCTCTAAAAGTTTCGCATGCGTTATCGCTTTTGAAATTAGTTATAGCCTCTGTGAGGAGGGAGCCCGAGGTCCCACAGCTAAGAAGCGCCAGGCCCGGGACAAGCGCTTTGCTCTCAATGGCCAAGCAGGGCCCAGCGGGTAAGGAAAGCTGGCCGGGGCCCAGGAACCCCTCTCGTCTCAGCGTTGGCTGTGCTCTGTCACGCCCAGTTTGGGTCTGGAATCCTCCAGAAATAATCCTCTTCAGGATCCGCGTGTTTGACGATGGGCAGAACTTTCCCTCGCAGAAGCATTAGGGAAGGAGACAGGGGGAGGGGGAGAGAGAGAGAGAGAGAGAGAGAGAGAGCACGCGCGTGTGTATGCAGGGCGCATCTATACGGCCCTGACAGTGAGGGGGGCCAGCAGCCTGGACCATGTCCACGCTATTAAACAGAGGAGGTCAAACACCTCAGCCTGCCTGGCCTGGGATCACAAGCTTAGGATGACACATCCCCAGGTCAGGGAAGTGGGTTCTTTTGCCCAGGGGGCAGGAAGGGCTGACTGTGACAGAAGGTAGGCATCCAGCCTGTCGGGAAGTCTGAGGGATGGGGCAGAAGTCTGCCATGCACTCAAAGGAGCCTCTTGGTAATAACCTGGTTATAAGCATTTTGGAAAAAAAACCCCAAAACAAAACCGTCCTTTCTGAGACTCATGGTGGGAGCCCTCAGAACCTTTAGGCAGGGGGCTAGGGGCTGTCCTTCTCCTTCAGACCCTTTATGGGGCTTCTCTTCTGCACGCAGGATTCCCTGTGAGGACCAGAGCAACAGACTCTCCTTCACCACCGGTCTGATCTTGAGCAGCGACTGGGCGGCATCTCTGTCCCGCTGAGCAGACGTCAGGCTGCCCTGACTGCAGGCTGCCCGATGGGGCCCGCTGTAATTTTTTAATCTCCAACAGTTACAGTGGCTGCTTGAGTAGCTCCCTCCCCTCCCCAAATATTTAACCTAACCAGCAAAAACTGGCAGTAAAACCTGGAAAGTCACAGCCCAGGGGAGTTCTCTGTTGTCTGATGAAATACAGAGACTTTTGCAGCCCACAGTTGTGCAGAATGAAGAGATCGTTTCAAGGACGGTCTCATCGGTCTGATGACCCGATGTAAGATTCAGTGTGTGTCGCTCTACCCTCCTGAGCAATGTGAGGTCAGCAGCTAGAAAGTGCAAATCTAATGACGTCCAGGGTATCGGGGTTCCTAAGCGAAAACCGGAGACCTCTAATATGCAATAAGGGAACTTGGAGCTGTTTGTGGCAGGAAGCGTTTGAAAAGCTTTGCAACTGAGCTCCTGTTCATTTTCCTATGGGAAAATGAGGCTGCCTGGGTCAGGGGTGTGTTTCCTGAATGAAGGAATAAGCTGGGAGCTTGGTGAATGGGTGCTGACTGTCTGCGGGGGAAATCATTTTAGCGCCTAAGTCAGGTTCACGTGCACACACAGGCGTGATGTGGCCATGGACGAGGCCCCCAAGGAATTCACCTTCTTGATCTGACAAATGAGGCAACAGAACCCAGAGCTGATTTCAACGAAACGCGCTGATTCCTACTTTGTCTCCGAAAAGTTCCCAAACTGCCGGCGCAGTGAGGTGGTGCCTGTTCCAGGGTTCAAGCCCACCGGGTGGTGCTGCCCTGACACTGCAGCCTTCCTCACGGACCCCACGTGGGCGGTGAAGGCTGTAGAAGACGCTGTGTGTGTTCTGAAACTCGCAGCACTGATGAGGAAACTTGGAGGGAAATGTCACTCCCATCTTGGGAGCACCCATGACGTGCTAGTCGCAGAAGGGTCACTGGCCTGGCACACAGTAGGGCCACTCGGTAAGTGGATGAGTCCATTGGTGCTTTGGTGCTGCCTGCCCACCAGGTATGTCCCACCTGCATGGATGTGGGACTCCGGGTCCTGCTCTATCAAATGCCCACCTCAGCTGGAGGGACGGATGCTCAGTGTGACATGCAACATCCCACACTCTACCTAAGAATTGTGCAAAGTAAAGCACAATTCCCCTTTGACTCAAGGGGAGACGGGGCTCAGGCTGGGGAAGTAGCTCACATTACCATGACAGAAAATGTTGGGACAAAGGTTCAAGCCCATGCTGTCCACCTGTGGGTTTCACTCTACATCCCCATCTGCTTTTCCTTATGATTTCCAAAGGGGCAACTGTGTCCAGAGGCCTGCTTAGAATAAGTCAAGCAAACAGGAATGAATAGAGAGAACAGATGATTCCCCTGGTCTGGCCTAGGGAGACGTCAGGAGGGGGCAGAAGAGGTCACCAAGTGCTGTAGGGCTGAACCCGGGGCCTCTTAAGGTCTTGAACGAAGCACCGTCCTGTCATCTGGACAGAAGTAGCCCCTTGAAGCCTGGAATGGTCTTTTTCTCCCCCTCTACAGCCTTCATCTCTCTGCCAGTTTCTAGCACTTTCTTTTCTGGTTCAGAAGTCACTTGCTCACAGTGGTGGACTTTCTGGACTCCTGCATTTACGCAGTTGGCACCTTTGGAGACAATAGGATTCTGTCTCCTCCTGGGCCGGTTCATCTCTGTAACCAGGCCCAGCACCAGCCTGACCCAGGGCAGGGGCAACAGAGGAATTTATAACCTGAATTGACAGCTAGACATATAGACACAAACAAGCTCTTAAACTGCTAATGAAAACAGATGGTTCCTTTTTAATAGATGTAATGATTTCACTGCCTGTGACCAAGAGGTAAATAAGTTGCTGAATAACCTACTGAAAGCAGAAAACACCAGGCGAAGAAACAGAGAAGTGAATGGTGGGACCTGCTGGGGCCCCTGGACTGGCTCACCATGCCTAGCATGCTTCCAGAAAGACCAGAGTGATAAGGTCCAGTCCCTGCCCACCACCTGGCACTTTCTTCTCAATGTCAATGTAAATACGTTACAGATAAATACCGTTCCAAGCCTTCTCACTTGGCTGCTCTGTGCATAAGTGTCATCAAAGTTCAGCTTATCTATTAACGAGTTCCTCCATCTACAGGTTTCCGGATCCCTCATCCATTCCCAATCCTCACTGAACATTTCCTGAGAATGGGGATTGCACCTCATACATCTCTGAAACTCCACAGCACCAAACACAGGTCATTCACTCAGTGGGTGCTCAAATGCATGTTTCTTAAATTAACAGAGTCCCACTGTAGATACATCTGCTGACTCTTGTAATTTAGTTACATTAAAGAAAATTCATGACATTTCATTTCATAAGCCAATTCAGCATTGAAACAACATGCCAATCTCTCCAACTCTAGTTAAATATCCATTCCTTTAGATGCTCCACGAAATTCCCTTTTCTATCCATTCAGATGGATGGTCTCAAGTCTTTGATCTGTCCTTGTGTGGCTAACTCCTAAATTCTATCTCATACCTTTGAAATCCTAAGACCCTTAAAAGGCTCTCAGGGAAGTCACGAGCCATGGAACAGTGGAGTGTGGGATGCATGGTGTGATTTTGCTTCTTGATTTGGCCTTGATGGCATGCTGGTAAGGAAGCGTCCTCCCACACTAGGCAGAGGGTGGTGACCCCTTTTGTGACATATTTGGAACTCCAGTGCCTCATATTGTACGTTCAGAGCTTTACATGATTGGGGAAGAAAAACTAGGAAGAATGAATCAACTTCATGCTAAGATGTTCATAGGTGAGTCTAACTCACTATTCTCAGTTGATCTCTATATGGCCAGTCAATATACTCTTGAAAATGGACACGTTCAGGCCAATGTCGAGTATTTTGAACACTGACATGTTTGAAGTGCCACAGGCCTCTAGGTCACTGCCAGGAGCTTTTGGCCCTCACCAGCGCACACCCTTCCCTGGCCAGAAGCCCCGCCTCTCCCCATCAACCCCGCCTCTCTTCACCAGCCCCGCCCCTCCCCATCAGCCCCACCTCTCCCCATCAGCCCAGCCTCTCCCCATCAACCCCACTTCTCCCCGTTGGCCCAGCCTCTCCCCATCGGCCCCGCCTCTCTCCACCAGCCCCGCCTCTCCCCATTGGCCCCGCCTCTCTCCACCAGCCCAGCCTCTGCCCTTCAGCCCAGTCTCTCTGACCTCATTCTTCAGGCTCCTGGCCAGGAAGTGCTCAGCCACGTGTGCAGGGAGCACGTTCTCCAGCAGCACGCGGTTCAAGTTCTCCATGGTTTCTATCTCCTCTCGCTCTTTTTTGAACTTGTTCTTCCATAAGAAGTCTAACCTACAGTAATATTCATTCTGTTACAAGAGGACACAGAGGTAAAGAAACAATAGGCATCTTGTCCTGCCAGAGAGTGGAGGTTTTAAAGAGAAAATAAAAAGAATGAAACAAACCTAAAAAAGAACCCCCCCCCAAACGGAATTGTCACCCTCCCTACCAAGCCCTCAGTTGCCCCCAAATGCCTCTCATTTCACCCTCCAACATGGATTTCCAAAATGCAAATTTGGGAAAGAACCAGCCTCAGAAACAGAGAAAATAGCTATACTGAAGCCTTGAAAGACAAAAATGACATGAAAGCTTCTTACATAGTCATGTTAATAAATGGTGGCTTGAATTATTTTTTGAAAAGAGCTGTGATAGAATATAAATAATGAATAAAAGAAAAATGGAAAATATTTTAGTAGAGAGAGTGCATTGTTTCATGATTGGCATTTAAAAAATAATAGTGTTCATTTGTGGCAGTTTGCCTTTAACAGCTGAAAATCAGTTTTCCTCTACCACAAATTATGTAATTAAGTATACAGTGAAAAGTATGTGTTTTTTCATTTGGGATTGCACTGTACTGAGAGAATGACATTATATTTAGACAAAAGTTCATTTTGATATAATTTAATTAAGATGGTGCCTGCTAGTAAAAAACGTATGTGTTCATGCTTTATAATGTATTAAAATTCAATGTTTTTAAAAATCAGCTGTTATTAACATTGGAGAAATAGGCCCGTTTACTGTCACAGGGTCTCTTTGGTTTGTCATCATTTTGTATCTGCTCTGATGTATATAATTTAATATAATGAAATAGCCTGGAATGAATCTTCCTGTAACAGAAGGGCCTAATAGAGAGAGTGTATTTCAGCACAGATAGTAATTATTGACAAATACACGCAAAGAAGAACTAAATGGAGGGAGTGTGTTTTATTGGTTTGCTTAGCTATACCCATGACAGCACGAAGCAAAATAACACACACGTAAATGGCCTCTCATGCACAGATTGCAATTTCAAAAAATAATTCACCGTTTGAAACCTGAAAGCACAATGCTCATTCACTGAAATTAGGTTTGCCTCAAACTAGGTATGATATATTCAAAAACTACTCCGCCTCCTCTGGGGAGGCACTTATCTTTAGCTCATATAACAAGACATTTTTTTTAAAAAGATTACAAAAGAGATAGTTTAAAAGTTTGCTTATATTAAAGTTTTACATTACGGACACATTTTCCACATTCTGTGTTTATAGAAATCATGCTATGCACGTACTGGAAAAGGCCTCTCCCTTGGAGAACAGATCATTTATTTAGATATTTTGTGGGGGGATATACTAGTGGTGTGGCCGGTATTAAACTAAAATAACAGAAGCAATCTATGGTGGTGGCCTCGAGAAGACACAGGTATACACCGAAGATCAGACAAAAGTGAAACATGAGATGAAGCCATGGAGCCAGTTGAGGCAGGCAGCAAGCCCAATTCGTGGAAGATTGAAAGGTTTTCGTAAGGCTCGTGAAGAGTCGCTCAGGTGTTCTGCGGGACTGCTACTGCACCACGTGCAAGCATTCTTTAAGTCTCCTACTAAAGGAATCGGAGCCCTTTGGGACCAGCTACATTGGACTGAGAGTGACCTTCTGACAAATCGTTCCCCCTCACCTCCCCAACCAGTGCAGTCTGCTGCAGAGCCCTTGCCTTGAGGCGCAAGGACCTTAAAAACTCATGTGCAGTCCCCCAAAGGAAGACAAATGTTTTTATCCCAAACCAGTTGTAATGGACTTAATCACGTCGCCAAAAAGATCGTTCCAAGTCTGAACCCCGGTATCTGTGTCTGTGACATCTCTGGAAATAGGGTCTCGGCGGATGTAATGAACTTAAGGATCATCCTGGATTGAGGGTGGGCTGTAAGTCCAATGGCTGATGTCCTTACAGGAGAAAAGAGAGGGAGATTTGACACAGAGACCCAGGGAGGCTGCATGAGGAGATCCAGCCAGGGGTGGGGAGAGCTGCTTCCTCCGGGACCCTGACTCAGGGCGGGAAAGCGCTCTAAGGACTTTGTGACACTTCGACTAAAACAGCAGCCCTGCTCCATGACCTCCAGTCCTCACATCACCTCCCATCTCTCAGATTCCATCTGGGGCTACTCCCCAAATGCTTAGGGGCCCAGATTCCACTCAGATGTGGAATTTGTCTTCATGAGCTCTGGCGTGATGGGAGAGAGAACAGGAAGAGTCTTGAGAGGGTGTCCAGGCCGCGTCTGGGACCCCAGCGACCCTGTCTGCTGTGTTTCACGTCCTACCACAGCCTCGAGGGCGTCTCGTGCTCTGTCTAGTTCTGAAAAGTACCTGAGGAACTGGGCTTACACCTTTCTGCATGGACAGAAGTGGTCTCTGGGCAGGGGCGCAGGCAGCATGTGATTCCACTTTCTCTGGGATCCTCAACTCTCACGCACAAGGACCTCGGCCTCACTCTCAGGCACTAGGTTGCCGCTGCCCGGTTCCATACTCTGAATGAGCCCACCTAGGATGCAGACCCTTGATGGCAGGGGGCTGCCCTTTAAACCTGGGTGAAATACAAGGGACCTTTCTTTGTCAAAAGAGGCCCTTGAGTTGGCTTGCGTTTCTGTCACAAACTAGGTTTCAGTACAGAGAGTGGTACTGTACTGTCGCTCTTGTCTAGGATGTGTTATGTTTTCACTAAGGTTTCTGAGATGCCTAGAGCAATATTTAGTATAGTCATTTTCTTAGAAAGCAAGTACATTGCCATCGTTTCAAAAATGATGGTCATGGGTCAGGGGAGCCATTAGGACAAATGATAACAAAAATAAGTTGCAAAAAGTCTGTGCTATTATTTAAAACATATTCAGAAAAGAGGTAACTCTGAGGCCATGGATTCTTACAACACTTGACAACCTTATTTCAAATATCAGACATTTGTTTATAATACAGTTGTATTTCCGGAAGGGTGTGCAGAGGCACTATATCACAGACTTCTCAGTTCTTGTTATCCCAGAAGACTTGGGACCTCAGTAAATCATTCACTGAATGATTTTGGACTGAAGGTCAGCCTTCCGGCTCACCTCTGTATATCCTTGGTTCTAGTTAAAGAGTAACTGTGAACACAATTAATCCTGCAGGGATTACTACTCTTTAGGCCTCTAGATGGACATATTACTTATCATTACACTAGTGACACAAAAGGAAACCGGTACCAGCCCTATCATGTTAAATGAATGCCTGGCCGTAATACTGCATACTTTTGATAATTTATTTAAATCATTTAGGGAGTAACTGATCAGTGAGCAGGGATTCGACAACATTTGTGTAGTGGTATTGCCTGTATATTATCTCAGTGATCAATAAAAAAAGTTGGGAGAATTCAATTTGATTCTAGGTCATTAAAATATATTGCTGTGAAGCAATCTGAGTGATCATTCTAGTAGGAGAAACTGCCTAAGAATGCAGAACCTAGCATGTGCCGGGGACAGAGGTGGGGAGGGTGATGGGGGGACCGGGGTGTTCTGAGCTCTGCATCAGGACCACAGCGTAGCTCTAGGGAGATTGGTGAGAGCTGCACTGTGAGCTCCAGGGAAGGATGCCCCTTGCACTTCCCCAGGAAGATGGAAGAGGATGGATGGCATTCCCGGGTGCTGGACTGACTGTCACAGATCTGGTCTCTGCTCCGACTGTGCAATTATTAGCCGCTTCCTCCTGGTGAGAAAGGGAAGGCAGACCCAAACTCCCCAGCTGATAGTTTGCCTCTCAGATAACTGTTTAGAGATGTGTATATAATTTAATTGGCATTGTCTCTTCCCTGGTTATCTCCACATAAATCACTTCTTTGTTTCATGCTATCCATTAAAGAACTTAAAACAAACTTTGGTTGAGGCAGAGCTACCTGGTGTGGGATGAGTCTTTAGTCTTTGGGTGATTGTCCTTGTTTGCAGGCAGAGAAAGGATATTGCCCTTAAAAGTCCTGCACCTACAGGCTCCACGGGGAGGCCAGAAGCGGGCACAGAGCCCGAGGAGGATGTTTCATTTGCATCACAAAATAAAATTTTTGAACAAGGGACCATATTTCTAGGGATAATTGCAAGTGACAGCAGGGATATTTAATGCCCACTTAAAAGAAAAAGAAGCTATACGTTTTGAAATGCAGATGAAAACCCCAGGCAAGGGGACTTTTTTTTCCAATTAGTGGCAGCGATTGAGGGAATACACTGTAGGCTTACAGAAACCCACACATTTATTTTGAGACTTAACAGGAAATTCATTGATTCACACTTCTACTGTTCACAAAATTTGCCTCTTAGGGAAAAAAGAAAAAATGAGAGGCCTTTTTCTTGTGTCTATAGCCAAGCATACACACCTTGTGCTACCTACTTTTCTCTTAAGTGATGAGATGATTCTGATGCTTCAACATTTGTTTGCATGGAAGCAATGGCAATGCACGTCAGCAAAGTATTATTAATACAGCACTTTAGAGAAGTTACAGAAGTAACAGACTTCTTACCTGTCTGCCCAGAACAAGCAGTGTGATGAAAAATATAAAGAGAGACACTGAGCCCATGGTCTTTAGGTCTTTCCAAATGCCTGGTCTATTAAAAAACAAACAAACAGATGAAAACAATATACCAAAACAACATACATACAGGACGTAGAATTTGTGCATGAACAAATTTCAGAATCTCTAGTGCTTGTCTACATTCTATACCAACCACACACACACACACACACACACACACACACACACACACTTCAAATACATTTGCAAGCCCAGATTGCATCAAAAGAAAGCAAAATAATCCTTATTTCAAGAGCTCTGTAAAAGAAAAAAATCTTCCAAATGAATATAGATTTCTTACTTTATACCAAACTCTAGCGAATATAAAATGAATAGCAGAATATTAATAACATTTTCTTTATATTTCTGGGATCAATATGGATAATTGGATATATGACTTGTATTTTTTAGTAATTATTTGCAGAATGAGACAGTATGCTAGAAATTAATAATCACGGGAGATATAAAAATGAAGTAGGGAACTTTATTTCTATAAGCTACTCTGACATATGAATAATATACTTTCATATAACTTTCTGGCAGGCCCTCCTTACTCCTCCTTTCATGGGGTTTTGTATCACGAAGACATAAGACAGATGGAAACCCTTGGCCCACTGCCCCACCAAGCTCTCGCTGTGCTGGCTGGGCCCTGCATCCTCACCATGACCTTCTAGGCAATGACCACCCACACATCCTAGTTGGCAGGTGTGGTGGTCAATTTTACGTGTCAACTTAAAGGTTCTGATTTTGGTTCTTGTACAGCATACAAGGAGAAATAGACTTGATTCCCCAGGGTAATCCTGCAGAGCTGACAAATGATTATTTCACACCTATAACTGTAAATGAGACTTGAGAAGTTGATTATGCTTGGCTGCCATGTCACATAAGCAGCATAGCTTGTATTTAATCAAGTATAAATATCAAGTCATCAGTTTCTGCTTGGGAGTTGAATATGCTTTGAGATTTTCCTGTTTCTCCATAGAAGGTTCGAGGACTGAGGAGATAACAAGAGAAATGGATAAAGAACCAAAGAGCGCAGGTGGGCTTTGGAGTAAGTAACCCTGGTTGGAATCATGACTCCCCTGCTCTAGTGAGCTTGGGGCCTAGGATAAGCCCCTCCAAACCTCACTGTCCCCATCAGCCAAAGTGGGTACCAGTGCCCATCTTACTGGCTGTCTTGGTCACTAGGTCAAATACTTATGTACTTGGCATAGAGCCTGACATACAGGAAGCACTTCATAAATGGTACTCATGATTTTTCGTATTAACTACACAGTGATAAACAAGAGGATGGAGCGAGGAAGGTAGAGAAAAAGATAAGAAAATGCAGGCTGGTGGATTTCATTAACAGAATGACAGATCCATGTGCAAAAGAAAGGCAGATTCCTGCGGAAATGAGGAGACAGAATCTCCGGTCCCAGTGGCTGAAGGGCTTAGGACCTCAGAGAACTCTCCAGAAGGGCTATGCTTGTACTCAGGGCTCTTTCCTCCTACCAAGCCAACTGTGGCTGGAACAAATCTGAGCTCAACAGCCATAAGGAGGTCACCAGTTTCTCTCTGGAAATGAAGTGAGCTGACAAGTGTCACTTTCCTGTCTCAGTAGTAGTGATTTTAAGAAATGAAGTTCCTTTTTGAGCCCGTGGCAGCTGTGTCTAATAGCACAGTTGAAGTCACTGCAGGGAGCAGATGTTTATAAGCAGTGCAAACTCCAGTGACTTTTAGGGACTTTTTTTGGCCACACCATGTGCGGCATGTAGGATCTTAGTTCCCCGACTAGGGATCGAACCCATGCCCCCTGCAGTGGAAGCACGGAGTCTTAACCACTGGACCTCCGGGGGGAGTCCCCAGTGACTTTTAAACTCATTTCCCCCCATACTGACTACACTGACAGGATATTGACCAGTTAATAAAACTGGTACAGGGAATTCTCTGGCAGTCCAGTGGTTAAGACTCCGAGCCTTCCCTGCCAGGGCCCGGGTTCGATCCTTGGTTGGGGAACTAAGATCTCACAAGCTGCACGGCATAGCTAAAAAAAAAAAAAAAAAAAAAAAAAGTGGTACAACATAGACAACAGCGCGTAAGAAGCTGGTGCAGGCTGTTTTTAATTTTCATGTTGCTTTGTGAACATCCTATTACTTTACCATTCCAGGAATCCTAGAAAACTGCTATGACATCCCTCCCTTTTACCCATCACCCTATAAATGTAAACTGAGAGTAAAATGTTAACTTCAAGGTCAGGATCTTACAGTAGCTTCATCAATGCAACCAATCAGAACTCAGGTCCCACGTGCATCCCCAGGTAAGGGACCAGATGCCCCCAATATACAAAGCCATCTCCCGTCCCTCTCACTGATGGAGAGTGGGAGGTAAGACCCTCTTTATGCAGTTCAGGGGCTGGCTGAGTTTTCAGATAATCACACAGAAAATACATGCAAGCAACGTAGAGGGAAAAATCCTTTTCTGGGACTCCTCACGCTAATGCATTTAAACATAGGTTTAGGGGTGGAAATGACCTCTACCTATCTGCCAGTTCTTGAGCCTTAGTGAGGAATAGTGGTGGGTGGAGGTGGGGACTTGGGGGAAGCAAGACTAGGAATGGCTCTCATTTCTGGACCGGGCAGTGCACTGCAAAGTACAGAACTAAACGGACCTCAGAAATAATGACGCACAGCACAGCCTGTAGGATAGACTTGGGTACCAGTCCACAGATGCCTTTTGTCCTTCTGACGTTCTCTGTCAACTAGGGAGAACTGTAACCTGCTGTCTTCACTTTCATTTAGATTTCTCAAAAACTTCTTTTATTCATCCAGCCCCAAAGAACTGCTGATTCCAATTGGAGTCCATCTCTCCCACGTGGGCCCCTCACAGGCCATGGCTGGTGGGCTCCTGAAGCTTGAAGGATGAATTTCTCCATCCACAGATCCATTCCTGGGTTCCTTGCTCTTTGTGTGTATGCAAGAGAGGCTGGGAGGAAAAGGAGTGGGTAGTATGGGGGGGACATCGGGACAGAGAGAATAAAATTCCAAGATGTCTTCTGGCGGAGTCTAGTCAGTTGTGTTGATCATATCAGTTTCCCAGGACTTTTCTTTTTCTTTTTTTTTGAAGTGTAGTTCATTTGCAATGCTGTGTTGGTTTCAGGTGCACAGTAAAATGATTCAGTTATACACACACACACACACACATATATATACATATATATATATATTCTTTCTCAATCTTTTCCATTATATGTTATACAAGATACTTTGCTATATAGCAGGACCTTGTTGTTTATTTTATATACAGTAGTTTGTATCTGCTAATTCCAAACTCCTAACTCCCAGGACTGCTGAAACAAAGTGCCACAAACTGGGTGGCTTAAAACAACGGAAATTTATCATCTCATAGTTCTGGAGGCCAGAAGTCTGAAATCAAGGTGCCGGCAGGGCTGTGCTCCCCTGAAACCAGCAGAGAAATCCTTCCTTGCCCCGTCCTGGCTTTGGTGGTCGGCTAGCCACTGTATCACTCCAATGTCTGTCTTCATCATCACGTGGTGCCCGCTCCCCTCCCCCCACGTGTCTCTGTCTCCACATGGCCATCTTCTTACAAGGACACCAGTCATATTGGATCAGGGCCCACCCCACTCCAGCAGGACTTGATCTGAACTAATTACATGTGCAATGACCCTATTTCCAAATAAGGTCACATTCTCAGCTACTGGGGCTTAGGACCTCAGCATGTCTTCTTTTAAGTGACACAATTGACACATTAACAATTGTATCAGCCATTATATAAAACTGACAGCAACTTAGTCTGAGGTCTCTCTCTCTCTCCCTTCCCTTTAAGTTTTAGGGATGAAATCCACTTTGGACTTTCACATGTTAGGGCTGTGCTATCACTCTGTTATGAAGTACAGAAGACAGAGCTAATATAACTGAGAAGGTTTCTAACTCTATGGTTTTTAACTTGACAGTTTTAGCCAAAATGTGACCAGATAGGCTATTTTTTATACTTAAAAATGGGTTCTGGAGGCACAGACACCCAAATGTGCCTGTAGCCACACACTAATTTACAGCTGACCCTCACCCTGAGGCTGTTGATGGAGCAATCATTCTGGCCCTCAAGTTTCCAGAGTCCAAGAGAACAAAGAAACCTAACAAATTGGGCAAAGGATATGGAATTGCTTGGTGAGCCAGTCTCTAACCTAAAGGCTAACAGCTCCGTGACATAAAAATGACATTTTCATTGCTTTCAGGAGAGGATGCAGTCCAGGCATGTATACACAAACATAATTACATTTCAAAACATTCTATTTTCTAGGTGACATAAGCCTCTATTTACTAAGAAGAAAAGTACCTCAAGAAACCTAGTTTCCGTCGTGTTGGTAACAATATACGAACTGAGTAAAATCAGATCTTCCCAGGTCATTCACTGGGATCAAAAGTAGTCTGACCTCTGGGACCCTGACCCCCTGAGGCCCACGTTTCATAAAGAAAAGTCCCACAAAGAGACAATGGCTACTTCCCTCCCTCTTAACGTGAGACCCTGTTGCTCTGCCGCTGATGAAATCTGTTTACTTCTGGCTGTCCCTGTGAGTAAGTTAGGAAACGCCTGGCTTTGCCGACAAGGAACCTCTGAATCCTCAGGCATCTTCAATGTCAAACGATGCAAAAAGCTCAAGTTTTGGCCAACTTGATGCTGCTGCAAGATGAATCTGCTATACCTTGCTCAGAACAGGACCAAGACCTCAACTACAATGTCAGAAGACGACACAGTCCGAATAAAACAAAAATACCCCAGAAAGGAAACGCTGGGGTTAAAATGCAAAGGGAAAAATAAAGACAGCCAACTGCCCTGTCAAGAAATCTTTCTCTAAGTCTGGCTGGAGAAAGGGCAAGGGATTGCTGAGATGCACGTGTTAGTACCACTTTCCTGATATTTCCTCCTGGCCTTTCAGTTGAGTGGCATACAGCATCCTGCTGACCTCTGCTTCCAAGCTCTCCTCTCCTCCAGGTCACCTCTCCTCCAGTGCAGTGGCAGGTCACCTCTCCTCCAGTGCAGTGGCTGGGTCCTGGCCAGGTGATGCTGGCTGGTGATGAAGCGTGAGGATGACAGCTCAGCCAAAATTCCTGTATTCCACTGCTCAGACTCAGCAGCCATCCAAACAAACCTATTTTCTGATGGCTGATCCGGTTGTTTGCAATGGCCACCAGAGCTGTTGTCAGACAGGAGAGTTCTAAAACAGCTCAGTCATTTAAAAAATACACCATTCCTTTCCGATGATTGGAGATGCACCATTAATAAGTTTTCTTGACCAACTGAGTCAGGGGTGGGAATGACCTCTGCAGACAGTTTGTGTCTTTTGACATATTTTTCAGTTATTTTCTTTCCAGTTCTATTTAGACATAATTGACATATAAACTGTATAAGTTTAAGGTGTACAATGTGCTGATTTGATACACTTATATGTTGGGAAATGATTATCACTATAGCATTAGCTAACATCCTCATCACCTCACATAATTACCATCTCCTTTTGTGGTGAGAACATTTGAGATCTACTCTTTTAGCAACTTTCAAGCATGTAATACCGTATTGTTAGCTCTAGTCACCACACTGTACCTTAGATCACCAGAACATATTCATCTTATAACAGGAAGCTTGTGCCTTTTGACCAACATCTCCCCACTTCTCCCACCTTTCCCCAGCCCTGGGTAACCACCGTTCTACTCTCTGTTTCTGTGAGTTCAGCTTTCTTAGATTTCACATATAAGTGACATCATACAGTATTTGTCTGTCTCTGGCTGGCTTATTTCACTCAGCATGATGCCCTCAGGGTCCATTCATGTTGTTGCAAGTGGCAGGATTTCCTTTTTTCTCATGGTTGAGAAAATAATATCCCGTTATTCCTTTTTCTCCACAACCTTGCCAAAACTTGTCATCTCTTATCTTTTTGATAATAGCCATTCTACGGAGTGTGCCACATTTTACTGTGGTCTTGATACACACTTCCCCAATTATTAATAATATTGAACATTTTTTCAGGTCCTGTTGACCATTTGTATGTCTTCTTTGGAAAATGTCTATTCAGTTCCTCTGCCTACTTTTAAATTGATTATTTTTTTATGTTGAGTTGTATGAGTTCTTTATGTATTTTGGATATTAGCCCATTATCAGATATATTATTGGCAAGTAGTTTCTCCCATTCTGTAGGTTGCTTTTTCATTTCGTTGATGGTTTCTCTTGCCATTCAGAAGTTTTTTAGCTTGATGTAGTTCCACTCACTTATTTTTGCTTTTGTTGTTTGTGCTTTTGGTGACATATCCAAAAAAATCATTGCTAAGATCAGTGTCAAGGAGTTTTTTCCCCTATGTTTTTTTTCTAGGAGTTTGAAGGTTTCAGGTCTCTTATCCATTTCAAATTAATGTTTGTTAGTGGTGTAAGATAGGGGTCCAATCTCATTCTTCTGCATGTGGTATTTAATTTTCCCAATACCATTTATTGAAGAGACTATCCTTTACTTATTGAGTATCATTGGCTCCCTTGTCAAATATTAGTTTACCACATATGCAAGGGGTTATCTGGGCTCTGTATCCTGTTCCACTTGTCTATGTGTCAATTTTTTTTTGCCAGTACCGTATGGTTTTAATTACTGTAGCTTTGCAGTGTAGTTTGAAATCAGGAGTGTGATGCCCCCAGCTTTATGCTTCTTTCTCAGGATTACTTTGGTTATTCAGGGTCTTTTGTGGTTCTATACAAATTTTAGAATTGTTTGTTCTATTTCTGTGAAAACTGCTAATGGAATTTTGATGGGAATTGCATTGAATCTATAGATGGCTTTAGGTAGTATGAACATTTTAACAATATTCTTCTGATCCATGAACATGGGATTTCTTTCCATTTTCTTGTGTCTTCTTCAGTTACTTTCATCAAAGTCTTATGGTTTTCAGTGTACAGATCTTTCACCTGCTTGGTGTAATTTATTCCTAAATATTTTCTTGTTTTTGATGCCATTGTGAATGGGATTGTTTTCTTTATTTCTTTATCAGATAATTCATTGTTAGTGTATAGAAACACAACTGATTTCTGTATGTTGATTCTGTATGCTGTGACTTAATTGAATTTTTTGATTAGTTCTAGCAATTTTTTTTTGGTGGAGCCTTTAGGGTTCTCTATGTATAAGATCATATCATCATCTGCAAACAAAGACAAGTTTTCATCTTCCTTCTAATTGTATGCCTTTCATTTCTTTTGCTTGCCTGATTTCTCTGGGTAAGACTTCCAGTACTATGTTGAATAAAAGTGGCAAGAGAGGCACCCTCTTCTTGTCTTGATTTTAGAGGAAAAGCTTTCAGCCTTTTATTATTGAGTATGATATTAGCTATGCACTTGTTATATGGCAACTTTATCATGCTGAGGTGTGTTCCTTCTATACCCAATTTGTTGAAAGTTTTTATCATGAGAAGATGTATTTCATCAAATGCTTTTCCTGCATTTATTGAGATAAGAGATCATATGATTTTTATCTTTCATTCTATTAATGTGGTGTATCACACTTATTAGTTCGCATGTGTTGAACCATCCTTGTATCTCAGGGATAGATCCCGTTTGATCATTGTGCATGATCATTTTAATATGCTGTTCAAGTTGGCTTGCTAATATTTTGTTCAGAATTTTTGCATCTGTATTTATCAGGAATATTAGTCTGTGTTTTTTTGTTGTTGTTGTTATTTGTTGTTTTTTTCTTTTAGTGTCCCTATCAGGCTTTGATATCAGGGTAATGCTGGCCTCATAAAGTGAGTTTGGAAGTGTTTCCTCCTCTTCAATTTTGGGAAAAGTTTGAGAAATATTGGGATTAATTTTTCTTTAAATGTTTGGTAGAATTCACTAGTGAAATCATATGGTCCTGAGCTTCTCTTTGTTGGAGATTTTGATTACTGATTCAATCTCCTTCCTCATTATTGGTCTGTTAGGACTTTCTATTTCTTCATCATTCAGTCTTGGTAGGTTGTATATTTCCAAGAAGTTATCCATTTCTTCTCTGTAGTCCAATTTGTTGGTGTATAATTTTCATAGTAGTCTCTTATGGTCCTTTGAATTTGGGTAGTATCAACTGCAATGTCTTCTATTTCATTTCTAATTTTATTTATTCCAGTCCTCTCTCTTTTTTCCCTATGGCTAGTCTACCTAAAGGTTTGTTTATTTTGTTTATCTTTTCAAAAAGCAGCTCTTAGCTTCACTGATCTTTTCTATTGTCTTCTTAGTTTGTATTTCATTAATTTCTGCTCTGATCTTTGTTATTTCCTTCCTTCTTCTAACTTTGGGCTTAGTTTGTTCTTCTTTTTCTATTTCTTTGAGGTGTAATGTTAGGGTTTTTATTTGAGATCTTTCTTTTTCTTAATGTAGGCATTTGTAATTATAAACTTCCCTTTAAAAACTGCTTTTGCAGCATACTATAGGTTCTGGTACCTTGTGTTTCCATTTTCATTTGTTTCAAGTTATATTTTGTTTTTCCTTTTGTATTCTTCTTTGACCATTGATTGTTTAGGAGTACGTGGTTTAATTTCTATATATTTGTGAAATTCCCAGTTTTCCTACTGTTACTGATTTCTAGTTTCATACCATTGTGATTGGAAAAGATACATGGTATAATTTCAACCTTAATTTTGCTAAGACATGTTTTATGACCTAACATATGATCTATTCTGGAATGTTCCATGTGTGCTTGTGAAGAATGTATTCTGTTGCTGTTAGATGGAGTGTTCCAAATATGTCTATTAGGTCCATTTGACCTAACAGTTTAGTTCAAGTCCAATGTTTCCTACTTGGCTTTCTGTCTGGATGATCTATTGTTGAATGTGATGTATTGATGTTCTCTACTATTATTCCATTGTCATCTATTTCTCCTATCATATCTACTAGCATTTGCTTAATTTATTTAGGTGTTCTGATGTTGGATGCATATATATTTATGATTTTTATATCTTCTAGATGAATTGACCCCTTTGTCAATACATAATGACTTTCTTTGTTTTTTGTTACTGTTTTTGGATGAAAGTGTATTTATCGGATATAAGTATAGCTACCCTTACTCTCTTTTTGTTTCCACTTGCATGGAATATCTTTTTCTATTCCTTTACTTTGATCCTATGTGTGTCCTTAAAGCTGAGGTGAGTTCCTTGTAGGCAGCATATAGTTGGATCTTGTTTTTTTATCTGTATAGCCACTCTATGCCTTTTAAATGGACAATTCAATCCATTTACACTTAGAGTAAAATTGATAGGTAAGGGCTTAATAATGAATTGTTTTCTAGCTGTTTTTTAGTTCCTTTGTTCCTTTCTTCCTTGATTTCATGTTCCGTAAAGTTTTGCATTGCTGTCTTCGTATGTGAAGTAGCACTCACTTCCTGCACCCTTTACTAACTGTCTTCAGGGCATAAATATCTTCCTCCAGCCCTGCTAGTGCTTCTGAGGCTTTCGGGATCTTCTGTGGATACATCTCTCCACCTTTCTTGCTCCCTCTTATGACAGAATTCTAAGCTTGTATGCCTCCTCTCCATCCTACAATGCACCAGGCCGACTGCTGACAGTCTTCCTTTTGTTTTCCCAAACAAAACTCACTAAAGCTCAAGTTTGTGGTCTCTCTCTGGCCCTCAGATTTCAGTCAGCTTTCTGTGCATGCCCACTAGCCGTTGGTCCAAGCTCCCTCTCGATGCTGCCATCGGGAGGGAATATGCACAGGGAGCTGGCCGCAGGGTAGGGGTGTGCATGAGGCATGTGGAACAATGAGGGTGCCCGTGAGCCAGCTGGGGAGATCTGTGGGTGAAGTGTTCCCAGCGGCTTGTGGGTGGGCTTCTTGACAAAGGCAGTCATGCAGTTAGTAGCATCTGTGTTCTCTTAAAGCCCTCTGAGAGTCCTATCTGCTCCTCTCCCAGCTTGGTAGCATCCTGCACAGCTGGGAAGCTGGGTGCTCACAGGAGAAGTCAGAGAGTGAGAACATCTCTCTTGGACTTAAGCTGTGCCATCTTGGGGGAAGGGTGGTGTGGACAGAGTCAGACTGTTTCTCTTACCCACTTCAGCTTGTCCAAACTCATGTTTTTTTCTCCAATGGTGTGCTAGAACTTCTCCTCTGAAAACCTGGACTTCTGCAAAGTCTCTCTCTTCCATGGGTCACTGGCTAAGACTGTTTTCCAGGGGGCTCCGTGGCCAAGAGCTGCTGAAGCTGGATTACATGTCACTGCAGGGTCCACAGCCAGGATCAAGGTCTGTATGCCTACTGTCCAACACATGGGTGGACGAGACTCCTTCTGGATCCTATATGGTGCTGGGTCCCACAGCTCCTACAAAGGCACTTTTCTCCAAGGATAGATTACAAATTATTGTTGGGGACAAACATAAGGGATGTCTTATTCTGCCATGATGTTGACAACACTCCTCCCCTATCTTTTTGGATCTCCACACTTCTTCAAGACCTTTCCAATATCACAGTCAACTCTGGGTCACTTAACCAGCTTCCAGCCAACAGGTTCACTCATTCCCTAGGTAGGCTATAGGAACTTAACCTGCAAGTCTCCTTTTGGACTTCTTGTGAGACACAATTTTCTAATAGGAGATTTTGTAAATTCTTGAGAGCACAGACTATTTTATTCATCTCTTTGTGCTTGGACTCCAGCAGTCAGGCCTGTAATATACAGGGTATTCAATGAAACTGTGCTGTGAAGACAAAGGAATGAGTGGACAAATAACTGTGTTGGTTTGAAATCTAAGGGGTTTCATTTATAGACACTTTTCCTCCTGTGGCTGGACACAGATGCACTGAAATCCTATGCAATCTTCCAAAGAAGGTGACCCAGTGTCATCCAAGGACAGATGGATCAAAGTCTCATGCTGTTTCCGAGTTATTCACAAATGCTAAGGACTGCAAACAAATTCTGGGACTGCAAACGACTAACATAATAAGGGATAAGCTCATGTTTAAGAAAGAGCCCTGGAGGCAGCTGCAGGTCAGGAGAAATGATAAAAGTGGGGCTGGAGAGGTAGTGCTGGCCTTTTGCCATGGAGAAAAGATGCACCCTGATTAATGCAGTCATGGTTTCATCCTTTGGAGAAGAGTGATTTTAAGTGGGAAGCAGTTGGTGCATCTGATATCGTGGGTCTGTGCACTGGGCTTTAGCCTCATACATTGGAGAGCTGATGATAAGAAGTACGTACCCTGTCTAGTCTGGGGGCCCAGGCCCTCCAAAGTCTCCTTCTTCAGCTCATTCGAAAATCAAACAAAACAAAAAACAGCCTAAAACCTGAGTATCTTCCTACAAGTGGGTCAAAATCACAGGGCATTTTCTTTTTTAGGTTAGATAACAAAGGAGCTCACTAATGGTTGCTTTTTATAGAAGAAAAGAAAGATTGGTAGAATTCGAGCAGCCCTAGGACACCTTTTTTTGTTGTTCTTGTTAACTTAGGCAATTCAGATTACTGACCTCCTTACTCTACCTCCCAGCTCTGCTACTAGTGGTGTCAGCTACAGAGAAACAAACGTGTGTATTCCATACTTTCTGGAGATGGCACTGCAGGGGAAGAGGGGAATTAGGAAGGGGAAGAGAAACTGAGATATTAAATTTGAAAGTAATTTAAAATCTTTTCAGTATGAACTTGGATATATTATGGGTTTGACTACAGATTTGGAATACGGTTTTCATTTAAAAGAGGAGACTTTAAAGAAATGTCAGGTGTTCTTCCTCCCAGCTCCTGAACCCAGGCCCGTCTCCAACCTGTCTCGGCATGTCCACCTGACTCCTTTGAGCCGTTCAGAGGGAAGTTTCTGGTAGTTGTGGCTTTTATGCTTTCAAAGAATTCCTCCAGTCCAGAGAACTGTTCCTGGCACCCCTGTGTGTGTTGCCCTTTGGTGACCTGTGGCAGTACGTACTTCAGGGCACCTACTGCTCACCTTGCTTTAGTCATTATCGCTTTCTGGTTTGAAAGATGCAGTGGTTCCACCCTCCCTAGGAACACCTCTGGACCATCTCTCCCAGAGGTGCATGCACACTGCTCCTGCCTTCTTCCTGAGCATGATTAATGCTGCAGTTCTTCCTCCAGGCTTTCAGTGAGCTCATCATCAGCGGATCCCTAGCTGGGACACTGTCAAAATGTTACAATATGCTGAATTCTAGCCATTGGGTTTTCCATGAGACACAGAAAAAACAGAGAATGCAGAACCATGTTGAAGGTGCTTGACTCATGGCTCCATCGCTATGGAGCATCTCCATGGCTATCCTTGGTATGGAGCTGTTGCTAAGGTCAGGAAGTTAAAATTATGCAGACATTTCTACCAGCAATAATCCAGAGCTTCTGAATGATGCTGGGTACTCAATATAATTGTTGCTTAATTATACACTTTATATGCTGCCCAGAAAGTATTTATTTATTTATTTATTTTGCGGTATGCGGGCCTCTCACTCTTGCAGCCTCTCCGGTTGTGGAGCACAGGCTCCGGACGCGCAGGCTCAGCGGCCATGGCTCACAGGCCCAGCCGCTCCACGGCATGTGGGATCTTCCCGGACCGGGGCAGGAACCCAGGTCCCCTGCATCAGCAGGCGGACTCTCAACCACTGAGCCACCAGGGAAGCCCACACAGTATTTATTTTATTAGGCTAAGTGCCCACACAGAGCTGGTTAATGTGCTGGACTCCTGGTTAACCCCTCTGTTCAAGCTCTCCATCCTCCACACATCTTCAGAATAGAAAGCATATTTCTAGCTTTCAGGTGAATTAACATAATGGCTGGGTCCATGTGAAATGATAATATTCACCCTTTGATACTCTTCAGTTCTGCAAGGAAAAAACATGCAGGAAAGATCTGATAACGTCTTTCAGACTCTGTAAGGAGCCTTTGTCAAGGGAAGGGAATGTGTCCTTGAAACAAAAACAGCTTCCAGCAATATCAATGGTTTATCACGATCACCACGACCATCACCTGTAAAGCATCCTCAGTGGCGCTGGCTGAGGGCTTTGGGAGTTGGTGTCATGGACCGGAATCGGGATCGGTGATTGATTGATTCAGCAAAGCATCTTGTACTCACAGAGGATATGGAAGACTGTTGTAAATGCCAGAGAATCAGGACATGGATTTTCCTGGACCTCCTAGATATCAGACACTTCTGAGCTTTCTCCACCAAGAGGTGACAGACCACAGTCACATGATGGCGGGTGAAGTGCAGGGACCTTGCTGGCCTCCGTTCGTATGGATTTTAATGGCACACCCTCTCGAGTGGACTATTTTTTTCTCCTGTGAAGTTGGCTTTCCGCACTCATGAATCTTACAGATTGGTATCCTTTTCTGAATTATTCATTGATCTGGAGTCTTTCTAGTGCATACTTTTGTTTTCTTTGCTGACTCTGCTGGCAAAAAACTCCCTGTTGGCTTGTCTGTGATCAATGTCAAATTTGCCTTGGAAAAGGCCCCTGAAACATGGTGAACTCACATATAGGACAACAACACAGTCCAAACTGTGTATTCAGAAGATGGCCCAGCAGTCCCCTGTAAACAGAGATGCTGAAACCAAGCAGGACCCTGTGGGGCTCCTGGGCACGGAAGCTTTTCTTTGTCCCCCATTTCTTGTTTGTAGGGAATAGACTCCAGCCTCTATGAACTTCCCTGAGCTCCAAAGGGCAGATTCGAACAGTTGCTAATCCAGGAAGGGAGGGGATGCAGAGACAAGGGAGGAGAGCACCTGAGAGCAGATCACAGGAACCAGAGAACCTCATCAGGAGACCACCTGAGGCCAGATTAAAGGACTGCAGACCCTGCACACCCCTGATCCTTATTACAACCCAGCCCTTGAACTATTGCTATAAAGCTCCTCCCCAAATCATCCCCGGTTGGGACACACAGGAGCCCGGTGTGTCCCCCTCTGCCTGGCAAAGCGATAAAGCTATTCTTTTCTACTTCACTTAAAACTCTGTCTCCGAGATTTGATTTGACACCGGTGCACAGAGGCCAAGCTTTCGGCATCCACAGTGACCAAAAACAGGTCGGAAAAGGGATGGCACCAAGCGTGTGACTTCAACGGCACAGACCAACTCGATCAGGAAAGGAGGTGCTGCCTGGCCTTGTGTTAAGCCAGCATTTTCCTTGAAGGGCATCTGTGGCTTTGGGACGGAGGGACGTACATTCTCAAAGCAACATCTCAGACTAGCTTTTTTTTTTTTAAGGATCCTAGTTTCATATCTGAAAGGGTTGTGTCAGCAATAACAAACCAGATATAGGAGGAAAAAACCTTTATCAGTTCTTTCATGGTGGAATATCTTGAATCCCAGAAAAGGCAAAGGAAACATTGACCTCAATGGGTTTTTAGCACTGGCACAAGTCACATGGTTAAATCATACACACACCGAGGTTGGGGAAATCAGAGGGGATTCCAAGCTGCCACTCAAAGGTCTCTCCTTCGGTGTTCGTTTTAAACTGCTATTAGAGAACACGTTAATTCTGAGGTATTATGCTATTATGTCAGTAATAGTCATCTTCTGGCAGAGGAATGCTTCCGGGAGTATTGTGGCAGCTCGCGCAGAAACCTTAGTCAAACTCCTTCGTAAAATTCCTATAATTATGTTTAATTTCCTTTCCTTTTTTTCTGCTCACATTCTGGGAACTGTCCTATTAATAATGAAATGGGAAATAGATAGAATGATAAGGAAGGTAACCAAAAGCGTTGCTTATTCTTTCTGTGATTAGTCAAGGAGTCATTAATAATATTTGAAGGACATAATGCTATCTCTTTAAGAACAAAAAACTATAAGTACGTATAGCAGATCAATATATGCAAAAGTTCCTTAATTAGGAGAGAGTTAAGACTTCCCACTTAAGAGTAAAGTTCACTGAATTTACATTTCAATACAAAAGGAAATTAATTCCTGTTAATATTTCTGTGGAAGTTTGCAGGGCTTAAACATGGTACGGCAGTTGCACCCATCCTAGAGAGGATGCTGGCTTACCGTTGGCAGTGAAGGCAGGTGCCTGAGGCTTGTCCCGTGAGCCCTACCTAGCTTTAAGGTGATTATAAAGACAAAGCCAAGAGAACACACACAAAAGACCTTGAATGAAACAAAAGGGCTCTGAAAGTAAAACTCCTTTTCTTTAACCAAATAGCTACTTCCCTGCTGCTGGGGTTCTAATAAGAAGTGGCCTGTTTCCCTCAGATCCCCAAAGTATTTCCCTCCCCATCAGAAACTTGCTAATCTAATTTCTACTTTTGCTTCAAAATTAACTTCAATTTCATTTTTATCTTGGCTAAGGAATCATATAATTTCCTTAATACAATTCTGTATTTTTGCAACTCCACTATCCTCATCCTGACTACAGATTGTTAGGGTTTCATGGCGTGGAGGATGACGAAAATTAAATTTGGTGAGGAGAATGTGGTGCAGTTGTGTTTCTAAAAGCATTCTTATTGGGAAGAAATGTTTACACAGTGAGATGCCCACGTTCCTGACACTGGGCCTCTATTGGTGAAGCGGCCAACACAAACCATCTTTCCGGAGCAACAAATCTATGCAAGTGTTTGATGTGTCTGAGCATGAAAGAATGATCAACATCATTAATCATTATAGAAATGCAAATCAAAACTACAATGAGATATCCTCGCACAACAGTCAGAATGGCCATCATCAAAAAATCTAGAAACAATAAATGCTGGAGAGGGTGTGGAGAAAAGGGAACACTCTTGCACTGCTGGTGGGAATGTGAATTGGTACAGCCACTATGGAGAACAGTATGGAGGTTCCTTAAAAAACTACAAATAGAACTACCATATGATCCAGCAATCCCACTACTGGGCATATACCCTGAGAAAAACCATAATTCAACAAGAGTCATGTACCAAAATGTTCATTGCAGCTCTATTTACAATAGCCCGGAGATGGAAACAACCTAAGTGTCCATCATCAGATGAATGGATAAAGAAGATGTGGCACATACATACAATGGAATATTACTCAGCCATAAAAAGAAACAAAATTGAGCTATTTGTAATGAGGTGGATAGACCTAGAGTCTGTCATACAGAGTGAAGTAAGTCAGAAAGAGAAAGAGAAATACCGTATGCTAACACATATATATGGAATCTAAGGAAAAAAATGTCATGAAGAACCTAGGGGTGAGACAGGAATAAAGACACAGACTTACTAGAGAATGGACTTGAGGATATGGGGAGGGGGAAGGGTAAGCTGTGACAAAGCGAGAGAGTGGCATGGACATATATACACTACCAAAGGTAAAATAGATAGCTAGTGGGAAGCAGCCGCATAGCACAGGGAGATCAGCTCGGTGCTTTGTGACCACCTAGAGGGGTGGGATAGGGAGGGTGGGAGGGAGGGAGATGCAAGAGGGAAGAGATATGGGGACATATGTATATGTATAACTGATTCGCTTTGTTATAAAGCAGAAACTAACACACCATCGTAAAGCAATTATACCCCAATAAAGATTGGGAAAAAAATCTATGCAAGTATTTAAGGCATTTATTTGATGTTAAAAGAAATATAGAAATATTATGGGGGATTATGCAAAGCATTCATAGAAAAACTTGAAGTCTGGTGTGTCCAGAAATAAACCTGACACTTGATACAAAATGTGTTTTTGCTGTTAAGATGTGAGATGGAGAATATCATGATGAAAACTTCTTTTTCAAGCAGGGAATACATATTTATGATTAGCTTACAGAAGTAATTTGATAACAGGAAACATTTCATAAGTCCAAGGGAGCGGATCTGGGAGAATCATTCTTGAAGCATCTGGTCCTAAGGCTAGCAGAGTAAACACAACCAATAGGATTCCGTCCACACCAGGATGTTTTAGGAAATCTCCAATAAGAAATTTTATCTTATCTCCAACAAGTTATACTTCCAGTCACTATAACTTGTGAATGGAACCACTCACTGTCCCTGTACTTTTGTGTATATGGATTCAGTTGTTGTGACCTGGGGGCCGCACTGCCCTGCAGGGCACATTCCTCAGTGTCCGGAGGCATTTTCAATTGTCATGACTTGTGTGGGGGGGTGGATTTTGTGGCATCTAGTGGGTAGAGGCCAGGGATGCTGCTCAATAACCTTTAATGCACAGGACAACGCCCTGAAAATCCTTCAGTCCAAAATATCAATAAAGCTGAACATGAAAGAAAAGATATTCTTATCGATATAGTACAGATTATAACACAAATCCTCTCTCTAAACCATTTCATATCTGTTGATCATATGTGATAATACCTATTCTGTGTAATCTGTAATACAAAACACACATTCTCTTCCTGAATCATCATTTCAAAGAAACACTCACACAGTGATTCCCAATGACAGTGCTATTGCTAATTTGCATTTACTCCACGCATACTTATGTTACCAACATCCCATGAAAGAACTAGAGAGAAGGAAGAGGAAGCAGATTACCTCTCAAATAAGACCTGGCTGTAGTCATCCAGGAGGTGGGCGTGAGTGTGGAGAAAGATGGTGTTGTAGCCCACCAATGCCACCATCATGATCAGCATCTTTAGCTCATAATTCACGCGCAGGAAAACCGAACAGGATATCAATCCCAGGATGCAGCTGTATATAAAGTACTGGAACAGGGAAATACGTCAGGTGAATACTTGGGATCTCTTCTGAGGAATGCCAACATGAGAATTAAAATTGGGGACCCCCATCAAGCTCACTTGGTCAACTCCCAGACTGCCTGTGAAAGCAGATGCATTTGTCTGCTCTTTGATTCGGTGATACATGACTAAACACACTGCATTTAGAAAAGAATTACTCATGACATGGCTTGCTCACCCAGCGTAGCATGTTTAAAAAAATAATCGTGCATATGGCCAAATACTCTTCAGAAATAATTTTTAGAAATCTATATTGAAGCTATGTCATTATTAGCCAATGTCCTTTGCTTCTTGAAAATGAAAACAATATGGCTCCCTACCCATTTACAGATTAAAACAAAATGACAGTACACAGAATCTTTTGTGGGCTTTCAATGATTGAATTCATTAAGAGGATACAAATCATTACAGGTAGTTCTATTAAAGGTATAAGAAAGCCTAGACGTTTTATTTAAAAAGCAGTTGTGTGTCAGAGGGATTACCTAGAACAGAAAGGATTTAAAAAAACTAAAAGCTTTGAACTCTATATAAGATAGATAACCAACAAGGACCTACTGTAGAGCACAGGGAACTCTACCCAATATTCTGTGATAACCTATATGAAAAAAGAATCTAAAAAAGAATGAATATATGTATATGTATAACTGAATCCCTTTGCTGTACTCCTGAAACTAACACAACACAGTAAATCAGCTATACTCCAATAAACTTAAAAAACCCACAACATCCTAAGGGTTCACAGGCTTCACCAGACTACTAATGGGTCTTTATCCCAGATAAAAAATCAATTAAGAAAACTGGAGGACATGAGAGGAATCCAGTGGTGAGTCTTCAACATCAGCAACAAGAATATGATTGAAAATAAACTGTAGCACCGTATAAAGTTAAAAAAAAAAAAAGAAAAGGAGAAACAGCAAGATTTAACATTGGTTGAAAATCAAGTGGCCATAAATGTGAAGGTTTACTTCTGAACTATTAATCCTGTTCCATTGGTCTATATGTTTTTACTTATGCTAGTTCCACATTGTCTTGGGTACTGCCGTTTGATAGTAAATTTTGAAACTGAAAATCAAAACAAAACAAAAACAACAAAAAACCCTAAAAGCTTTGACCTGGGTGAGTCATGACTGCCCTGGAAGTGGACAGGCACCAAAGACATCAAAGACCCCAGTGTGAGGAAGCAGGCCGGCACGGTCCATCTTTTGTGGTCCATGGGAAGCAGCTGGCAGGCCTGCCCTGTGTTAGCACTTTTCCATTTACCACAATGGACATCGTCAAGACAGGATAGCCCTGGATTCAGTTTTGCTCCAATCACTCGTTAGTGGATTTACTTTAGGCCAGTGCCCTAACATGCATGTGTCACAGTGTCCTCATCTGTAAAATGAGGGTAATAATGTCCTCCTTCTAGGTCACTGAGAAGAGCACGTAAAGCTTGGAGTCCACGGCCCTGCAGGCCAGGAGGCGCCCGCTAAGTGGAAACAGTTGTCATTCTCACAAAGCATTTGTTTGCTGGATAATGGGGTTTTAATAACAAAGGTTACCTACTATCTCGGCGTGTCTGCAGCAGAAGCAGCAGTCAGTAAAGTTTAATCATTTTAATAAAACATAGATCCCACTGATGTTTGATAAATCCTGCCTTTAAAAAACAGCTCAGTGTGTAAGCTATTCCATTTTAGTTATATTATATGGGATAAGCCATGTATAAACTACTTATTTTTGTCATTCTAGCTCTTCCTTTTTTTTTTTTTTTTTTTTGTGGTACGCGGGCCTCTCACTGTTGCAGCCTCTCCCGCTGTGGAGCACAGGCTCCAGACGTGCAGGCCCAGCGGCCATGGCTCACGGGCCCAGCCACTCCGTGGCACGTGGGATCTTCCCGGGCCGGGGCACGAACCCGTGTCCCCTGCATCGGCAGGCGGACTCTCAACCACTGCGCCACCAGGGAAGCCCTCTAGCCCTTCCTTTTATTTCCCCAGCTAAGGTCATCTACAGTCAGCCATGGGGAGGGCTACTAATATTAGTGCATCAGTCCTGTTCTTGGGGGAGAAAGGAAAGTCGGAAGATGAGCTGCGGTGGTCCTAGCAGGCACCTTCTTCCCTGTGAGAGGCACCCACACAGGGATCAATGCAGATCCTCACCAGTGAGGACTGCGACCTGGCATCTCAGCTTCAGAGGAAGGCCAGCAATTAACTCCCTTGGGTCCGACAAGCATTGGGTCAGTCCTCGGGAAGTAAAGCATCCCTAGGCAAGGAGCATGATGGGTGGTGGCGGCTTAGGGAATGCTGAGAGCTTGTAAGTGCAACTTCTTTGGCCACAATTCCCTGAGGTCAGTTCTCTACTATTCTGACCACTGATAACCCCACGACAGAGAATAGGAAGAAGAAAAGAGGAGAGGAAATGTGTCCTGATGGGACCATCTTGCTGGCGGAGAGGAAGGACAGAATCAAGACGTCTGGGAGAGAGTGGATGGGCACCACCGACTCAGTCTCCCTAAAGTGGAGGGTGAGGGAGAGATAGCCTGTGCTTTGAAACCAGCCCTCACGTATAGGGGACTTTGCATTATTACCTTAATGACTTAAATTAATTACTTAATTACTTAAATACTTAATGACTAAGTATTGCCCTCAGAGGGCAGGTGTGAGGCTCAGTGATTCAGCGGGCATCGGTGCTGGGACAGCTTCTGAAAGCAGCCCAGGGAGCCCCGCAAACTGTCTGGGGGTCCCTGCATTCCTGTGGGCGTGTGCACAGCAACCTGACAGGACAGGCTTCTTTCTGGTGAGTCGAATAAAACACGGGCTTGCACTTTGTATGTCTTCTTTCTTTAGTTCATTTTGGGGCTCATCCACTATTAGATTTTTACAAGTATCCAATCCCACCAAGAGTCTGAGAATCCCTGGTTTTTAACCAGCTCTTTAGTCAGCAGTCACTGTCTTACACAACTGCTCCGTAAAAGCCACGAAATCGCCTTGGGAATGCGCAGCGGGCGAGGTCCCCACTCAGCGTCTCGCCCTTCGACTCATAAAGCAGCTCGCTGGTACAAATAAAGGCATGCCTGTCCCCTGCACAGGTGACCCAAGGTAAGGAGGACGATAAAGCCCACCTTGATGAATTCTTGTGAAGATTAAAGAAGATAATAAAAGTAAAGTGCACAGAGCAGTGCCTGGCCCATGGGAAGCCATATAAATTCTGCTATTCTTGTTATAAACTGGAGCTCTTTGTAAGACTTTTTCTTTTATTTTTCTTCTTTTTCTAAAAAAAATTATTTTATATTGGAGTATAGTTGATTAACAATGTTGTGTTAGTTTCAGGTGTGCAGCAAAGTGATTCACTTATACATATATCTATTCTTTTTCAAATTCTTTTCCCATTTAGGTTATTACAGAATATTGAGCAGCGTTCCCTGTGCAGTACAGTAGGTCCTTGTTGGTCATCTATTTTAAATACAGCAGTGTGTACACGTCAGTCCCAAACTCCCAATCTGTCCCTCCACCCCACCCTAAAATTTGATTTTAAAAAGGATTCTGCTGCTAAAATTCTGCTGAAAATCATTATTAGAATGAATGTTATCAACAGTTCAGCCTAAGTGAATGAGAAGCAGAATAATGAGCCTTTACATGAGTGAGTGTGTGTGTGTGTGTGTGTGTGTGTGTGTGTGTGAATGTGTGCATGTGCATTTCAGGGGATTGGGGGCAGTAGGATTCTAAAAGTTTTCTGAAACACCCCTAGTTTGAAATATGTGCCAATACCTATAAAATATGTCTATGATTTCACATTTTAAAATTCATTCTTAGGCTTTTAAAACGTTTTCACATTTCAGGGTTAGGGTTAAGGTTAGGGTTACTAAAATACATATGTTATGGGAAGTAGCCTTTTAGTCCCTTTTCTATTAAATAAGCCTTTCTAGAAGGCTTGGAGGCCATGTGCAAGGTGATGTGGGAATTCATTAAAGGTAGGTTGGGACCCTGAATGTAGCGACAGAGGGAATGTGTCAATAAGGAAGAATAACGGAAGGCGGCCAGGCTGGGAGCTCTGAAGATCAGCTGCCTCTCCTACATAAGGTAGCCCTACAGGGAGGTCCCTGGATGTCAAGAGCTCTGGCTGTAGGCTCCTGAGCTGAGTTCTATTAGGACACTATTACTAAGAACCTTATTTTTATATAGTTTTAATAGTTGATATAATTATTAGTTAATATTTTTATTAAGTATTATTTGTTAATATTATTTAAATATAATATATTACTATTACTTAATATTAGGTAACTACGTTAAAATTGGTTCACATAGTTATTAATACTTTTCATATATTAATCAATGAAATCAACTTGCATTTTGACACCAAGGGAGCAGCCACTGTCCTCTTTGGCAATTTACTTAAGTATCTTTTGGTTTCAGTTTCCTCACCTGGAAAACAGTTATTCCAATATCTAACTCACAGGATAGTTTTGTGGATGAAATGATATACATGCCTGATATAGTGTGAACTGCCTACATGGCAAAGATTCTTTCTGGTTGATTCTGTTGGACATTTTTAAATGACTTTCTCTTCTGCTACAGAAATAATACACCTGAGGTTAAAAATTAGGAAATATACAAAGGACACGTATAAAAAGTAAGCATCTCCTATAATCCAACATCCAACTTGCCCCATGATTAATTGTTTTGTATATCTTTCCAGCTTTTATTTTTGGTGTGTGTGCTACTTGTTATTGGTATTATTATTTTAGAAAATTGGGAACGGATTGTTTGGAATGTTTTTAAATGATACTTCTCACTTAATAGCTTATAAGTATATATTTCTATGTCATTAAATAGTTTTCTACAACATCTTTTGTAGCGGCTGGATATAATCTTATTGTATGTTCATAACAAAATTTGTTTAAACAGTTAAATTTATTCTAACTTTTAGGTTGTTTGCTTTCTTTTCCTTTCTTTGTTGTTATTGTTACATAAACCTGTCGACAAACACCCTGGCAGCTAAATCTTTGCACCTTTAAAATTACTTTCTAAAGTTAGTATTGCAGGGTGAAAACTATGTCTGTTTCTATGCTTTTTTTTTTTTTTTAAGATGTTGGGGGTAGGAATTTATAAATTAATTAATTTATTTTTGCTGTGTTGTGTCTTCATTTCTGTGCGAGGGCTTTCTCTAGCTGTGGCAAGAGGGGGCCACTCTTCATCGCGGTGCGCAGGCCTCTCACTATCGCAGCCTCTCGTGTTGCAGAGCACAGGCTCCAGACGCTCAGGCTCAGTAGTTGTGGCTCACGGGCCTAGTTGCTCCACCGCATGTGGGATCCTCCCAGACCAGGGCTCGAACCCATGTCCCCTGCATTAGCAGGCAGATTCTCAACCACTCTGCCACCAGGGAAGCCCTCTATGCTTTTTGATGACTATTATAAATGGCCATTAAAGTTAGTATTGCAGGGTGAAAACTATGTCTGTTTCTATGCTTTTTGATGACTACTATAAATGGCCATTAAAGTTAGTATTGCAGGGTACAAACTGTCTGTTTCTATGCTTCTTGATGACTGTTATAAATGGCCATTAAAGTCAGCATTGCAGGGTGCAAACTGTGTCTACTTCTATGCTTTTGGATGACTGCTATAAATGGCCATTAGGAAGAGTATATCACTGTTTACCTCCTGCATCAGTGCCTGCGGATGCTCCTTCACATCCACTGTCAACCTCAGGTGTCATATATGATGGGGTTTGAGAGTAAAAATGCAGACATCATGCACATCCACAAACGGCTTTCCCAATGTTCCTTCCAATCTATTAAGAGGGAAGCCAGGATGTCTCCAGGCTCCTCTGGGACCCCTAAACTCATGAGTTAATAATGTCGTTTCTGTACAGACAGTACATGAGCATGAGGGGCTTCCTTGGCAAAGCCCATCATAATCCTCTTTCTGAGGACTTATTATTGGAACAATAGTAGCCTACTGACTAAGTCTGACCTAGATTTTGAAAAGTCTACCGTGTGCTTTTTCAGAATCGTTGAAGGTGGAGGAAATGTTCTTTTTTGCCATTTTGGGTTTCTAATGATTTGCTTCTTCTGAAAATAAGGTATCATGTGCAGACTTACTTAAATGAAATTCAGGTTGATGACCTTATTGCTGTTAGGGGGGCCAAGGACGGTGAGCTGTTCAACCCAAAAATATTGGATAGAGAGATTTTCTTAAAAAGATGATTTGCCAGCTATACTTTCCTTTCCTATGAAGATGCATGTTTCCTGTAAGTTGTTAAAGTGCCTTATGAATGCAGCATGGGGATGGTTTGGAGGCTTGTCCTCCCTCCAGGGGCTGATGGACCATGTGTGTGCTAATACCATCCATCCAAGGAGGAAGAGCCAGACCACACAGGTAGTTCGAATCATTCTCTAAAGAATGGGGTTCCAAACTGCCCACAGTGAGGTCACAGCCAATAAACCCTCATCATGAATCCCATCCCTCATTTTTCACATAACTGAAATAGAAAAGATGGTGTCCAATCCTCCCTGGGGTTCACAATAATGCCTAACATGAAGGCCAGGACCCCGTGGATATGGGACGAAGCTTATGCCATCCTCTCTTCCTGAGTCTGTGGGGACATTGCTATGGACTCCGGTTAGCTGTCATGGCTTAAAGGAACACCAGACGCCCCTACTCTCTGTACACAGAGCTGTGAGCGTCCCAGGAAATTGAAATGATGAGATGGGAAAAAGGATCAAAGCCTAATATCAAAGGGAGAAAGAAAGGCAGTTTCCTTTATCACCAGAGCTAATGGAGTTTTAAAAAATTGGTAGAAAAATTTTAAAATATACATATTAAATGACCAATTTCAGGGCCTGGAATATGTGACACAAACAAAATGGGAAGAACCTATGCTACCTTTAGACGATTATTCAGAAAATGGAAAGGAGAGTATCAAAATCATTTTTTTTCCACAAACAATTCATGGAAGAAAGAAGTTATTAAGCAGTAAATAATTGATTTAACTCCTTTCATTTAAATGACTGATGTGTTAGTAAGTTTTGAAATTTCAATCTAGGCCCTTAGTAAGGGTCAGTTAGTAAGGAGAATTTGAAGATACAATTACTGGACAGCATTTGCAGCCAAAGGAGAGGGAGAAATATGAACTGTGGTCCCTGTCATCACAGAGTCAGGAAGCTAACGCTAATTCACTGGAACAATTAGCAAAATCTGTAAGCAACAATTCAGTGACATACAATCGAATGCTACATGCTGGGATACATTCTATAAAATGTAGCATTAAGATAAACTGGTGCAGCCACTATGGAAAACAGTATGGAGGCTCCTCAGAAAACTAAAAATAGAGTTACTATATGATCCAGCAATCCCACTCCTGGGCATACACCCAGAGAAAACTATAATTCAAAAAGATACATGTTCCCCTATCACAGCACTATGCTCAACAGCCAAGACATGGAAGCAACCTAAATGCCCATCGACAGATGCATGGATAAAGAAGATGTGGTACATATACACAATGGAATATTATTCAGCCGTAAAGAAAAATGAAATAATGCCATTTGCAGCAACATGGATACAACTAGAGATTATCATACTAAGTGAAGTAAGTCAGACAGAGAAAGACAAATATCATATGATATCACTTATATGTGGAATCTAAACTATGACACAAATGAACTTATCTATGAAAAAGAAACAGACACAGACATAGAGAACAGACTTGTGGTTGCAAAGGTGCGGGGAGGGATGGAGTGGGAGTTTGGGGTCAGCAGATGCAAACTAGTATATACAGAAGGGATAAACAACAAGGTCCTATGACATAGCGCAGGGAACTATATTCAATATCCTGTGAGAAATCATAATGGAAAAGAATATGAAAAAGAATATATATATATGTATAACTGGATCACTTTGCTATAAAGCAGAAATTAACACAACATTGTAAATCAGCTATACTTCAATAAAAAAAAATTAAAATGTAGCATTAAGAGAATAAAGGCACGAGTCACCCGTGAGAGCCTCAAAATGCCATTGAAAGTTTCCACATGTGGTCTAATCGGTGCCCGTTGGCTGCGACTTTCTGCTGAAGCCTGGCAATTTTTACTCGGTCAGGACATACTCAGATATGGAATCTGAAGAAGAAAAGTCAAGTCTACAACAGATGAGGTGCAGGCCATGCCATTCAATACGTAACAGCATACAGGAAAACAACAAAAGCAATAATAACAAGGGAGATGTTCTTACCGGCAGGAAAAACAAATTTTGCGCACGCAGCATTGCTACCTGACTGTATAAGGCAGGAAGACTTGTGTTTGACGCATTGGCAGTTGGAAGAATTGTCTCCTCTGACTCGCTCAGGAAAAACTGCAAGGAAAGTGTTTTTACAATGAATTAGTGCAAAGGAGAGTAAAGAGTTAGCAGGTGGGTGCCAAGTTTATTAATGACGTGTTTTGTCACCTCTGTGAGCAGGATTGTGTGGGCAACTCAGCATCTTTACTTCCGGGGCTAATCCCTTCATCTTCTCTTTGAGGCTTTCAGAATTTCTATTGAATAAGTAAATAACTCTTGTTGTGCTCTGCACTTCATAGTGAATTCCAGAACTCCCGAGTTGACGTTAAAGACAACAGAAGCACCTTGTTAAATATAAATTTTAAAATGAACCAAGGACAGGGCAGAGGGTTTGGTTAGAATTATGACCTGACATCACAACCCTCACATTTTCAATTCTGCAGCAGGAGATCGGAGTCTTCACAATGTGTTTTTGCAGGATCTTCACCATCGTGGCTCAAACGTTAAATGAGTCAATGCAGTTATATGAGTTTTTTTTTTTTATATTAAGAAAATAATTTTATGGGAAAAATGCAGTAACTGGCATTGTCTCTATTATTTGTGAGTGCTTGGCATCTCAGGATCACGAGGGATTGAATTTGGAAAGGAAGGATGCTCTTAGGACTATTGGAAAGGGGGTCCTGATTTCAAAAGGAAAGAAGTCATCCTGAGAAAATAAAAATGATTAGCTCTTATGTAATGGTCACCAATACCAGCACCCAGAAGGAAAGTGTCACTCCCTCGCTCTCCTTCTCTGTCTCTATCTCTGTTTCTCTCCCTTTCTGTCTCTTTCCTAGACGAGCTGCAGCACAAACTGTTAGGTAACCAAGGATCAGTTACTTTCCATACCACGGCTGCGGGTCAGAGAAGTGTTCAGTGAAGGTAAACTAGAGAATCACTCAGGCCAGTTTCCCTTATGAAAGAGATTCATCCCATCCATGAAACTAGGCTAGGTCTTCGGCACAGGGCTAACCATCTATATTCCATCTATATAATCTAATTGGTAATTAGATTACCAATTAACTACTAGTTAACCACGGCTAACTCCTTGTCTATGTGGCTCACAAAGCTGGACTATTTATAATATTCTCTGGGAAGTTTCTCGGAGAAGTTGCAAAATGGTGTGAGGCATCACATGACGACACTGCCAAAATGTCAGACAAAAAAAGGCAGAGGATTTGAGCTTCTCAGACATGGTTCTAAACAGTCAGCTGGAAACTAAAATGGAACAAAACACACAGGCTTTTTGCAATTTGCTACCCGAAACCCTCTATCTGAAAAAAAATGTCTGGATAACTGGCTGTTTTTTTCCACTTTTTATTGGGGTGTTTGGTGAACATCAGGTATTTTAAATGTCCTGGTAAAGTCTCACAATTCATTTTAAATAAACCTGACCTGGACATTTCGTCATTTATATTAGTGTGTAATGAGAGTTAAAGGAACACCATCCCTGTTGACCCCAGCTCTTGTAAGGGCTGTGAAAATTCAGCCTCGGGATAAACATTAGGGACTAAAAATCCATGCGGAGGGTCAGTGTGTAAGGGTCCATCCACACAGTCAGTGGCAGAGGGAGCTCGTGGGTGGCCTCAGCCCTCACATCATCCCTAAGGCTTCTCTCCTCTCTGAGGTAAAGAGAGTGATGGTGGTGATGATAGAAAAGTAGTTAATAAGGGCTGTTTGCCACTGGCTGGAAAAATCCAGGGCAAACTGAGAGGTTCCCCCGCTGTGGAGGGACTGGGCATCAAAGGGAAAATGAGAACCTTAAAAACATTATTGGAAGTGAAATAAACCACACACAAAAAAGACAAATATCATGTAATCTCACATAGACGAGGTATTCTAGAATAGGTAAGTTTATCATAACAGAAAGCAGAGTAGAGGTTACCAGAGGCCAGGGAAGTGGGGAGTTATTGTTCATGGGTACAGAGTCTGAGATGATGAACAAGTTCTGGAAATAGATAGTGGTGATGGTTTGCATAATACTGCAAAGGTACTGAATGCCCCTGAATTGTACACTTAAAAATGGTTAAAACGATAAACTTTATGTTGTATATATTTTCCCCAAAGGAAAAATAACAAACATTGAAAACAGAAAAAAAAAAAAAAAGAGGGAAGAAAGGTTTTGCCTTGTCTCTAAAAGAATGCTTCAAAATCACAGGAGCTACAGAAGAGGATATGAATGTGCTGTGACTTTAGAAAGATGAAGTTTCCTGACAGAGAATTATCCTCCCAGTGACTTAAGCGCAGCTTGCTCATGAAGGCAGCCCCTCGCCTAACTCCCACACAAAAGAGCTGCTCTTCCCTGGAATGTGATGAGTCCAGCACCTGGATTAGCCTCATGGGTTAATCACTGCTAAGAAAGAGCAAAACTACAACGTGGGGATAGGGCTCAGTTAGTCTAGGAACTGTATTCTTAGAAGAAGTACCAAGATAAGTTTAAAAGCTATACAGGTACTACATTAAATAGAAACCTCTCCTGGATGGAGGTTTGAAGTGGGGCTAGGAGAAAAGGCACAGAAACCCCGCTAGGAGCATTCGACCGCGTGCAGGTAAAGACTGTACCCACATCCCCAGCAGGGGGGGCCATCTTCCCAGAATGTGAGTGAGGGACCTGGAGCCCACTTCCCTGGCGTGGCACCCCAAAGATGCTCAATTCTACCAGCCCAGGTCTCAGCGCTGCACTGGCACCCCCTGGTGATGTGAGTGACCCAAGGGACTTCACAGCACCGTGCAGTGTGGCTGGGGACACAGGACCCTGTGTCTGCCTTATGCAGTCAAAATGCAGGAGGTCGGAGATCCGAATAGCTGGAGAGCATTTCTCTGTAAATCATCAGATGCGTTCAAAGGTGGCACCCTGATGGACCAGTCCTTCCCCTTCTGTGATGAATAAGAAATGACAAGAAAGCTCAAGATCTAGGGAAAGCGATTTCCTTTGTCTACCTAATGCTGCATTTCATACTGTTTTGTGATGTTTCTTTGAAATAAATACAAGGAGAACATCTGCATGGGAGGGAACCACTAATTTCACCAGGTATCAGGAAAAATAATGGACAGAAACAAATTAATTTAGCTTGTTCCTTGTCCTGCAGCCCCTGATACCAAGGGGCAGCTCAGTGCGTGGAGCCTTATTTCATTCTTTCTCAAAGCTCACCCATCATACTTTTAATGTGTCTTCCATAGACTTCTCGACCTCACTGGGCAATGCACTTCCTTCTTTCTGAGGAAGGAAAATGACATTGGAAGTGTGTTTCCGGTACAGAAGATATATTTCTTCTCTCCAAAGGGATTGCAGTTACTGTAAAAATATCTACTCCTAAATGCTGAGCTCATGCAACATTTATAGACAGTGATTGAACTGCCCGTCAATCACTAATTATCCTAGGAGAAATACAACCAGCTTCGAATAAGATTTGTTTCCCATTTCGAGTCTGTCTTTTAAAAACTAGGTGATAAATCCTGGCTTTATAAGGTCAAATTGGATTTCATGAAATATTTTTTCTTTTTTAAAGGGTTGCCTGCTTACACATTCATTCATTCATTCTCTCACTTAGTAACTACGGAACGGCCCCTCCTTGTATAGAGGGTGCTTTCCCAGGACACGTGAAAAAATAAATAAGTAAAACACCCCTTGCTCTTAGGTGTGTGGATGTTGTGTTACATGTGTCACCGCTCAGGATGTGTGCACAGGTGAGTGCACAGGTAAATGAGCGCACAGGTGAGTGCACAGGTAAATGAGCGCACAGGTGAGTGCACAGGTAAATGAGTACACAGGTGAGTGCACAGGTAAATGGGTGCACAGGTGAGTGCACAGGTAAATGGGTGCACAGGTGAGTGCACAGGTAAATGGGTGCACAAGTGAGTGCACAGGTAAATGAGCACACAGGTGAGTGAACACACTCTTGAGGGTTGAGGAGACGATTATAAGGGCACAGGGGGTCAACACTCGTCAGGGCAACGGAACACACTCGGTGTTTGTTGGAACCGCTCAGAACTCTAGCTACTGCTGTCCTTCAAGTCGTTCTGTTTCTCCCAGCCCCATCCCCTCCTCCTTCACGGTGGAGCTCACTTCTGTCCCAGATGTCTCCCACAGCCTGATTTACTGAGCTCTTCTCAGAGCTTGCTGGCACTTTCTCCTGGACAGCTGGGTCTCAGGGCAGCAGGACTAATACACGCATGCCTGTTACAAAGTCCAGCACGAGGAACCCATTTCAGGAAATGCTCCTGTTTCTCCAGTCTCTCACCACTGCCCTTTGTGTCTCTGTCCATCTTCCTCTGTGGTGATAGATTCATATGCTCATGCAATAGCCACGATACTGCCTGTGCAGGAAACCTAGGGGTCTTAATGGCTAGTGAGATACTTGCTGAAGGGCTCTTCCAGGAAAGGCCCTCTTGTCTAGTCTCCAGTCCCTCATGTCACATTCCTCATCCTGAGGGCTCCCCTGCTCTGGTGACAGCTCTGGGGCCACAGTCACAATATCCTTGGGTCGTCACGCAGACAGCCCTTGGCCCACGGTCTGGGGCCCTCGTGAGCACGTGCCTCAGGTTGACTGCTGCCAACCTCCCCTGGAGCCCTTGCGATCTGAAGTCCCTCCTGAGCAGGGTATTCTTGAGGGAATTACCTGTCCAGACAGGGCACCATTTCCCAGCTCTTCCCCAGTCAGTCCTGATGAAGCCCTTGTTGATAATAAATGATGTCACGGTCTAGGTATGCCTGAGACCTAGAAGAGGAGGCCTCCATCCCTGGAGGGGAGGTCTCATCATCCCTGGAGCAGAAAGACAGCCTCAGATGCCGTGAATGTCCAGGAGGAGGCTGATGAGCCTGGGGAGAAGTCCGGGAGGAGGGGCCAGGATGGTGGAGCTGTCATGGTGAACTTGACACAGCAAGACAGCTCCACATAGGAACACAGGCTGGCCCTGGGGAAGCCCGCTGGCTGCGTGGGCTTGACTGCTGAGCCCTCTCCCCACAACAGCCACCATTAGTTCTAACTGCACAGGGGCAAGTGGGAGCAGCCCCTTCCTGAGCTGACCTCTGAGGCTGAGCAGGTGGGTAGAGGAAGGCAAAGCCATGGTGACACCTCTCACTGGCCTGTGCCTGGGAAGACCTACAGTAGGGCCCGACCTCATGTCCTTTCTCAGGGGAGCTCCTACAGGGAGCTGGGGCATGTCGTTAAGTGAGGTGGGAGAAGCCAGCTCACTTGTCCTCCAGTTAGGCACACGGGAGGACACTCAGGAATCCATCCCCAACCTCCTGATGGGCAGGAAGTGGGAGGAAGGAGGGCAAGCTAAGGCTTCTCTGCCACCTCCTTTCCAGGTGCCCTTAAGATGGACTTCGAGGCAAAGTGAAGTGGAGGAAGGGGCCCTCCCACCTCTGCAGCTAGCACCTCAGCCCATCCGCCTTCCAGCTGGCATGACCCTCACCTGAATCTCCAGGTGTGTCTGGAGAAACTGTACGACCCATAGTACGACATTGAGGACAAACCCCAAGCAAATATTCAAGGTCCTCACCTACTCCTTCAGCCTTATTTTTTTGCTGCTACTTGGTACAAATTTCTCTCTCTTCTTTGTCCTAGATGCCAAATGCCTCCCTTCCTTCTCATCTTCCGTCCACCATCTGGGGGAACTCCTTCTGCCCATCCTTCAGAATCCTGTCCTGCAGCCTGGCTCCCCTGTCCTCGCCCCCTACACACTTCCATGGTTGGCTCTCAGACACTTTTATAAGTTTTCCCAGCTGTCGGTCTCCTAAACTCCACCGGGAACTCCTGGGGGGCAAACTGTCTTTGGGTTCTGAGGATCTAGTGATGTACCAGGTGCATATCTATGCTCAATATATATTTTTTGCTGAATGAATGCTCATTAGTCTCACCTATGAAAACTATGTCTTTATTACGTAACACATGCGCCTCTTCTCCACAACCTGGTTTTGTGTTTCCGGAAGGCAAGGAGTATACTCATGACACTGTGGTTCCAACACTAGTGAAACACCCAACATAGGAAGGAAATGAACGCCTTATGGTTGATGGTGATGATGTCAGAATAATAATAAAGTTGTGTCTCAATGTGCACTGATTACTTAGGTGTCTATTTTTAGGGCTATACCAGTAATAATATTGATACAGTGAGAGCGACCACTGGTTCAATATTTACCACATACCTCATGCCGCCTTAAGTGTGCTCAGAGCATCGGTTCATGCCTTAAACATCCACCCTGGTCGAGAAGTGTGAGTTCTCACTGAGAACTGAACGAAGTTCTCAGTTTTCTCATGAGAAGTGAAGTGGAGCCTGTGGAAGTGTGTAATGAAAATTCTCCAAAATCGAACAGCTGGTAAGGTGGGAGCTGATGTTTGAAATCAGGCCCTTGAAACCCCAGAGCAGGACACCTTTCCCACTGCGCTCTCCTTAATTTGCTGGTTCTGTTACCCCTGGCTGACCACCCTGCTGACACTTGGTGGCATTTCTGTAGCCGGAGCCAAGACGAGCTAGGAGGTAGGAAACAGCTGGAAGGAGCCTCCCTTCCTCGCGGTGGTTTCCCCAGTCTGCAGCCTTCCCCTTAGCGAAGCCGCTGCTGCAGCGGTTGAGGGCTGAATTTAACAGGCGGCAATTGGTGTCACTGAAAGAGCTGTGGGAAAGGTTTCCAAATCCTGTGAGACAGGCACCGCCTGGCGGGGCCCTGACTCACCATGTTGAACACGGCCATGGTTAGTATGATGGCCGTGGTGATGGCCGTCAGGGAGATCCGAGGCCAGGGGCGCTTGGCGATGATGCCCGACGACTTCAAAAGCCACAGGAGAGAGGCGGACGCTTTTTTGCTGCATTGCTGGGAGGAGAAAGAAAAAGAAAGGCGTTGCTCTTTTATGTATTTTCTCAAGTTTCTCAAGGATGTTTAAAACCACAGGATGCCTCGATACTCTTCACAGATTGAAGAAGTAGACTATGTTGGCATCATTGTTACAAATTAGGAACAAATTAATTACGTTTCTATGACAAATTAGGATGTGCTTGTACGGCCTTTAAAAGAGACCTGAGGGCTTCCCTGGTGGCGCGGTGGTTGAGAGTCCGCCTGCCGATGCAGGGGACACGGGTTCGTGCCCCGGTCCGGGAGGATCCCGCATGCCGTGGAGCGGCTGGGCCCGTGAGCCATGGCCGCTGAGCCTGTGCGTCCGGAGCCTGTGCTCCGCAACGGGAGAGGTCACAACAGTGAGAGGCCGGCGTACAGCAAAAAAAAAAAAAAAAAAGGAGACCTGAAATTATGTTTAAAAATTCTTCTGGTAAAGGAAAAATATGCCAGGTAATTAAACCACTCTGGGGGATGTGTTGGGTCTCAGATCACAGCTGTGAGGAGGTAGGTTTCATAAGTTCAGGTGATTGACACAGAAAGCGATCAACACACAGCTAATCCTAAGAATACAACTGGACCATAAAATAGTTTGGTGCCTGTACCTGTGAAGACAACACCCAGCGTTCTCAGCTGAGGCTTGTGGCGATGGCTCGACCTCATCCCATCCTGCTAGGGCTTCCTCCACGTGGAGAAGCTCTACTTTTAATTATAAAAAATTTTATTTTTGATTGTGTTAAAAAATGTAAAATGGACCCTCTAAACTATTTTTAAGTGCACAGTTCAGTAGTGTTACTGCATCTGCACTGCTGTGTTACAGATCTCTAGAGCTGTTATCTTGCACAACTGAGACTCCACACCCATGAAACAACTCCCCTTTCCCCCGGCAACACTATGCTACTTTCTGTCTCTAAGCCTCTGACCAGTCTAAGTACTCATGTAAGTGGAATCCTGCAGTATTTGTCTTTCTGTGCCTGGCTTACTTCCGCTGGCATAATGTCCTCTGGGTTCATCCACGCTGTAGCCTGTGACAGGACTTCTTTCTTCTTATAAGGCTGAGTAACCGTCTATGTATAGGCCACATTTTGTTTATCCATTCATCTCTGGTTGGACACTGGCATTGGCTACAGTGAATAATGCTGCACTGAGCGGCATTACAGTTTCGAAGAAGCTCTTTTTGTGTGGAAGGAACTGAGGTCTTTATAGAATGACAGCCAGCTTTCCCTGGCCGTCTTCTGTGGGCCAGACTCTGCTCTGTGGGAACTCAGTGATGGGCTAACCTCACTGAGGCCTCGAGGCCACCTTCCTGGGGAAGCAGCACTGTGATGTCCACCTTTGGCCCGGTGGTGAGAGAGCAGAGTAGGGAGAATCCTAACCTGTGGGTAACACAAACCTGGCCAGTGCCGGATATCCCGGTACCCACCGGAGTGGGTATTTACCTATGTTATCTGATCTGACAGGCATTCTTAAGAGTTCTCTAGGGATCTGAATTTTAACTTCACCCAAAAGGGACTGTGGATCCGAGGCCACGTGTCCTGGAACCATTTAAAAAAAGGTATAATTTTGAAAAATTTCAGAAGGAGGGATAAATATACACTTATACACATTTGACTTGCACTAGTAAGTTAATATAAATGATAAAACTGTTGCGACATCAATAAAATTCAAATAGAGAATATTCCTTAATAGCACTAATAAACAGTGCTTTTATTTCTCCACCTCTTTCACATTTTCTTTCTGCTTTATTCTTTAAAGTATTGTTGACGTAAGCACTGCAGTTTGTTAACTGTTGATACAACAATTAAATGAGACTGTGTGATACTGGATGAGAGGTAGTGAGAAAGGTAACCGGCCCTGTGTCTCGGCATCAAGTCCCTATAGCTGCTAAACTTTCCGCAAGTCAATTACCCTCTCTGGCCTCAGTTTCTTCATCTGTAAAATGAGAATAATAGTGCCTGCCTCGAAGTTTAAATGAGCTACGTAAGGTGCCCAGAACAGGACATATGTGTTAACTCTTCTTATATTTGTGAAGAAAACATAATATTTCTCAGAAACATTTTAGTGACTAAAAATCTATTTGCTCTACATCTAGATGAACAAAAAACATTTTTTTCCCTTCCATTCCACTATAGCCTTTTTTTTCCCCTTCAGATCCTGATATAAAGAGATGCAGAACATTTGTCTGCAGCATACATCCCCCACTGATGTAGAATCCCAGGACAGCGTTTAGGGCTCACTCCTTGAGCAGATTCTCCTGGGTCTTTCTCTGGTTTCTCCTACAGTCTGTCTGGGAGAAGGGGGCAGTGCTGCCCTGGATTCCAGGGGCTGCCAGGAGCTGAATCACTGGCTGGCAGCCAGGCTCTGCAGAGCACCTTCCCACCAGCAACTCAGGGGGAGCCAGATTTATGCTGTAAGCTTCTTCCCCAAAGCAGGGTGTGGACGGGGGTTGGTGGTGGCGTTAAGTCTGTTTTCCAGTGAGATGCTCTTTAATGCTGTGAACGTGCAGTATCTTTCAGGGTCACGCGGCTGGAGGACACCCACCTGAAAGTGTACCACTATTGTTCAATGCATGCTACTTGGAATAATATTAACACCACAGACCACAGTCAGATCTGCATTCTGGAGGAGAAGCTATAATAGAGTAAAGAGCAGAGATTCAAATAGAATATCATAGTCATCCAGCTCATATTCCAGTAGGAGATGATGACATTTGGCTGGATTCTGGCAAATTAAGGCAATATTTGTGTATTTGCATCCTAAGTGACTAGGATTAGTGTTTTTATTCAAAAGAAAATTATTAAAATGGATGCTTTTGTGTCTGTACACAGAAATTGTCAATAGATATGATAAACATTTTAAGAGCAGAAAACACAAAACTGCTATTTTAGGAGAATATTTAAATCTAAATATTACATTACAGATTCCATGTCACAGTCAATTAGGTAAAATATGATCTGGTTATTACACAGACATACTATTGAAAGTATGAAATTAAAAAAATTACTGTTTGAATTTTTAGAATAATGCATGGTGATAATATTGCCAAATAGACCATCTAATAGGAATATGTTATATTCTGCTAACAGACTAGTCATTTGCTGAAGCAGATGTGGGCAGACACACGTGAGTTTTTTCTGCTCCCGTGACACGCTGGGCAAAATTACAAACTGGTGGCCCTAGAAACTACTGCCTCTGTGTGCCTACTGTACATGTGGCAGAATGTCCTGGAAATCTGTCCTGTTCCTACTCAGCCCAGCGAACAGCACCCTTCTTGGAACTGCTCACTAAAGATGCGTGGGGCTGGCGTGTGTTGGGCTCAGGACACCGGATTCAGGATGCGGTAGGTTCAATTCCTTCTCCGTTTAGTCTTCCTATGTGACTCCAAGTCTCACCCGTGAAATTGTTTTTAAACCTATCAAGCCAAATACTCATTGTTCTCCAGCTCACGGAGACAGGCAGCCTCCCCTGTCTTTGCATCCTGTCACCAAGTAGAGGCAAAATAAATACAACTGTTCTGAAATATGAAAACTGGTAACACTGCTGGTGGCAAGGATGAGGAAACAGAAGATGATGATGGAGATGGGGACCCTGAACTACAAAGACAGTGCGGGAAGAAGAGGAGGAAGATACAGACCTTAGGGGGAAGAGAAGAAACCAACGATGGGAGGAAAGGAGAAAAAAGACTAAGAAATTAAGATAGAAAGAATCCGATTAAGGAAAAATGGGAACATTGATTCCATTTGTAGCTCTGAATAAAAATTACAACTTGGATCTTAACATGATAATTTAGTTCAGTTTATTCTGTTTTGGGTTAAGTATTCAAACAGAGTCCCTGATGGAAAGATAAAGTTTATCAAAATTTACACCATCCTAATGAGACATTATAAATGATAACATCTCAAAGAATATTGTGGTGTTTATTCAGAAGATGCTATGCATATGAAAATGAGAGCATGCCTGCTCTGTACTCAGGGTAGTCGTTCTATTTGATCTTTGCTTTAATCACTGGCATCGTTTCAGCCAAATCTGTTTCCTCCCTGCCGTGATCATCAGTGAGGCTCACTGTATCCTATGATTGCCTCTTCTTACTTACAGCGAGCTCACTGTAAGTAAGAAATGTTAGAAATCCTTCTAGAAATGCTCTTGGCTGGTAATGTCACATGCATCCACTGATAAATACGGAATTGGTACTAACTGTAGTGGGAGATGTACAAGGAGAAAGAATATAAATTTATATGAAAACCCTATGGTGGGGACTTTGCTGATTGCGCAGTGGTTAATAATCTGCCTGCTAATGCAGGGGACATGGGTTCCATCCCTGGTCTGGTAAGATCCCACATGCTGTGGAGCACCTAAGCCCATGAGTCACAACTACTGAGCCCATGCTCTAGAGCCTGCGAGCTGCAGCTACTGAGCCCATGTGTCACAATTAGTGAAGCCTGAGCGTCTAGAGCCCGTGCTCCGCAACAAAGAGAAGCCACTGCAATGAGAAGCCCACACACTGCAACGAAGACTCAACGCAGCCAGGAAAAAACAAAAACAAAAACAACCTATGGTGGAGTTAGTGCTTGGGATGGTGAGCAGTGTGGGTTGCTAGAAAGGGTGTGGATGAATGTTAATGTTCTTCATCCAGAAGAGGCAGAGATTCTCCATGTAAAAATAAAATGCTCTTCATCTGTGTTTTGGATTTAAAAAAAAGAAAAAACTATCTCCACCAAAAATATTTTCCATTTCTTCCTTCCTCCGTTCCTTTTCTTCTTTTTGAAACTTTTGCACTGGAAACGACTGGTAGTCTCTCTTTCTAAAATTCCTCATAATTTAATGTTATAATTATTAAAGCAGATTGTGTTTGCAGTCTCATTAGTGTTCCTTTTTAAAATAAAACGATGTACCTGAAAAGAAGTAGGTCCTTATATACGTGAAGTTTAATACAATGAGAAACATTTCAGAAGGTTATAAATATATCACAGTGGCTGAGTAACAAATTTTTATTATTAGAACTCATCCTAAAATCTTGCCTAAAAGCTATGGTGAAGTTTATCATATAAAAATACACTTTTGTGTAGTTGTCTAAAGGAACACTTTGCCTTTGCTACTTTGGCATTTTAGTTGGGCAGGGACTATCTTTTTGAATGGCAGCAATAAGTTCTTAAAACATTTAATGTCACAGAGACTGATGTGTCTACTTTAATTATTTAATTGTCCTTGGATTTCCCACAGACTGTTATTTCACCCAATCATATTTTACCAAATCAACCTGTTTCTTTGGTACGCCTTGGCCGAGCCATATTCCTCTGTCATTCATCCACTGTGTGCTCCTCATAGCACTGCCCACATTGTGTCATCTTTGCCGACATGCTTGTCTCTGGCTATGTGGAGACATGGTGGGGGACAGTGGCCTCCTCACGCCCATCTGTGTTTTGTTTTTTTTTTTTTTGGCCACGCTGTGCAGTTTGCGGGACCTTAGTTCCCTGACCAGGGATCAAACCTGGGCCCATGGCAGTGAAAGTGACGAGTCCTTGCCACTGGACCTCCAGGGAACTCCCATAACCCATCTTTGTATTCCCAGAGGCAGCATGGTGTTTGGCAAACAGTCAGAACGTAATAGATGCTCGCTCAATAAGCTCCCTATCCTAACGATGGACCCAAAGAGAAATTCCTATGGGCTGGGAAAAAAGGAGATCACTGCTAGCGGGACTGAGGCTGTGGGACTAGCCTAGGAGTGTCCTGAAACTGGACATTACCTAGGGCTGGGCATTTAATGCCCACAGGGAAAAGATGTTGCCTTGGGTCTGCCAAAGGTGGGCAGCTGGGACCAAGACCTCTGAATAAAACCAGAAGCCTCAGAAGGCTATTCTCTCCATGTGGAGAAGTCTAGAAGAACTCCATACACTAGATCAAGGAAGTACCAATAAACTTCCAATGATAATTCAAACTGTAAATATGGGTGTTGGTTTTGAAATCACATTATCTGCTTCATAATGAGAATTCCAAGATGAGTGGTTATCAATCAGACCAAAAACCAGAGAAAGTCCTTGGGGCTCCAGCTGCAGCAAGAACAACACTGCTTATGAAAAATACTTCACATCGCAGGGTGCAGGGCACGTCCCAGTTGGGAAGGGGACAGTCCCTACTGAATGATCTCATAATAAACAAAAATTATGAACTACATAAGAAGACCTTACAAGGAAGAATAAACAGAAATAACAGATAGTAGAATTAGTATCACAAGATCTGCAATTATTATATTAATCTGAAATAGCCTGTAAAATAAGATTAAATTAATAAAAGATGGATTAGAGTTCATAATGAATAATCAGTTAAGAGAAAGCAACAGGCATATTTTAAAAATGAGCTCCATAGACTCTCTAGAGACAAACATGTAGATATTGAGATTAAATACTCAATAGTTATGCTGAAGAGGGTACAACCTGTACCCTCTTTTAAGAGGGTACAGGAAACAACCTGTAAAACAGCACAGAAATATAAAGAGCTAAAAAGTATGATGTTGAGGCACAGAAGGTACAATAAAAAGGTTCAACATACTTGGAATGAAAGTTTGAGAAAAATAGAACCGAAAGACAGGGAAAGAGGCAAAATACAAGGAAATATGGGATGACAGCTTTGTGGACCTGGAACACAATATGAACTCTGTGGCTGAATTAATGCACTGAGTCGCAACCAGGAAAAATGAAAGTAAACCTATTCCTTAACACAAGGAGTCAGTTGACCAAGACAGACAAAGAAGAAATCCTACAAAAACAATTAGAGAAAAGACATCTACCAAGGAAGAACAATTAGAGTAGATTTCTCCTCAGTACATTAAAATCCAGGAAAATATGGACTCATGTCTTCAAAATGTTAGAAAAATTATTGACTAAATTATTAGTCAGTGAGGAAAAAAGGCTGTTTTTTAATATAAAAGCTGATTGAGTATATTATACACAGGCTTTCATGGAAGGGATTACAAAAGGAATAATCCTATGGAAATATGGACACTGCATCTGGAGGAAGGAATGGCATTCAGAAGAACGGTGAACAAAGAGATTGTTAAACAAGAATAGTGATAACAATGAACAATAAAAATAGTTTAAATTTTAAAAATCTAAACAGCACTAGCATGGATGATGGAAAAGGATGATCAGATTTAGAGATTTAGATCATGGTCCTTGTATTCTTCACAAGAAGATGGAGACAATAATGGACCTTGTTACTCATGTGCATGTTACATATTTTACGTTAACTGCTAAAAGAAAAGACTTGGATAAAGCAACTGCCAAGTCACTAGAGGGAATAAAGGAGAATAAACTCCGTTCGTCCAAGAGAAGGCAGGAGAGGAGGAAAAATAAGCAGAAGCAAAGAACATACATGATGGATAAAAAAAGCAAAATAAGACTAGCAGTAATTATAATACACATAAATGTATTACACTTGTCAGGTAAAAGAAAGAGACTCTTGGATCAGAGAACGTAACATACACTTAGATGTTGTTTACAAGAGACACACCTATATAGCAAGGAAAAGCTGAATAAGAAGATGGGGAAAGGGACACTGGGAAAATACTAACCATGAGAAAGCTGATTATGTTGACATTAGAGAAAATAGACTTCAAGGAAAAAACACTCCTGTGGGTAGAAAGCTTTTTTATCAGCTGGTGTGTGACCTACTTTCCTTCCCCAAGACAATCTCTGTGTTTGTGCTTTCATCTCTGCCTGGAACAACGTTGGTGGGCTGATATCATATTATCTCTGCTATACAAAGCACAAGAAAACCACATTGAGAGAAAAAAATTCTCCTGACATTTTCTAACATTTTCATTTGCTGAATCTGGCATACTCCTTCTAAAATACATTTCATCAAGGAGGTTTTTTTTTTTTTTTTTTTTTTTTGGTGTGTGTGTTATTTATAGTTATATCTCTTGTATTTCTTCCAGAGATGTAAGTCTACTTCAGGTAGTTTAGAAAGTTAAATTTGGCAGTAAGTATGCACTTATTATTATTACTACTACGATGATGACGGCTATTATTATTTTTTATTGCTGAGTGTCATGAAAATACAATCTCTTATTCTACATCTTAGTTTCTACTTAGATAAAATGGATTCTTTGGATTATCAAATAAAATAATATACATTGAATGCACTTTAAAGGGCTCTCACATATGTAAAAACATTTTTGCAAAGTATTATTATTAAGGATGTTTTCTTATTAGAATATTTTTGAGTTTAAATCTGCTTATAAATTAACATTTTTCTTCCATTTTACTGAATGACTCTTAAGATGGAGTTATACCTTGCCCAGAATCCAGTTTTATGGAAACTGGGTCAACAGCTACATATATTGGAAAACTAGACTATGAACTCACTAGGTTCTATGTGAGGTTATCTTGACTGACTTATGTGACTCTGACCAACTGATGCTTAGCAGTCACCAGAGACAACCTCAGGGCCATGATGGCCCCTGACCAACAATGTGGTCATCCCTGCTTAGTTCTGAGCACCTGTCTGCCAGTGACTCTCCGCACACAGCCTAGCACCCTCTGGAACCTGCCTCCAAGGGTTCTAAGGCTTGTTTCCGATGGCTCCAAAACCTACTTGCTCTACACTACAGGGCAAATTCTGTAGCCTCTGTGGGCTTCTGTTTGTTTCATTAATTGAGAATAAGCATTCCCTCCAAGGACTCTTGTGTGGTTAAATGAGCCAGCCTATATAACATGCTTAGCAGAGTAATTTTAATATAATATAACATTTATTATTTCTAAACTGCAGTGAGGTCAGATACAGAACTGTTCATGGGATCTTGCCCGTCATAAGCAGTTTACATTGGTTCTGAAGGTTCTCATCCAAGGACAGGAAACCTTTGCAGATCTTATAGTGATCACATCCCTGATCCTGATCCAAAGCCTCCGTCTCCAACCTCAAGAGATCTGCTTACAACTCCTGCATTATTTTTCACGGAGGGAAACTTTTAAGTATGTAGAAACGGGAACTCATTGAAGCGAATGGCATCTCAAGTCCTGGATTCCTCATCCACAAAATGCGGGGCTGACCAAGGTTATCTCTTGGGGCCCTTTCAGCTCTCAAGTTTACAATTGTGAAATGCTAACCAGTGTCTGTTGTAGAAAGCTAAGCACCTCATAAGGGGACTGATGCACAGGCGGTGAAGGAGGTCTGACAAGTGAGAACACGGGATGATGGTCCAGGATGCAGGCAAGCCAGGAGCTTGCCAGAACTGGGAGCAGGGATGCGGTGACTGCGAGCTGAATTCAGAGCGGTGAGCTTGGGGGAAGTCAAGTCGGGGCGAGGGTGGGTGTGGGATGTTCTCTGAGCAGTGGTGCCAGGACGTTGCCTTTAAGGTAACCGACATTAAATATTTATCTTGTGTTTCAGGTGCCTGAAATACTCAATGAAAAAAACAGGGCTGAGGTGAACTCACTGATGATTTTTTTTCACCTGAAAGAATACCAATCAGAATAGAAAATAGGAAACCCAAACAGCTGGCACTAGGGAAGACAGTGGTGGAAAAGGAGGGCTCTTCAGAATTAGTTTATGAAGGTTAGGAGATTATTTCCAAAGGAGAAGTCAGCCCGAAGCACGTCAGAGTCAAGGAATCACGGTGCGTGAGAAGGAATTTCAGTGCAGTGAGATGAGGGCCAGGGACCACAATTCAGTCCTTCGTACATTCATTTACACACAGAGCCCATCCCCATGCCAGGGCATCTGGAGAAAGAAGGATGAACACGGGCTCTCAGGGCACATAACTCTGCCTGAGGATGAATGGGGGAGGGTTGGTGAGACAAGGGAGGTGCTCCATGGAGCCCGATGAGTGGAGAAAGGAAAAAGAACCTCATGGAAATCAGAGAAGTCCAGTAGTGCTTACTTAGCATATGCTCTTACAAACTCGTTTATGAAGTTGGCATTCTGCTGGATTCCCTGGGAGATAGAAAGCAAGTGTAGGAAACAACCCTGGCCTTAAGGAACCTACTATATACAAGGAGAAACAGCAGTCACACTCACCAAAAAGTAAAAAAAAAATGGGGGTCAGAGAGATGTTATATGATCGAGTGTTAAATTACATGGTGCAGATCCTGAGTCCCATGGTGCTCAAAGAAGGACACATCACAAGGGCTGGTGATGCTCCTGAGAAAGTTTCTAGGAAGGCGAGCAGGTGCAGAGCCCACCCCCATGGGCAAGAACTAAGAAGTGGGCAATGGCGGGGAGGGGAGGGCCAGCACTGCTGGGAGAGCCTCGGGGAAGGTGTGGGCTAGGGTGACCGGAGGGAGAGGAGAGGCCGGGCTTCCCACAGCAATCATGATTATAACAAACACATACCCTGGCAGTTTTCTCTGAATGTGTCACTGAACACATATCTTTTTAATCAATGGGAAAAATATTGCATTTCCTTATCACTCTTATTTTCTGCCCACTTTGATGTTTCTCTACCTTTTTATCACACCCAGCAGAACAATGACCCATCGATTGTATCTACTGTGTTGCACTTTTTGTGCAACAGAGGATAATAAAGGTAAAGGTCTTGGAGGAAAAATATCTGTCAGGCCTACCTTTTCTCAACCTCCTTCACAGATGTATTTTAATTTCTTTCTTCATACGGAGAATTTAATACCGATATTAGAATTGATACTGCCTTTGGCATTTAAGTTTTCAGAAGGTGAACATCAGTTAATAGAAGATGAGTCTGGGATATTCAGCATTCTTTCATAAACTCAGTATTTAATCCCTAAGTAAGTGCAAATCAAAATAAAACCTCATACTTCTCTATGACCACTGTGGAATTTTTGTGATATACATAAGTTTCTTTTCTTCTTCAATTTAAATTTGCTGTTTGTAGAGTGACACAAGTATTACATTAAATGTCACATGTAAGAACTAAATTTTTTTTTAAAGAGACAGAAGCAAGCATTTATCATTTTGATCTTTGTTCAAAACACTATGAGAACTCATATTAATTTTTAAAAAGTTAATGCTGTTGTTTGTTGCCTAAAAATGGGTTTGTCTTAAGTGCTCTAAGAATAGGCACTCTAAAATATGCAGTGATGGAAAATAATGCTAGCTGTTTGTTGAAAATCTGTTGGTATCCTGCTAGGTCCTTACCATTTAACATCTCCAATCATCCCGAGAAGCTGTGAGGATGGTTGATGTCCAATTTCCATGTGAGGAAACTGTGGCTTGGAAAAGACTTAACCAAAGTCTCAAAGGTGATATATGCAGTTTTTGACCGAATTTGGAGGGTAGACTAGAAAGCACACTTAAAGCCTTCTGCATGACTATGTTTGATGTTGAAAGATTAAAAAAAAAAATCCTTTCAGAATGTTTTAAAGAGTGAAAAGAACCTATTACTGGAATGAGAAGAATTCCTCTTTGAATTTTACCAGGATTACATCTGGACCAAGCATCACAGCTGGCCTCTGGGGGCAGACTCATTCACAGATCCTATTGATTCAAGCTTAGAAAGACCAGATGTCTTCAAGTTTGGTCTTCCTGACCACTTTGGCAAAGTACAGGCTTCCTGTGAGGAGGAGATTAAACACTAGTTCATTTGCAGTCTTGAACTTTTCTCTCTGAGACAACACAGAGTTAAGAACTTCCTAGTATCTGGTGTGTGGGTGTCAGAGTCTTGGGAAGCCCTCGGGGAGTGGTAGGAAACAGAAGCCAGGAATGTTGGACCTTGAACACCTTGAGGCACCACTGGCAGGTACAGGAGGGACCAAAAGCCACGAAAGGTTCAACAGTGAGGTCAGATTATACCAAGGCTGAGAGGGGAGACGTTATATAAGAGCAAAGCATTCCCACCAAGGCAGCAAAGTTGCTCAGGAGATTCTTTCTCCCTCCTCTGGCTCTGTTTCTTTCCTACAGCAACTTAGAGAGTGGAAAGAAATGTCAGTTTGAAACCCTAAATATACACTATATTCCCGCCACCCCCAAGACTGGATTCCTTGGAACAGAAAAGAGAAGAATGGCTACTTAGACACAGTGGTAGAATATGCTTTAATTAGAACAGGGTTTGGATTTCCAATGGAACCACAAATGACCGTTCCTCTTCTGAAAACCTGAGAAACAGCTGCAGAAGTCTTTTGGGAGACAGGAAGAGAAAGGGTGGAGTCTGTGTGCTTTTCCACCCAAGGAAAATCTGAACATAGAAAGTCAGGCTCCCTTGCATGTTAAGAATTCCTTGTATCTTAGAACTTGACAAGGATTCCCGTGGTCAACAGTTACTCAATTTTCACTACAACCTACAAGGTCTTCAGGGGATTTTTAAGAGACTCAAGATACCATGTGTGCATTCGAGGAAATCAGAAACAACAGTTTCACTTTTGGAAGAGTTTCCAATCCAATTGGAAACATCTAAACTATGATTTAGCAAACAAAACCCACAAAAGTTTGCAAAGGTACAAGGCAGAGGAGGCAGTGTCTACTGTCCAGAGGTAGGGACATGCTTTGGAATCTCAACCCTTTTTGGCCGAGTGATTTCACATAACCAACTAGAATGCACCCAATGCTTGGAGTCTGGTTCATAGTGGCCTCTCCTGTTTCAACTCACCTCGGATGAACAAAATGAAACCTTGACTGTCTTTTGGCACTCCTATCTCATTGTTGGCTTTTTTTTTTTTTTTGCTGTACGCGGGCCTCTCACCGTTGTGGCCTCTCCCATTGTGGAGTGCAGGATTGGGACGTGCAGGCTCAGTGGCCATGGCTCACGGGCCCAGCTGCTCCGCGGCACGTGGGATCCTCCCGGACCGGGGCACGAACCCGTGTCCCCTGCATCGGCAGGCGGACTCTCAACCACTGCGCCACCAGGGAAGCCCTCATTGTTGGCTTTCTTAGGGTGCTCTCATGGAGCTAGGGCCACCCAGCAACACTTGCTTTAGACTCAAGAATACAGTGAGATTTAATTCTTATATCCTGAACTATCATTTAAACCATAAGTGCTGACAATGACTAGTTTTAAATTAAAATACTAAGAGATATTTTTACATTTGCTATTTTCATATTTTCCAAAACTTTATACCTTAAAAGTTCACATTAAAGACACATTTGGTTTACATTTTAATTCTCCCGGTCACTAAAAGCCTCCTATTAACACTAGTATTTGCTGCTATAAATACTCTGAAAACTTAGAGGAGATAAAAAAATGTTGACAGAAACAAATAAACATAAATACAATTTTATAGCATGATAGCCAACATTTCAAGTAACCTTCAGATTAGTGTCTTGGCTGTGCATGGGCTGCCTCAGTTTATACTCTGGGCTGTTGACATGAAGCGTCCATATTTCTCTACTTGGATGTATATCTCCTAAAACAGTAAATCAACAAGTTCCCTGTCTTGAGGAAGAAATCAGTTTTCATTCAATGAGCACACTTTTCAAAGAAGTTCCATATTTGAAGTACCTACCAAAAGCTGTCCAGCAAAGCAGACGAAAAGGATAAAGGCAAGCGAGAGAAATGCAGCTCCAAAGGAAATCCCGAGAATGGACGTTCTACCAGGAGACAAAAAGGAACAGGTTAGTGTGGGGATAGCTTCGATTTTTCTGGAAAGCCATCATGAATACTTTTGGATTAATTAGGGTTTCATTAAATGAGGACTTCAAACCTCCCTAATTTCTTGAGAAATGAAAATGGAGCTAAAAACAAACCAAAGATACGTCCATAGAAAAACATCTATGGTTGTGTCTGATCAACTTGCTATGACCCATTAAAACTGCCCTACAATCATCAGTTCTTCATTAAGGAAAAACCATCTTTTTATGACTTGCCTCTGCAACCAGCCCTCTCATGCCCACACCTGATCACGTCCATCTCAGTGCCCTTTTCCCTTCTGTTGATGGCAGCTGCTACCTCCAGGAGAGCCTCATCTGGTTTGCTTGGAAACACTGAGTCCTCATCCTCCCCAGGACAATCCAACCAGATACAATTTCCTTCAAGACTGATGCAGCTAAATGTTTACTGAGGTTGCCCAAAGATTTCACAGGCCGTGACCTTTACAATCTTGCATGAGCCAATGAACACACAAGCTTCCTGTGATCATGTGAAAAATGTGCCCACTGAGTTACAGGTTCTGCCACCGACAGGTTACAGTTAGATAAATGTGGCCATAAGAATTGTATGCATTTCCGAGAGGTCCTTTAAATAATTAAAAAATTCAAGGCCTCTTAAAACGTCATGTAATCCAAAGGAAGCAGTGTTTGGGGTATTAAAAAAGATGAGCCATAATGAATAATTGGATGAAATTCAGATGCAGCATCCAAAGAGAGGTCAGTGATACCTGAAGCCACAATGGAAGCTCTTGCTAATGAGGTTGGCTAGAGATACCGAAGAGACAGAAAAACTGGCACTGAGAAGAGTACGGGCACTCTGAAAGTAAATCCACTGAAAGGAAGACTCAGATGCAAACCAGCAACAAGCTGAAATGCCCAGTGAGTGCACAGCTGTGAGCCCCTCGGGGAGGGAAAAGAGGCAAGTAATCAGTGAACTGAGTAATCCCCTCAAGCCATCAGGATGGGAAGGGTCCGCTCAGCTCAGACTCAGACACCTACTCTATCTTGAGAGATGATTACACATCAAGCAAGATCTACAAAACCTGGACTTCAAACCACTATGCACTTGAACCTGACCTAATGATATATTTATGAGGTACTGAGTTAGCTCCTAGACGTGGTGCACAATGCTTTCAAATACCTGGCCTGATAATGACATTTGTTCACATCTTATGAGTAACAATAAGTGTCTGCTAGGAAGGTGTATATATACCAAATACACCTGTTTGTTGACTAGTCTCATGGCCAGGCCCATGCTGGGCTGGAATGGTGCAAAGACGAGTACAATGTCATCCCTGTTTTGAGTGGTTCACAGCCTAGGAAAGGGAAGCGCCGTATGCCTCCTTATTTCCCTATCCCAAACACCCCTTTTTTTCAGACATCACTCCTTAGAAGCCAAAATCTCAGCATCTCCCCATCACAGACTCTCAGAGCTTCCTATTAGCCAGGCAGTGTGGAGGGAGGGAGTGTACGGAGGGCTCTCGTTACTCCTGTGACCCAGGAGAGACACAGGAACTCATCTGCTAAACTCCCATTTGCCGTCTTTCTCATGCATCTTTATAAGAGAGCTCTGATGGGTTTTCTTTGACTCTGTGCTCTCTTGGTTCCTTGTTGGTGTCAAGGTGATGCCAGCTGCATAAGGTTGACTTCAGAAACATTATAGCTTTCTCTTAGGTCTGAAACTGTTTATTTTTTATTTTTTGGACACACCTTGCGGCTTGCAGGATCTTAGTTCGAACCTGTGCCCCCTGCAGTGAAAGTGCGGAGTCCTAACCACTGGACCGCCAGGGAATTCAGGTCTGAAACTGCTTAAATACGACTGATCTCTTCTTGAAGGTTTGGTAAGTCTCAGCTATAAAACCATCTGGTGATAGTGAGGGTGATGGTGATGGGGTGATGACATGATAATATGATGACAGGATATTGACTATGTATGTGTCAAGCACTGTTTTAAAGGCTTTATATGTATGTGTAATCCTGGACAGCAGTTATTGTTATTACCTCATTTTACCAAAGAGAAACAGATGCCCAGAGAAGTTGAGAAACTTGCCTAAAGTTACACCCCTACCAAGTGGTACAGTCAGGGTGCACACAGTTGATTAGTTTTCTAATCCACATAGTTGTATTCCTGACCCCCTCTCTGTTTTTAGAGTAGACATGTCACATTTCTGTCATGTTTACTGGTTCAACTTTCCCGGAAAATTATCCATTTCATTAGATTTTTGAATATGAAATAATCTCCTCAATATTCTCTTATAATTTTAGAAGTAGCCATATTTGAAGCGATTTCTTCTTGTCCTTAAGGTTATTTTTCTTATTCTCTCTAGATCAAACTTTTGAAGCTTTGCATGTTTGTTGAACTTCTCAAAGAATGAACTTTTGGTTTATAATTAAGGTCTATGCTTTCTGATCATTTTCTATGTTATTGGTTTCTGATTTAACATAAAAAAACCCTTCCTCCTTCTTTATTTAAACTTTCATTGTTCTTTTTTCTTGATTGTCATTTACTGCCAATATTTTGTATTTTCTAATAAATGCATTTAAGGACATAAATATTCCTGTAATTACTGCTTTAGCCAAATCCCACAGTTTTTGATTTATACTACTCATTGCCATTATTTTCTAAAAAGCCTATAATTTCAATTTCCATTTCCTTTTAATACAAGAGTAATTCCACAAGGAGCTTATTTTTGGTCTGTCCTTGTTATTTCTAATTTCATTAGGTTTGATCAGAGACTGTGGTCTCTGTTATTTCTACTTTGACAATTTCTTTTTCTTCTGTGATGTGATAAATACGTTCTATTTCTATTATGTCTTATGAATGTCTAAAAATGATATGTATTTATATTCTCTTTTTGCTGGAAACAAAGCATGTTCTTTCAATATATCTATTGTCAGAGCCTGATGAGTTAGTTAGATCCCCAGTGGGCTGACTTACTGTCTCAATTTGGTCTGTCAATTTTAGAATGTATTAATATTTCCAACTAAGATTGTGGGTTTGTAAATACATCTGAACATTTTAATAGTGTCTGTTTATTTCAGAGAGATGCTGGAGTGCATAAAGATTTATGATTCTTAACTTTTCTTGGTGACTGTACTGTAATATGTCTCTTTTTTCATGCTAAATGCCTTTCACTTGAACTCTATATTGTCAGAAATTTATATTATTGCAGCTTTCCTATTTCTTGTAAGCTGGTTCCTGAAATAACTCTTTTCCATCCTTTATTTCCAACATTTCTCTATCTTTTAATTTTAGCTAGATCTTTTAAAGGTGGCACAGAAGTGGCCTTTGGCTTGTAGCCTCAATCTTTGAGTGTCTTTCCAAGAACAGGACACTTTCATCCATTCACAATTATGAAATTTGTTAGTATTTGACCAGTTCTTTCTATCTTATTTTCTTAAAATGTTTGGTAAAATTCACACAGAAATCACTTGAGTAAAAAAAAAAAAATTAATACAGTTAATAGATAAATACCCATTTAAATTTTGATTACATGCACATCAGTTTTGATAAGTTGTATATTGAATGAATTTTCGCATTTTATCTAAATTGTAGATATTTTTGGCCTTGAGTAGTTCATAACGTTCCATATTTATCTTGTTAAAGTCTGTAGGATCTGTAGTAAATCCCACTTTATTCCTTATATTATTAGCTTGGGTGGTTTGTGATTACTTTTCTTTTCTTCTTGATCAGTCTTGCTAGTGGTTAGGCATTTAAAATAAATTTTAAAGAACCAACTTTTAGCCAAAAGTTGGTTGCTTTTTCTGTTGGTTGTTTTCTGTTTTACTGATTTCTTCTTTAGTATATATTCCCTTCTAGTCACTGGATTTGTTCATCTTTTTCTGGTTTCCTATGTTGGAAATGTAAACAACTGACTTTAACTTTCTTTTATTTCACATATAAGTGTTTTAAAGCTCTCTAAATCCTCTCTAAATTAGTGTTATAGAAACAGTCCACACATTTTACTTTGATATACCAAACATTTTCTACTTTGTCTTGATTTTTTAATTTGACTCATAGGTTATTCAGAAGTATATAGTTTAACATTGAAATAGCTGGGATTATTTTTAGATATTCTATTGTTTTCAATTTCTAAGTTGGCGTTGGTATAGTTAGGTATGTCTGTAAGTTTTTCATCTTTTCATATTTATTTCAATCTTTTCAAATTTGTTGAGATGATTTTATTTTATATCTTGGTCAATGTTCCATGTACAGTTTAAAATAACATGTATTTTACTGTTGGACTTAGTGTTCTATGAATGCCAATTCATAGGTTGACAATCTTGCTCAGCTTTTCAATATCCTTATATATAGTAAGATATAAAAGGGATACTAAATATCTAAATCTGATTATTGATTTGTCTAATTCTCTCTTTTTTTTTCAGGTTTTTTCCTTTCAAGTATTTTATAGCTGTGTTTTAAGTATACGCCATTTAATGATTTTATGTTTTCTGACAAACTGAACTTTTCCTCAATTTTCAATTGTTGCTCTTTATCTCTGTTAACACTTCTTGCCTTCATGTCTACTTTGTCTGATATCAACATATGTACAGTAACTTTCTTATGCTTACTGTTTATATGATCTCTATTTTCCATCTTTTTAACTCTAACCTAACTTCCTTCTGTATTTAAAGAGCATCTCTTGTAGACAGTACGTGGCTTTGTCATGCTTTTATTTGGAGTGTTTAGTCCTTATACATTTAATAATAAACCTATCATATTACCATCTCTTGTCTATTGTCCTACTGCTTGGCTTGTATGGTGTGGTCCATTATATTTGTCGATATTCTTTATTTTAAATCTGCCATTTTACTATTTGTTCTCTATTTGTCTCGTGTCTTTTTGGTTCTGTTTCTCCCTTTTTGCCATTTTTCATTAATCTAATATTTTCATAGGACTTTTAATTTCTTCTATTGATTTTTTAGCTATATCTTTTTGTACTTTTTAGTGATTGCTCAAGAAATAAAATATACATGATTAATTTATCAGAAGTTACTTAGCATTAATATTGCATCACTTTGAAAATACATAAGGTCCTGACAACAATACAATCCCGCTCTTCTCTGCATCTTAATTCTCAGTGTAGTTCTTATTTTTGCATTAAATGATCAGCAGTCTTTTAGAAAAAATAATACAATATAAGGGTCGAGTCTTTTATACTCTTACATATTAAGCATGTTCTGCTCTTCATTCCCTCCTGTAGATTCAAGTTTGCCTCTGGTATCATCTCAGTTCAGCTTGAAGAACTTCCATTAGCACTTCTTATACTATAGGTTTGCTGGTAATGAATTCCTCTAGCTTTCTTTCATTTGCAAAATATCTTTCATCTCATTTTTAAGAAAAGGAATATTTTTACTGAATATTTAATTCAGGATTGACTATGCTTATATCAGTGGTTCTGATAAGAAGTCAGCCAATATTTCCATCACTGATGCCTTGTATGAAATGTCTTTTTTCCTCTGGCTTCATTTACAGTTTTTTTTTTCTTTCTTTTTTTCTTTGGCTTCAACAGTTTGAGTATAACACACCACATGTAGTGCTATTTATATTTATTCCCCTTGCTGTTCACAGAGGTTCTTGCCTTTGGAGGCTAATGCATTTCAACAAATTTGGGAAAATTCATCACTAAGTGTGCTGGTAATTTCCTGTTTGTTTTCAAACACTTTTCCATTCCATCTCCTACAAACTCCATTTTCCAGACTCTTTGCCAACTGGTTCTAACAAGGTTTGGCCAATGGGAAGTAGCAGGGAATGACTGGAAGGGGGAAGGAGGAAGCATGGGTATCTCTCCTTACTCTCTATGTAGCAGCCATTCTCTGAACGGGCTGCAACTCCTGCTGTCTCTGAGGTTCCAGATCCCTATCGGGGAAAAATCCTGCATGGTCATGGTTCTAGCCTCTGCAGGCAAGTCCAGGATTCTGCATTTCTGGTGATACCACTTCCCTCCTGTGTCCTTTCAAACCTAGGGTGGTAGCAGATTCCTCCCTTGCTCACCACTTGGTTGCTTTCCTGTTTCGTTTCTCAGCTTTCCCCTCATTCTGTAAGCACTTCACTTTATTAAATTCCCATGGTGAAATACCTGAGGCCATTTCTGTTCTCTTTACAGGACTCTAATCCATTAACTCAAGTTTTTTTCTAGGTATTATGATAGCATTAGTGGTTAGATGGAAACTTAGGAATAATTAAAATCAGTTACTTCAACTTTCTTCCTTTTCCCTTTGAAAAAGAGCCAACCATTCAGTTTTAATTAGAAGTATGGAGACAATATCTATATATTCCATAGGATATGCCATAGCTGAATTTCCTTACGAATGGATAAGTGATAATGGATTATACTGGCCTTTAATTACACAAATCTCAACAGATTTAATGACAGTTATCATGGTTTAATCTATATTCAAATCATATGACTTATTTTGTGAATCAGAATTTAAATAAAAGATTCATGTACTATAGTGAGTTTCATAGGCTCTTGTTTTCTAAAGTGCATTTCAATGTTCGTTGTTAGGAATAATTATTCCACCATGAAGATGCTTGATAGAAATCCTGGACATTCTGGAATTGGGTCAAACAGCTATATTAGAGCCTAAGAAAACAATAAGCGTGTTAAAATTTGACTCCCACATTTTATAATAATCCACTGGATACAGTGAACAGTATCTGGTGATATATTTTCCTTAATGTATCTGATGACCCCTACTTTGCTTCTTCTCAAACGTCAGAATCCATTAAAGGGGGACGAGAGGTAGATAAAGGAAAACAGTGGTCCTGTTATGATGAACTATCTGTGTTTTGGTGGAATGGATGACAAATGCTCATTAAAGCAGGAATGAGTATTCTTAAAAGTATGTTATGACACAAACTATCAAACGTGACTCAATAAGAAATAGAAAATCTGAATAGGCCTATAAAAGTAAAGAAACTGAATTAGTAATTAAAACATAAAACAAAAATAAAAACTACTCACAAAGAAAAGCTCATGCACAGATGGCTTCACTGGTGAGTTCAACAAAACACTTAAGGAAGGATTAATACCACCTTTTCACAAACTCTTCCAGAAAATAAAGGGGACAGAACAGTTACTAAGTGGTTCTATGAGGCCAGTGTCACTTTGATACTAATACCAGACGAGGACAGCACAAGAAAACGAAACTAGAGACCAATATCTCTTATGAACATAGATACAAAAATCCTTGTCAAAATATTAGCAAACTGAATCTAGTCACATATAAAAAGGATTATATACCGTGACCAAGTGGGATTTATCTGAGAAAGGCAAGGTTGGTTTCATATCTGAAAATCAATTAATGTGATACACTGTATTAATAGAATAAAGGAAAGATAACCTACATGATCATCTCAATAGCTCAGTATAACAAAGTCCAACACCCTTTTATTATAAAAACACTCAACAGACTATAATCAAAGGGATTTCCTTTATCTCGATAAAAGGCATCTTTGAAAAACACACAGGTAACATCATACTTAACAATGAAAGACTGGATGCTTTCCTCCCAAGATCGTACGTGTGCCATGGCTACTTCTATGGAATGTTATACTGGAGGTTCTAGCCAGGGAAATTAGGCAGGAAAATGAAATAAAAGGCATTAGATTGGAGAGGAAGAAGTACAACTATCTCTCTGTGTAGTTGATATGATCTTGTATGCAGAACATGATGTCACAACCTGAGATCCAGACCTAGAGTGGCTCACATTCGGGGTGACCTGCTCCACCAGGGTGGGCTGTCCAGTGCTCCAGTCCAGACATTGACATTCTTGTCTGGTTGAATGTAACTTTCATCCCAGAGAACAAGAACTACCCTAAGGCAAATTCATGGTTGGTCAAAAGCTCTTAAATATAACCATTTATCCTGCCTGTTCTATCAAAAGCGTGTTCAGGCTCATTAAGCATGGATACAGTGAACAGTATCTGGTTGTTTGTGTAATGCAATCAATTTTAATTAACATTCTGGTTGCAAATTTTTTTTTAAAAAACAAACAGGCATAATTGATTTATATACTCACTGTAAAGCAAACTTGACTCTCCCCTGTCAGGAGGCAAGAAAAATTACACTTCTTAGTGGTAATTTTTGACTTGGACACTTTAATACAGTGTATTGTTACAGTATATGGAAAAGGCTGATTTGAGACAAGGTCTTTGTTCCTTCTGGTTTTCTGCCGGTTAGTTTATCGCTTACAGGTGGTCCTGATGGAGATGCGGATGCACTTTTGATGACAGGAAAAATGCAGCAGAGAGATACATCCTTCCCCCCAAATCTAAGAGTTATATTAATTATAAACCACTTCTATGGGTACATAACGGTGTCTTTCTCTGGAATTCTGTTTAATGTGATGACTTTCGTATCCCTTCTCCCTCTGTGCCCTCAGCTTCCTCCCCCTGAGAATGATGCAGATTCTCTCATCAAAGCTCTGTTCACGTCTGTTACATGGTATTTAGCAAGGATAATAAGAACCAAAGGAAAAAAAAAAACTTTAACTGTACATTAGCATGAAATAATAAAAATCCCCCCCTCTTTAAGTGATAGGTGATAGAACCTCAAAATGAAAGGTTCTTTGTTAAATGAAAGAATCGAAGAATGAAAAGGAGAAAAGGCATTTAAATATTCATCACCATTACAGATTATTGCAGCCTTTCTCCGATAATAGGACTTAGCAGCTTTGAGATGTTCCGCCCACTTGAAAGTCCTGTGAGGCTGGAAAGGGAAAAGGAGTTACATTTGGCAGAGATAAGAGCTTCCACTTCATGCCAACAATAAGGGCTGAAGACCTGAATTTTCCGAAGGTCTGCGGTGTTCTCTTTCTACACTCACTCCTTAGGTGAGCTCATCACCTCCCAGGGATATAAATACTACCTACGCGCTGATTCTTCCAAATTATGACTCCAGCTCTGATTCCTTCCATGAGCCACTGGCTCACATACACCCTCCCCTCCCCACCGTGAAGCCCCACCACCTGGACACTTAATATGCACACACATGCCTTTGATGCTCAGAGCTGAGCCTTTCATTCTATGCTCCTCTCTGACTTGTTCCTTCCTCTGGCGTCTCCCTCTCTGTAAATGGCTGCCCAATTTTTCCATTTGCTCAGGCCGAAAACAAAAAACAAAACAATCCACAGAACTTAGCTTTCTCTTATTCTTCATCTCCAATCTAATAGCAAGAGTTTCCTCATCGCTCTTCATAACACATCTCAGAATTTGATCACTTTTTACACCTCCACTCTCCACTGCTACTCAAGTGCAAACCATCATCTTCCTTGGTCTTCCTCTCTCCCTCTTCCGGAACAGCAAGAACAATACCCCAAGCACAGCCACAGCATGTCCTCAGCTGAGAACCTTCCAGGGCTTCTCATCACACTCAGCATTCAATCCGAAGTTCTCCAGTAGCCTGTGAAGGTCACCACGACCTGCCCGTCTCACTGCTCCTGTGATCCCATCTCCATACTCTCTCAGGGCTTACTCTGCTCCTGCCATCCTGCCTCCTTGCTGGTCCTTGAACACACCTGTGACTTCCATCATCTAGAATGTTCTTCTGCCAGATATCCACGTAATTCTCATTTCAATTCATTCAGACTTCTCTTCAATATCACTCAATCAGTGATGCCTTCCCTGACAGCCCTCATCTGAATTACCACCTTCCCTCACTCTATAGTAGCCTACTCTTTTAACTTTTCTTAAAGCTTATTACAACTGAATTAATATGTATTTGTTTATTACATTAGTGTTGTACCTCCTAACAGAATGTAAGCTGTATGAGAGAAAGGACTTTTGGGGGGTTACTTACTGCTGCTTCCCCAGCATCTCGAACTATGCCTGGTATACGATAGCTTGATAAACAGCTGTAGAGTGATTCCACAAATGATGGACAGAATGTATGTATGAATTTCTCTTATGGATTTCTATTTTTATTACAAATGCTCAGAATATTGCCCAGATACAAAATAAAAGTATAATGGCCTGTTTCATTGAGTAAAAACGCATTCAGCTCCCTTTTTATTGTTATTGTCCTTCAAATCTTACTGTATCAGTGACATATAGGTAATCACAACTAAAATCACCTTTCATTCTTGGAGAGATTACTGGTTTTCATGAAATCCATTTTTTCCTGATAATAGAGTTTTCAGATGGGCACCCTGTTACACAGACTAAAGGCTACACATTCCAGCCTCCCTGGCAGCTAGGTTTGCACATGTGACTAAGATCTCAGTCTTGAGTTACAGACCAAAGTGTCATGAGGTAGTTTCTTGGAGGCATCCGCAGAGACTCAGTTATAAATGCTTTTGCCTTCTGCTTCTGGGTCTGTTCCTCCATCTTGTTGCTCAGAATGCAGATGCTGCCATCTTAGAAATGAAGATGAGGACCAAACTCTAGGGAAAGCAGAGCTGTGTGCTGGAGGGAACCAGGACTCCCAAGGAATCTGAGGGACCTCGGGCCTTTGATTATGGAGAAGGAATAAAACTTCTAACTTATATTCAAGCTACTAACTGTGAGGCATTTCCTTACTTTCAGGTGACCTGAATCCAGAGTTGAATATTGTTCATCTCAGTAAAAGGTACCTGGTTCATTTATCTTGGACAGTGAGAATTATCTTGCTTCATTTTTTGCTTCCCTTCCCTTCCCTTCTCTTCCTTCTTTACTTTTTGCTTTGCCCAAAGATTCACATCCACTGCATCAAGGTACGCAGGGAGCAAATTACCTTCATGGTATCCAATATGAGGGCCAACCAATTTGGTTGCCCACCAAAGAAAACTGCCTTCACAAAAGTTGTTCTCCACCATTTCTGTTTAGAAAACCAAGCCTTCTTTCAATGGACATGAACGATTCTACCATTAAACTTTCTCCTATTTTTTTCCCCTTTTTGAAGATAACAAAATAAAAGCAACTCTTTCGAAATGATTATTAAATCATTAATGAGCATTGATTATTAACATGAGTAACAGAATGCATATTAAAGAATCTCAGTGGAAATAATAGAGACATTTTATATCATAATTTGCTATTAATTTTCCTTAAGGAAAATGTCATTATTCTTAATTTTGCTTGGGTAATGAAACATATGATATCTCACTGAACCTTATTAGAAAAAAAAATTCTTATTTTAATAATTGCCATGAATGGTTTAACATAATCTATTTAATTTGGCAGACAATATGAATGAAACTACTAAAAAATGTAAAAACTCATGCTCGCTCATTTCTGGTCTTTGAAGGTAGCTCACATTTCTGATAAAGTTATAGTACAAAGCTGACAGAAGTGAGAGAACAACTCCAAAAAGAGGGGCCAACTAATAATTTAATTACATCTGCTCAAATCCTGAGACTAGAGCCAGATTTGAAAATTATGGGCCCAAAAGGGATGATGTAAGGCCCCCTTTCAGGGAAACACTTCCCCTTTCTGGTCCTTTCAAGGTCATAAGTTCCTCCTTAGTTATTCATTCACTCACTATTTATTCATTTACTCACTCATTTAATCATTTCTCTCCTTCCCCGCCCCCCCAAAACATGAAGCAGTTTACCAAAAGAACAAACAAAATAAAAATGTAACTCAGCATATTTAAAAACAAGCTAGGGCATATTAGAAAAAGTGAGACGCGGCATTATCTCAATAAACATGCTTCATAAAATATAACAGAATTATTATTTTTAAATGGATGCACTCAGAGCAAGGAAGAGAACACACTAGACACACAGAGGGTATTCAAAGTAGAATGCCAAGAGGCACTGACACTAAATGGCCCGGGAGGGACCAGGGGCTGATACATGCCATGGAGTGAATGTGAGATTTAATGTCAGTACAAGGTTGGTGATGCTCACAGGACTTTCTCAATGGAAAACTAGAACTGAGCTCTTGAATAAAGTCAGAAGGCATAAAGGCCTGTCCTATCAGGAAACATAAAAACTATGCCCAGCAGCCTGGTAATTTTCAGGGATGCCAAGTACCTATGTAGGGTCATAAGTGGAAAATGAATAATCTTTGACAACTGAGATCCCCAATCCTGATCCACATTAAGGGGCTAATCAAACTCACATGACCTAAGTATTTTTAAAAAATACTGTGGCTTGAACTGGTGAACCCCAGAGGTCCTGGCAGAGATACAGTGAAAACTATATCATAGTGATACCTTCAGAACTCAGAACACATGAGATCACCATGGACCTAAACCCTTGCTTTGATGAACTCACAGTTGAAATTACAGATAACAGAAGGAGACACATGACCACAAAAGAGACAATAGTGAGAGTAAATAACAGAATTCATGCACTTATGAACCATAAATAACAGAAGGAAACAAGTGATATTTTCATACAACATGTTTAAAATCTGAAAATAAATGGAAAAAAATATAAAGCATAGGCAAAATAGAGAATTATAAGAAAAACTCAGATAAAAAGTAGACTTCTTAGATATGAAAAAGAGATCTTTGAAATTATAAACTCATTGTGGATGAGGAATTCACCAGAATGCAGCACAAAGAATTAAAGAGGTGGAAACTTTGAGGAAAAACTACAGGACCTGGAGCACAGAATGAACAGCACAATGTACAATTAATAAGAGTTCTAGGAGGAAAGGACAGAGAAAAAGAGAGAAGCAAGATGTGAGGTGAAACAGGCAGTCAACTGCTAAGAACTAAGCAAAGACAAGAATCCTCAGACTGAACAAAAATCACAACTAGTCACGTAGGGAAATAAGAACAAGTGCATATCTAGAAACAATACAGTAAAAATCCTGGCCACCCCCTCGCAAAAAAAAGCTGAAATGCATACAAATAGGAAAGACTGATTCCTTACAAAGGAATGTAATGGGATTGACAGAAGACATTTCCTTAGCAACAACAGAAGCTGAAATTCAATGTAATGATATCAGCAAAATAGTAAGGGAAAATAAGAATTTTACACCCAAACTATTATTCAAGGGTAAATTGAAATAAAGCAGCTAAAGATATTTTAATACAAACAAAAAAAGGAGCTATTGCGACTCACAGATACTAACTAAAGGAACTAATAAAGGACACACATCAGCAAGAAGGAGTATAAACTTGTAGGAAGAAATAATGTTTACAAAGCACTGATGAACAAACAAAATGATAAAGAATGTGAGTAAGTCTAAATCAATATTGACTGTAATTACCATCTGGAACTAAAATCCTAAGAAATAATTACCTAGACGAGACATAATGATTAACTTGATAATTTATTAAACTAAGAATATGTGTTAAAATTTCAATGGTAATCATTGAAAGAAACTATATAGGATCCCCCTTCTCTCCCCCCTGTTCTATATATATAGTAAAGGAAAAATAAGAATAAAGAAAACTTGATCAATCCTTTAGAGGTTAAGAAGGTGGGAGATTTGGGGCATGGGGAAAACCAAAGAAAAGCAAAGTAAATGAAATATAAAATAAGAGAGTAGAAGTGGGTCCACATGCATCAATAAAAGCATCAAAATACAAATGGAATAAAGTCACATTAATATACAAAAAGATATCAGATTGAATAAACAAAAAAAAACCCCATAACAATAGGTACTGTTTACAGGAAGCATACCCAACCAATAACGTCCCCAAGAGCACAGAAACTTATATATAGTCAGTATGACACAGGCTCAACATTTGTGAAATCTGGATTGTGTGCAAATGCATATTTATTATATTATGTTCTGTACTTTTCTGTATTTTTGAAATATTTCAGAGTAAGAATTTTTAAAAAAAGAAAAATTAGGACATTAACGTGAAAGAAAAATGAAGGAAAAAGACTATACTATACTATACTATACTATACTGTGAGGCCGGTATAGAAAGTGCAGGTCTAAAGTCTCCAAGAAAGGCGTCCGCAGACCTTACTCTGCGCCTTCTAACTGCCAACACAGAGAGGGAAATGTGACCCGTACCTATTTCACAACACTCATGCTCAAAATCCAACTTGTTGCTCAAGAGAAACACAATAATTGGTAATGATGCCTGAGGGAATGAACTTCGATGGGTTCTCATAAAACAACACAACAGAAAAGAGACAAAAAAATAAAAGCGAAGACAGAAAAGACACCAACTTGATTTTTTTTAAAGTGTAATTCCATGGAATGTTTTTCCTGGTCCCCAGAAGTCCTTTTGTCTTCTTTGGCATCATATTTTATAACGCTCTGGTCACTTTCTCCCCTCCCAAATAGTAGGTGATAAACCCTGTCTTAATTGTGATGTAGAAAATATGAAAATACTCATCCAATAGGAAGATGTAGAAAAATGAATGAAGGTCTCTACTTTAGAGTATAAATAAGGGCTCATTCCCCTTGGTAACACTTGTTTCAACTACATCACTTTTTACATGCCCTTCGGCTTTACTATTCAATAAGCCCTGTCTGTGCAGGAACAGCTGTTTCTCTCCTGTACCATGTGGCAGAGGCCTGGAACTTAGAAGAAGCTTAATTGTTAGCATTTTTTTTTTCCATTGGAAAACTGACAGGTTGACCTTGGCAAATTTCACTGAAGACTGTGTAAGTCTAGAGGAAGAACTCATTTGGCAAATGTATTTCAATGCTCATTTATGGGGGGAAAGAGGAGGAAGGGGGTGGCCAGTGGGAACCTCTTCTAAAAGGGGGCAGATAGCTTTGGGATTGTACATGTACGAATAATACGATCACTTGTTATTAATCTTTAAATGCCTTGGTATTGGCTAGTTGTCCAGAAGAACATCCTTTGGGGTATGAAGGGAAAGGCAGACCATTTCTTTCTAGTTTGCTCAGCATCTTCATGAGACTCAGCAATTCAGGTTGCCCACAAATGCTGGCTGCACCGCTGAAGTTAAATGCAATAATACAACTAACTCCAACCAGATTGAAAATGGTCGCTGTGGCCTTTACAAAAGAGGTAATGATGAGTGGAAAGAAAATTTTTCTTAAATTTCTTTCCTATCCCCAATTATTGAAAGAAGGACAAGCATTTTCTTTTAGATTGTAGGATGAGAAAAAATCAGTTTCTTTAAAGAAAGTCAGTTGACTTATATTCCACTCCTTAATAAGGTATAAGAGAACGTCTACCTAGGAATCATGGAGTGATTGGGTTTTCACGAGTAGGAGGAAAAATGTGAAATCTGGTTACCCAGTTCTCTGTACCCAGGTCTCTCCTGGGAGGGGCAAGCTAGACAGTGACTCATAACACTCAGAGATGGCGGAGAGGGTGGGCTTCAGGGAGAACATGAAATCAGAATGGAGGGGTGGGCAAAGTAAGCCCAGAGCAGGTTTTGTCCTTTCAATACATAATAGTGTTGTTTGTTTATTAGAAACAACATCTGGTGATTTTGCTCTTTCTGGGTAAACTTACTGGGTTACATTTCTTAGACATGAGCATCAGAATAATATGGAAATCAAAGTAAAATGGTTAAATTTATTTTTTAAAAAATCCCTGGAAGGTCAATCAACATGTCCACTTTGAAAATTCAAAATTACTAAAACTGAGTAAGACACGGGGGCCACTTAGCTTCACAGAGCCTGAAATCACCTCCCCTGCCCGCCGTCCTCTCCCCACCCTGCCTGCCGCCCACCCATGTTACATAAGCGCTCCGTTGGAAACTGTGCATCCTCTCGTAACCCTTAGTATAACCGAGTCCAGCAGAAATACACACCCAGTGAGAATGACAACGTAGAACCGTATGTACTTACTTGGGTAAGACCAGGATCTGCACGATGAAGATGCAGAAGAATATGAGGCAGGCGCAGGTCACGTAATACTTGAAGGCTGGCAGTGCAGTGGCTCGGTACTAAGGGGGGAAAAGAAACCAGGAATGACAGGTTGTCTGAGAGAAGGGCTGAAACAGTCATCCAGCAGGTACATCTAACTGTACCTGGTTCATCCGTCACACTCGTCACCTGCAGACTGTGAAGAAAGACAACCTAAGGACAGTGGCTGTTCACCTCTGGCAACGAGAGCTTCCTCTCTCCAAACGAGCTGTGAAAGCGTGACTTCAAAGACCATGACTTTCGTGAGTCGACCTGTTCAGAAACCCATGTAGAGGCAATCGAATCCCTCCAGCAAGGAGACAGAGCACCTGGCCAGAAAGACGAGTGAGTGAACTGAATGGACCAATGAACTGTGCAGGTGTCCTGCTTCTCTTGTGGGTCTAAGGTCCGAGATTGCTTGTGGAAAGCAACTGACTTTTCATATAGCCATATTTTGCTTTTGAAGAATACTGAGGAAATGCAATATTCTCATTTTATTTATTTGTTTTAGCTTTTTATTTTATTATCGAGAGGTGGTGAGTGAAATTATAAGACAGAAGACCAACAGGCTCTGTCCTCTACGAAACATCTGTTTGCCTGTCTGGGCCTGGCTGTTGGACTCTTTCTACTTGCCCAGCATAATCAGCAATTTCACATGGCTTTCCATAACATCCAGGATCATAAACTGACCAGTGTAGCTGCCCGCCTGGCGCTGCCCTTCTTGGCTTATGCAGGAAAAGCCAGCCAACGCTGCACTCAGTCTGCCACATGTCCCCTTGACTCTGGTGATGGTGTGCCGGGCACTCTCAAGGCTTTCTGCGGACTAACTCATTTAATCCTCACAACAACTGCGTGAGGCAGGAACTATTGCTGTCTCTAGTTTTGTATGAAAAAACTTTGGACCAGAACAACTGATTAACATTCTTAGAAACACACAGCACATGGTGCAACCAGAATCTTCATCCCGCTGGACTGGCTCCCGAACCCAGGCTTCCAACCACGAGGCACTATTGCCTCTCAAACAAGGGTTCTATGATAAAATTAAAGGAAATCAAGTTTTTGTGGCAATGCTATTGAAGCCTCCTGACAATGCTGGCAGGTTGCATTAGCGTATCTGCACAAACTGTGTCCCAAGTTATGGGAAGTTAGGTGTGTATTTCTCGGGTTTAGCCTCTGGGATTTTGGTGCAGATGATGGACCTCTGGGTGGTCTGGCTTCTCTTCCTCTATGTCTTGCTGCCTTTTACCCCTCCTGCTGGCCTGAAGAGCAGGTTGGGAATAGGAGGACAAAAAGTGAGCTTAAATCTCAATGCTGTCTAAAGTCTGCCTCTGCAAATATGTACACATGGGGAATGTCAGCAAAAGCTGCATGTTTTAATAATGATCATTTTCTGTTTACTAGAATATTTCTCTGGTGACTTTTGTGACTTCATAGCCAGGATAATTTACAAAGCTGATGAAGAAGCTCTGCTACCATAATTGCTGAAATGTGATTATATTTTATGCACTCAGTTATGTCCTTAGTTTATGTGCTTTGTGCAGAGACATGACTTGGAATTTCCTTGTGGTATTAATCAAAGAAAAGGACTTCTATCAGGAAGGAAATAATTTAACATTTAAACAGTAAGTAGTCATTAGTGTCTAAGTTGCTTAATAATAATAATAATAAATTATATCAAACATAAATTTGGTAAACTCTCTGCAGTCAAAGTCCCTGACTTAGAAGCAGAAAATTGATCTTCTTGATCACTAACTAGTACAAAAGAAAGCTTTGGTGTAATTGTAAAATCCAACCTTGATGAGTTTTGGAAAGAATGTTGATATTTTCTATGTCCATTCAATATCCATAAAACAATGAACTGAATTTTCTCAACAGAGTTTTAATACCTGTGCTGTGACTGTTGCCATTAACATAGTAGCTTCTGTTCAAACTAAAACTATAATTATATGGTTAGATGGTGCAAATTACCTCTAACCTGCTCTTTTTCTAGATCAACACACACAAAAAGGCAAATGAATAAGGCCAACCTAGAACAGTTGTCCTTTCTGCAATAATTACTTAATTCATTTTAGCAAATCCTGGTTAAGCTTGACATGTATAAACTAAATGTCTGGTTATTTATTTGTGCCTGAAATAGCTCTACTTTAGGAGTTAAAATGTGAAAGTATTTAGATGCAACAAAACTTAAAAGTTTCTAATTCTCCCAAACAGGGGTTGAATGTAAATCTCATATTTTTATCAAAAAGTTAAAATAATTTGTGTAAAGACACTGTAAATTTGTCAGAAAGGATTTTGCTTTCTTTTAAAATCTTTTCTAAGAAAATTTCTCACTGAGAAAGCAAGATATTAACTTCTTCCCTTTCCCTTAGCTCCACATCACACAGACATCATTTACTAACAGGAGTGTTGAAAGAGGTGACTAGCCAAAGACAGAAACCTGGTAACCAGAAATGTGGTAAAACGATATATGCCTGGAAGAACCACAGGAAAAGCTAGAAAGAAATCGGATATGGTTAGAGGCAGTTTAAATGTTTCATGTAAAATGCTATGAATACAATTTCATGATGGAATTTTTAAAAAACTAATATTTTGGAAAAATGATTGATTTTGAAGAAAAAAATAGCTTACTTCTTTTTCTAGTATTTTATTGTAGAAAAGCAATGAGATTCTCTGAATGTCTTCAGACTTGAGCCATTGCCTGGAAATATAAAGGACAGACACATTATAAAACCAAACCTCCAACCAAACATCTGGAACTATTTTTTAAAAATGACTTGCATTTTTCTTTCTTCATAATGCCAAATATGGAATCTAGGTTTGTTAACAGGATATGCAAATATAATATGCTTATTCACATATTGCTCTCCTTGAAAATTCTATATTACAAACCAACTGTCAAACCAAATTGAAACTCAAGTTATCCAACTTAAATAATCAGGGAGATAAGTCATCAAAAGGACTCAAGTACGTCAATAAATTTATTCCCTGATGTCTTACTGAAACCACATGTTACTTTCATCTCCTAAAGGATCTGGTTCAGAGAGAAGCACCATTTTTCTTAGCTTATAGCAAGCAACACATCACAGAGCATCAGAAATATTTAGAGTGGCTTCCAGATGTAGGCAAGAAGATTTTACTCCTTTCACACTTACTAAAAATACTTTCATTGTCATGTTTTTCATTTCTATAAAGTAAAAAAAAAGTCATGCTTGAATACAGATTTCAAAAAATGGGTACAAATACTAATATAAGAAGCAATCAGGTCAGACCACTAACAGTACATTGATGCCAACATAAACACACACATACATAATACATATATATCTCTCAGATGTTGAAAAATAAAAGGCATATGGAAGTAACATTCTTATACATTGATTGACTTTCAGAAATCTGTTTTGGGAAAGCAGTTGAGATAGAGAAAGACCTTAAAGACAAAACTCTTCTTCACTAGAACATTGTGTATAATCGCAGGTTAAACGGCCACCCTGGGTATATGACCCAGCAAGCTGGGCATATGATGCCCGGTACAGTCACACATTTTGCAGTAAAATAAACACACAGTTTATGAAATAAAGCTAAGAAAACAGAGAGATTTCACATTCTTATAGCCATGAGTACAGAAATGTAAGAAAAAATTGAAATCTATGCATCAAGAAAAATACCTAGAAATAAATACGAACAAAATAAATTACCATCTAGGCTAAGTCACTACACTGAGGAATTTTTATTTCTACTTTCTGATTTTTTTTTAAAAAAAGACTTTTATAATTAAAATATATAATTACCTGAATTGCATATGTATATGCATGTAGTATTTACGCACGAATACCTGCATATTTATGTATATATTTCCAAGTGTATATAACTATATAGCTACACCTACATTTATATCTATACTTATATATCTCTATATAGGCAGAGAGAATATATATATATATATACTTCTAGAGATAAAATGTTATACCTGTGAAAACAACGATCAATTCCCAAGAATTCCTAAATATAGCACTTTTCCAACCCATTGGTCATATCTCTATGGATTTTGACTAACTGCAACGTATTTGGGAGATAAAGACAAATGGGGAAGGCCTTTGACGATCCAGGAACAAAGACCAAGTGAACTGTCACACATTATCACATAATCAACAGGGACAGTCACCTCCTGATTTCAGACTCAGGTCGAAATGTACACTGAGGTTTCACATTAGGGTTGACCCAGTTAACCCAGGACACTGCCTCATTTGAGGAGGAACATATCCAGGGCTACCTGGACAGCCGTGTGCCTGGAACATCGGGACAGTTCTGAAGATGCTCACAGCACACGCACCACGATGAACTTGAGTCTCCCAGGAGACTAAACCACAGACAGTGCAATTTCAACTGTGGCCCAGAAGTCAGTCATGTATTCTAGAATGATTGCCATTAAGAGTGAGAACTTTAAAAATACTTTTGGATTCAAGGTTATAAGCTTTAGGTATCAGGAAAATAATTTTTTTTTTGATATTATGACTGCCCCAGCTGCAGAGATAGGTTATTGTTCTGTTTTATGGCACTAGTTGGAGGAATCCAAGGTTGGTTAATATTAGAAGAAGCAGAAAATAAAATTTAAGATAAATTTTAACTATACACATTTTTTAGAACTGTGCATTCATTATGGATATCCTATGAATAATGTATGCCAGTAACTTATTAAAAAGTTTTTTTTCTTTATTACGGATGAAATTTCTATTTAAAAAATGCTCCTGGATAATATATGCTTGGAAATAAAATGCGAGCAAAATTTATAAAGTGGAGATAAAACCAGCTCCTCATTGGTTAGTGGGGCCCCCATCTTTCTAGGCTTTAGTTACCTGTCTGTCCTGCAGGTGGACAGGAAGCCCTCAAGACAAAATCTGCCTTTCTTTGTGTCCCCAACACCTAACACAGGTTCATAAGACTTGATCCCTGGATGGATGTTTGGGGAAAGGACGGAATTCCAATTGTTGGTTCAAGGTATTTGCTCATAAGAATCTTGGCTGCAAGCAGAGTTGCTGTACAAGTAATTAGCCATAAGGCCGTTTTGCCATAATAGATAAAATAACTGTTGATTCACAATTTTGGATTCATTACACTAGAAAATGATAATATATCAATCTTTGCACATCCTTCAGTGAGCAGTCATCTCTCCCACCCACCAAAACCAACAGTTTACCAAGCTATGGCAAATATATAAAGGGCAGCTAGTAATTGACAACAGTCTTCGAGAGCATTAATCATTGGCTCTTTGGCTGATCTAGATACGACAGCTTGTTCTCTCCTGCCGTCTCTACCAAATTTATCATGCAATAGTAGAAGCTGGAGGCAAAAGAAGAATACAGGTCCTATCCTCCCCAAAAAGAAATGGTTGTATAATTCTTGATGAGTACACATTTCTTTTTAAAAAGTTTTAAATTTATTTTATTTTTCTTAACATCTTTATTGGAGTATAACTGCTTTACAATGGTGTGTTAGTTTCTGCTTTATAACAAAGTAAATCAGCTATACATATACATATATCCCCATATCTCCTCCCGCTTGCATCTCCCTCCCACCCTCTCTATCTCATCCATCTAGGTGGTCACAAAGCACTGAGCTGATCTCCCTGTGCTATGCGGCTGCTTCCCACTAGCTATCTATTTTACATTTGGTAGTGTGTATATGTCCCTGCCACTCTCTCACTTCGTCCCAGCTTACCCTTCCCCCTCCCTGTGTCCCCAAGTCCATTCTCTACATCTGCATCTTTATTCCTGTCCTGCCCCTATGTTCTTCAGAACCTTTTTTTTTTTTTTAGATTCCATATATATGTGTTAGCATACGGTATTTGTTTTTCTCTTTCTGACTTACTTCATTCTGTATGACAGACTCTAGGTCCATCCACCTCACTACAAATAACTCAATTTCATTTCTTTTTATGGCTGAGTAATATTCCATTGTATATATGTGCCACATCTTCTTTATCCATTCATCTGTCAAGGAACATGGTGAATTTTTTTGCCATTTGACAGTGAAGATCATGAACTAGACAGAATTGTGGTATTTGGCACAGAACTTGGCTTAGATGATTTGGTGAAATATAAGGACTGGGCATGTGATGGGACATTTCAGTACCGTCTGGGTATGTATCACCAGTGATATACGTTACACACATTGATAAGAAATAGCAGAGTCCCTCCTCTGTTCATTTTACTCCCAGGGGAATCTGCAGAGGCTTAGAGCAGATTTTTTTATATCGTAAAGAATGTATGTCTGATATTAGATACTGAACCCTTAGTGATCGACCTTGAGAAAGAAAGTACCATTGCTTTCTCTAAGATACACCCAAATACAACTATAACCATGTAACTACACACATTTTAAGCGCATCTAAGTATTTTTTGCATTTTTGCAATCGAATCTTTCAAAATTTTGTTGCTAATGTTTCATGATGTCCATCTCAATGTTTCTCTTATTTTCTTTATTTTATCTTTTATGGCAAAACTGTCTTGGGCCAATTAGTCTTGAGGTGAATCCCCTTGCAGCAAAGATATCTATTGTGAGACTACCAGACCCACAGCTACCCTGTGCCTTCCTTTTCCCACAGCAGGTCAGGTTTGGCCAAAGGCTTCTTCCTTGAAACCGTAAGTGATGGGCCCAATTCTTCCTCTTTTGTCCTCAGAGTTAAGGAGAGCACATCCTCCCCACAGGCCTCACGTCTCTGTTGGTTCTCTGAGGTGGCCTCAGTTCCCAATATTGATTCACAGGAAACTCAGAGATTTGTAAATGTCATATGGATATTTGGAGTCAGAAAGATTTGTGTGGGAAAATAAATTCAAATATTTTGGGGAATTGGAACTACAGACAGAGAAGAGAATGGAGAATGTGTGCAATATTCCTGGTCTCCTGACACTGTTCCTGACCCAAGTGGTCTCTGGCACAAAGAAAGTCAACCCCGCCCCTGCGCTACACAAAAAAATGATTATTAATTTATACTAAGTTGCTTTTGTGCCAGGCTGAGGCCAATAAAGGAAATTCTAAACAAGATCTTGACTTGAGCTGAGAGACAAAGTACTTCCACATCCTCATGCAGAATTATTCTGGAATGTTATCACAAAGGGGATGTTAAAATACAGAGAAGACCACTTGCCTTTCATTACGGACTGACTGTTCATATCTCCCACTTCATACGCTGAAGGCCTAACCTACGGTGTGCGTATCTGGAGATGGGGCCTCCAAGGAAGTAATTAGAGTTGAATGCAGTCCTAAGGGTGGGGACCTGACTCAAGAGAATGAGTGTACTTATGAGAAGTGACACCAGAGAGCTCGCTCTTTCTCTTTTTCTGCGTAGCCCAGAGGAAAGGCCACGGGAGCACACAGCAAGGGGACTGCCTTTTGCAAGTCAAGGAGAGAGTTCTCACCAGAAACCAACCACGCTGGCACCCTGACTCGGACTTCTAGCCTTCAGAGCTGTGAGAAAATAAATCTTTGTTGCTTAAGTCACTCAGCCCATGGCATTTTGTACGGCAGTCCCAGCTGACTAACATACCACCTATCTATGCAGCCTTGAATCCAAAGGTCCAAGTGGCCTCAGTTGCGCACTAAGGCCGTGGGTGACCTGTGGCATTTGGGAAAGGTGATCCATGGACCTGCAGCTGAAATAAATGATGCTGGATAGATGGTCTCTCGGTGTGGAAGCCCAATCCTTCCCCAGCCCTGGGGTTGGCCGGTCATCCACCCATACATGCACTCCACTCCACTCAGACATAATTAAACCTGGGTCCCGTGTCCTTCATTAACTCACCAGCTCCTTTCCTGCACCCCAGAGGCCCCTGTTTCTCCCCTTTTGAACTTTTCACATTATCTCTTTCCTACTGTTTTTCTTTTCTTTTTTTTTTAAACCAATCTGGAAGGACCTGACATGGCAATCTCATTCTGAATATTAACTGTACAGCACACTCCTCTATTGAGATGAATCTTACAGGACTGCCCAGCTCCTCAAGAGAAAAATACTGCCGTGGAGGGGATGGTCTGGTTCGTCCACCCACAGGGCTTCCTCTTCCCCGCCCTGCACCTCCAGAGAGGAGAAGCTTCTCCTCTTTGGGGCAGACCTCTGGTACACATTTTCTTCCCTCTCACCTCGCTGCCAACTAAAAATTGCCACTTGCCACCTGCCTCTACAAGGATTTTGTCACTGGCCACTGCTGTCGCTGACCTTTAACACACCTTCAAAGGGGTTCAGGGTGGAGATCATGAATGAGGCATCTGTGCTCTGGGAAAACTGGCGGAAAAGGCCTTCAGATATTTTCAGATTTTATGAGCCCAATTTCTTGCCTCTTCTCACATCTAGAAACGCACTAAAATTATTCATGGGCACATCTGCTCCTCGAGAAGGAGCCACCTTCTGCCTAAACGTGTGCTGGGTTGCACGTGCCCCCCTTCACCAAGATCACGTATATACTGACCTCCTCCCCACCTCTTTGGACAGTTCCTCAGAGCTACCTGAGAGGCTGTCTCCTGGCCTACAGTCCTCATTTTGCCCCCAGTAAAACTTAACTTACAACTCTCAGGTTGTGCATTGTTTTTCAGCTGACATCACCCACCCAGACTAAGTCAAAACCCCTGTTCTGAGCTCCGTCCTCACGGGGGCCTGGCCATCTCTGGTTTGTCTCTGCAGCATTCACTTTAGGGTCTTCCTGTCTTAAGGAATCCTCTGCATACCAGCAGGATGGAGGTGATCACACAGTCATTGATTAGAACCATTCAAAGTGCTCACGCCCCACCCCCTCAGGCGGACTCCACGTTGCTTCTCAGGGCATCCAACTTCCCACTCAAGCCTCTTTACCCTGAGAGACTCCTGCAGGGGCGTCCTGTGTCCTGATTGTGCTAAAGACTGGGGACCACACCTCTGACCCTGGCGCATCCTGTTATCACATCATGGTTTCCCTCTCTCCCTCTTAGTTTCCTTCAAGGTTTGGCCCAGGTGTCACCTCCTCCGGAAAACTTGAGACTTTTCATCTGTGCTGTCCTGCTCCTCTTTACCTGTCACGACTGTAGGGCATCTGTGCAGTGATCTTTCTTCCCCTCACTCAGGGCTTTGAGGGGTAACAGGAGGCCTGGGGTCTTGGTATGCATGTCTGATGCTGAGCAAATGACGACATTGCTCACCCTTTAACAAATGCTTGCTAAATGAGTAAATGAATGAATACATGAAAATCTGCATATAAATCACTGTTTTATGTCAATAGCAGAAAACGACTGAATGGTACATCAAGCCTGGAGTCCCTACTGAATCCTCAAGGGGAAAATCAAATAAGATCAGAAGAACCTCTTATCGAAGAAGAAGAGAGTTTAATGAGCAGGGCATAACAGAATGGGAGTGAAGCTAATTAAAAAAATAGGTGCCTAATAGCTTCCATTTAAAAGATTCCCCTTTTGATTTTTGAGTACAGCATGACATTTTCCTCCACTTGATTTCTGAAATATGTTGGGAAAATTACAGCATAAGCAGTTACACCAACGTTAACCACGACTTTAGCATAAAACTACGTTAAAACACAAAGGTGGTAACTAAACATGTATTTGAGTACAAAACGATACCATACTGACACACAATTCACAAACAACCTTGACAAAAATAAAGCAAAGCCAATGATTGTACTTTCTAATGATTCCTTTAGTAGGAACGTTCTAAAAAGTGGGCATAAAAGTAGTTTAACAAGGTAGGCGTCCTGCATGAAGACATGCTGAGGCTGATTTTATACATTTGTTTTTTATTATTACTATTAGCAATGTAATTGGCTAACCTTTGTCAAGGAACAAGATTTCTTCTCTCTTCTGCTGTATTTTATTCCAGTGGGTTACAGAGTAGTAACTGCTATTTCCTCCGGTCAAATGAATCTACATTGTGTGAAATCAGACTTGCCTGGGTTTTAGCTGCCAGTATATTACAGGTAATCATTTTTTCTCAGTTGTGAGGTGTTGAGGTTTCAATCAGGGCAGAGTTGAGACTGTTTTTTACTTCAATCCTGGTATCACGCAAAGCAGAGCACCTATCTCGGCACTGCTGGTGTGCCCTGAGTGCTCTGTGGCAGGTGGAAGGCTTTATCTATTTGGGGTATACAGCAGGGATTAGGCAGGTGTGCATTCAACGTGCTGGCATATCTGAATTGCAGCTCTAGCCAGCCCTAGAGACTTTATTGTATATGTATGGAACTCCACACATACACACACCACATACATACATACACTCATACGATTCCTCCATAAGTACTGTAAATATTCTGAAATGCACACTTGCAAAGCACAGTCTAGAAGAGGTATGCATTTTGCAAAGCTATGTAACTTAATTTTGGAGGCACAGTTCAAGGTGAAAATCATTTACACTTTCCATGAGTCAACTTGCTTGATAAAAATTAAATAGGTTTCCATAAAGATGAAAACTTTCACATAAAACCTTTTTTTTTTTTTTTTTGCGGTATGCGGGCCTCTCACTGTTGTGGCCTCTCCCGTCGCGGAGCACAGGCTCCGGACGCGCAGGCTCAGCGGCCATGGCTCACGGGCCCAGCCACTCCGTGGCATGTGGGATCTTCCCAGACCGGGGCACGAACCCGTGTCCCCTGCTTTGGCAGGCGGACTCTCAACCACTGCGCCACCAGGGAAGCCCCGCATAAAACCTTTTCATTTGGATCTACTAAGGTTTTCACCGCAGTTTAATTCAATAAACATTTATGGAGCATCTAATGAGTACCAGGAACCACACTGAGTTGTTTACCTCCTGCCCTTCATGAGGTCAGCCATGGCACACACACCTAAGGAGAATTCCAAGGCCGGTGAATGTAATCATTCGGTGCAAACCATGAAAGCCACCACCTTCTTTAAATCTTGTCTCCTGCCTTTTTGGACCGTTTAAAACTACAATAGCAATTCTTGGCTTTATAGACTGAGTGATATTTTGGCCTCCAAAGAATTGGTCTTTCTCCTGCTGCCTCCATGAGTTCAGATTCTAATGCTCAAGACCCTCTTCCAGGATTTAGAACACAGGTACCTCCACATTCTCTGATTTTTCGGGGTGGGGGGATGAATGCATTTTGAATAGTGTCACACATTACAACTTAATGATTTTCCCATGTGGAATCTACTGATCTTTAAAAAATATGCTACTGAACACACTATGCTCTAATTTTCTCTCTATAATTATGTATCTTGTTGTTTATCAGTAATTTACTTGGGGAGGATTAGGCAGAGTTAAAAATTTTTTTAAAGATGAAATACTACTAACAAAAGCTATTATTAAGGATGCTTGCGGTGAAATGAATGAACTGTCTCAGAAAACTTGGCTTTGTCATGATAAGTATGACAGAGTTTGGGGGGAAATTCTTTTGGAAAACATGTCATTATTTTCAAATAATAGGATTGAAATAAGAGAGGAATGATAATTTAAAAGTACTCACTTTTGTGCATTGATTCCATCGATTGCTTGAATCATCCTTTCATTTAATTCCTCTTCAAATCTCTTCTTTTGTGACTTGGTTCTATATGAAGGAGGAAATATTTTGGGTAAGAATATTATTACTAAACTAAACAGTAAGCCTGTGTGTCTATGATGCCAAAATCTCTGTCTGAATCTGTTAACTGAATTTTTTTTTGAAAAGGAAACAGTCTATGTGCAGCCTTTTCTCTATTAACATATAGCCACTCTGTGGATTGAATGAATTGGCTAGAGTTTTTGGTGCAGTAAAATGTTGCCTTACTACTCAGAGTGAAATTAAAAAGCAACACTGAAAGATATGTCCTTGGTGTCTGAGATAAAAGAAATTTCTGTCCCAAGAGATGCACTAGCCCTTAAATTTTTGCCTTTATAAACTTTATATTATGACAGAACATACTGGCTTTGGAAATTCCCTTGTAAAAATTTGGTGTGGTTGACAAAATAATCATTCCTATTTTATGCTTTCCTTGGTCAATTTTCAAGAATTTTCAGAACTAAAGTCTTACTTGAGACACGTCAAAGCTTCATTGCATGTATTTAAATGTTCCTCAGTTTTGGAAAGCGCTATTCACAGAAAACCCCACTTATATGTGCAGACTGCTCACTTGATCTTGGAAGTAAATAATCTTCAGTCATAATATAAAATGTTTTGCAAATAAATTGTGCCAAGATAAGAATGAGTTCTCCAAGGTTAATTTGACAATTAGCATGAGAATGATGTAAAGGAGAAAATCAAAGTAATACTTGTTTTTAAAAGTTAAACATCTACTGCAAAGAGTATAATCACATCTGGCCCTTCCCGAACTGGCCTGACCGAGCCTGCACCTGAGTCTGGGTGTCCGAGTCACCTAGTCCCATGGGAGTGATCACGAGGCTTCTTTGTCTTGTGGTTGGTTAAATTACTCACTGAATAGACCTCCTACTCTGGAATAAAAATAATACTTTTCTGAGTTTAGAACTGCCTCTATATATAGATAAGAACAGTATTAAGTGTGCAATGTCATATTTATCTGTAATTAAATCTCATGGAATTATCATTAATGAGATGGATGGGTAATCTACCTACATTATATCATTGTTTGTGGATTCACACTTTCAGGTCCTGCTTTCTTTAAACAGGCTAAGGGCAGTTTTGGTTCAAAAACAGAACGATATTAAGTGATCCACCTGTAGACACTAAGCCAATGGAATTAAGAGGTTTTAGCATGCCAAATTCCAAGCTAAATTGGAAGGCAAACTAATTTTGATCCTTCTTTTAAAAAAAGCATGGCATCTTAGCAATTATCTAAGATGGCTCATTCTCATTTATGGTTGAGGTGCTACCTTCATTTTAGACTCTTCTTTTTCTTTTAATCAGCCCTATGCCAAGTGTTGAGATTCCTGACTTCAGTTTGGTGGCTTTCTCTTTCAAAAAGTGTCTCCAAGTGTGAGAAGGAACAGTGTCGGTGCCTTGAGCTCACAAGAAAATTTAACCCTTCAATCATATATCCAGGGTGCTAACAATGGCATTGCCGTTGTGAGTCTGTTTTAGGATTAGCTTAGATAATGCCTGTGCGGTGCTCAATGCAGTAAATGTGGCACATGAAGTAGCCAATAAATGCCAATATTATGCACCCTTTGTATTCACTAATTTTCTGGCTAACAGCTCTTAACATGTAGACAGTTTCCTTGTCTCCACAGTTTTGTGACCTCCGCTACAGAACTGATAGGAGACCCTTGGGGCTGATCATCTCTCCATGAGGAGTTCTTAATTCACCAAGCAGGGCTTTATTCCTCAGACTTTCAACGTTTCAGCATTTTTGACCTTCCTGTCCTCATTCTTGCCCTACCGTTGGCTTCTCCAGTACTGAGTGTCCCCAACCCCTCTTTCCAATTCCTCTCCATTCTTTCTCCTGAGCTCCTTCCCCGACCTGTCCCACCCCCAGGCCTGGGCCACTATATCTAAAGAGGCGTGGAAGAGGTCCTGCTTTATCTCAGATGATGCTTCACTGCCCTGTGATGCCCACTCACTGCCAGGCTGTGGGCTCAGAGAGGTTTTAGGACCTTGGCCATGTTACATAGGCAGGACGTACACAGGAAGTCCCAGGTGAGGCTGATTTGAAAGCCGAGCTCTCTCTGTGAGGCTTGGGGCCACCAAAGATCAACCACCATGGAGGGAAGTGGAGTAGATGTGGAGGAAGCTCTTTGGAGGGCAGGCAGGACAGGAGAGCAGCTACGAACACAGGTTTTGGTGTCACAGACCCTGGGCATAACCATGGCCTCGCCTCCACAGTCATGTGACTCTGGTCACCTCCTAACCCAGCATCTTGGTTTCTTCCCTCCTAAAATGATAATGGCAATTTCATCTACCTTGGAGTAACCCTGTAGGGATGAAATTAGGTTTCCCAGATGCCTGGTACAGATAAAACTGACAGCTTCTGATCACTGTCTTTCAGACAGCACTCATCCCCAAATACACTGCCCACATCATACTGGTACTGCACGAGGTATTTCCCACTAGACAGATGAGAGGACATAGCACATATAAGGCGAAAGGACGTCCATGAAATTCTGTAGACAGTTGTTTGCAGATGTGCTAGTCTCTTATTGGCCTGAAGAGTCAAGCCTTCTCAAGATATGTCACAGGTCCCAAATATTTCTTAAATTACCTTAAGCTCTCTTTAATTTGGTATTTGCCACTTAAAAAATAACATTTCAAAAGCCCAAGAACCCAATTTTCCTTATAACATAGGGCTCTAAGTGTTATATGTCAATGTTAAAATTTCAAATTTTACACAAAATACAAATTAGAGCTCATTACAACAAAAATAAAGTAACATAGAGGGGTCTGAAACAGTGTGCCCTAAAGATCTGGCAGGGAATGATCTAACTACTTTCAGGCAATGCGTTTTCTACAGGGATAAACTCACGTCTCTGTGGGGAAAGAAAGGCTGACTCAAGTTTGGGGCCTTTCATTAATTATCCTAACATCTTCAATAAGAAGTACTTAGCTCCCAGACCAACGCAAAAGTAAGACTCTGAGCCCCAAAGCTAGAGGAACACAGACAAGGAAAAGGGTTAGTGTCTGTCTGTGATCTTGTGAAGATGGCAACAGGGACCTACAGGCCTTTGTGGAAGCAATTTTTCTTTTTTTTTTTTTGCGGTACGCAGGTCTCTCACTGTTGTGGCCTTTCCCGTTGCGGAGCACAGGCTCCGGACGCGCAGGCTCAGCGGCCATGGCTCACGGGCCCAGCCGCTCTGCGGCATGTGGGATCCTCCCGGACCGGGGCACGAACCCGTGTCCCCTGCATTGGCAGGCGGACTCTCAACCACTGCGCCACCAGGGAAGCACCAATTTTTCTTTTTTTGAGCAGGGTGGGCTGCACTTCTTTTCACTATAGAAAGGCTGGACTTAACCTTGCTTTTATTTCTAGGATTCAACCCCACAAACATCATTTTAAGTAAGTTACTCATTTTAAGAAAGTTCAATTTTTTACTACAGATTAATATGAAGAAGAATCATTTTAAGAAAACAATTTAAAGTTCTAAAGTGTTTACTAGGCAGTGTTTTCCTTTTCCCTCTTTTAACTCTAATAAAATGACACCAATAATCCTATTTTTAGAAGCTGAAAGCAATTTAGTAGGGGCTTTCACAAGTAGCTGCACTGTTTTCAGAAGAAGTAGACTTCAAAATTACTATAATTGATAATAATTACTTTCAGGAATAAATAAAAAACAATTAAGCCTTTAAAAAATTAGAAAGTGGAATGTATACACATATACTATACCTTAAGGTGCGACTTTGAAAATTATGCTGACCCATTGGTACATCCTAGTAAAAAAAAAGAGTATTAGTTGCCAAAAACATACTTTAAGAATCTTTCAGTGATAAGGATGTATATTTCTTCTTCTATCATGGAAAATATCATTTAGGTAACAAATAACTACCCATGAGGAGAAAAAGAGCTTAATTATAAGTGTGAAACATGATTAAAAATTCAGTTTATATTTAGAATTTTTTTGTAATCTGTAAACTCTGGTGTCAGGATTGTGGTTTGAATTTTTTAAATTTCCATCCTGATATTTGCAGATATGATTTCAAACAACGCCTGCAGAGGACTGTTATTAAAGTTACTGTAGACAAATGATGGGAAAATGTAGTTTGGCATCAGACTGAAATTTAAAAAATGCTTTAAGACACAAACATTATCATAAAATCTATAGTCAATCCTTATCACTGACTGGGCTGTTAAGAAATGGGACTTTTGGTTAAGTGTGTGAAAGCGAGAATCATTGATCGAAAAGAAGAAATGTACATATGAGTGCTGGTAGTTCCTGAAAAAGGTCAATGACAGAGACAGACATTGGTCAGAGTTAATCAGTGGGGGTCTCCACTGCCAAATGTTCAATAATAGACTTAAAAAACCACAAGATTCACTTTCATACGTTTAAATAAAATAAAATAATTAAAATAAAACTTGTAACAAAGTGGCTCCAAATAAACTGTTCTTTGTTGTTTGATCTCCAAGGTTAGATCAGGAAATGTATTCAGCCTAGGGAAAGGTGAGTCTTAAAAAATAACTGAACTCCAAGTTTTACTATATAAAGTAAAACAATGCCTTATTTACCAGCTCTATCAACGTTAAATCAAGAGTCAATGAAGTTCTGCATAGGGGATTAGATAAAAGAAATAACTTTGGGCAATGACAATTGTTCAACCCTGGGATGTATTAATAAGAATGGCAGTGGGATCTTTCTGGAACTGAGTAAGAGACACAGTCCTATGGGCTTCATGTGCTAATAACCAAAGCCTCAGATGTCCTCTGTCTCTACTAAGGCAGTCCCTAGGCTCCATCCTGTGACTGGAGGCCAGCTGGTCAAGAAAACTGAGTTTGTCCCAGAGGCCCTCTGGTTTTTATACACAATTTCCTGAAGTTCAAATCTCTAGCCAGTAACAACTCTCTTGAAAGAGGCATCTTCACTAACACATAATAGCAGATTAAAGTCAGGCTGAAATCTCTCCTTTAGTGTTTTGCTGAGATAGTAAGGCAGACAGTTGCTCTTAAGTCCTGAGACAATAAAGACTGATAAGAAATTAGCAACCACAGCAACATCAATCACACACCCAGAAAAGCAAGGCCTTATTTTCACAGGTACACATATGAAACAGCACAGAAAATCATGTTTTAATATTTAGATCTGATTCTTATTTCTTGAAAACCAACCGACCAGACAACCGACCGACCGACCGACCAACTCTTGGTTTATAACAAATCTCGATGAGAGATATTAGCCATTAGTACTAATAATAAATGCAGTGTTGAGATGAAATTATCCAACTTTTTTCATAAGAGTGATAGAAGCATCGACTTTCCCTGACTACTAGATCCTAGGGTCTTAGGATACCTTTCCTCTAACAGGGTCTAGTTGCTGGAAGGTTCCAGTTGCCCCAATCCTGCCTCCTTGGATCTTTTCTCTTCTTATGATCTCATCCAGCTCCATGGCTTCAAATATCATCTAAAGCCGGATGCTTCTCACATCCACATCTCCATCTGGGACCTCTTCCCTGAGTTCCAGACTCGCACACCCAACTGCCAACTTCCTAGCTGCACTTCGGTGTCTAAAAGGCATACTGATTTGAAGATGTCCATTAGCGAAACCTGGATTTTTTCATCTGAAATCCCCTGACTTTCCCCGAGTATTTGTCATCTCAGTTCATGGCATCATCATTCTTCTAGGGGTGCAGCCAAAAAAGTGTGTATTCCTCCTTGATCCTCCTTTTCACACATACCCACTCCATCACCAAGTCTTATATGTTCCACTTTCAAATTATAACTTGAGTTTGCTTCTCACTGTTTCCACTACTAAAATCTTAGCATAAGAGGGCACCATCCTCCTCCCTTGGAACACTGCATTCTTGCTCCATTACCCAGAGCATTAATTATACTATGCCCTTCCCTTGGGTAAGACCCTCTAAGGACTTCCCATCACAATCAGAATAAATTATACATGATTACTTAGAGCCTCTCGCCCTGATGACCTCCCTTTGCTTTATTGCTGATGACGCTGCAGCCACACCAACCTTCTCTCTGCCCTCAAAGATGCCAATTCATTTCCATCTCAGGGCCACAGAATTTGATTTGCCACCGACTTCCCCCCTTCTCTGAGATGTCCCCAGCCGCCCCATCCAGAGTAGTCACAGCATTCACTCCCAAAGACGATACTCCATTTTCTCTTCATCATGGCCCTGAGCAGGCACCTGGAGTGATCTTGTTTGTTCATTTGCGTCCGACTTAGGGTCTCTCTCTTTCCAACAGAATGCAAACTCTTCTAGGACTTGCCCTGGTGGTCTCCCTTGTTGACTGACTGAGGGATCATGATCTTCTGTCAGATCGTTTATTTTTCAGTTGAAAAAGAACAAAGGAAGTTGAGAGAAGAGATATAACTGAGACAAAACAAGAATGCTGAGCCCCTGCCTTTTGGGCTTGGGTGTGTGATTGTGAAATGTCCACTTTTACCTGACAGCCTGGTATGTTTCTTTTTCTCATCAGCTAATAAGAATTATGTAACATCCCATTTTCTTTCTTTACCTCAAATGCATCCCTAATACAATTAATGCCATTCTGCATGAAATTTTACTCAGAGACTGTTTTAAAATCTAACTATACCATTGGGATTATTCTAAGTGCTCAACTGTGTTTACTTTTCTCTCCTCTTATGAGTTTTTCTATTGTCTATCTGCACTTCAGCTATCTTATTGAGAATGTCCCTGCTGTAAGAAGCATTGAGACTTTATTCTCTGTTGGAAGTAAGGATGATGTAAATAAGGATATCCAACAATAGAATGTACATTGCTTCTGACACAGCCTGAACCTCTGGGTGATGAAGAGACAGTTTTATTGATGCCACTCAAATTCCAAGGACATCATGCCTTCATTTGTTCTCTTATTAAGATGCTCGGGCTTTCTATTGTACTTCATAATAGCAGAAGCAAAACACAAACCTGGATTTAAAAAAAGAGTTCAGCTGTATTCAGTTGCTACTGTCAGTTGTAAATTAGAGTCTTGGGTAATAAGGTTATAATGCAAAATCACTCTAGGTTAAAACCCTTAGCAATGCGGGGTTGGTGCTCATGGATAACCTGATATCTGTAAGGAATATCTGAGAATGCCAATCTGAGAAGTCGGAGATAGTGAGCTTGCCTCATTACAGACAAAAGTTACTTTGGCAGGAGATGCCTTTTGGGGAACTAGCTTTCGCCCAGCGCTAGGGCATGGGGAGGGCGTACCGTGGTGCTGATCTTGCCGTTCTCCGTGGTCATGCTGTCTCTGTGATGCAGGTGTGCAAAGGGCTTGGCCGCTCCCCAGGACTCCAGGTACCGGGTCATGCGGACGGAAGCCCTCATCTTGGCTCCATCGAGGGTGGCTCGAGGTCTGAAGAGGTGCTGGGGGCTCCGTCGTTCTCCCTTGGGGTGAGAAACAAAGCATTACACCTGGCAGGGCACAGGTGCACAGCCTCCCGCCTTCCTGCTCTGCCCACCAAGAAGCCTCCCTTGAGTAAGCAGATTCCTCTAACATCATGCCCTTCACTTTCCTGGTTCCTACTCTCATTCCTTCAGTGACTGGTATTCAGTGCCATGAGCTGTTGGAGCCCAATGATTTTTTTTTCAGACAACAAAACTTACCTGTATTTGAAACTTAGGGAAAAATAATAGCTATTTTAAGGGATATTTTTATAAAGTTGATTCTTAGACAGAATATGCTGAACTGTTTCAATGTGTTCTTGATGGTTGTGTTTTTTCCTAAAGCGATTGGGGGTTTTCTGATGCTAAATGGCCCCGAATATCGGTGTTTTGGTGTTCTTTGCCTGAACGCAATGTTCTTTCTTTTTTTTTTTTTTCTTTTTTAATTGCGGGTATAGTTGCTTTACAACGTGGTGTTAGTTTCTGCTGTACAACGAAATGAATCAGCTATAAGTATACATCTATCCCCTCTCTCTCGGGCCTCCCTCCCACCCACCCCCATCCTGCCCATCTAGGTCACCACAGAGCACCGAGCTGAACTCAGTGTTCTTTGTACACATTTTTTTTAACCTCTTCCCTGTGCCGTCCCTGTCCCATCACCGCACAGTTCGTCCCGCTTGTCATACATTTGTCTCCAGATCAACCCTCTAGTCAGTTGGAAGTTTGTCTCTGAAGGTGAAACTGGGGTTTTAGGGAGGTTATTGTGAGTAAACATTAATAACCTTGATCTCCTTGATGTTATGATATTGGTTTTGACACTTCAGAGGTGTGTCTTTCTGCTCTCTGCACTATTTACCAGCCTGCAATTTGGAGGGAGTTTACAGAAACCCTCAGAGCTTCAGTTTCTTAATCTGTAAATAGCAGTAGTACTCATTTGGCAGGAATTTGGGAAGGGTTAAAAGAGATGAGAACTCTAAGCCCCCGCTCTGGCCTGACACGTGGTGTGAAGAGTTAGAGCCAGCAGCTGTCTGCATGCGATGAATGGTGTTTACTGTATCAAAGCTACCATATCTGCACATAATGTACTCACACAAGTGTATACATGACATTTACTTGCCAATCTTCCAGAAGTTTCTTCTTTCCCTTTTTCTTATATCTTCATCCTACTTTCTCTCATTAGATTTTTTATCATCCAAAGCCTTGAGCAAAATCCTTATCTTTATTTAATTTTCTAACTGCCAGGCGGGGTCCATCGTGGACTAACACACACATTGATCAACATTGACTAACCTATACAACCTCGTGATGCAGATAATACCCTTGTCATATAAACAAGCGATTCGTTTCAAGTGTTTCTTTAATAAATATTTGAATCCATTGTTACAAAACACATACGCAGTTAAAGTAGTTTTAGAGGCAAAGATGAGCGAAGAATTACACTAGTTCTTGACTAAAAACACTTTCCATATGAGTACTTTGCCCTTTTCACTTTTAATCATAGAAGTCATAGGCTAATTATAGACTCTTTACAATACTGACCTTGGGGTTGATTACAAAGTAGGTCTTCACCAAGTGCTGCTTTAAATATGGGTCTCTGATGTCACCGTCTCCTTCCTCCACTTTATAAGCCCCATTCAAGTGTTCCAGTGTGACGGAAGAGATGTGAACACGTCTGAAATTCCATTTTAAAACCACAATCAGGATATATAAGGAGGAACGTGCAAGAAGACTTTCTATTTATTTGGGATTTCAGAGAGAATTTCTTCTGCCCCAAGTGAAGGAAAGGCTATATGTTCTTAGTAAAATTGACTGTAATTAAGGTTCATAGTCTGTTAACCACTGCTTTGGAAAGATGCTCCCAGATGTCATGAGCTACTAATAGTTGGAGCTTCTCTGCACTCACAGAAACCTGCATGGTGAATTACAGCAATTAAAACTCGATCTTATCGAATTTTGGGGTATGAAGATATTTTTTTTTTGAAATGCATGCCAAAGTCATTTTAGGAAGTGTGCTGATCTGTATAAAAGTATGGGCTTTCTTTCTCAATGCTTGTTCTCATGCTTCTCCAAATTACAGCACTTGCATCGAGATTCTTGTGTCATCTATCCAGATGGTACCGTTTGCTTATTTCAATAGTACTGATTTCAGAAGTTACCAATAATAGAGAAACGTCATATATCTCCACTGACTTATAAACCATCTTTAACTTAGGTTTCTATTCATAAATATGAAAATAAGTAGAAGTCTGTAATTTAGAATCTGACATCCACAGTCTTTGACCACGGGTCCCAGGGGTGGTTGCATTGGGGCTTGAGAGTTCATGTCCATCTGGTTAATGGAAAAGGCCACTGGGCGTGAGTAACGTGATACTAACCAAGGCAACAGAAATCACTGAGCAGTCGGTTATTAACCTGTCGACCTATTATTCCCAGCCCTGTTACCTGCTGGACGAGAGAAAGCCAATGTGCCGCCTTACCCGGGGACCCCTCCAGCTTCCATGTGGTTGGCCAGGGTAACGTCATGGGACCATACGTCATACTGCCACTTCTGCAGCCCGATCACGCCGCAGAGGACGTTCCCAGAATGCACTCCCACGCGCATGTTGATGTCCACTCCAGTGGCGTCCCTCACTTTCCTAAAGGGAAGGAAAGTCACATCACCTTCCAGGACCAGCCTCTTCTTCCTTTAATTCCTGGCCAATTTTCTGGGCATTTTATCATTCAGAATGTCTCAGATTGTTGGAAATATTGTCATGAATTCTTACTGTGGCAGAAGATTGCTGCTCTGAGGCAAGAGAAAGGGATTTTTCTTCGGTTACTACCAGACTAAACCACCAGCGCCAAGCCAGTGCTCTGGCCGGTAAAGCGTCAGGATGGCAGGGGTCGTGATGCAGCATTTTGGTTGTAGTTTCTACTTTTTCAACCAATGTGTATCACGCACATAACATGTGCTGACACCTCCTCAGAATTTTCATACTAAGACTCGTGTGACATTGCCTTGTACCGTCAGAAACAACCTTAGATGCCATTTGCAATTCTAGTGCTTAGCATAACGTATGTCCCCAAGGAATATTTTCTGCTGATGAGACAATACGGCTTATTTGTGAGCTTAATAATGACTTTAGCCTGAATAGGAATTAAAAAAAAAAACCATGAAATGAAAGCTTTTCAATTGTTCACATTCTTTAACAGAAAAGAGAAAAAAATACTCTTTAAGAAGCTTTAATAATGCATAAGGTATCATTAAAAAGAAACTCATTTTAAAAAAATCATTTAAAAAATACTTTAGGACTCTGTTGCCAACTCATTGAAAGAGACAAATGAAGAACTTCCTTTAAGCAAAAATAGCAATGCTTGGCGAGGCTTGTTTCTGCCAGTTAGATACATTTATCAATTAAAATTTTGTTGTAAAAGAAGAATGCAGGAAGGTATCCCTAGTTACATGGAAAGAATCACCCCAAGAGGAAACGTGACACTGATTTCAACACAGCAAGTCGGAAGGGTTACCAGGTGTGGGATGCGGTAAAATGAACCTGAAACATCTCAAAATGGCACAAGCATGCTTGAATGATGCAGTGACATCATCTGAGCATACTACCGATAAAAAGAAATGGGTCCATGATGTAAAAATAAATGACGTCCTGAAAAAAGAATATAGAAGGCTGTCTCTTTCCCCTCCCTTCCTCTCTACCCTCCTTACCTGTTCTCATTTTTTTAATAAAAAAGACAACCTATTTGGGGTACTTTACAAGTCATCCAAACCCTTCATTCCTGCTCCCACGAGGAGCATCTACATGACATAGGAGGCTTGTCCTACCACTCTGTCCCCATCCGCACTGAGTGTGGACAGCTGCCCGGGCCCTATCTGGTCCCCGTCTCTCCAGGCCTCTTCTCACTATGGTTCCTCTCTGCTCCCCACTCCCCTGAGTGTCCCCTTCCTGACAGGGCCCGGGAGTCACAAGGCCAGTCCGTGATAGAAGTGACTGGTTAATGATTCGACTCTAACAATCTCCACATGCTTCATGTCTTTTTTAGAGAAATGAGTTGATCAAGGGTTCAGATGGCCTGATTGACCTAACGTTTTAATGCATGTAGATGAAATCTGTGTGATCTCTAGAAAAATGTTGAAATGATCCCTTAGAGCTTGCAATAATAGACAATCTTTCTAATTTAAGAGGAGCCTTAATCACTTACACAATCAGGGTCCTGAATATCACTGCCTTGATTAAGAACAGTTTACATTTTCATGATAGGAAAAAAAAAGTCTCTTTAAGCGTTGGGAATATTCCCAAACTGCAGCTGAAGTGCTTCTGCAGTGGTGAACTTAGCTAATGGGGAACAGGGATAAATGTGGAGGTCCAAACTTGGAAGGAAAAAACACAGGCAAACGTTTCTGGACCCATGTTGCTGGTTCCCACCAAAACTGGAGATAATCTGGCAAAATTCCAAGTGCCAAGCGTGTGCTTTCTCCTCAGCAGCTTGAAAAACTGAAATTCCTGTATTCACGCTCAACTTTTGGCTTAAGAAATGGGAATGAAAATGCTTGTCTTTGTGTGTGAGAGAGAACAAAGAATTTCTGAAATGTGCTGAGGTGTTCGCTCTTTTCCTGGCTTATATTGGGGGTGTAGCAAGACAACCTACTATTATTATTTTTTATTGCAGTATGGTTGATTTACAATGTAGTGTTAATTTCTGCTGTACAGCAAAATGATTCATATATATATATTCATTTTTATATTCTTTTCTTTATGGTTTATCACAGGATATTGAATATAGTTCCCTGTGCTATACAGTAGAACCTTGTTTATCCATCCTATATATAATAGTTTGCATCTGCTAATCCCAAACTCCCAATCCATCCCTCCCCCACTCTCCCTCCCCCTTGGCAACCACAAGTCTGTTCTCTATGTCTGTGAGTCTGTTTCTGTTTCATAGATAGGTTCATTTGTGTCACATTTTAGATTCCACATGTAAGTGATATCATGTGATATTTGTAGTTCTCTTTCTGGCTTACTTCACTTAGTATGGTAATCTCTAAGTCCGTCTATTTTGCTGCAAATGGCATTATTTCATTTATTTTTATCGCTAATATTCCATTTTATGTATGTACCACATCTTCTTTATCCGTTCATTTGTCAGTGAACATTTAGGTTGTTTCCATGTCTTGGTTATTATGAATAGTGCTGCTACAAACACACGGGTGTATGTATCTTTTTGAATTGTTGTTTTGTCTGGATATATGCCCAGGAGTGGGATTGCTGGATCTTCTGACAATTCTATTTTTAGTTTTTTGAGGAAATTCCATACTGTTTCACACAGTGGTCGCACGAATTTACATTCCCACCAACAATGTAGGAGGGTTGCCTTTTCTCCACACACTCTCCAGCATTTGTTATTTGTAGACTTTTTAATGGTGGCCATTCTGACCGGTGTGAGGTGATACATCATGGTAGTTTTGGTTTGCATTTCTCTAATAATTAGCGATGTTGAGCATCTTTTCATGTGCCTGTTGGCCATCTGTATGTCTTCTTTGGAGAAATGTCTGTTTAGGTCTTCTGCCCATTTTTCGATTACAACCTATTACTGATCACTTTGTCAACTGCACATGAGCCGAACTGTTGATACATAGCAGGGGAAGAATTCAGAAGCCCTTGGTCAAGGAGTAGCAGATCATGGGGACACATGGCCATTAAGATATGAAACTTAACTTTAGGTATAAGGAAGAGCTCTGGAAGTTCACTCAAATCTGTTGACATTACTGAGATGCTGGACACATAAGATATCACTGAGACATCTATGATGAATGGATAAAATGCAATACATACATACAATGGAATGTTATTCCATCATTAAAAGGAATGAAGTACTGACACATACCACAATATGAATAAACCTTGAAAACATTATATAAAGTGAAATAAGTCACACACAAAAGAACAAGTATTGTACAATTCCAGTTGCATGAAATATCTAGAACAGGCAAATTTATGGAGGCAGAAAGTAGAACAGAGGTTACTGGGGGCTGGGAGGAAGGGAATGGGGAGTTATTGCTTAGTGGGTACAGAGTTTCTGTTTGGGACAATGAAAAGGTTCTGGAAGTAGATAGTGGTGATGGTTGTATGACATTTTGAATGTATTTAATGCCGCTGAATTGTACATGTAAAAATGGTTCAAAGGGCAATGTTTATGTATGTATATTTAACCCCAATAAATAAATGTAACAACAAAAGAAGGTATGACTGATGACCTGATGACATGCCAGTGGACAGAATGTAGGGAATCTTTTTTTTTTTTGGTGGGGGGGAATCTTTTTTCTAAAGGCTTTTCAACATATTGGAATTACATAAACTTAACAGAACTGGAAAACAGTTGATTCCAAAGCAGAAATTAAGCTTTAGTAAAAGGGTGGATTGTTGAATCCAATGTGCTATTGATTCACATAATATCATCCTTCACAAAACCCATTTATAGAATCCATTTCCCCTCATGTTTGAAACCAACACTGAGGTGGCCTCCAGGGGTGGGTTATACATTTGAGAAAATCTGTTAGGTCTACATTGATTAAATTCACTTCCATCTAGACCCATAGTGGCGTGAATAGTTAATGACTCTTGAAATAAAGCTGAAAACTTTTTTTTTTTTATGTCTCCGAGAAGACAAATGATTTAGTTATGGGGAGAAGAAGGGGGACAGTTATTTCCCACACAATGTATTTCAGTGGGAAGCTGAGGCGACACTGCCCACCCCTCCCATCTTGAATCTTCCTTCGATTCCTCTCGATTCCTTTGCCTCTCAATCCCTGACCACCCCACAGTGGCCCCTGACAAAGGCTGAACTAGTGGATCTGGACACTTAGGTCTGCAGACTCTGCTGCGGCTAGGGCTTCACTGTTCTTCCCTGGCCAGCACTGGAAACCCACCGACAAACCTCTCAGTCCATTTCGGCCCACAACTAACACCACGGTGGGCTAAACACAGTGATAACTTGACTTGTTGCTTTCTCACTTAAGGTCCTATTTACTCTGACCCTGAGACAAGGAATTAGACCATCAAGCACATAGCTCCCACGCTGTTTAGCCGAAAAATATGTGGAGGATAGGGGAAAATCACTTGACCAAAAATAGGCAATCCCCCCCCCAAAAAAAACCCAAACTGAAATTCTTCAATCACACAATCAGAAAACAAGAGCTTTTATCATTTATAAGAATACCGTGGCTTCTATGAAAGTACTTATAAAGAAGTATGCATTATGGTACGGGCAGTGAAAATTCATTTTTTACCTCACATTTTTTACCCTGTACTTGTCAACTGTAACGATAACATTATTCTATGTAAGCAAATCTTCTCTAGAATTACAATGAAAGAACCTATAGATACAAGGCAGAAAACTATTATGGATATAAACTGAAACTACATTCACAGAGCTGAGCGTGACTTAGATGGAGTAATTCTGGGCTGGATTTTTATATTCATTGCAGTCTGGTGGTAAAAACTACTTTCTCTCTTACAATTTACATGTACTTGTCAGAAATCAAGAGATGCTGAGAGTACAGCCTTTTTCCTGAAGATTGGAGGAGACCTTTACATTTTTAAAAAAAGCACTTTTGAAACAAACACAAAGGTCCCTTCCCATAGATTCTAACTCAGTGTTGCTGTAATCTAAGACTAATAATAGCAATACAAAACACAGAAGGCTTACTTTGGACTTAGTTCTCACATGCCAATAAATGAGTCTCTGCCCATTTATATTTAAATGTACAATCATGTATTTAGTTTCAGTAGACAGAAAAATAGGAATAGTTGTAAGAACTACAACTAAAACTTACCAAACAGTTAAAAAAGCTCTTACTAAGCATTACACTTACTTTATGGCTTCACACATATCCAGTCCCATTTTCACACAATTCTTGGCATGGTTAGGGAGAGAGATAGGGAGTCCGGAAACACAGTAGTAGCAGTCTCCTAGAATTTTTATTCTCATGCATTCATTCTCCTGAAAGAAGAAATCACAGAATTTCAGTTGAGTTAAGCACATATATAATGATTTTTTTTTTTTTTTTTGCGGTATGCGGGCCTCTCACTGTTGTGGCCTCTCCCGTCGCGGAGCACAGGCTCCGGACGCGCAGGCCCAGCGGCCATGGCTCACGGGCCCAGCTGCTCCGCGGCATGTGGGATCCTCCCGGATCGGGGCACGAACCCGTGTCCCCTGCATCGGCAGGCGGACTCTCAACCACTGCGCCACCAGGGAAGCCATATATAATGATTTTGATTTACCAAATATCACCAAGTGCTAGTTCTACTGGCATTGCCACAGTGAATAGGGTTTGTGGGAAGAAAGAAATGAGAACTAGTTGAGTTTCCCTTAATTACCCATCAAGATTGAGGCACCCTCACCTGCATGCTCCTTTACCAAAGCAGGAAGAATCAGGGTAAGGGGTAGAAGGGGAAAGCTGAGAGAAGGTTCTGGAATGATTTACACTTAACACAGCAGAGGAGGGTAAAGATAGGACCATTCTCTTTAGTCTGAACAAATCCAAACATTGACAGTGAAATGAAACATTCTATGCAAAACAGAATCTTTCAGGATAGAAAATGGTAAGCAGAACTCAGCTAGAATTAGAATTTTTGTCATTTCCTACTGTGCTCACGATTTTCCTCATTTCTTTTAAAGCTGAAGCAGATTCTTACCTGCAGACATGTAGCTTCCGATAAACATCTCTACAACATAATAAGCCACCATTCAACATTGCCAAGTAATTTGAAACTTAATTCTGATCTGAGGTTAAGCTGTTTTAATATAAAGTTAGACAAACTCATTATTTTTATTGGCTGGGTTGCATTTATATTATAACATTGAGATTAACTTCATTCATATGCATTAATCCTACATCCATTTCTAACCTTTTCAACTAGTTTATAGACTCTTCACTCAAATTTATAGTAAATACATAAATAAACAAAGATGTACCAAACACAGATTTTTTTTTTTTTTTTTTTTTTGGCCATGCTGCATCGCATGTGGGATGCTAGCTCCCCAATCAGGGATCAAACCTGTGCATTGGGAGCCTGGAGTCTTAACCACTGGACCACCAGGGAAATCCCAGACTTTTTTTCTTCTTAACACTCGCACAGGCTTATGTATAAAACTAACAAATTTGAAATAATAAAACGAACATAAGATCTTTTTGTTCTTAAGTATGTGTTAGGTTTACTGAAGATTTTGCAGATTTATTTCCCTGTCTCATAGAGAGCTGTGTACTTTCATGCTTATCTATAGCATTATAGATGACGTGTTAGTAATTCCTGATAACAATATTTTAAATAATAAAAAGGCAAAACATTGTTTATTAATAAGGCTTCTCTCCTATACTTCCTAAATATGTATCCTGAGTCTAGAAAACAGTAAGATTAAGAACAGTGAATTCTTGGCACTCTTATCAATGATCAGCTGACTGTATATGCATGGGTTTATTTCTAGTCTCTATTCTGCTCCATTGGTCTGTATGTCTGTCTTTAATACCAGTATCAGACTGTTTTGATTGCTGTAGTTTTGCAATATATTTTGAAACCAGGAAGCACGATGCCTCCAGCTTTGTTTTTCTTGTTCAAAATTGCTTTGGATATTTGGTGTCTCTTGTGGTTCTATATGAATTTTAGGATTTTTTTCTATTTCTGTAAAAACTACCATTGGGATTTTGATAGGGATTGCATTGAATCTGTAGATGGTTTGGGGTACTATTTTAATATTAATTCTTTCAACCCATGAACATGGAATGTCTTTCTACTTATTTGTGTCTCTTTATATTTCTTTCATCAATATTTTATAGTTTTGGTGTATAAGTCATTCACCTACTTAGTTAAGTCTATTTCCTAAGTATTTTATTATTTTTGATGATAATGTAAATGTGTTTTCTTGATTTCCTTTTGAGATACTTCATTGTATACAAGTGATTATTGTACATTGACTTTTTATCCTGCAACTTTACTGAGTTTATTTATTAGTTCTAACAGATTTTTGTGGACTCTTTAGGGTTTTCTACATATAAGGTCATATCATCTGCAAACAGAGATAATTTTACTTCTCTTTTGAGCTGGATGTCTTTTATTTCTTTTTCTTGCCTAATTGCTGCGTCAGGAAGTTCCAGCACTATGTTGAACAGACCTGGTGAGAGTAGGTATCCTTGTCTTATGCCCAATCTTAGAAGAAAAGCTTTCAGTTTGTCACTGTTGAGTATGATGTTCACTATGGGTTTTTCATATACGGGTTTATTGTGTTGAGGTAAGTTCCTTCTTATTAGTTGAGAGTTTTTAATCATAAAAGCGTGTTTAATTTTGTCAAATGCTTTTTCTGCATCAATTGATTGAGATGATCATATGATTTTTACCCTTCATTCTGTTAATGTGGTATATCCCATCAATTGATTTGCGATGCTATCCAACTTGCATCCCAGGGATAAATCCCAGTTGGTCATGGTATATGATCATTTTAAAGTGCTGTTGAATTTGACTTGTTAAGTGAAATAAGCCAGATACAGAATGACAAATACTACATGATACCACTTATATGAGGAATCTAAATTGGTCAAACACAGAAGCAGAGTATAGAATGGTGGTTTCCAGGCCTGGGAGAGGGGAAAATGGGGAAGTGTTGGTCAAAGGACACAAAGTTTCAGTAATGCATGATGAATAAGTCCTAGAGAGCTACTGTACAGCATAGTGTCTATAGTTAATAATATTATATTGTATACCTAAACATTGGCTAAGAAGGTAGATCTTATGTTAAGTGTTTTAATCACAAAATAATAATGATGATGATAATGATAAATTAAAAGGGCAAGAGGAAACTTTTGTAGGTGATAGATGTTTATGGCATAGATTGTAGTGATGGTTTCAAGGGTGTATCCCTAAGCTCAGTAAGTTGTATGTATGTGAAATATGTATAGCTTTCTGTATGCCAGTTATACCTCATTAAAGTGGATAAAAACTAACAGTGAATGAGCAGTGACGTTGAGTTCCTTAACTTAATGTGCTTTATGTAGTATTCCCTCAATGGACTGAACTGTCTGTTTGCTTATAATGCTCACCAACTCCATGTTTTGAACTAAGAGCCATGAACTGATATCCAAAGCATGCTGCCCCTGTGACCAGCAATGGATGGCCCAAGCTATCCTAGGACAGTCTCTGATATTGCCTGGACGTTCCTTTGTTACAATCAGCAGAGAGGAGCAGGAAGTCATACCGAGTACCTCCCTTATGAGTTATAAATTGTGTCTTCCTCAGATTCACATGTGAAATCCTAACCCCTGGTACCTGTGAACGTGACATTATTTGGCCAAAGGGTCACTGTAGATGTAATTAGTTAAGATGAGGTCATACAGGAGTAGGGTGGGCCCCTAATCAGTTTGACTGGTGTCCATATAGAGAGAAGTAATTTGGACACAGAGCCTTGCGTGTGGGGAAAATGCCATGTAAACACTGGAGCTTTGTTGTTATCAGCCAAGATTAGGATGTTTCTTCCTACTGTGACCAGGTAGTGCAACAAAAAGGACCTTTTACTGACTCAAACTTTCAAGACGTTTTCTAAAGATGAGGCCCCCTCTACCCCAAACTCAACCTCTTCCTTTGGTTTGGTAAAGGAAGGAAACAGGGCTATACTCTTCGTGATTTTTTAGAATTCCCAATGAGATCTGTCATGGTCAGTTGGGCAACATAAGACACCTCATGGAAAGCTTGACGCAAGAGTGACTCTGTGAACATCTGCAAGCCAGATTCATGCCTAGGAGGCCTGGCTGGAATTTTCTTTATTGTTTAAAAGTGAGCAAAATCTCACCTATTGTTTTCAAAATCTCACCATGAACTAAACTTAGAACCAACTCTTCCTTATGTAAAGAATGCATTTTAATAAGCATAATAATGTATTTTTGTTGGGAACAATTCAGAGACAAAATTAAGCTGACCAGAAACATTTTATGAGACAGAAGTACAGGGCTAGCAGGAAAGAAAAAAAATTATCAATATTCCCACCAGAAACCTTAATAGTTCCAATAAATAAGTCTAGAATAAGGTCTAGTATGGTTTTAGATCAGTTGTCATCATTTCTTCTCTGTGAAACTTCCCACAAATGAGCATATGAATGACAAATACTGAACTTACATCTCTGCAAGTGGCACAAGGGTCAGTGGATATAAAGGGGACAACAGTCAATAAAGGGCTTAGGAAGAAGGGATGCATCCTATTTTAGGGATTTTCCCAGGATGCCGCTTAACACTGTGAATATGTAATAGTTAACAACTGGAGAGGAAATCATGTTTCCAACTCCTTGACATCGAAATGCCTAAAAAGAGAATCTTAGAACGGCACAGGAGAGAGAGATGTGCAAATCAAATCTCATCATCTTGAATGTATTTATTATATGTGTGCTGAGTTATATATATGCAGAAGTTTTAAAAGTAGATGAAAAATATGCTAATTATATGCTATGACATCTCTCATTCCCAGTGTAGATTAGAGATTTATCAGGGCTCGATGGCAAATAAATCCAACAAATCTACAAACAACATTCCTAAAGGATGCTTTTATGAGGAGGTAAAAAATTGATAAGGGACCAGAGAAAAAGTAAGCCCAAATTTTCTATATCCTCAAAATAGAAGGCAATCACTAATACTCACCTTTGCAATTTGATCAAATTTTCCAAAGAGTTCATTCAGCATGTGGACCAGTTCTCCTGGGGAGCAGTCACTGGCCAGACGGGTGAACCCAACAATGTCCGCATAGAGGATACTGTGGGAACAAACCAGTGGGTGCCATATTGGCAAGTTGATGTTCGTTAAGAAAGTAATGGTAGTTTTTCCCATTGAAAGAGTATAAGTTTTTACATTTTTGCAAAATGTCATTTCCCTGGGTATGGAATATGTAAACATTTTGCTAAACTTTCCCATTAAATTTTTTTTTTGATGTTAAATTTTTATAATAAAATCGTTGACGAAAAAGTCATGTGATGCACGTTCTCTATTCTAGTCCATTTTTACTGCTCACCTTTCTTCTCTCAGGGCCAGCCCCTCCCCGCCTCTCTCATTTATGTGGTCTTCATCCTGACAGTACATTACAGTGTCATAATTCTGATATCAAAGGAGTATGCGTCTATTTGAATCGTTACATGATTTTATATTATAAGGATTCCTATGTAGAAGAAGCAAAATAATAAAAGTCAAATCCTGTTTTTATTGATTCAAAGAAAAAAATTCTGGCTTCCTTACTACCTGCCAGGAGAGCAGATACAGAACATCTTTCTAAAGCTCAGAGTTTGGTTTGGGGATGCATTAAACAAATAAGGACACCAACCAACGTCCAATTACAGTGATAATAAGTGCTATAAAAGAAAACGGCAGAGTGCTGTAAGACAGAACAGTGGAGGTGGTGAAGAGTCAGGGAAAGTCACTTAGGAAATGACAGTACAGCTTCCCTTCATGGGATGTACAGGCTGGGAGGGCAAATGTGAGATTCCTTAGAGTTGTGTATGTGTTTAGCTAACCTTGATGGGTCAGGATAGAGAAACTACAGCACCACTGTGTACATTACAAATTTACCTACACAATAACGTGTTTATGTTTTGTGTAAAGGACTAATAAAGAAGCCTAAAATTCTGGGTTCAGGTAGTGAATATGGTACGGTTTAAGAAGGGCCATGAAACAAAAATAACTGCCAATTCACAAAATTTTATGAAATATAAAATTACCATATATAGGATCCAGTAATTCCACTCTTAGGTATATACCCAAAAGAGCTGGAAGCAGGAACTCAAACAGATATTCGTATATCCATGTTCACAGCAGTATTATTCATAAAATGAAACAAATGTCTATTGACATTTAAAGAAATGGATGGATGAAACTGTGGTGTATAATACAGTGGAATATTATTCAATCTTTAAAAGAAATGAAATTCTGACAAATAACACAACCTGGATGAACCTTGAAGACATTAAATTGAGTGAAATAAGCCAGACTCAAAAGGACAAATATTATATGATTTCACTTATATGAAGTACTTAGACTAGCCCAACCATAGAGACAGAGAGTAGTATGGTGACTGCCAGAGTCTGGGGATGGGGCGTTGTTGTTTAGTGGGTATGCAGCTTCGGTTTGGGATGAAGAAAACGTTCTGGACATGGATGTTGGTGATGGTTGCAGAACAGCATGAATGTATTTAGTGACACTGCACTGTACAATTTAAAATGGTTAAAATTGTAACTGCTATGTATATTTTACCACAATTTAAAAAAAAAGTGCGGCAGCCGTCAGCCTGGTCCCAGGCAGAACATGGCTTGATCTCTGCTGCTGGCAACACTCTGCTCCTCAGGCAAAGTACAAGGCTTGTGGCTTCACCTTGGAGGAAAGACTTGCTCCTCTGATGATGGACAGAAGCAGGGGGAGACCTCTGGTCCAGGGAAATCAGGGCTGCTGGGGCTTTTGTGCTCTCCATTCAGATGGTGCCATAAAACCATCCCTACTTCTCCTGTGCTCTCCTGCAGAGGCAGGGACCCACAGATGCTGAGCCATGGTCCAAGAGGAGGCATTACTCACTCAGAGGAAGATGCCCGATCCAGGCAGCATGGGAGGGAGAACGTGAGAACGAGTGGTTGACTCTACTTCTTGTTGACAACCTCCACAGTGTTTCCTGTATCAAGACATGTAGTGGGTGAAGGAGCCCAAGATGGGCTGAATGTACAGGTCTGAAGCTGGCCTTGTGGTTACTGGGCAGGAAGATGCAGACTGTATATGAGTAACTGGGACACAATGTACAAAGGGTTATGGAAGAGGAGACGCAGAGCACTTCGGGGGTCACACAGGAAGGAAACCCGACCTAGACTCGGATCACATCACCACTTGAGAAAGACCACTCTGGCGGCAGCAACCTGGAGGTGGGCAGGTCAGTTAGAATCATATCTGGTACATCCCGGAGAGCCCTGTGGAAAGTCTATAAGTGGGGGAAAATGGGGAGAACTGGACAGAGAGGGGAGATTTGTAGGAAGGAGAATGAATCAGGCTTTGTTAGGGATTAGATGTTGTGGGAAGTGTCTAGGAAAAGAAAGTGCTGAGATAAAGACCGGTTTCTGGCTGAGTACTGGGGCTGTACCTAGTGTACAAATCAAATCAAGCTTGCAGGAGAAGTTGACTAGCTCCACTTTGGTTGGGTTGAGTCTGAGGGTGGTGTCAGTGGGAAACCCAAGAAGAAGACCATTAGGTAGATGCTTATGGAAAACTACGGTTGAGTTCTGTGTCTTAGCATCATATAGATGGTCATTAAGTCCTGGGCGAGAACTGGAGAGAACAGAGGAGTTAGGAGAGACCTGGAAATGCTTTCATTTACAGAACAGCCTAGATTTAGGGACGAGAAAACAATAAAGAAGACTGCAGGGAGAAAACAAAGGGGAAACAATGGCATGGAAACCCAAGGATGTAGAATTATTTAAGTGCAAAGACAAGGTGAATGGGACCAAGCATAACCATGTGGTCAATGAGATAGGATGCAGAGGAAGTCATATTCAGATTTGGGAACAAGACAACTGGTGGTGAATGTAGGAAGAATGAGTTCTGTGACATGGGGGAGGTTAATGTCAGAGGGTGGTGATTTGAGGAGGGAGAGAAAATAAGGAAGTCTAGTTAGAGAGTGGAAAATTGTTCTAGCATCTGGGCTATGAAATTCATGGACGTAATTTCAGAGTTGGAGGGTGGCACTGGATTCAGGGATTTATGTTTGTTTTCAAAGACATGATGGGTTTGTGAATGTTTCAGCACTAGTGGGAGGGATTCAGAGGAAGACAATGATTCAGAAGGCAACTGGTAGTTGCTACCTTCACATCTATAAATTCTTTTTCTTCTCCACTTCCTCCTCATCCTACTTATTACTATTATTATTATTGTTATATCAGTTAGTAAAGAGCTAGTCAATGTTATTAACAGAGAATAAATATTTCATTGAATGAATCATCAAAGCAAAACTAAAAGTTATCAACAGATCTTTTTGGTCTATCAACCTAATAATTCTCATTAAAAAACACCCTCAGTTATTGACTGAACTACCTGCATTAGCCAGGTATTTTATCTGCTTCTTTTTTTATTATACCTGTCCTGTTTCAGGAGGAAAAGGCCATATGTTTTCATATTTCATTTAAAATTAATTGGTACTCCATGCCATTGAAGTTTTTCCATTTTTAAGTTTTAAGAATTTAAGTTACTTTAGCATCCCAAATATGTGTTATGAATTTAAATTTAATACTGCAAACATATTCTACACAATCTCTGAAGACAGTTGAAGGTGCTTCACCAATCCTTTGCCTTAGATAAGTGTGTTAATCAGCTTCCAAGATGGCCCCAGTGATCCTCACCTCCCAGTACTCACACTCTTGTACTGTCCCTTCCCATAACGGGTAGGGCTGACTTGTGTAACCAATAGGATACTGCAGAAATGACCAGAAATGACCTTCCAAGGTTAGATCATAAAAGATATTGAAGCTTCCACCTGGACCCCTCCCTCTGGGGAAGCAAGCGGCCATGTTGTGAGGATACTCAAGCAACCTGTGAAGAGGCCCAATGATGAGGAACTGAGGCCTCCAGCCAACAGAAAGTTAACCTGTCCACCAGGTGGGAAGTCACATTGGGAACAGATTGCCCAGCAGCCTGCAGCCTCATGGGAAAGTCTATGCCAAAACCACCTGGGTAAGCTGCTCCCAAACTCCAACCCACAGATGTTGTGAGATGTTTATTGTTCTTTTTTTAAAAAAATTAGGTTATTTGTATTTTTATTGTTGAGCTGTAAAAGTTCTTTATATATTCTGGATTCAAGTCCCTTATCAGATATATTATTGCAAATATTTTCCCCCATTCTATGGGTTGTTTTTTTTTTAATGGTTCTTTTATTTTTGAAGTATAGCTGATTTACAATGTTAATTTCTTCTATAAAGCAAAATGATTCAGTTATATATATATATTCTTTTTCATATTTCTTTCCATATGGTTTGTCATAGGATATTGAATATAGTTCCCTGTGCTATACCGTAGGACCTTGTTGTTTATCCATTCTATGTATAATAGCTTGCCTCTGCTCATCTCAAACTCCCAGTCCTTCCCTCTTCCAACCCCCTTCCCCTTAACAATCACAAGTCTGTTCTCTATGTCTGTGAGTCTGTTTTTGTTTCATAGATATGTTGATTTGTATTGTATTTTAGATTCTACATGTAAGTGACATCATATGACAGTTGTCTTTTTCTGACTTACTTCATTTAGTGATAATCTCTAGGTCCATCCATGTTGCTGCAAATGGCATTATTTCATTTTTTTATGGCTAAGTAATATTCCATTGTATATATGTACCACATCTTCTTTATCCATTCCTCTGTCAATGGACATTTAGATTGCTTCCATGTCTTGGCTATTGTAAATGGTGCTGCAGTGAACATTGGGGTGCATGTATCTTTTTGAATTGTGTTTTTTTCCAGATATATGCCCAGGAGTTGGATTGCTGGATTATATGGTAGCTCTATTTTTAGTTTTTTGAGGAACCTCCATACTGTTTTCCATAGTGGCTTCAACAATTTACATTCCTACCAACAATGTAAGAGGGTTCCCTTTTCTCCACATCCTCTCCAACATTTGTTATTTATAGACTTTTTGATGATGACCATTCTGATTGGTGTGTTTGTTGTTCTTTAAAGAACAATATTGTTTATTGTTCTTTAAATTACCCACTGAGTTTTGGGGTAATTTGTTACACAGAAACTGATAACTAATACAGATATTATGCAGACCATTATCAACTGCTTGAGATTGGTTGTGTCTTCAGTCATTTTTACAGGTCTATTGTTCCCAGATTATATCACAGCTATTTAAAGATAGTCTGTGATCCTATTTAGATAGACACATTTATCCTTACACAGTTTGAATACCAATAAGTGACATAAAAATATTTCTGGAGATGAAAGGGGCATTGCTGATTTTCATATAGTTAAGGCTGGAAAGAGCAATTTCTACTATAGTATATCTTGTCAGAAACCATAAATGTTTTTTCTTTAATTATGTAGGTAAAATGCTTAAAAACCTAAATGCAGTCCAGTGTTTTAAATAATTTTATGCCGTTTTTTTGGCTGCACTGGGTCTCCATTGTTGTGTGCAGGCTTTCTCTAGTTGTAGTGAGTGGGGGCTACTCTTTGCTGTGGTGTGCGGGCTTCTCATTGTGGTGGCTTCTCTTGTTGTAGAGCATGGGCTCTAGGCATGCGGGCTTTGGTAGTTGCAGCACGTGGGCTCAGTAGTTGCCACATGTGGGCCCTAGAGTGCATGGGCTTCAATAGTTGCGGCGCATGGGCTCAGTAATTGTGGTATGCAGGCTCTAGGATGCATGGGCTTCAGTAGTTGTGGTGTGTGGGCTCAGTAGTTGTGGCTCGCAGGCTCTAGAGCACAGGCTCAGTAGTTGTGGTGCACGGGCTTAGTTGCTCCACAGCAAGTGGGATCTTCCTGGACCAGGGCTCGAACATGTGTCCCCTGCATTGGCAGGAGGATTCTTAACCACTGCACCACCAAGGAAGTCCAGCTTTACTCTTTAACATGTATGAATGTTCTCTGTCTCTGTGTGTGTATATATATACATATATATATGTATATGTATATACAAACACATAAATATATGCATATATACATACATACATATATATGTATATATACACACAGAGTTCTTTCCTATTATTCCAAGAAAAAAAAGGCGGGGACTATAAAAAAGTTTACTCCTGATTCCTCATTTATTCAATGTTTTTTCCTTAGTTCTTACTTGATATGCAACTTTTTTTCTCTTGTCTCCCTTTCAATGTGCATTTCTCATTGTATATTAGCTCTTTGCATGCTTGGGCCATACCTTTTTCTAAAATCATGTGTTAAAATGCAATTTGTCTTAGCAATGCATAAATTAAGCTACAGTTAAATTTGTTTCTTAATAAACTTCAAAAATCCTTGACCTGAAGTAACCAGACAGAAGGCTGCATCACGCAATGGAAAAGGTCTGGACTTGAAGGCAAACAGCCCTATTACAATTCTAGACGATTCTAAACACACTTTAGTTTGTGTTTGTGGTTGTTGTTATTAAACTATTGAATGGGGTGGGGGGTGACTAAAGGAATAACATAATGAGTGAGGCATGCACAGGTTCCTTATTGAGATAACCCAGCCAGAATAGCAATCACCACTGCAATGTAATCGAATGGATGAAAGGACAGCCCCCAGAGAAGTGGTATCAGGAATGGGTGGGCATGGAGAACAGTGAGGACCAGGGCACCCACATGTGGAGAGGTCCCACACCACTGTAGCCAGAGATGGAGGGGAGCACAGGAGGGAGCACCCTCTCCAGACTGAAGTGAGGACTTGCACAGCTCCTCTCTAGAGCTCAGGGGAGAAGAGGTCCTATACCATCCTCCTTCCTGACCACAATCCCATGTTAGTTTTCCAGTTACTGGGAATCCAGGAATGGCTCCCTGGGAAGTATGGATGGCTGTGCCACTCTTGGAAAAGCAGTAACTTTCATTATAATTTAATTAAGGTGCATGTTGGTCCCCTATGATGCTGGGTACCAGCCATACCCTAGAAACCCATCATTCCTGATTGACAGCAGAACATCCAGCTTCCCTGGAAAGTGCTGGCTTCCCAAGGCCCTGCCCTTGCCAAGTCCACCTTGAGGAACCAGTCCTTGTGCCTAGAGCCCATGACTCTTTAATCTTACTGATACTGAGTCCTGGGTTTCAGGGACACAGTGAGCTCTGACCAAGGAGTTCCCAGAATAAGGGCCCCATTGTCCACTTCTCTCCCTTTTGTAATTGATGGTCACAAAATGCAATAAGTAGAGGAACCCGTTTTCTTATCTTAATGTGAAGGCCCAAGATGTAGCACATGGGTAGGTGGAGTGATAATTACTCTACACGCAAAGATAAACAGTTCCAAAGGACACATGAAACTGTAAGATTATGGGCTCCCAGTTAAATATGTCCCCCACCTGGCATACAGGCTCCCCAGACTTGCTGCGGAAGGAGAACAGAGCAGCAGCGTACCTGACGTTGGTGTGCCGCTTGACGTACAGGTTGTGAAAGTTGTTGGTGTTTTCCATTTGGCCGGCTTTGGGGCCCTGCAGCCTCTGGATGATCTCGGCTTTCATCTCCATGGCTATGTGCGCTGGCAGCAGGGACAGCAGAAGCCGCTCCTGAAACCAGGTGTGGAAGGAAGACCAAGAGATGTTACACAACCAAGGTCACAGCCCAGTATCATCTGATATCAATTCTGATTTGTAGTGGGGCTAATTTGAGGACTCTTTACAAGTTAAAATACAGATTCTAGAAATACATATTGAAAAAAATATAAAATTGTCTAAGGTCAGAGTGTGTTGTTATTTATTGAGTTCTAAGCATGTCTTTTTCAGTATGGAGAATAAAGGAAGGCATAGTTATTTCCCTGAGGGTATTATTTATCTAATTTGATTTTAAAGTAGTGAAGCAGAAATAATATTAAAATGCCAGGAACCAGTGGTCAGTCTAAGATACAAAACACTCATTTTCACCTGCTTGTTCATTTGAGAGATAAAGTACAAGCTTTATTGCACTTTTGAAAGTCAGCCCATATTCCACATTTCCTAAGTAAGAGTCACATATTTTCAAATATTTCATTTCCTCTGTGGTGACCATCCAATCCTCTTTAGTGCTTCTAAACTATTATAAAGACAGAGTCAGGAATATTAGCTTCTGAAAAAGACATCACCTATGAGAAACTATAGGTGGGACACAAAGAAATGGTAACATATGAGATTTTCTTGTATTTTTAGTCTTTAAATTCAGTATATCTTGTACACAATAGCATGCAATATTACACATACTTTAATCTGTATTTATTATAGTTAGAGTGGCAACTTTTCCATTCTCTTCAAGGAAACTATGCAATTTTTTGAGAAAAAGTATCATAGATGGCAATCTTTGCAAGTTGATATTCATCCTTGAGTGTTTTAAACATTAATCTATTACAGAAAACACCATATTCTTCAGGCATTGTGGATTTAGCTAGTGGTATTCAGTGTGTATAAACAAACATTTGTTGAATGCCAAGTTTTCTCCTTCTTCCACATTGTCTCTTTTTTTCTTTAAAAAAATTTCTTTTTGGTGGACAAAGTGGTGAGAGAGTAGAGGAAGGGATGGGGAAGCTGAGCTTTGCTCACAGATTCACTGGTCCAGGTGTCTGTCCCCTGAGCCCACCCACAGTGCACATCGCTTTGGGGCTGTTGGGAACTTCCACCAAGGGAGCAGAGGGTAGGTCAGGAGTGCATCTTGATGAAGATGAAATGACCCTCACCACAGCCCATCCCCAGCCTGACCCAGGAAGACAGGTGCAAAGTCAACAGGAGACTCAGCGTGTGCCTGTGTAAGGTCTCAGTGCATGGTAGGGAGCATTTCTCTATGAACTGGCATAACTGAGTGATGATTGTTTGTTCATTCCTTCCGTCCTTCATTAACCCAATCAGAAAACATCCATCACTGCCCATTAAATGCCAGACCCCTTGATAAGCACTAATGGTAAATGCAAAGATGAAGGGGACAGTGTCCCTAATATCATGTTGTTCATGATCCAGGAAGGGGCCCACCCACAGTGCATAGCTGTTAGATGAGGCTAGAAAGACAGGCTGGTGTTTGGAAGAAGCCACGTGCCTGGGATCTGGGAAAAGAGGGGGAGCTAATAGATGAGGAGGACCTGCTATGCACCACATGCTCCCAGGAGCCATCTTCACGTGAACCAATTGAATCAAAACAACAGCATCATCTGACTGGTATTGTTACCAACCTCCTTGCAACAGAGGCAAAAAGAAGCAGTTAGATAAAGGGCAGGGAGCTGACACTTGTCATAACACTTGTCACACACCAAAGGGAATTTTACTGGTACTTAAGAAAGTAAGAGAACACTTTTTATTTAATAATCATCTTTTCACTTTTTTGTTAAATTCCCCTTGATGTTTCCATTTAAATTAAGAAATGAAATGCAGAAATCAAAAATTTTTAATAAGGTAAATGTCCATATATACATCTGGGGAAATATAAATTAATATGAACTGTACAAAATAATGAGGCTAATGTCTGGTGTGGTCTAAAATATAACAGAATGAAATGCACAATGACAATAACACAAAAGATGAAATGGGAGTCAATGGAATAAAAATGTTCTGAGGTCCTAGAATTGTGTGAGAAGTGGCAAAATAAAGCAATTTATGTTAGACTGTAGTAAGTCAAGAATGGATGCAATTTCCACATCAGCAACAAAAAGTTTGAAAAAATGTATGACTAACAGGTTAACAGAGAAAATGGGAAAGAAATCCTTGATTAATCCAAAATAAGTCGATAAAGAAGAGTCAAAGAAAACTAAAAACAGGTGGGGCAAATAGAAACTAAATCATAAAGTGACAGTTGTGCCAGAAATTATATTGAAATTAATGGACTAAATATTCCAATTAATTGACTAATACTGTCAGATTGGACTGAAAAAAGACAAAATGTAACTCTAAACTACTCATAATAAACACATCTTAAATATAAGAATACAGAACTATCAGAAATTAAAAAAGATACACCAAAAAGAGATGAATTATAAAAACCTTAATAATAAAAGAAAAAGCAGTATACCTATACCAATATCAGAAAAGTACTGTAGATATTCCAGCCTTAAGGGAAAATATTGACAAGTCCACAAATTTTTTAGAACTTTTTTTTTGGTGGGGGAAATACCACTAGATTTTATTGTGGACATTGGCAATATAACCCTTATGTGGTTCCTTCCACTCAAAGAGACTGGTGGTATGAAGGGCAGTGAAGTGGGGGGCTTGTCTATTGCTTTATTTCTCAATTACTGCAGGAGTTCTTGGAAAGTAGCATTTTCCCTGCAGTTATTTGTTCAATGAATGAAAGATCTGCTGTGCATTTCATCTGGGGCACAATAAAGAAAAATCTAATTTCAAAGTGGAGACCTGGGTAGACAGTGCTTATGGTTTTTTTTTTTCTTTTTCGTTGCGGTACGCGGGCCTCTCACTGTTGTGGCCTCTCCAATGCGGAGCACAGGCTCCGGACGTGCAGGCTCAGCGGCCATGGCTTACAGGCCCAGCCACTCCGCGGCATGTGGGACCTTCCCGGACCGGGGCACGAATCCGTGTCCTGTGCATCGGCAGGCGGACTCTCAACCACAGTGCCACCAGGGAAACACTGATTTAAAATCAGATTAATGACCTTCTTATTTTTTTTTTAAACATCTTTATTGGAGTATAATTTCTTTAAAATGGTGTGTTAGTTTCTGCTTTATAACAAACTGAATCAGGTATACATATACATATGTTCCCATATCTCTTCCCTCTTGCTTCTCCCTCCCTCCCACCCTCCCTATCTCATCCCTCTAGGTGGTCGCAAAGCACCGAGCTCCTCTCCCTGTGCTATGTGGCTGCTTCCCCCTAGCTATCTATTTTACGTTTACTAGTGTATATATGTCCACACCACTCTCTTACTTTGTCCCAGCTTACCCTTCCCCCTCCCCGTATGCTCAAGTCCATTCTCTAGTAGGTCTGTGTCTTTATTCCCATCTTGCCCCTAGGTTCTTCATGACTGTTTTTTACATTCCATATATATGTGTTAGCATACGGTATTTGTTTTTCTCTTTCTGACTTCACACTGCATGACAGACTCTACGTCCATCCACCTCACTACAAATAACTCAATTTCGTTTCTTTTCAGGGCTGAGTAATATTCCATTGTATATATGTGACACAACTTCTTTATCCATTCATCTGTCAATGGACACTTAGGTTGCTTCCATGTCCTGGCTATTGTATATAGTGCTGCAAGGAACATTGTGGTACATGACTCTTTTTGAACTATGGTTTTCTCAGGGTATATGCCCAGTAGTAGGATTGCTAGGTCATATGGTAGTTCTATTTTAGTTTTTTAAGGAACCCCCATACTGTACTCCACAGTGGCTGTATCACTGTACATTACCACCAACAGTGCAAGAGGGTTCCCTGTTCTCCACACTCTCTCCAGCATTTATCGTTTGTAGATTTTTTGATGATGGCCATTCTGACTGGTGTGAGATGATATCTCATCGTAGTTTTGATTTGCATTTCTCTAATAATTAATGATGTTGACCATTCTTTCATGTGTTTGTTGGCAATCTGTATACATTCTTTGGAGAAATGTCTATTTAGGTCTTCTGCCCATTTTTGGATTGGGTTGTTTGTTTTTTTGATATTGAGCTGCATGAGCTGCTTGTAAATTTTGGAGATTAATCCTTTGTCAGTTGCTTCATTTGCAAATATTTTCTCCCATCTGAGGGTTGTCTTTTGGTCTTTTTCATGGTTTCCTTTGCTGTGCAAAAGCTTTTAAGTTTCATTAGGTCCCATTTGTTTATTTTTGTTTTTATTTCCATTTCTCTAGGAGGTGCATCAAAAAGGAACTTGCCTGATTTATGTCATAGAGTATTCTGCCTATGTTTTTCCTCTCAGTTTGATAGTTTCTGGCCTTACATTTAGGTCTTTAATCCATTTTGAGCTTATTTTTGTGTATGGTGTTAGGGAGTGATCTAATCTCAGACTTTTATATGTACCTGTCCAGTTTCCCAGCACCACTTATTGAAGAGGCTGTCCTTTCTCCAGTGTACATTCCTGACTCCTTTATCAAAGATAAGGTGACCATATGTGTGTGGGTTTATCTCTGGGTTTTCTATCCTGTTCCATTGATCTGTCTTTCTGTTTTTGTGCCAGTACCATACTGTCTTGATTACTGTAGCTTTGTAGTATAGTCTGAAGTCAGGGAGCCTGATTCCTCCAGCTCCGTTTTTCATTCTGAAGATTGCTTTGGCTATTCGGGGTCTTTTATGTTTCCAAACAAACTGTGAAATTTTTTGTTCTAGTTCTGTGAAAAATGCCAGTGGTAGTTTGATAGGGATTGCATTGAATCTGTAGATTGCTTTGGGTAATATAGTCATTTTCACAATGTTGATTCTTCCAATCCAAGAACATGGTATATCTCTCCATCTATTTGTATCATCTTTAATTTCTTTCATCAGTGTCTTATAATTTTCTGCATACAGGTCTTTTGTCTCCTTAGGTAGGTTTATTCCTAGATATTTTAGTCTTTTTGTTGCAATGGTAAATGGGAGTGTTTTCTTGATTTCACTTTCAGATTTTTCATCATTAGTGTATAGGAATGTAAAGATTTCTGTGCATTAATTTTGTATCCTGCTAATTTACCAAATTCATTGATTAGCTCTAGTAGTTTTCCAGTAGCATCTTTAGGATTCTCCATGTATAGTATCATGTCATCTGTAAAAAGTGACAGCTTTACTTCTTCTTTTCCAATTTGGATTCCTTTTATTTCTTTTTCTTCTCTGATTGCTGTGGCTAAATCTTCCAAAACTATGTTGAATAAGAGTGGTGAGATTGGGCAACCTTGTCCTGTTCCTGATCTTAGTGGAAATGGTTTCAGTTTTTCACCACTGAGGACGATGTTGGCTGTGGGTTTGTCATATATGACCTTTATTATGTTGAGGAAAGTTCCCTCTATGCCTACTTTCTACAGGGTTTTTATCATAAATGGGTGTTGAATTTTGTCAAAAGCTTTCTCTGCATCTATTGAGATGATCATGTGGTTTTTCTCCTTCAATTTGTTAATATGGTGTATCACATTGATTTCTTTGCGTATATTGAAGAATTCTTGCATTCCTGGGATAAATCCAACTTGATCATGGTGTATGATCCTTTTTCATGTGCTGTTGGATTCTGTTTGCTCGTATTTTGCTGAGGATTTTTGCATCTATGTTCATCAGTGATATTGGCCTGTAGTTTTCTTTCTTTGTGACATCTTTGTCTGGTTTTGGTATCAGGGTGATGGTGGCCTCGTAGAATGGGTTTGGGAATGTTCCTCCCTCTGCTATAGCATGGAAGAGTTTGAGAAGGATTAGTTGTTAGCTCTTCTCTAAATGTTTGATAGAATTCGCCTGTGAAGCCATCTGGTCCTGGGCTTTTGTTTGTTCGAAGATTTTTAATCACAGTTTCAATTTCAGTGCTTGTGACTGGTCTGTTCATATTTTCTATATCTTCCTGGTTCATTCCCAGAAGGTTGTGCATTTGTAAGAATTTGTCCATTTCTTCCAGGTTGTCCATTTTATTGGCATAGAGTTTCTTGTAGTAATCTCTCATGGTCTTCTGTATTTCTGAAGTGTCAGTTGTTACTTCTCCTTTTTCATTTCTAATTCTATTGATTTGAGTCTTCTCCCTTTTTTTCTTGATGAGTCTGGCTAATGGTTTATCAGTTTTGTTTATCTTCTCAAAGAACCACCTTTTAGTTTTATTGATCTTTGCTATTGTTTCCTTCATTTCTTTTTCATTCATTTCTGATCTGATCTTTATGGTTTCTTTCTGCTAACTTTGGGGGGTTTTGTTCTTCTTTCTCTAATTGCTTTAGGTGTAAGTTTACATTGTTTATTTGAGATGTTTCTTGTTTCTTAAGGTAGGATTGTATTGCTATAAACTTCCCTCTTAGAACTGCTTTTGCTGCATCCCATAGGTTTTTGGTCATCGTGTTTTTATTATCATTTGTTTCTAGGTATTTTTTGATTTCCCCCTTGATTTCTCAGTGATCTGTTGGTTATTAATTAGTGTATTGTTTAGGCTCTATGTGTTTTTATTTTTTACAGATTTATTCCTGTAATTGAGATCTAGTATCATAGCATTGTGGTCGGAAAAGATATTAGATACGATTTCAATTTTCATAAATTTACCAAGGCTTGATTTGTGACCCAAGATATGATCTACCCTGGAAAATATTCCATGAGCATTTGAGAAGAATGTGTATTCTGTTGTTTTAGGATGGAATGTCCTATAAATATCAATTAAGTCCATCTTGTTTAATGTACCATTTAAGGCTTGTGTTTCCTTATTTATTTTCATTTTGGATGAACTGTCCATTGGTGAAATTGGAATGTTAAAGTCCCCTACTTTGATGGTGTTACTGTCGATTTCCCCTTTTATGGCTCTTAGTATTTGCCTTATGTATTGAGGTGTTCCTATGTTGGGTGCATAGATATTTACAGTTGTTATATCTTCTTCTTGATCCCTTGATCATTATGTACTGTCCTTCTTTGTGTCTTGAACAGTCTTTGTTTTAAAGTCTATTTTGTCTGATATGAGAATTGCTACTTCAGCTTTCTTTTGATTTCTATTTTCATGGAATATCTTTTACCCTACTCTCACTTTCAGTCTTTATATGTCCCTAGGTCTGAAGTGGGTCTCTTGGAGACAGCATATATACAGGCCTTGTTTTTGTATCCATTCAGCCAGTTTATGTCTTTTGGTTGTAGCATTTAATCCATTTACATTTAAGGTAATTATCGATATGTATGTTTCTATTACCATTTTCTTAATTGTCTTGGGTTTGTTATTGTAGGTCTTTTCCTTTTCTTGTGTTTCCTGCCTATGGAAGTTCCTTTAGCGTTTGTTGTAAAACTGGTTTGGTGGTGCTGAACTCTCTTAGCTCTTGCTTGTCTATAAAGGTTTTAACTTCTCCATCAAATCTGAATAAGATCCTTGCTGGGTAGAGTAATCTTGGGTGTAGCTTTTTCTCCTTCATCCCTTTAAATATGTCCTGCCAGTCCTTTCTGGTTTGCAGAGTTTCTGCTGAAAGATCAGCTGTTAACCTTATGGGGATTCCCTTGTGTGTTATTTGTTGTTTTTCCCTTGCTGCTTTTAATATGTTTTCTTTGTACTGAATTTTTGAAAGTTTGATTAATATGTGTCTTGGTGTGCTTCTCCTTGGATTTATCCTGTATTGGACTCTCTGTGCTTCCTCGACTTGATTAACTATTTCCTTTCCCATATTAGGGAAGTTTTCAACTATAATCTCTTCAAATATTTTCTCGGTCCCTTTCTTTTTCTCTTCTTTATCTGTGACCCCTATAATTCGAATGTTGGTGCGTTTAATGTTGTCCCAGAGGTCTCTGAGATTGTCCTCAAGTCTTTTCATTCTTTTTTCTTTATTCTGGTCTGCAGTAGTTATTTCCACTATTTTATCTTCCTGGTCACTTATCTGTCCTTCTGCCTCAGTTTTTCTGCTATTGATCCCTTCTAGAGAATTTTTCATTTCATTTATTGTGTTGTTCATCGCTGTTTGTTTGCTCTTAGTTCTTCTAGGTCCATGTTAAATGTTTCTTGTATTTTCTCCATCCTATTTCCAAGATTTTAGATCATCTTTACTATCATTATTCTGAATTCTTTTTCAGGTAGACTGCCTACTTCTTCTTCATTTGTTAGGTCTGGTGGGTTTTTGCCTTGCTCCTTCATCTGCTGTGTGTTTCTCTGTCTTCTCATTTTGCTTAACTTACTGTGTTTGTGGTCTCCTTTTCGCAGGCTGCAGGTTCGTAGTTCCTGTTGTTTTTGGTGTCTGTCCCCAGTGGCTAAGGTTTGTTCAATGGGTTGTGTAGGCTTCCGGGTGGAGGGGTCTAGTGCCTGTGTTCTGGTGGATGAGGCTGGATCTTGTCTTTTTGGTGGGTAGGTCCAAGTCTGGTGGTGTGTTTTGGCATGTCTGTGGCCTTATTATGGGTTTAGGCAGCCTGTGTGCTAACGTATGGGTTTGTGTTCCTGTCTTGCTAGTTGTTTGGCATAGGGTGTCCTGCACTGTAGCTTGCTGGTCATTGAGTGGAGCTGGGTCTTGGCATTGAGATCGAGCTCTCTGGGAGATTTTTGTTGTTTGATATTACGTGGATCTGGGAGGTCTCTTGTGGACCAGTGTCCTGAACTTGACTCTCCCACCTCAGAGGCACAGCCCTGATGCCTGACTGGAGCACCAAGAGCCTGTCATTCACATGGCTCAGAATAAAAGTGAGAGAAAGAAAGAAAGAAAGAAAGAAGAAGATAAAATAAAATAAAGTTATTAAAATAAAAAAACATTTTTTTTAAATTTAAGTAATAAAAAACTTTTATAAAAAGGAAAGAAGGAACAAAGAGAGCTGCCAAACCGAAAACCAAATCCACCAATGATAACAAGTGTGAAAAACTGTACTAAAAAAATACCCCAAAAACGGACAGACAGAATCCTAGGGCAAATGACAAAAGCAATGCTATAGAGATAGAATCACACACAGAAGCATCCACATACACACAAAAAGAGGAAAAGGGGAAAATATATATATATATCGTTGTTCTCAAAGTCCACCTCCTCAGTTTGGGATGATTCGTTGTCTATTCAGGTTTTCCACAGATGCAGGTACATCAAGTTGATTGTGGAGCTTTAATCTGCTGCTCCTGAGGCTGCAGGGAGGGATTTCCCTTTCTCTTCTTTGTTCGTACAGCTTCTGGGGCTCAGATTTGGATTTGGACCCGCCTCTGCATGTAGGTCCCCAAAGGGCGTCTGTTCTTTGCTCAGACAGGACAGGGTTAAAGGAACAGCTGCTTCGGGGGCTCTGCCTCACTCAGGCTGGGGGGACGGAGGGGTACGGAGTGCGGGGTGAGCCTGCAGTGGCAGAGGCCCGCATGACATTGCACCAGCCTGAGGCGCGCCATGCGTTCTTCCGGGGAAGCTGTCCCTGGATCCCGGGACCCTGGCAGTAGCATGCTGCACAGGCTCCCAGGAAGGGGGGTGTGGATAGTGCCCTGTGCTCACACACAGTCTTCTTGGTGGCGGCAGCAGCAGCCTTAGCGTCTCCTGCCCATCTCTGTGGTCCGTGCTTTTAGCCGCGGCTCGCGCCCGTCTCTGGAGCTCCTTTAAGAGGCACTTTGAATCCCCTCTCCTCGCGCACCAGGAAACAAAGAGGGAAGAAAAAAGTCTCTTGCCTCTTCGGCAGGTCCAGACTTTTCCCCGGACTCCCTCCCAGCTAGCCGTGGTGCATTAGCCCCCTGCAGGCTGTGTTCACGCCGCCAACCCCAGTCCTCTCCCTGGGATCCAACCTAAGCCCGAGCCTCAGCTCCCAGACCCGCCCGTCCCGGCAGGTGAGCAGACAAGCCTCTCGGGCTGGTGAGTGCCGGTCGGCACCGATCCTCTGTGAGGGAATCTCTCTGCTTTGCCCTCCGCACCCCTGTGGCTGTGATTTCCTCTGCGGCTCTGAAGCTTCCCCCCTCCGCCACCCGCAGTCTCTGCCCGCGAAGGGGCTTCCTAGTGTATGGAAACCTTTCCTCCTTCAAAGCTCCCTCCTACTCGTGCGGGTCCCGTCCCTATTCTTTTGTCTCTGTTTATTCTTTTTTCTTTTGACCTACCCAGGTACGTGGGGAGTTTGTTGCCTTTTGGGAGGTCTGAGGTCTTCTGCCAGCATTCAGTAGGTGTTCTGTAGGAGTTGTTCCACGTGCAGATGTATTTCTGGGGAGAAACGTGCTCTCCATATCTTACTCTTCTGTAATTGAGATCAGAAGCTCCACCCTAATGACCTTCTTGGTCATAAATACCAGGCCTGGGCAAAATCTGGATCAGTGATTTTCATACAAAGGGAAATTTAATTACTCTGCAAAATAACGCAGTGATTACTTTGGGTTTTTCTCTCTGGCAGACAATGATACTGTTGGTATGGGAGAGGTGTGAAAGACTCATTCAGGGGAAGGGGAGACCCCAGCTTCACATCAGCAGGCTGCATCCAAGGAAAAAGAGAACATTCAAAGTGTCTCCTGGTTGGAAAATGGTTGGTAAACATTGGCAACCACTTGAAATTGAAATTTGATTTGTATTCTGAGCTCGAATTCCCTTCTGTTATTCTCCAAATTTCATTAATGATCTAACAATATAGCAGCATCATGTTAGCTCAAAGGTGACAAGGTGAGTTCAAATTTTGGACTAGAGCAAAACGTGTGAGACTTCTCTGCATGCGGATGGGGCCAAGATAAGCAAAAGCAGGAGGATGGAAAATAACTGAGGTCAAAAATAGAGTAAGAAATCAAGTAATGTTTTGGTTTGTCAACAGAACAAGTGACCCCAGAAAAATGGAGCCACTTGGAACTCAGATTACCAAGAAATTACTAATGACGTGAAAAATAGAAGTCCATATTTTAAAACTTAGAAGACAGGCTGTGTCCTTGTTACACACAAATTGAGAGTTCAATACATTTGGTTGATGATCTAGTGTCTATACAATTCTGCTCCCTCTCTGATCTCAGAACCCACATGGAAAGACAGTGGGATTTATTTTTAAAATCAATGGCACTTTACCACCTTTTGTAAATCTTAATACAAAGAGCTGTTCCATCATCTACTCATCTTTTGCTACCCACCTGACAAATACATCTATTTGCCACTTATTGTCATTTTTCTGTTTTGGCTTCCATGACCAACCAGATGGTTAGACATTTGGGAAGTCTGAAGGTCATAAAACATGTGATACATCCAAGGAACTACTTAGACAACAAGACAACAGACTTTGTCCCTTAAAGTTTGGAACTGAGTTATGCTAATGTTGCATTCACTTAACTCTATTCTGGTAGCTACTGAACACACTGTACATACTGAGTAACACTGTATGGGATGATCTCTGTTTCTCTTTCTGTTTATTGATCAGTGTATTGCATCACTGGATGTGAGGTCAAAATATTATAAAGGGCTCATAATGTTCAAAATCTATTTAAACAAAGAGAGGAAACCTGTTGAGAAAAGTATGAGCTGCTGTCAACAAAATCAGAAGACCCGTCTGGTCACCCTCTCAGACATGATCAAAGCAGTCGCAGATGGGAGCAAAAGGAGGCATGTTACTGGGAGTGCCATCAAATCTCTGTCATAAAGCAAGTAGATACTGAATACAAATTTGTTAACTTCAAAAAGAGTGACAAGAAGTGTTGGCACGTAGGAATAACAGATTATGAATCTGGTCTAGGCTATCTGTTTAGAAATCTCAATGGAATCTGTGTCTACAGCGATGTCTGATGATTAGCTTAAGTAGAGTAAAACCAATTTTGTACCTTCTGATGGGTGATGGAAGAGTCAAGGGCTAAGAAAAAACAAAACGCATAAGGTCACAATGCTTAGTTGACATCGTTCTGCATTATTACCATGTGATGATAACCTGAGTGTCCACGTGGATTCGGTGCAGTCAGTCGCCTCTCCCAATGTTTATATTCATTTCTAGTTATGCTTTCTGGAGCCGATGTTGTCGGTGTCCTAACCATATTCCTTCTGCCCTCCTTGGAGGTCATCTGAAGGCTGTTCCTTTCTAAATCTACAGTTCCCTGTGCCTCAACCAATGAGAAAGTAATTGGTGGATATTAAAAAAAAATCATTTATAAAATGATGGATAAATACCCCAGTTTCTGCACCCACACCCCTCAGTGGGCAGGTCTGAGCATCTTCCACACTTCCCTTGGAGGGTCTCCAGATGGACTGAGCCCCTGTTTCCAGTTGCTCCTTTCAGGAGCTGGAGCGGGACCCTCCCTGGTCCACTCACGCTGCCACCTGGGACCACTTCCCAACTAAATGTCCACACCCACATCCTTGCCTTAGGGCTGCTTGGGGAAAACCTAACTGAGACATTTCTAAACATCTTCTCTCTTCTGCCTACATTCTGTAATAAGAATACATTAAACCCCAAAGCACACAGAGCCAGCTTTTCCTGAAAGACAGATTTTATGAACAAAAAAGATGAATCAAATACAGTAATTCTCTTTCATGACCATAACTTCATTTAATAACCAAATGTAAACCATGATCTTCATTTTAGCCCCACATGTAGACAGATGACTGGTTTTTTATAGGTAGTTTGAAAAGTACAGGAAATCAACTCCATATGCTGTGCAAACCAAATTTTTCTTTTTGTGTGTGTGTTAAGAATTTGTGTGAAGGTTGAATGGAATAAAGATTTTGGTAACAGCCAACCAGCCTAAGGAAAGGACCCATGGCTTCTCCACTATCATGTGATTCTGGTACCACTGGTGGATGGCAAGACCTATGATCAGAGTCCATGGACAGGATCCATGCTCTGGGGTCTGCACATCTCCTCTTGGTGATCACAGAATTGGGTATTGGGGTAAACCTTAAATAAAAGCCTGTACTCAAATGTGGTAAATCAAGTCACTTTTAAATATGTCTTTCTTCCATTATAAAATGCTTTGCTCTGAAAGAAAAGCCCAATATTATGGGACACATGATAAATTTCAACTCAGTTCATAATCTGACAAGGTTAATATTTCCATTAATATTTCAGATTTTTGCTAATATAGCTGTGTACCCTGCCAAATTATCTGAAAGCAACACACAAACTTCAGTGTCTAATATACTGGATATGACTTAGCTACATTACCTCCAAATACATTGGAGGAATTTCTTAAGGGGACTTTTGGAAAATCAAGCTGTCACAAAACTGATTGATATACACCATTGCTATTTCTTTCTCTTGCTACAAAAGATTGTCTACATACAGAGAATCTGGATAATTCCAGACTATTCCAGTGAACAGCTTGACCTTGGTTTGAGAGTTCCATTTTAACACAAGCCTTTTTTTCCTAGAACTTGTTCTTTTAAATTGTGCCTCTGAGAAAAGCTACAGAGCTCGTAAATTTCAACGTACTACTGCTCAAAATTCAGGACACTCTGCACTCCAAAGCATTTCTCATATAATGAAACAAAGCAGATATTTAACTTTATATTTATGCTACTTTTGAGATTATTTTGGTTGATAGGAAAATCCAATTTAAGCAAAAATAATTTGTACTTAAATTATGAGCTAAGGTATAGAGATGTACATTATATCTTGTTCCTGCATTAAACCATGCATGTAATAAATATTTAAACTTGCTGTATTTTTCAAAAGGGAGGATGACAGGGCCATGTTTTTTTTTTATAAGAATTAAAATTGTTTTCTCTTTCCAAATTCTTATTTCTATTTAGTTCTTATTTTAAGTGCAATTCAATTACATCAGGATGCCAAAACAATTAATAAACAGAAGGGATATTGTTATGTATTTTTCTTCTCCCAATAGAAAGTAGCTACCAGAAGAAACAGACACCAGATCCCTAAGCAGCCACTGTGTTACACGTGGCTGAGGAGACAGATGATGTTATTCAATATTTCCCTGCAGTATAAAAGGACCATGCACATCTCTGAAGATAAGGTCTAGTAACAACTGCTATTGCCACTGTTTCTTGTTATAAAATTTAGTTTCTTTCTCTTATGTCCATCTTTAGAAACTTTGCTTTACATCAATCAAATCAGAACACATTTAATACTCTTACTATTTGAGAGGCCTTGCTTTATCTTTCTTTGACTTTTACAAAAAAGTCAGTAGTCATATTTATGTATGATAGAAAGTAGCAGTACTTTAGAGTAGAAACAGCACCTAGGAAAGAGTATATGCGAGTCCTTCCCTTTCTCTGTCACTACATAGAACACCTCAATTAAATCAATCCAGCCTAAGACTATACTTTCAGGGATCATTTCTATAGATAACAAATGGCGAAAATCTCCCAGAGATCTCCATCTCAACACCAGCACCCAGCTTCACTCAAAGACCAGCAAGCTACAGTGCTGGACACCCTATGCCAAACAACTAGCAAGACAGGAACACAACGCCACCCATTAGCAGAGAGGCTGCCTAAAATCATAATAAGTCCACAGACACCCCAAAACACACCACCAGATGTGGACCTGCCCACCAGAAAGACAAGATCCAGACAAGTAGCAATTCTCATATTAGACAAAATAGACTTTAAAATAAAGACTATTCAAGAGAAAAGAAGGACACTACATAAAGATCAAGAGATTGATTCATGAAAAAGATATAACAATTGTAAATATTTATGCACCCAACACAGGAGCACCTCAATACATAAGGCAAGTACTAACGGCCATAAAAGGGGAAATCGACAGTAACACATTCATAGTAGGGGACTTTAACACCCCACTTTCACCAAAGGACAGATCATCCAAAATGAAAATAAATAAGGACACACAAGCTTTAAATGATACATTAAACGAGATGGACTTAATTGATATTTATAGGACATTCCATCCCAAAACAACAGAATACACATTTTTCTCAAGTGCTCATGAAACATTCTCCAGGATAGATCATATCTTGGGTCACAAATCAAGCCTTGGTAAATTTAAGAAAACTGAAATTGTATCAAGTATCTTTTCTGACCACAATGCTATGAGACTAGATATCAATTGCAGGAAAAGATCTGTAAAAAATACAAACTCAGGGAGGTTAAACAATACACTACTTAATAACGATGTTATCACTGAAGAAATCAAAGAGGAAACATAAAATACCTAGAAACAAATGACAATGGAGACACAATGACCCAAAACCTATGGGGTGCAGCAAAAGCAGTTCTAAGAGGGAAGTTTATAGCAATACAATCCTACCTTAAGAAACAGGAAACAACTCGAATAAACAACCTAACCTTGCACCAAAATCAATTAGAGAAAGAAGAACAAAAAAACCCCAAGGTTAGCAGAAGGAAAGAAAACAAAAATCAGATCAGAAATAAATGAAAAAGAAATGAAGGAAACGATAGCAAAGATCAATAAAACTAAAAGCTGGTTCTTTGAAAGGATAAACAAAATTGATAAACCATTAGCCAGACTCATCAAGAAAAAAAGGGAGAAGACTCAAATCAATAGAATTAGAAATGAAAAAGGAGAAGCAACAACTGACACTGCAGAAATACAAAAGACCGTGAGAGATTACTACAAGCAACTCTATGCCAGTAAAATGGACAACCTGGAAGAAATGGACATTTTCTTAGAAATGCACAATCTGCCAAGACTGAATCAGGAAGAAATAGAAAATATGAACAGACCAATCACAAGCACTGAAATTGAAACTGTAATTAAAAATCTTTCAACAAACAGAAGCCCAGGACCAGATGGCTTCACAGGCGAATTCTATCAAACATTTAGAGAAGAGCTAACACCTATCCTCAAACTCTTACAAAATATAGCAGAGGGAGGAACACTCCCAAACTCATTCTATGAGGCCACCATCATCTTGATACCAAAACCAGACAAGGATGTCACAAAGAAAGAAAACTAGAGGCCAATATCACTGATGAACATAGATGCAAAAATCCTCAACAAAATACTAGCAAACAGAATCCAACAGCATATTAAAAGGATCATACACCATGATCAAGTGGGGTTTATTCCAGGAATGCAAGGATTCTTCAATATACGCAAATCAATCAACGTGATACACCAGATTAACAAATTGAAGGAGAAAAACCATATGATCATCTCAATAGATGCAGAGAAAGCTTTTGACAAAATTCAACACCCAGTTATGATAAAAACCCTGCAGAAAGTAAGCATAGAGGGAACTTTCCTCAACATAATAAAGGCCATATATGACAAACCCACAGCCAACATTGTCCTCAATGGTGAAAAACTGAAACCATTTCCACTAAGATCAGGAACAAGACAAGGTTGCCCAATCTCACCACTCTTATTCAACATAGTTTTGGAAGTTTTAGCCACAGCAACGAGAGAAGAAAAGAAAATAAAAGGAATCAAAATTGGAAAAGAAGAAGTAAAGCTGTCACTGTTTGCAGATGAGATGATACTATACATGGAGAATCCTAAAGATGCTACCAGAAAACTACTAGAGCTAATCAATGAATTTGGTAAAGTAGCAGGATACAAAATTAATGCACAGAAATCTCTGACATTCCTATACACTAATGATGAAAAATCTGAAAGTGAAATCAAGAAAACACTCCCATTTACCATTGCAACAAAAAGACTAAAATATCTAGGAATAAACCTACCTAAGTAGACAAAAGACCTGTATGCAGAAAATTATAAGACACTGATGAAAGAAATTAAAGATGATACAAATAGATGGAGAGATATACCATGTTCTTGGACTGGAAGAATCAACATTGTAAAAATGACTTTACTACCTAGCAATCTACAGATTCAATGCAATCCCTATCAAACTACCACTGGCATTTTTCACAGAACTAGAACAAAATATTTCACAATTTGTATGGAAACATAAAAGACCCCAAATAGCCAAAGCAATCTTCAGAATGAAAAACGGAGCTGGAGGAATCAGGCTCCCTGACTTCAGACTATACTACAAAGCTACAGTAATCAAGACAGTATGGTACTGGCACAAAAATAGCAAGATAGATCAATGGAACAGGATAGAAGGCCCAGAGATAAACCCACACACATATGGTCACCTTATCTTTGATAAAGGGGGCAGGAATGTACAGTGGAGAAAGGATGGACTCTTCAATAAGTGGTGCTGGGAAAACTGGACAGGTACATGTAAAAGTATGAGATTAGATCACTCCCTAACACCATACACAAACATAAGCTCAAAATGGATTAAAGACCTAAATGTAAGGCCAGAAACTATCAAACTCTTAGAGGAAAACATAGGCAGAACACTCTATGACATAAATCACAGCAAGATCCTTTTTGACGCACTTCCTAGAGAAATGGAAATAAAAGCAAAAATAAACAAATGGGACCTAAGGAAACTTGATAGTTTTGCACAGCAAAGGAAACCATAAACAAGACCAAAAGACAACCCTCAGAATGGGAGAAAATATTTGCAAATGAAGCAACAGACAATGGATTAATCTCCAAAATTTATAAGCAGCTCATGCAGCTCAATAACAAAAAAACAAACAACCCAATCCAAAAATGGGCAGAAGACCTAAATAGACATTTCTCCAAAGAAGATATACAGACTGCCAACAAACACATGAAAGAATGCTCAACATCATTAATCATTAGAGAAATGCAAATCAAAACTACAATGAGATATCATCTCATACCAGTCAGAATGGCCATCATCAAAAAATCTAAAAAAAATAAATGCTGGAGAGGGTGTGGAGAAAAGTGCAATACTCTTGCACTGCTGGTGGGAATGTGAATTGGTACAGCCACTGTGAAGAACAGTATGGAGGTTCCTTACGAAACTACAAATAGAACAACCATATGACCCAGCAATCCCACTATTGGGCATATACCCTGAGAAAACCATAATTCAAAAAGAGTCATGTAGCAAAATGTTCATTTACAATAGCCCGGAGATGGAAACAACCTAAGTGTCCATCATCGGATGAATGGATAAAGAAGATGTGGCACATGTATACAATGGAATATTACTCACCCATAAAAATAAACGAAATTGAGCTATTTGTAATGAGGTGGATGGACCTAGAGTCTGTCATACAGAGTGAAGTAAGTCAGAAAGAGAAAGACAAATACCGTATGCTAACACATATATATGGAATTTAAGAAAATAAATGTCATGAAGAACCTAGGGGTAAGACAGGAATAAAGACACAGACCTACTAGAGAATGGACTTGAGGATATAAGGAGGGGGAAGGGTAAGCTGTGACAAAGCGAGAGAGTGTCATGGACATATATACACTACCAAACATAAAATAGATAGCTAGTGGGAAGTAGCCACATAGCACAGGGATATCAGCTCGTTTTTTTGTGACCACCTAGAGGGGTGGGATAGGGAGGGTGGGAGGGAGGGAGATGCAAGGGGGAAGAGATATGGGAACATATGTATATGTATAACTGATTCATTTTGTTATAAAGCAGAAACTAACACACCATTGTAAAGCAATTATACTCCAATAAAGACATAAAACAACAACAATAACAATAACAATAACAAAATATCACTCCAGCCTTTGAGGCCTAGTTTGGTTGTCTAAAAAATATGTCTGTTGGACTCAGTGAGTTGAAGGTCTCCATGCCCCTGTAAGTTCCTAGAATTTTATGGAACTACAAGAGGTTCTTTCTGGAATTTACCTCTCATCGTTTCAAAGTTGAACAATTAGTGACACAGAGGAAAGGACCCAAGTGCTCACAACCCAAGACCATGACCAAGACTATAAGAAGGACTGTGGGAAAGGAGAGGCCACTTGAGATCTTGACCAAGAAGACAAGGAGGAAGTTGGGTCTGTGCTGGTTCTTGAAGAGAGACTTCAATGAATTGGAGGAGGATGAAGAAGGGTCAAGAGCTCGGGTGTGAGATAGCCTCATCCACCAGAGGGCAGAAAGCAGAAGCAAGAAGAACTACAATCCTGCAGCCTGTGGACCGAAAACCACATTCACAGAAAGACAGACAAAATGTAAAGGCAGAGGACTATGTACTACATAAAGGAATAAGATAAAACCCCAGAAAAACAACTAAAATGAAGTGGAGATAGGCAACCTTCCAGAAAAAGAATTCAGAATAATGATAGTGAAGATGATCCAGGACCTTGGAAAAAGAATGGAGGCAAAAATCGAGAAGATGCAAGAAATGCTTAACAAAGACCTAGAAGAATTAAAGAAGAAACACCTAGAAGAATTAAAGTACAAATAAAATGAGATGAACAATACAATAACTGAAATTAAAAATACACTAGAAGGAATGAATAGCAGAATAACTGAGGCAGAAGAATGGATAAGTGACCTGGAAGACAGAATGGTGGAATTCACTGTGGCAGAACAGAATAAAGAAAAATGAATGAAAAGAAAGGAAGACAGCCTAAGAGACCTCTGGGACAATGGTAAATGCACCAACATTCTCCTTATAGGGTTCCCAGAAGGAAAAGAGAGAGAGAATGGATCCAAAAAAATATTTGAAGAGATTATAGTCGAAAACTCCCCTAACACAGGAAAGGAAATAGCCGCCCAAGTCCAGGAAGCACAGAGAGTCCCAGGCAGGATAAACCCAAGGAGGAACACACCAAGACACATAGTAATCAGACTGACAACAATTAAAGACAAAGGAAAATTATTAAAAGCAACAAGGGAAAAATGAGAAATAACATACAAGGGAACTCCCATAAGGTTAACAGCTGATTTCTCAGCAGAAACTCTACAAGCCAAAAGGGAGCAATATATTTAAAGTGATGAAAGGGAAGAACCTACCACCAAGATTACTCTACCTGGCAAGGATCTCATTCAGATTTGACAGAGAAATAAAAAGCTTTACAGACAAGCAAAAGCTAAGAGAATTCAGCACCACCAAACCAGCTCTACAACAAATGCTAAAGGAACTTCTCTAAGTGGGAAACACAAGAGAAGAAAAAGACCTACAAAAAACAAACCCAAAACAATTAAGAAAATGGTAACAGGAACGTACATACTGATAATTACCTTAAATGTAAATGGATTAAATGCTCCAACCAAAAGACACAGACAAGCTTACTGAATGGATACAAAAACAAGACCCATATATATGCTGTCTACAAGAGACCCACTCCAGATCTAGGGACACATACAGACTGAAAGTGATGACAGACAGGCTCGCTGAATGGATACAAAAACAAGACCCATATATATGCTGTCTACAAGAGACCCACTTCAGATGTAGGGACACATACAGACTGAAAGTGAGGGGATGGAAAAAGATATTCCATGAAAATGGAAATCAAAAGAAAGCTGGAGTAGCAATACTCATATCAGATAATATAGACCTTAAAATAAAGAATGTTACAAGAGACAAGGAAGGTCACTACATAATGATCAAGGGACCAAACCAAGAAGAAGATATAACAATTGTAAATATATATGCACCCAACATAGGAGCACCTCAATACATAAGGCAAATTCTAACAGCTATAAAAGAGGAAATCGACAGTAACACAATAATAGTAGGGGACTTTAACACCTCACTTACACCAATGGACAGATCATCCAGACAGAAAATTAATAAGGAAACACAAGCTTTAAATGACACAATAGACCAGATATATTTAATTGATATTTATGGGACATTCCATCCAAAAACAGCAGATTACACTTTCTTCTCAAGTGCACGCGGAACATTCTCCAGGATAGATCACATCTTGTGTCCCAAATCAAGCCTCAGTAAATTTAAGAAAGTTGATATCATATCAAACATCTCTTCTGACCACAATGCTATGAGATTAGAAATAAATTACAGGGAAAAAATGTAAAAAACACAAACACATGGAGGCTAACCAAAACCTTACTAAATAACCAAGAGATCATGGAGGAAATCAAAGAGGAAATAAAAAAAAATACCTAGAGACAAATGACAATGAAAACATGATGATCCAAAACCTATGGGATGCAGCAAAAGCAGTTCTAAGAAGGAAGTTTATAGCAATACAATCACACCTCAAGAAACAAGAAAAATCTCAAATAAGCAATCTAACCTTACACCCAGAGGAACTAGAGAAAGAAGAACAAGAAAAATCCAAAGTTAGTATTAGGAAAGAAATCATAAAGATTAGAGCAGAAATAAATGAAATAGAAACAAAGAAAACAAAAGCAAAGATCAATAAAACTAAAAGTTGGTTCTTTGAGAAGATAAACAAAATTCATAAACCTTTAGCCAGAGTCATCAAGAAAAAGACAGAGAGGACTCAAATAATAAAATTAGGGAAAAACCCCCCAAAACAACAGTTCAGGTGTGCCATGTTAATGGCCACTGTTTGTGGAGGGAAAGTCAGGTTGTTTATTTCACATTCTAGGAAAACTGAAATGCTTTGTGCAAATTAAAATCAATATGCACATCAACAAATCATTCTTCCCTTTTACAAAACAGTAAGTCCTTTGGTTGCATTCATGTATTGTTGTCTCATTTTATAAACCTGAGTCACATTCAATTTTATTTAAATTTAAACATTTTTGACCAAAAAAAGGGAAAAATAGGTATAGGTGTGGCTCAGAGAGGGTATAAGGAGGTGGTATTCACTAGGCAGTCAAGATCAGAGGAAACTTGTGTCTTCCAACTTTATAGCCACTGACTGCTCATCCCACTTGCTCTGATTTGCAAGCTCAATGAGAGGATTGAGATGGCTGAGACACTTTTAGAGAGCACATCATTAATAGAAGGTGGGAAAAAAGAAACAGTCATTTACATGTGATTACTCTCCAGTTCAGAGAAGTTAGAGAACAGAAAGCTAATCAAGTCAAATTATAAATTATGTCTCTAGTCACAGGTGACAGAAAATTGATACTTCTAAACTTGAACTGTTTACCATCAATCCAACTCTTTCTTTAAAATAGAGCCTCTAGTGGAAAAAAAACATCACTCCTAAGGTAAAAAGCACTCAATCCTTGGGTGGGAGACTATGGATGTCCTAGGATAAGAGGCACAGCTCTGTTCCCTGGACCAGGCAGCAGGGCGCATGGCTGTACAGGTGCCCAGAGCAAGATGGTGGGAGGGTCCATGGGCATCACACGCATCTCCCTGGCCACTGCTCCCACGTGTTCTGAGACAACACAGCTCAACACCAGTTCTGTTATATCACCCAAAGGGGATCTCACCATGCAAACAGACCTCCACACTCACATGCTATAAAGTATAAAAGTAAAATACTCCAGAGTAACACTGATTCTGGTCTGATTTGCCTCTCGAAGGTCATCTGCCTATATGTAAGGAACACCCTCCAGCCTGCAATAGGTAAAGCCAGTTGAAGAAGATGAAAGAGAGAATGTGTGAAAACTGACCACACTGCTGGATTTCAGAGAAAAGAAAAACTCATGACGTACAGGTGGCCAGGTAATTTCTTCTGAGAAGAAGGTGGAGATGCTGACAGTACCGTCGACAGAAGGAAATGATAAGGTATAGACGTAATATGTGGGATCAATTGTACTAAATATTGCAAGGAGTAAAATGGAATATTTTAACATTCAAATGCAATCCCTCAATGAAACGGTGTGCCATAGACGAGCAGATAACAATGTAGTTATACACACAACACTGTAACTGAATAGTTGTTCTGAAATATGTGTTGGCCCTTCCTTTCCTTGCCCCACTGATCATAAGCTTGGCCTCGTGGTCTGGTCTGACCAATGAAATGTGAGGGGCACGATGTGTGCTTCTTCTGAGCAGAAGCCTTAAGAGCAGTGTGAGGCTCACCAAGCTTTCGTTTCCCTCTGCTTTGGGGACCAGTAACGTCCCAGGTAGAAGCTACTCTGAGCCCGAGTCCAGTGTAGGATGCAACGTGGCAGCCCATCTATACTGGACACATACAAGGTCTCCCTTCCATTATCGTTGCCAGCCCCTTCAGTTTGGGGGTACTTTTTGCCATTGCACACCTTAGCTATTCGGACAGATGCAACACCGTGAAGGGTGTGTACACCACCCCATGTGCTCAATCCTTGTGTGCATGTGATCTTCACAGCCGTTCTGACTTGGTGAAATTTCACTTACTCACTCAGGCACTTGGGGTTACTTTGAGAGGTGTAGGAATTATACAGGGCAGGAATGTCCCCAACCAGGGTCAAACGTTTCTCTTCAGCTATAAAAAAACAGGGATCACTTCTCTAAAAGATTTGTTCTAAGGAAAGGCTGAAGTCTTGAGAATTTACCCATTCTGCTTGGCTGTAGCTGTCATCCTATGTACAAATTCCTGTCGTCTTTGTTCTCCAATCAAAGTGTTTGTTCTCATTGGTTGCCAAGCAACGGGCTTTCATCAGCTAGCCAAGTGCTCTCATACTTAAGAATGTTGGCAGTGTCGTGTCGCACAGTGATGTTTGTACCATCAACCATGAAAAGTACTGAGAAAGAGCCCGAGAGTGTGTCTGCACGGGCAGATCCTTTATGGTGGGGAGACTGCGGGTTCACTGTTTAATCCCTCAGCGGCTTGGGATTCTAGTCTGGACTGGGCTGCTCAGTCTAAGGCTGGATGTTTGGGTGTTTCATGTTATGAAACCATGATGAGTATAAGAGGTGTGGGGAGGGATGAGGGTGGGTGCCAGAGGCTATGCAGCTTTGGAGGGGAGACCAGTTCCTTCAATGTTGCTACTAAGTTTGGCCTCAAAAGAGGTCTATAAATTCATGTTTGGAACATTCAGAATTGTTGCTCAAAGAACAGACCTCTATCTTACATGGAAATGAACTTTCTCCTATTCTTCCTGGGAAATTATAGAACTACTCTACTTGAATGCAGTTTCTGTGCTCTGTTTTAAAAAATTATTTTATTGAAGTATAGTTGATATATAATGTGCTTCTTGGTGTACAGCAAAGTGACTCAGTTATATCAATACATGTATGTACATTCTTTTTCATGTTCTTTTTCATTATGCTTTCTCACAGGATATTGAATATAGTTCCCTGTGCTCTACAGTAGGACCTTATTGTTTATGCATTCTATATATTGAACATACCGGTTTGCATCTGCTCACCCCAAACCCCCAATCCTTCCCTCCTCCACCCCCTCCCCCTTGGAAACCACAAGTCTGTTCTCTATGTCTGTGAGTCTATTTCTGTTTCATACATAAGTTCATTTGTGTCATATTTTAGATTCCATATATATGATATTTATCTTCTCTGTCTGACTCACTTCACTTAGCATGATAATCTCTAGGTCCACCCATGCTGCTGCAAATGGCATTATTTCATTCTTTTTTATGGCTGAGTAATATTCTACTGTATATATGTACCACATTGTCTTTATCCATTCATCTGTCGATGGACATTTAGGTTGTTTCCATGCAGTTGCTATGCTCTTAATTCAATATTTTTTTTCCATTCAACAGATATTAGTTGACTACTTTCCATGTACCAATTCCAGATCTAAGTGATTTGTAATCATTATCTTGCTTAATTCTTCCCCAACCCAATAAAGTAGGTATTATTACTTTCCTCATTTTTACGAAGAGGTAACTGAAGGAAAAGAGGTTTGGAGACTTGCTAAGTAACCCACATCAAGCAGGTGGTGGAGGCAGTCAGTGGGTAGAGCTCTTCTTACCATCCAGAAAAAGAGGCAACATACAAAGAGGCACAAGAAGAAATAACGGCTCCAGCCAGTGATGGGGATGGATATTGTTCTACATGGTAGTGTCTCTGGGTGTGGTTGATTCCTCTCCCCACCCCTGTTTTTGGTGGGGAGAATAATCCTTTTTCCTAATTGTGCTGAACTTGGAGACTTGAACCCCAACGCAAACTTGGTCTTGGGGTAAGTCTCACAGTCTCCTATGGTATTGACAGCCCTCAACCTCTTCCCACCCCTCAATCCAGACCCCTGCCAGAGGTGTGTCCCCAGCCACACTGGGGCACAGAGCAAATGCCAGCAAATATCAGAAGGCTTTCTTTGAGCAGGGAGGGAAACGAGGAGATTTCTGGAAGAAACTGCTTGCCATTTCTCTCATGAACACAGGACTGAATCCTGAAGTGGGCGTTTGCTTTTTCGCTACTGTGAATGCAAAGCTGAGGAGCTGGCTTGGAGGGGTGATCCAAGGACTCTCCAGCAGGGAGGTAGATGTTCACATTTCTGCTTATTTGTCCTGAAAACTAAAGCCTCCAGTGGAAAGCCTCTAAAGGCAAAACCTTGCAGATACTACCCTTTAAATATGGTGCCTACCCTTAAACACTAATTGTCCCCTTGGGCACTGATACTGTTGATACCAATAAATGAGAAAAAAGAGAGAGCGGAATTGCACTAATTCTCATTCTGCTCATTAAGCAATGTCCTAAGCTTCCTCAGGTACAAATGAAAGATGCAATCAGCAAATTGGACTGCAAAATCACCACGGCAAAAAAGTAGAAGGGCAGTCCCGTTGCTAGAACTGTACTAAAGTAACTCAAATGAAAGGACTGTGGTTCGAACACGGGAATGAAGGTGCTCTTTCTGCTGCAGTTTGCTGGACTGTTAACTTGTTACACACCCGATCTCTGAATGAATACTGTTGGCACATGATTTTTAAGCTTTATCTTTGTCTTTAAAAAAATACGTTCTCTGTAATCAGACTGCAGATTTTCTTTCAAGGATTCTCCCACCTAGATTTCACTAAGAGTTCTATCTTTGGAAAGAATGACATCAAATATTAGCTAAAAACAGTGACTCTGGTTCAGGATCTCAGATGCAACTGCTGGGCCTCAGGGCAGCCCCCTACCCCACACACAACCACAGTGACATCCTGGTTATTCTGAATTACAGTTACTTGAGAAACAGCCAGTGCAAAAGGGATACTCTGACCCACCCTCTCTGCCCCCCGAAAGCAGCAAATAAATCTCCCCTGTGAAAGGTACGCTCCCAGTGCCAGGAGGTAGACACACCCTTATGGCCAGAGAGAGGGAATTCAGGGCCGAGAAGCTCCTATAAACAAACCTCGTTACTCCTTTAATTTACTACCCAAGCCCAAACTCAGTTTTGATTCTTCACTAATTAAGCACTCAAGCTTAAATTCCTTTGTCTTGTCAATTTCTCACACATGTATTGTTTCTTTGTCTAAAAATATAAAAACTGCCTGCTTTGGCCCCTTCTAATGTTCTATTTCTATGAGATCTCCAAAGGTATGAACTAAATTTGTATTTTTTCTCCTGTTCATCTGTCTTGTGTCAATTTCATTATTGGACCAGCCAAAAGAACTAAAGAAGGGTAGGTAGGGGGGAAATTTCCTCCTCCCCAACTCCCGGCTACCTGACAGAGAAAAAGAAATTGTGGCTTGAAGCTTCTATAATTTAAGAAAAACATCTCGTAAGAGAGTTTATTGTTAGTTACATATGATGATAACTCAAGTTCAAATCATACAGGTAATGTAGCAGGAAACCTTGACTTGGTGTGTTTGCTAACTCATTTATTTTTTCTAAACATATACATTCTTAAGAATTCATCAAAATTTTAAGCCTGGAGAAAGCAAACTGGCAGCCCGTGGGCTGAGCCTTGCCAGGCAGATGAGCTCTGACTGGCTTGCAGGGACACATGCATGTTTGTGTGTGGAAAGAATCTGAACGCTATTACGTAGGACATGCAATTTCATTGTACACATTCACCTTGTCAGCCAGTCCTCTGCATCTGACTTCTCGCCTTCAGCACTACGGGCATCTGGGGCTGGACAGTCCTTTGTTCTGGGAGACTGTCCTGTGCATTGCAGGATGCTTAGCAGCTTCTACCCAACAGACCTAAACCTAAACTTGACTTCAAGAGTTCCTACCCACTGGATACCAGTAGAAATCCCATCCCCAGCCGTGATAACTGGAATCACCTCCAAGCATTGCCAAATGCTCCTTGGTGGGGTGGTGGCAGTCAAAGTCTCCCCTGGTTGAGAACCATTGCTCTAAACGTGAGGCTCCTCCCTTGGACCTCTAGCCCGACTACTTGTCCCCTGTTGCTCCTTCCCTTTCCCCACTTCATTCCTTTCCTCCCTGGACTCCGAGGTCCATCACTGCAATCGCTTTATTGCCTCCATTCTTCCAGAATGGAAGAGGACACCTCACTAGGGCATCCCTTGGAAGATATCGTGGCTTCTGCACACACGCCATTGGCCAGAGGTAATCATAAGGCTATAATCACCTCTAACGGATGATGGGACATGTCTTTGTTCAGGATGGCATGTGCCCAGGTAAAAAGATCCTCTTAGTATAGAAGAAGGAGAGAATGGATATTGAGAGAAAAAACAGTGGTCTCTGTCACATGCAGAGAACTCCAATGCTGCATTTCCAAGATGGAAACTATCACCTTCCTTTCCAGAGCTGTTCCTCCCCTTGTAACTTTAGTTAAGTTAAAGGTTGATCATCTGCTCAGCTGCCCAAGCAGAAACCACTCTCATCCTCGATTACTCTTCCCTCTTACCACCCCGCATCCAGGGAAGCAGCGATTCCTGTCCTTCACACTGTGGAACTTGCCCCTTCCCCTTGCCCTACAGCCACTCCCCAGTTCACCGTCACCCCTGCCACCCATCTGATGAGTGGGTCATCTCCTAACTGGGCTTCCCACCTCCTGTCTTCCCCTCCCCCTTTCTCTCCTGCAGCAGAGGTCTTTCTAAAATGTGAAGCAGGCAAATCAGGTCGGTCCCAGCTCCAAATGTCTACTGACAAATCCTAAGCCCTCCAGGATGTCACCTCTGGTGTAGTGTATCTTGTATCTTGTGTTCACCAGAGGTGAACCCCACCTCCTTCATTTCTTCTTCCTCAGCCTCGAGCCTGTGGTCCAGCTCTTCTGAGTCACGTGCAGCCCCAGCCTGGCGCTGCACTCACCTCTTCCCTGGGACCTGGGACCTGGACCCCAGGCTCCATCACTCCGTTCCCACCCACACCACCGGCATTCAGTAAGGTCAGCCCGGCTAACTCTTCAGTCAAGCTTCTAATCCCACACCCGCCACCTCTTCCATCACCTCCTCTCTGAGAGCTGTCTGGTTAGGTGTTGTGTACTGTTTTGGCATCCAATGTTTACCCTCAAGCTCTAATCATCTGTTTACTTTCCTGCCCGACGCCGTAGATGGCACTGTGCCTTCTTCAATATTATGTCCCTGGCGTGGAACACAGAGCTGGGAACACAGTAGACTCCATTTGTCAGATGGACACAGGAAGGAAGGCATGGGTGTGTGACTAAGGCCTCACCGCACTTTGTATAAGTGGGCAGCTCATTAAATAGTCTGCTTTTTCTTTTTTTTTTCTTTTTTTTTTTTTTTTTTTTTTTTGCGGTACGCGGGCCTCTCACTGTTGTGGCCTCTCCCGTTGCGGAGCATAGGCTCCGGACGCGCAGGCTCAGCGGCCATGGCTCACGGGCGCAGCCGCTCCGCGGCATGTGGTCTCTTCCCGGACCGGGGCACGAACCCGTGTCCCCTGCATCGGCAGGCGGACTCTCAACCACTGCGCCACCAGGGAAGCCCCAATAGTCTGCTTTTTCAATGATGGAAGTCAGGAGAACATTCTGGCCTCAGCTCTCATTAAGTGGATGGTGGGTAACAAATGTGGGTGATGTGTGACTTCTTTGGTTACCAGTGTCCTCCTAGTAGCCTGAGAGGTGTTTGAGTATGGTTCTGCTGTCTCTTCCACTTTGAGCTTTCTCCCACTTTGTAAGGTGTCAGGAAGAAATGGGAAGACATCCTTGAGTGCAGCAGCAAAAAAGAAATATATTTTGAAAATTTGGGGGTAATTTTGAAAAACCTGTGATTTTCTCCATTAGAAGAAATGACGGGAGCATGTATATAACAAATATATGTATATATATTATATAAGTATGTAATACATGTGCATATATATCCATATCTATATACCTATAGATCTATAGATGTCTTTTAATCTTGTCACCATACATATTAGTTGGCATGTGTGCCTTTACATTCTTTCATGCATTTTTCTTAAAGTTGTTCTAATATTTCATCTTTCTAGAGCTGATGAAGCGGGCACTCTCCTTTTTGTTATTCTGCAGGTACAAATTCAAGTGCTCATGTATATTACATTGGGAAGGCTCCTCCTGTCTCTGACTCAGTGATGAAAGACGCACAACCCAGAGCACAGTGTGGAGGAGGTGAAGAGGAATGAATAACTTATGATATGCAGCCCTGCCACAGTGCAAAGGGGGCAAGTTTTCTGCCAGGAAACAAAAACTGAGATCAGCATGGGAATGAAAGCTATGGCTCATGAGAAGACACTATGTTACACTTAAAAAAAAAAAAAAAAAATATATATATATATATATACACACTTATCAATTAATTTAAATTAACTACATCAGCATATGTAAACTTGGGAATTCTCAACTTTGTCATGCCCATAAAAATATTTGTCAAACAGTAAACATATTTTTAGGAGCACTTATTTGAAAGTGTGAAAGGCTGGTGTCTGATACAAGACTGAACCCTATGCAATGATTTCTAAGGAAAATAGCATCTTATTCTAAGCAGCTCCTGGGCCCCTACTGACCTGAGCTCAGGCCTGCTTTGGATTAGGGATGTATTTCAGTTATCCGCTGCTGCAAAACAAACTGCCCCGAGACTAGTGGCTTAGAACAATGATGCTTCTTTTTTTTCCCCCTCCTGATTCTGTGGATCAGCTGGGTGCTTCCTTTGCTGGTTTTGCTGCAGGCCAGTCACGTGACTGCTTTCAACTGGGGAGGGCTGGCCTGGCTGGAAGGCCCAACACAGGCCTTCTGTTGGTTTGGCGGTTGCTGCTGGCCAGCAGCTGGGCCTTGGTTCTTCTCCCTGTGTGGCCACTCATCCTCCATCAGGCTGGACTGGTTTCCTGGTGGTGATTCCAGAAAGCAAGAAGGGATCTCGGGGCCTCGTAAGGCCTTGGCACAGACTTCCTACGGCGTTAGTTTCCCGTATTCTATTAGGCAAACTGAGAATCATGCACACCCAGATTCAAAGGATGGGGAAAAATGGCGGTGTTTTCCATCAGATACAGACTGGATGACAGACGTTTCCAACATTCCTGGTTCCAAAGGCATGGTGGACTCAAGGGTTAAATAATTTCTACAGGCCCTGGAAGCCCAGGGCCTCTCCATGCGGGACCCCAGGAGCCCAGTTCAAGTCAAGTCTCACCTTGACTTTCTGTGAATCTACCTTGCCTCCAGCTCTGCACACAACTTCTCCCTCTTCTCATTCTCATCCAAACACTTGCTCCAGGCTGGGCTGACACTACATAGGACGAGATGCAGGAGGACAGGCTCTTGGTGAGGAATTGAGGAGAATGCTACTTTGTTCTCTCTATGAGGTTCACATTTTGGCTTCTACCTCAACTTAAAACTTGGCAACTAATTCTTAGAAATGGCTTAAAGCAAACAAGATCGACAATGGAAATTAAGCAGCTGTCTACAAATGCTATGAGTCACTTTCAATTTATTTTAAGATTGTTTTAGACATAAATTCATATGAGTTAGCTCAGTAAAAATGTTTTTTTTAAAAAAAACTAATGTTGACTTTTTTGTCAAGAAAATAAATGTAATAAAAATTAGATAGGATTGAAGAGATTTCTTAAAATAAACCATCTTGAGAGGGAAGGGGAAAATTAATGTAATGGCATTAAGATATGTTTCATAATTCACTCTTAAGTGATCCATTGAAAGATCTGGGAATGTTCTGTTATTTGTTGAGTGGTTTTACTAAACTGCTTTTCTGGTAGCTGATAAAAGCATACCATACCATACTACCCAAAGCAAGATGCTCTTTGCATATGGAATAGGTAACTTAATAGAGCAGAAGCACCCAAAACTTTTAATTCAATTGACGGACCTCAAACTTCTTACTCAACTTGCATTCAAAGTCATGAAACTCACATAAAATGAGACGTCTGACTCAAACAGTCATCCTTTACTCAATACGGCAAAGCTACAGAACAAAAAATCACGTTTTAAAGTACCATACATTTCAAAAGTGAAATAGAATTATCTATTAATTTCCAAAATAATTATTTCAAAAATAAGCAAGACCTTAGATACTTATATTTACAAAGCTTCTACCGTAGCTGAATGCTTTTGTCAGTACAACGATGCACTTGCTACCTGTAATCTGCTTACAACAGCAATACATTAGCAACAACAATATCAGTGACATCACTGGTCTAGTGAACTCACCAATCCCTTCCACCACAGTGAATAAAAACTTCTGGTCTAAACGTTTCCACAGCGGTCACCATCTGACCCAGTCTCACCTATGCAACTTTCCACCATTTCATTCATAACATTCCAGAGCTGCATCTGCTAATTTCTCCTTGAACGCTCTCTCCTGTTGTATTTTGCATCTTGTTTCATTCTTCCTTTTCCTTGCCCCTCATCTTAAAGGGGATGAGAAGAGCCCTCTGCAATGAGATTGCTGTGGGGTTAAAAGGATTAATGTTCAGAAAGGGCTTAGAACATGCCTGGCACACAGGAAGTCCTGTACATTAGCCTGGATGATCAGAAATCTCCTTAGACTAGTTCAAGCCCACATGTATGGTGCTGTTCTCCGAATGCCCGCTTGTCATTTAATTATTCTCTAACTCTTTCACTTACATTGGTTCCCCAGGTACAGTCAAAATTACTTTGGGGGGAGGGAGAAGCGTGCAGAGATAATGCATTTTATTTACACATCCTTTGCAATTCTAGATGTTTTCTACACTTATTAAGTGATCAGTAATTATGGTTGTGATTGTTGATGACTATAAGTGTATAAATAAAATTGGCAGCCAAATGTAGGTGTCATATTAAAACTATAGGGCAGAACATCCTGCTCACGATACCGAAGAGAACAGGCCAACGCTTATAAAAAGCAACAAGGAAAATTCACCAACTGCAGCAACAGAACACAAAAGGGCATGACCCAGTAACATAAACTCCAGGAACCAAGAGCCAAGAAGAGAAAGAGAAGATTCCAGAGCTGAGCACGAGGTGGGCTATGGCTATACGTGGCTCTTAACACCGCCCACCCTCTCAAGCAGTCTCCCTGAGCAAACAAAGGCCAGAGAATTCTTACTAATCCCTACAAACCCAGAGAGAGGCAAACCACAAGGCATTCTCCATTTCTGACTGAGGGAGAATGGAGACCACTGCACGGCGGAAACACTCTGGAGCCCCAGCTACTTTAAAAGTGTTCCTGCTGGACCCCAAATAAATTAGGAAAAAAAAATCACTACCGCAACTGACAAGGGGGGAGGAAGAGAAGAGTGGTAGGGGTCTCAGTCTACACCAGTGGTTGCAACTGGGGACAATTCCGTACCTCCCTAGGGAGCATCAGGCAGTTCCTGGAGACGATGTTCGTTGTCACACCTGGAGGATGCTACTGGCACAGAGTGGCTAGAGGGAAGGGATGTTGCTTAACATCCTACAGTGCACAGGGCAGCCTCACAACAGAGCAGGATCCAGCTCCATGTGTCAACAGTGCTGAGGTTGAGAATATCTGCTCTAGGCATCCGTTTCATCGCCTGTCGGGTTCATTGCATGTGCTTGAAATTTGGCTTTGCTTAAGAATGTGATGAAATAATTGGGTCAATAAAATCATATCATAATTCTTGTCCTCTGAGAAGCAGTGGAACTCACAGACCCTGGAGAATCACCCCATGTTATTGTTACAAGCATATGTGGGCTATTTTATGCTGAGCAAGACAGGGCTGTGCCTACTTCCATGTTGAGGGTGTCAAGGTGGCTACACGCCACTGTATTACTTTTCTAGGGCTGTCGTAAGACGGTGCCACAGTCTGGGGGCTGGAAGTCCAGGAAGTACAGAGATGTACTTCCTGACAGTTCTGGGGGCTGGAAGTCCAGGATCAAAGTGTCGGCACTTTTGCTGGTTTCTCCCAAGGCCTTTCTCCTTGGCTTTGCAGATGGCTGCCTTCCACTTGTTTGTTCACACGGTCTTTTCTCTGTGTGTGCCTGTGTCCCGATCTCCTCTTCTTATAAAGACACCAGTGAGATTGGATTAGGGTCACTCTAATGACCTCATTTTAATGTAATTCCTTCTTTAAAGACCCTGTGACTATATACAGTCACATTCTGAGGTCCCAGGATTTATGGCTTCAAAGTATGAATCTGGGGGAGGACACAATTCAATCCCTAACAGAGTCCTTCATCAGCAGCACAGAGAAGGAGGTTGTCAGGACACAGGGTTCCCAAGTGGCTGCTGGGATCCATGGGCAGACAGACACTCCCTGCTCGGTCTTGCTACCCGCTGCCTTTTCATCTCCAATGCCTCACCTGCTACTTGTTTAAATATTCTCAAGTGTCCTTAAACGTTCTCCAATCTCTTCTCTACCTGTCCTGGCCCTCACACCGCCGCCTTCTCTTGACCCCTGTCACCCAGCTGCACCTACACTCCTAAGCAGCAGGACGGGCCGCTGGGTAGCTTCCGAGGCTCGCCATTTGGCAAGGAGCCATTTCCTCTCTGGAGGGGTGGGATACTAGAGTCTCATAGCCTCTCGGGAGAGAAGCGGAATTCTAACACTGGGAGGAAACAGCGCCTGGCACAGAGCTTCCACCCATAAAGCCTAGAGCAGGGATTGGAGAACTTTCTGTAAAGGGCCAGGAAATGAATAGTTCAGGCTTTATGTGCCAAGTCACTTCTGTCACAACTTCTCAGTTCTGCCACTGTAGCAGGAAAGCAGCCACAGACAGGGAGAAAATGAATGAATGTGCTGTGAGCCAATACTTTATTTATAGAAATGGAAACCTTAACTGCATGTCATTTTCATGTTTCATGGAGCTTTATTGTTCTTCTGATGTTTCTTTTTCCTGATTTTTTAAAAAATCATCTAACAATGTAAAATACTTTCTTAGCTCATGAGGCCATTACAGAAGCAGGTGGCGGCCAGATCTGACCCTCGAGCTGTGGCTTGATGTCTCCTGAGGTGGAGAAAGTTCTCTTGAAAATCACACTTAATGGCAGGGCAAACACATCAGAACTGTCACCGACGAGTGAGAATAAAGGGTATATCCTTCAACCAAAGGGCATTATCACTATTATTTCCATAATCTCTCTCCCATATGTTGCTCAACTTAACAGTAAAATCCATAAAATAGATCTTGGAAACTCTTAATGCCCAAGTTCTCATTGACCTCTCAGCTGAGAAGGAGAGGGCAGGGATTCCAAGCACGTGCTTGGGTGTTTTCAGGTCTGGAAGCAAATCCCAGCTACCCCATGTCCTCGTGTTCTGATGGTATTGACTTCTGCAGGGATCTGGATTTAAATCCACATCCTGGATTTAAGTGGCTGGTTGCCCTAGAGGTGGCCATCTCACCACGTCACCGGGATGATGGTGGGGCAGCGAGTCGTTCATTGCATAAAATCAGACGATGCAAGTTCGTGTCTGAGCTGACTGTTCCTTTGGGTTAGACTTCAGGCCACCCTCTTACCTCCCTGGGCCTCGTTTTCCTCACCCTAAAATGGAGAGTCTGGACGAAACAATTCCCAAATCCTTCTTGCTATAGAAGTTGGTGAAGCAATAGTTCTATAACACTTATTTTTAGATAAAGCAAAAGAAAAAAGTCAACTTGAGTTTAGCTGCAAACAAAAGTATCTCATTTCCCCACTCAATAGCTAATTCTCCAGCAGTCAGAATTCAGAACACATGTTGCTTGATTTACAGTGGCAACCAGTAATTTGTGTGAGAAAGACTTAATTCAGAAGAATGCAAATGTCATTTTTTCTCATAACCAAATGAGTTACAATTAGTTTGATTCATATGCTGTCATGGATGTCTCCACCACACGCACAGTGAACAATACAAAGTTTTTCAGGCAGCTCTTTGACAGAGAGAACTATTTCTCAGTTGTGTAATTAATACTAAACATAAATCCTCCTCCATTTTCCTCTTGAACATCCCGTGCCCACCGAAGCATCATCTCCTATGAGTGGAACACTAAGGAGAAAAACCACAGGATAGGCTCACTTTTAGTGAGTTTTGCTCCAAGCATTCAACCTTTGGGAAATTGCCAGAATAAGTACATATCAGTGAAACTTGCAAAATAACCACCACCAACAAAAAATGTCTCAACTTTTCTCCCATTTTCACCTATATCTTAACATGTAGCAAATTTTTAATTAATTTCATTCTATCAAAAACCATATGACTCAAAGTGTTTTCCCATGTTTGATTTAGAAACCAAGGAGATATAAGACTGGGTTTAAAATAAGGAATGGGTATGACGTTGATAATTGAAGAATCAAAGTGTTAACCCCTAGGTCATTGCAAAGCACAGAGCTGATCTCCCTGTGCAATGCGGCTGCTTCCCACTAGCTATCTATTTTACATTTGGTAGTGTATATATGTAGATGTTACTCTCACTTCGCCCCAGCTTCTGCCTCCTTCCCTGTGGCCTCAAGCCCATTCTCTATGTCTACGTCTTTATTCCTGCCCTGCCACTAGGTTCATCAGTACCATTTTTTTTTCTTTTAGATTCCATATATGTATGTTAGCATACGGTATTTGTTTTTCTCTTTCTGACTCACGTCACTCTGTATGACAGACTCTAGGTCCATCCACCTCACTGCAAATAACTCAGTTTCGTTTCTTTTTATGGCTGAGTAATATTCCATTGTATGTATGTGCCACATCTTCTTTATCCATTCATCTGTCAATGGATATTGAGGTTGGTTCCATGTCCTGGCTATTGTAAATAGTGCTGTATACATTCCTTTTTTATAGTCTTTTCCATTATAGTTTATCACAGGATATTGAATATAGTCCCCTGTGCTATACAGTAGGACTTTGTTGTATATCTATTCTAAATGTAATAGTTTGCATCTACCAACCCCAAACTCCCAGTCCATCTTCCTCCCTCCCTGCCTCCCTTGGCAACTGCAAGTCTGTTCTCTATGTGTATGAGTCTGTTTCTGTTTTGTAGATAGATTTATTTGTGCCATATTAATGCAACAGAATAGAGAGCCCAGAAATGAGCCCACACACCTACGGTCACTTAATCTTCGACAAAGGAGGCAAGAATATAAAATTGAGAAAAGACAGTCTCGGGACTTCCGGGAAGATGGCGGAAGAGTAAGACGCGGAGATCACGTTCCTCCCCACAGATACACCAGAAATACATCTACGCGTGGAACAACTCCTACAGAGCATCTACTGAACGCTGGCAGAAGACCTCAGACCTCCCAAAAGGCAAGAAACCCCCCACGTACCTGGGTAGGGCAAAAGAAAAAACTAAACAGAGACAAAAGGATAGGGACGGGTCCTGCACCAGCGGGAGAGAGCTGTGAAGGAGGAAAAGTGTCCACACACTAGGAAGCCCCTTCGCGGGTGGAGGCTTCGGGAGGCGGAGTGGGGGAGCTTGGGAGCCGCGGAGGAGAGCACAGCAACAGGGGTGCGGAGGGCAAAGCGGACAGATTCCAGCGCAGAGGATCGGGCCGACCGGAACTCGCCAGCCGAGAGGCTTGTCTGCTCGCCCGCCGGGGCGGGCGGGACTGGGAGCTGAGGCTCTGGCTTTTGTCGGAGCGCCGGGAGAGGACTGAGGTTGGCGGCGTGAACACAGCCTGCGGGGCGTTGGTGCACCGCGGCTGGCCGGGAGAGAGTCCGGGGAGAAGTCTGGAACTGCCGAAGAGGCAAGAGACTTTTACGTCCCTCTTTGTTTCCTGGTGCACGAGGAGAGGGGATTAAGAACGCTGCTTGAGAGAGCTCCAGGGACGGGCGCGAGCCGCGGCTAAAAGTGCGGAGCCCAGAGACAGACATGAGACGCTAGGGCCGCTGCTGCCGCCACCGGGAGGCCTGTGTGCGAACACAGGTCACTAGCCACACGCCCTTCCGGGGAGCCTGTGCAGCCCGCCACTGCCAGGGTCCCGGGATCCAGGGACAACTCCCCCGGGAGAACGCACAGGCGCGCCTCAGGCTGCAACTTCTCGCCGGCCTCTGCCGCCGCAGGCCCGCCCCACACTCCGTGCCCCTCCCTACCCCCGGGCCTGAGTGAGCCAGAGCCTCCGAATCAGCGGCTCCTTTAACCCCGTCCTGTCTGAGCAAAGAACAGACGCCCTCCGGCGACCTACACGCACAGGCGGGGCTAAATCCAAAGCTGAGCCCCTGGGAACTGTGAGAACAAAGAAGAGAAAGGGAGATCTCTCCCAGCAGCCTCAGGAGCAGCGGATTAAAGCTCCACAATCAACTTGATATACCCTGCATCTGTGGAATACCTGAATAGACAACCAGTCATCCCAAATTAAGGAGCCCTGTGGATGAAAGGCTCTTGGTGCTGCAGCCAGGAGTCAGTGCTGTGCCTCTGAGGTGGGAGAGCCAACTTCAGGACACTGATCCACAAGAGGCCTCCCAGCTGCACATAATATCAAACAGCAAAAATTTCCGAGAGATCTCCATCTCAACGCCAGCACCCAGCTTCACTCAACGACCAGCAAGCTACAGTGCTGGACATCCTATGCCAAACAACTAGCAAGACAGGAACACAACCCCACCCATTAGCAGAGAGGTGGCCCAAAATCATAATAAGTCTACAGACACCCCAAAACACACCACCAGACGTGGACCTGCCCACCAGAAAGACAAGATCTAGCCTCATCCACCAGAACACAGGCACTAGTACCCTCCACCAGGAAGCCTACACAACCCACTGAACCAACCTTAGCCACTGGGGACAGACACAAAAAACAACAGGAACTACGAACCTTCAGCCTGCAAAAAAGGAGACCCCAAACACAGTAAGATAAGCAAAATGAAAAGACAGAAAAACACACCGCAGATGAAGGAGCAAGATAAAAACCCATCAGACCTAACAAATGAAGAGGAAATAGGCAGTCTACCTGAAAAATAATTCAGAATAATGATAGTAAGGTTGATCCGAAATCTTGGAGATAGAATGGACAATAGAATGGACAAAATGCAAGAATCAGTTAACAAGGACCTAGAAGAACTAAAGATGAAACAAGCAACGATGAACAACACAATAAATGAAATTAAAAGTACTCTAGATGGGATCAATAGCAGAATAACTGAGGCAGAAGAACGGATAAGTGACCTGGAAGATAAAATAGTGGAAATAACTACTGCAGAGCAGAATAAAGAAAAAAGAATGAAAAGAACTGAGGACAGTCTCAGAGACCTCTGGGACAACATTAAACGTACCAACATTCGAATTATAGGGGTTCCAGAAGAAGAAGAGAAAAAGAAAGGGACTGAGAAAATATTTGAAGAGATTATAGTTGAAAACTTCCCTAATATGGGAAAGGAAATAGTTAATCAAGTCCAGGAAGCACAGAGAGTCCCATACAGGATAAATCCAAGGAGAAATACGCCAAGACACATATTAATCAAACTGTCAAAAATTAAATACAAAGAAAACATATTAAAAGCAGCAAGGGAAAAACAACAAATAACACACAAGGGAATCCCCATAAGATTAACAGCTGATCTTTCAGCAGAAACTCTGCAAGCCAGAAGGGAGTGGCAGGACATATTGAAAGTGTTGAAGGAGAAAAACCTGCAACCAAGATTACTCTACCCAGCAAGGATCTCATTCAGATTTGATGGAGAAATTAAAACCTTTACAGACAAGCAAAAGCTGAGAGAGTTCAGCACCACCAAACCAGCTCTACAACAACTGCTAAAGGAACTTCTCTAGGCAAGAAACACAAAAGAAGGAAAAGACCTACAATAACAAACCCAAAACAATTAAGAAAATGGGAATGGGAACACACATATCGATAATTACCTTAAATGTAAATGGACTAAATGCTCCCACCAAAAGACACAGATTGGCTGAATGGATACAAAAACAAGACCCATATATTTGCTGTCTACAAGAGACCCACTTCAGACCTAGAGACACATACAGACTGAAAGTAAGGGGATGGAAAAAGGTATTTCATGCAAATGGAAACCAAAAGAAAGCTGGAGTAGCAATTCTCATATCAGACAAAATAGACTTTAAAACAAAGACTATTAGAAGAGACAAAGAAGGACACTACATAATGATCAAGGGATCGATCCAAGAGGAAGATATAACAATTGTAAATATTTATGCACCCAACATAGGTGCACCTCAATACATAAGGCAAATACTGACAACCATAAAAGGGGAAATCGACAGTAACACATTCATAGTAGAGGACTTTAACACCCCACTTTCACCAATGGACAGATCATCCAAAATGAAAATAAGTAAGGAAACACAAGCTTTAAATGATACATTAAATGAGATGGAGTTAATTGATATTTATAGGACATTCCATCCAAAAACAACAGAATACACATTTTTCTCAAGTGCCCATGGAACATTCTCCAGGATAGATCATATCTTGGGTCACAAATCAAGCCTTGGTAAATTTAAGAAAATTGAAATTGTATCAAGTATCTTTTCCGACCACAACGCTATGAGACTCGATATCAATCACAGGAGAAGATCTGTAAAAAATACAAACACATGGAGGCTAAACAATACACTACTTAATAACGAAGTGATCACTGAAGAAATCAAAGGGGAAATCAAAAAATACCTAGAAACAAATGACAATGGAGACACGACGACTCAAAATCTATGGGATGCAGCAAAAGCAGTTCTAAGAGGGAAGTTTATAGCAATACAATCTTACCTTAAGAAACAGGAAACATCTCGAATAAACAACCTAACCTTGCACCTAAAGCAATTAGAGAAAGAAGAACAAAAAAACCCCAAAGTTAGCAGGAGGAAAGAAATCATAAAAATCAGATCAGAAATAAATGAAAAAGAAATGAAGGAAACGATAGCAAAGATCAATAAAACTAAAAGCTGGTTCTTTGAAAGGATAAACAAAATTGATAAACCATTAGCCAGACTCATCAAGAAAAAAAGGGAGAAGACTCAAATCAATAGAATTAGAAATGAAAAAGGAGAAGTAACGACTGACACTGCAGAAATACAAAAGATCATGAGAGATTACTACAAGCAACTCTATGCCAATAAAATGGACAACCTGGAAGAAATGGACAAATTCTTAGAAAGGCACAACCTGCCAAGACTGAATCAGGAAGAAATAGAAAATATGAACAGACCAATCACAAGCACTGAAATTGAAACTGTGATTAAAAATCTTCCAACAAGCAAAAGCCCAGGACCAGATGGCTTCACAGGCGAATTCTATCAAACATTTAGAGAAGAGCTATCACCTATCCTTCTCAGACTCTTCCAAAATATAGCAGAGGGAGGAACACTCCCAAACTCATTCTACGAGGCCACCATCACCCTGATACCAAAACCAGACAAGGATGTCACAAAGAAAGAAAACTACAGGCCAATATCACTGATGAACATAGATGCAAAGATCCTCAACAAAATACTAGCAAACAGAATCCAACAGCACATTAAACGGATCATACACCATGATCACGTGGGGTTTATTCCAGGAATGCAAGGATTCTTCAATATACACAAATCAATCAACGTGATACACCATATTAACAAATTGAAGGAGAAAAACCATATGATCATCTCAATAGATGCAGAGAAAGCTTTTGACAAAATTCAACACCCATTTATGATAAAAACCCTGCAGAAAGTAGGCATAGAGGGAACTTTCCTCAACATAATAAAGGCCATATATGACAAACCCACAGCCAACATCGTCCTCAATGGTGAAAAACTGAAAGCATTTCCACTAAGATCAGGAACAAGACAAGGTTGCCCACTCTCACCACTCTTATTCAACATAGTTTTGGAAGTTTTAGCCACAGCAATCAGAGAAAAAAGGAAATAAAAGGAATCCAAATCGGAAAAGAAGAAGTAAAGCTGTCACTGTTTGCAGATGACATGATACTATACATACAGAACCCTAAAGATGCTGCCAGAAAACTACTAGAGCTAATTAATGAATTTGGTAAAGTGGCAGGATACAAAATTAATGCACAGAAATCTCTGGCATTCCTATACACTAAGGATGAAAAATCTGAAAGTGAAATCAAGAAAACACTCCCATTTACCATTGCAACAAAAAGAATAAAATACCTAGGAATAAACCTACCTAAGGAGACAAAAGACCTGTATGCAGAAAATTATAAGACACTGATGAAAGAAATTAAAAATGATACAAATAGATGGAGAGATATACCATGTTCTTGGATTGGAAGAATCAACATTGTGAAAATGACTCTACTACCCAAAGCAATCTACAGATTCAATGCAATCCCTATCAAACTACCACTGGCATTTTTCACAGAACTAGAACAAAAAATCTCACAATTTGTATGGAAACACAAAAGACCCCGAATAGCCAAAGCAATTTTGAGAACGAAAAATGGAGCTGGAGGAATCAGGCTTCCTGACTTCAGACTATACTACAAAGCTACAGTAATCAAGACAGTATGGTACTGGCACAAAAACAGAAATATAGATCAATGGAACAGGATAGAAAGCCCAGAGATAAACCCACGCACATATGGTCACCTTATCTTTGACAAAGGAGGCAGAAATGTACAGTGGAGAAAGGACAGCCTATTCAATAAGTGGTGCTGGGAAAACTGGACAGCTACATGTAAAAGTATGAGATTAGATCACTCCCTAACACCATACACAAACATAAGCTCAAAATGGATTAAAGACCTAAATGTAAGGCCAGAAACTATCAAACTCTTAGAGGAAAACATAGGCAGAACACTCTATGACATAAATCACAGCAAGATCCTTTTTGACCCACCTCCTAGAGAAATGGAAATAAAAACAAAAGTAAACAAATGGGACCTAATGAAACTTAAAAGCTTTTGCGCAGCAAAGGAAACCATAAAGAAGACCAAAAGACAACCCTCAGAATGGGAGAAAATATTTGCAAATGAAGCAACTGACAAAGGATTAATCTCCAAAATTTATAAGCAGCTCATGCAGCTTAATAACAAAAGAACAAACAACCCAATCCAAAAATGGGCAGAAGACCTAAATAGACATTTCTCCAAAGAAGATATACAGAGTGCCAACAAACACATGAAAGAATGCTCAACATCACTAATCATTAGAGAAATGCAAATCAAAACTACAATGAGATATCATCTCACACCAGTCAGAATGGCCATCATCAAACAATCTAGAAACAATAAATGCTGGAGAGGGTGTGGATAAAAGGGAACCCTCTTACACTGTTGGTGGGAATGTAAATTGATACAGCCACTGTGGAGAACAGTATGGAGGTTCCTTAAAAAGCTACAAATAGAACTACCATATGACCCAGCAATCCCACTACTGGGCATATACCCTGAGAAAACCATAATTCAAAAAGAGTCATGTACCAAAATGTTCATTGCAGCTCTATTTACAATAGCCAGGAGGTGGAAACAACCTAAGTGTCCATCATCGGATGAATGGATAAAGAAGATGTGGCACATATATACAATGGAGTATTACTCAGCCATAAAAAGAGACGAAATTGAGCTATTTGTAATGAGGTGGATAGACCTAGAGTCTGTCATACAGAGTGAAGTAAGTCAGAAAGAGAGAGACAAATACCGTATGCTAACACATATATATGGAATTTAAGAAAAAAAAAATGTCATGAAAAACCTAGGGGTGAAACAGGAATAAAGACACAGACTTACTAGAGAATGGACTTGAGGCTATGGGGAGGGGGAAGGGTAAACGGTGACAAAGCAATAAAGAGGCATGGACATGTATACACTACCAAACGTAAGGTAGATAGCTAGTGGGAAGCAGCCGCATAGCACAGGGAGATCAGCTCGGTGCTGTGTGACCGCCTGGAGGGGTGGGATAGGGAGGGTGGGAGGGAGGGTGACGCAAGCGGGAAGAGATATGGGAACATATGTATATATATAACTGATTCATTTTGTTGTGAAGCTGAAACTAACATACCATTGTAAAGCAATTATGCTCCAATAAAGATGTTTAAAAAAAAAAAAAAAAGACAGTCTCTTCAGCAGGTGGTGCTGGGAAAGTTGGAAAGTAAATCAATGAAGTTAGAACACACCCTCACACCACGTACAAAAATAAACTCAAAACGGCTTAAAGACTTAAACATAAGACATGACACCATAAAACTCCTAGAAGAGAAATATACTCTTGGTATATAAAACAGGTTTGCGTTTTCTATTTGGGAGTTACATAACAGTATAATAGTATAGGTCTTCAATAAAGCCTTTCAGTCTGTGAACATTTTGTCACAGAAATTAATATAACAATTATTCTTTTAAAATATTATCAAATGTTTTGCATATAATATGCACTCAGTAAATGCTGAACGACCACTATTTTGAGATACCATCTGAGTTCCATTGGGTTACAGCAGCCTCTTAAATTGGATAAACATAGAACAAATTAGTTAGGAAGAAGCAGCATGCACAGGGAGGGTGGGATAGAGGACCACATCCTTCACAACCGGCAGACCTTCCATCACTCAGATGTTCGCAACCCTGGGATGGAGGCCAACGGCTAGCCCAGTGCTGTGGGACCTTCCTTTACTACACGTCTCACAGTTTACACCGTCTATCTTTAGGTTAACTGTGCAGTGTTTTTCACATACTAGACTCTGAATTAAAATAAATACATTAAAAACAAACATTCAGTTAATGAAAAACACAATACATTATTAATAACAGCTCATCTGTCTTGGGTGTTGCTCTGTGCCAGGCACTATACACGAACCATTAACTCTGATGGGAAGCCAGTGCATTAGGAATGTTACTATGGAAAATGACCCACGCTCACGCTGCCTGGAGGTGGCAGTGCTTTCATCCTGCTCGGGCTTCACTCATCTACACCGTTTACTCCTTTGGCTCTTTCTGTGTTTATTCCCTCTGATTGTTTTGCATTGCCTCCTTTTAAGAAATACCAGTAGTTTGGGTGACTCTCACAAAAATCATGAGTCACACTATTTCCTACCATCAGACCCATGAAGTCTACTTACTCTGCCTCTTAAACCAGGCTGCAGTTAGATCCAGATACAGTTCAACATATGTTTTAGGAAAGGAGTAGAGCCGTGATAGATTCTGGGCTATTCCCAAATTAGTAAAGACTCAGCAAGTCATGAATAAACATCACATCTCTCATCACAGTTCACATCTTTGGGTCAGAATCTCAGAGCACTTGGCTTCATCCAGCGCCAAGCTGATCTCAGATGCCTAAGAAATAAAATGACAAGAAAGGCTCTGATTGATGAAATTCCCATTGATAACACAATGTCATATTCTTTTCTTTCTACAATTAAAAAATACCTTTGTTTTCTAGATCATCATTTTCCAATGTATGCTTATTGTTTTTGATTTATCTATGGTGTTCTCTTGATTTCTAGTGATTTCTCACATATCTTAGTCAAGTTTGTCCAGAGAAAACAGAACCCATAGAATGTGTGTATATCTATCTACCTATTTTCTATCTATCTGTCATCTATCTATCTATCTATCTATCATCTATGTATGTATGTATCTATCTATCGTCTTTAATTTAAAGAATTGGATCACGTGATTCTGGGGGCTGATAAGTCTGAATTGTGCAGGGCAGGCGAGCAGGCTGGAATTGATGTTCTTCTGACTTGAGTCCAAAAGCAACCTGCTGACAAAAGACCCTCTTTCTCAGGGAACCTCAGTGTTTTTTCTTAAGACCTTCAACTGATGCATGAAACTCACCCACATTATGGAGGGTCATCTGCTTTACTCAGAGCCTACTGATTTAGATGTTGATCTCATCTAAAAAATACCTTCACAGCAATATCTAGACTGGTGGTTAACCAAACATCTGAGTACCACGGCCTAGTCAAGTTTACACAGAAAGTTAACTATCACACCGTGGTTTTCCATAGCTTCAGTAATGAAATACATATGTGATAGGAAAAGTATTTCATCTCATCCTCATGAGATTTTCACGAGAGCTGTTTGTGTAGAAATCTAGGAGGATTATATGTTAATTTTTCCTCTCTTTTTCTCCAAAGGAGTAGCAGAGTCACTGAGAAATGGCACAGGTGGGCAACAGCGAAGAGGTAAGATAAGCATCAATCTGGAGAGCTCAAACCCATCACCAGTGCGTCATCCTGCATCCCTGGTACCATCTGTAGTTGACTCACCTCACATCTACCTGTTCAACACTTTAGAACATCTTATTTTCAGTGGAGGGCGGGAGGTTAGGTAAGCAATGGTTTCACTTTTAATGTCCTTTACATTCATGAAATGCTTTAGTTTTAATTAGTTTGGTTAGTTAAAGGCAATAAAATTTTAGTTAACTTTAGTGAAAGTAATAATACACAAAATTATTCTACATCTAAGATGGTGATTTCATTGCTCTACCCGCATCAGTACAGAATGTATTCATTCCAATCAAGGGAATGGTTTCTTCCCTCCTGAACAAGACTTTGGCATGTTATTTTATTATTTTAGAAGAAAAAACATTATGTTGACAGTGTTAAGAAAAATGAGTGAAGCCCATAGTGAATATTGAGAAAGAGTTACTCAGAAAAAGAAGAATCTTTTGGAATTTGGAAGCAGATGAACAGTTATCAAAAACACTGGTTCTCCTGCCCCGATATCTCCTTAGGACTTATATTTCCCAATGACAGTGGATCACACAGTCCTTGCCAAAACATCTTCTAGATACAGGAACCTGAAGGTGGGACACCAAATGGAGAGGAACAATGTTCTTCCTTTCCAGCCATGTCAATCATCCCTGCCAATATACCGTATTTTGTTTACATTTACACTTTTCCTCATTAGGGAAATACAAAAACCTAGGAGTCAGAGAAGTAAACTCCTCCCCTTTTGACAATTTACGAGACAGTTTATTTGCCCATGTGTGTTGAACAGTTCTTTTATTTATCCTAGCCTTAGTCTTTTCCTCCTTCTTCCATATATCTCTTGATAGATACCTCATTATCCCATCAAATGCCAGGACTGTGCTAGGACACCCATGACACAAACCCTGCCCTCAGGAGTTCTTAGTCTGCATAGAGGACCTCGGCTATGAAACAGATCCCAGCAATGGACTTTGTTGGCTGTTTTACTAGAGCTACATTTCGAGGTATGGATGAGACAGGATGGAAGACCAGTCCAGGGAAGGGAATCAGTAAGCAGGACCCACAGTGGGAGTGGATGGAGCAGGAAGCCAGAAGGGCACATCTGAGCCCCAGCTCTCAGGTCCGTGGTGTGGGGCAAAGGGCAGGGCATATAGACCTAGACCACCAGGGCAAAGGTCCCCGTCCAGACATTATCCACTGCTGTGTGATTCTGGACTTCGGAGATTGGAATCTTAGCTTTGTCGTCGACAGTATAAGAAAGTTCCACCTACCCTGCATGTTTTCATCGAAGTTCCTAATAATAACATGGAACGTCTCTGGCGTGATGTGGGCACCTAGTAAACTCTAGTTCCCTACCTCCCAGGAAGCCGAAACATGTGGGCGGAACGTGGGCACACGGGGAGGTGGTTCCTCTCCTTACTGGAACTTGGAAAAAGTCATACAAAATTTTCCTCTAAGAATTATACCAAGGGCATTCCTGGTGGCGCTGTGCTTAAGAATCTGCCTGCCAGTGCAGGGGAAACGGGTTCGAGCCCTGGTCCAGGAAGACCTCACAAGCTGCGGAGCAACTAAGCCCGTGCACCACAACTACTGAGCCTGTGCTCTAGAGCCCGCAAGACACAACTACTGAGCCCGCGAGCCACAACTACTGAGGCCCGTGCGCCTAGAGCCCATGCTCCACAACAAGAGAAGCCACTGCAATGAGAAGCCCACGCACCACAACGAAGAGTAGCTCCCGCCCTCCTCTACTAGAGAAAGCCTGCATGCAGCAACGAAGACCCAATGCAGCCATAAATAAATAAATAAATAAATTAATTAATTAATTAAAAGGAAAAAAAAAAGAATTACACCAAAAACCAAACATAAATAAACCCAGAACAGGCATCTTAAAGAGTAATACGCTGCAGAATGGCATGTCAGAACCCAACAGAGAGCAATAGAAATGGGCAGTGATGACACACAAGAAAAAGGCTGTAGGAGAGGCAAGGGATGATGTGGTCCAGGAAGAGGCCGGACAGGCTCAGGACCACACTGTCCAGGGTGTGACCTGTGTGGGCCTCTATGGGGAGACGGAGGTACTCTGGGGACACCGGTGGTCCAGCCATTACAACAATCCCTCTAGGCCCACTCATTCTGATTCCTGCTCCTGGGACATAATTACAAATATAACTGCACCTCCAATACACACGGCATAGACTGACCTGCAAACATGAGCATCTTGTTTAGGCAGCAGTGGGATTTCTCAGTGTAAATGCATAAATGGTCTGCCTTCCCCTTGTGATGCTGGTGTGTGTGAGACTGCTCCCAAGAGGGCAGCACGTGCTTGGGATGCCGACAGATTGGGGTGCTGAGCTTCCAAAGTGAAACACTAGCCCCTAGGTGGATACCCAGCACAGGTAGGGGACACCTGTGATCACACAGTACCTTTCAATGCAACAAAAGAAGAGAGCAGGACAGATGGCCAAGTGGTAGCCTGAGCACCATCTTCTCATTTCAATTGCCTAAAATGAGAGCCTTTCTTATCATCCCTCTTTAAACTGGAAGTCTTACTGGAGAGCAGAAACAGTTCTTCACAATTGAAGTCAATTTTTAATGTTTTCTGTTTTTTTTTTTTTTTTTAAGAAGATGTTAGGGGTAGGAGTTTATTAATTAATTAATTTATTTTTGCTGTGTTGGGTCTTCGTTTCTGTGTGAGGGCTTTCTCTAGTTGTGGTGAGCGGAGGCCACTCTTCATTGCAGTGTGCGGGCCTCCCACTATCGCGTCCTCTCTTGTTGCGGAGCACAGGCTCCAGATGCGCAGGCTCAGCAGTTGTGGCTCATGGGCCTAGTTGCTCTGCGGCATGTGGGATCTTCCCAGACTGGGGCTCGAACCCATGTCCCCTGCATTAGCAGGCAGATTCTCAACCACTGCGCCACCAGGGAAGCCCAAAGTCCAATTTTTAAAATGAGTTTTCCATTCAGCAGTGGGAGAAAAAAAAAAAAAACTCACATGTTTTTCAGATTGAACAACTTGTGGTTCTGTCCCTTAGTCTATTTTGCCCCATCTTTTGCCAGTAAATGTTTTTTATTAGATGCTTTATGGAGAGATTCTTTTGAAATGTTCACATAACCTCAGTTTTGATGTTTTCCATAAACAGAAACTGTCAGTGTTACCTTGAGAAAACATTTCTACTTGACAAGGCTTTGGGGCACTAAACCTGGATGCTTCCAGCTTGCACTTAATGGAAAGGACGGGCTGTTTTAGGCATTGGAGATCCACACAGAGGCCTCTCCAAAGAGTCATTCTTTGGAAACCACCTTCCAGCCCAAGTTGCTGAGTTCTTCAGATGTCTCTCCCACCCCTGCAATTCCCAGTTCAGGAAAGAATTCCTGGATAGCGCAGACCACCTAGCTCCTTCCCAGAGAGTTCTGGGACATGCAAAACTCCATGGAGGATGTTCCTGGGTCCCTAGCACCAGAATTTTCACCCAGAGCATTTGGCCTGCCCCAAATGTGTTCCCTCCACCAGCCTCAGGTAGTGGAGGGCTCCCAATGGTCTTCTAGAAGAAGCAGTGTTCAAGGATCAGGATCCCTAAAAGGGCCAGACCTCAATGAGCCCCGCCCCAGTCCTTTCTTAAGGATCCCGCAGAAACACCCTTAATTTGTTCCCCTGACACGGGATTCCATTGGCTCACCAATGAAGAAGCCATGATGTCTTCAGGGTCTCCCAGTTGAAAGCCACAGTTCTGAGCCCTGGGGCTCCGCGTACCAAGCCGGAGGCTCCAAAAGCGAGGTGTTACAAGGGCAGGATATCAAATACAGGGAGAGCATCCAAGGACACGAGCTAACTCTCACATCAGAGTGAATGGTGACAGTGCCGGGGGCCTCTGGGGAAAGCATTTTTCATAGGCCCGGTTATGTTTTCCACCATGTGAAATGTCCGGGCAATGAGCTGATGCTGGTCTAGGATTTACTGTCTTTCTGTGTGTGGTTAAATATGTACCAACCTAGAAGTTAGGTACATAACTCGGTCCACTGGAGCCATTTAATACATGCCTATTAGTAGTAGGATTAATAATTCTGCCAGTGATGTAAAAAAAAAAAAAAGACGTTATACCTTCTCTCTGTTTTTAATCTGCTTGCGGGACATATATTAAGTTAACCTTAAAAATCCATTCCAATATACATGGGGTGCAAATACTGTTTGATTCCACTTATACGAGGTACCTAGAAGAGTCGAATTCATAGCGTCAGAGAGTACATTGGTCGATGCCAGGGGCTGGGGCATGGGGGGTGGAGGACGGGGGAATGGGGAGTTAGTGATTAATGGGGACAGAGTTTCAGTTTAGGAAGGTGAAAGATTGGGGAGACGGATGACGTTGAGAGCTGCACAACAGTGTGAATGTACTTAGTGCCACTGAACCGTACAGTTAAATATGGTTACAAGAGTATGCTTTATATTATGTGACTTTTACCACAATAAAAAACAACATTAAAAAAAACAAGAGATTAACCGATGGACATATTCATAGACTCTAACTCTTCTGGACTACTGGTTAGGGCTCTAACACCTACCTAACCCAGTTTAATATATGAATACACTAAAGAACGTTTGCTTATCTTTTGCTCATTCAAACTGAATGCGGGGATGTGATAAGATGCTGCCCTGAAGTCCACTGCTGACCTAAAGAAGCAAGAGAGATAAAGACCTCACACTGTTCTTCAAACAGAGGCAGGTTTGGGCAAACGCTGTTCGCTCTCCCGACGTCCTGGTTCTTCCTGACTTTCTGCGCATGCTTCTGAGTATGGCAAGAGTACTCAGAACTTTTCTGAGCTCTTGTTGTCTTCTAAGAAACCCTGAAATAAAACTCTTCTCTCCCTGGAGGCTCTTTACTCAGAGCTGACACCCAGGAAACAGCGTCCATGAGGGTATCCATGAGTGATGCCATCCAGGCAAGTGGAGGCCGCAGAAGAAGTTCCAACCCGAGTGACTTCGGGAGAGAAGGGAATAGCTTTCTGGGCAAAGCTCTTCTCGATCGAACACAAAATGTGCTCCAGACCATGTGAAATGCTAGTAAAACAACCATGGTCCCAGCACTGTAAATTAAAAATAGAACAGAAATCACTATAGCTGTGGTGTGGTGCTGCCAGCCGGTCTCTGGGCACCAAGAGGCAGGAGGGCATCTATCGACTGGGATGGCTGGGAAGGGGAAACCGGGCTGCTGCTTCTGGCAGCAGCTCAGCCCTGGGGGGCGGGGGGCGGCAGCTGTTTCTGCACTTGCAGCAGCTGGAGGAAGGAGTCTCAGCTGTGTTTCTGCCTCTGCCCTTGGAATGGGAGAAACATATTTGCCTCTTGCTTCCAGAATACTAATTGATGCTAAATTTTGAACATTTGCTTGATTGCAAAATGATTATATGCCAACCTAAGGAGTTCTATTATTCTTTTGACCCCATCGTCTCCCTAAAATCTGAAATCTTTGTTTTTTTCTTTTTGGTGTATGTGTGTGCTGGACCAGCAACTTTTATACTACCACTTGAGAGATGGTTATTCATAAAAGTGACGAGGCTATGTGTATTCGACTGAATAATGGCCTCCCTAAGACATCCATATGCTAATCCCAGAAGCTGTGGACAGGTTACCTTACAAGGCAAAAGGGACTTAGCAGATGTGATTCAGATAAAGATTTGGGATAAGGAGATTATTCTTGATTATCCAGTCGGGCCCAGTATAGTCACAAGGACTCTTATAAGAGGGGGACAGAAGGTCGTAGACAGAGAAAAGGTGATGTAAGAACAGAAGCAGAGGGAGAGACCAGAAGATGGCACATGGTTCCCTGTGGCTTTGAAGATGGGGGAGGGGCCGTGAGCCAAGGTTGGGGGCAGGCTGTGGAAGCTAGTTTTGAAATGTGTCCCCTACATGTGAACGAGTTCCATTCTGAGAGTGTGTTCGTAAGTCCAATGTGTTCGTAAGTCCAACAAAGTTAGTCTAGGTACCCACCTAACACAGTCCGCTGCTTCTACGCTTGCTTCCGGACATCTTGGGCTTGAAATAAAGATACTGTACCACTGTACTCTATACAGTCCTGTACAGTGAAGTACACAAAAGCACAACAATTTGTAGAGGATGCACGCACGTGACGATGTACGCCAGACACGTGAACTAACTTGAGTGATTGGACACGCAAATGCACATTCGCATCTGTGAAAGTTAGCAACCTGAAGGTTCGTAGGTAGGGGACTTACTGTACTTCTCTGTTCCTTCTCACCCCAAAAAAGGCTGACTATGTGACCTCAGCCAATCAGATGTTTTCTAGGTTTTCTCTTTCTTATTCTTTATCCTGCAAAAGTCTCCTGGCTTCTGCCCCATTTTGCAGTTCTCCGAATGGAGACTGCTTCATGAAGCATTAAATGAAGTTTGTTTGTATCACCTGAATTGTCTTCTTTTATCTTTTTGTTTTGTTTTTGTGTTTTTTTAAAATTAATTAATTAATTTATTTTTGGCTGTGTTGGGTCTTCGTTTCTGTGTGAGGGCTTTCTCCAGTTGCGGCGAGTGGGGGACACTCTTCATCGCGGTGCGCAGGCCTCTCACTATCGCGGCCTCTCTTGTGGTGGAGCACAGGCTCCAGACGCGCAGACTCAGTAGTTGTGGCTCACGGGCCCAGTTGCTCCGCGGCATGTGGGATCTCCCCGGCCCAGGGCTCGAACCCATGTCCCCTGCATTGGCAGGCAGATTCTCAACCACTGCGCCACCAGGGAAGCCCTATCGTTTTTTAACACTAGGAAAGGCAAGGAAACAAATTCTCCCTTAGAGTTTCCAGAAGGAACAAGCCCTACCAACCCATCGTAGACTTCTGACCCTCAAAAGGGGAAGAGAATACATTTGTGTTATTTTGAGCCATGATTTGTAGTGATTTGTCACAGCAGAAATAGGAAAAAGTACTACCTACATATAAGGATGTGGCTACCAGACCAGTGGACCAGGGTGTCCTGGAAAGGAAACCGGTGGGTGGGTGCAGATGTGAACTGTGCACTGTAGTGGGTTTGGGTGGCAGGGCCGGAGGGAAGAGTTGGGTCACAGCTTACCATGCAGCTGTGAGCACGTGGGTGGGTTTGTCCAGCCTGCAGTGCTTTGTCACGGGGCTGCAGCACTGAGACATGACTCGTGTTACAGACATGGACTTGAGGCCCAGGGAAAGTTTCCGAGGGATGTTCTGAGCTTGACATCTTCTAGTCTTGTTGCCTTCACTAACACTTATTTAATATGATCAATTAATAAAATTGACCAAAATAGACAAAAGAAGGACGCACTATGCTCCCCATGATGAGGGTACTCTGGTGATTTATGGGTTGGTGTGAAAAGAAGGCTTTCTCTAGAACAGGGATTAATGGAGTGTGTGAAGCAAACACTGGAACTTCTACTTATGCATAGCTTTTAAAATTAAAAGTGAGAGACATACAGGTACTTAATACCTTGATTGACAGTGGCACCCTCTCTAGGTGATGGCCAGACACACAGGTGTCACATACAACAGAGGGGGCACCAGCAGGAAGACAGGACTTCCCGGGCAGAGTGCTGGAGCTGGCGTCTCTCCGATGGATCAGCTCATAGTGTGTGGTGATGCACCTGCTCTAGAACGTTCTGTGTGGTTAATTCTATAGAAAGTAAAATCTGTATAAAACCTCCTAATATGATGGACTTTCATACTACACAGTACCTTCCTGGTTACCTTGTGCGTAGACATTAAACTGAAATAGGTATTATGTGTTTTTTTAAATTTATTTTTTTTATTGACGTATAGTTGATTTACAATGTTGTGTTAACTTCTCTTATTTTTTTGTGTGTGGGTTGTTTTTTTTTTTGGCCAAAATTACAGCAGTCCAAATTTGTTGATCTCTCCTGTCATGACAAAACTTCTAATATTATACTATCTCAGAAGTAGTTTTAGACACACACACACATACACACACGTACAATTAACCTGTTCTTTCAAAGTAAGATTGTCATTTTAACCATGAGGGACAAATTGCTCTTTCTATAAGAACACATGCTATGGAGAAACCATGTGAAAGGCAGGCACTTAGAAATACTACTTCTTTATGTGATTTTCTTGACAAAAACAATATAAAAACTCTCATAGTTGTACATTTATATTCCTTACAAATAGAATTTTTAAATTCAGTTAAAAATCTCCCAAATGAACATTCAGGACATCTTGAGCAAATTCAGTACATTTGCTAAAAAATAAAAATGCAATAGCTTCTGGTTGATTTGCAAGGACTGACTGACATCAGGAAACAATGGAGCATTTAGAGCTGAATTTCATCAAAAAATCTCTGCCTAAGTGCGGACATGATTGGAAAATGAGTATCATGATTTAAAGACCCAGTGTCCAAGCCTCTCCTCAGTTGGATCATTTGATCATTAAACAGAGTGTCAGAAATAACTGAACTTAAGTACAGAAAAGCATTCTACTGCAAAGTGTTAACGAAATAATTCTTAAGCAGTGAAGCATATTCCATCATAATGCTCTTACTAAAAGTATTCAATATTAAAATAATACTAAATAAAAGCATCTAGTGTATTTTCAAACTACAAAAAATTATTAAAAGATCATTTTCATTGTTGTCTACCCCTAATGCTAACCTGTTTTATAATGTACTTAAAATATGAACATATATGTCTTATGAATAAACAAATATACATACCAAGGTGCATGGTTAATATTTTTTAACCCTGTCTGCACCATAAAAACCAGTTTAATGCCCTCTGCCTTAGAGCTATGCCTCCCTGCCCAAATCACCCTTCACTGGCTCCAAAGTAGTGGAAAGAAATAAACACGTGGGCAAAGTCACCCATGCAGGGCAAACGTATTGAGGATCCATGGGGCTTGGTGTTGGGGAGACTGCCCCTAAGAGCACGTGGAAGGATGTAGCCCACCTTGCCTCACTGCCGCTCTCTCCTGTTTCTGTGCCGTGATGGTTAGCTTTATGTGTCATCATGGTAACTAGTTGTTTGGCCAAACAAGTCTAGGTGTTGCTAGAAAGGTTTTTTTTTTTAGATGTTATTAACATTCACAGTCTGCTGATTTTAAGTAGATGAGCTTCCAGCCATCAGCTTCAAGACCGAAACATCATCTCTTACCTGAACCTCCAGACTGCGGGCCTGCCCTACAAATCGCGGGTTTTCAAGCAACCACCAACGCATGAGATAATTCCTCTAAACAGATTTCTCTGTGTGTATCCGCACATCTCCTAAGGGAACCCTGACTGGTCCACAAGGAAGGGAGCCAAGCTAGAGTCAACCAGCTTGTCCCGGCCGTGCCTCTCGCTCCTCGGAGGAGAAGGATTGAGGGCAGCTCCTGCCCTCTTTTCCTTTCTGGCAGCACACTGGTTTCCTTATCTACTCCTTGCCGCCTTCCATTTTCCGGGTTGAGTGTCCAGCGCGGGCTCCTGCAGCTGTTTCACTCCACCAGGGACTGGGGCTAAGTGACCTACCTATGCTACTTGAGGCCAGATCCAAGCCCAGCTCTCCAAGACAGCTTCGTCAGTAATAGAGGTGGACCCCTGGTCTCCATCTGTCTGACTTCTGTTTATCCTTCAGTTCACTCTGCTCTCACGCTGGGCAATGAGGGGGCTGTGTATTGGGAGCCTCATAGCCCACAGAGCACACAGGCCACGGGGCACAGCTTACCAGCCAACGGTTGATGTCGGGTGTTACAGGTCAGCGTGGGGATACCTGGGCAGGGCTGTGAGTGCAGAGTGCAAGCAGCTAGCTCTGCAGAGCTGCTGACGGCTGTCGCTCTTGGGATTGCCTCCCTGGGCTCAGCTGAGGCATCAGCCAGGCTGATGGGAAGTCAGGGAGAGTAGAGGGAAGGAGGAAGAGATGACAGGCAGAAGGGGAGAGAGGGCTTTGCGTGTCTGGGGGGCTGCATGTCGGTGGGCAGTCGTGGCATCCTAACGGCTGAGGTCGACCTTCTGAAGAGGGCCTGATTCTACCCCCATTCTCCCTGTAACCTGCTGCTGTGTTGCCATAGCTGCTTGAGTCCCAGTTGAAAAGTCTAGATTTAGGAGCACAAAAGCAAAGAATTACCGTGAAGAGACAGGAAAGTTAAGTGTCCGCAATTATATGCCTAGTTCCGTATTTAATCGCTGTGTTTACTTAGGCCTGGCTTATCCTCCCGTCATAGGCAATTAATTTCACACATCAGTTTGGAAAGCTGGTAGTTTGTAAATGAAGGCTCTCCATGGGTACCTGAACAGTTGTGTGTAGCTGGGCCACACGTCTAATTCTAAAGGGGACCTTCCGAAGTACTCCTAGGAAGTTCCACTTCTGTGCAAATTGATTAGACGAATGAAACTGTTTCCTGTAAGTTGTACCACTCTGGTAGAGATGGCTCATAGCAGAGGCATTATTTATCCTTAGTAACTGGATGTCCCAGTGCCACAAGTGTCCTGTTACAAGCCATGGATATTTGAGGACTCACTGGCAAGTGTAACTCTTAGAAACCACAGAGCTGTGGATTTCAACACCAAATGCTGGAGGTTTTCAGCACGTTTGCAGACAAACAACAAAGATTTTGGTATCAGTTTTATCAGACTGCTTTCATTTTCATTCCAAAGCTGGTGGCAAGCAATGCCACAGCCTACACAGTACAGTAACCTGGGTATTATGAAGTTCTTGAATAGAACACAAACACACGCACACACACACTCCTGAACACAAAGGAGACACGTTGGTTTATGCCAAACCTCATCTTAAAGTACACCGCGTTGGAAAGAGCTAAATACTTACACATTGTTTGACTGGTATTGCCTTGAATAGAGTGAACAGCTGCAGAATAAGAAAAACTGTACCTATACTGAAAAGCAAACCCTTGCAAAGTTAAAGCCGATGATATTTCTTGTTTCTTTCATCTCAGAATCTGAGTGATGAGCCTGTTGAAATATCTGCTTTTCAAAAGATTCTTGGCATGAAATACATCTTAGTGCTTTAAATGCAAGCACTGAGAAAGCTCAGTATGGTGGCTAATTTTATGGGTCAAGTTGGCTGAGCCACGGTGCTCAGAGATGTGGTCAAACGTGATTCTAGGTGTTTCTGTGAGAGTGTTTTGGGATCAGATTTATATTCAAATTGGTGGACTTTGAGTTAAGCAGAGTACTTTTCATAGCATGGTGGGCCTCATCCAATCAGTTGACGGCCTGAATAGAACAAAAGACTGTCCTCCCAAAGCAAGAAGGAATTCTGCCACAGATGGCCCTTGGACTTGATCTGCACTGGTTGTTCTCTGGTCTCCAGCTGCCACCCACCCTGCAGATTTTGGACTTGCCAGCCTCCATAACTCTGTAAGCCAATCTCTTAAAACAAATCTCTTTCTATGTAAACACACAACATTTTGGTTCTGTTTCTCTGGAGAAGCTTGACTAACAGATTCAGGATTAATTAAAAACTAATGATTCTATTTCCTTAGCTTCGTGTTCTCAACAGAAGTGCTGCAGTGAATACAAATTTCCTCACTAATGAGAAGGGAAAACAGAAACTTGCTGCGAAAAATACAGTGAACATATCAAAGAACAGCATAGCCCAAGAGTGAAAGACATCTCAAGAAGAGGGGTTACGGGAATCCATCAGTTCACAAGAAAACTCTGGGAACAGAGAGAGGGCCCATATGGAATGGGAACTTGTGTCCAGGAGAGGCAGTGGTGCCCTCCGCCCAGCTTCCGGGTTGCCAAGCAATCCCCGGTTCAGTGCATTTGACCGGAAATCCCCATATTCAGAAAAGTCTGAAGAAGGCAGGGTTGTCACTGCACCTGTAGGCCAGGGACACTCATGTCCATTATGTGGTTCCTTCTATCGGCCTGGACAGCTGCGTCACACCATGTCACAGCTGTCCCCTTGCAGGGTCTTATGACTGAAGGAAAATTATTTGCTGGGAATTCTGGCATCTGATTTTCAGCAGAGAGAAAAGCAAAGGTCTGGATTGTGTCCATCTGATGGGATACTGTGGCCCCTGCCAGAGGCTTTGACGTGAGGGGTCATTTCAGAGGCATGGGGGTGGGCACTGGTTGGTCCTCAATTCAAAAACTTAGGTCATTAACCCTCTACAATAGTTAAACCCTTAGGAGGAAAGAATAAAGGAGAATAGTTCTGTTGAGCACTTTGCTTATGGGTTAAAAATCAGAAAGACACCCTTGTGTGTACATGTGTGTGAGGGGGTAGAGGCAGAGCACAGACAGAGATGGAAGGCATAGATGGCCTGGGGCTGGAGAATGACAGGCAGCCTCCTGTGACATACGGAACCCTGCTCAATCCTCCTGGTTGCCTGTGCCGGAGGCAGACGGCCCCACAGCACGCGGTTCTCGTCCTGTCTTCCTGGAACACTTCACCCTCACCTACACATCTACAGCAAAGTACCCATGATGAGGGGGGCAGATACTCAATTAGCCTCACTGATTTTCAACGACCCACCACTCACGCCCATCCAGTCCCATTGTGCGCTAGCGCTTTCCACGTCACTTCGCTGGGCAGTGTACGTTAGTATCACTTGTTCAGAATATGACGGCTCCATCATAGAAGACTGCATGCCCAGGGTTTCCTCCTCCCCACTATATCTGAACCCGGTGAGCTCTGTTGTTCCTCCTTCCGAAGGATTCCTGTCTCACATCTACCTGAGCGGGCAGAGCTGCATCTTATGTCTCGCCATCTTGCTTTTGTCCTGAGGTGACAAGACACTGCCATCTGGAGGTCAGCATCCAGTCCTCCCGGCGCTGTGGGGTGGGAAAGGATGTTTGGCCACAGGGCTACCTCGACAGTGAGGGTCCCAGGTTCACTTTGACATGAGATACTAAAAATATTGGTAACCACATACAGTGCTGAACATTATTTAGTGAACGAATCTATATTCCCCAATTAGTTCTCTCAGCGTGCTGATTACTCTAGATCCGTTGGTTAATCTTGTTTTAAAGAATCCTGAAAATTTTTAAAGCGTAGCATCAGTGTCTAATCAATGCAAACCATTTAAGGAAGTGTTTCAGAAAACAGCAGCTCATGTCTGTGGAGAGCGTTCTACGGGTCAGAGCTGTGCTAAGTGTCTTCCATCCTTCTTTTATAAGACGCAGCTCCTGGGCAGCCAGGAAGCATCTGAACCCAGAATGTGTAGCTCCAAGGGCGTCTCCCACGTGGCGATCGGACACAAGTGGGAGGGGGCTTTGCTTGCTTTCCCCACAATTCCTAAGCCATAATAAACAAGGTTATAAAAATGATGTAGATATTCAGAGAACTAAAGTTTGGGCTTTCTTACAGCTCCAGTAATGGGTCCTGAAAACATTCAGGAATAACAATAAAAGCAACAAAGAAACACAACCCAATAAAAAGCCAAGAAAGTAGAATTCCTCCCTGAGGCCATCAATTTGCAGCTACCGTGGGATCACTTGGCTCCAGCCCTGAGGCAGAGGAAACAGGCACCCTGAATCCTACTGACACAACAACCAAGAGGGCTTCTGTGGGAGGTGTCAATCCCAAGCCCAGACGCGTGTCTCTAGATGACTTAGCGTCTAAAACCTCACAGGGACCTAGAAGTGATTCTAAAACTTGATGGAAACATTTATGTTCTGGCCACTAATATCTCTGAAGCACATATTTCAGAAAGGTACTATGGCTAGGAAGCAATACTCATTTACGTATTTTTTTCCCTAAATGAACATTTCCTTGTCTCAAGGTTCGGCCTCACTTTTTGGTATTTCAGGATGTCATAGGTTACTTATCCAGACTACTGATGTCAATATGTGGGTGATCACGTTTTCCAGACTCCCGCAAAGAGGAGACATTAAAGAAAGGTTTCTTTAATGCTTCTCCTCTTCTCTCTGCTGGACCTGCAGCCAGGAGGCTTTCTCCCCCACCGCCCTGTTAGAACCTGCTGGAACTGCTCTCCTTGAGGACACAGTGGATTGCCTTCCTTCTGAAACTCTTTATTTACTTGGGTTTCTGAGCACCACCCTGGCCCAGCTCCCCACCTGCTACAGGATTCGTCTCTTCTTAGTGACCTTTGCTGACATCTCCTTTTCTCCTGGGTCTTTGGATGTCAGGGTCGCTTGGTGTATGAGTTCAATCTCAGAGCCTTGAATCAATCTGCTGGCTCCCCTCAGTGTGCATTCACAGCCCAGCCCACGGCCCTGGGCTCCAGACTTACAGCTCTAATTGCCTTCTCAACACTTCTCCTTGGATTTCTAAACTGAACTCCTAATTTGCCCCACAAACTGCCTCATTTCCCAGGAGCCAAGATTTATTCATCCCGAGTGATGGTAAAAATGTATAATTTTTGAAACCTCATGTTTCTCGTGAGAGGGAAAAGCACATGATAATATTTCACCCTCATTAAACACATGAAAATAAATGGTCTCAATTGCAGAAGATTATCTAAGGTAATTTTAGCTTGAATCAATAAGTAAATATTCCTGATGGCATGTTCAGTGTTCTAAATAATAAGGTAATTATAGACAATCTAAAGAATAATAAGCTACCTACTATTTATTTAGCTATATGTTCCAGGAAAAGAGTAAACTCTTTACATCTTGTATTCATTTAATCCTCACTAAATGCTGCAACATGGGATAGGGATGATTAACCATCCTCATTATTACATCTTGGAAGTTTGAACATCTCAAGAGAGGGTTTTGCCTGACATTTCACAAGTGAGCCAAACCCAAACCCAGGCTGGCTGGATCCACTGTCCACACTCCAGGGGAGGGTTATGGGAGTTGTTCTGGGAAAAGGAAAGGAACAGAAGGAAATATTCTGAAATCCAAATTTCTTAGTAATTGTACCTAGTGCTAAAAAAAAAAAAAACTGTAAACAGACCTACTAGTACATTGCATTTAAATCCAAGCCCTTCCCTGTCTACACCTGCAATCCCAGTAGAGTCAAGCGAATTGAAACATTATCAGTTCCAACATAATGTACATGGAAAAAACCCAGAATTGTGGAAGTTACATTTTCGGTCTATTCCAAAAATCTCATTCCCTTTTCCCCACTTTTGTTTTTTTTACATTATATTTTCCCTCTGGATAATATTTCATTGCTTTTTCTACAAACTGCACTGCAGAACTTATGTAACGACGAAAGTTAGCATGTCATGGTTAGGGCAAGTCCCGGGGGAGAGAAGATCTTTTCCTAGAAATGGAGGGAAGCAGTAATTCCAAGATATTCATAAAGAACCCAAGCCTTGCCCTCTTGATTTAATATGTGCATGTTTAACAAAATAAAATCAGTGTCAAAAGAGCCACTTTCACATCAGACACTGAGATCCAGACACACAACCTCTTTGAGGTCCTCACAGGGACAATGGGCTCCATGCGATAAAAGGAGTTATAAAGGATGGATGAAATTTGCAGAGTGGTATACAACTGTTTCCTCTTATCATTAGCACTGGTAACAATTACACAGAAAATGTAATGACAATTTTTTTATAGTATATCCAAAATGTATCCTACCTTCAGGGGTAGATAAAAGAAATATTTGTCTATGTTGTTGTTATGTTTACAATATTTCCACACTAAAACAGATCAAGGGCAAAACATTTTTATGGTTAAAACTTGAAAGCTGGATTTTCCTTCAGCAAGAGAAATAGCAATTTTATGGGCTTCCCTGGTGGCGCAGTGGTTGAGAATCCACCTGCCAATGCAGGGGACATGGGTTTGAGCCCTGGTCTGGGAAGATCCCACATGCCGCGGAGCAACTGGGCCTGTGAGCCACAACTACTGATCCTGCACGTCTGGAGTCTGTGCTCCGCAACAAGAGAGGCCGCGATAGTGAGAGCCCCGCGCATCACGATGAAGAATGGCCCCCGCTCACCGCAACTAGAGAAAGCCCTCGCACAGAAAAACGAAGACCCAACACAACCAAAATAAATAAATAAATTTATTTTTTTAAAAAAAGAGAAATAGCAATTTTAATCAGTCTCCCCCTTTCTGTTCTTTCCCCTCTCCTGTAACGTAAATGGCTCAATATTTTTATACATGTTACTCCTTAATGGAAAAGGTAATGGAAGTGCCCACAGCTATAATCAGAGAATGATTTAAAACTCTTACCTTTTACAGTTCTACTGATCCGTTTTTATGTCTGTGATAAATGTTTATAAATCTGCTTAGGGCTGGAAACCTCAGCAGGGTGAAATAAATTTGAAGAGGTGGAGGTGGGAGGATATTGTTATTAATAGACATGAAATTTATTTACTAGAAGAGAAAATCATTAAGCAAATTGCACTTTTTACATCAGTCCCTCTATAGTCTTGCCCAACAAATGGCTTTAAAGAAGAATCCTTTGATGCTGGGTTTCAAATCAGGAGCCCTGGACCCTAGGCTCAAGACAGCTGCTGTTCACGCCGGCAGTCACATGACCCAGAATGAAGAGGAAGGTGCTAAACTGCTGGACGAGCCCCAGGCACCGTCTGCAGACCTTTGCAGGCCTCCTCTCTGCCAAGTCTCCAAGGAAGGGTACACTAACCACTGAGCAAGGTCTCGTCAGCAATTTTTCCCATCAGTATCTTGATATGCTAACAGTACTCCCTGGGCAACTGTCCTACAAACAGAGAGGAATAATTTCTGTTCCCAGGGAGGAGTTCCCAGAACCAAGACGCCTCACTCAATTCCTTTTTATTAAAATGTGGGAAAACATCTCTTTCTTCTGCCCTATTTTCTTTATTATTGCTCCTTATTCCATAAGGCTCTAAAGCACTGAATTTTTTTGAGAAAGAACTTCTGCACAGTCTCTAAGCATCATTTCACTTAGAGCAACAGCAGCAATACTGGAATGTGTACAAGGTGCCCGCACCCAGTGGCCTCACAATTGAGGGAAATCTTCAGGATTTGCGTTTCTGGAGGTGCACTTGTGCTCCTCTCACCTATTTTTTCACTGACGTAGTTAGTGCTGTGAAACATTTTTTTTCCAGCATTGCTACTATCCCTGATCTTGAGGTGCTCTGTGTAACTTCATTCTTTCTTACCTGATGCCTGATTTGTAACGTACCTGTGATTTGTCTTAATCGGGGATGGTAAGACATGGATACACAGGAATGACAGTAATGGAAGAAGTTTCTAGACTTACAGATCCCTTGGAACAGGAAGCATGGCATGCCATGCAGGGCCACAGGGTCAACTGGAGGAGAGGGAGTGAGGGGGAAAACTTGGGCGAGTTTTTCTGTGGTTTCCATGGGAAAGGGGAGGCAAGGGAGGGTAAACAGACTGGCTAGTTTGCATAATCACAGTAGGCTCTGGGGCCGTGGCTTGTTGTCTGGTACTTGGCCTTGGAGTGATTAGGGCAGGCGGACCACAGTCTGGAGTGTGAGAGCCTGACAGAGAAGGTGCTTGGGGTATTGGCCCTGGATTGGTTGGTTTACATATGAAAGGTGTCCAAGCAGACAAGTCCTTTTCTCCCTCCATGGATTATCTCGAGGCGGCAGTCTCCAGGAAGAGCCAGGCCAGACATCAAAATATGAGAAAATACAGAAAATAAAAAGGCATGTGTCATACAGGGCTCTCTGTGTGGTGGCCAGTATTCTAGAGGCCATGTGTTTATCACTTCTGAGCGTGCTCGCTCAGGGACAGAGAAGTGAAGGGCTGTGAGGAATGTGTGTGTGCCCGTGCACACGCAGACCGGGGAAGGTTGCATCTCATCCACGGAGTAGGGAAAACACTGCTTGCAAATGATGCCAGTGAAACAGCAGGGGCTCAGTCACAGAAACAACACTCTCAGAAAGCAGAAACTGCCATTGTTTAGGTAGAGACAAAAGAAGAAAAATGACAAGTATACAGTATCCAAGTACTGCAGAGAGTACTGCAATGGAAGAGTGGTTTCTGAGGGAAGTGGTTTGATAATGATGATGACGGTGATGACGATGATGATGATTATTGATGATGTTAATATTTATTGACATCTTTCAATAAATAATAACGCATAAATCTCCATAAAGAGGAGTTCCTACGTGAGGTCAGCAAGGTTTCACTTCTCTGATACCATGTGCTGTCAACTTCCCTGTCACAGACGGGAAAATCACTGCCAATGAGATGAAATAAGCAGATAGGAGATTCCTCGGGGATGAATTTGGAAATTTGGGTTGTTACCACTTTTGGGCTATTATGAATGATACGTAGTGATCCAATAAACACTCACGTACAAGTTTTTGTGTGGACATATGCTTCCATTTCTCTTGAGTATGTACCTAGGAGTATAATTTCTAGTTCCTATGGTAACTCTATGTTTAACTTTTTGAGGAACTGCCAGGATGTTTTCCAAAGCAGTGACATCATTTTACAATTCAATCACCAGTGTACAGGGATTCCAACTTATCCAAATTCTCCCCCAAACTTGTTACTTTCTGTCTTTTTTATTGTAGTCATTTTAGTGAGTGTAAAGTGATATCTCAGTGGTTTTGATTTGCGTTTTCCAGATCTGCTAATGATGAGAATCTTTTTATGTGCATATTGGCCATTTGTATATCTTCTTTGGAGAAACGCATATTGAAATCCTTCAGCTCTTTTCAATTGGAGTATTTTGGAATTTTTTTTGTCACTGAGTTGCAAGAGTTCTATATATATATTCTTAATACAAGTCCCTTCTCAGATACGGGATTTGCAAATATTTTCTCCCATTCTGTGAGCCGTCTTTTCATTTTCTGGATGGTGTTCCTTGAAGTGCAAGTTTTAAATTTTGGTGAAGTCCATTTACTGATTTTTTTCTATTGTACTTTTAGTATCACATCTAAGAAACTTTGCTTAATCCTACATCATGAAGATTTATGGCTATATTTTCTTCTAAGTGTTTTATAGTTTCAGTTCTTACATTTAGGACTTTGAACTATTTTGAGTGAACTTTTTGTAGATGGTGTGAGGAAGGGGTCTGACTGCATTCTTGTGCATGTGAGTATCCACTTATCACAGCATCATTTGTTGAAAACATTATTCCTCCTTTATTGAATTATCTTGGCACCCTAGTCAAAAATAATCGGTTACAAATGTGATGCTTTATTTGTGGACTTTCCATTCTATTACACTGGTCTGTATTTATGCCAATATCATACTTTGTTGATTACTATAGCTTTGTAGGAGTTTTGAAATCATCAAGAATGAGTCCTTCGTATTTGTTTTTCTTTTTCAGTATCATTCTGGTTGTTCTGGGTCACTTGCATTTCCACATGAAACTTAAGATCACATTCTCAATTTCTATTTATTCTTCTCCATGTGTGTGCTCTTACTGTTGCGCACAACAATAATTATTACACACGATCATTGCCATTATAGTGTGGTACAGTATACATATTACATCTATATAGTCACAACCTCAAAAAACACCTTGCTATCATTATTACTGTACACAATTTTATGTCTTTTAAAGAAGAGAGAGAAGAAAGAAAAACAAGTATATATTCATAGAGTTTGTTATACTTATCTTTTTAACATGAATTTTTTGGTTGACGGGTAATTTTCTCCCTGTCAGTGCTTTGAATATGCCATCCTACTGCCTTCTGGTCACCATGGTTTCTCATAAGTCGGCTGTTATCCTCATTCAAGTTCCCTTGTAAGTGGTGAGACACTCTTCTCTTGCAGCTTTCAGGATTTTCTCCCTGTGGTTGGCTTTTAGCATTTTCAGCATGATGCCTCTGGGTGTGGATCTCTTTGTATTTATCATACTTTTCGATTCTTGGATATATCAGTTTTGGGGAAATGCTCACAATTACTCCTTTGAATACTTTTTTCTGCTTTCTCTCTGCCTCTCCTTCTGAACCCCCACTATGTTCATGTTGGTGCACTTAATGGTTTCCTACATTTCTCTGAAACTGTGTTCATCTTTCTCCATTCTTTTTCTCTCTGTTGTTCAGTCTGCATAATATTTATTGATCTATTTTCAAGTTTACCAATTCTTTCTCTTGCCAATTCAAATCTACTACTGTTGACCCCTTTTAGTGAATTTTTCATTTCAGTTATTGTACTTTTAATTCTGTAATTACCACTTGGCTCTTTCAGAATTTCTATCACTCTATTACTATTCTCTATTTGATGAGACATTGTCATCACACCTTCCTTTACTTCTTTTAGCATATTTTTTTTTAAATTGAGCATATTTATTGTGGCTGATTTGAATTTTTGTCTTCTATGTTCCAGGGACATAGTGATAAACCAAATTTTCAAAGTTCCTTCTATAACGATGTTTACTTTTTAACTGAGTGATAAAACCAGGTGTCATCAATCTATGGCTCACTGGCTAAATCTTGTTTCCCACCCATTTCTCGATGGCTTATAAGCTAAGAATGGCTTTTACATTTTAAAATGTAAAGTGTGTGTGTGTATGTGTAACAATATGCCTTTGATGAGACCAGTGGTTTGATTTTACCTCTTGGCCCACAAAACTTAAAATGTTTATTATCTGGCCCTTTACAGAAAAAGTTTACTAGCTTCTGATATAGACAAGAGGCAAAAATAAAGGTGAAAAATAAAAGAATAAAAAAGGAAAAAAAGGGAAATGATGTAATGCATTGGTAAGTGCTACTAAACAATACTGTTGGGTCACCGAAGGATCATGGTGGTACTATTATCAGCATAGTCTCAGGGTCACCACTAGGGGCTGCCACTGGAGCAGAGACTTAATGGTAGGAAGGCAGAGAGCAAAGGGAACAGTGTCAAGAGTCCTTTTGCAAAATGCACCCAGACAAAGAGCAATAAAGCACAGTCCAAAAACAGATACCAAAATCCACAGATGCTCAAGTCCCATAGTTGGCTCTCTATATCCATGGTTCCACATCAATGGGTTCAACCAACCACAGACTGTGTAGTACTTTAGTGTTTATTGAAAAAATCCATGTATAATTGGACCTACACAGTTCAAACGCAAGTTGTTTAACAGTCAGCTGTAGTTTCCCTCCTCTTTCCCTCACTCTCTGCCTACAAATGCATATAATGGTATGCAGATTAGGGCAGGTCACATTTAGATATTCCAGACTCTCAGAACCTGTTACATTTATGGTGCTTGATGAAGAACACTGAGATTTCAGCTGTGTTTCTTATAAACTGACTATGCATCGGGAAAGAAACAGTGTCCAGAGAACTCAAATTTCTGTGCTGAATCCTATATGATATCAGAATGTAAACAAAAATAATTTTGATAGCAATTCTCCATTCCAAATCAACACAATATTTTTAGCTCAATAACATTTTACTCAGTTGTTATTCCAAGTGAGGAGCAGAACAGGACAATAATATTACTTCTGCTTTCAAAGTTACCATATTGTTTGAGAAAAGAACAAGGCAATTCCTTCAGTGAGTGTATCTCTCAATATTAAGAAAATTGCACTTGTGTGACTCTGAGAATGTAAAGATGATAAGCATTTTCTTAGCCAGAGGAGTGATTTATTAGATGGTTTTATGTCCAGTAAGCATTAGTAGCTTAACTTCTGAGCCATTATTGTTTGTGTAACCCAGAGCTAAGAGCAAAAGAATTTATCCAATTCTATTGTTTATCAGAACTTGACAGCATATTTATTCTGCAATGGTGGAAATGGCTTGCTTCACGAATCTAAAATAATACATTCTTGCTCATCAAAATTCTATTAAATAACATAAAATGATTTTTTTTTTTTTTTTTTGCGGTACGCGGGCCTCTCACTGCTGTGGCCTCTTCCGTTGCGGAGCACAGGCTCCGGACGCGCAGGCTCAGTGGCCATGGCTCACGGGCCCAGCCTCTCCGCGGCATGTGGGATCTTCCCGGACCGGGGCACGAACCCGTGTCCCCTGCATCGGTAGGCGGACTCTCAACCACTGCACCACCAGGGAAGCCCCATAAAATGATTTTAATTCATTTTATCTATATTTAAAAATGTCTAAGTTTTATGACTCAAGATTATTTTATATGTTTCAGTTCTCACAATAAGCCAGTCTTTCTGTCCCTAGGCATTTTACTTGACAAAGATTTTCTTAAATTATTAAGAAACTCTACTTTTTCTATTGTCAGGAAATGTGCTTTGGTGAGGGTGTCCATTATCTGAAATGACTAGAATAAAGAATACTGACATTCTTGGGTCACCAATTGATGATATTTGTGGTAGAATGTACTTCTAGTCTAAATAGTATTTTTTCCATTATGTCATAGTAGTACTCACCTTTGTAAATGCAAAGATAACTGTGAACTTAAGAAACTATTTTAAGTGGATGCTTTGCTCTGAAGAGCTTCTTGTAATGAGCATACGCGAATTTCTAAAATTCCCGAAAGTAATTAGCTAATAAAATAGGAGTAATGTGCCATGAGAAATGAACGCCATGCCCACGGGATAGAAACGAATGTCCACAGATAGGAAGGAGTTAAAAGCTTAGTGGCAACAACTCAAAATCATAGCCAGAACTTGAGATGCAGTGAAAATGAAAGAAAGGAAACCAATCATAGAATTTTCTTTGAAGGTTTCTGAGATATTGAAAATAAGATTGGTAAAGTGTAAAATCATGGGCCACTAGGCAGGTAGGGAGTCTATTGAGGCTCAGAACCCTCGTTTTACACACGAGGAAAATGAAGCCCAGTGAGCACTGAAGTCACTCAGAGGTGTGCCTTTCCCCTGGGCCCCTCCAAGGGGAAGCGAGAGTAAGGCAGAGGGTCTGATTATTTGTTCCTTTGCTTTGCACTTTAAGTTTGAAATATTTCGATGCAGAGAGAAAAAGAGAGCAACATCAGGAAACATCAAAAGTCAAGGACACTGCTACTCTCTCACTTCATCCCAACTTCCGCTTCCCACCACTCAAGTCCATTCTAAATGTAAAATAGATAGCTAGTGGGAAGCAACTGCATAGCACAGGGAGATCAGCTCGGTGCTTTGTGACCACCTAGAGGGGTGGGATAGGGAGGGTGGGAGGGAGGCACAAGAGGGAGGAGATATGGGGATACATGTATATGTATAGCTGATTCACTTTGTTATACAGCAGAAACTAACACAACATTGCAAAGCAATTATATTCCAATAAAGATGTGAAAAAAAGTCAAGGACACTTTGATCTGCAGCAATTAGAAGTGATGATTCTTTGTAGAACTTTATGTACTTCTAAAGTGTTGCCAAATGCTGGTGGAGAGAGAATAGAAGGCACAATTAAGAGGCCAAAAGTCCAGCAACATACTAGCTGGTTTACAGCCTTCATTCTTGGTCCCTCTGTATCTTCTTATAGTTGTTACTTTCTTAATTTTTAAGAAGTGTCAAAAGCATTGCAGATTTCCAAAAGTTTAGATTGAGGCTACTTTTCCGCCTAATATTCAGGGGTACTTCTCAGTGTTCATGCAGGAGGTGAATCCCTGTGCAAAACCGTCCATTCACAGCTCACAGAGACCAGAAGCCTGAGAGGTTTAAGATCCACACAACCTCCACCTAGTGACTAAGGGCCCAGGTGCACTGCATGCTGGCTACCATTCAGTGATACTCCAGAACCCTGACATACATGCTTCATATCTAGAACAGCCCCATCGGGTGGGGCAGATTACTACCACTATTCACATTCTACAGACCAGGAAATCCAGGCGCAGGGCGGTTAAAAACCAACAACCAAGTCAAACAAAAAACCCGTGTCCAGGGTCGGTCACACAATCAGGCAGGGCTTCACGTTAGAAGTTGAAAGGCACACATACACTCCAAGGAAGGACAGAAGGGTCTGCTCAGTGAGGAGATTCTGGTTAGAAAGGAGGTCCTCAACCTTTCCTGAGAGCACCGAACTTTCTTACAGTAGCTTTTTATAGGAGGCAAGCTTCAGGCTGAACGCATCAGAAGGGTGACGCTGGGACACGTGAAGTAAAGAAAAATGCTCCCAAGAGCAAATTATTCCCAAATGAAGCCTATGCCTGAGTCTTGCCTTCAGGAATTTGGGTGAAATCACCCATCTGCATAACCTTTTGCTAAAACCTCAGTAATTCCCTGCCATATGTATGTATGGCAAAAACACCACAGCATGAGATGATTCTACGTAATGCAATATTTATGATATTTATAAAGAATTCGGTTCCCTCAGATGAAAGATGTTACGTAAATGCAGGTACCAATAATGTTGAAATGAATAACATGCTTCAGGAGATTCTGACATTCACAGCTTAAATGTAATAAGCTCTTTTCACCTGGTCCTTAAACTGAGATTTTATTGCACATGGATGTAAGAAAGATATTAAAGCCTCAGCCTGAAACTGCATAATTCAGGATGGCTTTTCCTTACATAAGCAATGCCTTTTTCCTTTGCAATGAAATTTGAATTACCACTTAAAGAGTTTTTCAAATTTAACACAGGACCTGCTTTGATGAATATAAAAATCTAATTCTCCCCTTTAATGCTGTTTGAAATTAAAAATATTCACTATGGGGCTTTCCTGGTGGCACAGTGGTTGAGTGTCCGCCTGCCGATGCAGGGGACATGGGTTCGTGCCCCAGTCCGGGAAGATCCCACATGCCGCAGAGCGGCTGGGCCCGTGAGCCATGGCCGCTGAGTCTGCGCGTCCGGAGCCTGTGCTCCGCAACGGGAGAGGCCACAGCAGTGAGAGGCCCGCGTACAGAAGAAAAAAAAAAAAAAAATCACTATGACTGAAAGCAATGGGGTAAACCACTTCTTATTTTTAAATGTTACGTTCTAGAAGAAATCAGTTTTTCTAGACAAGATAAGACAGCCTCAACCCAATAACTCCCAAGCTGAAATCATCTGATTTCTAAAGTGTTTGAATTTTGTTCCTCTTGCTGTTCTAATTAATAGTGTTATTTTTACACTAGGCAGCTATAATTATTTAGTTTTATTACTTAGTATGAACTCTCAAGTTTTACCAGTTTCTTGGCTCACAAAGTTTCTCTTATCCCCTCTTTTGTTTGAATTCATTTTTATTTGTTTTACTGGAGGAAATCCTCAAATTTCCATGTCATTATACCTGTAGGGGGTTGCATTTTCTGAGCCTACGTGTGCCTGAAAATCACACTGCCCATTTATGAATGGTAGTTTGACTTGGTGAACAAATGGAGGTGCAAAATACTTTTCTTAAGTATTTTTAAGATTTTGCTCTACTATTTTTTAACATCTGGTGTTGCTTATGAGAAATGCAAATCTGACTCTTGTCCCACAGCACTTATCCTTGTTTCCTTCTTTCCAGAAGCTTTTAGAATTTCTCTCCTTCTTCTTAGTACTGACATGTTAGCAGCATAGAAATGAGTCTAACATGGATATCTGGACTGTCTGTCCTTGAATAAACAAAGAACCAGGCTCATAACTCAAGTATCTTACAGTTTCCGTATATATATTTTTTCAGTATAAAGAAATATCTTTAAATGATGGCTTAAAAGAAGACGAGGATAAAGATATTACTAGAAAGAAAGTAATGTATGTGATTGGGAATTTGTTCACTGGTAACCTGTTGATACATGAGTCATTTTCCCTCCCAAAGGTCTTGTACAAACTGGACACTTTCTCACTGGTGACAAGGTGGGGACATCCTTTAATCTCCCCAGTTTTCAACATTTCCTTCTTCATAGTCTGTCAGCTGAAAAAATATCTCCTGGCTCTTTTTTGTCCCGCAGGACTTTGAAGATGCATATGCTGGTTCTGTTTTTATTATCACTCTTCATAACTCCCCAGTGAAGCCAGTACCCTATCACATGAGCCTCAGTTGTCCTTCAGTCCTGATATAAAGTGTCAGCTACCTTCTGTGGACTCTCTTTAGGCCGTCTGGAATTCAGAATGCATATAAATATACTCTAAATCTATACATTTGAAATACATGTATTTATAAATATGTATAAATATACAAACTTAGTGATCACATATATGAATATATTTATGTAAATATATATATTATATATGTGTACTTGTACACATGGGGGGGAGCACGTGTGTGCACACATGCATATGTATTGGGAACATGCCCCTGGCTCAGGGATAATAAAAATGTATAAGACACCCACAGTTCTACTGAGGTAGGTAATGTCATTACTCCATTGCTTTGGTCTGAATGTCTGTGTCCCCCTGGTATTCACACATTGAAATCCTAGCCTCCAGTGTGATGGTTCATTGGGGGTGATCAGGTCATGAAAGCAGAGCCGTCACAGTTGGGATGAGTGTCCTTATAGGAGAGACTCCAGGAAGCTCCCTTCCTCCATGTGAGGAAACAAGGAGAAGTCAGCTGTCTGCAACCACTTCAAGAGGGTCTTCACCACAACCCCATCATGCTGGCTCCCTGACCTTGGACTTCCAGCCTCCAGAACGACGAGCAATAAATTTCTGCTGTTTACAAGCCACTCAGTTCATGGTATTTTGTTACAGCAACCTGACTGGACTAACTAACTCACCCATTTTACAGATGAGGCAACCAAAGACCAGAAAGGTTACACAACTTTCCCCGAGTCATGCAGGTATCAAGGGGTGTCAAAGGATTCAAAATCAAGAATGAGGAAACAGAACCATGCTTACAACAATTACACAATACTGCCTCTCAGCAAACAGTTCAAAGAACAGCTGTTAAGGACACTGCATTTTTAACCAGGTCAGTGTGTTTACATGTTCAGCTTTGCCCTGATACTAACCGTGCCTTTCAAGGATTAATATGACATGAATCTGATGAGGGCAGGGTGCAGGAAAAACCAAAAGAGGTGGCAGTGGGGATGTCAAATATAAAAGACACAGCAGAGCAATTGTTTTTTGGGGATATTCAAAGGAGAAAGCACAGACAAAGTGTGTGGTCTGGGTTAAAATGGGGTTCGGACATTCTGAGTATGTGGTATTAATGAAAAATGCATCTAGAACCCAGGAAAAGATGGAGGCAGAATTAGTGCATTGAGAGCCATCAATCCAGACAGAATGACTGAAAATGTGTGATGAGCTGAAAACTGACCAAGACAAATATGGAGAAAAGATGTCTCTGTGCAGAGTCCTTACAAACATGTGTGTGTGCTTGGTGGGAAAGAGTGTCTACCAAAAATGTGGAGAGAGAGAAAAAAGTTAGGGATCCCAAGTGGTACCAGGTAACGGGAACCAAGAGAGAAGGTTTTTGTTTTTCCCTCCAAGAATATTTTTTTCCAAAAAAATACTGGCAACAAAAGTCAACACTGCAGAAACTTAGGATGCAAATACCTTTAAATTTAGCAAGTGTTTTCAGCTGAACAGTGAGCTTTGATAGCAGTTGGGTAGTGAACTTAGGAAGTGGGTAAAAAGGCAAGAGAAACAAAGAGCGGTCCCTACTTTCTCTAGAAGTTTAGTGGTGAGTGAAACGGAACAAGAATGAAGACACTCGTGAGATATCTAAGCAAATATAACTTTTTCTTAGTTTATGCATTAATTTCAAAATAAGAGAAACCGGAACATTTATTAGCAAAGAAACACATAGATATGTGTTATTGGGACCACTTCGATAAAAAGCAATTACAATGTTAAAATGTTGGTGCATATTCTAAAATGTTCACAAAATACGTTAGAAATAAAGCAGACACCTTACAAATCCTAATGAAAAGGAAAGGACATACAAAATAGGATGACGTTACTATAAAAAAAGATTAGGAAACAGCACTCAGTATCAGGAGACAGAATGAGAGAAGCTAGATATGGTGTAACCATTATGATGACAAATGCAAATGGTCTATATATATCTCTCTAAAGTCAAACATAAGTTTAGATTTAAAAGCAAAATCAAAATGCCATGGCTTCAGATACACCAGAAATACATCTACGCGTGAAACAACTCCTACGGAGCACCTACTGAACGCTGGCAGAAGACCTCAGACCTCCCAAAAGGCAAGGAACCCCCCACGTACCTGGTTAGGGCAAAAGAAAAAACTAAACAGAGACTAAAGGATAGGGACGGGTCCTGCACCAGCGGGAGAGAGCTGTGAAGGAGGAAAAGTGTCCACACACTAGGAAGCCCCTTCGCGGGTGGAGACTTCGGGAGGCGGAGTGGGGGAGCTTGGGAGCCGTGGAGAAGAGCACAGCAACAGGGGTGCGGAGGGCAAAGCAGACAGCTTCCAGCGCAGAGGATCGGGCCGACCGTCACTCACCAGCCGAGAGGCTTGTCTGCTCGCCCGCCGGGGCGGGCGGGACTGGGAGCTGAGGCTCCGGCTTTTGTCAGAGCGCCGGGAGAGGACTGAGGTTGGCGGCGTGAACACAGCCTGCAGGGCGTTGGTGCGCCGCGGCTGGCCGGGAGAGAGTACGGGGAGGGGTCTGGAGCTGCCGAAGAGGCAAGAGACTTTTACGTCCCTCTTTGTTTCCTGGTGCACGAGGAGAGGGGATTAAGAACGCTGCTTGAGAGAGCTCCAGGGACGGGCGCGAGCCGCGGCTAAGAGTGCGGAGTCCGGAGACGGACATGGGACGCTAAGGCCGCTGCTGCCGCAGCCAGGAGGCCTGTGTGCGAACACAGGTCACTAGCCACGCGCCCTTCCGGGGAGCCTGTGCAGCCCGCCACTGCCAGGGTCCCGGGATCCAGGGATGGCTCCCTCGGGAGAGCGCTCGGCGCGCCTCAGGCTGCAGCGTCACGCCGTCACGCCGGCCTCTGCCGCTGCAGGCCCGCCCCGCACTCCGTGACCCTCCCTACCCCCCGGCCTGGGTGAGCCAGAGCCTCCGAATCAGCGGCTCCTTTAACCCCGTCCTGTCTGAGCAAAGAACAGACGCCCTCTGGCGACCTACACGCACAGGCGGGGCCAAATCCAAAGCTGAGCCCCTGGGAACTGTGAGAACAAAGAAGAGAAAGGGAAATCTCTCCCAGCAGCCTCAGGAGCAGCGGATTAAAGCTCCACAATCAACTTGATGTACCCTGCATCTGTGGAGTACCTGAATAGACAACGAATCATCCCAAATTAAGGAGCCTTGTGGATGAAAGGCTCTTGGTGCTGCAGCCAGGAGTCAGTGCTGTGCCTCTGAGGTGGGAGAGCCAACTTCAGGACACTGGTCCACAAGAGGCCTCCCAGCTGCACATAATATCAAACGGCGAAAATCTCCCAGAGATCTCCATCTCAACGCCAGCACCCAGCTTCACTCAATGACCAGCAAGCTACAGTGCTGGACATCCTATGCCAAACAACTAGCAAGACAGGAACACAACCCCACCCATTAGCAGAGAGGCTGCCCAAAATCATAATAAGTCTACAGATACCCCAAAACACACCACCAGACGTGGACCTGCCCACCAGAAAGACAAGATCCAGTCTCATCCACCAGAACACAGGCACTAGTCCCCTCCACCAGGAAGCCTACACAACCCACTGAACCAACCTTAGCCACTGGGGACAGACACAAAAAACAACAGGAACTACGAACCTTCAGCCTGCAAAAAAGGAGACCCCAAACACAGTAAGATAAGCAAAATGAAAAGACAGAAAAACACACCGCAGATGAAGGAGCAAGATAAAAACCCACCAGACCTAACAAATGAAGAGGAAATAGGCAGTCTATCTGAAAAAGAATTCAGAATAATGATAGTAAGGTTGATCCAAAATCTTGGAGCTAGAATGGACAATAGAATGGACAAATTGCAAGAATCAGTTAACAAGGACCTAGAAGAACTAAAGATGAAACAAGCAACAATGAACAACACAATAAATGAAATTAAAAGTACTCTAGATGGGATCAACAGCAGAATAACTGAGGCAGAAGAACGGATAAGTGACCTGGAAGATAAAATAGTGGAAATAACTACTGCAGAGCAGAATAAAGAAAAAAGAATGAAAAGAACTGAGGACAGTCTCAGAGACCTCTGGGACAACATTAAACGCACCAACATTCGAATTATAGGGGTTCCAGAAGAAGAAGAGAAAAAGAAAGGGACTGAGAAAATATTTGAAGAGATTATAGTTGAAAACTTCCCTAATATGGGAAAGGAAATAGTTAATCAAGTCCAGGAAGCACAGAGAGTCCCATACAGGATAAATCCAAGGAGAAATACGCCAAGACACATATTAATCAAACTGTCAAAAATTAAATACAAAGAAAACATATTAAAAGCAGCAAGGGAAAAACAACAAATAACACACAAGGGAATCCCCATAAGATTAACAGCTGATCTTTCAGCAGAAACTCTGCAAGCCAGAAGGGACTGGCAGGACATATTTAAAGTGATGAAGGAGAAAAACCTGCAACCAAGATTACTCTACCCAGCAAGGATCTCATTCAGATTTGATGGAGAAATTAAAACCTTTACAGACAAGCAAAAGCTGAGAGAGTTCAGCACCACCAAACCAGCTCTACAACAACTGCTAAAGGAACTTCTCTAGGCAAGAAACACAAAAGAAGGAAAGGACCTACAATAACGAACCCAAAACAATTAAGAAAATGGGAATAGGAACACACATATCGATAATTACCTTAAATGTAAATGGACTAAATGCTCCCACCAAAAGACACAGATTGGCTGAATGGATACAAAAACAAGACCCATATATTTGCTGTCTACAAGAGACCCACTTCAGACCTAGAGACACATACAGACTGAAAGTAAGGGGATGGAAAAAGGTATTTCATGCAAATGGAAACCAAAAGAAAGCTGGAGTAGCAATTCTCATATCAGACAAAATAGACTTTAAAACAAAGACTATTAGAAGAGACAAAGAAGGACACTACATAATGATCAAGGGATCGATCCAAGAGGAAGATATAACAATTGTAAATATTTATGCACCCAACATAGGTGCACCTCAATACATAAGGCAAATACTGACAACCATAAAAGGGGAAATCGACAGTAACACATTCATAGTAGGGGACTTTAACACCCCACTTTCACCAATGGACAGATCATCCAAAATGAAAATAAATAAGGAAACACAAGCTTTAAATGATACATTAAACGAGATGGAGTTAATTGATATTTATAGGACATTCCATCCAAAAACAACAGAATACACATTTTTCTCAAGTGCTCATGGAACATTCTCCAGGATAGATCATATCTTGGGTCACAAATCAAGCCTTGGTAAACTTAAGAAAATTGAAATTGTATCAAGTATCTTTTCTGACCACAACGCCATGAGACTAGATATCAATTACAGGAAAAGATCTGTAAAAAATACAAACACATGGAGGCTAAACAATACACTACTTAATAATGAAGTGATCACTGAAGAAATCAAAGAGGAAATCAAAAAATACCTAGAAACAAATGACAATGGAGACACAACGACCCAAAACCTGTGGGATGCAGCAAAAGCAGTTCTAAGGGGGAAGTTTATAGCAATACAAGCCCACCTTAAGAAGCAGGAAACATCTCGAATAAACAACCTAACCTTGCACCTCAAGCAATTAGAGAAGGAAGAACAAAAAAACCCCAAAGCTAGCAGAAGGAAAGAAATCATAAAAATCAGATCAGAAATAAATGAAAAAGAAATGAAGGAAACAATAGCAAAGATCAATAAAACTAAAAGCTGGTTCTTTGAGAAGATAAACAAAATAGATAAACCACTAGCCAGACTCATCAAGAAAAAAAGGGAGAAGACTCAAATCAATAGAATTAGAAATGAAAAAGGAGAGGTAACAACTGACACTGCAGAAATAAAAGAGATCATGAGAGATTACTACAAGCAACTCTATGCCAATAAAATGGACAATCTGGAAGAAATGGACAAATTCTTAGAAATGCACAACCTGCCAAGACTGAATCAGGAAGAAATAGAAAATATGAACAGACCAATCACAAGCACTGAAATTGAAACTGTGATTAAAAATCTTCCAACAAAGAAAAGCCCAGGACCAGATGGCTTCACAGGCGAATTCTATCAAACATTTAGAGAAGAGCTAACACCTATCCTTCTCAAACTCTTCCAAAATATAGCAGAGGGAGGAACACTCCCCAACTCATTCTACGAGGCCACCATCACCTTAATACCAAAACCAGACAAGGATGTCACAAAGAAAGAAAACTACAGGCCAATATCACTGATGAACATAGATGCAAAGATCCTCAACAAAATACTAGCAAACAGAATCCAACAGCACATTAAAAGGATCATACACCATGATCAAGTGGGGTTTATTCCAGGAATGCAAGGATTCTTCAATATACGCAAATCTATCAATGTGATAAACCATATTAACAAACTGAAGGAGAAAAACCATATGATCATCTCAATAGATGCAGAGAAAGCTTTTGACAAAATTCAACACCGATTTATGATAAAAACCCTGCAGAAAGTAGGCATAGAGGGAACTTTCCTCAACATAATAAAGGCCATATATGACAAGCCCACAGCAAACATCATCCTCAATGGTGAAAAACTGAAAGCATTTCCACTAAGATCAGGAACAAGACAAGGTTGCCCACTCTCACCACTCTTATTCAACATAGTTTTGGAAGTTTTAGCCACAGCAATCAGAGAAGAAAAGGAAATAAAAGGAATCCAAATCGGAAAAGAAGAAGTAAAGCTGTCACTGTTTGCAGATGACATGATCCTATACATAGAGAACCCTAAAGATGCTACCAGAAAACTACTAGAGCTAATCAATGAATTTGGTAAAGTGGCAGGATACAAAATTAATGCACAGAAATCTCTGGCATTCCTATATACTAATGATGAAAAATCTGAAAGTGAAATCAAGAAAACACTCCCATTTACCATTGCAACAAAAAGAATAAAATATCTAGGAATAAACCTACCTAAGGAGACAAAAGATCTGTATGCAGAAAATTATAAGACACTGATGAAAGAAATTAAAGATGATACAAATAGATGGAGAGATATACCATGTTCATGGATTGGAAGAATCAACATTGTAAAAATGACTCTACTACCCAAAGCAATCTACAGATTCAATGCAATCCCTATCAAACTACCACTGGCATTTTTCACAGAACTAGAACAAAAAATTTTGCAATTTGTATGGAAACACAAAAGACCCCGAATAGCCAAAGCAATCTTGAGAACGAAAGAAGGAACTGGAGGAATCAGGCTCCCAGACTTCAGACTATACTACAAAGCTACAGTTATCAAGACGGTATGGTACTGGCACAAAAACAGAAAGATAGATCAGTGGAACAGGATAGAAAGCCCAGAGATAAACCCATGCACATATGTTCACCTTATCTTTGACAAAGGAGGCAGGAATATACAGTGGAGAAAGGACGGCCTATTCAATAAGTTGTGCTGGGAAAACTGGACAGCTACATGTAAAAGTATGAGATTAGATCACTCCCTAACACCATACACAAAAATAAGCTCAAAATGGATTAAAGACCTAAATATAAGGCCAGAAACTATCAAACTCTTAGAGGAAAACATAGGCAGAACACTCTATGACATAAATCACAGCAAGGTCCTTTTTGACCCACCTCCTAGAGAAATGGAAATAAAAACAAAAGTAAACAAATGGGACCTAATGAAACTTAAAAGCTTTTGCGCAGCAAAGGAAACCATAAAGAAGACCAAAAGACAACCCTCAGAATGGGAGAAAATATTTGCAAATGAAGCAACGGACAAAGGATTAATCTCCAAAATTTATAAGCAGCTCATGCAGCTTAATAACAAAAAAACAAACAACCCAATCCAAAAATGGGCAGAAGACCTAAATAGACATTTCTCCAAAGAAGATATACAGAGTGCCAACAAACACATGAAAGAATGCTCAACATCACTAATCATTAGAGAAATGCAAATCAAAACTACAATGAGATATCATCTCACACCAGTCAGAATGGCCATCATCAAAAAATCTAGAAACAATAAATGCTGGAGAGGGTGTGGAGAAAAGGGAACCCTCTTAAACTGTTGGTGGGAATGTAAATTGATACAGCCACTGTGGAGAACAGTATGGAGGTTCCTTAAAAAGCTACAAATAGAACTACCATATGACCCAGCAATCCCACTACTGGGCATATACCCTGAGAAAACCATAATTCAAAAAGAGTCATGTACCAAAATGTTCATTGCAGCTCTATTTACAATAGCCCAGAGATGCAAACAACCTAAGTGTCCATCATCGGATGAATGGATAAAGAAGATGTGGCACATATATACAATGGAATATTACTCAGCCATAAAAAGAGACGAAATTGAGCTATTTGTAATGAGGTGGATAGACCTAGAGTCTGTCATACAGAGTGAAGTAAGTCAGAAAGAGAGAGACAAATACCGTATGCTAACACATATATATGGAATTTAAAAAAAAAAATGTCATGAAAAACCTAGGGGTGAAACAGGAATAAAGACACAGACTTACTAGAGAATGGACTTGAGGCTATGGGGAGGGGGAAGGGTAAACGGTGACAAAGCGATAAAGAGGCATGGACATATATACACTACCAAACGTAAGGTAGATAGCTAGTGGGAAGCAGCCGCATAGCATAGGGAGATCAGCTCGGTGCTTTGTGACCGCCTGGAGGGGTGGGATAGGGAGGGTGGGAGGGAGGGAGACGCAAGCGGGAAGAGATATGGGAATATATGTATATATATAACTGATTCATTTTGTTGTGAAGCTGAAACTAACATACCATTGTAAAGCAATTATACTCCAATAAAGATGTTAAAAAAAAAAAATGCCATGGCTTAAAAAAGAAATGTTTAAGGAGGTAGAAAAAATAAAAACACTTTAAAAAATGTGTGTATTTAATTGTGAAAGACAAAATGATGGACATTTCCTGTAAGCACAGGCACCAAGAAAACTGCCCCATAGAACAATGTCATTCAGTGTAGTATTGGAAGCTCTTGATACCAGAAAATGTAAAAAAAATAAACATATAAAAACACAAAGTGTAGTTTGAAAGTGATTATCATATCAGGAAGAAAGCACTATCAGAGTAAATAGAGAATTTCCTGAGGGTCTGGTTACAAGATAAACACACATCCCAACAATATACTGTTACAATATACAGCATACTGTTCATAGACAGACAAAAGTTATGCTGAAAAGAAAATAACCTCTTCACAGGAACCTATAAAAATTTCAGAATGAACTTATTAAGACTGTGTGGGATCTCTGCAGAGAAAACATTAAAAGCTTTGCTGAGTTAATGATACAGTTTGTAAATAGAGAAATCCAACATTTCCGAATGGGAAAGTTATAGGAATATATTTAAGAACCTGAAAAAAGTGATACCCCCCAGTCTATGCAGAAAAATAAAAGGCGAAAAATAAATCAAAGAAAATTCTAATTAAAATATAAATAAAAAGGAAGGGTGCTGGTAATCTTGTGAGATACAGGAAATACCGCAAAAAAAAAAAATTGCATTATAAAGGTTGAATGTAGAAAGAGAAGGGCGGGGGGAGAGAGACAGCACAGGATATATGGATGTGTCTTGACACATCTGGAGTGTCATAGTACGTGTCCTTGCCTACTCCATGCAGGCAACTGTACCAGGCTCTAAGAATACAAAGAAAAATAATGAAATAATAGACAGCCCTGCCACCAAAGGATTCACAGTCAGGTTTCAGGATGGCAGGAGCGGGCCCCAGGTAGGCCTCTGGAAATGAACCCCAGAGTCACTTCGTCTGGTGGTAAACTCCCGGGCAGCTGCCAAGATGGCAGCCACATCTTGAGACCCAGTGACCTGTAGATGGGAAAGGCCATTAGCAGGAGCCTGGGCAAGGACACCTTCACGCGTGTCACCTTTTGCATCATGTGAGTGGGTTTTGTGTTTCGTTTTAATGCACTTTTCTTCCTCCAACCATTGGATCTTGTCCCTGAGCGACAAAGATTTCACACGACAAAGCTTGTCCAAGGAATGGCCATTTCTTTCAGGGCTGAGATGCCTGCGTGGCCTGCGGGCCTTAGATTCCATCAGATTGGTCTGAGTCAATGATAAAATATTCCTGTTCTTATTCTACACTACTCCTCTAGAAAATTAAGTCATCTGGCACACAAGGCGCCAGAAAGGAGCCTAAAACAGGACTGGAAACAACAACAAAGAAAATTCCATTCTGAGGCCAAACATTATTCCCTGGACTCTGGTCATTTGGACTCTGGCTAATCAAGATGTGCAGGGGTCCGTGGACAATAATAAGAAAATCTCAATGTATCTGCTGCTGCCTTTTCATGCTGAATCTTAAGAGGTGGCTGAAGCTGCCATCTACTGCTCTTTGTGCTTTTCAATTCAAATAATTCTATGGCTTGTTGATGGATTTTTATCTTCAGGTGAAATGCCTAGCCTTGCTTTTCCATAACGAGAATAATGCTTTTAGTAAAACTGTGAAACCTTGAAACTTTTACACTCTGTGTAGCGATCCTCCCAGGAATATGGTTATAATGGCACATTCACTGATATGTAATCTTTTTTTTTTTTTGCAAAGAGGATGAAGTATTTTTCCTTTAACATTTAGGCTTATGGTTTCATTTTAATGGATTTCTAAAACATAGTTAACCCAAGTTGAGGCTTGAGTTTTTGTCCTAATTCATCCTCTTTACTTTACCCATAGGCCTCCCAACTTTTTTGTTCCCTTTCATGGTTTCCATGTTGTTACTATTTGCCTATTTACAAAAAAACTCTTTTTCATTGTTTCTCTTTGGGTTCAAAACTTTCTAGTAGCTATTACCAGAACACGAGCCAGCATACACATGAGCCAGCTGTGATTATTCAGTAACTGTAATCCAGGAACTGAGTTGCCTTTCTAGAAAAATCAATCAATCCCTCTGCCCATCCCTTCCTGAGAATGATTCAATGATTCGGAATAAAGAAAGACACGTTGGGAAAACTATGTAATCTAATACAGCAGAAACTATTAATAGCTTAAAATGTACTGCCAGAGATGCCACAGTAAGCATGTAAGACAACATCGGTTTCCATCTTGAGTAAAGAAAGTCTTGACCAAACAAACTGCTCCGCATTTTTGGCTCCCCTTTCCTGCTACACATGTCAAAGGAGCCGTCAAAACTCACAGCATGCCCTTCCTCACCTCCCGTTCAATTTAACCCCTCTGCCCGGCGACCGCCATGCTGCCAAGACCATTGGTCACTTCTTCACGCTCTGCCCTCTGCGACTCAACATTTGACTAAGTTGACTGCTATCCCCCTAAACTTCCTTTTTTGGCTTCTACTGAACCACACTTTCTGGCTTTTCTCTCATGTAATGGGTGATCTTTCTCAGTGAATGGCTAACTCTTTACCATCTATCTTTTTTCAAATATTGGTATGCTTTGGGGGTTTGCCCTGGGTCATTTTTGTCTTTTCTAATCCTAATCTCTCCCTAGGGGTTCTCATTTCATCCTTTGAATACAAACTATATGCTGATGTCTTCCAAATTTACATTTTCAGCTCCCGATTTCATTTACAACTGCCAGCTAGGTATCTCCTCTGGGACACAAAATAGGTATCTCAAACTTAACTGTTCAAAACTCAACTCGTGATTTCTACTCCACCCCTGATAAGTATTGTTCCCAAAGACTTTGATATCTAAGAAGTGGCACACCAACCATGATCCAGTTGCTGGAATTCAAACTTAGGCATCTCTCTTGATTATTTTCTTTTCTTCTCACCCAACATTTAATCCAACAGTAATCCCTACTGGTTTCATTTCAAAATAGGTCCTGAATCTGTCCACTCTGACGCAAGCTGCTCTTAGCTTAGGTATGGACTACTGCCATAGCTTGTAATGGGTCACCCTGCTAACCCTCCTTCCTCCTCCAATCCATCAAAAAGATACATCACCCTTATGTTCACAGCAGCACTATTCACAATGGCTAAGACATGGAAGCAACCTAAATGCCCATAGACAGGTGAATAGATAAAGAAGATGTGGTACATGTATACAGTGGAATACTACTCAGCCATAAAAAAGAATGAAATAATGCCATTTGCAGCAACACAGATGGACCTAGCGATTATCAAACTAAGTGAAATAAGTCAAAGAAAGACAAATATATGCTATCACTTATATGTGGAATCTAAAAAATGATACAAATGAACTTATTTACAAAACAGAAACAGACTCACAGACATAGAAAACAGACTTGTGGTTGCCAAGGGGGAGGCGGTGGGGGTGAGGGATGGATTGGGAGTTTGGGATTAGCAGATGCAAACTATTATATATAGGATGGATAAACAAGGTCCTACTGTATAGCACAGGGAACTATGTTCAATATCCTGTAATAAACCATCACGGGAAAGAATATAGAAAAAGAATGTATATGTATGTATAACTGAATCACTTTGCTGTACAGCAGAAATTAACACAACATTGTAAATCAACTATATTTCAAAAAAAAATAAAAAGAATGTTAGCCAGTTCACATCACTGCCTTATTTAAAACCCTTCGGTGACTTCCCACTCCACGTATAATAAACTCCCAAGTCCTTAACACACCTTGTGAGGCCCAGTGTGGGGTCTGGTATCTGACTGCTGTCTCCTTCCCTCTTCTCTTCTCATTCCCAATGATCCCACTGACCTTTATGCTCCTCAAACAGGCCAATCAGGGTCCTAAGTCTAGACCTTTGTAGGCCCACTCCTTCTGCTGAGAGCATTTCTCATCATGTCATCATAGGGCTGCATATTCCTGTGATTCATGTTGCAACTCAACTGTCACATCCCCAGAGAAGCCCCCCTGACTGGCCTCTCCAATGCACCACTCTACCTGCCCCACTAAGCTTTGTCACATTATCTTTTTGTATCTTCTCATGAAAATTCTGCCTTCTGACAGTTATGGTCTGTCTCCTGCCATTCAAAGGTAAGCCCAAAGACAACAGGGGCCTTTAGTCTTCTACTAAGATACTACTCTATTCCCTCGGTTAATCCCCTAGCACATAACAGATAATCGAAGAAAAAACTGTGAAATAGAAGTTTAGATACATAAGAGGGACTTCCATAGTCTTCATAATCCTGTATTTAATAGAAGAATATACGTAAAAACCCTATTTTAATTTAGTAGTTTATGCACAGGTTTATATGCATGTCATTACCTCTAATATTCCTCATATTTCATCCCTGAGTGTATCATAAAGACCTACATTCTTTCACATTTATGGAAAACATAGGTTTGGGGGAGGAATTTTCACATCCAAAAACATACATATATTAAATGGCCAATAACAGACCAAAGGATTCTTCTTGAGAAGCACAAGAACAAAATTTCCTAAAACTCTGAGGATACTCAGACAACTTAAAAAGGGAAAACTCCAAAGAATAACACCTTCTGAAAATATATATGCATTAACAAAATTCTAAAGCTCCTAACTCATAGTTTTCAATTTGTTATAAACATTGGGGAGTGCCTTGATTCAGCAGGCACAGCCCTAATGCGATGGGAGGTGTTTTTATCTGTGACTATGCTTATGGCGATAGACTCTTAAACACAAATTCAATAACTTTAACATTTTGAAATCAGCCCCATGCTGGTGAGCCCAAAATGCCTTTTTTCCCCATTAACAGGTATGCTGGACTATCTCTGACTACGTTTTCAGGAAGAAAACTATGATTGCAATCACAGAAGCTCTGACATTGACTTTGGTTTTGGAGTAGGGCACACATTTTCTCCTGTGTGTGACAAATACCAGAAGAATGGTTACTGCAGCCAGAAGGACTGATTCTGGAACTCTTTTTTATTGGGTTTGTTTTACTCATATCAAATGATGTTGAACTTACTTGAGTCTTTCCATTACATTATCCTTTTCCTATTATACAATCTTGCAAGCATCAAACTACTGCGTCACAGGCTATAAAAAATAAGCTGTCTCCAAGAAAAACTGAGAACTTTCAGAAGCCAAAAATATCAAAACCGGATGCTCTCCTGAGGGTGCATCTTCTGTTTTTTGTTTGTTTGTTTGTTTTTGTTGTTGTTGTTTTGTGTGTGCGTGCTTCTCTAGTATTATCAACAAACATTAGCTTGGGATAAACTGCAGCAATATAAATGTTCCCCAGGTGTTTCTCCAATAAGACAGGTGAGTGGCTTCCTCACAATGGACATTAGATTGGGGTTTTGCTCAAGGGTCTTACAGGGAGGAAACTTCTGGAGGTTTTATTTTACCATTTAGCTTTTCTCCTGTCATGATATAAATAGGCATTTGCATACATTGCTTGATTAATTATTGTAACCATACTTTATTTTTTTCCTTTAGAACAGGATGTCTAACTTTTTAAAGAATAAACACTGATGCTATTTTCAGCTCCTATTACTAATCTCCTGAAGTGATGCTCTTCATTAGGCATCAAGATTTGACATTGTTTCCAATGGTCTTCCTCCTCTTTCCCCTTGATCTTTGATCTACAGCTGTTGATTCCTCCTTAAAGGAGCCAGAGTACACGTTCACAGCATGGCCTTCATTGTAGTCTTTGAAAATATGTAGTGTTCTCATCCATTCTAACTAAAGAAATCATCAGAAAATATTGCAGGCTTGATGATTTGAGGGTTACTCATATATTTTTTCTGGAATTGATTTTCATTTCCCATTTATAAGCTCCTATAAGCATCATGGCATAAACTGTAACATCCCAAAATATCTTGCCCTGGTATTTCTCAATGATACATAATATCTGATTTTTGAGAGAATTTAAGCAATCAATAGTATACAATGCCATGTAAACTCTTAAAGCAATTCTCTTTTTTAAAATTTTATTTTATTTTATTTTTATTTTAACATCTTTATTGGAGTGTAATTGCTTTACAATGGTGTGTTAGTTTCTGCTTTATAACAAAATGAATCAGTTATACATATACATATGTTCCCATATCTCTTCCCTCTTGCGTCTCCCTCCCTCCCACCCTCCCACCCTCCCTATCCCACCCCTCCAGACGGTCACAAAGCACCGCTGATATCCCTGTGCTATGCAGCTGATATCCCTGTGCTATGCAGCTGCTTCCCACTAGCTATCTACCTTACGTTTGGTAGTGTATATATGTCCATGCCTTCTTTAACTTCATTTTGATGCATTCGAATGGCAAACACTGGGAAGAGAACTCGCATGAAATCTCAACTCTTCATTTTTTCAACTTCCAAGCAAAACATAAGTGTTATCTTCTACATCATTCGATCTTTCACTAGTGAGTGGTGAGAAAAAGTGGTGACTTACATAAACTATGTCCTTTCCATCGAGGGACTGATACCAAGAGAAAAAATTGTAATTCATCACTTAATGAAATGGAAACAAGTGGCCACCAAGAATGATACAAGTTATGACTCCATCAAGGAAGAGATACCAAAGAAAAAAAACGACACAAGTGATTATTAAATAAAACAGAAAAAAAGTGGATAGGGTGGGAGAAAAGTTTAACTCATAACCTTTGAGGTTGCAAGTTGGGGTCAGCCTATCTGAACCAAACTGTATGTACCGTGTGATGTTTTGTGTTTCTCATCTTCTGCTGTCTCCGCTGGCTGCACGATCCTACCCAAAGATCATGGAATAACATTTATACTGAAACTTGCTGCTTTCATTCTTCAGGAACTGCAGTGCGAAAGTCTCACTCACTTGAACTCTTCTTGGGCTCTCAATGCCCAATTAGGTTTTTATCAAGAAGCATTACTTGATTTGCATTTCTCTAATGATTAATGATATTGAGCATCCTTTCATGTGTTTGTTGGCAATCTGCATATCTTCTTTGGAGAAACATCTATTTAGGTCTTCTGCCCATTTCTGGATTGGGTTGTTTGTTTTTTCATATTGAGCTGCATGAGCTGCTTGTATGTTTTGGAGATTAATCCTTTGTCAGTTGCTTCATTTGCAAATATTTTCTCCCATTCTGAGGGTTGTCTTTGGGTCTTGTTTATGGTTTCCTTCTCTGTGCAAAAGCTTTTAAGTTTCATTAGGTCCCATTTGTTTATTTTTGTTTTTATTTCCATTTCTCCAGGAGGTGGGTCAAAAAGGATCTTGCTGTGATTTATGTCATAGAGTGTTCTGCCTATGTTTTCCTCTAAGAGTTTGAAGGTGTCTGGCCTTACATTTAGGTCTTTAATCCGTTTTGAGTTCATTTTTGTGTATGGTGTTAGGGAGTGATCTAATTTCATTCTTTTACATGTACCTGTCCAGTTTTCCCAGCACCACTTATTGAAGAGGCTGTCTTTTCTCCACTGTATAATCTTGCCTCCTTTATCAAAGATAAGGTGACCACATGTGCATGGGTTTATCTCTAGGCTTTCTATCCTGTTCCATTGATCTATATTTCTGTTTTTGTGCCAGTACCATATTGTCACGATTACTGTAGCTTTGTAGTATAGTCTGAAGTCAGGGAGCCTGATTCCTCCAGCTCCGTTTTCCTTTCTCAAGATATCTTTGGGTATTTGGGGTCTTTTGTGTTTCCAAACAAATTGTGAAAATTTTTTTTCTAGTTCTGTGAAAAATACCAGTGGTAGTTTGATAAGGATTGCATTGAATCTGTAGATTGCTTTGGGTAGTATAGTCATTTTCACAATGTTGATTCTTCCAATCCAAGAACATGGTATATCTCTCCATCTATTTGTATCATCTTTAATTTCTTTCATCAGTGTCTTATAATTTTCTGCATACAGGTCTTTTGTCTCCTTAGGTAGGTTTATTCCTAGATATTTTATTCTTTTTGTTGCAGTGGTAAATGGGAGTGTTTTCTTAATTTCAGATTTTTCATCATTAGTGTATAGGAATGTCAGAGATTTCTGTGCATTAATTTTGTATCCTGCTACTTTACCAAATTCATTGATTAGCTCTAGTAGTTTTCTGGTAGCATCTTTAGGATTCTCTATGTATAGGATCATGTCATCTGCAAACAGTGACAGCTTTACTTCTTCTTTTCCAAATTGGATTCCTTTTATTTCTTTTTCTTCTCTGATTGCTGTGGCTAAAACTTCCAAAACTATGTTGAATAAGAGTGGTGAGAGTGAGCAACCTTGTCTTGTTCCTGATCTTAGTGGAAATGGTTTCAGTTTTTCAGCATTGAGGACGATGTTGGCTGTGGGTTTGTCATATATGGCCTTTATTATGTTGAGGAAAGTTCCCTCTATGCCTACTTTCTGGAGGGTTTTTATCATAAATGGGTGCTGATCATTAGAGAAATGCAAATCAAAACTACAATGAGATATCATCTCACACCAGTCAGAATGGCCATCATCAAAAAATCTACAAACAATAAATGCTGGAGAGGGTGTGGAGAAAAGGGAGCCCTCTTGCACTGTTGGTGGGAATATAAATTGATACAGCCACTATGGAGAACAGTACAGAGGTTCCTTAAAAACTACGAATAGAACTACCATACGACCCAGCAATCCCACTACTGGGCATATACCCTGAGAAAACCATAATTCAAAAAGAGTCATGTACCAAAATGTTCATTGCAGCTCTATTTACAATAGCCAGGACATGGAAGCAACCTAAGTGTCCATCGACAGATGAATGGATAAAGAAGATGTGGCACATATATACAATGGAATATTACTCAGTCATTTAAAGGAATGAAACTGAGTTATTTGTAGTGAGGTGGATGGACCTAGAGACTGTCATACAGAGTGAAGTAAGTCAGAAAGAGAAAAACAAATACCATATGCTAACACATATATATGGAATCAAAAAAAAGAAATAAGTGGTCAGAAGAACCTAGGGGCAAGACAGGAATAAAGATGCAGACCTACTAGAGAATGGACTTGAGGATACGGGGAGTGGGAAGGGTAAGCTGTGACAAAGCGAGAGAGTGGCATGGACATATATACACTACCAAACATAAGGTAGATAGCTAGTGGGAAGCAGCCACATAACACAGGGAGATCAGCTCGGTGTTTTGTGACCACCTAGAGTGGTGGGATAGGGAGGGTGGGAGGGAGGGAGATGCAAGAGGGAAGAGATATGTGGACATATGTATATGTTTAACTGATTCACTTTGTTATAAAGCAGAAACTAACACACCATTGTAAAGCAATTATACTCCAATAAAGATGTTAAAAAAAAAAAAGAGGCATTGCTGTGAGATGCTTCACTCTGGACTCCATGTACCAACTCAGATGCAGACAGACAACTGGGGGAAATGCAGAGTCATGCCGTGTGAGCAGCAATGTCTATTCTGCTCGTGAAAAGTAGACTTCCGAACGTGGTGAGATGGGACTGTTAAGAGTGTTGGCAAGATTCCCCATGTGTTCTAGCAGACAAAGCAGAACACTTCTCTGTTCAATCTGTTTGCTTCAAGGAAGAAGGGAACTTATAATGGAGGGCATTCAGGAGATGGCACAGCCGGCATCAATCACTACCCGCCCCCTCGCTCCGCCTCAGCACGGTCAATGGCTTGGCCAGGGTGGCAGCTGATTTCTGTTGCTTAAGTTAGTGTGTTAAGTCATGAGAGTTCAGTGCAAGACCAGCTACTCATTACTTTCTTAACAGGATACCCTTCTGGATGCTGGAAAGACTGTTTCTTAAATGTGGCAAGAGATCAAGTAGAAGAACTTCCATCAGAGGAAAAGAAGTTAGGAAATTTGACCAAGGTCACACTGAAAGATGACGTACGTAACCAGGATTCAGCTCAGGTGTCCTCGAGGGTCCACTACAGAATGGAAACCAAGCCACAGACAGATTTAACACTGTGGCTTCTTGAGGAAATGATCTTTCATGTAACTTCCTAACATTCTCATGGACAATATGTTCTTATCAGGGCAATGCATTACCTAAGGATAAGCCAGGTAAATGTTTGCTATTGTCTTATGCTTTCTTATGTATCTAGTAATAGTAATAACACAGTTAACTAAAAAAAGTCCTTTATGGCTGGGAAAAATCCCTATCCTCAGAGATCACTCCAAACAACCTAGGCAGAACCAACATGAGAGGCAGAAATAACAACACTTACTAGCTGAGTGACCTTGGACAAGTAACTTGACAATTACTTTGTTTGTTTTAAGTGGGAAAAAGGACTTAAGTCATAGAGTTGATACATAAGTTAAGAAGGCAGGGTAGTAGGCTGAATAATGAACCTGCAAAGATGACCCTGTTCTAATCCCTGGAACCTGTATGTTACCTTACATGGCAAACCCAGAACTCTGCAGATATAATTAAATTAAGGACCTCGAGATGGGGAGATTTTCCTGGATTATCCTTATGGGAGGCAGGAGGGTTAGTGAGAGAGAAGCAAGAAGATGCAAGGGCAGAATCAGAGATTAGACAGGAGGGTTGGAGAGACAGACAGAGAGATCGGAAAATTTTATGCTGCTGAATTTGAGGATGGAAGAAGGGGCTAGGACCCAAGGAATGCAGGCAGGCTCTAGAAGCTTGAAAAGGGAACTAAACAGATTCTCCCTTCAAAGCCTACAGAAGGAGCCCGCCCTGCCAATACCCTGACCAAACTCACGAGACTGATTTTGGACTTCTGGTCTCCAGAACTGTACCATAGTGAATCTGTTCTGTTTTAAGCCACTGCATTTGTGGTCATCAACAGCAACAGAAAACTGATAAAACAGTATATGTAAAAGAACTGAATAGACAACCTGGCACGTTATGAGGACTCAGAGAAATATCTGTTCCTTCTTTCTCCTTTTCCCTCATGAAAAGGGACCAAATTTTAGCATCCCAAATCTACAGCAACTCTATCTACACTTTACCTCGCATCATAAATGATTCATGCAATACATTCGGTAGTGCCCTAATATTACCTGCTATCATATTAGGATAAACATGGGTACATTTATTATCTACCCAACCATGGACACAAAGGACCACTTATTTGCTCCATTGAAATCTGAAGAGAAGAAACACACTTTTGCCCGAGAGACCGGAAGCCTACTGGTTCACTAACGGCCCCCGTGGTGGGCTACAGATCCAGGAATAACATGGGGTCCACACCTCACTTGACTAGTATTCTCCCTCCACTGAAACACATATTGTGTCATATTCAATCCACAGGATGGCTCCAGAGGAAGGTAGACCATATGAAGGTTCTTTGAATTACATTACTTTCAAACAAAGACAACATATAAATTGAAGAGTGTTTATTTTCTTTCTATAAAAAAAGCAAATCCAGTTTGCAGTCCTACAGAGGCAACATTTATTTCAACTGCCCAGGCAGTTAAGAGAAAGGGTTCCTGTTTTGCTCTGAATCCAGCTCTCATCAATTCTTGAGAGTCTATTACACACTCCAAGGAGAAACACCTGCTTGATAAAGAGCCTCTATGGCACTGACATGGTACACAAGAAATGGCTTTTACTGCATGATGTGAAACTTAAGACAAAAGTCAAAACTCACCATTTTCAGGCCCCAAAGGTGGCCTCAAGGCTAATGCGATGCATTAGTTTTCCCAGTTAGTAAAAAAAATATATATATGATTTTTAGTGTTTATCCATGAGGGCACTTTTAGGGCAAGAATACAACTCTGAGAAAATCTCTGCTAACATTTTTCATTCCCTTCTCTCTCCAACTCTTATAGCACAAATACTACTTTATTCAAACATGATTTTTAATCTCAAGAAATTCATCTCATTTGCATCTAGGAAAAATAGCACAAAATTTGAAGAAAAGAAAGTACAGAGTTGAGCAATTTTGAAAAGATTTCAGAATCCCTAGCTACTTCCCAGTAATATCAACTATTTGTAGACCCCAGGGCGGTTGCAGAAGGGACAGCTTCCTGGGCTCACAGGACATTTGCCTTCCTCCCCAAGGATTAAGGACGACAGGGGGCTGAAGCTGTGAAAGAGGCCCAGTAACTATGCAAGACGGCAGCCCTCAGTCTCTGGGAGTGTCAACTCACTCTTCGGCAACTGCAGATATAACATTAAAATGGATGGTATTGATTTTAACCAAATGGTGGCTGAAACAAATCATCTTGTAGCTGCTCAGCACACACCCCTACCCTGAATGAAGCCCTTTGAAGGACACTATTGTTTGTCCTAGTGACTGTGGATAAAGCAAAAATGGTTTGTGGTATATTCAATATCTCGTAATAACCTACAATGGAAAAGAATCTGAAAAAGTATTACATATATATATCTGAATCTTTGCTGTACATCTGTACATCTGAAACACCTATATATTTAGATATATAGAGATATGGATATATAGAGAACATGCATAGAATATATATATAATATATAACACACATATAACATATATAGGTATCTATATAGATCTATATAAATATAGCTATAAATATCTGAACCACTTTTCTGTACATCAGAAACTAACACAACATTGTAAATCAACTATACTTCAATAATTTTTTTTTAAAACTGGTTTGTGGTAACGGGTGGAGAGGAAGTGGCATGTGGAATCCTTGCACCTTAATTTGGTTTGTGGCCACACCAGGCCTTATGGTCTCTGAGACTGCTCCTCTGTGTGAAGGATACCTAGATTGCCACTGGCCAATTTTTATTTTTTTCCTTAAATCTGTATGATCACACCTTACTGATTTTATTAACTATGGAAAATTTTCATTCCCATTTAATTACATGCTGGTCTGAAAAAAAAAAAAACTATAAACATTTATTCTATTCTAGAAACATATTTTCCAAAATCCGAACAAGAAAACTACTACATTACAGGCCCAAGACCCTGAGAGCTGACTCCCAAGTTTGGTAGCAAAATACATGTGTGGTGTCCAATTATATTTCATTAAATATCTTTAGTATAAGTTCTTTGTCTTCAAAGTGTCCCTTTTCTCTTTCCTTATTTTAAAAAGGATCATTGGCTCCTTTTCATAAACTTGTAAGTGGACGCCCTTATAATACCTCCCACGATGGTCCCATAAAGTCTGTAGCACGAGGTGTGCCTCACTGGTCTAGTTCTGGAGCCAAGGACGGTCAAAGCATGGCCCTTCCTGACCACTTGGATGACACCTGGTCCTGGTTGCTCAAGGTCTCTTCAGGGCAGGAAGCAGTGCAGACCAGGTCAGCAGTCTGACTTACCACTTTGTCAAATCTGTACTATAAACATTAGGTTATATAAACCCTCAACTTGGAATTTCAGGTCTTCCTGACCTTGGTGCAAGTGATGGAAAAGAAAGTTAAATATGACTGCCAGGACCAACCTGATCCAGTCACTGCTGTTTGAAAAAGGATACCATCTCTCCCAAAACATCTGAACTCTGTAGAGGGAACAATCGTGAACACTAAGTGCTGTGTGTTGAATCTATGGACTTTTCTAGAACCCAGATTTGAACTATTACTGAACATGGATAAATGTACAGTATATGAAGATATACCAGTTAACAGACCACGTCAACAACTGTCTATTTCTCTTAATGTGGAACACAGAGTTTGATATACATAGGGACCAAATAATTAAACATTAATATCTGAATACTTTTGCTACACATGTTGTGACACAAATTTTTTTTAAAAAAAAACAAACTGGGAGATTTGCTAATACCAGTGGGAAAGCAATATTTACAGCCACATCGCAGTACCTTGAATCATGCCTGCCACAAACTAGATGCTCAGTCAATATTTGTTGAATGACAAACAGACCTCCCTGTTTTCAAAAAGGAATCCAATTACTATTCATAGGTCCATACACAAATAAAAGTCTAGTGTCAATATTTAAAGGATTTTTTTTGCTCACCACCATAATACATTTTGATGAACTTATATAAAATGGACTAACTCGATACAACTTAACAAATAATAATAACACATCTTCTATGTGCCAAATACTGATGAATGTGCTCAGAGAGGGGTTCACAGAGAGTCATGCCAACCATCACCTTTATAGATGGAAACTGGGTTCCTGTGGAAATACACAAACCCAAGTGAAAAAAAAAAAACAACAAAACTATTCATATGGATATTCCACCATGACCTGAAGTTAAGCATGTCAAGATCAGGACCCCTTCCTGGTTTCCCCTCCAAAGCATATCTGCTTCACCAGCTTGCCACCATCCTGGATGAGACCACATGGATCCTAGCTGGCTTTGCTTCCCACATCTCCTACTATCTCCACTTCCTATTTTTGCAGTGCTTCATCAGAGCCTATGTATTTCCCTGATGTATGTTTCCATGCATCACCCACATCGAACACTGCAGGACAGCCCTCGACACTATAACAACTAGTTCCCTACCAGACCTTCCCTCCCAACTCCAATCACCTCCCTCAAGGATGAGCTCAATCACCCCATCCCACTTCATCATTTCGTCCCATCCCACCACAGGTGGAAAACAGGCCCTATACGAAGTGCTATTGACGACACAGGCAGATTTCAGGTGGGGCACACTCTTGCCACAGAGAAATATGCTTTCACCCAAAATGAGTGTCTTAATAAAGTATCACTGTAATAATAATCATTATCATTATTATTTGAATGGTGGTTGATGTGGCTGTCAGCACGTGGGTGATCCTGGGGTTGCTGGGTCTGAGTCTGACGATGCCATCTCTGCTTGTTGGTTCATGATTCAATCTACCCAGCACACCTCCTGAGGCTGGGCAGGCAGGGCAACCAGATAGCTACTCTGGTTTCCTTCTGATGCCCGTGAGCAGATGAACTGCACACTTGACATTAGCAGTGACAACATCATTTCAACAATGTCTCAAATAACGTGGACGTAAGATTGAACATGCATTTTACCTGCTGACGCTTTTCAAATTCCAACTTGATCCGGGACTTGATGCAATTGCAAGTGTCCTGATACGTCTGCTGCAGAGCGAGTTCCATGAGGTGCTTATGGTACGCCCCGGCCAGGTTCCCGCAGATGAAGATGATCACGTTGGCCAGGATCTGAGGACACAAAGAGCCACTCAGTAGGGCGACCGTTTATCATTCGAGAACAGAACAACACCGCAATGCACGTGAGCAGCAGTCTTCAAAGAGATGACTCTGCCTGAGGTTAATTTTATTTCTGTTCCCGAACTAACATTTTTATTTACTTAACAGAAAAGGATTCCACCCCCTTCTTGGATCCGTGCCCTCTGACAGGTCACTTTGCTGCCCCTCCCTTGTCTCTGGGCTCAGCCATGTGATTCGCTACAGCTAATGCAATGTGGGTGGGAGTAACTGAGTGCCAGATCCAGCCCAGGTTTAGAAGGCCTGGTGTGTTCTGGGTGACACTCTTGTGTCTCATCAGGAAAAGACTAGCCCGCTGGTCCTGGGAAGATGAGAAACTCATGGAACAGAGACATTCAGCCAACCCATAGTCCACTATCGAGGCCACTGGGATTTCATGGTTGTCATACAGCATTACTGTGGTACTCGATGATACAGGCTGTATTCACTGAGCCTGGAGAAGTTATATTCCCCATTATTTACTGTTTATATAGGAATATAGGAACCTTTCAAACCATGTAACTTGTTGCTCTATTCATGATAAAAACCGTTCATGTTCACAAAAATTTGTGGTGGGAGGGGAGAGAAAAATATATAAAGAAAAACTACAAAGAACCTATAATTGTCCTGCCCACGAAGAACTTGGTGCCATATTTTCTTTTGTCAAGACTGTTACCTTGTTCCAAAGGAACCAAGTTCATTCTGAATGCAGAGTTTTGCTTTGCTTTTTTAAGTTAACATTTAATCTGATTTTTTTCAGATCACGAAAATTCTGTAGAAACAGGATTTTGAATGCTTAGATAATATTCAGTTCTACGACTATATCATAACTTAGTTATGTCTATACTATCTTTATTAATATTCTTTATTAATATTCTTTGCATTTGCTTTACGCTACAGTGGTCAACCTTGTGTCCAAAGCTTTGGCCTCATATTTAATCATTTCTCAGGCTCAATTAGTAAAATACACTGAGTTGAAAGCCTTGAATATTTTAAAGTTCTTGATACATATGGCAAAATTGCTCCGAGAAAATGTTCCACTGATACTCTCACCACCAGTGTATGACCATGGTCTTTTCAAGGCCCACTATTAACACAGAGCGAGTGGTAAAAATTAAATAAAACTGATGATCCTGTGTTCAGGGCTAGACCTGCACAGGTGTGGCAGGGCATACACGGTCACACCTGCAGAAAATGTCCCTCCGCTCTCACCCCCCTCCACATGACCCTTCCTCTCACCAAACGGGCACTCATCCCTTCAACAACAAAGGCAGAGCATCTGTGTCCAAAAGCTCTGTGCTCCTTGCTAAGGGTCTCCCACTGACACAGGTCAGCTTAACACATCAGTCAACTGACACGGGCAGCATGCATGCCAGGACTCAAACACTCTTGGGGGAATTTTTATTCCTAAGCCTTCAAGGTTCCCATGACAGGACTTCACAGAGAACCATGCCATCCTCCCTCTGCACAGTGTAGTACTCCCGATGATTAAAATATTAGCTCTGTGCATTGCTGAGTGTGTGCATGTGTGTGTGTGTGTGTGTGTGTGTGTGACATGCATCTGTGTGTGATTTGCATATGATACATGCATGATACGTGTGTACATAATATGCATGTAAGATTTCTGTGATGTGTATGGTGTGTGTGATTTGTATATGTGATATATCCATATGACACATGTCTCTCTCTGAGTGATTCATGCATGATGTATGTATGCGGTACACATGTGTACCTGGTATGTGTTATGTGAATGATATGTGTAATGGATGTGTGTGTGTCGTATGTAATTTATATATGGGATAAACGTGTGGTTTGGGGTAGTGTGTGTGTGTACATCATGTGCACACGTGACACATGCATGTGCTCTGTGTGTGCCTCAGCACAGAACAGGGGAGCAGTGTGCTCATCTTCGGTGTTGCTCCCAAGCATTTCTAGTTGCACAGGCTCTGTTCCTTCCCACTGCCGTCCTTTCCCACATCACCCCCGTGGATGTCAGTCCTTCGAGGATGTGGGAAAGCTCGTGAACTTCCTGGCTTCCTGCCTGAGCACAGGTCATTTCAGAGCCGGGCCCAGGGGTGCACTGTTAATTTAGTCCTGTCATGCTTTGCTTCTGCAAAATGACCATCCGCTTCGCTAAAGATTCTTCAGACCTTGACATTGCTGAGTTTGCTTTGAAGAAGAGTGACCCAAAGAATGCAGGAACCAGAAGTGCCAACACAAACCAGCCTGCCCAGAATTAGAAAACACCAACTCTTTCCTTATTAGGTGCAGCTGAAATAATGACAAAAATAACTGTGATTATCTATAAGAGCTTCTTCTTTTTCTCCTTAAAAATGCCTTCAAACAAAGAACTCAGTTCCTCCAAAATAAGAACCAAATGTAAGCAAGGGAACTGAATAAAGCCATCCCCTGTCCCCTGGCCTCCCTCAGCAGGGAGTACGAAAGGGGCATCTCTATTACAACACTGCCTGCCTGACCCAGTGCCCTGGCAACTTTGCAATGTCATGGGATGGAAGGAAAAGCCTTCTTTTGCTTACTCGTTCATCCATTCATCCATTTGGTCAATGGATGCTGCATTACTTCCAACAACATGTAATTCGAACCCTCCCTGGCTATAGATAATTAGAAAGAATGCATTTATAGATTTTTATTTGGATATGTAAAGGAAATGCTTAAGAAATAAACAGCTAAGAGTTTTAATGCCAAGTTGTTATGGTCTTTCTCTTCTGGTGGAAAATTTAATCAAATTACAAGCATTTTTCTGATCCCTGCTTTCATCCTAAAATACCACAGTCTAAGGTTAATAGAATTAGTCCTGGTATTTTAACAACTACACATATTTACATATGTGATTGATATCCTAAAGCATTTTTCCGTCAAAAGGGCGCATTCATATAATGACTCTATAAAACCTAGGGCACAAGGAAGTGATGCGGTTAAGGTTTTCGTTTCAAAAATAATATCACAGCATTTTACTTCCTAGAAGACTGTTTAACACACAATAAAACACACAATAAAAAATCCTATTTTCACAATGTTGGATTTATTTTATAACATCATACTGTCTTGATGTCTTCTTTTATCTCGTTGCTTCATTTAGCTACTCTCACATCTGTCAGAAAATAGGAGAAGAAACTTAGCTTCCCAAGAGATGTCTTGGAAGAAAATAAATTGTTTAAGGTAATAACAGCAGCCAAGGTTCACCATGAAGTTTCAAATTAGGCCTTAAGATCAAGCTTGACCCACGATCCAGAATCTGTGCAAACCGGACTCTGCCCAGTTGTCACAGAAGCCTGGTTGTCTCCACCACTTTCCATTTCCCCAACTTCACTTGATGTGAGGGTGGGAAGATTGGTCAACACTTGTCAGTGATTCTCAGGAGATGCATAAATAATCAGTCCTGTGCTGGTGGGAAGGCCGGTACCCACCAGCAAACTCTGATTCTGCTTCTTTCACAGCCATCACCTTGCCTTTCCAAACACACCTTGTTTCATCCTTGCAAGAGTCCAGAAAGTAAAACAGCCAGGAAGATGGACATTTCTGTTATTTCATTTTATAGGCAAAGAAACAAAAGTCTACAAAATTAAGAGACTGGAGGGCAGGGCTCCACCAGGCTCTCAGGATTACCCCATACCCACCCACATGGCCCGGATTCACATGGGCCAGGGCACATTCGTCTAGCACAATTCCACTCTCTACTTGGGCGTGGGGAAAGTATTTCTGAAGAATTTCTAAAGAGACATGTATAAGCTTTGAAGCAGCTAACATCATTTTCCTTTACAAAGCATTTGTATTTGATGCTATAAAGCGCCTTCATCATTTAAAGTTCTTTTAAGTGGCTGCAGTTTGGAGACCACACGTCCATGGAGCATTTAACTATGATGCTGGTACATCGACGTACATTCAGAGGAAAGTAACAGGACGTGAGGCCGTTCCTAACGGGATCATGTGACCAAGGGCAACTGACCCGAGCAGGGTTATTTCACCTGGGAAAAGGACATTTAAGGATGTGAGCTCACTGTCTTCAAACAGTTGAGAAACTATCACGAGGATTAGGTGACCACTCAGGTCCTCTGTGACTCTTTTAAAGAGTTTTAAAATTGTTCAATACTCCCATTCTTAACCTCAGGTTAGGGGTTGCCGATTACAATGTCCACAGAGGTCAGCAGGCAGCACACATGCAAGCTGAGGGTGGGGTGAGGCTCCTGGTAACAGATGAAGCCCCATCACTCAATACCATGATTTCCCTGTGAGCTCACTGCACAGGGCTGGAGGAGAAAGGACAGTACAGCATTTAAAACAGGTCCTCAGCTTAAAACAAAGCAGATCATAAATATGCAAAAATACCAATTATAAGTCAAAGGATAAAAGGGATTATAAGAACTTGATGAACCGAGCTGCAAATGAATATTCAGCAAGCTCACTGCATCTCATAAGCATCAAATTTGGCTTAAATAAAATAATGCTCTTGCTTGGGAGAGAAAATGATCAAGGTAGAGTTTTCCTTAACTGAGCTCTCAAACATGGCTACAGAGAATCACAATTCCATCTCCTCAGCATTTCCTGCAACCCCCAAAGAATTAAGTTTGCTATATGCCCTGGCCTCAGGATTTCTGTTTTTTTTTTTTTTTTTTTTTTTTTTTTTTGCGGTACGCAGGCCTCTCACTGTTGTGGCCTCTCGCATTGCGGAGCACAGGCTCCGGACGCACAAGCCCAGCGGCCATGGCTCACGGGCCCAGCCGCTCCGCGGCACGTGGGATCCTCCCGGACCGGGGCACGAACCCGCGTCCCCAGCATCGGCAGGCAGACTCCCAACCGCTGCGCCACCAGGGATGCCCCAGGATTTCTGTTTTTTATCAGCCTTTTAGTATAGACCAGAAACACTGTGCTTTGGCTATAACATCTAATGATCCTCAGGTCACATGCTGGAATCTTCTTCTAACTTAAAATCCCTCCAGATAAGGAGTGGAGTCAGAAAATATTATGGGCTGAATGTCATGTCCTTCCCAGATGTATATACTGAAGCCTTAACTCCCAATATGATGGTATTAGAGGTGGGACCCTTGGGAGATAATTAGGTTTAGATAAGGTCATGAAGGTCCGGTCCCCATGATGAAATTAGTGTCCTTATAAGGAAAGGAGGAGACTCTGTCTCTCTCTGTCTCTCTGTATCTGTCTGTCTGTCTCTCTTCCTCTCTCTGCCATGTGAGAAGGGGTGTCTGGAAGACACCAGAAGAGGGCCCTCACCAGAACAGAATCATCAGCACCTTTATCTTAGCTTTCCTAGCCTCCAGGGATGTGAGGAATAAGTATCTCCTGTTTGCACCACCCAGCCTGGGGTGTTTTGTTATGACAGCGTGAGCTAAGACAGAAAGTTATGAAGAAAATTGAAAAACCAACCACCTCAACACTGGGTGTTATTAGCGTTTTGGTTGGTTAGACTGGAATTGAAAATTGGGAGTCAAATGCAATTTGATTTCCTATGGAAATGGCGGCTAGAAATAGTACTGTTGGTTGTGATTATTATTTTCATTATTCTCTTTTATATTAGAGCTGTTATTATTAGGTCTTTTTGAATAGCATACATTATGCTATTTTTCCAGCTATATTTGGGCTAAAGGGCTAAAGAATCTTACACTTAGGGTTCAAGTTTGGTATCACAGCTAGATAAAATTTCAGGGAGGAGTTTGAGAGTCATTTGCTTCTCTCAGGAGTGTTCCACCAGCTCATTACAGGCCAGTGGAAAGAGATGGGCCTAGAAGATACTCAAGATCTTGATAGAAAGTTCCTCTCACAAATTAAGTCATTGAGAACACATCTTCCCTAGAAGGGAAAGCTGGCTTCACCCTGCAGAAACCCAGACTTGTACATCTCAGCTCAGGGATTGCAAATTTGAAACTGATGGGGAGAAAGGTGGCTTGATTAATAGTTTAGAATAACAAAAAGGAGACAAAACATAGAGTTTCCAATATTCAGAACTCAGTGGAAGAAGAGTGCACAAGCCTCCCTCCACCGAGATCCATAGGTCACTCTGCTTTTCACAGAGGAGTGCACTGTCACACGTGTGTTCTCTCATCCAGGCTCTCTCTGATTTCAAGCACGTGGAAGAATCTTAGCTTTCAGGGTTTAGTTCCTCTCCACCACAGGAGCGAGAAGAGCAAACAAATAAGCTGTATGGAAAGGAGGGAGCTGCTAACTCCAGAACTCATAGCCCACTTCTCCTGTGGCCAAAATGGGACCAGTCATTTCCTTTTTGTTGTTAACTTACTCGGCAGGCCATTTCTGTAAAACAACACCAGCAGACACTCTTCTCCCCACTCTCTTTGTTTCACAGAGCTCCAAGCCCAATTGGGAGTTTACCTGTGATTACAAAGGACTTTTATTAGAGTTAGTCTCCATCTGGTCCAAACTGTCTCCTGCCCTTCTGCTGGCACAGTGACGTCTGAATGATTACATCTGACATTCTGTCAACCAATCGATGATTAACTGAACTTTACATCTTTACTAGTACCCAACAGAAGCCACTGTCTCCTTGGTCTTTGTAAGTCCACATAGTTGAATGAAAGTTAATTATTCCAAAGAGGTTCCACTCTTTCAGAAACCCAGAGGACGAAGCAGTGCTGGATTGTCCAATGGGCTTAATAAATGCTGGTTTCTGGGTATTCCTGAACCTTCTCTCCCATATATAATGACATATGCGCAATAGGAGAACACCTCTAAGTGCTGTGTCTCAGTGCGTTTCAAAAACTTTAGAAACATATAATTATATACTAATTAAAACTCAAATTTTATTCACCTTGAATCAGCTCACCTAAGGATCTGCACTAAGCAATACAAAATTTGCCTAATTCTGGTGATTTCAGTGGACTTACAAGTGAAAAAAAAGATATTTGAGCACACTTTAGACTTTAATTTAGACAGATAATCTCTCTAATTAATCTGGATCAATGAAATTTAGCTTCGTTTAAACACTATACACAATTATCTTCACATCACTGCTTTATAGGTGACACATTTGATCCACATTTAAAAAGTTGAGGCAACAGGTGTTCAGATTCAGTCAACAAACATGACCAAGGCTATCAGACACTCCAACCTGTGCAGCTTAGTTTAAGATGAAATGATACACCACTTCATGTGAGCTAAATATGTCTCTTCAACCAACAGCACGCAAGAAGGGACGCACATCTTTTATGGGTACTCGGGGTACATTTGCATGGCTACCCCATTGGCAACTTGCATTATGACCTACTTGTGACCCCATTTATAACCTACACAATAGTAGATAAATTAGAATTAAGCAAACCAAGCACAATATACCCTGCCAATTATGACTGAAGAAGAGGACACCTTATGAAGTTGAATGGAACTAAATGTAGATATCAAATGTAACATGATAACAGAGGGACAAGTTTGCTGAGGGCAATAACACCACAGGGATAGCACAGCCAATCCTGGGTATGAACTTAAACATGACATTAGCAAGTGCATTCACATGGAAGTGATAGATTGCAAAGTCCTGTGCAGTCACGGACTCCAAATACAGGAGAAAAAACAATGAATGCTGTGATTCTCAAGGTCTACCCTGGAATTGCCCTTTTTAATCAGACCAAAATATATTCCATAAAGTCATGCTGTGATTAAAAAAGATAAATAACTGCTTGGCTGCATAACTGAAACCTTCTGCAAATTGGAAAACAAAGAAATTTCCTATTACAAACTAAACTAGATGTTTCATTAATGATAGTAATTAGGGGAGGGGATGGCTGGCAGCAGCTTTCCTTTTAACAGGATAAAAGGCTGAAATGCACTTAAAAGTAGTGTCTCCCCGGAGGGTGCTCCTGGGTTTCCTCGCCACCTTCTTTCCTCTCCTACTGAGGGTTTTCCTGAGGAGTGGGTCTTGGAGGAAGCAAAGAGATTTATACCGTTGACACCAGACTCTGACTTCTGAGCAATTTCAACCAGAGAATATATTGGGCTGGCCAAAAAGTTCGTTCGGGTTTTTGTACGCTGCTACAGAAAAACCCGAACAAACTTTCGGGCCAATGCAGTACATTAGTTCCACCCAAATCACCAAGAGGCATCTCATGCTGTCTCACAGGGCCACGACCAAGCAGCTCTTCCCAGTCAGCACCATTCCAGGACCCTAATCAAAAGGAATGGGTTTTGCTAAACCCGTGTGTGCGCTAATCTCCTTGGGCTGCAGGGACAAAATACCACAGACTCAGTGGCTTAAACAATAGAAATTTTTGTTTGTTTCTTTGTTTACAGTTGTGGAAGCTGGACGTCCAAGATCAAGGTGTCAGCAGGGTTATTTTCTCCTAAGACTTCTCACCTGGCTTGTAGATGACCACCTTCCAGCTGTTTCCGCACATGGCCTTTTCTCTATGCAAGCCTGTGTGCCCCTGGGGTCTCTCTGTGCGTCCTAATCTCTTTTTCTTATAAGGACACCACCCTAATGGCCTCATCTTAGCTCAGTCACCTCTCCAAATGCCCTGTCTCTAAATACAAACACATTCTGTGGTACTCAAGGTTGGTCTTCAACATTACTCTCTTAACTTTCATATAGAACACAGAGCAGTGCTAATTATATTTATCATGTTATACACTGCATCCCCAATACTTATTTACTTTATAACTGGAAGTTTGTACCTTTTGATTGCCCCTCACTCAATTCTCCCACCTCCAACATACTACTGAGGTTTTTTTTTCTATTTTTTTAATTGAAGTATTCTTGATTTACGATGTTGTACTAATTTCTGCTGTACAAAGGACTCAGTTATACACATATATACATTCTTTTTTTATATTCTTTTCCATTATGGTTTATCCCAGGAGATTGGATATAGTTCCCTGTGTCTTTAAAACTATTGAATTTTAAAGACAGATTATTTATAAAGTACCAGAAAATTCCCTTAAAGGTTAACCCTGCATTCTTTAGAAATCTGGGGCTGGTAGCTCTTTTGCAGAAATGCCACATACTGCTGATGGCTTAATACAAACTAAGACATTCATTACATCACTTCATTTGTTCAAAAAACATTCATTGAGCATTTATTTATAATCAACTAAATGTTATATTCTCCCCACCCAAGAAATCAACCTCGCTGACAAAAATGTAATAAAACAGACCGATAATAAATGTCAACAAAGCAAGCAAACAAAGGCAGGTGATGCAAAGCAGGCTTCTAGGAGCTGCACAGGTGAGATTTCAGAGGGATGGCCGTGATCGTCCTACCGTTAGGGTTCCCCATTAGCGGGCCGTCTTTATGAGACTTATGGATGCCTGTGGTTGAAGGAAAACTGCTGATAAACTGAGCATGCATCGCATACATCCTCCAACATTACTATAAACTTTTACTTGCAAAAAGTAAAACCACTAATGCAGAGGTTCCCAAATTTTCTTGTTTCACAATGCCCGTAGTGTCTTCTTAATATTTTCATAGCATTCCTAGGCCAAAGGAGATATCTAACAGTCTTGTTTATTAAGTAGTAAGGTCTGAACTGCTTAAGTATTATGCCCTAACAGCTTAGGAGCTGTTGGAAGAGAAATCCAACATATACATTGAAATAAAATATTATAATTTTATTTCATTCTTAAGTAGCCACTTACTATGTGACTTACTATGGGCCCTCAGTAGTCAGTGTGTCTGTTGAGCATTGCATCTGCACAAACACTAGCCTCGGATTCAACACCGCCACCCACATTTCCTATCCTGTCTTGATTTCCCCAGGCCACTGTTCTTTTTCCCGGTCACATATGCCAAAAACCCAGCTTGACAACAAAAGGAATGCAGTGCCACCTAATATTGAAACCATCAACTACCTTGAGTTGATTTCCACAGTGACAGATGTCCAGTGTTGCTAGGTTCCCCTTGAAATTTTAAAATATCCTGGGATGCCCTGGTGGTGCCTTAACACATGGTTTGGAAAGCACATCACTAATGACATACAATTTCAACATCAATAACAAAAATATATTAACTAATTAGGTAGAATAAAAAGGGTTATTAAACTCATGATGGGTCTGCTACCTATTTTCTCCTTAATCGACTCTGAGAAGACACACGTGATTCGACCAAAAATATATGAGACTTCATATGGGGAATCTAATTTTTAAAAAAAATAATACTAATGAACTTATTTACAAAACAGAAACAGACTTACAGATATCGAAAACAAACTTATGGTTACCAAAGGGGAAACATGGGGGGAAGGGATAAATCAGGAGCTTGGGATTAACAGACACACACTATTATATATGAGACAGATAATCAGCAAAGACCTACTGTATAGCACAGGGAACTCCACTCGATAATCTGTGATAACCTATATGAGAAATGAATCTGAAAAAGAATGAATACACGTATATGCATAACTGAGTCACTTTGCTGTACACCTGAAACTAACACAGCATTGCAAATCATCTACACTCCAATAAAATTGAGTATATATATGTATGTGTATATATATATATATATATATATATATATATATATATATATATGACTTGTTGGCAGTTTACACAGAGGTGTCTGTTTCTCCCAAGTAAACCCGAGCTGAAAGTATTATTGTGCAGATTCTCGGAAGCTGCAGCCCGGAGTAGCAATGGGTTTAACCTTCTGGGTTCAGGTCTTCTCTGTGTCATTAGTGATAGCAACTACTTCCTCCCCAAGCCAACTAGTCTTCCTTGGGGACAAGAAGCCACAATTAAATATACCCCGTGAGTCCAGTTTCAGTCAAGGGCTCACCCAAAAAAGATGGCGTATGCAAAAGAGGCAAAGTCTCATGAAATGACAATTTACAAAGGTTTTCAGATGGTGGGTTTCACATACACTGTCTCAGCCTATCAAGAAAATGAGTTAAAGCCCAAACCCTCATTTGGGACCATAATGATCATATTTTTAAAATCTCCAGTGTTTTCCAAGTCTAAATACATTTCTGTGATGAACTAACATGCTTCCTGATGGTGTGAAGAAGCATTTCAAGCCAGGAATGAAACAGAAATCTATCCAAGGCTACTAGAATTCCAAAGAATGAGTATAAAAAGTTAAAAATACTCATTTCTATTTTCCAGTGGACATATTACATAATAAACCTGCCCACTAAAATTCCAGAGTAAAATTATTAGATGAGCAGTCCAGGGGTACTAATTTTTTAAGGACAATAATAAAGAGTAGAATTCTTAGTTCACAGCTAATGAAATTCCCTTTATTTTGCATCATATGTAAATCAGTCATTAACAAATTAGGGTAATGTTTACTATCTCACAATTTAACTATTTGAGAAACAGTTTGATGCCTTTTTAGAATGAGTTTGCAAGGATATTTGGAATATGAAATTCAATAGAAACAGCAAAGAAGTTTATTGCTATAGGTTTAAAAGACAAAGAGGAATTATCTCTACACTGAGAAATTATCTCTATACTGGAAAGAAGAGGCAGGACATGCAGAGCTTCCCGTGATCAGGTGGTCCTGAAGGTTGTTTTCCCCCCATCAGAGAAACGGAAATGTTGTGCTTGCTACAGGAAATAGTTTTCACACCTTAAGGATTTCTATAGGCAATCACACACTGAAAGATGCTGATGAGAAAAAACCGTGCCTAGCATCAAAACCACATGGGAGTAGAATTGGAATGGAGGAAACGGTTTGATTTTAGAATATGCATTTAGAAATTTCTTTGTTGGGATGAAATTTGACAACCAAATTCCACCACTTGCAAGAAAAATACCTTTTAACCTTGATGCAGAAGAAAACCACACAGCCTGGACCATCACCTTGATTATCAATTGTCTCCAGGCAACAGGGATTTCAGGCTCCAGTTCATGTCCGCTACTTCTGTCATCAATCTCTCCCTCTTTGAACCATTCCCAGCAGCAAGCAAGTCTGCTCCCAACCGAGCAGTGCCTTCCCTAAATACAACACAACGCTGCCTTCTTCTTTATTTCTCATTTCCCTTAACAGCCGAACCTCAATGGCTTGTCTACTGAAGCTCTTCCTACTTCTTTGGCCTCTGATTCTCCATATTCCATTTCAAACTATGTAGCAACCCCAAGAAGCCACAAAAACTACTCTTGTCAAGCTCACTGGTTACCTACAACTTCGTCAATCCCATCCACTCCTTTCCACGCTCCCCTTACCGTGACTCCCGAGCAGCGTCCTCAGCAGAGCTGGTCCCTTTCTCCTGCCAAGGATCCTGGTCTCTCTCAGCTTCCTTGGCCCCATGCTCCCTGGGGTCTGGCCATTCGGCTGACTCCAATACTCTGACTCAAATACTGCCCTCTCCGGGGCTCAGTCTAGGTCCCTTTCTCTTTAAATTTCTCCATTTTCCCCTTGCAGGGACATCCATATACCTGGCGCCTTCTTCAACACCATCTAAATAGCACCAACTCCCAAAGGTGGACCTTGAGCCCAGACCTTCCTTCTGAGGTCTAGACCCAGAAGAGTTGGCCTGCCCACTTTAATGTCTACACTGAACTCTTCACACATCTTGCCCCAGTCTGCATCTTTAGTTTCTATTCATGCCCTACCCCTCAGTTCCACTCAAGGTACTGTGCCCTCCTTGGGGGTCATCCAGCTTGCCCATCTCTCCAGGCTCAAGGTCTTTACACACACAGTTCTCTCTGCCTGAGAAGCTCCTTCCTGCCCCTCTTCCTGTGTGGGGCCTACTCACACCTGGCTTCCATGACAGGCCTGCCATGAGCGTGCTCCATGAGGGCCTCCTGGTAATCACCAGCTGCACCCTGCTATTTCTCCCAATATCACTTTGCTTCCCAAAAGGTGATAGCTTGTGTTTACCCATTAGCTTATTGCCTGTCTCTCCTGTTTTGCTCTATGGTCCATGAGGGCAGGGATCCCATCTGTTTTATTCCATTATGGATACATTGGGTAATTTGTATAGGGTCTGTCATAACATGTTCTTGGTAAATAGTCTCTGTTTCTTTTTTCGCTTTTGTTTGTTTTGCTTTGTATTTTTGTCTCCATTGGGTCTTCGTTGCTGCACGTGGGCTTTCTCTAGTTGCAGCAAGCGGAGGCTACTCTTCGTTGCGGTGCGCGGGCTTCTCATAGCGGTGGCTTCTCTTGTTGTGGAGCAGGGGCTCTAGGCACATGGGCTTCAGTAGTTGTAGCACGTGGGCTCGGTAGTTGTGGCTCACAGGCTCTAGAGTGCAGGCTCAGTAGTTGTGGCGCACAGGCTTAGTTGCTCCATGGCATGTGGGATCTTCCCGGACCAGGGATTGAACCTGTCTCCTGGAAGGTGGATTCTTAACCATTGCACCACCAGGGAAGTCCCTGGTAAATATTCTTTGAATGAATGAATATAATTCCTCATATCCACATGATTCACTACACCACAATTGGAGAGATACTAATTCATATACTGAATAAAAATATTTTTTTTTCATTCAACAAATATTATTGAGGGCCCACCATGTGACAGAAGCTGTTCATGGTACAGGGACTATAATTTTAAGTAAACAAAAAAGACAAAAATTCTTGTCCTGGTGGAGCTTAAATTTAACTATGATTTTTGGCTTTGGATCAATCCACTCCATTATTCTGCCTTTCACATTTGGGGAGAAAGCTTCGTAATTGCTTTGTCAGATGTCATCCTTAAGAGAAGGGTTATGCTTTGACATATACCTGATGTCCCTTCAGTAATTCCATGCAAATAACACCTGGGACAGACATGAAGAATTTGGACCCAAAATTGTCCCATCAGATTTAACCTGAAAAGGATGCAGATACATGTTTCATCACCTGAAAGACAATGCAATTCTGGCCAGATTTGATTCTGATCTGTGGGGTGAACAAAAACATCTGAAGAAAGATATGTGCAAAAAAGGAGGGAGGTGAGTGGGTGGTAAAGATTTTAATTTTGGAAGCAGAGAAAGAGACTAGTCTCTGAGGAAAACAATGTTGTCTGGAAGAGAAGTCGTCTTGTCAGCGGATTCCAGTACCTGGCCCACCTGGCTGGTGTATCCCTCTAAGTGGAGCCTCATAGTTTAGGCTTTAGGAAATGGATTTCTTAGGCCATACATTCTCAGCAGGGGCTCCAAGAGGGCAAACACTGGTTCTCGGGGAAAGCCAAAAAATTAATCTTTTAATGCATGATACACAGATATGCATACATAAATAGATATGCAATATACCTGTGGTATTAAAATGTCATGGGGGATTGGTTAGAAAAAAAACATTTAAAAAGTCTTCTTAAGAGAGTAGTAATGGAGAAAGGTCGAGAAACATTGCCTTAAACATACAAATCCCCAGTCCACCTGTGTTATAGCTAGGCTCATGGGTGACCTTTGGACAAGGTGGCTTCTTGTTATAGAGAGAGAAGATAAGAGATGATTTTATATGAACAACTAACTGGTCTACCCGATAGGCATATTCCGCATGATAAACTAATACATTGGCATCCTGGGTTTAAATATCATTCTTTGCCACTTTTGTTAGAGCAAGTCAGCCTCCCACATTTGGTAGAGTTTGGATTACTAACAAGGTAACACTTCAGAGCTCTCCAGACCACGGGCCGCTCCCTGTAGAGGAGCCAATGCCCCCGGCAGACAGATGCTACCTGTGTAGACAGGCTTCCCCAGGAGACACATCTGTCTGATTACATCATTCTTTGAAGCAAGACCAGCTCATTTATGACCCCCTCAGCCACAGATTAAAATCCACCCTTCTTAACCTTTGTATCTTTCCCATTGGTAATGTACATAAACTACACCCAATTCTGTACAGGTCTTTTGCCATCTCTTACAACTATAGTGAATCTAATAAAAACATCACCATAACATACAAATGCAAATTTCATGCACAAACTGTGCTCTATTTAGAGAGCCAGAAACTTATATTTTAAAGCATGCTTTCAATTCTAAGTCCGATACAAATACGTCTTCTGATTTTGTTGTTAGCAATCAGAAAAGCGAGATAAACTTCAGTAAGGTCCTTACCTCACCAGAGCTCACTGCACCAAACTTCTGAAACAGGCTGTGCATTTAAAGCACCTGGTGCTTTAAAACGATGCCTAAGTGCCCAGAGCCCACTCCTGGAGACTCAGTAGGTTATTATTTTTTTAACATAAGTCTCCCCAAGTGCATATGTTTTACACTACCACTGGAGAAACTAATGTCAATAAAAAAGTAGATAGCTAAACCCGAATATTGCCAGAACAAAGAAACAATTCAAGTGGAGGGAAGAGCTGAGAATTTAATAATGGATTGAATAATGGCTAATGCTAATGAGGATGAGCTTCTCCAGAGGAAGGAGGGCTTTGCTATTCAAACTAAAGATGGGAAGTGTGGTGTAATTATTTAAACCAAATCGAAGACACCCTTCCACTCATTCAGGAGGGCTCCTGTACTGATTAGAGGAGGGAGATGAACACTGCAGTAAGAGGACTAGAAAATTATCTTGGATAAAGCTGAGGTTGAGTGGTGGGGTATGGGAGCGGGGGAAGAGGAAGCAGCTGAATATGATATGGGCCCAGGCCAACCTCAGACACTCACATCTGAACAGACAGTGGGATTTCAAAGGACCCGCAGTAACAGGGGAACGAGGACCAGGGGTAGGGATGGAAGACAATATGTACACAACATGACATCAAAGAAATATTTTAGCGAGGTTAGGCTTCCCAGTAACTTCTAGAGAAATATTTTTAAATGCACCCTTTCCAGACTATAGAGTTGCTACTATCGTGGGCGTATACGTTTTGTTCTGAAAGCAAATAGCAAACACTCAGTAGTTTCTAAGAGAAATGGAAAACAGAAATCATCTAGTTAGAACCAGTTAATAAATTAGCATTTGAAAGTTATATGTCATTCTCTTGTACCTTTCTTAGAGCAAGTCAGCATCCCAGGTCTGATAGCGTTTGCATTAGCAAATCTGATAAAGTTGGCTTAACAAGGGGATCAAACTTCAGAGCTACAAAAACGCTCCCAGGTGGAGCCTTTGCTAATAAAAAATGTTGTATTAAGTGATCATTGATCAAATTCAGATTTAAATGTAAAATTGTCTCCTTCGTAAATAATGATAATAAATCTTACTAAATTTTGCATTAATGGATGATAAATTAACACAGATACATATGACCTGCATAAGCCTTTTTTCTCCAGGTTTCTCCTTCATTTTAACCCCACATCACGGCTGGATGCAGGCCCCCAGGAGAACACTGTGGCCTAAGAGGATATGATTCTGAGTGAATTTTCCACAATAAAAGCAGAGGCTGCACCAGAACCTATGAAGTTCTCTTTTACACGCTTTATTAACACCAGTAATAAAACATCCATGGGTTCACGCATAAACATGGCATATTCCCCACCTAACTAGCAGTCTCGCCCAGTTTTCAAAGCAGCCTCACAATGACTGCGTTGGAGCTTTCTGTCAGTGGAGGTGACCACAACCCCACGTTCACCTGTATACTTAAAGGGAAAAAATCCTGCAGCCTGGTAATTTATGTACTTTGGAGTTAATTATTGCCTACTGACTTAACAGCTGTTCTCATCAGTCCTGGCGTCAGACAAGATGACAGTATTAGATGGTGTGTGACGATGCGTCAGAATCCAGACAGTCTGGGTTACACAAGCACTCTGAGGGAGCAGCAAACTCTACTGATCAGCTAGTCAAGACCTTTCCCACCACCTTTTCTCCAGGTACCTCCCAATACAGAAGCTAGAAATCCACACAATTATTTCTCTCAGTTCTCGTGTAACTGGAAGTGGCCGAGGAACCAGATGTGAGTGAAGTAGCCTTCAGAAGAGAAAGGGCCTCCATGTCAGCTTTCAATTTCTTAATAAAAAGGAGCAGATGCAATTCATGGGAAACTTCCACTTTCCTATCCCATCTACTTGCTTTGAAGGTAGATGAAATGGCTGGATCTGCAGCAGCCTCCATATGATTGTGAGAGAAAAGCCAATGCACTCCTGAAGACATCAGTCCTGATTTCCTTAATCTGCCGGACTAAGGTCTGTAGCCCACTACCTTTGGATGTGTTATTTTTTTGAGGCAAATAAATTCCCATTTGTTTAAGCCTCTATAGTCTGATTTTCTGTTTCTTGCAGCCAAATGTAAGGCTGACTCATTTGGTTGGGACAGCCAACTGAGTCAGCAAACACAGCCTTTCCTGTGTTGGAGCATAAGCTTCTGTCACACGTAGTTTTCTGAGTATGTTTGGTGTAAAGCAAATGAGTAAGTTGAGACCATACATAAAAGCCACGTATGGAATGTACTGTAAACAGGATGACAAACCAGTAAGAGAAGGAATTCAGATGGATCTGAGAAAATTAACCTCTTCACGGTGACATATGGGACGATCTAAAGGAGACTTCTTGAAAGTAGGCCTTGAGATAAGTGCTAAAAGGTAGGGACGAGTTTGCTCCACTTTGAAGGTCTGCAAGTTGAAAGGAGGCAAAGCTGGACAAACTGGGAAGACATCCTGGCATGTACCAGCTGGAGGGACTAAGAAAGAGCAGTGAAACAGAAGACACATCCTTTCCCTCGAGGAGTTGACTGTAGAGTTATAAGGGCAGAATAAACTCACAAAAAGAAAACATCAAAGCAGATTTTGTTAAGGTACCATTTTTTTATTACAGTGGGTTGAATGGAACCCCCTACTTAAAAAAAAAAAAAAGCCATGTTCACGTAGAACCTGTGAATATGACTACCTGGAAAAAAATGAAATCTTTGCAGATGTAACTAAGTTTAGGATCAGAGATAAGTTCATCCTGCATTCGACTGAGCTGTAAATCCATTGACATGTATCCTACAAGAACAGAAGAAACAGGGAAGATGAGGGAAGATGGCCATGTGAAGACAGGAGTAGAGACTGGAGGGATGCAGCCATGGTCAAGGAACACATGGACCACCAGAAGCTGAAGGAGGAAAGGAAGGATCCCCTCCAGAGCTTCTGGAGGGAGTGTGGCTCTTCTGACACCTTGAGTTTGGACTTCTGTTCTCCCAGACTTTGAGAGAATAAATCGTATTTGTTTTAAGTCACTGAGTTTGTAGTGATTTGTTACAGCAGCCCTAGGAAACTCATACTCTGAAGCACACTATATACTTTACTGTCGAGAAAATATGAGGGAAGTGCACTTAAGGCAAAAAGAACCTAAAGAAGGAAGAGAAAGAGAGAGCAGGATTCTTGGAACAGGGTAAGGGAGGAATGAGGAGAACTGAGGTTTCTCTTTGGGTCCTGGCGCAGATTGTCCACTTGTGAGATGAATCCTTCTCCCTCAGCAGAAAGCTGTGTTATTTTTATTCTCAAACCCAAAGCTGAGCCTATCTTATGGGACTTTGTTTTGAACATTATGGGACAGAAGGTAAGGGTTCGGGACAGGTGAGCCTTCAGAGTCTGTGCTCATGTCACCTTCCTACATAAAGCTGAGAGCCCAGACGTTATGACTGTCCCTCTAATGGAGTTTTGCTCAGTACAGAGGCCTAAGATATAGGTAAGGGTGATGGATTTGGCCTTTGTGAATTTCCTCCACAATTCTTTTTCCATTTCTTAATTCACCATGGTAATAGTTTAAAATTAAACTATTAATAACTTACTATTATACTGGTCTTAAAAAACACTGTCTAAAGAAAAATAGGCAGGAAGGGCTCTCCAGGACCAGAGGAGTAGGAGAGGAGCAGAGGGCGTCTGCCCACCCACTGGAGCCTGGGAAGCCTGCTGAGCTCCAAGGCCGGGTCCCCCGCCCTCTGAGAGCAGAGGCACGTCTAGGCCCCTTCTATTCCGTGGAGCCTAAGTCCCACCCCACACCACTCCCACAGGGCTTTCTCCAGCCCTGTGAGGCCTAAGCATAGGCCTCACTCACTGCCTAAGCCCCACCCCTGCCTAAGCCCCACACTCCAGAGCCAAGGCCTTTTCCGCCTTTTCTTTCTTTCTTCTCCTCTTTTTTAATATCGTGGTACTGTTTTACTTTCCAGTTGTTGTTTCATCTATAGTTTTATTTTTATATTCTTTCTAACATGTCTGTTAGTTTCCTAGTCTAATTTTATTTTTTACTCTTTGTTATTGCTCTCCTTTTTTCTTTTTTTTTTTCTTTTTGCCACCCCACGCTGCTTGCGGGATCTTGGTTCACGAGCCGGGGGTCGGGCTGAAGCTCCTGCAGTGGGAGCTCCAGGTCCGAACCACTGGACTCACAGAGAACCTCAGACCCCAGGGAATATTCATCAGAGTGAGGTCTCCCAGAGGTCCTCATCTTGGCACTAAGACCCAGCTCTATCCAACAGCCTAGAAACTCCAGTGTTGGAAGCCTCAGGCGAAACAACCAGTAAGACAGGAACACAATCCCACCCATCAAAAAATTTAAGAAATGAGACAGCAAAAACATGTCACAGTTGAAGAAGCAAGGTAAAAACCTACAAGATGAAATAAATGAAGAGGAAATAGGCAACCACCTGAAAAAGAATTCAGAGTAATGATAGTAAAGATGATCCAGAATCTTGGAAATAGAATGGAGGCATGGATTGAGAAAATACAAGAAATGTTTAACAAAGATCTAGAAGAACTAAAGAACAAACAAACAGAGGTGAACAACACAAGAACTGAAGTAAAAAATACACTAGAAGGAATCAATAACAGAATAACTGAGGCAGAAGAACGAATAAGTGAGCTGGAAGCCAAAATAGTGGAAATAACTGCCAAGGAGCAGAATAAAGAAAAAAGAATGAAAAAAATTGAAGACAATCTCAGAGACCTCTGGGACAACACCAAGTGCAGCACCATTTGAATTATAGGGGTCCCAGAAGAAGAAGAGAAAAAGAAAGGGTCTGAGAAAAATCTTTGAAGAGATTATAGTAGAAGACTTCCCTAACATGGGAAAGGAAATAGTCACTCAAGTCCAGGAAGCATAGAGAGTCCCATACAGGATAAACCCTAGGAGAAACACAGCAAGACACATATTAATCAAACTAACAAAAATTAAATTCAAATAAAAAAAATATTAAAAGCAGCAAGAGAAAAGCAAAAAATAACATACAAAGGAATCCCCATAGGTTATCAGCTGATTTTGCAGCAGAAACTCTGCAGGCCAGAAGGGATTGTCAGGATATACGTAGTGATGAAAGAGAAAAACCTACAACCATGATTACTCTACCCAGCAAGGATCTCATTCAGATTCGATGGAGTAATCAAAAGCTTTTCAGACAAGCAAAAGCTAAGAGAATTCAGCACCACCAAACCAGCTTTACAATAAATGCTAAAGAAACTTCTCTAGGTGGGAAATGCAAGAGAAGATAAAGACCCACAAAAGCAAGCCCAAAACAATTAAGAAAATGGTAATGCGAACATACATATTGATAATAACCTCGAATGTAAATGGATTAAATGCCCCAACCAAAAAATACAGACTGGCTGAATGGATAAAATAACAAGACCCATATATATGCTGTCGACAAGAGACCCACTTCAGACCTAGGGACACATACAGACTGAAAGTGAGGGGATGGAAAAAGATATTCCATGCAAATGGAAATCAAAAGAAAGCTGGAGTAGCAATACGCGTATCAGATAAAATAGACTTTAAAATAAAGACTGTTATGAGATATAAGGAAGGACACTATACAATGATCAAGGGATCAATCCAAGAAGAAGATATAACAATTATAAATATTTATGCACCCGACATAGGAGCACCTCAATACATAAGGCAAATGCTAACAACCATGAAAGGGGAAATAGACAGTAACACAATAACAGGAGGGGACTTTAACACCCCACTTACACCAATGGACAGATCATCCAAACAGAAAATAAATAAGGAAACAGAAGCTTTAAATGACACAATAGACCAGATAGATTTAATTGATATTTGTAGAAGATTCCACCCAAAAGTGGGAGAATACACTTTCTTCTCAAGTGCACACAGAACATTCTCCAGGATAGATCACATCTTGGGTCACAAATCAAGCCTTGAAAAATTAAGAAAACTGAAATCATATCAAGCATCTTTTTTGACCACAATGCTAGGAGACTGGAAATCAATTACAGGAAAAAAAGTGTAAAAAACACAAATCCATGGAGGCTAAACAGTGTGCTACTAAATGACCAAGAGATCACTGAAGAAATCAAAGAAGAAATTTTAAAAATACATAGAAACAAATGACAATGAAAACACAATGACTCAAAACCTATGGGATGCAGCAAAAGCAGCTCTAAGAACGAAGCTCATAGCAATTATAGCAATTATAGCAATCTCACCTCAAGATACAAGAAAAATCTCAAATAAACAATGTAACCCTACACCTAAAGCAATTAGAGAAAGAAGAACAAAGAAAACCCAAAGTCAGTAGAAGGAAAGAAATCATAAAGCTCAGAGCAGAAATACATGAAATAGAAATGAAGAAAACAATAGCAAAGATCAATAAAACTAAAAGTCGGTTCTTTGAGAAGATAAACAAAATTGATAAACGCTTAGCCAGACTCATCAAGAAAAAAAGGGAGAGGATGCAAATCAATAAAATTAGAAATGAAACAGAAGAAATCACAACTGACACTGCAGAAATAAAAAGGATTATAAGAGACTACTAAAAACAAGTATATGCCAATAAAATGGACAACCACAAAGAAAGGGACAAATTCTTAGAAAGGTACAATTTTCCAAGACTGAACCTGGAAGAATTAGAAAATATAAACAGACCTAGCAGAAGCAGTGAAATTGAAACTGTAATTAAAAATTTTGCAACAAAGTCCAGGACCAGATGACTTCACAGGCGAATTCTATCAAACATTTAGAGAACAGCTAACACCTATCCTTCTCAAACTCTTCCAAAAAATTGCAGAGGGAGGAACACTCCTAAATTCATTCTATGAAGCCACCACCACCATGATACCAAAACAGAAAAATATATGACAAAAAAAGAAAATTATATACCAACATCACTGATGCACATAGATGCAAAAATCCTGAACAAAATACTAGCAAACAGAATCCAAGAACATATTAAAAGGATCATACACCATGATCAAGTGGGATTTATCCCAGGAATGCAGGGATTTTTCAATATACACAAATCAATCAATGTGATACACAATATTAACAAATTAAGGAATAAAAACTATATGATCATCTCAATAGATGCAGAAAAGCTTTTGACAACACTCAATTCATCCCATTTATGATAAAAAGTCTCCAGAAAGTGGGTATAGAGGGAAACTACCTAAACATAATAAAGGCCACATATGACAAACCCACAGCAAACATCATACTCAATGGTGAAACACTGAAAGCATTTCCTCTAAGATCAGGAACAAGATAAGGATGTCCACTCTTGCCATTCTTATTCAACATAGTTTTGGAAGTTCTAGCCATAGCAATCAGAGAAGAAAAAGAAATAAAAGGAATCCAAATTGGAAAAGGAGTAAAACTGTCACTGTTTGCTGATGACATGATACTACACATAGAAAATCCTAAAGATGTCCCCAGAAAACTACTAGAACTAATCAATGAATTTGGTAAGGTTGCAGGATACAAAATTAATGCACAGAAATCTCTTGCATTCCTACACACTAATGATGGAAAATCTGAAAGAGAAATTAAGGAAACAATCCCATTTACCATCCCAACAAAAATAATAAAATACTTAGGAATAAACCTACCTAAGGAGGTGAAAGACTTGTACTCAGAAAACTATAAAACACTGATGAAAGAAATCAAAGATAACATAAACACATGGAGAAATATACCATGTTCTTGGATTGGAAGAATCAATATTGTGAAAATGACTCTACTACCCAAAGCAATCTACAGATTCAATGCAACCCCTATCAAACTACGAACGGCATTCTTCATAGAATTAGAATAAAAAAATTTACAATTCGTATGGAAACACAAAAGACCCTGAATAGTCAAAGCAATCGAGAAAGAAAAATGGAGCTGGAGGAGTCAGGTTCCCTGACTTCAAAATATACTACAAAGCTACAGTAATCAAGACAGTATGGTAATGGCACAAAAACAGAAATATAGATCATTGGTACAGGATAGAAAGTCCAGAGATAAACCCACACACATATGGTCAACTAATTTATGACAAAGGAGGCAAGAACATACAATGGAGAAGACAGCCTCTTCAATAAGTGTTGCTGGAAAAACTGGACAGCTGCATGTAAAAGAATGAAATCAGAACACTCCCTAACACCATACATAAAAATAAACTCCAAATGGATTAAAGACATAAATGTAAGACTGAACACTATAAAACTTTCAGAGGAAAATAGGAAAAACATTCTTTGACATAAACCACAGAAAGACCTTTTTTGACCCACCTCCTAGAGTAATGAAAATAAAAACAAACAAATGGGACCTAATGACACTTAAAAAGTTTTTGCACAGCAAAGGAAACATAAACAAGATGAAAAGGCAACACTCAGAAAGGGAGAAAATATTTGCAAATGAAACAATAGACAAAGGATTAATCTTCAAAATATACAAACAGCTCATGGAGCTCAAGATCAAAAAAACAAACAATCCAATTAAAAAATGGGTGGAAGATGTAAATAGACATTTCACCAAAGAAGACATACAGATGGCCAAGAGGCACATGAAAAGGTGCTCAACATCACTAGTTATTAGAGAAATGCAAATCAAAACTACAATGAGGTATCACCTCACACCAGTCAGAATGGCCATTGTCAAAAAATCTAGAAACAATAAATGCTGGAGAGGGTGTGGTGAAAAGGGAACCCTCCTGCACAATTGGTGGGAATGTAAATTGATACAACCACTATAGAAAACAGTATGGAGGTTCCTTAAAAAACTAAAAATAGAACTACCATATGACCCAGGAATCCCACTACTGGGCATATACCCAGAGAAAACCATAATTCAAAAAGAGACATGTACCACAATGTTCATTGCAGCACTATTTACAATAGCTAGGACATGGAAGCAACCTAAGTGTCCATTAACAGATGAATGGATAAAGAAGATGTGGCACATATATACAATGGAATATTACTCAGATATAAAAAGAAATAAAATTGAGTTATTTGTAGTGACGTGTTTGGACCTAGAGTCTGTCATACAGAGTGAAGTAAGTCAGAAAGAGAAGAACAAATACCATATGCTAATGCATATATATGGAATTAAAAAAAAAAAACAGTACTGATGAACCTAGTGGCAGGGCAGGAATAAAGACGCAGATATAGAGAATGGACTTGACAACATGGGGAGGGGAGGGGGAAGCTGGGATGAAGTAAGAGAGTAGCATGGACATATATACACTACCAAATGTAAAATAGATAGTTAGTGGGAAGCAGCTGCATAGCACAGGGAGACCAGCTTGGCGCTTTGCGACAATCTAGAGGGGTGTGACTGGACGGTGGGAGGGAGGCTCAAGAGGAAGGGAATATGGGGATATATGTATACGTATAGGTGATTCAATTTGTTGTACAACAGAAACTAACAGCATTGTGAAGCAATTATACTCCAATAAAGATGTATATATATAAAAAGACACTATAGCAGAATTAAAAGAAAAAAACAAAAAGAAAAATAAACTGGATCAGGAGCAGAGAGGACAGTGAAGGGGCTTCTGATCTTAGGTTCTGAGCAAAGGCTTTGACCACGTGGCTCTGTGCTTCACCTTGGGAAAGGTGGGGTCATGCCGGCTGTCCTGGATCTCAGTTCCCTCATTACTCACTAAAGCGTTTGGAACCTGGCCTAGAGGCTTCCATGCTACCAACTTGATTTGTGACTCTGATATTTCAATACTCATGGACAGAACCTATCCGACAATACTTAGACATTTGACGTTAGGCCAGTGGCCTTCACTCCAATCACCGTGCCCATAACCTTGAACTTTCTGATCACATGAACCATTCCATCCCAGAAATATCAAACTCACTGCCCATCCCTTCTTCCCTGCCAGCTTCCTACAGCCTCACCTTGACCATCACTTGGCCCTCACTCCTGGCCCTGCTTTTTCTGCTCACCCATTGGTTTACTTGCTGGCATTGCTTCCTTCTCTGGAGAGCTGGGAATTTACCACAGATGATCTGAGCTTTCCCCTTGCTGGCCTCCTTGTAACCATATCTGCTGTGCCTATCCAGTCATGAAGCATGGATTGACACCCTCTGTCTTTCCCACCCTGATGCCAAAGCACACAAATCCAGAGAATTCTCCATGGATGTAAGATTGAGACAGCTACACAGTTGTGGTCTCCAATTTTGGGGCACTACCAAAAGGTCACCTCAATACCACTTAGCTATCACTTCCATCTTTCTCCAGGACTATTTCCAAACTTTGACACTCTGTCTCCTTCCCACTGAACCCTTGCCTTCATGCTCCAAAAGCCAGTCTGCTCTCTATTTCAAAAGAAAACAGAGGTCCTCCTTCACTCCCCTGTCGCATGACCCCAGTTTACACCCACGCCCATGTTTACATGGGTTTCTCCAGTAAGAGATATCCCTTCAGTTCAAGGACAACCTCTCCATCTTGACTCCAAACTCTCCTCTGGGGCCTCACTGCAGCTACCAGACCTTCCATCTCCTCCCACTGACTGTCACTAAAGGGAACGCTTGTATTTCTCTAGGTCCTGACCATCCTTTCTCTTTTTAGCTCTACCAAGCTTCTTGGAAGATAATAGAGTCCCAAACTTGGGTGGGCATCGAAGATTCCTTGAGAAGCTTTTATGGATCCCTTGGGTCCATCCCACACAGACCAGCGAATCAGCATCTTCAGGAGCATGCCTCAAGAACCTTTTTGCAAATATCTTTCTATTCTGTCCTTTTTTGATGATCCTCTCTGGCCCTGACCATTCCGCAAGACTCCTCTGCCCCCCAAATTCTGTACACCTTGGTGCTCTCCACGGTCTCAGTTCACTCTCACAAGATTCAAACTAAGTGAACACGTCGGCTCCCAGGGTTGACACAATCCCCTGCAGTGCGGCATCTCCCTGATGGACCTGGGTCTGTAGCCCGACTCCCCTTGCAGGATTTAGCCCGTCACAGCCAGCTGCCTGGCACACGCCTCCTCCTGATGGACCCTCAAGCACATTCCAAGATCTGGCCAAAAGGAATTCCCCATCTTCCATCCCTAAAGTCATCTACCCTCCACCTTCTCTATCCATTTGGTGTCACTGCCCACAACCCGATCACCCAGACTAGCAACAGGACACCATTCCTTGATATGTACTTTCCCCATACATCTGACATTCATGAATCTCTGACAATATTATGTGTTAAATATCTCTTGAATCTGTGTCCTCCCCATTTCCATTCTCCCTTCTGTTCTGTTCCTCTATCAAGTCTGGACTCTTGCCACAAACTTCAGTTGGCCTCTCTGACGTTGGGCTGTCCCTATTCAAATGTAGCTGGCAGAAGCTATTCAAAAGTGATACAGATGAATTCTAGTTGCCTGCTCTAGCCAGCACAGGTGGGTGATGCTGGGGCTATGGGCACCTCCCAGGTCTCAGCAGCTCACACCCTAAATGTCCATTTCTGCCTCAAGCTTGAAGGCCACCAGGGGTCAGCAGACGGGTGAGGACCCAGGCTAATATGGGCTTCACCTCACCATGGGCGTCCACAATTACCACGGCAGAGAGAAGACAGTGGCACAGAGGCTCCTTTGGGAGATGCCACAAATCTCTGCTACGCACTTCAGCAAGTCACCTGAGCTCAAGAAGAAGGAAAGTGCAAGCTTATCATGTGCCTCTGGGGGTGCACAACTCAAATCCCCACCACCAGCACTGGGCAGGCCTCTGCCCAAACCTCTCCATGACCTAGAGCTTTGTCTGCAAACTTCACTATGCATAAAGAAGATCAATTATGCACATTTAAGATACGAAATTCCAGGACCCACCTCCAGAAAATTCTGATCAGTTTGGAATGTGGCCCAGGAATCTACATTTTAACAGACTTCCAAGGTGATTATTTTGCTGTGGTCCATGTGCAATACTTTAAACACTGGCTTACAAGATCAAGTGTAAGCTTCTTAAAATAGCATAGGATGTCCTTGATGCTGGGACTCAGGCTGTCTCTGGAAGCCCACTGACACTCCTGCCCCACCTTGGAGCCACCTTGCTTTTCGAGGTGAGACCACCCCACCCCAAGATTCTGGCCATTAGCCTTTGCTCACTGTCTCTGCTCCATGCTCACCTTCTCCTTCCTAGTGTTTGGCCTGGTCAACTCCTCAGCGACCCCAGGACCCAGCCCTGCTGGCACTGGAAGAGGAAGGCTTTTCAGCTCCCGTTCCAGCCCTAGCAGGGTCAGGCGGCCTCTCCTGTACTTGACCACCCCGTCTGTGGTGCTTATCTTGTGCTGAACCAACTTGGGCAGGATTACCTACTTCTGAGGATATTCTTTCATTAGACTTTGCAACTAAGAGCAATGACTATTCCACCACCCAGTATAATGCAAGGCAGACAGGGTGTTCCACACATGATGGTTGAATGTGTCAATGAGAATAAAGAACAAATAGATGGATGGACGGATGGTCTATTCCAGCGCCATGTTTCTATTGCACATTTCATTCCTGTTCCATTGCTCCCAAGGGAAAACAAGTTTTGACTTGGGAAGGTTGAGGGCAGGAGGCAGAAAGGCCAGGACTGGGACCCCTGGTGGTTCGTGCACTGCTCACCATGGCTTTGAAACCTCTGGATTGCTAAGGGGCCTCCAGTGTGCAGCCCGAGGCCATGGGCTTCTCAAAGGGGGCTCTGTGCAGGAGCCGAATGTTTGCTTTGAATCTGGCCCAAGCCACAGCCCTAGCCTCCCCCCAGCCCCTGCCTCCTTCTCCTTGCCTTCAGGCAGACACCAGAAATAGCAATTGACGGAGGGAGGGAGGAACCAGAGAAAGCCTAACATTGTTTCCTTGCCCTTCAGACAGTTAAATAAAAGATCAAGATAAATAGAGATTCTGGATTTCGCTCTCAGTACAGCTCTGACCTGAGACATGTCTTCTGGGCTTGGCTCTTAGAGGAGCTCAAAAACTAGCTCACAGAGCTGCTTTCTCCATTCACTTGTTTTTCCTTGACTTCACTTTCCTTGCTTATGTGAAATTTGTGCAACTTGGTGTATTATTTCTATGTAGCCCATCTTAATGCGTCTTTGAAACACAATGAGGAGTTTTTTTTTTTTAAAAAAAAGCATGACTCCAATTCACTGACTTGGTAGAGGCCATAACATCAGGGATACATTGTCTCTGACACTGAATTCTGTGAGTACTAATTAATGATAATAATAATAATAACAACAACAACTGTGGCTGCAACATGAGCTGAGGTATACCCAGCACCTACTGTGGGCTGGGCACTGTTTCAAGCAGAACCTAGTTATGAATTCATTTAATGGCTTTAACTCCCCATTTAATAGATGGAGATGCAGGGATAAGAGAGGGGAGGTGACCTACCCCTGATCCCCTGAAAACCCAGTGGCCTGAGCACAGAGCCTGCCAGCCCAGCCAGTGCACTCTTTTGCCTCAGATGCACAAGTCACAGAATTTATTTATTTTTATTTATTTATATTTTTAGTTGAAGTATAGTTGATTTGCAATCAAATATACTTGTGTCCGTTTCTGGTGTACAGCAAAGTGACTCAGTTTTTTATATATATATACACATACACACAGTTTTTTATACACACACACACACACACACACATATATATACATATATATTCTTTTTCATATTCTTTTCCATTATGGTTTATTACAGGATAATGAATGTAGTTCCCTCTGCTATCCAGTAGGACCTTGTTGTTTATCCATTCTATATATAATAGTTTACATCTGCTAATCCCAAACTCCCAATCCATCCCTCCCACAACCCTCCCCCTTGGCAACGACAAGTCTGTTCTCTATTTCTGTGAGTATGTTTCTGTTTCATACATAAATTCATGTGTGTCATATTTTAGATTTCACATTTAAGTGATATCATATGGTATTTGTTTTTCTCTTTCCGACTTACTTTGCTTAGTATAAGCATCTCTAGGTGCATCCATGTTGCTACAAACGGCATTATTTCATTCTTTCTGACGGCTGAGCAATATTCCATTGTGTATATGTACCACGTCTCCTTTACCCATTCATCTGTCGATGGACATTTAGGTTGTTTCCATGTCTTGGCTCTTGTGAATAGTGCTGCTACAACACTGGGGTGCATGTATCTTTTTGAATTAGAGTTTTGTCCAGATATATGCCCAGGAGTGGGGCTGCTGGATCATATGGCAACTCTGTTTTTAGTTTTTTGAGGAACTTCCATATTGTTCTCCATAGCGGCTGCACCAACTTAACAGAATTCATTTTTTTGATAACATTTTAGATTTGTTGTTGTTGCTCACATGCTCTCAAGTAGCCAGAAGACAGTTCCTTTGGTCAGTTTCAGTCAACGAATCATCAGGTAAGTGGATCACTGTCATAAATACCAATCATGCTGTTAGTGAGGGAACGAGGGGCTATTTATTAGCATGAACTTGGAGCTCCGTGTTGACTTGGGTTCCTATGCCCCACACGTGGGCTAAATCAAATGGTAGGGCATTTGATTATCATGGAAATGTATCCACTGGCAAGGCTGCTGTTGTGTGCCTCAGGTTATCGGAGAAATAGACATTTAAAAAATTACAGTCCACTTCCTGCTAAAGGAACTATGAGATACAGGTTACCAAACATGAAAGCACAGGAGTGATGTAAACTATATAAACATATGTAATATAAATATATTTTACATATAAATATATTGAGAAGTAAGTAAAGGAATATATGGCTGAAGAATAACACCTACTGAGAAGTTTCTGGATACATACATATCTCCAGATATATATCATATATATAATTTTTTTCACCATGTGGAGAAAGCAAAGGGGGTGTACCAAGTCTGGTGGACATAGGGGTCACCCTTTCACTCCCCCACTCCCTGAGCCTGAGAAGGAGGGGACACCCCAAGCAGGGCTGGGACACTCGCAGGGGCATCCTCCTGGGAAGGCCTCTGGAGAGAGTGTGGTCCCCAGACTCTGAGAACACTAAGAAAGGACTATTTCTAAAACATCACCATATAAAATTTCTGGTATGTCTACATAATTTGCTAGTATTTAAAAATTAAGTCATTCGCCAGACTCTCAGACATAGAAAATAAACTTGTGGTTGCCAAAGACAAGAGAGAAGGGGTAAGGGGCAAATTAGGGGTATAGGATTAACAGATATAAACTATTATATATAAAATAGATAAACAACCAGGATTGACTGTATAGCACAGGGAATTATGCCCACTATCTTTTCATAGCCTATAACGAATATAATCTGCAAAAATACTCAATCATGATTCTGGACACCTGAAACTAACACAATACTGTAAATCAACTATACTTCAATTAAAACAAATTTTTAAATAAAAAGCAAAACAAAACCCACCTAACTGTTTGGATATGCATAGTCTTCACAGATACTGCTCATGGCAAGTGTCCTTCATTAACAATTTAAAAGAAAGAATATTTCTGAAACAAAAATGAAGTCATCTGTAACTTAGAGACACCCAGACCTCGGGAGATGCCAAACACTTACACTTTTGTTTGTGAACATTAGACAGGTACCTTCGCCTCCAACAAGAGGATATGTGGGAGGACAGAGTAACAGACTGCTCTTTCCTTGGGGTTCACACTGTTATTTACAAAGCCAGGAACTGAAAACATTTCATGCATGTTTGGAAAAAGCCAATTTAAATGCTCCTAAATATTTCTGAGGTTTAGGAGATTGACATAAAGAACTTAAACAAAGAGTTATGGGAAATGGTTCTCTAAAATAATAAAATAGAATTATTAAAACAATAAATGCTTGAAAATTAGCAATGACAATGGTCAATAAGGAATGTGCTGCTCACTAAAAAAGTCAAGGTAATATTCTCCACTCTTTAATAACAGCACTGTGGTTTTTTAATTGACTCCTACTTTCTTTTTGAGAGTTTGCACTGGGGTATGAGAGGGGTTCGGGTGCTTGCTGCAATGTGCTCATTATAAGGAGACGATTGTAATTAGATAGTGAACAAAACCACTAACCCTTGTAAACCACTTTGCCTTGAAGGACAAAGAAAATAGATTAAAAGGGAGGGGAAAAAAGGCAAACCAATTTAGAATGATATACCAATGTCTCCGATAATTGGTTAAGAGAAGCAGTCAGGGCACCAACAGATAGCGTTTAGCAGGCTCTGGGTTCTGTCCATAGAAAGTGGCCTTGAGGCGCCCTCTTCCTTAGACAGTCTTCCTTCCTGCTGTGAAATCAGGCTCGTGATGTTGACCACAGAGGGTCAAGGGGCTTCTCTTCTTATAAGAGTTTTGGATTGTTTTCTTTAATAACTTTAAGTAGTTTCTTTGAAGTGAAGGTTTCACAAATATAGAAAATCCATCCTCTTGGTGCAGTTTTGTTCACCGGGTCATTTATTCATCAAACATTTTACTGAAAACAAGACAGACAAATGCCCTCCTGTACACTTACATTCTGCCTGTGGTTAATGCTGCCATTAATTGTCAATAGTTAATTACAAGCTGCAGAGTGCAAAGAAGGGAAGTGCTGTGACAGGACCACACAAGAGCTCCTGGCTGCTTACAGAGAAAGGCAAGAGACATTGGAGGAAAATAATAATTATCATTCTAAAAACTAGAAAGGGTCTGGGGCTCCTCCCCCATGAGGTTCCTCCCTCAAGAAGCTCCACCCAAGACTCCTCCCCCAGGAGGCTCCACCCTCATGAGGCTCCTCCCCAGGAGGCTCTTCCCCAGGAGGCTCTGCCCTCATGAGGCTCCTCCCCATGAGGCTCCTCCCTCACCATGCTCCTCCCCCCACAAGGCTCACTCTCATGTTATTTGAGTTTTTGCCTTTGCTTTATTTCCAAAGGTTGACCAGGCATTCCTCTGGCCCAACATTCTCCAGTCCTTGGAGTCCAACATGCTGCCGCAGATCGTCTCATTCTCCACATCTGATTGATGGGTTATCTGGACTGGTCAACCACTGGCAAGTATCCCACACTGGCCACCTCATACCACTTCCATGGCTAGTGCCCAGGTCCCCACGCCTCCACCCCTCTCACCTCTGCACAGGCCTCTAAACCAATCTCATGACTCTGCCCTCCTCTCCACCCGTTGCCTCTCAGCACAGCAGCCATTAACTCTGAATGAAAGATCAGTCATTCATTTACTCATGTTGCTATTGTGTCTTCTCAAATCACCTGAGAACAAAGTCAGTGCCCTTGACATTGTCTCCTGAGCCTATGTGGTCCACCCATACTGCCTGTCCAATCCCACTGCTTTTGTGCTTTGCTCCACATGCTGGCTTCCCTGAATCTAGAACTCTTTTAACCCACACGTCCACATCCTTTGATCTCACTCAAATGGCATTTCATCAGTGAAGCTTTCTCTCACCAGCTTATTCCAAGTAACAATACCTCCCTCCCCCAGCACTGGAAAGCCTTTTTCTGCTTTATTTTTATCCATTCAATTATCACACTCTGCCGTATCATATGTATATATTTTTACAGGTTTGCTTATTGTCTCACCTTCCCCTAACTAGAATGCAAATTTCACGTAGTAAGGGTTTTTATTATTTGTGTTCACTGCTTTCCCCAGCTTCTAGGAAAGGTGCCTGTGACTAATTAATCCATGTTGAATGGATGTCTTGAATAGACGTGCATCTGTTCCGGTCGGTTTCCCAAAAGTAGAACAATTCCACTCTCCTCTTTTGAAGTGAGTTTTAACAGCTTTTTTTTTTTTTTCACTTTACTCATCCCATCTCTTCTTTCTTTCTCCTCCACTCCTTCCTCCTTGGCAACACAGAGTCCTGGGGAGGAAGAGAGGAGTGACTATACTCATCAGGGTTAGCAGAGAAAGACACAACGCCACACTCTGCTAACGCATGCCTTCTCCGTGTGCAGGTGACCCTGGCCAAGGTCAACCCAACACCTTATTTTATTAAACCCCCTGCAAGACAAGTTCACTTTCTTGAGAAGCAGCCCCAATTCATTGGATAGTTTCACATGTTATGATAAAATAATTTTCATTGAGCTCATGAGACAAGGAACTTCTTTGGGTTGAATACTTAAATGTTCAATATTGGAAAATTTTACACATGAAAAGTAACTTTTGGTAAGATTCCAAAAGTGCCTGGAAAAGACTGTTGATGGGAAAGCATTATCTGTGGAATATGTGTCACAGTATATCACTGGAGAAAATAACTCTTACACTGGAATTTTTAAATCCAAAACATCAACTTATGGATGGACCTAATACCTCTCAATGAGTGCTTTTGGACATTCAAGCACGTATTTCACAGATGTACCTCGTGGGTTTTAATGCAAATTTTGCATCTTCTTCAGAGCAATAAAAATCAGGAAGTCCTCCTCTGATAGCAGGCAGGTTTCTGGACATCAGGAAGCTTTTAACCGTTCTGTCCCAGAGCATCTCTCTGCCTTGAGGCTCCCAGTACCACCTCTTGGTCTTGGTGCTCCTTCTGGATTTATTAGGTTCATGGTCCAGGCAATTCAATCCCAGCCCTACAACCCTCAGCAAGTGGTCAGATGATTCCCACACTTTATGGAAAGAAAGGCTTTACTTTAACAGTAGGTAGACATTGCTGATAAGACCGACTCTCTTTTGTGTATGAATAACAAGTCTTTGATTTTATGAGTAACAGTCAGGGTCAAGACGAATGCTGCCCTCAAATGTAATAAATGAACAAGAATGCTTATCCTCAAGTGGAGCTGCTGCGGGTCCCCAAACCTACCCCAAACGAATCTTAATCAGCCTGCACTTCATCTTACAGATAGAAAAAAGGCTTAGTGCTAGTAATATCTAACTATGAAACATAAGTAAGATAAAACCTCAAGCTATGTACTTTATCTCACATAACATGATAAATCACAGCTTACCAAGAGGAATTCTCCCTTCCATTAAGTTCAACTTTCTAAAGGAAATAAGTTATACTTTGCTACTATTTTATTGAGTGGAGGTGTGTTTAGTATTCTACATAATTACAACAAGATATTCTTGCAATTGCCTGTTCCCAGATGAAGCCCAGAATTTTTATTCAAATTTACTTCATTCCAAAACTTCCCTGGTTCAGGATGTTTATTTTTCTTAATTTATTTTTTTTACTTTTGGAACTTTTTATTTGGAAATAATTTTATTACAGAAAAGCTCCATGAACAGTACAAGGAACACAAACATACTCTTTACCCAGATTCTCTCTCTTTCCCTCTCTCTCTCTTTTCATATATGTATACATATATGTATATAAGGAGATACATATATATGCATATACGTATTTTTCCGAATTTTTAAGAATAAGTTGTCTATGCGTAAAGATAAGAATATTCTCTTACATAGCCACATACAGACTACAGTTTTTAACATTGACTTTCTCCTTACTTAAGTTAAAAATGAATACATTAAATCTATATTTCTAGGTCTCACTTTTCTTTTTTTTTAAGATCTTTATTAGAGTATAATTGCTTTACAATGGTGTGTTAGTTTCTGCTTTATAACAAAGTGAATCAGTTATACATATACATATGTCCCCATACCTCTCGCCTCTTTCATCTCCCTCCCTCCCACGTTCCCTATCCCACCCCTCTAAGTGGTCACAAAGCACCGAGCTGATCTCCCTGTGCTATGCAGCTGCTTCCCTCTCTCACTTTGTCCCAGCTTACCCTTCCCCCTCACCGTATCCTCAAGCCCATTCTCTAATAGGTCTGCATCTTTATTCCTGTTTTGCCCCTACGTTCTTCTGACCACTTTTTTTTCTTTTGTTTAGATTCCATATATATGTGTTAGAGAACGATATTTGTTTTTCTCTTTCTAACTTACTTCACTCTGTATGACAGTCTCTAGGTCCATCCACCTCACTACAAATAACTCAGTTTCATTCCTTTTTACAGCTGAGTAATACTCCATTGTACATATGTGCCACACCTTCTTTATCCATTCATCTGTTGATGGACACATAGGTTGCTTCCATGTCCTGGCTATTGTAAATAGAGCTGCAATGAACATTTTGGTACATGACTCTTTCTGAATTATGGTTTTCTCAGGGTATATGCCCAGTAGTGGGATTGCTGGGTCATATGGTAATTCTATTTTTAGTTTTTTAAGGAAACTCCATACTGTTTTCCATAGTGGCTGTGTCAATTTACATTCCCACCGACAGTGCAAGAGGGTTCACTTTTCTCCACACCCTCTCCAGCATTTATTCTTTGTAGATTTTTTGATGATGGCCATTCTGACCAGTGTGAGATGATATCTCATTGTAGTTTTTTTTTTTTTTTTTCTTGCAGTACGCAGGCCTCTCATGGTTTTGGCCTCTCCCATTGCGGAGCACAGGCTCCGGATGCACAGGCTCAGCGGCCATGGCTCACGGGCCTAGCCACTCTGTGGCATGTGGGATCTTCCCAGACCGGGACATGTACCCGCGTCCCCTGCATTGACAGGCGGACTCTCAACCACTGTGCCACTAGGGAAGCCCTCATTATAGTTTTGATTTCCATTGCTATAATGATTAATGATGTTGAGCATTCTTTCATGTGTTTGTTGGCAATCTGTATACCTTCTTTGGAGAAATGTCTATTTAGGTCCACTGCCCATTTTTGGATTGGGTTGTTTTTTTGATATTGAGCTGCATGAGTTGCTTGTATGTTTTGGAGATTACTCTTCTGACAGTTGCTTCATTTGCAAATATTTACTCCCATTCTGAGGGCTGTCTTCTCATCTCGTTTATGGTTTCCTTTGCTGTGCAAAAGCTTTTAAGTTTCATTAGGTCCTATTTGTTTATTTTTGTTTTTATTTCCATTTCTCCAGGAGGTGGGTCAAAAAGGATCTTGCTGTGATTTATGTCATAGAGTGTTCTGCCTATGTTTTCCTCTAAGAGTTTGAAGGTGTCTGGCCTTACATTTAGGCCTATAATCCATTTTGTGTTTATTTTTGTATATGGTGTTAGGGAGTGTTCTAATTTTATTCTTTTACATGTAGCTATCCAGTTTTCCCATCACCACTTATTGAAGAGGCTGTCTTTTCTCCACTGTATATTCTTGCCTCCTTTATCAAAGATAAGGTGACCATATGTGCATGGGTTTATCTCTGGGCTTTCTATCCTGTTCCATTGATCTATATTTCTGTTTTTGTTCCAGTACCATACTGTCTTGATTACTGTAGCTTTGTAGTATAGTCTGAAGTCAGGGACCCTGATTCCTCCAGCTCCGTTTTTCTTTCTCAAGATTGCTTTGGCTATTCGGGATCTTTTGTGTTTCCATACAAATTGTGAAATTTTTTGTTCTAGTTCTGTGAAAAATGCCAGTGGTAGTTTGATAGGGGTTGCATTGAATCTGTAGATTGATTTGGGTAGTATAGTCATTTTCACAATATTGATTCTTCCAGTCCAAGAACATGGTATATCTCTCCATCTATTTGTATCATCTTTAATTTCTTTCATCAGTGTCATAATTTTCTGCATACAGGTCTTTTGTCTCCTTAGATAGGTTTATTCCTAGATATTTTAGTCTTTTTGTTGCAATGGTAAATGGTAGTATTTTCTTAATTTCACTTTCAGATTTTTCATCATTAGTGTGTAGGAATGCAAGAGATTTCTGTACATTAATTTTGTATCCTGCTACTTTACCAAATTCATTGATTAGCTATAGTAGTTTTCTGGTAGCATCTTTAGGATTCTCTATGTATAGTATCATGTCATCTGCAAACAATGACAGCTTTACTTCTTCTTTTCTGATTTGGATTCCTTTTATATCTTTTTCTTCTCTGATTGCTGTGGCTAAAACTTCCAAAACTATGTGAATAATAGTGGTGAGAGTGGGCAACCTTGTCTTGTTCCTGATATTAGTGGAAATGGTTTCAGTTTTTCAGCACTGAGGACGATGCTGGCTGTGGGTTTGTCATATATGGCCTTTATTATGTTGAGGAAAGTTCCCTCTTTACCTACTTTCTGAAGAGTTTTTATCATAAATGGGTGTTGAATTTTGTCGAAAGCTTTCTCTGCATGTATTGAGATGATCATATTGTTTTTCTCCTTCAATTTGTTAATATGGTGTATCACGTTGATTGACTTGTGTATATTGAAGAATCCTTGCATTCCTGGAATAAACTCTGCTTGATCATAGTGTATGATCCTTTTAATGTGCTGTTGGATTCTGTTTGCTAGTATTTTTGTTGAGGATTTTTGCCTCTATGTTCATCAGTGATATTGGCCTGTAGTTTTCTTTCTTTGTGAAATCTTTGTCTGGTTTTGGTATCAGAGTGATGGTGTCATTGTAGAATGAGCTTGGGAGTGTTCCACCCTCTGCTATATTTTGGAAGAGTTTGAGAAGGATAGCTGTTAGATCTTCCTAAATGTCTGATAGAATTTGCCTGTGAAGCCATCTTGTCCTGGGCTTTTGTTTGTTGGAAGATTTTAAATCACAGTTTCAATTTCAGTGCTTGTGATTGGTCTATTCAAATTTTCTATTTCCTCCTGGTTCACTCTCAGAAGGTTGTGCATTTGTAAGAATTTGTCCATTTCTTCCAGGTTTTCCATTTTATTGGCATAGAGTTGCTTGTAGTAATCTCTCATGATTCTTTGCATTTCTGCAATGTCAGTTGTTACTTCTCCTTTTCCATTTCTAATTCTATTGTCTTCTTCTTTTTTTTTTGCAGTACGCAGTCCTCTCACTGTTGTGGCCTCTCTCGTTGTGAAGCACAGGCTCTGGACGCACAGGCTTAGCGGCCATGGCTCATGGGCCCAGCCGCTCCGTGGCATGTGGGATCTTCCCAGACTGGGGCACGAACCCGTGTCCCCTGCATTGGCAGGTGGACTCTCAACCACTGTACCACCAGGGAAGCCGAGTCTTCTCCCTTTTTTTCTTGAGAAGTCTGGCTAATGGTTTATCAATTTTGTTTATCTTCTCAAAGAACCAGCTTTTAGTTTTATTGATCTTTGCTATCATTTCCTTCATTTCTTTTTTATTTATTTCTGATCTGATCTTTATGATTTCTTTCTGCTAATTTTGGCGTTTTCTTGTTCTTCTTTCTCTAATTGCTTTAGGTGTAAGGTTAGGTTGTTTATTTGAGCTGTTTCTTGTTTTTTAAGGTAGGCTTGTATAGCTCTAAAATTCCCTCTTATAACTGCTTTTGCTGCATCCCATAGGTTTTGGGTCATTGTGTTTTCATTGTCATTTGTTTCTAGGTATTTTTTGATTTCCTCTTTGATTTCTTCAGTGATCTCTTGGCTATTAAGAACTGTGTTGTTTAGCCTCCCTGTGTTTGTATTTCTTACAGATTTTTTTCCTGTAATTGATATCTAGTCTCATAGTGTTGTGGTCGGAAAAGGTACTAGATATGATTTCAGTTTTCTTAAATTTACCAAGGCTTGATTTGTGACCCAAGATATGATCTATCTTGGAGAATGTTCTATGATCACTTGAGAAAAATGTGTATTGTGTTGTTTTTGGATGGAATGCCCTATAAATATCAATTAAGTCCATCTTGTTTAATGTATCATTTAAAGCTTGTGATTCCTTATTTATTTTCATTTTGGATGATCTGTCCATTGGTGAAAGTGGGGTGTTAAAGTCCCCTACTATGATTGTGTTACTGTTGATTTCCCCTTTTATGGCTGTTAGTATTTGCCTTATGTACTGAGGTACTCCTATGTTGGGTGCATAAATATTTACATATGTTATATCTTCTTCTTGGATTGATCCCTTGATCATTATGTAGTGTCCTTCTTTGTCTTTTGTAATAGTCTTTGTTTTAAAGTCTATTTTGTCTGATATGAGAATTGCTACTCCAGGTTTCTTTTGATTACCACTTGCATGGAATATCTTTTTCCATCCCCTCACTTTCAGTCTGTATGTGTCCGTAGGTCTGAAGTGGGTCTCTTGTAGACAGCATATATACGGGTCTAGTTTTTGTATCCATTCATCCAGTCTATGTCTTTTGGTGGGAGCATTTAATCCATTTACATTTAAGGTAATTATTGATATGTATGTTCCTATTACCATTTTCTCAATTGTTTTGGGTTTATTATTGTAGGTCTTTTCCTTCTCTTGTGAGTCCTGCCTAGAGAAGTTCCTTTAGCATTTGTTGTAAAGCTGGTTTGTTGGTGACGAATTCTCTTAGTTTTTGCTTGTCTGTAAAGCTTTTAATTTCTCCATCAAATCTGAATGAGATTCTTGTTGTGTAGAGTAATCTTGGTTGTAGGTTTTTCTCCTTTATCACTTTAAATATGTCCTGCCTCTCCCTTCTAGCTTGCAGAGTTCCTGCTGAAAGATCAGCTGTTAACCTTATGGGGATTCCCTTGTGTGTTATTTGGTGTTTTTTCCCTTGCTGCTTTTAATCTTTGTTCTTTGTATTTAATTTTTGATAGTTTGATTAATATGTGTCTCGGCATGTTTCTCCTTGGATTTATCCTGTATGGGACTCTCTGTGCTTCCTGGACTTGATTAATTATTTCCTTTCCCATATTAGGGAAGTTTTCAACTATAATCTCTTCAAATATTTTCTCAGTCCCTTTCTTTTTCTCTTCTTTATCTGGGACCCCTATAATTCGAATGTTGGTGCGTTTAATGTTGTCCCAGAGGTCTCTGAGACTGTCCTCAATTATTTTCATTCTTTTTGCTTTATTTGGCTCTGCAGTAGTTATTTCCACTATGCTATCTTCCAGCTCACTTATCCGTTCTTCTGCCTCAGTTATTCTGCTATTGATCCCTTCTAGAGAATTTTTAATTTCATTTATTGTGTTGTTCATCACTGTTTGTTTGCTCTTTAGTTCTTCTAGGTCCTTGTTAAATATTTCTTGCATTTTGTCCATTCTATTTCCAAGATTTTGGATCATCTTTACTATCATTATTCTGAATTCTTTTTCAGGTAGACTGCCTATTTCTTCTTCATTTGTTCGGCCTGGTGGGTTTTTGCTTTGCTTATTTATCTGCTGTGTGTTTCTCTGTCTTCTCATTTTGCTAAACTTACTGTGTTTGGGGTCTCCTTCTCACAAGCTGCAGGTTTGTAGTTCCTGTTGTTTTTGGTGTCTGTCCCCAGTGGCTAAGGTTGGTTCAGTGGGTTGTGTAGGCTTCCTGGTGGAGGGGACTAGTGCCTGTGTTCTGGTGGATGAGGCTGGATCTTGTCTTTCTGATGGGCAGATCAACGTCTGCTGGTGTGTTTTGGGGTGTCTGTGGGCTTATTATGATTTTAGGCAGCCTCTCTGCTAACGGGTGGGTTTGTGTTCCTGTCTTGCTAGTTGTTTGGCATAGGGTGTCCTGCACTGTAGCTTGCTGGTCATTGAGTGGAGCTGGGTTTTGGCATTGAGATGGAGATCTCTGGGAGATTTTCACTGTTTGATATTATGTGGAGCAGGGAGGTCTCTTGTGGACCAGTGTCCTGAACTTGGCTCTCCCACCTCAGTGGCACAGCCCTGACGCCTGGCTGGAGCACCAAGAGCCTGTCCTCCACACGGCTCTTTTGGGCAGTCTGAGGTCTTCTGCCAGCGTTCAGTAGGTGTTCTGCAGGAGTTGTTCCACATGTAGATGTATTTCTGATGTATCTGTAGTGAAGAAGGTGATCTCTGCATCTTACTCTTCCACCATCTTGAAGCTCCTCTCTGTTCCTTTATTTTGTGTTTTGTGTTTTGTGTGTGTGTGTGTGTGTGTGTGTGTATCGCTATTCAGTTTATTGATCTGTTGGTTTCTGTGCAACTCCAACTCTGAATTCACAGAAAGTTATACAAACAGGTTAGCAAATTCTCCCTTACTCTTTTACTTATTTTATAAATTTTATACAGGTTCTTAAGATTTTAAAATTTTCTTTAAATTTTATCATTATTTTTCCAGTTCCAGAACACAATGAATATGGGGCTGGAATTTCATGTTAAGTGGGGGAAGGATGGATGCAGCTGGATCTCAGAGTGTTCCCATTGGTAGCACAGGATCCTCTGCCATTTCTTCAGGTTTCGTTTTCTGTCTTGCAATAAAACTGTGCTTTATTTTCATACAGGTGCTGAAACATTCTGTTTGACCCTACTCTTCAATGGCTTTACCAATTATCAGAAACAAATAGTTTTTACTTTAGAATATTATTTTTAATTGATCCAAAGATATCAACTTCCATTTAGAAGAAAACATTTCCAGAGTCTTTTCTCATAATATTTAAAAATGATTTCCAGATGGATTATATTTGAATGAAAAAAACAAAAATATATTAATAAATATTTAGGATGCCCTAATATTGGGAATGGGGACAAACCTAGTGGCAATAAATGAAAATGGTCATGTTTGAGGATTTAACTAAAAAATTAAATTGAAGTATAGCTGATCTACAATACTATATTAGTTTAGGTGTACAAAGAACGATTCAGTAATTTTATAGATTATATCCATTTAAAGTTATAAAAGATTGGCTATATTCCCTGTGTTGTACAATATGTCCTTGTTTATTGTTTATTTTATACACAATAATAGTTTGTATCTCTTAACCCCCTGCTCCTATCTTGCCCTGTCCCCCTTCCCTCACTCTGCTGGTAACCACTAGTTTGTTCTCTGTATCTGTGAGTCTGTTTCTATTTTTTTATATTCATTTGTTTGCTTTACTTTTTAGATTCCACATATAAGTGATAATATACAGTGTTTGTCTTTCTCTGTCTTACTTATTTCACTAAGCAAAATACCTTCCAGGGAGGACCTAAAATTTTAAATTGCATAGTAAAAGCCACTATAAACAAGGCTTGGGTGGATATACTTGCAACACATATTAAAAATCAAATGGATTAATATTGCTGTTATAAATATAACTTTTACAAATTGAAAAGAAAAAAGACAACCCTGTAGACAAAAAGATTTAAAAAGCTACTTCAAAGACGAGGAAATTCAAATGGCCAGGAAGCACAGGCATCTTCAAAAGCTGAAAAGATGATCATTCCAAAGTTTATCTCCTACATTCATTTTGAAAATGGTAATGAAACTACATTAACACTGAATTCCCTTTAAAAAGGACCACAGATTCAAATGGTAACCACTTTTTTCTTCAGTTTGAATATTATTTTTGTTACCAATGGTAAAATAGGAAAAAGCTGAAATACAGTTTATAGTAATAAATAAACCTGATAAAAGTGCTGAATATATAAATACATATATTATATAATACATAAATCGTTGCTATAAATAACCAACCTTTTAAATGCCCAGAAGCAAAAGCACACTGAACTCTTTTTCATATGTGTTAAACATAACGACATTTATACTGCAGGTTTCTGTGGGCCAATTTCATCCACACCATAATGTTCATTACTTTTGGTATCATTACTGAACTATACCATGGCCCTGTCAAATGTTTTGTACAATATTTCACCTTTTCTGATGATGAAAGGCAGGCAACACTTTCTTAAACTATTAAACTACCTTCAGAGAGAAAAATCTTGCTTCCTCTCTGTGGCCCCAAATGGACAATTTATTTTTTCCCAAATGCAACCAAACACAAAAACCCCAATTTTTAAAATATGCCTTTGAATAAACAGAACATAAGGGATTCTAGAATGACTATGCAACTATTTTTAAAAATAGAGTTTTTAAAAGATAGCCAAAGTTTAAATACAATCTAATTTTGCTGCAGTATGTCTTCAGTTTACACTGTTCTCTGGTACATCTGTCAAGAACAGCTTCTGGCATTTTCTGAGTCAAGGAAATTAAATGGCGGAACTAAAAAATTTCCAGTATCAGTTAATAATCTCTACTATTCTAGCACCTTTTGCAAGTGCCCCCTATTTAGTTTTCTTCTACCTCTTTTTACATCATTACCCTTTTTTGTCCTTTGCACTTAGTTGAAGTATAATGACTGCCAAAATGACTCATTTCCTTTCATCTCATTTCCAACAGCTCTTGTCAGCTTTGATGTTGGTTTTACTAGAGTCTAAATATTCACTTGGGCATGGGATTTTACCATCCCAAGCAGCCAGGCCCATCAATGTCAGCCACAAAGTCCATGAGCCAACTGTGTCTGACACCCATACATGCAGGTAGGAGGGAAGAGTTCTATGACCAAGGGGCCATTGGAATCAGTAGTGAAAGGACCCATTTAACCTTGCTTGGCTCCCGCTTTACTTCCTCTGATGGTTTTAACATACTAGGGGGAAGAAAGGCTTCCAAGGTACTTCCTCCAGGTGCAAGGAGTAAGTGCCTGGAGCAGGTGGTGCTGCATCATATGACAATCCCCCTGGAGAAGTGAGATGGAAACCTCTCTCAGGTGCTCCAGCTTCCGGCAGACAAATGAGAAGAAACACCAAAGAAAACAGTGCAGAATTTAGGGCCCAGAGGGAGTCCCTTTTAGGCTCAGAAAGGACTCCCTCACTACAAGATTAGATATTCACTATGTTTTCCTTAATTATTTGTTTACACTATCTCTTCACTTGGACTTTATTTTGGTTGTTGCTGGATGGTAAAAGTTTGACAAGCTTTTTTCCCCTCAGTTATGTAGCCAGTTTCTCACACTATTTGCTGAATAACCTTCGTCTTTCTCACTGGGTGGTGATGCCTCCTTTATAACATGCTGTTTTCACGATACTGCCCAGTGCTCAAAGATGAGTTACAAGCAAATTACTAGACAATCACAGGGAAGCAGGCACCCCAAGCTGGGGCAGGAAGAAGGGTGAGCAGGGACTTCCTGGAGCAGGTGAGTTGAGTCCCAAGGGATGAGATGGTTAGTCATGTAAATGATGTCATATTGTGACTGAAAGCAAAGGCTCTAGGCCTTGGCAGGCAAGGGTTTGGATCCTGACTCCACCTGCCATTGATAATATAATTCCGGGTAGTTCCTTCACATCTGGGCCTCCAACTCTTCCCCTGTAAACCTGCGGATGAAGTGTTCTCTGTCTATCTCTGTTTCTATTTCTATCTAACTACATATCTATCTATCTATCTATCTATCTATCTATCTATCTATCTATCTATCATCTAATTATCTCTGTAGATAGATAGATGTAGATATGGATATGGACACAGACATAGGTAGATTCTCCATATGCATCCACATTACAAGCTCAATTCATCTTGTCTTCACTTGCTCACTGTCGTCATTTCAAGATGACTCTTCATTCTCATGTGTGGTGTGATAACAGACCACCTACTCCTATCATAGTGTCAGCAGACTTACAAGGATACCTGGCTGCAGGCCTCTCTCCAACAGTCTGTAGATTATCACAGACATGTCTTGGCAAACCAGAGACAGTCAGTTAGCTACCTGAACACGTCCCCTGGGAGGCACAACAATCAAGGTCCTGGTCAGCTGCTTATTAGATTAGCTCGACTCCTATGCTGAAATGAAGCCTGGCAGCAGACATGATGAAATTTAATTAACTGTACATTTCCTTTCTGCCACATTTGTCAGAATTCATGAGTTGACTCAGAATCACATGGTACAGACGTTTGCCTGCGTGGAGGAGACCCTGGGAAGGAAGACGGGGAGGGTGAGTAGGGATGAGTGTTACAGAAGCTGATAAAACGGGTAGGCCTGTAAACTCCTTGGAGACCTTAAACTGGTGGCTTTTTAAAAGTACATTTCCAGGTTGAATTTCCACATCAATTATTAAGTGGAATTATTTTCTCAAACTCTAAGCTGCCTCCATCCACTGGTCATGGATTAGTCCAAATTTACAATGCTGTTTTGCCACAAAAAAGAAAACAAGGTAAATAAAATCAGTGCATTATTTTCCTCCCAAATATAGTCATAATCCTATCAGAGTTGAGACAGGGAAAAAAATAAACTAAGGTGGTAGAATTTGGGGGCAAGCTCATTCTTGCCTAATACAGAATCAAGTCCAGTATTTTTCTTTGATAATGAGGTCTGCATTTCCTCACTTAGCATATAAGGCCTGGCTTTATATTTATTTCTCTGTCCTATAGCTACTAGAATAGAAGGTGGGTGTTTAGAAAACAATAAGATGGATAGTATATTTTCACTCCACAAGAACCAGAGTTGGAAGATCTCATGATAGTAAGCAGTAAGTTGGTGCCAGACACCTATGACAAACTTGCCAGTAATTGGTGTTGTCATTCTTTTACATTAAGTCATTTTGGCTTGTGGCGTTATCTTCACTGTGATTTTAATTTGCATTTTCCCATTGACTAATAAATCTGAAGCCCTGTTTGAGACCTTGTTCCTGTGCTTATGGGGCTTTTTATATGTCATCCTTTGTGCAATGTCTGTTCAGATTTTTGTCTGATTTTTAATTAGGTTGTTTGTCTTCATATTATTGAATTGCAGAAGTTCTTTATATATTCTGGATAAAAAGTTTTTTGTCAGACCTGTATTTTTCATTATGTTTTCTTATCTTTGGCTTACCTAGTCATGTTCTAAATGGTGTTTTTGATGAGAAAATTTTATTCTTTAAAGGTTATTATTTTCTGTTTCCTGCATAAGAAACTCAGTGTCGATTTTACCCCCAACAAAGATGTTCTTTAGTGTTTTCATTTAGAAGCTTTATAGTTTTAGTTTTTACATTTAGCTACAATTAGATGATTCACCTGATCTAATTTCTTTTTATGGTGACAGGTAGAGATAGAGGGTTTTTTTGTTTTTGTTTTTTGCATGTATATCCAGTTAATTCAGCGCGATTTTTTTTTTTTTTCACGGTACGCAGGTCTCTCACTGTTGTGGCCTCTCCCGTTGCGGAGCACAGGCTCTGGATGCACAGGCTCAGTGTCCATGGCTCACGGGTGCAGCTGCTCCACGGCATGTGGGATCTTCCCGGACTGGGGCACGAACCCGTGTCCCCTGCATCGGCAGGCGGACTCTCAACCACTGCGCCACCAGGGAAGCCCAATTCAGCACCATTTTGAAAAGACTTTCATCTACCATGAGATGACTTTTGCATCTCTGCCCAAAATCCGATGACTGTATAAGCTGGTCTGTTTACGAACTCCTATGCTGACCTATCAGTTGATCAGTTGGCTAAAGCCAACCAAGGTAAGTACTTTAACTCTGCTCCACTTTTACAAGATTACTTTGACTCTCCTAAGTCCCAAATTTCAACATAAATTTTATAATCAGTTGATAAATTTCTATAAAAACCCTGTTGGACTTACAATTGGGAATGATTGACTATATACAATGATCTTCAGATCATTTACATTTAAAAAATTTTGAGGCTTCCAAGCCACAAACACAGCATATTGCTCCCCTTACTTTGGTCTTTTAAAAATGTCTTTCAGAAAAAGACAAATACCATATGATATCACTTATATGTGGAATCTAAAATATGACACTAATGAACTTATCTATGAAACAGAAACAGGGTCACAGACATAGAGAACAGACTTGTGGTTGCCAAGGGGTGGGCGAGGGAGGGATTGGGAGTTTGGTGTTAGCAGATGCAAACTATTATATATAGAATGGATAAACAACAAGGTCCTACTGTATAGTACAGGGAACTATAGTCATAATATCCTATAATGAACCATAATGGAAAAGAATATGAAAAAGAATAGGTATAACTGGATCACTCCACTGTACCCCAGAAACTAACACAACATTGTAAATCAACTATACTTCAATTTAAAGAAAAGAAAGAAAAATAAATAAAAATGTCTTTCAGCAACTGTGTAATTTTAAATGTAGAGATCTCACTTGTCTTTTTTTAAATTTCTTATTAAATACTTTTTTACGTAACTGTAAAGGGAATTATATTTTTATGTTTCTTTTTCAATTTTTCCTGCCAGTATATAAAAATACAATTGAGTTTTGTATAATGGCTTTGTACAGTATCTCTCAACTTTGCTATATTCATATATTAGTTCTACGGGTTGTTTAATAGATTCCTTAGGATTTTCTGTGCAATTAATTTGTCCTATGAAAAGAGACCGCTTTACTTGTTACCTTCCATGTTTCCTCTTCTTTTTCTTGCCTTGTTTCGCTTGTATGACCTGCCATAAAACATTGAATACAAGTGCCTTGTTCCAGATCTTAAAAGTGTTTAATATTTGACTATTAAGATGTTAACTGTATGTGTTTTTCACATATGCCCTTTATCAGTTTGAAAGTGTTCCCTTCTTTTCTAAATTACTGAGAGTTTATACCATAGAAGATACTGAATTTTGCCAAATGCCGTTTCCATTTATTGCAATCTTCATATAGTTGTTCTCTTTTATTCTGTAAATGTGGTGGACTAAATTGATTGAATTTTCACATTAAACCTACTCCACATTCTTGGAACAAACCTAACATGGTCAAGATATCTTCTGTATATACTGATAGATTTGATCTGCTGAGATTTTAGCAAGGATTTTGCATATAAATTCATTAAGAATACGGGTCGGTTATTTTCCTTATTTTGAATATTTTTATTAGATTTTGATATCTGGATTATGCTAGCCTCATAAAATGAGTTGAGAGATGTTCCTTATGTTTCTATTCCTTGTAATGGTTTGTGTAAGATTGATGCTATTTCCCTCTTACTTATCACCAATTCATTCTAAGAGGGTTTCTTGCTCTTTTAAATTCTATCAGTCCTAATTTCAACCATCTGTAGCACGTACATATTCGTGACTGTCATGTTTTCCTAATAAAGGCAGTAAATCACCTTATTGTGAAATGTCTGGTAATTCTCTGGGTATTGCATATGATGCTAATATAACTACTCCAATCTTACAGTGCTTGCTTTTATGGTGTATCTGTCAAATCCTTTAGCCTGTATGTCTTTCTATTTAAAGTGCCTCTCTTGTAAACAGCGTATAACTGGGTTTTGCTTTTTACCTGTTCTGATTATATCAACCTCTTACAAGTGTACTTAGTCCATTCATTTTAACATAATTATTAACAGAGTTGGGTATAGGTCTACTATTTTACTTGTGGTTTTATTTGTCCCATATGTTTCATGTTCTTTTCCTCCTCTCCTCTTTCCTTTTGGTCAATTGAATTTTTTAGATTCCACTTCAATTAGTCTATTGGCTTCTGAGCTCTGTCTCTTTGTGTTGCTATTTGGGAGACTCCTGTAGTGAGGACAAGATACAGCCCTGACTTTTCCACCTAATGTAACATGAGAACCCAGTGCCCCTGCTGTGGGCCACAGGTGCAGTCTCTGTTCAGCTCCTGTAGCCTCAGCTGCATCCTAGGGTTCTGTCGTGTTCATGGTTATTTCGAGAGTCAGCCTGAGGTTTGTATGGAGTTTATATTTGGGACCAGGGTCTCTCCCTCTGTGGATCAGTCCTTCCCAGCGTTTCCCCTCCTCCTGTTCTAGTGACTGTCCTGTCAATGAATTCCTTTACTCATGGTACAATCCAGGGAAACTGCAGCATTCTTCCTGCATTTTACCCATTCCTCTTGCATTTTACCCATTCCTCCTGGGGCTGCCTGGAGTCTTCTCTAACCCCCCAAATCCATAAAACAGAAAATCCCTCCAGGGACTGTTCCTTTACTCCCAAGTGTTGAATCCTACCTGATCCTGCTTCTTTTCAGTCACTCCCCAGTGCCTGCAGGAAGTTGTTTTATATTTTATCTACAGTTTGGTTTGATAGGCGCTACTCTACCATCAATGAAAGTGAAACTCTATTACCCCATTGTAAAGATGGGAAAGACTGAGGCACAGAGTTTAAGTAACTTTCCTAAGGCTTACCATTTCAGCAGGATATTGTTATAGCAAAAGACAATGAATTCCTCAGTTGGCAGGATATACGTCTGGGCCACTATGAAGAGCCCTTAGTTGCAACTGTCTGCCTTTATTTCCACCACTGCAATCAGCCCAGTAGGAAAGATCATACGTGGGCTCAGAGTGTCTTTGTACCTCCCCACCTCCCACCATTAAGTTCCAAGGAGGTCCACCCTGTTGGCAGCACCCTGAGAGGAGCACAAGGCGTGGGGAAGGGTGGGGAGGGCTGGCACATTGCCTATTCAAATATAAAACCTGCAAGTGAAGCACTGTCCCCTGGCATTGCGACAGCTCACACTGTAAGTCAGGTAAAAGGCAAGTTCTGAAAATAATATAACCACAATTCTAAAACATTTAGTTACTACAAAGACATCAGATAAATACACAACAAGATTTATTGCAAAAATCCCCAAAACAACAACAAAACCAAAAAAAATAACTTGCTAAAGAGAATGATTTCTCTTTTAAAAGTATCTGGGCGGCAAGTAGGAACATGAGAAAGATATTTCAGCATATGGGAAGGCGAGTAGAAAGAGCTAAGTGTTGATGCTGGGGAAACCTCGGTGCTGTGTTTACATAACTTTCTAAATAAAAAAGCACTGGGAGCTCCTTCAAGACTTCTCTTTCAATTTGACCACTGGCACCATCTCAGTGCACAAGTTAATGCTTCAGAAGGACGCCTCTCCAGAAAATTCTCCAAGTGCTCTCAGGTAATTAAGTGCCAAGAAGCAAAATACCAATAAACCACAGTTGACGCCTTCTCACTTCACAGATCTTTGATCAATGCATATTATGTTGATACAAACTTTCCAGGAGATAACACAGCCAGGGGCCTTCAGCTCGCTGGAGTGTTTTTTGTTTGTCTGTTTGTTTTTGAGAAAGCTGGAGGGAGCACTGCTGAGAGCATGATGTCTTTTCTGAGAACAATTAGGACACTTTCAGGTGTGTTCTGGTGGCCCCTCTGCCCCGGGCATAACAGCTACTTCTCTCCTGCCCTTTTCCTCTATGCATGGGCCCCAGAACTTCAATTTCCTCTCACTCTTGTCAGCAATCAACACTTAAGTGCTTTAACTCAAACAACTTTTCTTTTCTCTGGTCCACTGGAGTCTGGTAGCAAATTGTCAGAAGCTTCTCTTTTTCTCCTGTTCCACTGGAGTCCGGTAGCAAATTGTCAGAAGCTTCTCTTTTTCTCCTGTTCCAGAGGCAAACTAGGTCCCTTAAATTTTCTAACTTTGGTTTTCATTTATTATTATCACTTTAATATTATCTTACACTGATAGTTATGAGAAAGTATAAATCAAGGGGCAAACAGCACGCCTAGAGGGTATTCACAATACAAGGAGATGGTCTTCTGAGAAGTTTCTCCAGGTATCTTCTGCGACATGACTGAGGCCAGAATTAATACTTTTCACGGCTGTTGACTCCATCCCCACTGTGCCAGATTCATAAATTCATCAGCATCTTACTTTGTTCCTGGAATGCAAGTCATAGACACCTTTTTCCTTTTAGAAAAAGCCTCTATGCCAGCTACCTGGAGGTCAAAAATCACATATATGTGTGTTAACTGCCAATTTGATGGAAGGTAAAATTCTTCTGAAATATTCGAAATATAGGATGAATCTATTTTAATGTCTTCTACAGAACACAAAGCAGCTTCACATACATGCTTTAAAGACTATCTTGCTTTCTTCAGTCATATATCTGATATTCGATTAAAATTGAAATGCTTATTTACTTTAATGTAATATAATCATTCTCATCCCACAGGTCTGCCCTAAAACTTGACCTGTTCAGACTAGCTTTCCTTGGCCACCCTGACATACTTCAACGATCTCATTTCTCTGCCTAGCAGAGACCAACTAATGCTTGGAATACGAGATACTCTGAAAGCTTGAGAGATTAACAGCATCTCTATCATGAACTCAAGGAAAAAAGAATAAATTTCAATATAAATTAACTAGAAAGGAATTGAGCACCCTGAAATACTGAAACTTCTTAATGAAGATACACACTGAAAGGTGATGTGATGTTAAAAAGTTACATCTTCAGTAAAGATAAATCTATGCAGGTAAACCACACTCACACAGAACTTTTCCCCCAAATAGTGTGACAACTTTAAATAGGTTTGCTGGCTCTACTTGTTAGACAAAATATGTTTAATATTTGGGAATGTGCTTAGAATAAATCCCCTAGTTAAGAGAGTCCTTAACAATGATGTCTATGGGGGGGGGGGCGCGGTGAATAAAATGGTTCAATTTCTGTCTTCATTTACAAGCTGTGTGACAACTAGCAAATTATTTCAATTACATGAGTCTCAGTTTCATATCCTGTATAGTAGGAATACTGCCATTTTGTGCATTTAAAACAAAATTATGTGTTAAGTACTATGGCTTTGTACAGTGTCTACCCACAGCAAGCATTATAAAATGGTAGCTATGGTTTTTATTTACCCGAGAAACCTTGGAATTCTTGGATGGTATTACAAGCTCTTATGCCAGCTATCATGAGAGGATTCCTGATGTTTTGTAACCCTGTTTCACCCAAACCCTCTAGCACATCACTGTCCTGTGGATTCCAAATGCAAACCTGGAGATGCAGATGCAAGAAGGAGGCGCGGGGAGCCTCCACCAGCTGTAATTAACGAGCGGCCTCTGCCCACCGACCCACAGGGAGTGTCTCTGGAGTGACATGAGCACAGTTTCCAGCCACCTTACCCCTCCCCCAAGGAGGCACACTCTGAGCTGCAGATTTAGCACAGAACCACCTGTGGCAGCCCTGTGACAGCTCTGTTACTGCCACCCGCCTCCTGGGAGGGCCTGTGTGCAGCAGAATGAGCCAGAAAGAAAGCATTTTTGGCTCCACTTCAATGGGGACTGGAGGAGGGAAGCAGAAGGTGCTCAGACTCGCAGACTTCTGGTGCAGAAATCTCAACCCAGAACATCATACCCAGAGGATCCATTCTAGCATATTCTACACGACATAATACTTCCTTGTTGCTTTAGTAAATAGAAAAAGAATAGACCCACTTGTCAAAAACAGACAGACAGACAGACAGACACAAACACACACACACACACTCTCAGGAACAGGTCATTATTTCTTGAAAAACAACAATGTCATGTTAAAGGTAATTCATTTTAAAAATATCAATTGTGTTTTTCAATAGATCTGATTATTTATAGTACATTAGACTTTTCTTAAGCCTTGATTTGAAAATAGAACATTTTGGTAAAGATAGTCCATGATACATATTTGATTGTAAAAATACAATTGAAATTTAATTTTCTTAACTGACCCATAACTGGCTATGTAGACCTTAGTCCCATTCTAAAAGAGTCAATATAAAACGAATGGCTTTATCAAAGGTATGCAGAGGAACAAAATATCTATTATTCTGACTCTGGAAGTCCTAAGGTTTAGGAATATTTAAGATAAGAGCTAAGCTTCAGTTAAATCAACAAAATAAGAGCAGGAACTACAAAAAGTGACTGTAAAGACACTTTGCATTTCAGAAATTCTACATTACCTTTATGAAATCAAAGCAACCACAGCACAACTGTTTCTGCAACATATTTTTATATTAAATAAACCATACTGAGTTTTTAAAAATAGCACTATATATCTTATATGCTTATTTTAAAGCATAGAAAACAGATAATCCAAAAGAAAATATTAAAAGTTACTTATGATCCAAATACCTGTAATTCAACACAATCCATTTCAGTATTTTCATGAATATCCTTCCAATAGTTGGTATTCATATCCAGCTATTTTTCTTTCAAAAAAAAGAATGGTAATAGTCCCATGATTCAGAATCTTGTTTTTTCACATAATAATGTAAATAAATATTCCCCCTATTATTAATCTGCAAAGTCTTTATATTATATTCAAATGTAACAAACTTTATTTAACCCAACCCCTACAGTCAGATATTTCATTCTTTCCACTTTTTGCCATTATAAAATATACTGTGATAAACATTCTTGGAAGCTAAAGTTTTACACAAATTCATTGGTATTTCCTTCGGATACAGGATGACAAGCGTCACTGGTGGGTCAAAGGGCATTCTACTGTGAAGGTCATTGTTATATGGTACCAGATTGCCCTACAAATATGGGATCCAATTTAAAGGTCACGGGCCCATTTGCATACATTCTCATCAACCCTGGGTTTTACATTTATCTGAAAGCCTTGCCACTTTGCAAATGCTTTAATTTAAACATTGTGAATATTATATTCACACCTGTTTGTGTGTGTGTGTGTGTGTGTGTGTGTGTGAGAGAGAGAGAGAGAGAGAGAGAGAGAGAGAGAGAGAATTGCTCCATATCCGTAGCTTGTGTGTCTTCTCTCCCCCAGCCTGTAACTGTTTTTTTAATTCATTTGAAAACATTCCTTTATCCATTAAGGAAATCAACTCTGTACTGTAGGTGCTGCAAATGTTTTCCCAGCTTTTTATATGATTATATTATTGTTTAGAATAATTTCCATGCAAAGAAATTAAAAACTCATGTAGTCAAATAAGAAAGTCTTTTCCCACGTGTTACTCTTTTTAGAACCGTACATCCATTTCCCCTGCAACATGGAAAAGGGGTGATTATTTGTCACCATTCTAAGAACGGCTCTCATGACACACACCCCCAAGTTACCCTCTCCAGAAAATACATTCAGTAATTTCTTGTACCTTATGTGAACACGAGTTTTCATAATGTCACGTCACTAGCTTAATAAGGTGAATTTTAAAGAAACCAAGCCTCAAATTTCTTCAACTAATGACCAAATAATATCAAATCTAAATACATTACTCGGCTCAGACTTCCATAATAATGACTATGTACCAGGTGATTTACAAAACAGAAATTTGTTTTCTCACAGTTCTTGAGGCTGGAAGTCTGAGATCAAGGTGTGGGCAGAGTTGGTTTCTTATGAGGCCTCTCTCCTTAGCTTGTACATGGACTTCTTCTTCTGATGTCTTCATGCTGTTTTTTCCCCTCTGTGTGTTTGTGCCCTAATAGCCTCTTATAAGGATACCAGTTATATTAGATTAGAGCCCACCTTAATGACCTCACTTAACCTTAAATACCCCTTTAAAGACCCTATCTCCAGAAAGAGTCACCTTCTGAGGCACTGGGGGTTAAGACTTCAAAATATGAATTTGGGGGCAGGGAGCAACACAATTCAGCCCATAACACTAATTAATACAATTCTTAATACAAAAGAATCAGTTAAATAAAATTTAAAAAAAAAAAAAAAAAACCCTGCAGCCTGTAACTAACCTGGTCAATTGTTAAAACAAGCAAACAACATTCTCCTTAGGAATTAAACAAGACCCCAAATCCTGTAACATAATACTCAAAATGTCCAAGGATCAATGCCAAATTCCTAAGGTCTAAGAAAATCTCAACTCACAAGTAAAAGGAAAATCAACAGATACTAATCCTGATATATTACAGATGTTAAAATTATCAAAGACTTTAAAAGAGCTATTATAACCAACCTCCAAGAAGTAAGGGCAAACACTTTGGAAATCAATACAAAAATGGAAAGTCTTAGGAAAGAAATAGATGACACATGGCAGAATGCAATGGAGCTTTTATAACTGAATAATACAATAACTTTTTAATTTGAAGTTTAAACTACTACTAATATCTCATTTGAGAATTACATTTATGATTTCAGGTTAATGGTATTTTTCTAATTGCTAATATACTTGTATTTTTTTAACTGTCAAAAATGCTCCAAATCTTGCTTTGTTTTTCATCTAAGTAATCTCAATTTGCTTGTTTTCTTGTTTAAAAGAGAGCCATCCTAAATTTTTCTCTGAAAGCGGTATCTCCTTTGAATCGTCTCCCAGGGCTCACCTCTGACACTGATGTCATGGATACTGGCACTGGGCCACAGTTTCCAGGAGAAGTTCCAGGACAACTTTTGTGGATGGACTTTTTATTTTTTTACATCTTTATTGTAGTATAATTACTTTACAATGTTGTGTTAGTTTCTGCTGTATAGCAAAGTGAATCAGCTATATGTGTACATATATCCCTATATCCCCTCCCTGTGGACGGACTTTTAAAGGGAAAGACTGGCAGTGATACAAACCTAAAAAAGTTGTAACATTCACCTTTACTAATTATGAAAAATACTTCAGATCTTGTGCTGTTGAGTGAGCTGGGAACCAATGGTTCATAAGTCAAATTGGCCATTTCACACAGCTCCTGCAGCACCAGTGTTTCACAGAAAATTTACAAATCAATAAAAAATGGGATCTTGCTGTCTTTTGCTTAAAAAGCCAACAATAAGAAAGAGTCATCTTTTTAAATGTAGTGAAGAAAATGCTGGGCAACATTGCTTTCCATAGATGGAACCTAAGCTTTAGATTCCATAAAAGAAAATGATTCACATAGTACATATGTTCCAAAGTGCAAGTTATTGCTTCTGAGTTTTGCAATAAATCTCTAGTGACATATCAGCTAAGAATATTTCTGGTAGAATCAATAATCAATGAATGAACAAAAAGAGGGTTTCTGGGACCCTGTAAGACTGAAGACTTAGGGCCTAATAATGAAAGAACATTTACAACAGTCAAAGACAGATGTCTGCTGCCCTGTGTCACCATTTTTTTTAACACAAAATAAATAACACCACAGTCCTATTACCATGAAACTAAGTTGAAATAATATAATATTTGAATTATTACCGATATATTGAAATTTAAAAGAAAGTTTCAAAAAGCCATGGTCTAGGAGAAAGGGCAAAATTCTGTAGCATGGGGGCTTAAAATATTTATTTATTCCTGTGTGGTTTTATTTTCTACTCCTAAATACAAGCTTTTGGTTTTGTTTTTGTTCTTTTTTAATGCCTTGGGTCCTCCTTATCTTACATAGCTATTAATTATCTATTGTCTTTTTCTTCTGCATTTCTTTTCCATCTCATCCTTATTTTTGGCCCCCATTTAATGGCTTCTACTCATGTTTCAAAGCACTGGTTCACCCACTCGTGACATACTGAATTAGGAGGGAATGTCCACTCTATGTTTCCTAGTCTTACAGAAGTCTCAATTGTGATGGCTACATCAAATGCTACAGCAAAGACATGTTATGTTAAACTATATTTATTACAACAATATTACAGAACACTGAAATATTTTAGCTGGTCCATTTAAATTTCTTATGATGTGTAACCCACAGTTCAGTGGTTCTAGTCAAAAAGTCAAGGAACCAACCAGTTTTGATCCATGTTTCTCTGTGCTTTCATTTTGTCTCCAAAAGTGTATGACTGTCAGACATTGTGGTCACAGATTCTCGATGAATCACTAATTCACTCTGGTTTGGAATCTGACCTTTAGGGAAAAGCTTAAATGAAATATTTAAGCAGAAGTCAGATGGTTATATCTACAGGAATGAAAAGGTTGTGTGACCTTAAGCAAGTCACTTAATTAGTTTCTTCTTTTATAAAATCAATGAGATTGCTTCATAAGATATCCAGGGCTCCTTACATTTCCAAGATTATTAATGGTACTTTTAATCTTCGCCTACTGAAAAATTTTCATCTTCAAACCAGAATGAACGTTCCTGAACTTCTGTGAATGGAAGACTAAATCAGCAAGGCTAAATTAGATTGAGATCTAATTCTCAATAGCCTTGCTTTGGTCATTAGCATCAATCGTCTTTGTTTCTCCAAAGGCAGACAACCAATCTTTCTTTTCTTCTTAAACCCGAACAGTTCACCATTTCAACTATGAGCTTGTTACCTGGGGAACCACAGCCACCTTAGAGACAGTTCAATAACGACTGGGACAGAAGTCACATAGACTAATGGGATATGAAAACCAAGCTTCAAATATTGTTTATGCCAAGTAACTTGGTGATGAAGAAAAGCAGGAATAGTGGGGAGTCAGCTAAGCAAAGTCAACTGGTAACTGAAGAAACTTCGCTACACACCTGGGCGGGAGCTGTGGAGTGTTTGAATGGTAGGCATTTATGTATGTTTTCCAGGACTCTTGGGTCATGTCCTTGCATTGTTTCAATTAATTGTGTCTTTAGTGTCTATCTTTTGAAGGCCAAATTATTTGTCATAGACTACATATGTTTTTAATGATATGGCCCGAGACATTTTTAAGCATCATCTATCTGTAAGATCTCACCCACACCCCCAAGGCAGGTCAAACCACTTACAGCAGGTGTAGGTTCAAGGAACATATCTGTACTCTTAGATCTCAGTGCTTGTATGTGTAGTAACCTCGGCCTTCCAGACTTAGTTCTGTGGTGCTCTCTTCTCTGGAGCTTTCCCCACCCACCCTAGGCTTTGAGGAGCTCTCTCTCTGGTGCTGCCTGGCACTTACCACATGGAACTGGGATTGCCTGTTCCCATGTCCACGCCTCCACTAGAGCATATGGCCCCAGTGTAATGCACTTTGGTCTATAACTATTAAGGAGGGACAGCCTCTTAATGAAAAATAACTTATGTTTTAGTAGCACATTACAGTCAAAGCTCTATCGTAACCATCTGTTTATTTGACAATCAGCCAATGAACAGACATTGCAGGTTTTATTACCCCAATTTAACTTGAAAGATTGAGAAGTCTACAGATGTCAACTTAATGTCACACCTGGTCTATTAAATCATGGCTGAAGAAATAAGAAAAATATATTCCTCACACACAAAAGGAAGCTACGCAGCTACAAAAAATAGGACATTTTCTAGAACAGTTGTCAGTTGAATAGAATTAAGTAAAAGTTCACCTAGCTCATGACCTGGGCCGTAAAGAGAGCTGGTGAATAGTTTCTGATGTAATTAGAAAACTCTAAAGTCCCGTATTTCATCTCCAAGGAGGAAGACATTTCAGCTCTGGCAGCAGCATCAAACACAGGCCTTTCTGGTGAGGAATTCTCACCCGTGGTAGGAGCAAAAACCAAGGTCATGCATCAACACCACCGACCTTGGAATCTGTTTTCATTCCCAATGAGAAATTCACCATAAAGCCATAGTACACCTCTGGAAGTGAGACCAGGCACTCAGATGACATAATTTCCATGACCTAGGAAAAATGACTTAAAAAAGCAAAGGGCTGTCAACATGTTAATTACAGTAACAGCCCTAAGGATAACACCACTTACAGTCATTTAACTTTCTTTTAAATTACCTTACTAGAGACTTAATAAAGACTTATGCCTGTGATGAAACTGAGAGGCTGAAGAGTCAAAGTTCAGAGCCTGAGTTATAGAAAACAGCTATATTTTATAAAGTAAGATTGCCGTGATGATGTGGAGATGAATCAGTTACGAAATCAACGGTGCTGGGAGAACATGTATTAATAAAAGGAAAACTTTACTTGGATTTTGAGCTCTCTTCACATACTACATTAAGTGCCAAATGGACAAGAAGTGAAATATTTGTAAAAATCAGACCACAAAATATTAAAAACAAAATCTAGAATGTTGTTCTCTTAAAGGAAGAGAATTAATTATAATGGAAAAGGTGGAAAAAGGGAGAGAAGGCAGTTCTGCCTGTGACAGATTTACACATCCGAGCTTTTTAGAAAGGGGGGTCCAGGTCAGATTTTTATTTTTGTTTCCGTGGTTTGATATAGTGAATTATATAGATAGGTATTCACCAAAGAAGAAAATGTGGATTGACTAAATACAGAGATGAAATAATTATATAAATATTAGGTACTTCAGTACAATGAAACCCAACAAAACTAAGATTAAAGGAAGAATTAGGAAACAGCAGAGATAAATATGACAGGTGAGATTGAATATCTAAACTGCATAAAGAACTGGACTCATTAACAAAACCACATCCCTAAAAGGCAAGAAGTTCCAGGTTTACACAACATGAACTATAAAGAAGTAAATGATCCTTGAAAAAATGTCAGTTTCATTAGTAATTAAAGTAAAAAAGACACAAATTCTTAAGATATAAGTTATTATTTATAATCTTAGGAAACAAATTAAAGAAATGCCAAAATCGATTGCAAGCAAATTTGTTGTACTTGAAACAGCAGACACTAGAAAGAGTTTTGTGAGACAATCCTACTTGTTCTAAGGCAATAATTCAAAGGAACACAAATAGCAAAACTAACTGCTGAACGACTAACCGTCCAAAGACGGTACAAGAGCAAAACTTTTAAGAATCAAAGGCTGCAGCAATAAAAAAGATGAGTGTAAACCCTTTACACATGAGCAAAATTTTATCTAACTTATCATCTAAAAAGTAGAGAAAAAATTATCTGTACACCATGATTAGCCCTAAAAAAGCGCTATGGCAACAGAGGGATCTAGACTGAAAAGAATCTCCCAAATTTAAATATTGGCTATGTGATAGAGTTGTTCTTGTAATCTATTTAAAATTATTTTAAAATAAATTTTACCAAAAATTAGTAAGACTGATCAACATATTATCGAAATAATAAACTCTAATGAAAAATTATCGTAGACTTAGCCACTTTATTATTTCCAAGACCAAAAATATTATATACTTGGAAACTTCCAAATATTGTTACTTTGTAACTTCACTGGCAAAATCCTAGAATACTAGACAAGGTCATGCAGTGACCAATTCCCTCATTCTGCCATTGAGGAATCTGAGGTCCACAGTGTGACACTAGCCCCTGAGGAGGGAGAACGGTCCCTCCATCCAGCACCTTCCCAGGCCTCACGGAGGTTCCGGGGTGCTGCAGATTGGTTTGCAAAGTGGAGTTCATGTCTGCAGAATCATAGTGTAAGAAGAAAATAGATTTGGAGGTGTTCTGTGTCTCCTAAGAACAGTATCCTTTCCTCTTACAGCATCTTATGATGCTGGGGACTTGCATTATAGATGACTATTTACAGCTGCCCTCAGGATGCTCTGACCCACCTCGGCTGACATCCTTGCTGAACCCAAATTCTCCTTCCCTCGTGTACGCTTGTACCAGTGCTTCCCTTACTCCAGGAGAAAAATCCTCTTTGCAGAATATTTTTTGCTCATTATTAGAAACATAAGAACATTCTAGATTTATTTTTTACCTTAGTTGAAGAAAGCTAAGTTAGTTTTATCAAAGCATTTTTTTTCCTGAGAACTGGGGGTGTTAATAAGTGTTAAATTATTATCCCGGAAAGCTGGACAGACTGGCTCAGAGAGCTGTTAATCTTCAATTGGTAATGGGATGTCACAGGAGAGCAGACAGTACAGAGCCATCCATTTGGACACAAGACCCTTCTTCTATGGGGATCATCGTGGAGACTTGGGTGTGTGAAGACATTTGGGAGATGCTAGCCTATTTGTTATGTATCCAGGTGGCCCCTGTAAATCAAATTTACTTTGTAGTTCAATCAACTATATGAGCATGACGTATTTTTGGAAGAGAAGATGTTTCTCTTTTCAAAACTTGTGAAGCAAACTGATGTTGGAGAAAATAATGGCTTAAAATAGATTTTACATAGGCATTATTCATCTGCCTATTGATATGAACTAAAGTGGGTGTCATAAAGCATTGATTGTAACGAAGGCAGTCCATAAGTTATTTCAGCACATAAAAAAAGATAAGCTGATGAAAACTCCTCAATTCTGCATTTATTTCTCTAGCTTTGAAAAGAGACGGAAAGCACTTCTGATGAATGTCTTAATGAGTTGCCCAGCATTTCATTTATGTATGCTTTGAAAGACTCTTGAATAATACCAAGTGAATTCACAATTAACTTGCGAATGTCAATAGACCAGCCCTAAAGGAAGGAGGCAAGAGGAAAGGCATAACTTTTCCTCTTACTCCAGCAAGTGAGCCAAGGAGTCAGCACACCTGCTGGCGTGTGGGTTGATACAGCCGTGTGTGTGTGTGTGTTTGCACGTGTGCGTGTGCTATTCTGGTCTCTGAGGGTTTGGCCTTATTAAGAGCAAGTTCACCTCCACCTGCTCCAGCACTTCCCTTTGGAAAAAGATCAATGAAGTGACAATTTTCACACATAAATGTTCCCAGTAGAAAATTCACCCTGTAGAAAACAGAGAGACCTTTATTCAATATTGTACTTTCTTGAAGTCTCCATCATTTGTAGTATCAGTTAATGCTTATTGAATGTCTCTTGGTAAGAGTCCTGCATTTCGGGCTTTAGGTTTTGTTTTTGTGCATCTTCAAGAACAGAATGAAACCTTTCATTTTCTTTGGGGTGATCTCCACTGTGGTTTATTTGAGTTTTGTTGGGTGGCAGCAATGTGTGGAGTCTAACTAAGGGACTTATAACGTGCCTTCCTGCCAAGCCCAGGGCTCTTAGCAGGCACCAAGGCTCGGTGACCGTTTCAGGTTCAGGAAAGCAGGCCATTACTGCAGAGAAACAGTGACCGAGATCAGAGGGCAGCTCCCCTGATGCCACCATGAAGACCACAGGTTCTGAACACCCCACACGAGGTGGACTTCTAGCTCTACCACCACCCAGCTGGGTGGCCTGGGGCAAATCAGCCACCTTCTCTGTGCCTCCAGGGCTGCTATGAGAAGCATATGGGTTAATGTACAGCATGCTGGCAACTCTGTGGGTGTGCTATCCAACTCTTTCCACTTAAAGTACAATGAATTCCTTGACTTTCTCTATAGGTATGTTACTCATATTACAATACCTCTCTTGTTATAATAAGAAATGAATATTAAATCTTTTATCCTCTGAACATAGTCCGTAAATGTGTCCTTATGCTGAATTGCAAAGATAATTCTTGACTCAGCAATGGCACCAGATCAACAGATAACCTTACTAAACTGTTTGTGGAAAAATGCATTGAATAATTAAAGCTACCATGTTCAGGGGGAGAAAGAACATCTTAACTATGGTCACAAAGACTGTCTTCTATAGAATTAACCTTTTAAAAATAATCTATTTAAGTAAATTCATTTAAAAATCAAATAGGAATATGGACGTAAGCATCACACGTATTCAAGATATGTCTGAATGTGCAATTAGAAAAAAAAAACCTTCTTTCTCTATGGGCTGTGCTTGGGATGGTACTTGGGATAAAAGCAGGAGGAGTCTTTGCTTAACTCAATTGTAACACCCAGCCTACCTGATTATTCACTCAACCAACCAACATTTATTGACCATAAACAACATGGAGGGTGCTGTGGAGATACAAAGTTGAAAACACTACGGTCCTCGCTCCCCAAAACCTTAGAACATGGAGATGGTCATGTGCAACGAATTTTAAGATATAATGTAAAACTGAAGACCAGGCACTACCCAAGGCAGCACTGGGTTGTAAAGCTGTAAAGCTCCTGGCTCTCATTTACAGCATCCTTGCCTTGTGCTTTTCCTGCTGACCTGAGATGAATCCTCACCAGACACAAGTAGTGTGGTCTTCTTATCAACTCTGGAAGATCCTATTTTTGTCTAGGTTATATAAAATTATATGAGTCATTCTATTTTATATGTATGGCTTTTAAAAGCCTCCATATATTAAGCCAGCTATGAATATACCATCAAGAGGACTGCAACCATCAAGAGGGCAGTCTGCAGATTTTGATTTTAAGAATCAAACAGGAGATTTCAAAAAAGTGGGTTGTGGGCTTCCCTGGTGGTGCAGTGGTTGAGAGTCCGCCTGCCGATGCAAGGGACACGGGTTCATGCCCTGGTCCGGGAAGATCCCACATGCCGCAGAGCGGCTGTGCCTGTGAGCCATGGCCGCTGGGCCTGCGCGTCCAGAGCCTGTGCTCCGCAACGGGAAAGGCCGCAACAATGAGAGGCCCGGTTACTGAAAAAAAAAAAAAAAAAAAAGTGGGTTGTAACTTTGGAGTAGGCGTACATGGGAAAATGTCCCAAGCCTAAAGGGCACACAGGCAGCCTCTCCTCTGGGCTCAGGGATGCTCAGGGTAAAAGCCGGGCTCTCTTCCATGGGGTGTACTCATCCTATGTCTCACCTGCATGTTTTATTTTTTATTTACCTTTTATGAAGTCTATGTCACTGGACCCTGGAAAATTATGGAGAATGGAGGATTTCCGTCAGTCATAAATGCAGATGACATTTATGGAAGGACATTCATACATATTTAGCTAGTTTATATTGGTTCCTGTTTAAGTGGTGTGATTTGCTAATTCCTTTTAACTTTACTTTTTAAAAAGCAAATGTCACAGATTGCAAATTTTGTGAATAGATTCCAAATATGGTGAGATCAAAGATTAAATCTGCCTCCCAAAATGTCAGGAAAGAGAACAAGACCGATACGATGCATTTAAAGCAGTCTGCAGGACAGCAAAATATGCTGATTAAATCTGAGACCCAGAATTTAAAATGATAAAATAAAAATACAAGTAAATGCCGCCGTGCAGGAGGATGCTTCAACATTTTTCTCAGCTGGACTGAAAATCTGACATTGGTCTATAAGGGCAGTTTTGGAAAACACAAAAAAGAAGACCTAATGACTTATGAGTGGATTCCTAGGATGAGTACAGAAAATAGTTCATAAACACACTGAGAATGTAAGAAAAGGGAACTGTTTTGCAAAAAATTTAAAGCCTTGAGTTTCTTAGATTTTTAACTAACAGGCTTTTCTTTTTGAAACATGTTTTCATCAGTGTCATCAGATTGTTTATCTACTATTTTAAGACCCCTCCTTCTCTCCTTCCTTGTGTGTGTGTGTGTGTGTGTGTGTGTGTGTGTGTGTGTGTGTGTGTTCTGAACAGGGATGATCCAAAGGAATTACTTTTATAAACTAAGTAAAATATAAAAGACTGACATATTTCCTGTTCAGCATCAAGCACAGTGAATTACCTCAGCAAATGAAACTCTGCAAGGATCACACTGAAGGTAAGCCAGACAAGCCTTTCCACCAAAATCAGATGACACAAGAATGTCTATTTCCCCCCCAGTTTACTGAATGACTTTCCAGGATCGAATGAAAACAAATAAGAGATATAAATATTGAAATTATTATAAATTATAATATAATTATAAATTATTATTCACCGACATAATCATTCATGTGGCAAAGAAAATAGAACAAAAAATAGGATTATTAAGAGTGTTCAATTAGCTGGTCTGTTAGAAGCGACAAATATTCAAATTGATAGTTTTTCCTATGTATCAAATAGTTATGATATCATTAAAAAAAATTAAAAACCCATTCACAGAGTTAAAGAAGATACAAAATACTCTAAATTAATAAAAAATGTACAAGGGCTATGTAATCAAAAGGATAGGATTTTGCTGATGTACAGGGAAAATACCACACAAATACATTGCTAAATGTGCAATACAGTATTCTTGGGTGTGAAGGCTTGGTATTATAGAGAACCGAAATTAGTACCTTGGAGAAACTGAATAATTCAGTGGGGTTAGGGGAAGCTAGCAAGACACAAAGGTGGCTGTTATTGGGATCATGGCAACAATATGTAGTTTCTCCCAAGAAGGGACCAAGCACCCCACTCCAGGGGCACCAGGTGCTCTGCCGGCTGCCACATGTACAGAGCACATGTACCTTTTGACCTATGGATATTCCCCATTATGTTACAATAACTGTGTTTAAAGACTGTGTAAACCTAGGCATTAAATTGTCTCTACATTCTAATAGTTCTGCGAAGAGAGATTTATTATCTGCCTTCACATTTTAAAAATTCACATTTTATCTTATATTTTAATTTGCTTGTTACAAGTCAAGAAAGGCAAGAAAAAATTTTTTTATTAAACAGTGGCTAGCTGCAGAAGGAGGCCAAATATGTGTTTTTAGGCCACACTTAATCATAATCTTGACCTTTCCCCAAGCACTGTTAAAAATCAATGGGAACAAAAAGAAAATCAATAATGGCACAAAATGCTCCTATATTTTTTAAAACAAAGAATGAAACAAATGATAAAAGTTAAATATTAGAAAATTGTTAGTGGAATTCAGGCAGACTTTTTCCCATCACTGTTCTCCATGAGAATCATGCTTGAATACCTTCAATTCAGGCTCATTCAGAGGTTTCAAGGCCATAAATTTCAAAAGATAATGCTCAAGATGACATCTGGATGTCCCACTTGTGCAAAGAGGATGAACACCACAAAAAGAAACTCAGGCAGTGACTTGGGGGTGGAAGAGACATGAAGATTTTTTAAAGTGGCATTTTTCCGCTTACACTAGAAAATTTTTGTTTCTTATTTGTAACTGCTTTTGAAAAATGAAAACATTTAAAAGGCAGAAAAGTACAGAAAAAAAATAATATAACAAACACCCGTGAAGCTACCATCCACATCTATAAAAACGATGTAAAGAATTACTGAGAAACACCCTTTCCTTTTTCTTTTCACAGGGACCACTGGCATCCTGTCTTTTCCTAGACTTTTATCATATCTGAATAGTACCAGAAACAAAGCGCAGTGTTGTTCTGTATGTTCTAATCGTACCAAATGGCATTCTATATATACCCAGTATTGAGCAATTTGCTATTGTTCACTCATTTTGATGTTCTGGATGACCATCTCTCCTAGAACATATAAACCCAGTTTGTTTTATTAACATTTGATTAATATTCTTGTCTCTATACCATAAGCTAATTTTTTCATTTTCCTACTGATGGACACATCATTTGCTTTCCATTGTGTATTATGATAGATGATGCTGAAATGGATATTTTGGAAACTGTCTTCTTGGGGACACTCACTGAAGTCTCTCGAAGAATATCAAAAAAGTAGCATTTCTGTTCAAAGGTATGCCTAATTTTATTCTTCTAAAGCAATTATTTTAATTTTCACTATCAACAGCCATGTACCAGCTCTCAATCCTTCATATGCAATCCTACCAAGGGATTGTCAGGCTCTTCAAATGTTACCAGTCTGATGGTTGTGTGACTGAAACTCCCTGTTAGTAATTTGCTTTCCTCTGACTATGAGGGAGGTTGAATATCAATTCCTCTGTTCTTTTGTAATTTAGATACTATCACTGAAAAATGTATTTCATATACTTTCCATATATATGCATTTTTGGCATCATGATTTATAGGAGAGAAAACTTTTATCAGAGGTATTGGTGGCAAACATCTTCTCCCAGTCCTGTTTCTTCACTTTTTTTAGTGGTGTCTTTGCACAAATGAAATTTAAAATTTTAATGTTCTAAAATTACCAATCTTCCCTTTTTAGTTAGTGCTTTTTGGGTCTAAAGTTCTCAAAAAAGCATGAGCCATAAAGGAAAAGCTTTAAAACTGAAGCACAGAATGTTAAAACCTTCTATACCATAAAAGTTATCACAGGCTAAAATTAAGTCTATGATACACTGGAACAAATGGTAATGACCATAATAATGGCTCAGATAATGTGCACCCATTAAAGACTATTTTGATGCAAATGTATTCACATATTTATTATTTATTCAATCATTATTGGTTTGTTTGTTGTGGATATTTATTTAAATAAAATTTTATATGTGCATGGACAAAAGGAATTACAAATTTAAATATATAGGAAGTTAATTTTAAAAAATGTTCTTTTTCAATAATTTATTCAATCATTATCATATTATTATTCAATCATTCATTCATTCATTTTTATTTTTGTTAATTGTTCATTTTCTAGAACAAAAGTTTCACAATGTTAGGAATTTTTAAATATTTATTTATTTCTATAGAACAGTTCTAGGAACATAATAGCTTGTCTATGAATTGAATATTTGCCTTCACATTTTAAAATTTCACATTTTATCTTATATTTTAATATGACTGCTACAAGTCACTGAGAAGGCAAGAAAAACAATTTACTAAACAGTGTTTAGCTGAATGATGAATGAATTTCTGCACTTTAAGGAGATACGGGAGATGTGTGCAAAACTTACAGATAAAGTTGCTCACTACAGCATTATGTATACCACTGAAACATTGAAAATTATCTAAATGCACAGCTTTAGGAAGCTGGTTAAGTAGATGGTGTTCTTTATCTGAGATGTCCAGGATGGTAGCCACTATCCACAAATGACTGGTAAGCACATGAAATGTGGCAGCGAGGGAACTGAAATTTTATCATATTTAACTTAAATTTAATTTTGAATAGCCACATATGGTTTGTGGCTACAATACTGGACAGTGCAGATCTAAACCATGAGACTAATAGAATCCAAAGGGCTGGGTGCATTCACTTGAAATTTGTTGCCAATTTTATTATCCGAAAAACGTGTGTGTGTGTGTGCGTGTGCGTGTGCGTGTGTGTAAAAGTATGGAGATCTTTTATTCTTCTGAATTGAATTAGTATTTAAAACCAAGTCCCACTATAAAAAGATAGATGAAAATTGTACAACCACACACGCGTGCACACACACTCATATATATATGTATATGATGCAAATGCTGGCCAAAATGATAGGAATGCAATATTCCTGAAATAAATTACACATGCTTGAAAAGTAGCTAACCCTCTTATTTTAAGAACATTGTTAAAATTAACTTCCTATATATTTAAATTTGTAATTCTTTTTGTCCATGCACATATAAAATTATATTTAAATAAATATCCACAACAAACAAACCAAGTACCCAATAAAGTGTATGTTTCCTATTTGAATTTAAGCAATTGAAACTACATAACTGACCATTACCAATTTTAAATCAAAAAGGTCTGAACAATTTGCCAAAAATGCACTCCTACCCCAAAACTCAAACAAACTGAATATCAAGTGCTTCCAAAATTTTCATAACTTTTAATAGAATTGGTACTTGAAGGCAACCATTCAAATATGTAGCAGGACAAACAATAAATGATGGAGAGGATGTGGAGAAAAGGGAACCGTCTTGCACTGTTGGTGGGAATCTAAATTGATACAGCCACTATGGAGAACAGCATGGAGGTTCCTTAAAAAACTACAAATAGAACTACCATACAACACAGCAATCCCACTACTGGGCATATACCTTGAGAAAACCATAATTCAAAAAGAATCATGTACCACAATATTCATTGCAGCACTATTTACAATAGCCAGGACATGGAAGCAACCTAAGTGTCCATCGACAGATGAATGGATAAAGAAGATGTGGCACATATATACAATGGAATCTTACTCAGCCATAAAAAGAAACGAAATTGAGTTATTTGTAGTGAGGTGGATGGACCTAGAGTCTGTCATACAGAGTGAAGTCAGTCAGAAAGAGAAAAACAAATACCATATGCTAACACATATATATATATAGAATCTAAAAAAGAAAAAAAAATGGTTCTGATGAACCTAGGGGCAGGACAAGAATAAAGACTCAGACGTAGAGAATGGACTTGAGGACACGGGGAGGGGGAAGGGTAAGCTGGGACGAAGTGAGAGAGTGGCATGGACACACATACACTACCAAATGTAAAATAGATAGCTAGTGGGAAGCAGCCTCATAGCACAGGGAGATCAGCTCAGTGCTTTGTGACCACCTAGAGGGGTGGGATAGGGAGAGTGGGAGGGAGACGCAAGAGGGAGGGGATATGGGAATATATGTATATACATATAGCTGATTCACTTTGTTATATAGCAGAAACTAACACACCATTGTAAAGCAATTATACTCCAGTAAAGATGTTAAGAAAAATATGTAGCAGGCATTCAACAAATATTTGTTGATTGATGAATGGCTGTTAGTGAGGGCAACTCCCTCGCCTGGTCCCTCATCTGTACAACAAATGTTCAAGGAAGAACACCCCCAGGCTACAGGAGGACTCAACAGGGCCATCACATAACAATGATTTGGACACATGACTTCAAAGAGGTATTTGTCAAACAGTCAAGTACAGAAGGTCACACAGGTGAATACAATGCACACCCACGTACCTACCAAGAAGCCTGCCTTGCCATCTGAGGCTGAACTGATTATAAAAACACCACTTTTTTCCATCACCGAATCTTGGAGGGGGATGTAACTGGGACGACACATGGGAAGCGGAGGGAGGACCAGGTTGGGAAGAAACAGCAGGATGGTTTTCAGCCATAGTCCCCGTCTCTTCACATTTTGGGGACAGTCACTGACCCCTCTGAATATCTAGTGAAAACTGTTGAAACATCTCAGTATATACAAAAATATTTCATAGAATTCAAGATGATGCCTGAAAACCCAGGAAATCTGTCGTAAACCCCTGCTCTGGGCTCAAATGTCCAGTGAGAGTCTGATACCTGATGGAGGCTGTGAATGACAAAACGAAGGTGGGTTTGACCCAGGACCCTCTTTGCTGGGACTTGTAGACACTCAGGGATTAAAGAAGTTGGTCTGGCTACCCAGTGACATGCTTTTAGGCCTTAAGGAATCACATCTGAAGTCTCTGTGGGCTTACTAAGAGCTTTATACATATATTGGCTCTAAAGAACCACATGATGGACATGCACATGTGTTCATCAAACCCCACCCAGACCCTTATTTACAGCAAGTAAACATTTGGTGACTGTAATTATAATCAAATATGTACTTCCTGTCCCCAAATAACCACTTCTTTATTAAGAATAGCATATTGTCTTCATCACAGTCAAAATACAAAAATATGTTCAGTCTCCACAATGCCATGGGAATTCTCAAGTTCTCTCAAGCAGGACAAAAGTGCTCAGATGAATTAACGCTTTTGCTGAAAAATCAAGGCAAATCCCTTCATTTATCTTTTGTATATTTTTAATTTAAAAGGTGATAAATGTAAGTTTAAGCATATTCGAAATGTGACTAATCATTTTCTTTTCTATAGATAGCCTCGGCATAGCTAGCTTCAGCACTGAAGTAACTAATGAATTCACATTTATTTGTTTCTTTATTTAAACCTGACCTTTTAATGTAATGCTCTTTTTACAGACTCAGGGTGTTACCTAGTCCAAGCTGGCTCTGCTCACTGCACGACAGGCCAATGAATCGGAGACGAGGAGTTGAGGCAAGGAGTACAACTATTCGGAAAGCCGGCAGACCGAGAAGATGGCAGACGAGTGTCTCGGAAAAGCCATCTCATTGGGGTTTGGATGCCAGTTTCATTTATAGCACAGAGAGGGGGAGGAGATGAGGAAATAAAGTAAAAAGGCCATAAGATTTGCAAATATCCCCTGGAATGGCCAGCCTCGGAGGGGATGTGTTACTTTCTTCTTTCTTGTAGCTGTCCACAGGTGGACAGGGTCAGGATGCTTCCCTGAACAAAGGCACTTTGGTTTAACATTCAGGCAGAGGGGCAGGGTTCCCCGAGGCAGGCCATTCTGTATAGACAGTGTCCTTTCAGTGAACAAAAGCAGCGGAAGCAAAGGTTAAAGTAAAAGAAACAGATCCAACATGGAGTCAGATTTGGCTCTTCCCTGTTACAAGGATGCTTGAATGGCTTGTTTTTACTTGCTGAATTCTATGCCCTCCATGTTTCTTAAATAGTTCATGCCATAGTGGGATTTTCATAGTAACACTAATGAGGACTCATCATTTGTCATGCTTTGCCATGCTTACTATTTCCCCACATTTTTCTCTTATATTTTGAGAAAGCAAAGGTGGGGGGTCACACTCGTGCCCCTGTGTCTGTGCACTGAGGGTGAATATTATGAGTGCTCTGAAGTCCAAGGGCATCTGTCAGTCCTCCCTAACAGACGTGTTCTCGTGCAGTAGAGGGTCCTGCCTGACAAGCCCTGCTCCACGCACAGTCTGTGGCCGCTCTGCATGCTCTGGTGCTGGGGTCTTGCTCACCATACTCCCCTCCGCTATGTGAAGGGATGAACTGCTTGTCCTTACAATGCTTCTTGAAATGATGTCTCCAGGCCCAACTGAGTTAAATTGTACTTTAAGAACAGATGGAGATAAGATGTGCTCCTGTTTTACAGTTGGACCACTTTTTCCTTCCTTTTCTTTTCTGAAAAGTGTAACAGTAAGATATAGAACTTTCTCAACACAAGATGCCTAAGCCCAAGGAACATGCCATTAAAAGAAATGAGAGAACCCTATTGCATTTCAGTGGTGATCCATGATCTCTGAAACTCATTAGGGGATAATGTCCTATGTCTTGACTGTTCTAGTATCTACATAGGATCGTAGATTTGTTCAACCTCATGAAAATGTATACTTGAAATGTTGCGTCTTATTGTATGTAAGTTTTATCTCAATAAAGTTCACCTGAAGTCTTTAGCGGAGCACAAGTTATGGGGGATGATTTGGAATTGGGCCTCCAGTTCCAAAGACCCATTTGGAATGTTCTTCCTTGGCCTTCTAACTGGGTCCCAAGAAACAACCACCCCCAGGAGTGACCAATTAAAGACCTTCACAACTGACCAGCACAGCACTGGACCTTTCCTTCAGGAGTAAGATGAAGGTGGGCCATAAAATTTCATCATATCAAAAAAGAATAACAATAAAGAATGTATTTTAAGTATTTAAAAATACTATACAGTTCTAAACCTTTAGTATGAGTAGACTACTAAAAGGAAAAAATATATAACTTCCTTTAAATTTTTTTTTTAACTTCTGAGCTCTCCTGAAAATTAATAAGAAGGACAATCTATTCTGGCACATTTATGGTTGAAAATGATAAATGCTGAAATATTATAAAAAGGAGAACTTATATAAGAACACATCTTTCTACCATCTGTTTTAAGTGACCAGACCAAAAAGGGTGGGAAGGAGAGACCACAGAACGTTTATAAAATGTGTGATGTTCAAGAAATATTTCTTAGGAGAATAAATTATATTATATTCCAAGGCTTCAAGCATGTGAGGCACAGCAGGTCCAACTTCTGCTAACATTCTTAAAAATGATATTTGGGTGATTTTATTCTCTTAGAAAGAAAAAAGCAAGGTTTTGCAATAAAGGTTCACACTCGTTAAGTCTTGGCACCCAAAGCTCTGGAAGAGAGTCTGTCAACCATCAAAATACTGCTTTTCACTGATGAAAGATTTGGAATACAGACTCTCATTTCCAGAGGGATACTTAAAAACAATGCAGTTAAAATGTGGATCAAGAAGAAAAGATTGCTTTTTCCCTTTCTTTTTTTTTTTTTTTTGCTTTTTCCCTTTCTTAACAAGTCAGTTTATCTGAAGAGATTTATACCAGTTCTACAGCTGGTTTCATGAGAAAGAGCCTCTTCTAAGTTTATCAGGAGTCTGTATTCATGGGAGAAATTATGACAAATGTATTGTTCCTTCCAATTATTAACTCTGTTCAACTCTACCTCCACATATTACAGGATTCTTATTAAGCAATGGATAGTAACATTTTAATTAAATGGTACAACTTTGTACTGATTTCATTATTTCTGCTAACATACTGTTTAGGCAATAAAATTAAGTATATACAGAAACATATATAACAAAGCTCTCAAAGACATAAGCTAGAAAAATAACAAAAGGTAACAGGCATAATTCTAGACAAAGTGTAGTCATGGAGTATCTTTCAAAGGGATCAGGGACCTCTGTAGGACTCTCCAACTCTTTTTCAACTAGTTACTTAATAATTACATACTGGACACTCAAAGGTAGATACACAGTAGTATGCAATGGAAAACATAGTCGCCAACTCTTGAAATAAGCTCCCTCCAAAAACAGGATTTTCCAGAGTTGACCAGCAGACTGACACTACTCGTGTCCAGGTGTCAGTGTTGGCGACTGATCGATCACTGAACCTTTGGGGGTTTATTAGTGTTTGGCACACAGTGGGCTTTCTTAAATATTTTGAAGAGTAAAAGAATACATGAATAACGATGAATAAGTATCCATGTTGTCTTTTTAAAAAATTTTTATTTTATATTGGAGTATAGTTGATTTACGAGGTTGTGTTAGTTTCAGGTGTACAGAAAAGTGATTCAGTTATACATATAATCTATTCTAGTATCCATGTATCCCTAAAAGAAAACCACAGACACTATTATTTCTAAACACGTGTTTTGTGGGTCTCTAGATGGAAGCCTGGACTTACTGAGAGAAAGTATAAAGCAAAATAAGAACTCAAACGTGGACACGTCCTGTCAGTGGAAACTAGGTCAAGTCATTTAACGCTGAGTCTCAAATTGCCATTTTTTTAATCGGGATAATAATATTATTTTTATGACTTTCAGGAGGGTTAAAATAACTGTGAGCGTAAATTACGAAGTCCCTGAATCATAACCATCATGAACTCAGACTAATTTTCCTTCCTTTGTTTCCTCCTTTCTCAAACAATATTTTTAGAGCCACTGATAGAGTGAAATGTCATACAATGAGGACTTATCCTTGAAGACAAACTTTGCAGAAGGTTTTGAATATGATAGTACGTATAGGTTAAGAAATGAATAAAGAAACACCTAATTCTGTCTGTGAGAGGTCAGGAAATATTTCTCAAAGTAGATTTCTCTAGACCCGATTTTAAGAAGATGAATAGGAATTCTGTGGTCAGAGAGAAAAGATGGGGCAGAGAAAAGAGAGGATGTCATGGAGTATCAACCATGGAGTATAAAGTTCCAGGGGCCTCAGGGAGCAGCAGATCTGGGGAATTTTTTTTTGTTTTTTGTTTTTCGGTACGCGGGCCTCTCACTGTTGTGGCCTCTCCCGTTGCGCAGCACAGGCTCTGGATGCGCAGGCTCAGCGGCCATGGCTGCTGGGCCACGGGCCCAGCCGCTCCGCGGCATGTGGGATCTTCCCGGACCGGGGCACGAACCCGTGTCCCCTGCATCAGCAAGCAGACTCTCAACCACTGTGCCACCAGGGAAGCCCAAGATCTGGGGAATTTTTAAGAGGATTAGTATAGCTGAGATGTTGAGTGTGAATGGAATTCTGGGTGAAGACGGTGGGCCTGTGATGGTACCCAGGAGCCTGTGCTGTCTCAGGTAGGTGATAAGGGGCCACGAAGGTGTGATGTAGAGGAGTGGATTGAGCCTGGATGCAGGGAGACAAGGCACAGGGATGCCAGGTATGGGGTGAGAGCATTCCTCCAGGATAGTAGAGGATCAGGAAGCAGAGTTCATGGTTAAGAGTGAAATAGACATATCATAGGGTCTTATCAACTGGCTTAGTCATCAATGAGTTGTCAGAGGTTGTCTAAAGAAATAATGTTAATTCCAAGTAGTTCATATAAATGCAATTTTCAATTCAGTGTCACAAACATGGATTGGATCACTGCCATCGAGATCCTCTGCAGAACAAGGGTCAAAGTCTAATTTCTCCCAGCCATGCTCATACTGGCAACACATTTCTTATTGAACGATACTCCTGGGGACAGAGATTTTTGGATCCAGTTCACTGTTAATGGTTAACTTTCTCTATGGTAAGTATATGTTATAACAAAATTGGGATATACTGCTTCTGAACTTTGAAAAATCATTTATTGGTCAACTTCACAGAAACCGAGAAGGTTTGGGTTACAGTGTTAATTGTCAGAAAGTTCTTAAATGGCATTTAAGGAAAAGGTGATCCACTTAGATCAATAGAGAGAATTTTAGAATTAGAATTTACCACTGTGGGTAGGGCTTAATCTGCGTCCTCACTTTTGGAATGCTGGAATGTCAAGGCAGGACTTCAAGAGCTCTATTTGCAAAGAATTTCTAGAGTCCCAGGAAAACAAAGAAGAGAAGAACAGCAGCCAATGTTCTGGCCACTCAATGAGGGCATTCTGACTCCCCAAGAGGGAAGCCATGGATTACAGGAGAAGGTAGAGGTGCTCCAGGTAGATTTTGTGAAGCAGGAACTGACTGAAAGTTTGGGTCTGTCCAGGACACTGTAGATATTAGCTGGAGAGAGATGTGTACGTGCACCCTACATGCTCCCCACACAGCTCGCACGCTCCCCAGTCTCCTGCGCAGGGACTACAGCTAATGCACCATGAGAAATTTGAAAGCAAGACAGCCAGGTGACTGTAGGGCCCTAAAATGAATGTTGGTCACTTAAAAATCAGACCATCACAATTTGGCCGAAAGAGTCATAATCACATGGAAAGAGCCATTTAGATTTCAGAAGCACTGGAGGAAACATCCAGCAGCAAATGAGCGTTTGCTTATGAAATGCTTTGTCTTTAGAAAGCAAACTGCAGAAACCTATGGGTATAAGAGACCCCAGTTTGGTAAACTCTAGTGTTGTTTCCAGACAGTCTCTGCACCATCCTGTGGGAAAACTCCATTTCATTCAGTTCCATCATCTTCAAACTTGGTCATGTGACTTGTGATGCCCTTCCTGTCAAGGGAACTGTATTTCTCTTTTCAACTAACATGAGGTTTGAACAAAGACTTATCAGGGAAAGTGACATGAGCCACTTCTGAGCAGAAGCTTTAAGTGCCAAAACATGACTCTGCCCTCTCATTTCCCGTTGTCATGAGCCCAGTAATGTTCTAGATGGGAACAGTCCCTCCACCTGGGATCTGGGGGAAAGAAGACGTAGTGAGGACTACAGTAATTATCTGTGATGAGAACATAATGTGAGCAAGAAACAGAACTCTGCGGGCAGTCACTGAGACCCATTTGTTATGGCAGCATAACATCACCTATCCTGACTACTCTGCCTCGTTCATAGTGTCCACGGTCCTTGGTAGGGATTATAAAATAATTCCAGCAGGACAGAGCCCATAGCTGTTATGTAACACTACTGACTTTATGAATGCCTTTCTAACTTTCTTTTTCAGTATTGTTGTCCCTGCCTACAGAACACCACCTGTAATTATGTGCTGCTGACTGCAGATGCAGCAGAAACTGCTCAGCCATAGGCTCTGACTTATGCGCTCAGCCTGCTACCACTCCTCACAGGGCAAGCGATGAAGGCGGACAAGTAAATATTATGGCTGCATGTTTATTTTTAATTTCATAAAGTTCATTTATATGCAGGTTACAGATGGCTTTGGGGTTCTAGGCAAGTTGCCAGAAAGATTCTTTAGGTCCTAAAGTCTGGGCATACAGTCTTGACTTGCCTGCAGTTGCAGCATATTTCAATGATTAAAGTGTTTGAGCCTGAAGACAGATTTCAGATCCACTGTTATTAAGAAGAGGTATTCAAGCTCCTGGCAAAAGCAGAGGCTCTAATAGCTTGCTCTAAAGGGATAGAATAATTGGGAGCCACTGTGCAGGACTGAAATAGAAACAGTTTAAGCAAAGAGACATAGAGCACAAGTGGCATATAGGTTCCTGACGTCGAAACTCTACTAGCTGTTCATTCTTATGCACAATTTTTTCTCTGCAGGATTTTATTTTCTCACCCACTTTTAATTATTCACTTTTATATTTTGAGATATATATGTGTATATATATTATATAAATATATTTTATGTAGTAGATTCATTATGATTACTTTAAGTAGGTAATGCTATTTTTTTCTCTTTTTATAATGAAGAGAAAAATCATTTCTTTTTATAAAGAAATCATGGATTTAGACACACTTGAGTTGCTAATATTTGAATTTTCTGGGCAAAATTATCTAATTTAGAAATATTTTTTGGTTTAATGTGTTTAATTTGGCCCTATGAAAAAATAAAAGCAGTTTCACAAATGCTATTTCTTGCTGCCAGGTTCAGCCTTGAGATGGGCATGTGTCAATCTAACCAGTGATGGTTTCATTTCAGCTGTGCGTGGATCCCAGAAGGAGGGTCCGAGACTTTAAGAAACTTCCTTCTATGAAAGGGACCCTCCTACACTGCTGGTGGGAATGTAAACTGGTGCAGACACTATGGAGAACAGTAGGGAGGGTCCTTAAAAAACTAAAAATAGAACTACCATATGACCCAGCAATCCCACTCCTGGGCACATATACAGAGAAAACCATAATTCGAAAAGACACATGCACCCCTATGTTCATAGCAGCACTATTTACAATAGCCAGGACATGGAAGCAACCTAAATGTCCATCAACAGAGGAATGGATAAAGAAGATGTGGTACATATATACAATGGAATATTACTTCACCATAAAAAGGAACAAAATAGTGCCATTTGCAGAGACGTGGACAGACCTAGAGATCGTCATACAGAGTAAAGTAAGTCATAAAGAGAAAAACAAATATCATATAATATCACTTATATGTGGAATCTAGAAAAATGGTACAGAAGAACTTGCTGGCAAAACAAAAATAGAGTCACAGATGTAGAAAACAAACTTATGGACACCAAGGTGGGAACGGGGTGGGATGAATTGGGAGGTTGGGATTGACGTATATACACTAATATGTATAAAATAGATAACTAATGAGAACCTACTGTATAGCACAGGGAACTCTACTCAATGCTCTGTGGTGACCTAAGTGGGAAGGAAATGCAAAAAAAGAGTGGATATATGTATACATATAACTGATTCACTTTGCTGTACAGCAGAAACTAACACAACAATGTAAAGCAACGGTACTCCAATAAAAATTGAAGAAGAAAAGAAACTTCCTTCCATTGAATTTAGGAAGATGGAGCAGCTTGTGGGGAGCAGGAGATTGTGTGACATTGCCCTTGAGTTTCACCAGTGAAGCAGTGAGCCCCGAGAAAAGCTTTTCACGGAAGAACCGCTGCCATGGTGCCCAGCAGGAGGTTGGAAGTGGTGAGGGAAGAGGCGGAGCCTCTGTACTTGAAGAAACTAAAGCAAGTGAAAGTAGAAAGCAGGTCAGCACCACCTGAAAGCCCTGCTCTGTGCAAAATGCCATGTGTCAGCTCTCAGTGCAGACAGCCTAAGATCCACTTGCTCAGGAGGAAGGACGCCAGGTGTGCCATTGATAATGAGGAACAAGAAGGCTGGCGAGCTCAGAAGGTGTCTAGTTTTGGAGGCTTGTTAGAAATGCCAAGAAAGCGCCCCTTTGTACTTATGCTGTAGAACCAGGGCGCCTGCTGGCTCTGGCTCCCCAGGTACGTCCACCTGCCCATGTGTGCCCTCACCCAGAAGAGACATCACGCAAGACCCGAACCAGGATCTGCTCCAATAAACCTTCCAGGACCTCCCGGGCTGAGTTAGGGGCTCCCCGCTCATGCCACCCAGCCCTCATACTCAACTCCAGCAGCACAGAAATCTCACTACCCTAACTCTCTGAGTATCTGTCTTGTCCACTAGATTACGAGTTCAGGGAGGGCACAGAACAGTTCCTAACCTGAGTCTCTACCAAAGGGCCACGGGATGAGAGAATGAATAAGATGAGGATGCCAGGGGCCCCAGCTCTGGGTCCTGGATTCGCCCACTTCCAGGGGTGACACAGGCAGCCCTCCCCTTGAGGAGACATCCTACACAGGAGCAGCTTCTTGCCAGATAGCAGCAATGTGGGGTGTTGACTCTTTGGGGGTGTGCAGAAATAGCACATTCTCAAAGCAGACCCCAGCCCCACAAGCTCGTGGAACTTGAGGTTGAGTAGTAATAGACACTGAACAGGCACTAGAAAGGATGCAAAGTCCTTTATGGTGAAAGCGTAAGGGTTTAGGAGAAGGAATGGAGTCCTACTTGGGTCTGGAAGAGTCAGTTTCTCTAAGGAGGTGACAACTGAAGCTGAGACCTGAGGAAGGAGAAGGGACTGAGGGAAGGAAGCAAGGGCAGAACTTTCTGGAGTAATCTGGAAGTGGTGCCTGATTGCAGGGGCCTGAGGGAAGGGCAGCGCTGGCTGCAGGCACAGGAGCCTGGATTGGAATCCCAGCTCCGTCACCTACATGCTGCGTAGCCGTGGGCAAGTCCCTTCGTCTCCCCAAGGCTCTGTTTTCACATCCAGAAAAGGGTGGGAGGAATTTTATTACCTGGGTTAAGTAAGATGAAACATGTTAAATACTTGGGATTAAATAAAATGAAATATGTTAAACACGGTCAGCGCAAATAAATGCTGTTGGCAATCATTCTATGATTGTCGTTGTATTCCTTATGCATCATCATTCGTTCAATGCCTGCTCTGGGCAGGGCACTGTGAGAAAATGTTACATGAACTGGATTTCTGTTCTGTCTTGTATGGGGGAGAGCACGAGGATCAGTACAGGAAAATGTAAAAGCTTCATTAGTGTATGTTCAAGACATTTCACACGTACTAATGCAGGGGGCTTTATGGTGCATTGTTGTACAGATGAAAGGGAACAGTGAGAGCAGGGAGGAAGCTCATCTTTGATGAATAGCTTCCAAAGACAGAAGAAATGAATTGTTGCCAGTGGTTCTGGAAATGATCATTTGGAGGTAGAAATTTCCTCCCGCTTCTGCAATGATCCCTATGCAAAGACCGGGCGCTCAGACCTCACTCGAAACAGCTGTGGTGGCTCCGATAACACATCCAATTGCCAAGCCTTTAGGGACTGTGGCTGAGCTGTGGGTCAGGTGGAGATTACCAGGGAATTGCAATTGCAGAGAAGAACAAACGTGCAAAAGCATTGCTTATCAGCAGGAGTGGGACCCACGGATGGCGCCCTAAAGGATTATGATGCCCTGTCACCTTCAAAATCACCTTCGGGAGAAGCAACTGCCCTTCTAACAGACAGGCCAAGTTCTCCAAGTGCAAAAGCTTTGGCACATTTAAAATAAATACAGTGGAAATGTGTCACTTTTCTAAGCTCGGACTTCTGTGACCGTTAGGGTTGGGTAGGGTGGATCTGGACAGGTGTTTATTCCCTACCCTAGAAACTTCTGCGAGTACCTCCGGGATGTAACGGGCATTTATTTGTCTGCTTCACAGGCACACTCATCCTCCCACAGCTGGTTCTTTCTTTGACAGGGAGGAGAAACTTACCCCTGATTTGTAAGTAGCCAGCACCGCAATTCACCAGTAGGGAGCCAGCTCTCTAATAAGCTACTTTTCTTTTCCATGTAAAGACGAGAAAGGCAGAAAGGCATCTGTTCATGGACACTGAACTTGGTAGCTAAATCAGGATGGCTCACAGAAACACTGTATAATGGGATAAGGAAGGATACCTAAGGGTGAGGTGTGTGTCTGCGGTCACCAGCTGCCTAGACAGCCCCCAATATTCCACTCCTGCTGCTGTTCACACCTGTGTTACTCCCTCCCCTTGGGTGTGGGCTGGACCCAGTGACCTGCTCCAATGACCAGACCGTGCAAAGGTGATGGGTCAGATGTCACTTCCAAAATGAGGTGACAAAGACTGTGACTCTGTCTTGCTCTTAACTTCTCTCTTGCTGATACGCTGTTGCCCTATCCCTTGCTTGCTCTGAAGAAGCTAGCGGCCGTGTTGTGAGCTGCCCTATGGAGAGGGCTCAGGAACAAGAAGCTAAGGCCACCAGCCAATAGCTCATGAGAAACTGAGGCCATCAGACCAACAGTCCGCGAGAAACTGAATCCTGCCGACAACTAAGTGAGCTCGGGTCCATCCCCAGCAGATCTTAGGATGTCTCTGTCCCAGTCAACAGCCTTGACACACACCCCAGAGTCAGAGGGTCCAGCAAGACTGTGCCTGGATCACTGACCCACAGAAACTGTGAGACAGATAATAAATGTTGTTTTGAGCCACTAAACCTGGGGTGGGGGGAATTTGTTATGCAGCTCGAGATGACTACTACACACACACTTAGTATAGTTACCCAGAAATGAAGGAACTGAGAGGCCAAGTTAGAGGAGCAGGGGTAAGGCAACCCAAAGGTTAGAGACAGAGGAAGCCCACAGGCCTCTAACCCAGACCCCAGGCTGGACGGAAAGGGATGGAAATGATGTTAGCAGAGCCTAGAAGTTATTGGACAGAACCAAACTGGTCCAGTCCATCAGGAGCTGGCAGCACAGAGGAGAAGCAAGTCTGAGGAAAGAAAGGAAGAAGTATTATTGGTTTTCCCTTCCTGTGTCCCCCAGACTCCTGCTGGTGCTGGTGCAGAGCCAGAAGCACCCTCTGCTGGGTCAGCGCCTGCGATGCAGAGCAGAGAGGAGAAGTACAAGGGGTGGGCTGGGCCAAACAGGACCAGGCCTGGCCCCAGGAGCACCCCCATCAAACACCCGGGATTACTCATGCTCTCTCCCTGGGAATCCGTCTCAGTTCGAACTCCCAGATTTAACCTGGTTTTCGTTTATTTGTGATTCAATACGGGGGGAGTTTCCTGGAAATGCTCCCCATCACTCTTCCTTGTTTTACTCACCCTCCTTGCAGATGAGAGCGCTGTGATGGGTGAGACTGGAGACGGGACCGACCTGTGTGGTGAGCTGAACAATGCCTTCCCCCAAGACGCCCACGTCCCAATCCTCAGAACCCGTGGATGCAACCTTACAGGGAAAGAGGGACTTTGCAGATGCGATTAAGGTAAGGGTCTTGAGAGGAAGAGAGTGTCCTGGATTGTCCAGGTGGGTCCAAGAAAACAGGGAATTTTATAAGAGGAGGGGTAGAAGGATCAGAGAGGAAACAGGAGATGTGGTGATGGAAGCGAGAAGTCGAAATGATGCAGGAATGTGGGAAGCTTCTGGAAGCTGGAAAAGGCAAGGGGGCGATTCTCCTCTAGAGCCTTGAGAAGGAGCCGACCTGCCAAACCTTGACTTCATCCCCAGTGGAGTGGATTGCATCCTTTTAAGACCTCCGGCACTGGGGGAGAATAAAATTAAGTATTTTAAGCCATCAAATTTGTGGTTACTTTTTACAGCAGCTCTAGGAAACAAATACTGTCTGCTCACCTCAGCAATCCTCCCTGGCTCTGTGGGATCTTCCTATGAAAGGGAGCACAGGTTCTGGTGGGTGGGCTCTTCCTCCAGGGGAAGTGGTCAGACCCAGGTGGGGAGTGGAAAAGGATGAGGTGAAGTGCTAGCAAGCTCACTTGATCTGTGGTCCTAATGGACCCCTGTCTCTCTGAGTCCTGAGTGCATCTCTCAGCTGGTTTTGAAAGAAGGGGAATCTAATATGATATGTGCTCCTGAACCTCAATCAGCTTCATGTGTGTGAGGGGAATCAGTAACTGTCTTGGTATAAACTCTGTGTGTGTGTGTGTGTGTGTGTGTGTGTGTGTGTGTGTGTGTGTGTGTGTGTATCTCCTAATGGTTCTGTTTTCATGGAGAACACTGTCTGAAACACAGACACTAGTCAAAAGAGAGCTGCCATAGTCGTAGCAACTTCGATAAAACAGACTTCAGGATAAGGAAGATTATCAAGGACAAAGAGGAACCACACATAATGGAAAAGAGTGAATTCTCCAAGAATAAATAATAATCCTAAATGCATATCCAACAACAACAGAGAGTCAAAACATATGAGGCAAAAACTGATAGGACTGAAAGAAGAGACAACTCCACTAACATAGTTGGTGACTTCATATCCCTCTCTCAGTAATGGATACACCAAGTCAGCGTAAAAATCGTTAATGGTAAAAAGGACCTGAACCACAGGATCAATCGATTTGACCTTGTTGACACTTATAGAACACACCATCGTACAACAGCAGAAAACAAGTTCTTCTCAGAAACACGTGGAAAATTCACCACAATAGACCACAACCCAGGTGATAAAACCAACCTGAACAAAATGAAAACAAAAATTCCACCTGTCAAAATTTGTGAGATACAGCAAGCACAGTGCTTAGAGGGAAATTTATAGTATTAAATTTGAATGCTAGAAAAGAAGATCTATTATATATGACATAAGCTTTCATCTGGGAAATTAGAGAAAGAAGAGAAAATTAGACACAAAGCAAGTAGAAGGAAGGAGATAAAATTAGAGCAGAAATTAATGGAATTAAAATCAGGTAATGATAGGGAAAATCCATAAAAATCAAATATGGTTGTTTGAAAAGATCAATAAAATTGATAGACTTCTATCTGGTTAACCAACAATTTAGAATAACTGGAGGGATTTATAATGTATTTGTTTTATATGGTGCAGTATCTTTGCATTTAAAAGAATTATGCTGTTTCTACTTCCCAGTTGGATTATTGAATCAGAGTCTAAACCAGCGTGGTGATAACAAACAAATTGATAAAAGCCTACAGTTTTGGAAATTGCCACTGGGTGAAAAGCTCTGGAGAATTCCACGGAGGGACCAAGGAAGTGGTCCTTAAGATTAGGAGCCTGTGTGTTATCACTTTGCTGCCTGCACATCTGTTCTCTGATCTATCGAGCCACACTCATTTCACATACAGGTTTCTGAGTTTCCAAGGGTCGTTCCAAGACCTGATTCCAAGTTCCAAGAACTGATTGTTCTTCTTGAGTTTTTTTTTTGTTTCTTTTTCATTAAAAAACAAATACAGAAAGCAAGAAGAAAGAGAGCTCCAAGTGACTTGTGTCTGCATCTGGAAAAAGAATATGTATTGAAGTCTTTCCAGTCGGAACCCCACAGTCAACACTTCTTCTAACTGAATTTTCTCCGCACTGCCTCATAACAAACACCTGAGCCCCATTTCACAACCACACCATCACCAGAAACCTTTTACTTCACAGTAGGCCCACTCTTTTCCCTTTCATTATTTTACAGAACAGTTTTTACACAGATGCTTTGCACTTTGTTTACATAATCATAAAAGAATAGAGCTGGAAGAGCAATCGGGATCATTTTCTCCAAGCCCCTCATTTCACAGATTAGGGCCCTTGGGTGGGTCCAAGGACTGGAGTCACAAGGCTGCTTCCTTAGTGGTGGAGCTGGGCCCGGAGCCCACGTTCCCATGTTCCCGGGTCAGCATTCTCTCCTCCGTCCCTGTCTGTGTCTTCTCACTGTCACTGTCACAAAAGGTGATTATGTACACATATGCCTGCTTCCCAGATATAATCAACCATCAACAGTGGGGATGGTTCAACCTTAGGCTTTGAAAAGACCCATTCTTTTGGTGATGCTTTCACTGTCTTTCATTTAAATGATCATGGACCCTGTGTCAAAATTTTAATTCCTCCTCAGTCTGCCATGAAAGTCAAGAAGATCGCCTACAATTCTCCTTTCATCATGTGATCTCTGGGAAAGCTGAGTCTTCTATTTCATGGTTCATAACCGTGGGGGTGGGAGAACATGTTCAGAGAATTCCGTAATGGTTAGAGGCCTGGGCCTGAATCCCATCCACACTTGCCATTTGCAAGCTGGGCAACTCTGAGCCCCCTGCTGCCACTCCCATTCTCAAGTTCCTCTCAGTAGTAGGGAGAGGTTGACTGAGTCAAGATGCTTGGGAAAGTAGATGTTAGTTAACTCAACTCAATGAAATAGTAAATGTTCATCCATTAGTTATTATCAACCCATTTTCTGGAAATGCATTTCTCAGTAAAAGACGTGAAGACAGAGCTATTTCTGTTGATATTATTATTTTCTTTTGTTTGATGTGGACACACATCACATGCTCTTGCTCGGGAGAAGTCACTGTTCTGCCCCAGCTTAAACCAATCACATACAACTTGCAGACAGCTAAGATCCTTAACATTCTTCGTCATGAGAAATTCTGTTACTTTATGCTTCTTCCCTTTTTTGCTTATGCAGATCACCTTTTGACCCTCATGCATTCAAAATCAATCTAATCTTAAGTGATTTGTCACATGTTCTAATTAGACAAAATTGCTTTCGACTCTTTATTCTACTTGCATTCTATCCAGTATCTCCTCCAGACTCATGTCATCAACATTGCTCTAGGGCTGCTCTCGGCATCACCTCTGTCACCAAACAAGCCTTTGATTTAAAATGTGGGACAGGCAGAGGCAGGGATGACCCTGCAGAGTACACCTGAATACTTCCTTTCACACTGCTGGGCACACTGGGTCTGCCTGCTCTGTCAGGGACGAACCCTCTGGGTGGCACTGCGTTCCCAGACCCTGTTTCTCTGTCTCATCCTAAAGACCTCAGGCAGGATCTCATTAAGCGCCTTGCTAAAATACAGGCTTCTTCTGTCTCCAATATCTCCCAATCTAACAGCCCACTGCGTCTATGAAGAGCTTGTGTTCCCATCAGACCTTTAATAAATGGGAAGGAGTTTTGTATTTTCCCGCATATATTTTCATTTTACAAGCCTTGCATTTCATACCATCTGCTGATGTGGGCACTTCTCATGCTGCCAGTCAGCTTAAATTTTATTTTTAGATGCCAGCTTTGGGCAGACCATGAAAATCCTGCAGGCTAAATTTTCAGACCTTCTAAACAAAATGTCTCAACAATCTTTTAAGACCCCGTGAGAATGGATGGGGTCAGAAGCCGAACTCACTGAGAATCACTTGTGGTTCTTTCAAGAAAAGAGAAATGCAAACAGCTGCAAGTGGAAAGGGATCAAATAACTGATGCTTATGTAACTGTATCCTGCACACTAGTCAGGAGACTTGACTATAAACAAGTGAAACACAGCACTAGGGGAAATTCTCAGCCCAGAGAGTGAAACCTGACAGCTAAATAAGCAGATTGCTGGGAAGACCCCAAAGGACGGAATGAAAATCCTTAAGCGTCTTTTCTCCTAAGAAGGTTCTTATCTTCCCTTGAGCCTTCCCTCAATTTGACTTAATAAAAAAAAAAAAGAGAGAGAGAGAGAAGCAGAGGTAGAAATGTGCAGAAACATTAAGAATCAACATTCCTTCAGCAGTATGTGCAGTCTTGTTTCAGCAGCAGCTGTCTTTGTAAAACAGAGATCCAGCCAGGCTACGAGCTGTAAGAAGTGCTGATCGGTATACCCTGGGACATTTTTATTTTACTCTTTTGGAAGACTCTTTGGGGGAAATTTTTAGCAGGACCCTGCAAGCTGAAAAATGTATGGCATGTATGCCTGAATTTCCCAGTCAGTGACACATTGTTGAAAAATATTAACTGTGTTACATGAACTCTGAAGCATCTGCTCAAAATCCAGCAGAGGATGTTGAGACACATCCAGGGCACCACAGAAATAAGTGATGGGAAAAGGAGAAAAATCCTGAGTCTTACATCAGTAGTGGAGGTGTTGAGACCAATGAAATAAAAATTAACCTCACGTTCACCAGGGATGTGACTCAAGTGAGGCCTCTCACAAGGTTCACAGAACAACAAGATGGAGGTCTATTTCTGAGAAAGGGTGGCTTTGGAAGTTGCATATTACAAATTTCTGAAAAATAACAAACTATGTTTAAGTGAATGGAGCAGCAGAGGCATGTAAGTATTTTGTGGGGTGATAAATTATTATAGTTAGAGTGAAAATAAGATTTCTAGTTATTATTCTACAATGAGTCAATATGCCGAGTCTGATTTTGTAAATAAAGTTGTATTGGCTCACCGCCACGTCTATTTGCTTGCATGTTATTCATAGGTGTTTGCAGGCTACAGCGAGCAAAGTTGAGCAGTTGCCACTGAGACCAGATGGCCCGAAAATTCGAAAATATTTACTCTGTGGTCCTTCCCATAGAAAGACTGAGAACCCCTGTTCTACAACATACACAGGCCTTTCTTTGTTGCTCTTGGTCGTACTCGTAAATCCAACTGACCATCTCACAGTTGAGTGACAGGAGAGACTTGGTATCACTTTAAATCACCTTCTAAGTTCTAAATGCAGAATCCAGGACTGCAGATGTCTTGACTATGGTAAATTGTTGGTGAAGAATTCTATTACAGAGGACACAATCACCACCCTTTGTAAACTGCTATGAACCTGCATTTCTGTTTCTCAATGTTACTTACAGGTCTCCTAGTAGATGTTAAGGTGCCTGAGGTTTTCTTGTTTTACATCATGCTCATCCTGGAAGCACTTAGAAAAGGACTGGAATGCAGCAGTTACACAAAATACATCTTCTGGATAGATTGATGAACGTGCAATTGACATTAATAAGTTCTCTAAATTTACAAGAAACAGATTTACTAAAATTATAATCTGATTAGTAAAAATACTATAATTTAATTGATTTGCAATACTACAATTGTAATACTACAAGTTAATTAAAGTTACTGTTATTAAAGAAATTAGTTTTGAAAGCTATCTCTTAAATCACCTCTCATACTGCATAATGGTTTTCTACAGTTTTGGACATTTCACTGTTGATCTAATTGGTAGAGGGTTATATGGGTTCCCCTTAAGGTTTATATGATTCTTCCATTAACTGTTCTAAAATATCATCATGGAATATCTTTCTGGATGTTGAATGTTTTCACCCATTTAAATACCTCAGGAAGAAGTTCTCTGCTAACTTTAAAGGTTGATTATATGTGCGTTACTGAAAAACAACAAAAAGTAAGCCAGAGAGAGAGAGAAAACGCAGAAAGCCATAATCATAGCCATAATGGCTTCCATTTATTGAACACTTAACATAGGCCAAGCACTCGCCAGGAATTATTGACACATGGTCTCTAATCCTCGGTCCAGTTCTGTCCTTGGCCCTCTTTACTTACAGATAAGTAAACAGATGCTCAGAGAAGCTAAGTTACTTGCTAAAATTTGTACAACCAATTTATGTACAACTGGGATTTGAGCTCAAGTCTTTCTGGCTCCAGAATTAAAGCTTTTTCCATTATGCATCATCCTGTCTTTGAAAAGGGGAAACATATCTTTTCATTCTGGGGGACTCAGCAAAAGGATTTAACTGCTTTTGCTAGTGCAGCATACAAGTAAGCTTTCCTAGTAAGCTTGAGGTTCTTAAGATCAGATATGGGGAACAGAGGCATTCTATGTATCTGGGAAACATCTGCATGCCTGGAGAGAGCAAAGAAAAAGTCCCTTCTACAAGGAGCATCCAGGAAGTACAGGAGTCAGAAAAGAGATCCAGTGCACTTGAGATGAGAGGTGCATGATGGCTGGGCTCCAAGAGCCCAAACTTGGGCTCCTGGGACAAGTTCATGGGCCATGGAGGACTTTCTGCAGGGGACACCTGGCTCATTCTCAGGCACTGGACAGGTGATAACAGGAGGATGCTCCAGACAGAGGACAAAATAGATGTAACAGCACTGACATGAGAGGAGGCAAAGCACAATCAGGTACCCGCAAGTGGCTCAGCCTCTGCAGAGCTGAGGCTGGTGGGAAGGGGTGGGGCGAGGCTGCGGGTGCTACAGGGCCTAGCGCACTATCCCAAGAGATCTGGGTTATTTGCTCTGCAGGGAATGAGAACCATTGAAGGATTATGAAGGCAGACTTGAGTTTTAGAATGATGCCTTGGAGAGCTGTGGGTCAGGCCCGGAGCCAAGCCAGCATCTCCTGCAGCACCCCCAGGAGTAAGTGATGCATCCAGGGCAGAGGCAGTAGGATGAAAAGTTTAGGAAAGTGACTTTTGACTAATACTGAAGACAAACATTTACTGAGACCTGGAACCAGAGATCATCAAAATGATTCTTACATTATATGCAACTCAAAAGGCCGGGAAGAAATGGAAATACTTTTCTACTTTGTGGATGTTATAAATATTAGATTTTAAAACATGTTAAATAGGAAATGAGAATCTTAAACTGATCCAAAAGATAAGCTCAAAACAGTTCTTAAGATTTTCCATAAGAATGCAACACCAGGGTAAAATTTCTACACACCTTCCTCGTCTTTTTATCCAAATCCAAAAAATTATTTAAATTCCATATGAGATAGAGTTAAGGAAAGGAAAGGAAAGAACTGTGTCATTCTTTCTAGGTCATGAAGGCTTATTTATAAGAAAAAACAGACCCAAACTCCTCAAAAGTCCAAAAAGCTGTTAGATGAGTAGTAAAGGTAAACCACAGTAGAGGGAAATATCCAGAATGGGTTTTGATACACAGAAGATCATGCAACAAAAAGAACTAAAAATGTGGGGAAATTGATTTGCCATGAAATATTGATGTTTACAGTCAGAAGATCCCAATTCCTAGAGTCATCTGAGAAGGTTCTCTAAGAGAGGTAATTAAAATGATAATCAAGTGAACCAAATACTAATGAACCAACTCTGCAGGATTTGCCAGGAGACAATAGTAATGACAGTGCATCCCACCTGCACAGGTGAGGTTCTTCAATTCACCACCTCCTAATCTCTGCTGGGATCCACCCACCTCTGTCTCAACAACTGTCACCTCCAATCTCACAACCACCAAATGTGTCCACAAGTGACTGGTCCACTTAAGAACCACTGTGTCTGGGACACAAGACTTTCACCCCATAATAAGAAGAGTTTGCTAAGAATCCAGATACTCTTTGGCAGGGAAAGACTAGAAGATCTTCCAAATGAAAGCCTAGCTCTGCCTACAGAACTTCCTTGGTGCTCAGTCAAGAGAAGCAGTCATCGACCTGTTAAGAAACCTTAGGGACTCCCCTGGTGGTCCAGTGGGTAAGACTCCATGCTCTCAATGCAGGGGGCCCGGGTTCGATCCCAGGTCAGGGAACTAGATCCCCACAGGCATGCCACAACTAAAGAGTCTGCACGCCGCAATGAAGATCCCGAGTGCTGCAACGAAGACCCGATGCAGCCAAAATAAATAATAAATAAGTAAATATTTTTTTAAAAAAGACCACTTCAAAAGAAACCTTAAACCAGAGGTTTAGATCACAGTATAACCTGTAGCTTGAAGCACTAAGTACTTCCTTGACCAAACTTCCAGAGGTATGTATAAGGCAGTTTACTTCAGATTAATGTCCTCAGTGTCTTCAGGATTTTTGAAAATGTCTTTATTTCTCAATTAATAGGAACCCAAATCAGTGACCTTCTCTGCCTCATTAACTAGCTAAAATATGATGATCTCTATGGGTTCAGTAACCAAGTGCACAGGGGCTGCTGGACTCAAGCATCCAGCCTACTGTTCCTATGGATCATGTTAATATCCCTGGAGCCAGTTCAGTTTCACCTCATTTTTCTGTCAGTGATGAGTAATCCCAATCTTGAACTTCCCTTTGTATATCCAGTTTCCTAATTCTTCAGTCATCTTTGTATCTTTCCTCTGATTCCTCTATAATACAGTAAGCTTGATTTAAAACTTATTTAAAATTCATGTGAGGATCTGACTTATCTTGAAGAAAACAAAAGGATAAAATAAAAGTTTGAGGGCGTCGGGGCTGTTTTCACTCTTCCTGATTCTCTTTAAAGGGCACCACTACCTGACCCAGCAGTCATGCTCAGAGACAGTGCAAAGAGAAAGGACTGCCCACTGTCCCCCTCGCTGGGTGCTGTCCAAGGCACACGGATGCTTACAATGCTGCTACACCCGGTCATGCGTGTGTGTGCCTATTCATTCCATCCCTCATGTGTCTATTCATGCAGGCATCCATTTAACATTATGTACCCCCGGTGCTGGGACAAATAAAAATATTTAAAAGCTCTGGTTCCTGCCACAGGTCTCAAAAGCTCATATCAAGGCCCAGGGAACGTGTGACAGAAGGACATACAGACAAATAAGCATCATGAAATACGATGTGAGGATTCCTGTGGAAAGTCATAATAATAACACAGAGCAGGAGAGGATGGGACCATGGGGAAGGTTCCACCACCTCAGCCTTCATCTCCAGATCAGTGATTCCCCACTGGTCCGTGAGAAGCCGAGGACATGGGTCCCTTCACCACCTCAACTCTACTTCTGGTCTACTCGGGTCTCTCTCCCAGCAGAACAGGTCAAAGGACGAAAGGAGAGCAGGAATGTCCAGGATTAGAACAGAAGGCTCGGTAGCATCATGAGTGCTTTGAACAACACTGAGACTCAGACTTGCTAAACTTTTAGTAAACCAGACAAACCAATTATTGGAACTGTGTCCCCCCACCCCACATGAATTCACACGTCGAGGCCCTAACTCCCAGTGTGACTGCACTGAGAGTGACGAGGGAATTTGGATTAAATGGAGACCTAAGAGTGGAGCCCTGATCTGGTCTAATTTTAGTGTCCTTATAAGAAAAGACAACAGAGCTTGCTCCCTCCCTGTTCCTCTCCCTTTCTCTCTCCGTCTGCCTCTCCCTCTTTATCTTTCCCTCTTCCTCTCTCCCTGCTATGTGAGAGCACAGTGAGAAGGTAGCTATCTGCCAGTCAGGAAGAGAGCCATCACTAGAACCCATTCTGGTACCCTAATCTCAGACTGCCAACATCCAGAACTATGAGAAAATAAATTTCTGTTGTTTAAGCCACCCAGTCTATGCCATTTCATTACAGCAGCCTGAGCTAATTAATACACCAAGCCATGGCTAGGAATCTTAGGAAAATATTCTATATTATAAATAAAACTCTGTTTAAACTCTTCATCTGTTATTTTCTGCTTCCCCTTCCCATTTTTGGTCAATGTCTTGATCTAGAGTTTGAGGCTTAGGTATGGCATAGAAGGGGATTTTTAAGAAACTAAAGAAAAGGTTAAAAACTAAATATTTCCAGTTTGACCCACAAAGATTACAATTCTTCTTCTTTTCCTAAAAATTATCCAGAACACCAAAGAGCACAGGAAATGCATAGGTAATTTATATTTTTGACAAAATTAGAAGATCGGTAGAAACTCCAGACTCCAAAGTGGGTGTGAGGGCTACTAAATGTAAGCAGGACCCAGAGGTGGGAAACCAAGAAAAGACACTCTAAGAGAACCCCCATAAAGGAGGCTGTAGATTCAGAAAGGAAGCAGAGATGTACCTCAAGGTGAGGGGCCTGTAAAAGCCAGGTCCCTGTTTTGCAATTGTAGGAATATTGCGGGGAGCCCTCTTGGATTCAGGATGTTCAGGAGGCTATAGGCTCCAGAAGGAATGGCATCACTAGGAGTATGGCAGGAAGCAGTCCCACTCTGAGGTAGGAGATTCTGTCAGTTAGCGTTTGTGTGGCTATAAGAACACAATGACTTGAATGCCATTTAATACAGTGATTCACCCCCACAAGTGCTCAGAGAGTTCTAGTGCTAATGATGAGAATGACTGGCAGTAGCAGTAGTAGTATTTAGTTCATGTTAAAAGGGCACTCTGGGGCTTCCCTGGTGGCACAGTGGTTGAGAGTCCTCCTGCCGATGCAGGGGACGCGGGTTCATGCCCCGGTCCGGGAGGATCCCACGTGCCGTGGAGCGGCTGGGTCCGTGAGCCGTGGCCGCTGAGCCTGCGCGTCCGGAGCCTGTGCTCCACGATGGGAAAGGCCACAGCAGTGAGAGGCCCGTGTACCGCAAAAAAAAAAAAAAAAGGGAGGCACTCTGAAAAATAGTAGAGTAAATGCAAAGTATTAATAAAACATCAAATAGCAGTAAAGTTGCTGGACTTCAAAAATAAAGAAGTCCATTGGGCAACCAGGTAGAAAGATCAATTTTGTAAGGGAAAAGAGAAATTCAGGCTGGCCTTAGATTACCAAACAACGACCTTAATAAATTCTAAAAAGTAGAAATAACATAGACAGTTATCTAATCTTAATGCAAAAAAGGCTAAAATTAATAACAAAAACAGAAGGGAAAAATCCACAATCATCAAAACAACAGCAAACGTTTTTCTTGTGTAACAAAAGAAATTCAAACCAAATCAGCAAAATATCTAGAAAATAATGATGATGAGCACATATAAAGCACAGAGCTAAAGCAGGCTCCAGAGGAAAATGTATAGCCTTCAGTATTTACATAAATATGAGAGAAAAAATAAATTGATTAAGCATTTAACACAAGAAGTTCAAAATAAAAACCAAAACAAAACCAAAGAAAATTAATGTAAGGAATTAACAAAGAAAAAATCTGAAATTAAAAAAAAACAGAAATTCAATAAAAATAATAAATATATCCAAAACTCATTCCTTGGAGAAATAAAGAAAAATAAATTTAAAAATTTGCTAGATGACTCAGGAGTTAATAGAGAAAGGACAAATCCCAAGAATAAGAAACTAACCAGGGAAAAGTAAACATCAGAACAGAAGTAATTGAAACTATGAAAAGAGATCACTCTACTCTCTAAAATATAATTGCAACCTTAGATGAAAGAGACTGCATTTATAAGAGTATATCTTTGAGAAAAACACCCCAGAAAAGAAAGTAAATCTAAACAGAAGAATCTGCACAGAAAAAAAGGGGATGATCTTTAATCTAAATAAACATTTGAGATGGAAGATGGTCACCCATGAGTGAAGCACTCAGAATCATCCCTGGCCCATGGCCAGTGCTGCCTGTGTTTGCTCTTATTATTGTCAAAACAGATCCAAAACCCCTCATAATTTATTAGTCAAAAGAATCAAGCAGAAAATTAGATAAAAACACAACATGACCTACTGAGCTAATTCCAGATTCAAGAATCATTCAATATTATAAAAGGGAAGAAATCATACAGTCTTGCCCACGGGTAATTTTTTTTAGAAACTCTTTTGATAAAGTTCAAGATCAATCTTTAAAGAAAAGAAAAAGAAAAAAGAAAATGTCGGTAAGTAGGAATACATGGTTACTTCCTTCAAATTATAACATTTATTTAACTTAACCCCAAAGCCAGCATGTCGTTTAAAGGACAAACGTCAACTCTACTAAATAAAAAAACAGACAAGTGTGTCTACTATCACCACATTACTGTCAACCTTTTTCTAGAGGTACTAGGCAAAGCAATTGGAAAGAAAAGGTGGCTATAAAAATCAGAAAGTAAAGATTTACTTGAAAATGATGTGATTATATACCTCAAAATCCTAAAAGGGTCAAATGCAAAATTACTACAAACAATGAGAAACTTTAGAGTGGTTGGAAGAAGCATATTCACTGAAAACCTTTTGAAACCTTTATCTCAACTTTTTTTAAAAAAAGTGACCCCATCACCTATTTTTAAAAATGGGGCAAAAAGCCAATGGCAGATGTTTAGTTCCCCTACCTGTCTGCAACCGTTCCTCAGGAATCCTTGTTGATTGCCTTATGGATGAGAGTTTTGTTTAAGCAAGAGTGGAATTCCCATATGTTTCCTCACTCTAAATCCTTCTAGTTTTGCTTTATTTTCCTATGTGTTACCATAAATATCTTCCAAGGAGGTATCTTCGTATGTTGCACACCATAGAGCTTAGTAATACCTGAGTAGTCAAGTGAAGGGGAGCCCCATGGACTCTCTGGTCTTGGAGAATACATGGAGGGTCTGTAGCAAGCCATGAAGGAGAGGAGTGGAACTGCTGTCCATCTGTGGAGGTTGGTATCGGGAGCGGGTTGAATACAAGCCCCCAAGTTATGTCCACTAGGAACCTCAGAATACTACCTTTTTTTTTTGGCATAAGGGTCTTTGCAGACATAATTAAATTAAGGATGTTGCTTTGAGATCATCAGAGTGGGCCCTAAAGACAATGGCCAGTGTCCCTATAAGGATGGGACAAGATGCACAGACACGAAGAGAAGGCCACGTAAAGATGGAGGAAAAGAAGGGAGTTTTGAAGCCCCAAAAGCCAAGGTACACCGAGGATTTCTGGCAACCACCAGAAGCTAGGAAAGAGGTATGAAAACCTTCTCACTCAGAGCCTCCAAGGGACCAACTCTGCCACAGCTTGGTTTTGATTTTTGTGAAATGATAAACTCCAGAATTTAGCAATTGCTGTTGTTTAAAGCACCTAAGTTTGTGGTAATTTTTTCAGCAGCATTAGGAAACCAATACAGTATCTCAGCTGAGGGGGTGGAAGGAGTGATGCAAAGAGATGGAGCTGTATACATGCAGGTGTCCAGGACCACAAAGCTGAGATGCAGGACGGTCTGATCCAATGTATCACAGTACCATTGGCTGGTCCAAATGAGCAATCCCCAAGGTTGGCTGGGGAACAGGAGTGGGCTGCTCCAGGGAACAAATACTCCAGGGAAAGAGCTCAAGATGTCCAACTGGCAAGTGATCCTATAAACACCTCCTTCTCACTCCTGACAAGGGTTGAGTCGTCTCTTGGGTCTCCAAAAGCTGGTGTCTTACTAACCTACAGAAGCACAGGTCCCCAGGTATTAGCTGAACTTCCAAACTTCACTCATCAGTGTAGTGTGGGCTTCTAGCATCTCACCAGGATGAATCTCACTGCCTTGAGTCTGCAGAGGACATTCCACAGGATGGTCAACCAGTCCAGACCTGGGCTCTGAGGGTCTTACGTATGTATGATGCAACTTTTGCCCTACTCAGTTCCATAGGTCATTTGGACTTTGATTATTAACATATATCCTCAAAGCATTTTCATGTTCCATTTATCTCAGCTTCTATAAAAGTCATTTAGACTATATTACCGCTGCTGCTGTCTACTGTTTACTGAGGACTGAGGACGAGGCCAGCCTAACAACAGGTTCTTCCTATACACCAGGTCATCTAATCAGCACCAAGGCCAGCAACGTTCTAGGGAGGTTGGTGTTACTGCTGCCATTTTAGAGATGAGAAAACTGAGTAAACTAAAGACTTAGGCCAAGTTTATGCGATGCTGCAGTTTGGTTTTCCAGGAAGCACATATGAAACAGAGCTGGGTGTTTAGTAGGGAGTGCCCTTCGGATCAATGCCCAAGCGGAGGGAAGGACTCGGGACTTGGCAGAGGGAGAAGTTGGGCTGGGATGCAGGCCTGACAACTTCAGACAGACTCACCGAAGCTGTGGCGCTGAAATGGCCAATCAGAATTGTCTTGCATTGGGCCCCCCACCTCGATCAGTCATGGATGTGGCCCGCCCTTGGAAAGTCATGACCTTGGGCTGGCAGCTCTGTGCAGCTGAGGCAGCCTGGAAGGGACTAAGGATGGAAAGCCAGCTGTTACCAGCACCCTGAAGAGCTGGACAATCAGTCTTTCTTTGAGGGGGCTCCGGGTGGTCCACCTTCATGTCCACGACACACAGCTATAAAGTGGGAGAAACTGAATCCAAGCCCAGATTCCATCTGGGACCAAAGTGCTTGCTGTGTCCACCATCTCATACTCTCTGACATGCCATTCATGAGCTGCTGAGAAGGACAGCAAAAGTGATGAACCCAGAGTCTGGCCGGCAGGAACTCACATCTCTCGGGGAAAGCAAATTTGATGTACATCATTCTCAAAGAGGGCACACTGTGATTATTACTGCAAAAATGGATAGAAAGTACGTCCCCTCCCTTAGCCTGTCCAGGTCATTGCATTCCACAAACATAACGAGGATGTTGTAGTTCTATCACTATACAGTTATTGTTATCAACACTTGATGTTTACTAACTGATGCATTAACTGTGCACCTGGCCCAGTTAAGTCCTCTTCATTTATCATCTCATCCAATCATCTCTGCTGTCCTAGGAAGAAGGCATTATTATTATTATTTCCACTTTACAGGTAACTAGGAGCATCCCCAGCCCTGTCTGTCCTTAGAATGTCTCCCAGTGACTATCTGTACATCCTCTCTCCATTGCACCAATGGAGTTTCATTGGGTTTCTCTCTACTCTTTAAAGAGATACCTTAGGACCAGAGCAAAGTTCTCGCTAAAGTCAAGCTGCAGATATATTACTCTCTCAAGTTCACACAACTTAGCAGATTCATCGTTTGACCTGCAAGTACCTAGAAGGAGTCTGTCTCGTGTGACTCCCCATAGGGGTTGCTGACTTTCTCACTGTCCACTAAGGGTTTTAAAAAGAATCATTACTAGCACAACACTGTAAAGCAATTATACTCCAATAAAGATGTTAAAAAAATAATAAAGTGGTCTGTTTGCTTCAAGTAATAATTAAAAAATAAAAAGCATCATTGATGGTTTAATAAATGACTAGAAATCAGTATCTTTCACAAACTATCCTCAAAAATAAACATTTGGAATGGACAGAGCCTCAGATCTTTGTATATACTGTAACAAAAATGCATGGATTGGTGAAAGTACTAGGAAAACCACCTGTCAAGATGTCAGCCAGTGGAACATGCCATTCAGCTGACATTTAATCAATCTGTAATGATGTAAGTCATCTGACATGAATCCATTGCTTTGAATGAACAGAAAGTACAGAATTCAGATGACAGGTTCAAGAAGACGATAGAGACAGCTGTTGGGGGATCGATGGCATTTTTCATTTTTAGAGAAATCTTTTTTCATGCTCCTTTGATCAAATCTCCAAGACAAAACTCATAGTCTGAAAGGGCTTCCCTTTACCTCTGTTCCTTCTATCTCCTCCCCAAAACAGGTTCACAAATGTTGGAAAATAAACTTAGGTCTCATTCCATCATTAGAGTCAAATAGTTAACTACCAACGTGAAGCTTCTCTGTCTCAGACACTTTTTTTTTTAATTGAAGTATAGTTGATTTACAATGTTGGGTTAGTTTCAGGCATACAGCAAAGTGATTCAGTTTTATGTATATGAATATACATATATCTATTCTTTTTCAGATTATTTTTCATTATAGGGTTATTGCAAGATATTGAATATGGTTCCCTATGCTATACAGTAGGTATTTTATCAGTTATCAGTTATCTATTTTACATATAGGAGTGTGTTTCTGTTAATCCCAAACTCTTAATTTATCCCTCCCTCTCCTCCTGTCCCCTTTGGTAACCATAAGTTTATTTTCTACGTCTGTGGGTCTATTTCTGTTTTGTAAATAAGTTCACTTGTATTATTTTTTCAGATTCCACATATACGGAGACATCATATGATATTTGTCTTGCTCTGACTTACTTCATTCAGTATGATAATCTCTGGGTCCTTCCATGTTGCTGCAAATGGTATTATTTCATTCTTTTTTATGGCTGAGTAATATGCCATTATATATACACAACATCTGCTTTACCCATTCATCTGTCGATGGACATTTAGGTTGCTTCCATGTCCTGGCTATTGTAAGTAGTGCTGCTATGAACATTGGGGTGCATGTATCTTTTTGAGTTATAGTTTTCTCTGGATATATGCCCAGGAGTGGGACTGCAGGATCATATGGTAGTTCTATTTTTAGTTTTTTAAAGGAACCTCCATACTGTTCTCCATAGTGACTGCACCAATTTACATTCCCACTAAGAGTGTAGGAGGGTTCCCTCAAACATTCTTAAAATTGCCAGAGCATTTTTAAATGATTTGGCATCCTGCAGGGAAGTGCTAATTTTCGGTTTGTTGTTCACTTGCCCTACAAAACTCTCTCTGATGCGATGATGGTGCGAAGTTCCTGTCATTTAGAGGAGAATGAGGTTTATCTGTCCAGCTGGGGGAAGGGTAAGGAAGGCAAAAGGAGAACAGAACTGTGAAGTGCGTTTCGATTTGCTTGAGGACACAGTCACATTGGGTACTTTCCTGTTTTTAACCTCTTCTCTATGCTTACCCCACTCCTTCCAAATTATAATGTCTTTAGAACAGATAAATGATACCTTGTTCAAATAGGATACAGATCATAATCAATAGCTGGATGCTACACAGAATGAAGAGTGATACAGTCTCTTTTCCCCTCTTTGGAAAATATTAATATCCTGAGCTTCTCTAAAGACAAAACCGCAAGAACAGAGATCCAAATTCCTAACAATTCGTCTCTTCCACAGCCAGAAACTGGGCAGCTGGTAACGTGCTGTTTCTCCTTTGAGCTTCTCAGATTAGATCCTAAATGCAATTTAATTCCAGACTCCAATATACAGTTCCTGAATTATACTGAAAAAGAATCAGTTATGTAACAAATCTGCGTTACTACGATTGCACACTTGCCATAGATGACAGGCTATATTTTCTATTTTAGGTCCAAATGAAAAATTTTCAAATTGTATCACAACTTAAATATATTAAAGTATCCACTGCATAAAGGAATCCTATAAAATTTCTCTGAAATATGAGTAATCCTGTTAGAAAATCAATATGCACTGCCTGGCTTATCTTCTTTAATAAATATGGATTCTCATATAACCTGCTTGTGAAAGAAATCTATATTCAAATTCCTCCCTCTCTCACGGGAAAATAAAACATACAGAAAATGAAAATTCAGACCATGCTAAGAATACCAAGGAAATAAATACATTAAAAAATTAAGTAAATTTCAAATACAAAATGCAATTGTAATATGTGAATAGGAATATTTGGAAATTCCTCGATGATGGTTCAGTACCCAGCTGACAGTGTACCTGACCTACAGAAGTTTAACAAATGAAGAACAGACAAGGTGCATATTTAAAATGGAGTAAGTGCTACACAAACACAGGCTGCAGGACGGACTGGGCTCCTGACTGATGGACCAGCTGCCCCAGTCTGGGAAGCAGGACACCTACCCAGATCCCTAACCTTGTCTAATGGCTGCATAGCTGCCACCCTTGCTCCCAGGGCCCAAGCAGGAGGCAGGCACCATGGCATGAGGTGGGAAGTTTCATCCTGCTTTCCTAGCCTCAGTCTCCCTCTGACGTGATATAATCATAGGCAAAAAAGACTCCTTGCTGCTTTTGTGGAACTTTCCGTCAAACGCATGCTATCCTACTGATACAGGCAAAATTCTTATTTTCTTGTTAACCATAAATTGTTAAGGGCTTTGTACCTCTGCTAAATTCGTGATAGGCAAACAAAGTATCCTTCTTACATAGACAGTACAAAACTGCTTTTAAGTTTCCTAACATCAAAATAATTTATTCCCTTGGTTATTAAGGATTCCAGATCCCCTTAATAAGCTCAGATTCCAGAAAAGCTCTTCTTTGAAATCCAGTTAGGAAACAAAGACAGAAAAGAGTTAGAAGAAAAGATGCCAAGACCAGTACAGTACAAAGGGAATCACACAAAGTAACTGAAAAGAATCTCTTCCTCTTCTACAAATAAAGTCCGTTCAAAATGTGTTTGCTGTCTTCCTCTTCCGGGCCCACCCTCTACCCCTTCTCTTCTTGTCCTTTTCCTTCCCTCCTGAATAACTGAGTGCCCAGCCCTCAGGTGAGGCAGAGAAGAGAAGCGTCTGCACCAACAGGGGATGGGGGAAGCGAAACTCACCCAAGATGACAAAGCTGGGCTGGGTGTGTGGAGTTCCTACACTGGGCAAAGTCAAGTGCAGAGCCTGAGCTGGGGGAGGGGACACCCTCACATGGACTGGGTGTCAGAGCCACAGCTGGGGTGGGGGACACCGTCTCGTGGACTGGGTGTCAGAGCCCCAGCTGGGGGAGGGGATACCCTCTCGTGGACTGGGTGTCAGAGCCCCAGCTGCCGGAGGAGACACCCTCTCGTGGACTGGGTGTCAGAGCCCCAGCTGGGGTGGGGGACACCCTCTCGTGGACTGGGTGTCAGAGCCCCAGCTGCCGGAGGGGACACCCTCTCGTGGACTGGGTTTCAGAGCTCCAGCTGGGGGAACGGGACATGGGGATGGGGGAAGGAAGCTGTCTCAAGTGAGAGGGCAGGGGGAGGGGCTGACAGTTGCAACAGGAGACTGGTTACATGCAGGGTTTCATCAAATAAATAAATATATTTAGGATCATGAGAGCTAAATATTTTTCACTGTTGGTCAAGGGAGCCACAATGGAAAGAGAGAAAACTGGCATAAAACTTATGCTGGAGTGGAAATGGAAATATCAGTGTGAAGTCATGCTGTTTAAGATGTAGGCAGATATAAAAATAAATGGAGATGCAAAGCACTTGGAGTACTGACACCCCAATGGCAACGGAAAGGCCTAAAGCCCAGATCTTGCCACTAAATGTCATTCTTCACCAAAAAGAACTAGGGCTCCTTGGAGGGATGGCTGATTTTAGGGTTAGGTCAGGGAGGGCACAAGAGGAACCCAAAATAGCTTGTGCCAGAAATTGAGGAAATGCTCAAAGAATCACAGGGACAAGTCAAAGGTACAGCTTGGAGAGGCACCTGCTGGACAAATCTGAGACCATATGGGCATCAAAATAAACAGTGACAGCAGTGGTTTATAATCTACTGAACATCAGACTACGTAGATACAAACAAGCAAATAAATATATTAAAAGTCTGATGAGAAACAGAATATTTGCATAGTTTCAAAGCACCGCTCCACAAAATATGTACTAATGACAAAGAGGAAAAGAGTAATTTCAAAGTGGAAAAGGCTGGTGGACAGCACACTGATAATTACCACTGACAATAATGGGACAAAGTAGACGTACACGGCCCTGATAGAACGTGATGAGGACACACCATCCCTTCTGAGATTCCTGCCAAAATGCATAACTTTAATCTATTCATGAGGAAACACTGGACCCCCCATGTTAAAGGACATCTTAGAAAGTAACTGGCCTGCAACCTTCAAAAGCGTTAATAAAAGCCAAAGGAACTGTTCCATCCAGAAGGAGACCAAAGAGACTCAAGAACAAAGTGCAATGCATGGGCTCTTGTTCTCTAAAGGACATTACTGGGAAAGCTGGAGGAACCAGAACGTCAGGAATTAAACAATGCACATTTCCAGTTTTGATAGCTGCATTATGGTTATGTAGGAGCATGGTATTGTAGGAAGTCCACACCAAAGCAGCTGGAGGCAATGGAGCAACACATCTGGGGGCAACCTATCCTTGAAAGACTTAGGGGAAAAAATTATCCATACTGGATTTTCAATGTACTGGTAGGTCTATAAATGTATTAGGAATTATACTTTGATTTAAATGTGTTAGGAGACATCATCCACAATTTTCAGGTATTAAATAAATTTCCTCAAGTAGATGATAGGTCATAGCCTGAGAATGAATTCTCATTCCTGAAATCACTGTGAAATTACTTCTGAAGTGATGGAAACCTGACCTTATATTCTTCTGTTCCTTTCAACATTATTCTTATGGAATAAAGAATGTTTATTCTTTTGCTATTCTAGAATTATCCTATCATTATCCTATCTCTGCCTGTCCACTGATAAGAAGTATTTTTCTTTGTTGGTTTTGGAAATTGAGTAAATAAAAATTTAAGATTACATTCTTTCCACTTTTTTTTTTTTAACCAATGCAAGAAAATAACAGTGCTAAAAAAAAAAAAAAAAAAAAAAAAAAAAACCTCAGTATAGTACTTGATATCTAAAATATGCCTGGTTCTTTGTAAATCACTTCTTTTTTTCCTTTTTTTTTTTTTTAACCCCATTTGATCTTCACAGGCAGGTATCATAATCCTCATTTCCCAGATGTTTTTTCTATTGCATCTGCACCAGCAGATACTTTCTTTATTCATGAAGGGGCAGAAAAAATAGGTACAAAATGTTCAAGGTATGTGTTCCACGGTAACCCACGACCAGCAAGATGCCATGAGCAGTGAAATATGCATGAGTGCCCTGTTGCCTGTGTGACCAGGACTTTCCTGTAGTGATTTCTATAGTGTAAACTGGCAGAGCAAATTATTATCGTCACATGATATTCTTACGTAAATTATTATGTACTCATTCCTATGAAAAACATACCCATCGCCCTGACCTGAATGTGACTACCTAAGGCTGAGCCTAATGGCCCCACTAAAGGGAGGGTGGAAGAATGGAATTTGTGGGAGAAAGGAGAAATGTCCCATGAATATCCTCATGGGAGGCTGTGAAAGGTAGAAAAAGCAAGTAAAAGCTGGGGCAGAACTCGTGTAAAAAGGAACACTTCTTCCGCCTCATCCCAGGCACAGCTGGATTGTTTCATCTTTTAATAAAACACCCACCTTCTCTTTCATTTGATTAGTTACTGACCAGCCACCGTGTGTGTCTCTGGCGATGCAGGTTACTGATGTGACTACTCTGCTCCGTCACAGGAAAGACATAGTTCCCTCCACTTCCTGGAGGGGATGCTTCTTAGTAACGTCCAAACAAGTCAATGGGAAACGGGCACCACTGTGCCAGATCAGGAGCTTTACCCTCACCCAGTGCCCACAGAGGACATTTCACAAGTGCTCAGGCTACGCTTAATGAATGTTTGTTATGAACGCTCAGAGACGAGTATTGAGAAAAGGGGTCCCTAGAACGCTTTCCAACTAAGAGCAATTACTACAGACCCAAGGGTAAGCCTCCATTTCCATCTCAAGTTTCCAAGTAAAACATTCCTTCAAGTGAAGGACAAACTGGTTTCTGAGACCCTCAGGGCTCAATGACCCACGTCTAAAATTCCCTTTTCAACGACAGTGGTGTTCATAACTACTCCTCTCAGCCCCGCTGCATTCTGCACACTGGCTGCATTTGTTACATTTGATTCCAACCCAGCAAATTAAGCACACTTTTTACAGGTAAAAAAGAGACTGTTAAGAATAAGTGCAAACCACTGCCCCTCATGTCTACGGATGTATGTAACAGGAAATTAAATGGTTTTTTAAATGCTTTTAACTAATTAAATAGGAAGGCTTCGCTGGAATGCCACTTAGCAGTAAAGCTAAATTTGCTGTTGAAGCATTTTAAAGAACTATTTTTTATGTCCTTGGACTTGCCAGAGGATTAAGAAATAGAGAGCTCTTCTGTCCTCTGTAAAGACGGGGTTTTGGAAATCTCTCAGAGAGAGATGGGGGAGAATTATGAATTTAATTATATAAGTTGTTTCACTCTAACTCTTAAAACTAAGAGTACTAAATTACAATGTATAATAACAGCTTTTAACCATCAATCAGCAAAATGGAACTGCCATTTCCAATTTTCACTGTTGCTAATTGCTAAGTGACTGCTGATTCCACTGCAGAGAGGGGGCAGTGGCTGGCTACCCATTAGCGACACTCAGGGTCAACATCAGAGAGAAGACCTGGAGCACCTGCCAGGTACCAGCCAACAGTCACACCTTGAACAGGTGTGGTCACCCTGCAGAGGTGGAGGTGCACCTACCTGCCAGACCAGGTGCTCCTTGGCCCCCGGCATTGCAGACAGGCAGATGCTCAGCACGATGGTGTGGGAAGAGGAGGTAAGGACACTGGCGATGATGGCATCTCGCATGTTGAAGGGCAGCATGGTGTACACCACGAAGATGATGAAGAGGAAGAATGACACCTACAGGTGGGGAGGAAGGACAGTGAGAGTCACAGAGAATGCCTGTTCCCAAACGCTCCCCCTCTCCTTCCCATTAAAGGCTGCACAGATCCCCTGGAACCACAGCCATTCAAGAAATAATATTACGACAAAAAGAGGGCATATTCAAACAAATCCACTGCGTTACACAAAAGGACTAACTATTGTGATGGAGGGAAAAAAGGTTCTTTTTCAAAATTTGGGGATTTTCAGTTTTGGTATCCAAACTATTGCAGACATTAGGTGAATCTGAGCACTTCATGGGTATGGATGCAAAGCTGGTCCTAAACTCTCAGAGTTTTGTATCTGTGCTTTAGAACGCACATCTGGATTCTTTAAGTTTTCTGTCAAACTGTTTCCGGAAACTCAGGGAGAATGGATGGCTGCCACCTGCGGGGAGTTGGTAGAAGCAGATGCCAAGAGGAGGGGCATGGAATTAACAAAATAAAGCAGCTTAGAGATGATTCCCCTGTAGTGAAAACAGTTTGACAGTTTCCCAAAGGTTAAACATACAATTACCATGTGATCTAAATATATACCCTAGAGAATTGAAAACAAGTACTCAAACAAATACATGTACACACATATTCATGACAGCACTATTCACAATATTAAAAAGGTGGAAACAACGCAAATGTCCATCCATGGATGAATGGATAAACTGCATGTGGTCCATCCATACAATGGAATACTATTCAGCCCTGAAAAGGAAGGGAATACTGATCCAGGCTACCATGTGGGTGAACCTCAAAAACATTATACTAAGTGAACCCAGCTGGGGCAAAAGACCCCATATTGTATGATCCCATGATATGAAATATCCAGAATAAGTAAATTTACAGAGACAGAAAGCAGACTGGTGGTTTTTAGGGGCTGGGGCAAGGAGGAATGTGAAGTAACTGCTCAATAGGGAGAGAGTTTCCTTTGGGGTGATGAGAATGTTCCAGAACTAGATAAAGCTGGATATGGCACACACTGTGACTATACTAAAACCCACTGAATTCTTCCCTCTAAAGTGGCTAATCCATGTTATGTGAATGTCACCTCAATAAAAAAAAATCAATTTGAAACAGCTTAGAGAAAAGCTCGGAATGGAAAAGAAAATGGTTTAGTAGGTAATAAAACAGGCCATTGTCATTATAAAAGAAACAGAACATCAAAAGGGATAAAAAGGTGATAAATCAAATGGAAGAAAGACCAGACCAAGGTCAGAAAAATAGGGAACGTGGGGATTTGATAGCTTCATTCACCACACAGCTCTTCACTCAAAAAATAAGTGAGGCTAAGGGAAGAGCTTGCCCCACTTTTACAGGGTGACCCGTGTTACTTTAAGGAATCCTAAAGCCCAGAATAGCAGGAAGGACACAAGAGACAGGGCACCAGCTGTTCTGCTCGTGTGTGTCCGGGTGTAAATTCACGGGAAGGATGCGGGCAAAAGGCTCTGCTCTGGATTTAAAGAGAGGGAAGCTCGGGTGGACGCCAGGCTCATTTCCCCTCCTGCACAGTCACAGGAATCTGTACCGCGTATTACCATCAAAAAGTAACGGTGCAGATTCTCTTAAGCAGGTTGTCTCAGCCTCAGTACTACTGACCGCTGAGGCTGGATAATTCTTTGTGGTGGATGCCTTCTGTGCACTGCAGGATGGGTGGCAGCATCCCTGGCCTCCACCCACTGGATGCCAACAGCATCCCCCCTTCAAAGCTGTGACAACTGAAAATGTCTCCAGCCATTGTCAATTGTCTTCCAGGGAGTAATACCACCTCTGGTGGAGAACCATTAAGCTATAGGAAAAGTCTCTTTTAAGAATGAGAAAAACAATTGTTAATGTAGCCACAGCTCACTGAGAAAACTAAATTTACTTTGGAATCCCTAATATCCAGCAAATTTACAGGAAACACTTTCAATTAAGGTATTATTATTGCTACATGTAGAATTTATGCCAAACCCTTATATCCTGCAAAGGCATTAAACGAATATTTTCAGGTATCAGAATTGACAATCAATTACAAAAGAAAACCTCTTTGCCAACTACATGTTTTTCTTCTAATGCAAAATCCTTTAGTATTTCTTTGAAATTAACAAAACTTTTGGACAGCTTTAAAACGCTAACACGATTTCAATTAACACACGCTCTGCAAACATTCTGAGCTTTGAAATGGAAGCACGTGGAAAGCTTATCTGCAGTAACCAAATGGAGAATAGAGGTGGCAGGTTTTCTGAATACAGTGGCTCCTGTTACCCACTTTTGGATGACAAAAGGAAACTGTTAAAGGTCAGTTAAGCAAATCATATTCAATCAAGTTTTGGATTTTAGTGGCAGCATCCCAGGAGCAACACTTCGGGAGCTCAGCGAGTGGTGCCTGGGCTGCATTCGGCAGGCTGGATGGAAAGAGAGTCTAGTGCAGTTTCAAGGCCCAGGGGGGGACAGTCTGCACTTTTTATTACTCCCAGAGGGCTCTATTTTTTTTAGCTTGCTTTCCAAAGCAACTTCAAATAGGGCCATATGTAAAACCAAAATGGATTTGCCGTATCTAAAAGAATGTGTGAGTAAAAAGGTCCAAAACATTAAACTGATACCAAGCTCATACAAACCAAGCTCATACAAACACACACACATGCACACACCTGGGAGGTTTAATTGATGGGTTACCAAGCTCATACAAACACACACACATGCACACACCTGGGAGGTTTAATTGATGGCTTAAAGAGGATGCTTTTATACGCATTACTCTGCAATGTGCTTTTATCACTGAACTATATGTGCACCACAGCCATCTTTCCAAGTCTATAGATGTGAAGGTATTATTTACTTTTTACCAGCTGCAAAATATCCCATAGAAATGGATGCACCACACGACTCCAGAATTTCCTCACTGACGATCACTGTGGCATGATAGGAAGCGCTTATCCAACTGATACAGCAATACTCTCACTGATCTCCTTTTCTCCAGCAGTCTCCTTTCTTTAATCCAGCCAACATACAACTGCTGGATTTCTGATCTTGAGTGCAAAGATCTAGTTAGTTTTTCCTTAGATGAATACTTTCTCTGGCTTACCCCTGTGCTCTGAACACTTTTCTCCAAGGCTTCTTGTGATCACAGAGTAAAGCAGAAACCACATGGCCTGGAGGTCCAGACTGTCCCCAAACTGACCTTTCCATCCTCACCCCCACTCTGCTCTGGAAGCAGCCTGTCTTCCAGCCAACCCTGGTCATCCCCATGTGGTAGGCATGGGTTGCTCGCCTCTAGGTCTGCCATTGCTCGTTCTCAGAATGTCCTTCCTCCTTTTCTTGGCCTGTTGAAATCTTACCTCTTTCTAGACCCAGTTCATATACAAATTCTTATCATTTCTCCAACACTCTCCAGCTTTCCCCCATCTCACTCAGAGTAAACTCTCAAGACCGGGCAACATCCCACCAGTCCTAGGATGTGGTCTCCTGTGGCCACACTGCCCTCCACTCTGCCAGGTCCCTCCTTCCCTTGCCGTGATCCAGTATCTTTGGCCTCCTGGCTGTTTCTGGGGCCTGCCAGGGGTGCTGCTGCCCAGGTGCTCATCCCTGTGGTGCCCCTACCAGGCTCCCTCTTTCCACTCAGGTCTCTGATCAAGTATTACTTTACCTACCAGACTTAACGGACTGCCCTGCACAAAACAGCAAACCTCCCTTCCACACCCTAGTCCTTGTCACCTCCTTTACCTTATTCACAACATTTATTTATAGTTCTGGGTTCGTTAATCTTCTCCCTCTGCACAGTGAAGATGAAATGACATTGTAAGGGCAGGAACCTGTTTCACTCATAGCCAAGTCCCCAACGCCAAGGCGCACAATGGTTAACACGTGGTAGGTGCTCCTTAAATATTTGCTGTCTGCACGAAAAACTCTATTATACGTCCCAACATGACCTAAACTACATCCACGTTATTAGCATTTTCTCACTAAATGCATCTCTAAAAATATCTCACCATCTTCCTTGATGCAATGGGCCTCGCCATTAACTACAGCCACATTAAATTTTGAATGATTATTTCTCTACTGATCAAAAAACTTAAATGAACAGACATCTATCAGCTGTCTATGGCAGGAAACAGCAGACACTGGATCGAACAGGAAATGGCCCCTGTTCTCAGGGCACCTCCTAGTTTACCCTGCAGGAGTCCTTGAGCCCTAGGAAAAAATATGTATCTTATTGTTTTAGCATACAACTAGAAATGCGAGGTCTTAGTAAAAACTGCCCAAGGAAAAGATAGAATTTTTGAATATATTGATCTAATTGAGCATTCTGGAAGGTAAGTTCTAAATTCAAAAAAAAAATTTCCTCTTTGAATGTTATTTCCACCCCAAAGGATTGTTGATTTTGAGAATATTTATATGATTTACTAATTAGGGGCATCTTTAAAACTTTCTGGAAACATAACTATAAAGCTATGAAGTCAGAAATGTGCTTTAACTTTTAAAAAAACAAAACACACAAGCTAGATTTACCTTTTCATGTAGATTAGTATTTTATTACCTTGTTCCTTGATCATAGTTTACATAAAGATTACTTTAAGTCACTCTTACATTTTTAAGTGCAAATATCACAACTGTGTAAAACAGTACTTTCTTTAATTGGGGAATCCTGTCACACCAATTTTTAGTGCTAAAGCATCCGTGTGTGTTAAGGCTTCTTTGGGTGTCTCTTTATGATCACCCTGCTTTTCAAATTTAACTTTGAATTTAACTCCACCTCTCCTCAGCAGAGAGACAGAGGCTTACCCATGAGGACTAACCAAGGGGAAGGAGATACACACACACACACACACACACACACACATATGTATATACATAATGTCATATTATTCAGCCATGAGAAAGAAGAATATCTTGCCCTTTTTAACAACACGGATGGACCCTGAAGGCATTATGCTAAGAGAGATAAATCACAGTGAGAAAGACACTGATGATTTGTTTATATGTATGATATCACTCATATGTGAAATCTAAAAAAATCAACTTGTAGAAACAGAGTACAATGGCGGTTACCAGCGGCTGGGAGTGGAGAAATGGGGAGATGTTTGTCAAAGGGCACACACTTGCAGTTATAGGGCGAGTAAGTCCTGGGGATCTAAAGCACAGCATTGCATTTACAGTTAACAACATTATTATATACATCAAAGTTGCTCAGAAATTAGATCTTAAAGTTCTCACCACAAAAAAGGAATGACAATTATGGGACATGATGGTAATCATGTTACAATGTTTAAAATGTTAAAACTGACCATGTCACTCCTCCTCTGTTTATACCCCACCACTGGCTTTCTACAACACTAAGAAAAAGTTCAAAGTCCTCGGCATGCCAATATGGGTTCCTCATGATCTGGTCTGGCTGATGCCTCTAATCTCATATCTCACCAACTCCCATCACCCCACGTTCATAGTCCCTCCATACTGGCCTTATTGATGTTCCTCCGACAACCTCAGGGCCTTTGCACTTTCTGTTCTTCTGCCTCAAATATTCTTCCTTGGATCTTCCCTTGGCTGGCTTCTGTCATCCAGGACAGAAGCTCAAATATCACCTCCCAGAGAGAATCCCACTAACTCTGTATCTAAATTATCACCCCCATTCGTCCTCTAGCTAATCACCCTGCTGAACGCCTTCCTGTCATTATTGGAATCTGAATGCTTATTTTTATATTTTTCTCATTTTTATTTTCTGTCTTTATCCATACAAATGTAGGCTCCATAGGGACAAGGATTCTGTACGGACCTGAGAATAGTACCTGGCACATAAAGATCTCAACACATACGTGCTGAAGGAAAGAAGGGATGAAACATTTCAGGTGTAATTGCACACGCAAGTTCCGAGCAGGGAAGCAAAGGGAGCTGATTGATTAGAGGCTTGTGCTCCACGGTGTGTAACTCAGGGGTGTCAGCCTGGCTCTACAGACCTGCATTCATTCCCACGAGTCCAGGCAGCATGATGGATGACACTCATTTTTATCCCAGCTCATCTTAACCTCTCATCAGTAACAAGGATATAACTAAGAGCAGTAGCGCATCACAGCTACACATTCGTCATTGAAAGACCCTGGTAATGAAAATTAAGCCAGCTCCTAGTGTCAACAGTGTGTTCGGTGCCTCTGCTAACCTGTGAGTGTCTGATGACTTCTGCCTGGGTGTATGTGTGGTCTTCCCACCTCTCCCCAGTTCATTACTGGTCTTGGCTGATGGTTCTTCAGGGTATGGGAGGTACAAGCTTCCTCAGCACATCCATTATGCTCCGTACCAGTAACAACCCTGAATTGTCTCTTGCTCTGTGGAGCTCAGATCCTTGTTACACCAACTGTGGGCCTTGCACTCGATCTCAGCCTCACCTGGGAGCTTGCCAGAAATGTGTGCTCTTGGGCTCCATGCAAAGTTTACTGAATCCGACTTTGTATTCTAACCCTGTTCCCAGGTGGTGCCTGGGACCCATACGGATCTGATGGGCTCTGGGTGGGTTCAGTGGTCAGCGTTAGTCTTGCTTGTGGCAAAGACTGCAGAGAGTTTCCAATATGCCAACCAGATGGACGCACAGGACAAGGGAGATGTGTTCACCTCTGCCACACTGCTCTAATCAAAATCTGGTCCAAAGCAGACACTGAGTTAATCAATGAATCAGTGAACTATGAGAAATTATTCATCTTTGACTTTGTTATTAGATCTTTTTTTCTTTCTTTTTTAAAAAAATTTTGGAGTATAGTTGATGTAAAATATTGTGCTAGTTTCAGGTGTACAGCAAAGTGAATCAGTTATACTTATACATATATCCACTCTTTTTTAGAGTCTTTTCCCATATAGGCCATTACAGAGTACTGAGTAGATTTTCCTGTGCTATACAGCATGTCCTTATTAGTCACCTATTCTATATATAATAGAGTGTATATGTCAATCCCAATTGCCATTTATCCCTCCCCCCCAAGCCATTAACCATAAGATTGTTTTCTACGTCTGTAACTCTATTTCTGTTTTGTTAATAAGTTCATTTGTACCATTTTTTTAGATTCCACATAAGCGATATGACATGACACCATACATAGAGTATCCTAAAGATGCTACCAGAAAACTACTAGAGCTTATCAGTTAATTTGGTAAAGTTGCAGGATATGAAATTAATACACAGAAATCTCTTGCATTCCTATACACTTACAACGAAAGATCAGAAAGAGAAGTTAAGAAGACAATCCCATTTATGATTGCATCAAAAAGAATAAAATACCTAGGAATAAACCTACCTAAGGAGGCAAAAGACTTGTGCTCAGAAAACTATAAGATACTGATGAAAGAAATTGTTATTAGATCTTATTTCTTGAAGTCTCCAGGCCAATTTGATTTTAAAATAGAGACCAATCTAAATAATTATTTATTTCCAGCTTCATTTCTGCTAAATAAGTAGAAGGGACCAGACCAACAGTTACTAATGACATGTGATGTCTGGGTCATTCGACACACCTTCCTCCATGTTGTCACTGCCCCAACCTGTTGCTTCCATTTTCCTGACGGAAGCACCCGTTTCAGAGGAAGGAAATGAACTGTCCATTTGAGTCATCAAATAGTATCTCTCATTCGATTCTGAATAGTTAAGTAGAACTCCATCTTTCTTACTATGAAAGATATACTTAGAAATTCTTGGAAATTAACTCTATACTATACAAAAACATCTTTAATGACCGTAATTCAGGATAAAACGCAGGGACACCTTGAAGACTCAATGATAGAAAAGATTCTATTTTTCTTCTGCAGATATTTTTGGACAAGAATATTTTCTGAATATTGACTCTATTTTTACAGAATATGAAAACATATCTTTAAATGTTATATTATTAAGGGAAAGAATACATATGATGTTCTTTGATGGAAAGCCTGGGCTCCAAAAGAGTAATGATGAAACCATGAACCACTGGGTAGCTTTCATTCTTCTCCTGAAGATGTTTCTCAGAGTTAAGGGAGATTGATGTTGGAATCAGAGGTAAAACAATAACTTTCACTGTGCCTTTTTTAAATTTAAAATAGGTGGGAGGTATATCATAAATTTTAAAAAGCTTGAAAAAGAGAGAATAGTAGGAGGTAAAAAAAAACACTAATATCCTAGCACAAAGGCAGCCTGCTGTCTTCGCCAGCGAATTTGGACAGTTCTGTCTGTCCAGACCCTCAGCCCCTACTTTGAGACGGTGATGACTAATGCAGTTTCCTGATTTCTTTTCCATGGACACTTCTCTTTCTCCTGTTTCCTTGTTTAGACCTGGGTATCCATCTACTTATATGTTTCATATTCCTTTCTTCAACTTTCATGCATTCATTTATTCACCAGTATTTAACTCTACAATATATGAAGCATTTTGTTACCTATCATGGATAATACAGGGTCTCTGTTCATAAGACACTTGAAATTCCTTGGAGTGAAGGCCAATTTCCAAACTTGTCCATTTGTTTCCTGTACCTTCTTTCCCCCCTCATACTCACATAAAGATGGCAGGGTCTGTCTGCAAGTCTGATTTGCTTAGAGTTAAAAATATGTAAACTTTCCACCAGTAATTAGCAAACTACTTTGTCTGAATATGAGCTACCGTCCTCATTGTTAAAGCACGTAAACTCTGTTTCTTGGGTCTGGAAAAGTAGTATAGTGTTCCCACATTATCCTCCTGTTTCCCAGAGTACCTCTTCAGTTTTTTAAAGATTTTTTTGGGATGGTGGTCATTTGGTCAAGATAAAAATGAGAACACAAGGTATTCTTTTTTTTTTTTTTTTTTTTTGCGGTACGCGGGCCTCTCACTGTTGTGGACTCTCCCGTTGCGGAGCACAGGCTCCAGACATGCAGGCCCAGCAGCCATGGCTCACGGGCCCAGCCGCTCCGTGGGATGTGGGATCCTCCCAGACCAGGGAACGAACCCGTGTCCTCTGCATCGGCAGGCAGACTCTCAACCACTGCGCCACCAGGGAAGCTCCACAAGGCATTCTTGAACTTTGCTCAGTTAGGCACAGTTTCCTAATGTAGAAGATGTGGTCACAGTTCTTTCTTCTCACCTTGCCCTTGCCATGGAGATCAGGAGATGCAGTATTCATCTCTATGGCATTGACTTTGGACTTGGTCATGAGACTTACTTTCAGTAATGGGATATGGGCTGAAGTGACAGCAACCAGTTCAGAACTGAGGCTTTCAGGGGCTTCAATTCATGTTTCTGCCTGCCCTCTTGGATGTCTGGTCTTCCACAATGAGAAGGGCATGGCCCAGAAAGACACATCTCTTTAAACTGGGTCTGGATTAAAGACAATGGAGTAGATCTGAACCCAAAACAAAGTCTGGAATATATCCTACCTGCTGAGCCTGGGTAGGGCCAACAGAGATCAGACAAATCTAGCCAACCTGCAAACTAGTGAGTATGAAAGAGAAAATACATGATTACTGCTACAAGCCACTTGGATTTGGGAGTTGCTTATTATTCAGAATTATCAGAGACCTGACTAAAACAGCAGTTGGTATCAGAAGTGATGTTCTACTTTAATGAAAACCTAAAATATAGGTCATTGCCTTTGAAACTTCCAAAGAATTAGTATGTTAACCTATTGGCAAAATAATCGGTAAGCATGGCTTCTAAGAAAGCCATTTACCAAAATGTCCAGGCTTCATACGGTCTTGGAATTGCATGAAAAAGTCTTTGGAAACAACAGAAAAAAGAACTGAGAAAAGGTAGAACGTTCCCAGAAATAGCTGTTAGTATGTAGAAAGAACATCATCCAACCTAAAACTGATATTGTGACGATCTCAAAATACATTACAAACAGGATCTATTGACAAGTATTTTCTTATTTTACAATTGGGAAGATCAAGGTGCTGAAGGGTTAAGTATTTTGTCCAGAGTCATAAGGCAGCATAAAAACAAGCCATGATCTTCTGCTGAAGCTAAAACATTATTTCACCATAATTCCTGAAGGTTAACAGGACAACATAAGGTGAGCATTGTCCAGGGTATTCATGTTATTCAAAATAAAAAGAACCTTGAGAATCCATCTGCTCTACCAAAAAGCTTGCTCCAACACCAGGAAGTCCTTCTCCTTAAAAATTATTTTCCTCATCAAATGCAAAGAAAGAAAATAGCAAGTTCATTTGGAAGCAATCAGGTAAAATGATGTCTATTAGAAATTGTCTACTTAATATTTTTTCTAGTACATGGTTAGGAAAAAATAATGTGCTCTTGTTTATGTTTTCCTTTTTTGTGAAGAAACTTTTAAGTTTCATTAGGTCCCATTTGTTTATTTTTGTTTTTATTTCCATATCTCTAGGAGGTGGGTCAAAAAGGATCTTGCTGTGATTTATGTCAAAGAGTGTTCTGCCTATGTTTTCCTATAAGAGTTTTATAGTGTCTGGCCTTACATTTAGGTCTTTAATCCATTTTGAGTTTATTTTTGTGTATGGTGTTAGGGAGTGTTCTAATTTCACTCTTTTACATGTAGCTGTTCAGTTTTCCCAGCACCACTTATTGAAGAGGCGGTCTTTTCTTGTATATTCTTGCCTACAAGACGAAAAGACAACCCTTAGAATGGGAGAAAATAGTTGCAAATGAAGCAACTGACAAAGGATTAATCTCCAAAATTTACAAGCAGTTCATGCAGCTCAATATCAAAAAACAAACAACCCAATCCAAAAATGGGCACCTAAATAGACATTTCTCCAAAGAAGATATACGGACTGCCAACAAACACATGAAAGGATGCTCAACATCACTAATCATTAGAGAAATGCAAATCAAAACTACAATGAGGTATCACCTCACCCTGGTCAGAATGGCCATCCTCAAAAAATCTACAAACAACAAATGCTGGAGAGGGTGTGGAGAAAAGGGAACACTCTTGCACTGTTGGTGGGAATGTACAATGATACAGCCACTATGGAGAACAGCATGGAGGTTCCTTAAAAAACTAAAATAGAATGACCATACGACCCAGCAATCTCACTACTGGGCATATACCCTGAGAAAACCATAATTCAAAAAGAGTCATGTACCAAAATGTTCATTGCAACTCTATTTACAATAGCCAGGACATGGAAGCAACCTAAGTGTCCATCGACAGATGAATGGATAAAGAAGATGTGCACATACATACAATGGAATATTACTCAGCCATAAAAAGAAACAAAATTGAACTATTTGTAGTGAGGTGGATGGACCTAGAGTCTGTCATACAGAGTGAAGTAAGTCATAAAGAGAAAAACAAATACCGTATGCTAACACATACATAGGGAATCTAAGAAAAAAAAAGAAAATGGTTCTGAAGAACCTAGGGGCAGGACAGGAATAAAGACGCAGACATAGAGGATGGACTTGAGGACACGGGGAGGGGGAAGGGTAAGCTGGGACGAAGTGAGAGAGTGGCATGGACATATATACACTACCAAATGTAAAATAGATAGCTAGTGGGAAGCAGCCACATAGCACAAGGAGATCAGCTCGGTGCTTTGTGACCACCTAGAGGAGTGGGATAGGGAGGGTGGGAGGCAGACACAAGAGGGAGGAGATATAGGGATATATGTTTATGTATAGCTGATCCACTTTCTTATACAGCAGAAATTATCATACCATTGTAAAGCAATTATACTCTAATAAAGATGTTAAAAAAATAATAATGTGCTCTTTGATGATTTTTTTAAATCATTCTTTTTTCAGAAGGTAGTAAATAGATTTCTACTTTCTGAGCTTATATTTTTACAAAAGTGACTCTGAACATTTTCATCTCTCTGTGGCCCCCTTTTTGTGTGTAACAGAATGGACCAGGAGCCCACCCTTCAAGTGAAGAATTTCCCATCCTTCCAGTCTGGCAAGTGGATATCAGACAGTGAAGAACAACATATCTCAAATTCAACCTTTCCTGCTGCAGTTATATCAACTTCACTTTCATTAACGTCCAGATTTAAATTATACAGTACGCTGCCATTAAATCAGCATTGATTATAAGGTCATGTGTTCAAAGAAACTCACAGCCTTGAGTAGCTAATGTTATAAAATAGACAGCAATGCACTTCTACTCTAAGTAATCTCAGGGACTACTTATAGTAAGACTATCCAGACAATTCCATTAACAGAATTAATCAATCAAATATCATGATATACTGGCTCCTTTTAAACGAGTTGTTTGGGTATAAATAACCGCAGTCTTAATTTGTTTATCTTTCTCTTTCTAGTCAAATGTCAGCTGTTTCATTCTACCTTTACCTCCAGCTTTTAAGGAACTGGGATAAGAGCCTCACTATTTGTATTCCCAGTTTATGATAACCTACATTTTGCATGTATGCATATTTTGAAGCTTTAAATCATCGGCTTATCTATAGAAACACCAAAACCTGATCTGCCATCCTTTATGTGTATGAACTGGCCACATTTTCAGGGTACATAATCTTTTTAAAAATTGTTTTCTTTTTTTACGTTCCTCCAGTTGTTTAGACAAGCACCTTACTGAGGAGTTGGCACCATGCTAGGCTGATTCTATGGCTAAAGGGCTGTGCCACGAGCAAGTACTACCTCAATTCTACTCAGTAAAGGAAAATACTGTTGCATGAAACAATTTGGAAAAACAGTATCACTACTTCAATAACAGGTAGGTTTCGTAGAAGAAATGGTGTCCTGGAAAATCACTTTGAATAATAAAATTTTAGAAGAACAACAGCAAAAAAAACAAAACAGTAAGGTCCTCATGAAAAAAATAAAATGTTATGTAAAAGGGCTTTTATTTATATTCACTGTTTTGGTCTTTATGAATATTCATGCCCATATTCTTTTGAAACATTATATTTATTTAATTTGAAAGGCCAGTGCTTCAGATGAGAAAAACTCATGCGGGGAAAATGAGTGAATTATTCATCTAAAAACAAATACTCCATTTTCTACTTGTGTGTTCAACATCTACATAAATCAGCATCCGGGTGAAGCAGTGTGTTTGTACAAGGGGGGTCTTAGCACAAAAAGACCCACCAAGCTCTAAATGCCTTTGTTTGCTTCTTCTCTCATTCTGAAAGAGGAAAATATTAAAGGGGAGAATGCATATGCCTGAGCTGTAAAGATGAATTATTTCTGTGTCCGTGTTGGCTCTCTGAGGCTTTCAATTCTTGAATTACACAACTTCCTGAAACAGCTCTCAACTCCAACCGTCTCACGGCGCCTGCCTGTTAATAATTCCTTATGTTCCTTCCTATATGTCAGTGAAAATCGGACGGTCTTCAGAGCAGATCTGTTCTACAGCAATAATTTCATTCTGGAACACCAGAGCTGCTTTATTTGGCTTTTTTATTTACCTATTTTTTTCACAGAAGCGTCCAAACCGTCACCACCTGTCCCGTCAGCAGTCTTCTCACGTTTACATGGGGCATCACGGTTTGCACAGGATCTGGTCTTTCTAAGTATTATTTTAAAGTCTCAGGATTATTAAGTTTGGGGCTTATGTCACACTTCTATGACATGCGTCATGGTATTTAAAGAAACGTGATTCCATCACCAGTATCGTGAAAACCAGTAGTAAACTGTATGCTGTAACAGGCTTTGCCTCACTTTTTTAAAAAAATATTGGCTGCACCTCACAGGATGTGGGATCTTAGTTCCTCAACCAGGGATCGAACCTGCACAGCCTGCAGTGGCAGTAAGGAATCTTAACCACTGGACCGCCGGGGAAGCCCCATGGCCTCACTTTAAAGACACCGCAAAAACGAAAAAGCACCACACATATTTCTGGCTGAACAATATTTATTTTTTTGAAGTGATAACTCCCCTATTACTACCTAAACATTAGTAACTGCATGTAAATCCCCGTTTACATAGGCACTATGTTCCTGAGAGCAATGCTAACTAATCAGAAATGGGAAAGTTTTACACTCCGGATATTTTCATAATACTATTACTTTGAAAATGCTTACGTTAAAATAGACTCAATAGGTTTTATTTAAAAGAACACTCCATTCTAGAGTCCATAAAATTTGATATTTGGATCTGTGTTTGGGTCTATTTCAGTTTTTTTTTCTGGTTCATAGCTGACTTGGGCTCTGTCCTTTAATAAGTGTGTTCCTTGATCTAAGAGGGAGAACACCAGGTAGATGGACTCAGATAAAGGGCACTGAGTCATAATGGCCTAGGCTGATACTGTTTCCAGAAGCCTACTAGGTGGTTCTCTCAATCCCGGAAGGCAAGGAAACTGAGACAGAGCTTCACATGAAAGCATATCTACATCAAGGGCACAGCTAAGACTTTTGCTAAACTTGCCTCTTGTTGATTTTTTTTTTCATGGCTCATGAACACCCACGAAGGGCAAACCTGGGGAAAGCAAATATGAGGTCATTCTGCTCTTAATAAACTCATATCTTCATCATGCTGTTCTCTCTTCTTGAAATACCATCCCTGTCCTTAAAAAACAAAAGGGGGTTAAATCTTGTTCTTAAGGATCTGTCTTTATTCCACTGTTAGGCTGATGTGTCCCATCAGGGTGCCCATGTGCACACTGCACCCTCTCTTCAATTCCAAGAGGCTTCCCTGGGTGGGGACTGCCCTGGACTTCCCTGGGTGCTGCCCTCCTCCTAACCATCATGCAGCCAACACACCCTTGTGACAAGCCTAGGAGAAAGGGTTATCTGATGGGATAGGGAAACTGACTCAGAGACAGGAAGCACCGTGCCCAGGGCCACTCTAACAGCAGGAGGCAGCACGTGGGTTGAAACCCTGGGGGTCTAGTGCCAGTGTCTACACCCCAATACCGCCCTCGCTTGCCTCTGACCTCAGCCCCAAACCAGCACGTGGCTACTGACTGATGTGACTTGAGGACTAAGCCCATCTTAGAGTACTAGAGGTAGAAGAAAACATACAATTGGTTTCTTACTGTCTCCCTACTTACCAACTTTTTTGTGTGCACTTTAGTTACTATTTTATTATATTACATAATTAATGGCACACTTCTCAGACACTTTTAATATCTCGGGAGGAGATTTTTAAGAGCAAGGGAAGGCACCTAGGACAATGTCATGAATCCAGGGGAAATCAAGAAACAACTACTCTGGGCAAAGATGGGGTCCAATGAGGTCAGATGTCATTTCCTTTATTCTTTCATTAAGCACCTACTGTGTACCCAGCTCCACACTCCACACAGATACATCAGGGGGCAAAGGGCACTTAATTTGGCTCTCATGGAACTGGTGCGCCTCAGGGACCAGAGAAGCAGGCAGCTCTGACATGGGGGACAGGCACTTGTAGACTCAGGGAGTGCCACAAAAAAACCCAGACAGGGGACAGCTTTATCTCAGAGAATAACATTCCAGGGTGAAGGGACCATGTGGGCAAAGCCTGGAGGTGACACAGTCTAGCCACAGGAAATGATTTTGCTCTACTGGCTTCCAAGCACTGCACTGGATCATTTTAATTGTGCCAAGTGTAATATACATTATTGGTATCAGTGAAAGCCCGTTTAGACCAGGGTCATTTATTCTTGTACTAAAAGGCTTCTGCGAAGCTGCCAGGCACATGAATGGGTGGGTCATACCAGAAGCGTAGCTGCTTCATAGACCATGAGCATTCCGCTCAGCAGTCCCTAACAAGTCTGCATCTGAATCGTCTCCAGACGCGGTTTCCTCTGTCCCTAGCCATCCTACCTCTTTCTCCTGGACCCATCGGCCAAGGAGACCACACTCTCAGGCTGGAATCAGAAGGCGAGCGATGCTAGGAAAGCAGGCAGCTCCCAGCCTGCCCCACTGGCTGGGAAACTGTGGGAACAGAGGTGACTTCCAGGTGGGAAAGGCAGCCTGAAACAGTAGGTCCATCCTCCGCTCTGTCCTGGGGGAGGCTTGACCATTCCTAGTGGATGAGAATGCTCAAAGCGGGGTCTTCTGCCTGGCCTCCCACTCGGGGCGCTGGCAGGAGACTGGCTCTAATGCTGCGCTGCGAGGGGGGCAGGGGTTCGACTCTGAGGTGCTATGGGTGATCTTGAACATGGATGACAATTTCTTTTTTTCCATAATTTTTAAAATTTATTTTATTTATTTATTTTTGGCTGCGTTGGGTCTTCGTTGCTGCATGCGGGCTTTCTCTAGTTGAGGCGAGTGGGGGCTACTCTTCGTTGCTGTGCGCGGGCTTCTCATGGCAGTGGCTTCTCTTGATGCAGAGCATGGGCTCTAGGCCACGTGGGCTTCAGTAGTTGTGGCACGCAGGCTCAGTAGTTGTGGCTCGCAAGCTCTAGAGCGCAGGTTCAGTAGTTGGTGGCGCACGGGCTTAGCTGCTCTGTGGCATGTGGGATCTTCCCCGACCACGGCTCAAACCCGTGTCCCCTGCATTGGCAGGCGGATTCTTAACCACTGCGCCACCAGGGAAGTCCCTGGATGACAGTTTCGGACAGTTTTTTCTTCTAATTATTGTTGCTGGCTTTCCAGAAATGTGGATTTAAACTCTGTTCTTCAATGAAACATAGGCATCAGAACCAGGAACCGGGCGAGCAGGGGGCTGGGGGGAGCTCCTTATTCATCCTCCAGCCTGGTCCCGTCTCCAGGGTACAGTCACAGTGTGGCTGGCCCCGACATCCTCCCCTGGGTGCACCCCCCACATTGAAGCAATACCCCATCTCTTGAGGGTACCCCTAAGGTAGGAGATAGACAGGCCCCAGTCTGAGCAGCTACAGGTGGTCTCCTGCTGGTGCTTCGAGGTGGGATACCGGTGGGAGCATAGGGCCCTGACTGGGTGCATTCTTGTGGATTTCCTGGCCCGACACATGCACAGAGAAGACCTCAGTCTAGGGGAAGGACAAAAGGAGGGAGAAGATGCCAGCTAGAATCCATCTTGGCTGAGAGATAAGTACCCATACCAGGACCAAATATGGAGTTGACTGGCCAGAAAAAAAAAAAAAAAAAAAAAACGCTCTTATATAAGCAACCTAAGCAGCTCCCATTGTGCGCAACTCACTCAGAGCTCACCTGTGTGCTCTTTCACACGTCTTTTGTTTTTCCCACATGCACTTTGCTTCTAATAAACACTTCTATCTTTTTCACAATCTTGGTCTCTTTGCTAAGTTCTTTCTTCAAAGAAGACAAGAAGCAAGGTCCTTCTTTTCACCACCGGAATCAGTCCCAGCATAGGAGAGGACTCTGTGTGTCTAAATGACTTCATATCACGTGGCATTAGGCAAGTGTCTCAGTGCTGTGACTGGGTGGTCGTGTGTCTCTCCCCTGCTCCATGAATATTGCCACCAGGGGACCCAACCTGAGAGCTGGAACTACAATTCCAGAGGCCATGGGGCCCACAGGCTCTGTACTGCCAGGACAAGCAAGGTTGACAGTGGGCTCAAAGCAGAGTGGGTCCAGTCTCTCCAGTAGTCTACCTCTGCCTTCCCCTGCACCATCTGGTTTTCCTTTGGAAGAGAATTTCAAGCCGTTTTGTTATTGGAAAGAAGAAAAACATTCTCTGGGTTGGAGGAGTGTAAACATCTACACTTATATCACGACTGTTTCTCTAAGTCTCTCACCAGCTACGGTATTTCCTAAAAGTTATTTCTCAATTTTATTGTACCCCAAAGCTACCTAATTTCTTCTCAAGCCAGATCATATTATTTAAAAGCATATAACTTGAGTTTACATTTTAAAAGATCTGTGATTCTGTTCAAAAAGCATCAATATCTTCATAAAATAATTTCTGTTGAATAGTAACATTGTTTTAGGTCTTAGGGTTGTTAATTTTTTTGAAATTCTTTGGCACATTTAAGTGTTTCTGTTGAGTTTGTTTCCTATAAGGAGAGACAGGACCTGTAAGGAACCAGCCAAGTTTCACATTAGCTTGTACATTCCTCCTTCTTCACATGCGAACAGATACTAGAACCAGCACTAAATGAAACATCATGTCAAGATCCCAGGCAGGATGTCCAAGGAGGGAAGAAAATGGAAACACTTATTTAAAAAAGATTTTATTTAAAATGTAACTATTACTCATGAATCAAACATAAAAACGATGTTGAAAGTTTTCTGTAAGAACATACATAAACATAAATTTTCTTAAACCTGGCACCATCATTTCAACTTTTAAATCTCTTAACTAACTTAGACTATACACTTCAGAAAAACACCTCTACTAATTAATTAAGCACACGTCAATAATTTTCAAACAATACTTTTCCACCTCAGACCTAGAATCAAGAATTTCTCCAAGGATCCTGATCTCTTTAAGAGGAAGACTATTTAGAAACCAGGAATTGGGCACTAGCTGTGACCACTTTTTTCTGGTCACTTTCTGTGGGCACAGCTAAGAAATACATACATAAATATGTGTCATGAGTACATAGTGCTTCTAATTTAAACCTAACACATACTACATTGTTCTTCTTCATCTTGTTCAAATCATATGTATATTTCTCTTCTCCAGTGATAACCCTGGTTCCTGACATCATCAATATATTTATTCTATCTTTCAATACCCACTCTTAATGACCTCTTTAGAATTACTATATCAATACAATGGCCAAAAAAAGCCAAGTAAAGTCCAAAATGTGTTTCAGATCCTTCTGTTCTTATAAATTTTCCACAAAGATTATACAGCCAGGCTACTGCATTCAAAAGCTATCTGTATCGATTTATATTTCTGTGTAGTTATCAGTATGATATGTGTTTAGGTTAATCTGAGGGTTTGATTTTTTTTCTGCCTTTCCAATTTATTTATTTGTTTAGTTAGTTATCTATTTACCTATTTATTTCTATCTTTTTTTCTTCCAGTTTTATTGAGACATAATTGACATGAAGCACTGTATAAGTTTAAGGGGTACAGCATAATGATATGACTTACATACATCATGAAATGATTATCACAATAAGTTTAATGAACATCCCTCATCGCATATAGATACAAAATTAAAGAAAGAGTATGCTTTTCCTGTGATAGAGCTCTTAGAATTTACTCTTAACTTTCACGTGTAACATAAAGCAGTGTTAATTATATTTATCATGTTGTACATTACACCCCAAATACTTATTTATCTTATAACTGGAAGTCTGTATCTTTTGACTGCCTTCATTCCAACCACAATGCTATGAGATTAGAAATCAATTACAGGGATAAAACTGGAAAAAACACAAACACATGAGGCTAAACAATATGTTACTAGACAACCAACGGATCACTGAAGAAATCAAAGAGGAAATCAGAAAATACCTGGAGACAAATGACAATGAAAACACAATAATCCAAAACCTATGGGATGCAGCAAAAGCAGTTCTAAGAGGGAAGTTTATAGCAATACAATCCTACCTCAGGAAACAAGAAAAATCTCAAATAAACAACCTAACCTTACACCTAAATCAACTAGAGAAACATGAACAAACAAAACCCAAAGTTGGTAGAAGGAAAGCAATCATAAAGATCAGAGCAGAAACAAATGAAATAGAGAAAAAGAAAACAATAGCAAAGATCAGGGAATCTAAAAGCTGGTTCTTTGAGAAGGTAAACAAAATTGATAAACCTTTAGCAGACTCATCAAAAACAAAAGGAAGAGGACTCAGTTCAGTAAAATTAGAAATGAAAAAGGAGAAGTTACAACTTTCACCGCAGAAATACAAAGGAACGTAAGAGACTACTACAAGCAACTCTATGCCAATAAAATGGACAACCTGGAAGAAATGGACAAATTCTTAGAAGGTACGACCTTCCAAGACTGAACCAGGAAGAAACAGAAAACATGAACAGACCAATTACAAGTAATAAAATTGAAACCGTGATTTAAAAACTCCCAATGGGGCTTCCCTGGTGGCGCAGTGGTTGAGAGTCCGCCTGCCAATGCAGGGAACGCGGCTTCGAGCCCTGGTCCAGCAAGATCCCACATGCCGCGGGCCCGTGAAACATGGCCGCTGAGCCTGCACGTCCAGAGCCTGTGCTCCGCAGCGGGAGAGGCCAAAACAGTGAGAGGCCCGCGTACCGCAAAACAAAAAACAAAACAAAACAAACAAACAAAAAACTCCCAATGAACTGAAGTCCAGGACCTGATGGCTTCACAGGCGAATTCTATCAAACTGCCTTCATTCAGCACCCCACCCCAACTGCTCCACTTCTGGTAACCACAAATTTGATCTTTTTCTATGAGTGAGTTTGTTTGTTTGCTTTTGAAGTATAACTGACCTACCACACTATGACAGCTCCTGTTACACAGCATAGTGATTGGATACTTTAATACATTTCAAAATGATCACCAGGATAAGTCTAGTTACAATATGTCACTATACAAAGACATGACCTAGTTATTGACTATATTCTCCTCACTGTACCTTTCATACCCATGACTCATTTATTTTGCAACTGTTAAGTTTGTATCTTTTAATCTCCCTCACCTATTTCACTTATCTCCTCCACACTCCTCCTCTCTGGCCACCAACTCTGTTCTTTGTATCTATGACTCTTTACATTTTGTTATGTTTGTTCATTTGTTTTGTTTTTTTAGATTCCATATATAAGTGAAATCATACAGTATTTGTCTTTCTCTGTCTAACTTATTTCACTTAGCATTAATACCCTCTAGATCCATCCATGTTGTTACAAATGGCAAGATTTCAGTTTTTTTATGGCTGAGTAGAATTCTTGTATATATATATATATGTATATACACATATATACATATATACACACATCTTCTTTGTCCGTTCATCTATCAATGGACACTTAAGTTGCTTTCGTGTTTTGGCTATCGCATATAATGCTGCAATGAACACAGGGGTGCATATATCTTTTTGAATTAGTGTTTTTGTTTTCTTCAGAAAAATACCCAGAAGTGGAATTGCTGGATCATATGATAGTTCTATTTTTAAATTTTTGAGGAACCTCCCTACTATTTGCCATAGTGGCTGCATGAATTTACATTCCCACCAACAGTGCACGAAGCTTCTCCTTTCTCCACATCCTTGCCAACACTTGATATTTGGTGTCTTTTTGATACTTGTCATTCTCACAGGTGTGAGGTGTTATCTCATTGCAATTTTCATTTGCATTTCCCTGATGGTTAGTGATGTTGAGCATCTTTCATATGTCTTTTGGCCATCTCTATGTCTTCTATGGAAAAGTGTCTATTCAGGTCCTCTGCCCATTTTTTTTTAATCAGGTTGTTTGTTTGATCTGATGTTGAATTGTATGAATTCGTTGTATGTTTTGGGTATTAATCTATTATCAGACATATCATTTGCAGATATCTTCTCCCATTTTGTAGGTGGATTTTTTGTTAATAGTTTCCTTTGCTATGCAAATCTTTTTGGTTCAATGTAGTCCTATTTGTTTACTTTTGCTTTTGTTTCCTTTGACTTGGGAGACAGATCCAAAATAATACTACTAAGACTGATGTCAAACAGCTTACAGCCTACGTTTTCTTCTAGAAGTTTTATGGTTTCAGGTCTTACATTCAAGTCCTTAATCCATTTTGATTTTGTATTTGCTTATGGTGTGAGAGAGTAGTCTAGTTTCATTCTGTTGCATGTAGCTGTCCAGTTTTCCCAACACCATTTTTAAAGAGGCTGTCTTTTCTCCATTGTATATTCTTGACTCCTTTGTCATAGATTAATTGCCCATATAAGTGTGGGTTCATTTCTGGGCTCTCTATTCTGTTCCACTGAGCTATGTGTCTATTTTTGTGCCAGTACCATACTGTTTTGATGACTGTCTCTTTGTAGTATAGTTTGAAATCAGGGCACACAATACTTCCAGCTTTGTTCTTTCTCAAGATTGTTTTGGCTATTCAGGGTCTTCTGTGTTTCCATACAAATTTTAGAATTATTTGTTCTAGTTCCATGAAAAATGCATTGATATTTTCATAGAGATTGCACTGAATCTGTAGATTGCCTTGGGTAGTATGGTCATTTTAACAGTACTAATTCTTCCACTTCATGAACACAATATATCTTTCTGTTTTTGTTGTCTTCAATTTCTTTCATCAGTGTCTTATAGTTCTTCAAATACAGGCCTTATACCCCCTTAGATTTATTCCTAGGTATTTTATTCTTTATGATGCAACTGTAAATGGGACTGTTTTGTTAATTTCTCTTTCTGATAGTTCCAATTAGTCTTATTTTTGAATATGTACTTTTAGGAACAATAATCAAACAACAGATAAATATCCAGGGAATTTCTATTGATGACCCACTTCAGATGAAGATAAGTTTTCTATTCTTGGGACTCACATTTAATTTAGAACACTAAGAGCTACTTCACTGGTTATTGGTTTAGATCTTATTCTAAGTCTTTATCTGTCTACGTCTCCTTGCATTTCCTCTAGCTTCTGACTCATGAAGGTGGTTATACTGTTACTCTGCCTGGTCCAATATCATTATATCTCCTCTTTTTTCCACTGTTTGCACTTAACTGGTGTACCTTTGAATCCTCCCCTTGTTAAAATTATTAATCAACTATTTTCTTAGGACAGTTTTATATTCACTGAAAAACTGCAAAGATAATACAGCATCTCCATATACTTTGCATGCAGCTTCTCTTTATTAACATCTTACATTATTATTAACATCTTACATTAGTATGCCATCATTTACTCAGAATTCCTTAGTTTTCACCTAATGCCCTTATTCTGTTTGTTCTGGGATACCATCCAGAATACCTCATTACATTCTCATGCCCCCATACAGTGACAATTTCTGAGTTCTTCTTGCTTTTGATGACCTTGACAATTTTGAGGAGTATTAATAAGATATTTTATAGACTGTCCCTTGACTGAACTTCTGATGTTTTTCTCATGATTTTCCTGGAAATAAGTGTTTAGGGGAGGAAGACTACAGAGATCAAGTGCCTTTCTCATCACACCATATCAAGGGCAGGTACTATTCACACGACTTATAACTGTTGATGTTCATCTTGATCACGTGGCTAAGGTCATGTTCATCAGGCTTCTCCACTCTAAAGGTACCACCCCCTGACCCATCCATAATGCCCTCTGTCAAGAATTTACTATGTGCCGCCCAGACTTGCAGGGTGAGGAGCTACACTCTCCTTACTTGAAGGCAGAATATCTACATAAATCATGTGGAATTCTTCTGCATGGGAGATCTGATTATTCTACCCATGTATTTATGCATTGAATCATTTATTTATACTGGTGTGGATTTATGAATATTCACTTTAGACTGTGGATTATAATCCAATACTACCTTATTTACTTTGGTGTTCAAATTGTTCCAGCTTTGATGTTCCTTGAGAAATGGCTGATTCTAGCACTGGGGCAGGAAACATACACAATCAGCTTTGAGCCTCTTGTAGTGCAAACAAATGCATACGAACAACAAAATGCCACAGTGATGGGGTACGTAAAGGGACACAGCACAGGAGACAGTGAAAGGGCTCCCACACTTTTAGCCTTTCTGAATTGCTGGAAGTAAGTCTCTTGTAAAAAGCACAGAGTCAGGTTTTATTTTGTGAGCCAATATGAGTATTTTTTTTTCTTCTTTTAAGTAGGTTAAGTCCATTTGTATAGATTGATATGACTGCAACATTATAACTTGGTCAAACAGTTTATATTAATTTTACTGTGTATATTACATTATGTTTACTATGGTTCTTTGTCTATATAAACATAAATATAAAATATTTAAATATAAAATATTTATTGCATTATGTATCTTTGTATTAATATTTAGAAAGGTTTGCATTTTTGTTTTAGTGGTAACTACTACACAATACATGTTAGTACCCTTAGGCCTTCTTTTCCCTACCAGGTGTGTGCTATTTGCTTTGTCAGCTTTAAATTCTATCCTTTGACTCTCATTTACTACCTAAGCAACAATCAAGGAGCTCATTTTATTTTTCCTCTGTTCTCTTTACTCCCTGTTCTGAACCTTTCATTTAAGTGTGACATCCACAAAAAAAGTGCAAAATTTTTAACTGCACACAGCACAATGGATTTCACAAAGCAAACAATGTTGTATAATCAGAACCCAAAACAAGAAAACAGAATTCCGTGCTTTCACTGCCGAGGGCCTGGGTTCGATCCCTGGTCAGGGAACTAAGATCCCACAAGCTGCATAGCGCGGCCAAAAAGAAAAAAAGAATATTTCAAGGATTCCAGAAACCTGTCCTTAGGGGGCCCCCACCCACCAGCAAGAGCACCAAAAAGGTAACCACTATCCTGACTTCAAATACTGGAGATTAATTTTGTCTGTTTTTTTATATGAATGGAATCCTACCACATATAGCCTGTTATGTTTGGATTTTTCTCATCAACATTATATTTGTGGGATTCATCCATGTCACTGAGTATAATCATTGTGGTTCCTTCTTCCTCCTTGTTGTCTACCATCCCATTGTGTGAATATAACACAATTTGTTTAATTGTTTTTCTCCTAATGGACATGTGGGTAGTTTCTAGACTTATGCTATTACTACCAAGTGCTGCTATGACTGTTCTTATACATATCTTTTGATGAATATGTTTATACACTTAGGTTGAAGTTAAACTGAATGCAGTTGCTCCGTAGTAGGCTATGCATGTGTTGAACTGTAGTACCCACTAATTTAAAGTTTTCTAAGTAGTCGAACCAATTTACACCACCAAAAGCAGCATATAAGAATTTCACCTGCTCAATTTCTGTCAATACTCCTCCCATTTTAAAATTGTGTCACTTCTGTCTTTTCAGAAAATATAATATTTACATGTACTGCTTTCTCCTATTTGTCCCCACTTTCCTTTTACTCTTAGATCTACATAGTATCCGTAAAGTTTAGAAACACCTAATGGTCATCTTTATTATTATTGTTTTACAGAATGCAGATGTCCTAGAAGACACTGTGAATGTTCACCTATGCTTCCAGGCTTCCTAAATACCTTGTAAAGTTCAGTATATTCAATGCACATCATCAGTCCTATTGTCTAAGTGTTCCAGTCATCTTTTCTTGGATACACCTTGTCCTTTTTTATGGCACCACTCAAAGTATGGTCTACAAACTGGCAACAGAAGTTAAGAAACTCATGCTGGAATTAAATGAATTATTTCACCAAGGACATTGTTCAGTTCAGCTGTTTTGTGTTTTTTTTGTTTTTTTTTTTTTTTTTGCATGTTTAATTCACAAAAGCAAGTGATACATTGAGTAACTTTCTGGAACAAGCTCCTTTTCTCTTCCTCGTGAAACAACAGTTTGAGGGGAACTGCTCTCCTAGATTGCTCAGGAAGGATTCATGAGTACAGTATTACTTGGGTTTTTGATTCTTGAAAGGCAGTTTGGCTGGATATAAAATTACTAGCTCACACACAATATATCCTTGGGTTTCTTAAATTATTGCTTCATTGCTGTCTTGCTTGCTCTGTCAACATAGAGAATGCTGATGTACTTCTGATTTTCTTTTCTCTAAGTGATGCATCTTTTTGTATGGACACCCTGCAGATGTGTTCTTCTCTGTAAAATCTAGCAGACTTCTCAGAAACATGGCAGCATTGACCATTTTAGGTCAGTTTTCTTAGGTACATAGTGGACTCTCCAATGTATAAGTTCAGGTCTTCATTAATTTCCCCCCAAATTCTTCTATTTTAGTTTTTAAACATTAGGTCTGTTTCATTACATTGCTTTTGTCTCCAGCGACTGCAGTTAAATGAATGTTAAAACTTTTTTTTTTTTTTGCCTATCTTTTATACCTATCCCTTTCCCACTAACCTTTTTACTTTTTTATTTCATCTTGGTTCTCTTGGCTAACGTCACTCCTCAAAATCCTTTATTATATTTTCATTAAATCTATTCTGTCTTTTGTGCCTTTTTCTTTAATATTTTTTTCCTAAGATTGGCCAATTCTTCTTCTGTATCTCCCGTTTTTTATCCATTTTTGCTCTGAATTTTTGAATTTCTAACGTGCAGTTTTAAAACTTATTTGACAGCGCTTTAAGAATATAAATTAGCTTGGAGTTGTGTGTTACGTTTTCCTTTTTTGATTTTGGGGTTTGTTTTTTGGGGTTTTCCATTCTCATTTTCTGATTTTTTCTTAGAGAAACTTGGTATAGATGTTGTCTTCCATGTTCTGTTCATTAGAAATGTCTGTTATTTTCCTGAACAAACAATATTATATATGTTTTATATATACACACACACATACATATATTTGAATGAAGGGTTCCATCTTATTTCGATATAATGAAATATGTTTTCTTCAATCAATGGCTCCTTGGAAGGGATCAGAATATGTTCTGATTTTTTCTTAATTCAAAAAATATTTTATTTTTTCTTGCTTTATTGAGATGTAATTGACATACAATATTTTATAAGGTTAAAATGCACAAGGAATTGATTTGGTGTACTTATATATTGTAAAATGTTACCACCATAGTTTTAGCTGACACTTCCAACCCTTGTGCACTGTGAATAGGAATGTAAATTGGTGCAGCCAGTATGGAAAACAGAATTAAGGTTCATCAAGAAAATTAAAAACAGAACTACCGTGTCATCCAGCAATTCTACTTCTGGGTATATATCCAAAGGAAATGAAATCAGGATCTCAAAGAGATATCTGCATTCCCACGTTCATTGCAGCATTACTCACAATAGCCACAATGTGGAAACAACCTAAGTGTCTGTCAGTAGATGAATGGATAAAGAAGTTGCCATATATATGTGTATATACACACACACACACACACACACACACAATGGAAAGACATGCATATATTCAGCCAGGAGAAACAAGAAAATCCTGCAATTTTCGACATAAGGGTATTATGCTAAGTGAAATAAGTCAGACAGAGAAGACAAACACTGTATGATATCCCTTATATGTGGAATCTAAAAAAGCCAAAGCCGAATTCATAGAAACAGAGAGTAGAATGGTGGTTACCAGGGCTGGGGAGGGAAGGGGACAGGGTAACTGGGGAGATGTTGGCCAAAGGGTAAAAACTTCCATTCAGAAGACAAGTTGTAGGGATCTAATGCACAGCATGATGACTATGGCTAACAACACTGTATTGTATACTTGAAAGTTGCTAAGAGAGCAGATCTGGACTTTAATTTCCACTTTCAATTTTCTTTCTTTCCATCACTATGCATCCCAGGAATTCCTTCTCCCCAAAAAACCAGTGCCTTTCCAAGACTGCCACCCCTGCTCTGGTGCACTTTCAATATTTTTCCTTTTTTTTTTTTTTTTTTTGCGGTACGCGGGCCTCTCACTGTTGTGGCCTCTCCCGTTGCAGAGCACAGGCTCCGGACGCACAGGCTCAGTAGCCATGGCTCACGGGACTAGCAGCTCCGCGGCATGTGGGATCTTCCCAGACCGGGGCACGAACCTGTGTCCCCTGCATCGGCAGGCAGACTCTCAACCACTGTGCCACCAGGGAAGCCCTCAATTTATTTCTTTACTTTCTGCATTAGTCAGTGTTTTGATCCACCAAGGTTCAGACCAGGTATGAGGGTCTTTTTATCTCTGGAAATGATTTTATTTTATTTTAATTTTTATTTTTTCTACCCCCGGGCTGCCACCTTCCACTCTTGTTTTCAGCGCAATTTCTTCCTGGCTCTGATCAGGCACGGTCTCCGTATGTGGCTCTGCTGGTAGCTGGTAAAGGAAAGTGTATTTCCCATCAGACAAATCACTTACATACTTGCTAATTTTTGCCTCCAAGTTATGCTTTTGAGATGGGTTATCAATGACCTCATTTGCTCTCCTGATTGATGTGAATGTTTCTGGAGAAATTTAGATTATGTGGCCATCTAAATAGGAATACTGACACCAGAAATTGTAATTTCCTGCTTTTATCCCCAAATGGTTAGCTAACACTTTTTTTGAAGGCTCAATTCCTTTCCCACTGATTTGAAATGACACATATGTACTTGTGACTATTTCTGTTCCATATGTCTATTTTTATTTCAGTAGCCTAGTCTTTTAATTATTATAACTTTCACATGTTCTAATATCACAAAAATACAAGTAACCATCTCTTGGATCTTCTTTATACAGCTTCCCTGGTTATTCTTGTTTGTGTATTACTCTTCCATATTAAAATTAGTGACATGTGATTAATTTCCCCATACTTATATGTGCATTTTGGCTGAGATTAAAGACTGGGTTAAAAACTTTGTTGTTGTTGTTTTTAGAACACTGAATCTTCATATGTAAGCCTATGCTACCTCTGGATTAATTAATATCTTTTCTTATAGCACTCCTTAAAGTTTTATAGTTTTATTTCAGGACTTTTAACTCTATGTTTATCTCTAGACATATTATTGTTAATATGTTAAAATGATAACATATTCCTAGATATACTAGTGTTAAGGTAAATTGGGTTATTGTCCCATCATATTTGCTAACTTTTTAAACTCATATATTAAAAAGCACTTAAGCTTTATACATGAACTTAATAACACAATGACTTATGGAATCTCTCCATTAATGCTAATGGTTTTCAATTATGTACCTTTGACTTCTCAGGAGGTAATAATAAAAACGAATAACATTTACTGAGTGTACTTACTATCTTCCAACTACCATAAGGGAGGCACCTTACATGCATTACCCAATTTATTTAAACAATAAATTTGTGAAGTATGTCATCTTAATAGTCTCAGTGGTGATATTAAATATTAAAGCTTAGAGAGGTTAAATAACCTTTGCCATAGTCACCCAGCTGTTATGTATCGAGGTCAATGTATAATAGCCACATTAATGATAAGTTGCCTTATCCTTTCCTATACGTATACTCTAATTTTTCCCCCTGTTGAACTAAAGATTCTTTTCAGTACAATGTTATCCAACAGAATTGATAGCATACATCCTTCTTTAGTCTTCAATCTAATGGGAATTCCTCTGATGTTATATCTGTAAGAATTTGGAGGCTGAGCTTGAGTTATCTTTATAAAATATCAAGGAAATTTCCTTTTGATTTTTATTTTACTGAGATTTTTCCCCACCTAAGAATCGGAATTGAATTATCTTAACTGTTTTTGAGTATATATTAAAATGACCTTGTGATTTTTCCTTTTGATAGATTAAAATATTAAGCAATATTATTATATTTTCTAAAGTCAAACCTTCCTTGCACTCCCCCCAAAAAACTACATAGTTGAGTAAGGTATGTGTGCCCTTGGGCAAACTCCTTCATCTCTACGGATCTGTTATACCATTTTTATAGAGAATGGCAATATTAATAGTATCAATCTAATGTTGTTATGAAAATTATTAATTCATTTATTCGATAAATTTATTGACTTTCTGTTTTGTGCCATGCACAATTCTGGGTTCTGTTATTATACCTATGAGAAAAACAGAAGAAGACTTTTTGAGCTTACATTCTAGTTAATAAGTGAATAATATGAACTTAGAATAGTTCCTGGAACATAGTATCAATATCATACATGTAGCTATTAGCCACTATTAATATTATAGTTTTAATACACTATTGGGCTAAATTTGCCAATACTTTTCTTAAGAATTTGCATCTACAGCCATAAAATTTTCCAACAGTGTTATTTTTATCAGGTTAGAATATTAGGATGATGCCAGAGTCATAAAAATGAATTGGAAAACTTTCCTTTTCCTATTTTGCAACAGGTTAAACATTACAGGATCCATCAGCTCCTAGAATAAACCTTTCTGATACTAGAGCCTTTATAAAAAATAAGTTCTTTCTGAAGTTGCCTTAATTCTATTTAGGTAATATATATTTTATTTAAAATCCATCTACGTCATTAGATTTTAGTATTTGCCAGCATAGACTGGTACGTGGTTCTACTCTGCAATTTCCTAATATTTGCATATTGCTAAGCAGTGAAGGAGATATTTAAAAGGGCCATAGAGAGGACAAGTAGGGAAAATAAAGAGCCTTTCTATCTCCTCCCCCATCTTCTCCAAGGCGAATTTTGAAACTGAGTAAATATAAATGAATCATCAGAAGTATGCAGACAGCACACACCATTTTAAACAGACTATTTCAATTTAAGTCAAATTATATGGAGGAAACACAAATATGGAAAGAAAACCAATGAAGTAAAAAGGGTGTGACTACATGGTCTCTATAGTCACTCCTCGGCCTCCTCATGTGCTCTGATGATATGGGGTGGAAATTATATTTGTGTGCCACCTGCAGTGTTGTAATAGCAATCAACTGAACAGATTAACTAACCTATCTATCTATCTATCACCTATCTATCTATAATCTATCATCTATCTATCGCATCTATGTATTGATGTTTCAGTGCATCAATGTGAGAATGCACTGAAAAAATAACTTTTAGGTTAAGTCATCATCTATGTATTAGTGAGTTTGTTTCTTCTCCTTTAAGAGCATGTTTTTCTGCATTTTTTGTGCTCAAAATCATAAATTTAATGAAAAATCAGAAACGTCTAGTGAGACAAACCTGGTAGTTCTAATTTTTCATGTAAAAATTTTAAACATCTCATCCGTGTTTTAACCTTGGACTCTGCCTTTGAGCAACAAGAATAACAATCCTGTACTGTTTTCACAGGACATCCAGCGTTTACCACGGGTTACTCTACAGAGAATGGACACATATTTCGGTGGTCATGAGAGAAAATCATTTTGATAAATTCAGTCATCTTTTACATTATAACTCCTTTTGCTGAAATGAATTAAAACTTTCCACTGATTGGCTAAATAATTCATTGAAACAGCCTCCAAATCTATTCCTAAATTGAATAAATGATAACTATTTAATGAAGTATTTTTAGAAAAGGATGCCAAAATATTCAGATTTAGAACACTCACGTGAAGTTCCAGAGAAACTGAAAGGGTACAGGATGACCTTTTCCAGGTTTACATAAAATGGAACTAACTGCACTGGAAACAAAATACTATTCAAGAACCTTTTTATTACCAACAGATGAAGTACAATATCCCTCTCAAGATGAAAATAATTCATAAATATCAATATATTCAATTTAGGTCATTTCACTTAAAAGTAACTATCCTCTTTCGGTATTTAGTTAAATTCCTGGGAACAAGAAAGTATTTCAAGCTGTTGTAGTATTAATTTCCAAAAATAATTAATGCACCCTATCTTAAGAGTTCATGGGAATACACTAGATTCTTCTAAACAAATGAATTTGAGATTCTTGACACACAGATACATGAGCTTCCTGGCACATAATGAACGAGAGGTACAAGTTCCCACCAAGTCAAGGTAACTCCTTTTACTCAGAGCATAATCATTTCACACGATGCAGGTGAGATGCCAGGAGCAACTGGGACTATCACATACGTGTATGTGCCTAAATATGGCTCACAGACTAGACCAAACTAAAAATGGCCACCAGGAAATAAAACAGGGGTTTACCTGAGTTTTGCTCTATCTCGGGGGTAGGGAAGGGCTGAGTGATAAAGAGTGAAAAGAAGTGACAGCAGAGATGAGAAACAGCTGGACATTTCCCCAAAGGGAGTGCCGGTGGGTGGCAGATGGGACTGCTGGCCCAGGGGCGAGTATGGCACAGTGGGTTCTTAGCACGGGCTCCTTGTGCACAGCAGTACAGCCTTGGGGCCAGTGTTCTCTCAGAACACCCAGGTTTAGAAGGACAGAGTCCACATTTCCACCCATTACCTTTTCTCACCATCTGAAATTTAGCCAAAGATACCAGGACAACTAATCGAAATGAAGTGTTTCTTTCTTGTTGTTTTTAACACCGTGGAGTCCTGTTACTGACACCTTGCTAGCTCTCCACGTAATTCACACTTTGCTGGAAACATAGGAGAGGCTCCCAAGTGCTTATTATTACTGATCCAATATTAAGACTGTCCGACCCCCTTTGTCCTCCGAGTCATGCCATCTGAGGGGCCTGGAGGGTTCCTTGGACACGGGATCAGCCCTGCTCCACAGGACGGGGTGATGATGGTGCAGTCTGAGCTCAGGTGAGGGGCTCTGCTCTCTGTTCTGAACAGCCGGGAAAACATTACAAGAAGAGCCGAGTCACAGAGGCGAGTGTGGAGGATGGACAGCGTGGAGTTGAGGCAGAGAGATAAGGACAAGTCAAAGCACGTACAGATTCACAAGGCGCAGGAGGTCTAGACGTGATCGGGGGGGCACGGGGAGCTGCAGATGGCTCCCAGCAGTGGGGGGACTTGGTCACACGTTGACTTTAGAAAAGTCACCCTGCCCTGGAAAGACTGAACTGCGGGCGCCTGAGAGGAAGGCAGCTGGGAGTCTGAGAGTACTGATATTTCAGACTGAGAAATAAAAAGGACCCGCACTATAAGGCAGTCACAGAACAGAGAGGGACGAAAGTACAGACTTGACCCTTGGCAACCATCTCGGGCAAGCGGGCAGGATCGCAGATAACACCATGATTTGTGAGCACAGGGCTGATTCCCAATCCTGGGGGTTTCTGTGTGGCAAACCGAATCCCCTTAAGGACTGAGGACACATCACCCCTCCTGCACCTGCGTCACCTGAACAGACCCCCCTGCCCAGGGCTTGCCCTGCCCTGGTGCAGCAGATCAGCTCAATGACTGGTGGTCACTGGGTAGAAGGCCCAGCCCTCCCACCCCATCTCCGGAGGGCGACTCTCAAGCTTCTGAGCTCCCTGCAGGGCGCGCTGAGTCCATGCTGGGACCGCAGTACAGTCCCACTTCTCCCTCAGCCCAGCCTGCTCCCCTCCCTCCCCCACCGGTGTCGATCTCAGGATCCCACCCACTAAACTTCCCACATGTTCACCTTGACCCCCAGAGGCCAACCTGCACAGCATCAGTGAAAACGGAGGACACTGCTTGTACAAGGACACCTCTGAGCACTAGACAATCACAGTATGGCCTGGAAGCCAGGTGCAGGGGACGGTAACAGTTCTTGACAGGTAACCAGAAACAAACGTTTACTTCTGAAAAATCAGTATCTCTTCGGAGTTATATTAATATGATGTCAAATATATTATAGGTAATATAATTAATACAGCATGAGAAACAAATTGGAAAACTTTATCAAGAGACAAGGTGGCATTCAATAATTAAGGCACAATTCCACTGATATGCACAAAATGCATATTAGAAAAATAGGAATTTTATGGGAAAAAAAAACAAAAGAAACATACAAGAAACAGAAACAAAAGGAAAGGTTTCGCCATTCAGGAAGGAGTGATTACCTGTATACATCCATTTGATAGGATGGGATGCATCTAAACAAGTAATAGGAATAGGATACTTCATGTTCTAGAAGGATGCTGAGACACGTCTTACTGGGGTCTGAACAATGCTGGGAGAAACAGACGGTGAAACCATCCCATTCTCTCTGCCTCCTCAGTGCTGGCCTCTAGGACTGTCCTCCACAGCCTTCCGTTTCAAGCAACAAAATGTATGCTATTGTGGAGAATAAGCTAAGGAGCAATCCACCTGCTTCTCTGACTCTCCCACAAAGCCCACCCCTCAGCGAAAAGGAAACGTGTCGTGACTGTCATCAGGATAAGACCGGGGAACCAGGAGATGGCACTGAACTTCTGTCTCTCGAATTTGCAGAACCTGACATTAGAGGAATTGGTTTGGAGACTGTGTAATTGACAGAGCCCTTGAATAAATTCCACACACAGAGATCTGAGAACGTCTCAGAGAACCAGGGGGAAACAGCCTTGTGTCTGATAGAAAAACGGGGTCTCTCTCTGGCAGTCCTCCCTAGAGAAACACACTCAGTGCTGAAACTGAGCAGAGGCTTCTCTGCCTTCGTAATCAGCCAGGTTGGCAGGGGACATCTCACTCAAACGACCACTAGGAAGTTTTGTTTTGTTTTGTTTTGTTTTGTTTTTGTTTTGTTTTTGCGGTACGCGGGCCTCTCACTGCTGTGGCCTCTCCCGCTGCGGAGCACAGGCTCCGGACGCGCAGGCTCAGCGGCCATGGCTCATGGGCCCAGCCGCTCCGCGGCTTGTGGGATCTTCCCGGACCGGGGCACAAACCCGTGTGCCCTGCATCGGCAGGTGGACTCTCAATCAATGCGCCACCAGGGAAGCCTCACTAGGAAGTTTTAAACTCCTCTGGCATATCATCCTTTTCTTTTCTTAAAGATTTCTGCACCTGTGTCCCTACATCGGCACCTACATACCTGAAGAGGTACTGGTCCCTCTCTATTTTTTTAATGTATTGTCAGGTTTTGGTGTCAGTTATGCTAGCCTCAAAAAATGTCTGCTGTTGTTCCATCTTCATCTATTTTCTGAACAAAGTTTTAAGAAGTTTAGCATTGTTTCTTCATTAAATGTTTGGTAGAATTCCCACAACACAACATGTTGCTCTGTGTTTTTCTCATCCCCAGGCTTGGAACTGTCCCTCCCTATGTCCCTTATTTATGCCTTTTCACCCTGGTCTAAGATTTCCAACCGGTCCGAAAGCCCAGGTCCAGCATCAGAACTTGAACAGGGCTGCCGAGGAGCAGACAGCTCCTTGAACTGGGGACTTTCCCACCTTCCACCTTCCCCTCCACTGGACCTGCCACTCTGTGTGATGTGTCACCTCCCCCGTGACACCTATGCTCCTTCAAGGCAGAGCCCGCTTCCTCCTCAGCGTGTGTACCCTGCGTCTAGCAGAAACCCTGGTGCACTCAAGAAGCTCCATTAGTCCTTTCTGAAATTTGATAAATGAGTGCAGTGTGGTGCATGGAAACAGGATGTGCTAAATGGATGGACGAAGAAAACAGAAAGACTTATTCAGTTATGTTTGTGCTTATAAAAAGCACATTATAATTACCCCAAATGGAAATTAGTAACCATTAAAGATAGATATAAATGAATAATATAGAAAGTTAGTTTTAATTAATAGTATGATGACGGGCTTCCCTGGTGGTGCAGTGGTTGGGAGTCCTCCTGCCGATGCAGGGGATGCGGTTTCGTGCCCTGGTCCCGGTCTCACATGCCGTGGAGCCGCTGGGCCCGTGAGCCATGGCCGCTGAGCCTGCGCGTCCGGAGCCTGTGCTCCGCAACGCGAGAGGCCACTGCCGTGAGAGGCCCGCGTACCGCAAAAAAAAAAAAAAAAAAAAAAAAAAAGTATGATGACAATAGCACAGTTAGGGGCTACAGCTACTTTGTTATATAAAGTACTGATTTTCATATCTATTTTGGATCTAGATATCAATGGCCTATTTTAAACTATGTGTACCAAAATTATTGGAAAACATTCTTCTGCATTTAATGCACAAAATGCAAAAGCAGCAAAATGATAAAAATAATATTGAGTTAACTTGCTTCCTTATGAGAGTCACCAAAAATCAGTTTTATGTAATTATCATTTTATTAGTTTCTAGGGCCTCTTACAAGCAGAATGGTAAATGAAAGAAAGTAAGTAATGTGCTACAAAATATCATTTCAAATTGAATTCTCTGTAGCCAAGCACAGATATGTGAGACTATATCTTGACTACTTTACAGTCCTTTTTATTAGAGAGAGAGAATTATAATTTGTCGATGAATCAAGTAAAACCTCCAGCTGCCCTTTGTCAATCCATATTAAGGCATTTCTCTTTATTTAATTGGGCTTCTGCTTAACATCATTAATCTCATTTTGTGATTTTATTACTAGCTTTTCAAACGTAAAGAGCATATTTATTTTTTAAATGCAATAGCATATCAAGTTCATGTCCTCAATTACACATATCTCATTTAAAAAGTTTCTATTTCTTACTTGCATCATATTTAATGGTCCTATTATCTCACAGACATCTGACTTGTGGTGATTATGATTTACAGCATTATTAATGTGCCTTCTCAAACTCCTGCTGAGGTGACATATCTGTTCAGGTCAGCCTTTAGAAAGGTTACTTGATGTACCTTAGACCCCACAGATTTAAGATACTTAGGCATTTGTCAAGCAATTCCATCCTCAAAGTAATGCTTAAATATATATATATATATATATATACATACATATATGAATTATTTTACATTGGAATATAGTTGATTTACAATGTTGTGTTAGTTTCAGGTATACAGCAAAGTGATTCAGTTTTACATATACGTATGACTGTTCTTTTTCAGATTCTTTTCCCATGTAGGTTATTGTAGAGTACTGAGAAGAGTGCCCTGTGCTATACAGTAGGCCCTTGTTGGTTATCTATTTTATATATAGTAGTGTGTATATATGTTAATTCCAACCTCCTAATTTATCCCTCCCCCTCCTCCTACCTTTCCCCTTTGGTATCCATAAGTTTGTTTTCTAAGTCCTTGAATCTGTTTCTGTTTAGTTTTAAGCATCACTTAAAAAGGCTGGCTAGAGCCTTTCAATGGTATGTGATAACTCCCTACAAGGTACATTTCTATTCCATTTTTTTTTTCAGATCAAGGCAATAAAGTCAGCAGAGAAGAATTTTAGTGTGTGTGTGTGTGTGTGTGTGTGTGTGTGTGTGTGTATGTGTGTGTGTATATGCCCCACTGCTTCTGTAGTCTAATCCTAAATTCCCCTAATCAAGGCCACTTTACCTCTGAGCAAGAGGCAGAGCTCTGCACATGCACTTGTTCCTATTCACCCTGCAGGTGGGGTGTGAATGGAGCAGACTGAAGTCAGCTTGAAGTGAATTGTGGACAGTTTAATATTTCCATTTGAAAATAATGCCATTTAATAATGGAGAAAAGAACTTCTGAAAGGTCTAAACAATGATATTAACAGAATAAACTCTTACGGAAACTATTTATATTATACGACTCCTACCAGTTGTAAGGAAAAAAGGTGAACATCAGTTATATATATTTTAGTCTATGAAAATATCTACTTACTCTCACAGTAATAATGAACCTCCAATCACATACTGAATTTCCTTCTTTCGGAAGTGATATCCCTTCCCACTCAGAATGATAAAATTTTACCACTCCAGTCCTCAAAGTCTTTACTTTTGCGTTAAGTAAGGTGTTAAATTTGCCTCCAGTATTCAATCAAAGACCACAGAAATCAAGACTAAGAGAGGCGCAATCTCACTCCCCAGCCACAGGTGGCTCATCTCTACATCGGTCACCTGCTCACCCTAAGTCATCAGCAACCACGCATGCCTATTGACCTGGGTCTCAAAGAATGAATGTTCTCCCCACACACACTTGGGCAGAGAGAAAACGCAAAGGCAAGTCAAGAGAGCACCATATTTAAGATACCCCAAGTTTTCCATCCTGGGAGAATCCTGAGTTATTTAAAACCCAAATGTCCCACTCCAAGTTGAGGTTGCGGAGCCAGGGGATATGCAAAGGTGTGTGTGGCCATATGTGTGCATGTGTGTATTTGCATCTATATATATTGTAATAGCCAATTTTTTAAATTTAATAAACTTTAAAATTTATAAAAGCACCATTATGAAGGAATAGAGACTAGTGATGTACACTTTGAACGCGCTCAGCTGCCCCTAGAGACAACGTGTCCCTCGGAATTCATTAGGTCTCTCTCAGTCTTGTGTGTTCTTAATGAATAAAATCATCTTGGATTTGAATTTAGAACTTTAATTATATAATTCCCTTCATAAGTAAAAATTCTGTATTTCTTCAGTGTTATTCTTTTATATTCATTGCAATAGATATTCATTAAAGAAAACACAGAAAATTCAAATGAGAGGGTAAATCAATATCTCTAATACCCAAGATCACTCATTTTATTGGATATTTATCCTTTTACCTTTTTTTCTAAGATAAATTCAAAAACAAAATTGGGAGTGTATGGTACACTGTACTTTGTAGTGACATATCACAATTAGAACACTAATAAACCTTCATATTATAATTTTTACTAGTGTACCTATAGATATTTTGTAACATAGCATTTCTCTACACTCCTATGAAGATTCAGTAACATCTTTTGCATATCTGAGTAATTATGTTCTTAGGATAGCTTACCAGATGTGGAACTAATATGTTGAAAGACAGACACATTTTAAGAATTAAGGAAAAATCTGCCAAAACCCCTTCCATGGCTGTGTAGCAAGCTACACTCCAGGGCAGGATATAAGCATGCCTATTTTGTTTTGCATTATTATTCTTTCTAACTGTTTTGAAAATGTCATATCCTTGACATGTTAGTTCAAATTTATTTATTATTGGTGAGACTGAACTTACATCTTTTTCATTTATATTCATTCTGTAAGTTTTGCACTCATGTCTTTTTTTTTTTTTTGCGGTACGTGGGCCTCTCACTGTCGTGGCCTCTCCTGTTGCAGAGTACAGGCTCCAGACGCGCAGGCTCAGCAGCCATGGCTCACAGGCCTAGCCGCTCCGTGGCATGTGGGATCTTCCCAGACAGGGGCATGAACCCATGTCTCCTGCATCGGCAGGCAGACTCTCAACAACTGCGCCACCAGGGAAGCCCATGCTCTCACATCTTTATCTACTCCTTTTGGGGGATTTTGATCTTTTTTTATTAATCTGAAAAGCTCTCTATATTTTGAGCATTTGAGTATTTTCCCCAACTGACAGTTTATTTTTAGAATTGTTTATTCTGTGTCTGTGCTTTCTTTTTAGACTTAAAAAAGTTTTAAATCTGTGTGTAGCCATGTCTATCCAAGTTCCAGAGGGAGAAAGAAATGCATTGTGTGGAACAGGTAAAAGTCAGGCTGAGAACTGACCACTGGATTTAGCAACATGGAAATTACTGGAGACCTTGATGAGGTGACCTTAGTAAGAGCAGTTTCCTCCAAATAGGCTTTACTGATCTCTTCCGTCTTTATTGATCTCATCCACTCCAGAATTGTGTGGGATCTAGGGACAATTGTGATCAGAATGCACAGATTGAACTCTTTCAAGGAGTTTTGTTACAAATGGAAAGAGAAGAATGGGATGGTAGTTCATGGGGAATGGGTCAAGAGTGTCGTTTTGTAAGAGGTAAGAATAGCATGCTATTTACCCCAATGTTCACTGCAGCAATATTTACAATAGCCAAAGGATGGAAACAACCTCAATGTCCATCAACAGATGAATGGATAAAGAAGATGTGGTACATATATTCAATGGAATATTACTTAGCCATTAAAAAGAGTGAAATAATGCCATTTGCAGCAACGTGGATGGACCTAGAGATTATCATACAAAGCAAAGTAAGTCAGACAGAGAAAGACAAATATCATATGATATCACTTATATGTGGAATCTAAGATACAACACAAATGAACATGTCTATGAAACAGAAACAGACTCACAGACACAGAGAAGAGACTGTGGTTTCCAAGGAGAAGCGGAGTGGGGGAAGGAAAGATTGGGAGTTGGGATTAGCAGGCTCAACCTATTATATACAGGATGGATAAACAACAAGGTCCTACTGCATAGCACAGGGCACTATACTCAATATCCTGTGATAAACCAAAATGGAAACTAATATGAAAAAGAATATATATATGTATAACTGAGTCACTTTGCTGTACAGCAGAAATTAACACAACATTGTAAATCAACTACACTTCAATAAAAATTTTTTAAAGCCCCAAAAATAAAAAGAATAGCATGCTAGTGTACTGAAGGAGAAGATCTAGTGGAGAGGGAGAATTTTAGGATGAAGAGAGAAAGGAGAAGATCATACCCTTGGGTAACTGGAGATACCTGAAAACTGGCCAACAGGAAGAGTCAGCCCAAAATAAGGGGATCCACAGGCAGTCCAAGGCCATGACAGGCAGAAAGGCTCAGGCTAGACGTGTAGAGGGGTGACATGGTGGGAGGGGGAGTCAGATTGCTCAAAACTTTCCAGTGAAACAGGAGAGGATGCAAGGTTATCATCTGAGAGTGAGGGTGGGTGGGAGAGGAGAGAGGCTTGGAGTAGGCATCTGAGAGCAGTTACTTTCCAGGAAGTTGAAGGGAGGTGGGCCAGGCTGGGGTCTCCCTGCGCAGGATGCTGCAGCGCCTCATTTATTCCAGCTTCCGTCCATTCCCCAAAACAACTTCACCACTTTCTTCATAAAGCCAGTGCCCATCTGTTACAGAGTTAATTCGTAAAACCTCTGTGATTTTGCAGATCTCATAAACTGGATTACTTCTCCCCAGGATCTTTTTTAATTGGGTGTTATTAGGTTAGAAAGAAACCTTGAAAGCTGTTATTTATTTTTTTTAACTGGTCACTTAGAAGGCTTCTCAAAGCATTAACTGTCATGTTTTCAGTTCAGTAGCATAAGCATGGAATAAAAATTGGGGAAATTGTAACTGATTTAAAATGATAATTTGTCAAGAGGAAGAATATTTCATGAACAGATGGGTGAAAGGTGGACATCAGTGCGCTACAGGAATATCATTTAACTTGTTAGAACCTGGGTTTCCTCACCTATAAAGGATAAAATCTCTTCTATCAATGTTTTGATGTCAACGATATGAGTTTGTGTAAAAATATTTGTAAACTATCCAGTTATATACAAATGGCAAGTGTTATTACAAAAAAAGAGAAAGAACACTGCAGATCAGCAAGGCTCCATAGAATAAAAATCAACTGAGGGCTTCCCTGGTGGTGCAGTGGTTGAGAGTCCGCCTGCCGATGCAGGGGACGCGGGTTCGTGCCCCAGTCCGGGAAGATCCCACATGCCGCGGAGCGGCTGGGCCCGTGAGCCATGGCCGCTGAGCCTGCGCATCCAGAGCCTGTGCTCCGCAACGGGAGAGGCCACAGCAGTGAGAGGCCTGCGTACCGCAAAAAAAAAAAAAAAAAAAAATCAACTGAAATGCACCTTGCACGTGGATCCGGATTTGGAGTGGAAGAGATGAAGCAGGAGGAGGGAGAGAAGGAACCAGGAGAGGGTGGGTCCTGGGCGGAGGTGCAGAAGGCAGCAGGTGCGGCCAACAGAGGCACCTCACGCCGTGTCGCCTCTCTGGGCTCCATGTAGTCAGGTAAAGGAGCTTTCAAACCAACCCCATTACCTTAAGGAGTGGGAGACCCTATTACATTTTGCATGCTTTCAGCATTCTGGTTAATAATAACTTAAAACAAAATGCAACTGGTCTTTCTAAGATGTATTGAAATGTATTGCAGTTTTCAATCGCGGAGAAGCTAGACAAACCTGTACATTCTTCAATCACAGCCCTCCAATACATTAGTCCTTTTTGAAAGTTCAAGTCTTGGACCACTTCTGAATCAGAAGGGGAAAAATACACATAGCGGCAGCCTGAGAGTCATAACCATTCACCTTAAATCATGACTCTTAAAAACGTGACTTAAAACTAGCTTCCTAGAATGAGCGAACACCTGAGAAATAAACAAGCCGAATCTTACTGATCGGGCCGATTCTTAAGTTGTGAGATTGTAGCTAAAATCAGACACCTCTTGTGGTCGAAGTTGGACTTTTCTTATTGCATGAGTAAATGACCTCATGACCCCAGCACATAAACTAAAAAGAATGGGCCAATACAATATATCTGAGACATCAGGCTTTATTGATAAATCTCATCACCCTTTCAAATGTGTCCCTTTTTAAAGAGTGATACTTTTGTTCTGCATGTCCTCATGCTGAATTTGGGCCCTAAAAGCACCAAGGCATGAAACACATTCATAAATCAAATGTATAATGTATTAACCTATTTGAGATTCCAAGGATGTCACCGATGATACCTCATAAATTTAATCATGGTTTCTGCGAAGTTTAACCATCCAAACCCTGAAAATTATGTAATACGCAAAAAAAGTGCATTTACAAAATAAAAGATAAATATTGGACTCCATAAGACCTCTTTCATTATAAATTGGGGCAAGCATGTTACTAGTATAAATAACACCCTAAAATATCAAGTTACAAGGTAAAACATCGGCACTCTTGGTAGATGGCAAACGGTTACCGAATGCCTCGCGTGCAGCTGTGGTCGTAGAGCAGGCTCAGTGTTTTCCTACAACTCCTAATACATAATATGATATCTGTCATCCCTTTCATTTAATGTGTCATCAGTGAAAAATAAACATACTTTTGCAGTGAAATTTGTTTCAGGCCAGGGACTCTCGCTTTACTAAAAACATCAGAGTGTGTGGTACCTAATCATCCTGTACAAATAGAGGTGCCTTTGTTTGCCTCAAAGATTGGCCTTACGTGAAATAGTAGATGACAGGATAATTGCACCCTATCAAATGTGCTCCCATTTTCTTCCAAACTGTTCAAACAGACATTCATGGAACAGCAAAGACACACCATTCATTCCACATATATTTGAGCATTTAATATGTTCAAATACATTCTATGATTATTGCAGCACTACTTACAATAGCCAGGACATGGAAGCCACCTAAATGTCCATTAACAGATGAATGGATAAAGAAGATGTGGCACATATATACAATGGAATAGTACTCAGCCATAAAAAGAAATGAAATTGAGTTATTTGTAGCGAGGTGAATGGACCTAGAGTCTGTCATATAGAGTGAAGTAAGTCAGAAAGATAAAAACAAATATCGTATGTTAATGTATATATATGGAATCTAAAAAAAAAAAAAATGGTACTGGTAAACCTAGTGGCAGGGCAGGAATAAAGACGTAGACATAGAGAATGGACTTGAGGACACGGAGTGGGGAGGGGGAAGCTGGGGTGAAGTGAGAGTAGCATCGACATACATACACTACCAAATGTAAAATAGATAACTAGTGGGAAGCAGCCGCATAGCACAGGGAGATCAGCTCGGTGCTTTGCGAGGACCTAGAGGGGTGGGATAGGGAGGGTGGGAGGGAGGCTCAAGAGAGAGGGGATATGGGGACACGTGTGCATATGGCTGATTCACTCTGTTGTACAACAGAAACTAACACAGCACTGTGAAGCAATTATACTCCAATAAAGATGTATTTTTAAAAAGTTAAGAAAACAAAAAGAAAAGCAGACTGGAATAAGATACTGTGTTTGTGTGTGTGTGTGTGTGTGTATTTGCCATATATTTTATTAAGTACTTGTATCAGAATATATAAAGAACTCTCAAAATTTAATAATAAGTAATTTGAAAAATGGGCAAAAATAAAGATTATATAGACACATTCATATACACATAAACACATGTGCAAATAAGTACATATGTAAGAAACTAATGGAAAGAATAGCAATATTTTCATGTGGATTCATATTTCCATGATCTACTCCGATTGTATATGCTGGTTAATGGCCATGCTAATATTAGCTTATATGTTTGTTGAAAGCCTTCTACTTTGGTAGAAATAGGAATTTTGTTAATCATTTTATTGACAGTAAATTAACCCTGTACCAAGCCCAACTGCTCAGATGGTGAATCCATCATCCAGACAATCTTGCTCACCTGGAAGTGAGAGGTTATAACTGTTGAGAGCAGGGGTCCCCAACCCCCAGGCCATGGACTGGTACCGGTCTGTGGCCTGTTAGGAACCGGGCCGCACAGCAGGAGGTGAGCGGCGAGCCAGCGAAGCTTCATCTGCATTTACAGCCGTTCCCCATCGCTCACATAACTGCCTGAGCTCCGCCTGCCGTCAGCATTATGGTGAGTTGTATGATTATTTCATTATATATTACAATGTAATAATAATAGAAACAAAGTGCACAATAAATGTAATGCGCTTGAATCATCCCAAAACCATTCCCTCCACCCTGGTCTGTGGAAAAATTGTCTTCCACGAAACCTGTCCCTGGTGCCAAAGAGGTTGGGGACTGCTGGTTTAGAGGTTACTACTTAGTAGGTTGTCACTGCACCAGGAGAAGATTAACAGGTCCTGGGCTTGTGATACTGATAAAGCAAATGCATAAAGTTACAGAAACACCACGCCACCATCACTGACACGAGCCAACACTTTATATTCATTCATTCATTCATTCAGTTAGTCACAAAATTCTTTCTCATTGTCTCTAATCTCTCAGGCACCATGTAGAGTGAAAGACTGAAAAAAGCAAACTAAATGCCCTTAAAATTAACAGCTGTGTCTATTCACAAAAAGTAATTGCTCTCTGCTAGAGTAGATGCAAGTAATTGATGTAACTATATAAATATTTTTGGTGCTTTATTTAAATCCCTGGATGTTCCGAGCAGATCAATAACATGGTGAAGATGAAGAGTTTAGTCCCTGAACAGGTCAGTGAATTTCACACAGAGACAGGTTTGAGGTTTGCAGACTGTGTCCATAGCTCTGATTAGGCTGCAAACCATGGTTTAGGCAAAGGTATTCAATCTAAAATACAGAAATTCATATAAACTGAAGACCAGATAAGAGTAGATCTTTAGAAGCTCTCTATAAAAAAAAATTGCCAATGCCTTTACAAGCAGCCTGCGCTGTCTCTGACACAAGAGTGACGCAAAGGTGACAGACTGCCATCAGGTACAGAGCTTTCCACCATCCGCATAGAGTAACTGACAGAGAACCACCCAAAAGAGCCTCTAAATCTAGATTACCCTGACTCAACGTCAAAAATTCGGCAAGTAGAATATAAACAAATGCACCATTACATATATTTATATAGTCGTTAAAACTGAAAGTTCCAGAATCACACAGAAAATATCCTGACACATATGGTGAAGTCATATGAGAAATTAGGCTGGGATTAAAGAGATTAAATCACTTTTCTGTATTAAAAAAAAAATTCAACATCCAATGCCTCTTGACTTGACCTGTGTCTTTTCACAGGGTCTTCTGTGGAGCAAACACAAGTCTTGATGTGAAAAGACCCTATTGTTTTTACTCCCCATTATCCTACTAAAGGGGACAGAGAAGGAAGGGAGGATAAATATAAGAATGGGAGAGGATATGTTCAATGAGAAACAAGCTTTGGCAGATAAAGTCAGCAGAAGGATTTGCAGAGCTGAAATTTTATGGTTTTCAAGAAGTACTTTTCAATTTCCTGGACTCAGGTGACACTCTAGGTGTTGAAGAAAAGAAAGAAAGACGTGATGTTTCTTTTCATGCTACTCTGCAGTTTGTCTCCTCCTCTGTGATATTATCGCTGGCTTGGGAAGAAGTAAACTTCAAAAACGGTTCTCACTGGACACATAGTTTACATATTAGAAGACAAGACATTAGGAGATCAACGTGAGCCAAGGGAGTTTCTAAAATTTTGGAATAAAGAGATTTACTTGAATAAAATTTTGGAATGAGAGATTTCTAGAGCTAGCTCATTGGATGTCCATCTGGTACATTCCTTATCTGGACTCGACAAGCCAGAGAACCGGTGCTGGGAAAGAGCTGCAGGGGGTCTGGGATCTTCTGCAGGGGTCTGAGTGATCTGTAGGTCACTGAGTAACTCAATCCACCAGCACACTGGTAACTTCAGGCTGAGAAAGTTCCTGCTGGCACCAAAGGAAAGGGGGCCTAGAAGCAGCCAGTCTCTGGCTTTTAGGGAACAAAATAGGATGACATTTTCATCCTGTTTATCCTGGGTACCCAAGGAGCCTCTGACCCTGTTGAGAATCCTGCATCCTGGCACTCTGCTCTCCCCTCGCACTGTCCCTCCGTTTCTCACCCAGTCACTGCCTGCTCCTTTCCCAACGTCTAGACGTGAGGCATCCATATGGCTTGGCTGTGGGCCAGTTCTTCTGGCCAAACATTTATACATTTTTATCCCCAACCAGAACTCTCCTGTTAAATGTGGAACAAGCTTTACCACATAAACTGAATCTGGAGAAATATTAGCAGAGCTAAAATTTTATGGTTTTCAAGAAGTATTTTTTTTTTAAATTTCCTGGTCTGACAGTGAGACTATAAGTATCGGAGAAAAGAAAGACATGTTTTTTTTTTATAGCTTTATTGAGATATAACTGACATATAACATTGCATAATTGTAAGGTGTACAATGTATTTATCACTTAAATTTGTAGAATGATGACCACGAGAGTGTTAGTTAACACCCCCAACACTCACAAAATTACCATTTCTTTTTTGGGGTAAGAATATTTAAGATCTACTCTTTTAGCAACTTTCCAGGATTGTTAACCATAGTCACCATGCTGTACATTAGATCCCCAGAACTCACTCATCTTATAACTGGGAGTTAATATCCTTTGACTAACTTCTCCCCATTTTCCCATCCTCCCCCAACCCCTGGCAACCATCATTTCACCATCTGTTTCTAGGAGTTTGGCTTTTTCAGATTCCACATGTCAGTGATATCACAGTGTTCATCTTTTTTGGTCTGACTTATCTCACTCAGCATAATGCCCTCAAGATCCATTCATGCGGTCATAAATGACGGTATTTCCTTCTTTCTCATAGCTGATAATATTCCATTATATAAACCATATCTTCTTTATCCATTCATCTGTAGTCAGACATTTAGGTTGTTTCCACATCTTGGCAATAGTGAATAATGTTACAATGAATATGAGAGTGCAGAAATCTCTTTGAGATCCTGAATTCATTTCCTTTGGATAAATACCCAGAAGCAGGATTGCTGGATCATATGGTAGTTCTACTTTTAATATTTTGAGAAACCACCATACTGTTTCCCATAGCAGCTATACCAACTTATTGTATATTCCCACCAACAGTGCACCAGGGTTCTCTTCTCTCCACATCCTTCTCAAAAGGCTTTTAATCTCTTTTATCACTGCCCAGAGAGATAAAAAAAGGGGAGCTCTAACTCCCCTGTGGTAGAACAGATGGAAATAGCCATTCTAACAGGTGTGAGGAGATATCTCACTGTGGCTTTGATTTGCATTTGTCTGATCAGTAATGTTGAACATCTTTTAATGTACCTATTGGCTATTTGTATGGCTTTGGAAAAATGTCTATTCAGTTCTTTCACTTATTTTTTAAATTGAACTTTTCTTTCGCTATTGAGTTGTATGAGTTCCTTGTATGTCTTGGATGTTAACCCCTTATCAGATATATGACTTGCAAATATTTGCATGCTGATCCACAGTCTTTCTATTCCTCTCTGATGTTACTACTTGGTTATAAAAACTATAGACAGTGAACTTCAAAAACATGTTCTCATTAGACACATTATTTATATATCTGCAGACTTTTTCAATGAGAAGGATGGATATATTAGAAGAAGATGTATGACTTCCTGCTTGACCTCTCCTCTTGGCAGCCCCAAAGGTGCCTCAGACTTAAGATCTCCAAACATCACTCTCGACTCCAATGTCTCCCTCCAGCTTGGTCCTGCCAAAGTATCCTCCCCTTTCAGAAAAGAGTGCTGGCTTCATCCAGTTACAAAAGCCTGTGAGTTATCCTTGACTTTGCCTCCCCCCTCAAATCCTACCCAACAAGTTCTGCCTGTTCTAGGTTAAAAATGCATCCCATGTCCACCACTTTTTCCCACGGTCACTGCCCAGCCACCCAACATCTCTCCTCTCCTCCCAGCTGCTGGGAGAAGCCTCTCATTGTACCCATCGCCACGTTCATCCCTTCCATCCACTGCCCGTACCACAGGTGGAGTGACCTCTCCAAAGGGGAATTCAGTCCCTCTTCCTCAGTGCTGCAGACTTTGTTTCCTCTTCTGTGTCCTGTCTATCCTCCACTCTGCCATGTGACTGAGAGGCTGATATCTGAGAACTGGGTTAACAGGCTCCTTTGCATTTGGGCTTCCAGCGAGGTGTACCAGTTGGATGCTCAGGCAAGAGACGGGAGGGCTTCCCCTACCGACGCACCACAAGCCAGCCTCCCTCCAGCAAGAGCCACGGCTCCTTAGGAGACTCTCCTGGAACCCACCTTTCGCGAGTCAGGGACCATTGGCCCCTCCTTCCCACTTCAGGCTCAGGTGGTAACAGCTCCCTGCAGTGTCTGGCCTTGGGCCTTCACCATCCCAGCTTGGTTTCTTTTAAACTTGTCTAGACCTTGTGAACACCAGCTTCCTTAATTGCCTCTCAGTCACCCCCTCCGAGCATGCCATCTGTTTTCGGCTAGGACCTTGTCTGATACTTTTCACCACCAGCCACCTCCCAATGCACTTAGAAGACAAGCCAAGCTTCTTTCCCTGGCAGCCTGCAGGATCTGGCACTGCCCACGCCTCCTGCCTGACTCAGGAGGTCTCCCTCTCCAGGTTTAACGCCCTTCTGTCAGTCTCTGTAGCAGCCCTCACCCCAGGTTCCTTGGACATTATCTCTGCCCAGAACGTTTTCCCCAAATCCCTGCCCCAAACTGCCCCAACAACAGCTCTTAATGAGTCTGGCTTATTTTCAGCCTTTGGGTTTCAGCTTCCATTTTACCTCTTCAAGGAGGCCACCCCCCCACCCACCCGCCATATCAGACACTTGTCTGTGGCCCCTACTACAGCACCCTGCTAATCTCCTCCACAGCAAGTGCCACCAGTGTTTTCCTTCACCTCATTATTTCTCTATTTCTTATATGTGTGGTCTGCCCTCTTACCAGGTTGTGAGGACAACGGTGGCACAACTGAGTCTATCCTGGTCGTCTGTATTATCTTCACCACGTAGCTCTGTGCCTGGTCCAGTGCACACTCGATAAAGCTTCGGTTAATGAATGAATGAATTCACAGACTGTAAACACAAGTAAATAAGAGCTTCTGGCTTCTGCCTAGAATGCAGTAACCTGTAAAGGATATTGTTTCCAGCCTATCACTATAAAAAAGCAGGATAACCTAAAACTTATAACTTTTCTTGAACTCATTAGAGAGCTGATGTCACAGAACAATGAACTAGCCTGAAATCTCGGGAAAGATGGGTGCCCCTGAGGGGTGGATGGATGTGAGCTCTAACTCCCCTGTGGTAGAACAGATGGAAGACAGGACCCCTACCTGGGCAGGTAAGAAGCTGTCAGCTAAAACTTTGAATGAATTGCTAAGGCTGAGTGTGGGCTAGTGTGAGAAGACAGACGCTGGGGGCTGAGATACAAAGAGACTATCTATACCTCCCCAGGCTCTTCTCCACACGCGTCCACCAAGTGCTCTTTTAAAAGATTGGGAGCAAGGCGGAAGACTGGGAGGAGTCTTATTCGATGGTCCATGCTTAGAAGGAGAGAGTGGCCACCACTGCAGAAAGGGCAAAAAGCCCAGCCCAACCTTTTCCCCCCTGAGATCCAAAGTCTCAAGGCTCTGAGAAAAGACAGCACACCTGGCCATCCACAGAGCACAGGTGAAGATCCACTGCACCTGGGAGTAGGGTAAATAACTTTTTTAAAAAGGGTCCTCGGGGCTTCCCTGGTGGCGCAGCGGTTGAGAGTCCGCCTGCCAATGCAGGGGACACAGGTTCGTGTCCCGGTCCAGGAAGATCCCACATGCCACAGAGCGGCTGGGCCCATGAGCCATGGCTGCTGAGCCTGCATGTCCGGAGCCTGTGCTCCACAACGGGAGAGACCACAGTGGTGAGAGGTCCGCACACCACAAAAAAAAAAAAAAAGGTCCTCTATCTCTGGGAAGTGTGGGCAGGACACCAACTGGGTCCAGAACTCTCCTCACGCTGGGGAGGTGAAGAACCACTGAGAAACCCCATCCCTGACAGCCATGGATGCAGAGCCTGCCTAGTACTGAGGCAGCTCTGGTGCAGCAGAGCACCCCCCTCTTCAGATCCCCATTATCAGGCTTGTAAGAATGAGTAATAAGTAAGACAAGTATACTACTCGGGGAGGGGTGGGAGTGAAAACAGTGACCCTCTCTGGTGGACAGGGCACAAAAGAAAGGCCCAAAGCCAAAGGTGGAGCAAAAACTTTGGGGAAAAACCATCAAAAAATCAGAACACACCCTAAGGACAAGCTAAAGAACTAGAAATGAGTGGTACAGTGAAACTAAATACAAGACAAAACCCAAGCCCAGCACAGCTTCTGACAAGCCCAACTCAACCCCCCTCACTACTGGTCTTGCTGAAGGAGAGGCATGCCCTTTTCTAAGCATAAATTCTATCTATCTCAGTCTCTACTGTTCTACTCATAAAGTGCAACATTTAATAAAAGATTATAGTTATACAACAAAAATGCAAGGGAAAATGCACCAACAATACACAAAGCAAGCTAGAAATCCAGATACACATATGACCCAGAAAGGGAACTGAAAATATCTGTAATTAATATATTAAAATACTCCACTGGAGAAGGTAGCAACATGCACGATCATATATAGAATTTCATAAGGAGGCATAAAATGGAAATGCTAGAAATAAAAATATGGGAGCAGAAATGAAGGCAGCCTTTGACAAATTCATCAGCAGACTCAACAAAGCTTAGGCAGGAATCAGTGAAATTGAAGCTGGTTTGGTAGAAATTAACCAACTGTGAACAAAAAGAGAAGAGAAAAAAAGAATAGTGCATCTCAGCATTGTGAAATAATAGCACACAACCTCTAACATATGTATGATCAGAATCCTACAAAGAGAAGAGAGACTGAGACAGAAGAAATCATAGCTGAGAATTTTTCCACAAATAATGAAATATATCAAACAATAGAGCCAAGGACTTCAACATGAATGCAAAAACCAAGATCTAGACACATCATTTTCAAACTGCTGAAATCTAAAAACAGAGATAATCCTGAAGCTCTTCAGGGAAAGTGAAAACACATCACATATAGAAGGGCAGAGTGAAGAATTACAGCCAACTCCTCGTTAGACACTATGCAAGATAGGAAGCAATAGATGGGCATATTCAAACTGTTCAAAGAAAAACAATAAAAAAGAAAGAAAAACGGTCAAACCAGCAACTATATCCAGAGAAATTGTCTCTCAAAGTGAAGAAAAAATAAAGACATCTTTTCTTCAGACAAATGAGAACTTAGAGGATTTATTACCAGCAGGGCTATACTATAGAAACTTGGGTCTACACAAACAAATGAAAATCTCCAGGAATGATGAAAACGAAGCTAAATGTCAAACATATTTTTCCTTTGTTAAACAAATCACTCTAAAATACAATTTATTATCAAGGAAAAATAGTAGCAATATACTGTGTATTTGTAGCATATGGAAAAATAAGATAAATGAAAACAATAGAGAGGAAAAAATGGGAGGGATTTGGGGGGTATACTGTTACAGTCACCTTCAATACTTGTGAAGTGGTATATTATTTGAAAGCAGACTGCAATTAAAGGTAACCACTAAAATTTTTTAACTGGTATAAATAATAAACCAATGTCAGAGATCAAAACAGAAGCATAAAGAATACCATGGCAAAAAGCAGGCAGATAAAGATTTTAAATGACAATCCAACCTCATCCATAAGTATATCAAAGGTAAACACATAAGCATACCAATTGAAACACAGAGATGGTCATCTTGGATAAAAAGGTAATACCCGACATTGTTTTGTCTACAAGACACCCAATTTAAATATAAAGATACAGATAGAATAAAAGAGAAAAAAAAATGGAAAATGATATACCATATGACTCTAACTAAAATAAACTACAGTGGCTATATTTTATCAGGCAAAGTATACTTCAGAATAAGGAATATTACCAAGAATAGAGAAGGACATTACATAATGATAATGGAGTCAATTTATAAAGAAGGCATAAGAAACTGAAATGTAATGATTTATTTAATCATAAGCTCCCTGAGTGATTATAGAGAAAGATGAATAAGACCAGTTGTCTTGAGGAGTTTTTAATCTAATGGGATATAAAAATAAAACTGTTCTTTTGGAAATTCAGCATATTTTTGTTAGAAAGATCCCACAAATGATTTTTTTCTTCTCCAGTGGAAACAAAACTCATTTTTCAGGAGACGCTGTCAAATCATAGAATTCTTTCCTGAGGGCACAAATCTGAGGATTCAAGGCTGAAAAAACCCACATAACCAGTCTTTTGAAGGCAAATTAGCATGTGTTTCACTTACACACAAAATGGCTCGCCAGGCCATGGCAACGTGATGACCCTTCTCCATGGCAATCAATAGCGGGTATAGCAACCAAGGTCTCCTGGACATTCAACAGTTCTCAGGTTAAATTTGTGATGTAGGGAGAGGGTGATTGCCTGGACGTGTAGAAGAAAAGGGAGCTAGGACAAAATATAGGTTGGCTGACATTTCAAGGGTTATTTGGACCCAAGAATTCTGCTTCCCTGAAACTCACAAACCTGTGTGTTGCTGTGTTTTGTTCTCTTTTGAGGTCACATAGCTCAGTGGTTAAGAGAACAAGCTCGAAGCCACTATTTGGGTTAGCAACCTGGTTCTACCACTAACTAGCTGCCTTTGGTCAACTTAATCTCTCTCTGCCTGAGTGTCCTCACATCCAAACCAGTCCCTGCCCCATGGGGTGGTTAAAGGGAGTGAGGGAATAAAGATGCTCCGCTGGGCCTGTTATTATTACTTTCCATTCCTCAAACATGGTGGCCCTGATTCAACTCCAATGATGTCAAGTCTATTCTGTACATCTTTCCCAAGGAAACACGATTAAGAGAAACTCCATCACCCTCCTTAACTGATGTGCTCTAGCAGCCAGTCGGTGACTTTCCCCAAATTTGGTGTTTTCCCTGGGCATCCAGAGGTAGTAGATTACAGTGGTTAGGGGCATAGGCTCTGGCACCTGCCGGACAGGGTTGAAATGCAGCCTCTGCCACGTGCTGGCCGTGTGACCTTGGCAAGTAATTGAATGCTCTGTGCCTCAGTTTCACCTGTAAAAAGAGGATGATGACCTAGCCTTTCTTTTAGGTCTGTGGAATCGAGTGAATAGTTAATGCTCATAGGGTTTCAGGAGGCAGTGGGGCATGTAGAAAATGCTCCATAGATATTAGTTGCTAAGTACAAACAAGTCTAGGACTATATTAAGAAATATTAAAATGACCTCACATTGGCCACTGCCTGAGGTTACATCTGAAGGAAAACTTGGAAGCATATGTTAATGACTTTACTCAGAAAAAATATAATCAGACCCAAGTGAACATTCAAAGTAGTCACAGATATTCAGTTGTTGAATATTTCTAATAATTTATTAATAATAAAGAATTTCATCTGAAAATGTTTTACTTTTATTCATTGTACATAATAGGGGTTCTCAGTTCTCAGGGGAGGAAAGGCTATTTTTTAAAAGGCAGGGACTCATATATTTGGGGTGATTTGCAAGCCTAGAAGATAGATTTTTATTTGCTAGGATTTTCTCCAATGAGGTACAGTAAGAAAGTCTAGGTATCCAGGACTTTCTTACTTCAAATCAGGCAGTCCTTTCAATAAACATGAGATAAAAACCATGCAGACATAACATCCTCTCCTTAAGGAAACTCCTCAATTGAGGCCAGAAGTCAGCCAGTCTTATCATACATGTTTCAAGCTAAGAGGAAGAGGACTTTTCCTAAAATAATTTAGAATTGGTGTATTCTACATCTATCTACATATACACAACTGTAAAATTTCATTAAGCTGTTATCCTAACATTCATGCACTTTGCCCATGTAAGATGCACCTCAATAAAAAGAAAAATATGTTAATAAAAAAAGGATCAGTGTAGCTTCCATACGAAAAACCACAGGTGTCTCATAGACTTTGTCCTCAATATAGTTTTGGTGGTGTCTGCAGTGCCTCTACCTTGGGCTGCCTGTGCACTGACCGTTAGACAAGGAAGCATAGACACTTAGAGAATGACCTCAGGGAGGACCTCTAGGGCTAGAGAAAGTGAAGCTGATGGCTGGAAGAAGGTGACTGTTTTTGGACAAGAAAGTAGTTGGATTCTGAATATGCTTTCAGGTGGAGCTCACTGGACTTGAAGAAGCATCCATGTGGGGTATGAGAGCAAAGACCTGCCACATAGGACTCCAAGGTGCCTCACCTGAGCAACATTATATGAGATGAAAAGTCTAAAGGAAGGTGCCTTTTGGAAGAAAAAGTAGAGATTCAATTTGGGGTTATTTCTTGGATGTCCAAAGGGAGGTCCAGGATGCTAGATCTAATTGGTGCTGTCAACTCAATATTCCATCCACTTTTCTTGCACCCAACACCTCACACCAAGCACTCTCATCATTTGATATGGTCACTGGGACTCAGTCACGGGGGGAAATGTAAAACCAGTGACTTCAATTACAGCATATCAGGTGTGACAGAGAGCTCCTCACTCCACCTCCCTCCCTCACGCCCCTCTGAAGTAAGCTGACCCAATCTGATCCGTTCCAGTTACTACCACTGCTTAACAAACCAGCCCTGAATTCCAAACAGCAGTGGCTTATTTTAGCTCAGTTTTGTGGGTGAGGAATTTGGGCAGGGACCAGCTGGGAGGTTCTTCTGCTCCATGTGGCATTGCTGGAGGTCAGGCAACAACACTCAGGGTCCAAGACAGCTTTGCACACATTTGACACCTTACAGGGATGGCACGAAGGAGGGGCTCAGCTGGAACCCTGGACCAGAGCGCCTACACGTGGCTCTTCAGCAGTGTGGTCTCAGGGTAGCCAGACAAGTGACATAGCAGCTCATGGTTCCCAGAGAGAAAGTTCTGAAGAGCAAAGGAAGCTGCATGCCTGCTGTAACCCAGCCTCAGCCCTCAAACAGCTTACATTATGGGAGGGAAGACAGAACAGGACAACAAAATACATAGGGTGTTTCCAGGAAGTAATCAGTAGCAGGTAGGAAAATAAAACAGAATCAGGGGACAGTTAATAGAATACGCTTTCTAAATGACTAAGCATGTCATTTCTCTACCCCAAATCTCCAGTGGCTTTCCTGTGTCTACTACATGAAACACAAATTAATTTTGGTGTTACCTAAGACACACCAAAATATAGCAGCCAAAATGGAGAATTTAGAACCCACCCCCGCCCGTGTTCACTCCTCCCCTGTGTTCACTAAGCTTGCCTGTATGCATAGCTTTGCCACTGCTGCTGTTCCTTCCTCCACGATAGGCCCTTCTTCCTTGTAAACCTGTTCTGCCTTTGAAGCACTGTCTCCATGAAACATTCTTAGTCCCTCAACCTAATACAATTCCTTCCTCCTTTGGATTTTTTTGGCGGTGGGGGGGGTGTCGGGTAAAGAATTTCCTCTACTGTGTTAAAACAGAGCTACGTACACACTCAGCTCATACCTTTCACAGGCCACGTCTCCTTTTTGTGCCTATCCACTCGTGCTCCCAGCAGAAGGTCACCCACGTGATGGATGGGGTGCGACAGGACGGCTCCAAGTTGCAATGCCTGAGCCCTGGAACTGGACTCAGTTACAGCTCTGGGTCTATATACAGATCCACCAACAAAGAGCTTTGTGTCCTTGGGAACGTTACACACCTCTTTGGGCCATACTCCCCTCAACAGTAAAACGGGTGGTGTGGTAATACTCACTTCAAAGGGCAAAGACACACAGAATGGTGCCCACCCCAGCATATGCATCACGGGAGGATCAGCCTGTTCACTGTCTTCATTACAATGCTGTGGACACTGAACAAATCCTCACAAAACTGAGGGGCAGTACTGGAAAGGATGTGGTGATAGCATCAAGACTAAAAAAGGATTTCGGCAGTCCATACAATGGGGGAAGCCAAAAAATGTCACAGAATAGGTATAAATGTAAGTACTGTACTTTGTTTCAAAAGTATGTTTATTCAAATAAGTTGTGGTTAAAAAATCCTCTTTTTGTTGACTCTTAGGGAAATAGAAGCCAACTCAAAAGAAGACTGAGTTAGATCTCAAATTCATGGACAGCCCAGCCGCATCCGGTATCACAGAGCCTTCTGTTCTGTTCCCCTCTGACTTATCTCTGGAATCCATCCCGTCTTCTCCCAGATTCACTGCATACTGCTGGGCAGGTCCCCACCTGTTCACTATCCCCTCCATCACCTGGACCACCTGTAGCAGCCTCTCAGCTGACAGCCACTCTGCAAATGAAATGAGCCACAGGTACAAGAAAATATTTAATGTCTATCTTCTAATCCAACCCCCACACAGGATCACATAGAGAATCCCACGTAATAGAGAATTGCCATTTACACCACGAATGCCCAACTGATGCTGAAAAGAACTAGAATGAAGCGAAGCAAATATTCAAAATATGCTGAATATAATTTCACCAATCTAATGATTCAAAAGGCACTTCAGAATTTTTAGGTATTTTCGGTAAGAACTGCCACCATCTACTACTATAGTTTTAAACTCTCGCTAATAAAATATCAAATAATTTGATTTTTTTGTAGCTACGTTTGACAATCTGCATTTTTTTTAATAATGAGGGAAAATATTTCCTAGGAGAGATAGGAAGTGTCAAATACATTAGTTATTAACTTCAGTAAGTGTGAATAAAATGGCAATATTGAGAAAGCCATTTAATCAAGAAATTAAAATTTGGCGACTGACCTAGTATTATCAATCAGTAGCTGAAAAACAGAATTTGGGGGCTGACATGTTTGTTACTTTCATCTGCCAGTATTTTTTAAACATTTTCATTAATTAGTTTGAGAGATTTATGACTCTCTTCTAAGTGTTATTCAACTGCTACTTGAAAATAATAAGGTTAGGCAGACTAAGAGGCAGCGTTTAAGTCCTTATGCTGCTGTTAATTAAAACACCCTAGGCCTAATCGAATCCTCGGGCAGCATTGTATAGACAATCCTGCTGCTCTATCTATTAGTCAACTTAATCTATTGAAAGGAGAAACAGCTAATGTCAACAAACTGCCGTCAAAATAGGCGCATGCCATAAACCAACTGACTGGGAAAAGCATCTTTACCGAAACTATCCATCCTTCCTTCTCATTAATAGTTCAAATCATACACAAGAAAGCGACCCTGTCGTTCACTGCATTTCCTTCTCTGGGAGATTCTGACGGCGTTCCAAATATTCAAGAATGAGGATCTCCGTGAAACAGATACTAAAGTATGAGACCTTAATAGAAATCATTTCTCTTATTAGCAATCAACTAACGTTTCAAATGTGAATTTAGAAATAACACTGAAACATTCTTTAAATTGCCTGGGCAGGGTGACCCGCATTCATTATATAAATAAATTCACTACAAAGATACACGCAAAGATTTACCTAATAAATCCCCACTCCAAAACTGGGAGGATAGTTTTCTAAAAATGCAAGTTTAATTTTTCCATCAAGAGCCACACACAAAGGAATAGCTCAGTTAAATTCCCAGCTCTTTTTAAAAACGTGGTTTGATTAGCTTGGAAGCTACATCTAATTCTAAGATGTGCCAAAGGCACATATGTGGAAACATAATCACAGCGTCAAGGCAGCTGATAAAATAAATAAAAGCTATGGAAGGCAAAATATTATACTGAATTATTATGCTACGAATGTAACCGAAAGGTTGGTATTTGATATGTCACAATGAATATCCCTAAAAACATTCAGAATGTCCTCCAAAGACAAACTGGGTGATGTGCATTAAGGCAGAGCTTGCTGATTGCCCCCAGGATAAATCCTTCAATTTCTAGGAAAGGGAGAAGAACGTCAGTTCTTTGCTAAACCAAAAGAACTACATAGTCCACTTCCCTCCCACGTAAATGTGGTCATTTGGCCAATGAGAGGCAGGTGGAAGTACTGTTAAGGTTTCTCCCAATAAGCGTCTTTGACTGATTTGTTTCCCACCCCCCAGGTTTATTGAGGTATAATTGACATAAAATTGAAAGATATTGAAAGTGTACGTCATGGTGATTTGATATATGTATACATTGTAAAAGGATTCCCACATGTAATTAACACTTCCATCACCTCACAAATTTATCTTTTTTAGGAGCAAAATTAAGGTCTATGCTTTAGCAAATTTCAATTATATAATACAGTGTTATCAGCATGTTTACATTAGATGCCCAGACCTTATTTATTTTATAGCTGAAAGTCTGTACTCTTTTACAAACCTCTCCCTATTTCTGTATCCCCCTCAGCCCCTGACAACCACTTTTCTACTGTTTCTATGAGTTTGACATTTTTTTTAGACTCCACATATGTTACCATGCAGTATTTGTCTTTCTCTGTCTGGCTTATCTCACTCAGCATAATACCCTCAAGGTCCATCCATGTTGCAAATGGAAGGATTTCCTTCTTTCTCATGGCTGATAATATTCCATTGTGTGTGTGTGCACGCGCATATATAGAAAACTCATATCTTATTTATCCATTCATCTATCAGTAGACATTTAGGTTGCCTTCTATCTTGGCTATTGCAAATAATGCTGCAATGAACATAGGGGTGCATATATCTTTTCAAATTAGTGTTCCTGTTTTCTTCAAGTAAACACCCAGAAGTGGAATTACTGGATTGTCTGGTGGTTCTATTTTTAATTTTTTTTTTTTGGCGGAACGCGGGCCTCTCACTGTTGTGGCCTCTCCCGTTGCGGAGCACAGGCTCCGGACGCACAGGCTCAGCGGCCATGGCTCACAGGCCCAGCCGCTCCGCGGCATGTGGGATCTTCCCGGACCGGGGCACGAACCCGTGTCCCCTGCATCGGCAGGCGGACTCTCAACCACTGCGCCACCAGGGAACCCCTATTTTTAATTTTTTGAGGAACCTCCATATTGTTTTTCATAGTGTCTGTACTAACTTACATTCCTACCAACAGTGCACAAGGGTTCCCTTTTGTCCACGTCCTTGCCAAGACTTGGTATCTCTTGTCTTTCTGATAATAACCATTCTAAAAGGTGTGGAGTGATATCTCATTGTGGTTTTGATGTGCATTTCTCTGACAATGAGTGATGCTGAGCACTATTTCACATACCTGTTGGCCATCTGTATGTCTTCTTTGGTAACACGTCTATTCAGACCATCTGCTCATTTTCTAATGGGACTGTTTTGGGTTTTTTTGCTACTGAGTTGTATGAGTTTTTTTTTAATATATTTTCAATATAAACTCCTTATCTCCCAGTAAGACTCTTTGCAAAGGAGGGAGAGGACCTTCCTCCCAGCCTGGGATGCATTGTGGTGGCCTGAGGTGGAGCTGTGGCCTGAGAGCATGCTGGAAATAGGGAGAATTTTGCTGCAATGAGTCAGGTCTCAGCAATGTCATGAAGCATCCTTTCCTACTCTGGATTCCTAACTCTGGACTTCTCTGCAGTGTAATAGAGACAAACTTCCCTCCTGTATAGCAACTGTGGTTTGAGGTCATTTCTTCTCTTAAATGCAGTGGAACCTAATTTTAAATGATTGAGGCAGTGCATGAAGAAAGAACTTAAAATGCCCATTGCCTTTCTAGACCCCTCCCCTCATCATGCCCCACTCCTTCTATCAAGCTGGTGTCTCCTCCCCGCCCTCTTCCAAAGAAAAAGCACTTATTATAGTAAGTGCCAGGTCATCTCACAAGAAATACATACTCGTGTGTATGTGTGCACGTCCCGAGTAAGACATTTAATGTACATAAAGGAAAGAAACATCCCCAAGTGAACCTGAATTTAGATTGCTGTCCTTGACACCTTCATTTTGAAGATGCTCTTAAGAAACAGGTTAATCATTATAACTAATTAAACATCATGCTCCTGGGACAGTATTAAGTATAAGCTTGTAAGATCACAACTCGAGTTCTAATTTTGAAAATGCTGAATATTTGTGTTTATATTTTAAGCTAAAAGGAGAACAAAACATTTATAGTTTTATGTTTAATATACTTTGTATTTTAGAGCAAAAGAGCCAAGAAAATGTTTACAACATTCTTCGTACTGTATGTAAAGGGTCCTTGCTTATCAACTGTGCTAATTATAATTTTCAAAGATAGCCCTCTAGATGGATTGGAATTATACCTTCATTTCTGCAAAGAAAAATTACCTCTTAAATTGCTATGAACAGTGCATTCAAGTTATTTAGTTTGTTAATGTTACATGCTGTTATTGTTATATGTCATGTCTACAGTTTTAGATTTATTTTTCATTTATATTCTCAAAATAACACAATAATAACTACAGCCCATCCTATTTTGAGGTCAAATCAACAACATATGCTGATCTCAACTAGGAAGTTGCCAATTCTATTCTTAGAAAAAAATGTAGCCATTTCAAAATTACTGCCAATAAAAAGGTCACCTGCTTGGATGTTAATTATATTAGAAAAGATAAATCTCAAGGTCTCTCCAAAATATAAGTGAGGGGATTAAAGTGAACAACTGGAGTGAGAAATAACATTTTGCTTTACCATATACACATCTACAAAAATAAACATCACCCTCATACAAGCCCACTTTTCCTGTCTTACTGGGAATAGCTTGGACTAGGTAGGGCTCAGCAAATGTTCATTGTGCGCCATCACCCCCGGGGGCAGAAGATACTTCCCACCTCATTGCTGTTGGACTTGGCCCTATGACTTGCTTTGGCCAATGAACTGTAAAAGAACATGATGCGAGCAGTGGCATTAAGTGTGCTTGCTCATTCGGCTTGGTCCTTGTGCTCTGACCATCCATCACAAGAAAATGTCTCCAGCAGCTCCTGATCAATGAAGAATGCAGACATATATGAGGCAGGTCTCAACCCACTTGCAGCCTGGAGTTAGGGACAGCCAAGATAAGTCAGCACTAGCCAACCCACAGGGCTCAGTGAGAAACATATTCTGTTTATTTTTAAACCCCAAACTCCCACTCCATCCCTCCACTCCCCCCAACCCTGACAACCACAAGTCTGTTCTCTATGTCTGTGAGTCTGTTTCTGTTTCATAGATAAGTTCATCTGTGTCATATTTTAGATTCCACATATAAGTGATATCATATAATATCTGTTTTTCTCTTTCTGACTTAATCCACTCAGTATGATCATCTCTAGTTCCATCAGAAACATATTCTTTATGATTTAAGCCATTGCGTTTGGGGTGATTTGTTTTTCAGCATCATTGTGGCCATGGCTGACTGACACATGGATCAAAGCCATTTTGGTCAGCCTCTGGAGTGACTGTCCATGTCCAACCACACCAGCTTCACCGTGGCCCTGCCTTCAATCAGCAGTTCTGGCATTAAGTCTAATTTCTTCAATCTGAACACTTGCTTTCAGGCTACCTCAAAGTCAATCCCACCAAACTCTTTCCCAAGTGACCTATACTTTCTTTGCTTTGTGTACCAGCAAGTCTTAGGTAAAAGTTTTTGCCGTATTATCTAGCCTTCTGTGATTGTTTTATGATTGTTTTATAATGGAATTATTTATACTCTTCAGGGAGTATCAAGAATTTTCCCTGTATTTCTTTAGAGAGCAAGAATTTGAGACAGAAAAGTCTTTTAACACATGCTGGCTGGAAAATAAGACCTTGTGATCCAGAGAGCGAAAGCCCCCAAAAGATTGAATGTCACAGAATATATGTCTTATTTTTTCTAAACATGTGGGAAAAAAAACCAAAAGGGTATCTCTAAAAATAGAGATGTGTTAGGTGAATACATCTGATCCAACTCTTCCACATTAGCAAATTATCTGAAAATGCAAGTATTTCTTCCTCTTTGTATAATATTACTGTACAAAACAGTTTATTACCACCATTAATAATTTAAAGTCTAACATGAACTATTCAAAACCACTATGCTTATTATAAATAAGATTAAGGACCATATTATTTTTTGTTCCAAAACTCATTAATCAAGAACATACTCCTTTTTTCCTGCTCTTTTTCTACTCTTATTTATCACAAACACTCTAATAACATAAGCAGCAGCAAAACAGTACCAGAGTACTCTATAGTAATGAAGTCTATCCATACTACAATTACTGTCACACTAGCATCCCTGAGGACACAATCAGCTGTGTGTGAAAACCAGAGCCTTCATGCAGGTCATCACATAGAAGAGCACATTCTAGACACTGCATAGGAAATCCAGGGATGAAAGTGAGGATGCAACTTTTGGAATAAAATATTTTTACTTGTTTCTACTTAGCTTGTTTTATATGTTTTTATTAGTCAAATATTCAGGTTCATTTGACTTTTGCAAACATGGTCTTCTCGCTGGTACAGTGATGACTCAGAGACCATGAACAAACGGGGTCCTCTTTTATCAGTTGTGTCGTACTTCCCAGCTTCGGAGAGAAACTAGGAAGCTTTTCATGTGAATGAACTACAGAAAGGAGGGACAGAATTCCGAAGCCAAGAAGTGGCCCTTCTGGATCTTGTGCCCCGGGGCTGGGGGCAGACCATTTTCAGATTGTTATCTTCTCCCTGTACCATCTCTCCTTGAGGGTTTGATTTTACATCCCCTCCCATGAAGGGGTGGAGTCCTTCCCCCCAGCCCATGAAGCTGGGCTAACCTTGAGTCTTGAGTTGGTCAAGAGAAAATGCAGAAGGGGAGCTGGCCTGATTCTGAGGTCTTGCTCCTGCCTGTTTTCTCGGAATCCTGTGAATGCACCTGGAGCAGCCTGTGGAGGAAGGATGAGCATGAAGGGGACAGACAAGGCCCAATAGCTGAGGGCATCCCAAACCATCCAGCCCCCAGCGGACCCGCAGCTGACCACAGACACACAAGGGTGCCCAGCCACGACCAGAAGAACTGACCAGTTGAGCCCATAGGGTCGTTTCAAGCCACTCGATTCTGAGTGGTTTGTCTACCAAAGCTTACTGATATGTGAGGTCTTCATCCAAAACCTCAAACATAGTCTATTTCTTAACATCCTGAAGCATCAGTGCAGAAGGTAAGGAAGGTGACATTCAAGTGGGAATATTCTTTGAAAAAAAAAATCAACATCCATAGCAGCAATGGAATCACCTGGAGAGACTGTTAAACACAGATTGCTGGGGCCACACTTAGGATTCCTGATTCAGTTGTTCTGGGCTGGGGCCTGAGAATCTGCATTTCCAGCTGGTTCCCAGCTTTCACTAATGTTATTGGCATGGGTACCACACACTGAGATCCTTCCTCCACATGACCAAGCATACTGCAAATAAAAGATTCCCTTACAGAGTACACATCTTACTAAATTAACAGAATGAAAATATCTCTTTAAAAATCCAATTAAACTAGGGAATCCAATCAGATTCCAACATTAAGAAAAAGGAATTATACTTACTATTCAGACCTGCTGGACAAAAATCACCTAGGGTCACCAGTACTTCATGAATTACACCCAATGCAACAATTTATGGCTATACTTAAAACTAAGGGTTTTTCCTTTTATAGTGTAAAGACTATGAGTCATATTTAAAATTACAGCAGGAAGAAACAGTGTTTCTATATACTATTAATATTTAAAACCTGAAAATCACAGCAAGCAGAGGATTTATTTCTTTGAGTGTGATCACAATAATATTTCAGATATTATTCATGTTGCCGAGGCCACGCATGGTTTATGGAGTGTACACACTTTCATTTTGGATGTCTTACTTCAGTAAGTTGAATGTGTTTGCATTCTCTGGAGCTCTGAGCTTTATTAGCAGAAATTTCTGACTTTTTTTTCGGGAACATAAAACTACTTCCATCCAGTCTCCTTTAATCTCTGCATTTTAAAGATCATTAGTGTATACTGAATTCCTAAAGACATAACAACTCTTCAAGGAAAATTCATTTTGTTCAATCAATAACACAATTTATAATTTAGAAAACGGACTGACTTAAAAATAAACATTTTTTGAGTTCTGTTTTCATTTCAAACTAATGATTAATACTCCAATTTAAGGGAAGGGTTTTTTTTTTTTGCATTTCTCTTTTTTTTCCATTTTTAAAAATGTTTTTATTTTTATACAGTTTTTAAAGGTTACTTTCCACTTACAGTTATTACAAAATATTGGCTCGATTTTCCATGTTGCACAATACATCCTTGAGCCTGTCTTACACCCAGTAGTCTGTACCCCGCCCTCCCCAACCCCTGTGCTGCCCCTCCCCCTCCCTACTGGGAACCTCTAGTTTGTTCCCTATATCTGTGTGTCTTTTATGTTATATTCACTAGTTTGTTGTATTTTTTAGATTTCACATATAAGCAATGTCATACAATATTTATCTTCCTCTATCTGACTAATTTCACTTAGCATGATGCCTTCCAAATCCATCCATGTTGCTGTAAATGGCAAAATTTCATTCCTTTTATGGCTGAGTAGTATTCCATTGTATATCTATACTACATCTGCTTTATTTAAGGCAACTATAAACTTCATTATTGTACACACTATAAACGTATCTAAAGGATAAGTTCAGAGGGCTTCCCTGGTGGCGCAGTGGTTGAGAGTCCGCCTGCCGATGCAAGGGGACATGGGTTCGTGCCCCGGTCCGGGAAGATCCCACATGCCGGGGAGCGGCTGGGCCCGTGAGCCATGGCCACTGAGCCTGTGCTCCACAACGGGAGAGGCCACAGCAGTGAGAGGCCCGCGTACCGCAAAAAAAAAAAAAAAAAAGAAAGAATAAGTTCAGAGCAAATGCTATGTTTGTATACTGGGATTCCTCTCCCTTTCAGAGAAACTATAAAGTATTTTATCTCAAGCCCTCATTTGTTCAAGATGGGAACAGCAGATAGAATTGTTATTTACCTTAAATTTTGTTTCTACTACCTAATCACTTATGTAATATATAAGTGTGATATTTATATATTATTATTACATTCTATAATTATATACTAGTATATAATTAATTACAATGTTATTATAAACATTATAAATAATATTGTTTTAAATATAATATATATGTTATATAAAATATATACTATATAAATATGTTTTATAAGTTCTATATATATAATATCACAGATAACATATAGTAATTTATAAAACATATGTATTATATAAATTTGTGACTATATTTTTAATTGAATAGTATTTATATTATTTCAGTCCTATGTAATGAGTGCTATCATCACATTTACTGGAGACTTTTCACTAAAATGTCCATAGTTTTAAGAACCTTTTCATCAGCTGCGATACAAACTTTAGTGAGACAACATATAATCATGGTTCTCTCATTTCAGACAGACATTTAGATCTGAATCCATCTCTTACACACCGCAGAGTAAGTTTAGCCTCTCTTCAGGGGCAGAATATCAACCTGACAACAATGTAAACATACCTGTAACAACCAATCATGTTCTGTATTACTCTCAAATGAATATTCATTACATTATCATCGCACAAGCAGAGCCTAGGAGAGGTGGCAAGTGTGATGAAATTCCTCATGGCTAAAAAAAAAGAATGAAACCCTCTTTCACAGGTGGGGTATAAAATGTTAAAACTTCCTTGCAAAGCTGTTTGGAAGTATTCTCTGGAACCTTACAGATACTCTTTGGGACCAGGAATTTCACTTTCTGTAGTCTATACTAAGAAATGACTATAAAAAGCACAAAAAATGCTCTATGGGTCAGGGGAGCTTGTCACAGCTCGATTACAATGATGAGAACATTTAGAATAAGCTAAATATCTGACAACAAGAGTTCAGGTAAATTGTGCCGGAAATTAAATGAATGCCTATGAGGAAGTTTAAACACCTGTGGAAAAGGCAAGCTAGTAAACTGACGACAGAATATGTACATCAAGGACATGTCAATGCAGAGGAAAACAACCCATAAGACCTTCTAAAACGGGCAGTGTCAGCTCTGCAAGTTGGATTTATCTGTGGATTTCATGTTCTTTGCATGTGAATGATCTTTTATTATACATATTTTTTTATTTTATAACATTTTTGTAACAAAACGTTATTTTACAAGGTAGCATGACCAAGTCCCTCTCCTTTCTAAGTCTTCTGCCGGATTTTGTAAGAACAGAAACATTGCCCAATGTCCGGAAATGGTAAATGAAAACCTTCAGGGACAAGGCAGCAAAGTAGGACTCGAGGGGAAATTCATACCGCAATTCTGAAATATCTGAAAATTGTTTTCCTTATCAGGAATTGAGAACTAAATCTTCTACATCAAGTTGGCTATTTTCAAAGTGGAAAGTCAATTACCTATTCCTCCCAGTTTCTGTAGTCAGTTATTATGTATCTCAACAGGGGAGTAAAGATTTCCCATTTTATTTTTATTTGCTTTTTTTGCTATTTGTGTTCAGCAGCACAGCCTGAGAGTGGAGCTGGCATCTGCTGATTGTTCTTGTTTTGTTTCGTTTTTTAACATCATACCGATCAAGTCCCGAATGTAGAAAGCTAGGACAGAGGGCTCTTTTTGTTACCCAAGTATTAAAACAGGTATCAAATACACTGAAAACACATTTGAAGTACTCTGTTCAAAAAGAAAGATGGTTTTGTTTTTCAGCCTATTTTGAGGGTCAACGTTTTAAAATGAAAGCAGGTTCAGCTGTTTTGGGATAGAAAGTGTGAATTAGTGGATTTGTTTCCATGAATTTCTGACCTTGAGAAGCTGACAATCAATGAATGAATCTGCTCAACACCAAGACCTTTGACTGTCAGAGGCCTGGGATGCCACTCAGGTGGAGACATCTGGTAACAGCAGGAGAAAGTCCAGCCCAGGAGCCACTGGGCCAATGGTCTTCTTGCACTAGTAACCCTGACGGAGACACCATCACCTGATCCTGGCCTTGTGGGTGGTATTCTTCTGCATCTTTAGTTTATTCTCCTGACAATGCCTTTGAGGAGGTGGGACAGAGTTTAAATCTTATGGAAAGTAAGATCTGCAGCTGTTGGAAACAATGATCAGAAAGCCCTCATCCCTACCTCAGGGTCACGAGGCCTCAGTGGAAACCACAGTTCCAGATATTCCTAGGCAGGACTCAGGGTTTACGGGAGACAGGGCGGTGTGAGCAGGCGGCTTCCGGAGGGTGTCTGTGCCCACGGCGGGGCTGAGAGGTCCCCTCTGATCTTCACGTCTGCAGAGTCTCAGTATAGCTCTCCCACCTCCCTTCTGTAGGAAGCCCCAGGCACCCCTGGAAAAGCATCTGAAGCCCCAGGAGGTCCTACTACTGACACGTCTCCCTCTCCAGGCTCTCCCTGGGAGATGTGTCCACACGTGTGATTACATATGGCAGAGCTGAGACCAAGAACATGGAATATGTCAATAAATGCAAATGGCCCTAACCTATCAAAAAATATTTTCATGCTACAAAACAATAACTGTTTCTATAAACAAGAAGAGACTCTTAAATTAGCCCAGAAATATTAAAAATAAAAGGATGAAAGGATATACGGAAAGACAGACAAAGCAGTAGAATGCAATCTGGGGTTACAATTTGGTATCAGACATGGTGGAATTCAGGGCAAAAAATATTTAAAAGCAGGCACTTTATAATGCTAGAGACTACAAAGAACAATCAAAATCCTTATATATAAGTGATTATATTAAAGATCAATAGAATTCATTTCTAAAGATGTTAAAAAGGCACTTAACAAAATTCAACAACAGTTCTTTATCAAAACACCCAATAAAATGGAACTCTTAGGTGCTTACTGAACATTGAATGTGATTATATACATAAGAATCTTAGTCCAAATGCCAGGATCCTACTTAATGAGGAAACACTGGAGATATTTCTACTAAAGTGAGAAAAATGACACAGGCCAACTGTCACCGCCACTAATAAATACGGTAATGGATGTAGACAATTCAATGAGACAAGAGAAAGCAATTAGAGGCATAAGAATCCAGGGGAAAAAGACATAAAACAATCTTTCTATGTAGATAAAACTGCCTATCTGAAAATTCAAAAGTGCATTAAAGACTTTTTATAAAGAAAAGAATTTAGTCAAATTTTAAGATATAAATTAAATGGAGAAAAGTCAATAAATCTCATTTATAACACAAATATCTAAAAAAACACACAATGGAAAAAAATCCCATTTATAAGGGAAAATAATTAAATGGATGACAAAAATATATACATAGTACCGAGGTATGGAAATGACATAGGGGCCAAACCTATATAAGAAACTTTATATACTCCTGGAAGAAAAAAAAAAAACACAGAAATGTAGACATTGATGAATGGAAACCATGCCATGTTCTTGAATCACAAAGCCATCAATTATCTCTAGATGTAGCCACAATTTTAATGCAATCCCAATAACCATATCTACATGTTTGTTTGTTTGTTTTTCCCTGGAGCTAGAAAAATGAATTATAAAGTACATAGAATTATAAAAGATCCACCAGATATTAAAACTTACTATAAAACCTCCAAAATTAAAAGAGTGGTCCCGGTACACAAACAGCCTAATGGAAGAGAAGAGAGTGGAAAACTAGACCCTCATGAAGGGAGATTTAACCTAGGAAAACAGCAGCAACCTTTCAATAAATAGCATTGGGCCAACTGCAGAGTCTCTCAGAAAAAGATAAAGCATGTCTCACCTTCATGGAGATAGATGTCCCATTCATTGATCAGTAATCTAAATGTAGAGATTAGCTCAAAAAGGCTTGCTCCCTCATAACCTAGGAGTTTTGAGGGGGAACTTCCTAAACATGCCTCAGAATTGAGAAGAATAAACTAAAAGATTGACTAATCCAACTACACAAAATTTGAAATAAAACTTCTGCATGCAAACCATCATAAGAAAACTCAAGACAGAGGACAAAACGGGGAAAACATTTGCAGCTTATATCAAAGGCAAATCACTAATATCCCCAATAAGCAAAGGACTCCTCAAAATAGAGAACATTCTAATATTGAAATGGGTGAAACTATGAACAAACAGTTCCTGAGAGCTGGTTTGCCAGCACACTGCTGGATATAAATATTTAAGGTATACAATTTCATGAGTTTGGGGAGATGCATACACCCATGAAACCATCACCACGATCAAGGTAATACACATCTTCCTCACCTCCAAGCGTTTCCTCCTGCACCCCTCCTTCTGTGGTCACAACACTTAACCCCAGATCCACCCTCTTTACACACTTTGAAGTGCATCATACAGTGTTGTTATCTGTAGGCACCGTATTGTATAGCGGGTGTCAGGAACTTAACCATCCTGCGTTACTGGGGGATTGTTCAGCAAAGTTTCAGTCCCTACACTTGTTGATATCTGTCCACAGCCTCTCCATCTGTGACCTGCAGGGCACTACAACCTCATGGTGGTCTGAGATTTCTCTCACTTCTCTGGCCAGTCCTGTGATGTGGTCACCTTCTGAGCAGCTCTTTTTACCTCTCACCTGTCCTGTCACACAGCTCTGAGTTCTGCCACACTCACTCTCTCATCTCTACTTTGTTTTTAATTTTTTACTTCTATACAATTTTTAAAGGTCCATTTACAGTTACTACAAAATATTGACTATATTCCCTGTATTGTATAATACATCCTTGAGCCTGTCTTACCCCTAATAGTTTATGCCTCCCAACCCCTAGATTTAACTATAATTCTATAGCTATAAAATATAACCCCTATATTGCCCCTCACCCCTCCCCACTGGTAACCACTAGTTTGTTCTCTACATCTGTGGGTCTGCTTCTTTTTTGTTATATTCACTAGTTTATTGTATGTTTTAGATTCCACATATAAGTGATATCATACAGTATTTGTCTGTCTCTGTATGACTTATTCCACTTAGCATAATGCCCTCCACATCCATCCATGTTGGTACAAATGGCAAACTTTTGTTCTTTTTTATGGTTTAGTAGTATTCCATTGTATACAGGTACCATATCTTCTTTATCCATTCCTCTGTTCGTGGACACACAGGTTGCTTCCATAACTGGCAACTGTAAATAATGCTGCTATGAACATTGGGGTGCAAGTATCTTTTTAAATTAGCGTTTTTGTTTTTCTCAGATATACACCCAGGAGTGGCTTTGCTGGATTATATGGTCGTTCTACTTTTAGTTTTTTTAGAAACTAAATTCTCACCTCTACTTTGAAACTAATCTTTCTCTTGGGCTCCAAACTCCCATATGGTGTCAGCATTTCTATTACTTGCCAGTTGAATAAAGGGGCTACATCACATGCAGAGTCCTTAAAAGATACCCCAGAGAATGGGAAGGCTTATCACACTAACTAGCATTTACTGAGCACCTATCACTACATGTCAGGCACCGTGCTAAGAATTATCCTTGCTACCCTTTCCCATAGTCCTTTGAGCTGCTGCTCATATGACTGTGATTTTACAGATTGAGAAACCGAGGCCTGGACAAGTTAATCCCCTTGATCAAGAGCTCATAACTTGTACAAAATGACACTGAAAGTAACTCTATCACGTGATTGGCAGGCTCAGGCTCCTGCCCACCACTCCACAGCCCTCACTGCAGCGTGCATTAACACCTGGGTCCATGGAACCCCATCTGTCCTCCGCAGAAGGGAGGCTGGAGGATGAGTCTTGAAGCTGGGTTTCCACAGCAACTGCATCCCTTTACTAAGTGCCATGGTGGCTTGAGGGGGTTGACGGAGATTCTGGGAACGTCTGAGCACCCCTAAGCCAGTCCCGCAGGGCCTGCCACGGGCTGCTGTGGAACATCGGCGTTCCTTAAAAATCCTGTCCTAACACACTGTTCTGATGCTCTTGGCCTGAGTCCTTGCAGCCGTCTGTGGGGTGGAAGTGAGCACCAGTCCCACTGCGGGTACCTATGAAGTGGGGCTGTACCCGATCCTAATGGCCTTTAGAGAGTCTCTTTCCTGCCTAAATGCCACTCAAGGGGCAGGAACAGCCCCTCTCGAAGGCAGAGAGGCTCTGAAATAACAAACAGCCTGACGCCAAAGGATGTCCCAGGACACTTGCTGAGGAAGTGGCAATGTTTGATCTGGACGCAGAGCCCTCCCCATCACAGGAGCATGCCCACCACACCACCCTTATGCTCCGTCACACGGCTGTCTCTCAGGAGCCCAGGAGAGCTCTGGGCTGGAACCTCACCCCATCAAGTACCTGCAGTCAAATCTGTTGCCAAACACTCCAGCTGCTGAAGGTGTCACCGCCAATAGCAGGGGTCACTCATCAAGGACACTCTGACCGAAGGACCTTTGTTTCCAAATGTTAATCCTGGAACCCCTCAACCCTTCACATGAACCTGTTTTTCTGGTTTTCTAAAGCTATCATCACTTCACGATATTTCAACAATGAGCTGAAACTGAGTGAGGCCAAAATACAACTCACAGAAATATCAACGCCAAGGCACGTTATTTCAATACGTCACATATGAAAATGGAAAAGGTGATGGGAAGGACAGAAATTTGAAACCAGTAGTTCCCTTGCCATCTCCGTGGGCTATTACACTGACAATGTTGTGATTCGCCCTCCCAAGGTCAGGTGGTCCATTCTCCTTAATCTCCGTAGTTATGGCTATACCATCACCATGAACACTGAATTAGTGAGTACTGAACCATTAAATATGGGGCGAGGCTCCTGTGGGCCCCTGGTCACAGCATTTTCCTTAACCAATCAATACACAACCTTGTTTTACTGTGTTTTTGTTAAAGGCACCTTATTTTCTACACATTGTTGATTTGTTAACACTTAACTCACAGCCAGCATCTCTGGCTTATCTAACACATATTTTCTCCAGAAGGCATATCACAACCTTCTTGCGTTCAGGAACACCAGACAAAACTTCAGCAAGACGCTTGGAGACCATTTTAAGCAGTGAAATCATCAACACAAAGCACAAAAATACAAACTATATATATATACATATGGCACTAAGTAAATCACGAAAAGGACGCTTGCCTACGGTGTGAGCTGAAACCACAAGGCAGAGTGATGCCTTGTTCCAGCTCAGCTGAGAACATTCACATGGGGCAACTCAGATTGTTTGCTGCTCTGCACATGTCCACAAATGGCCTCAACTATCGACTCTGGGGTTATAAATACATTTTAGCAAGTAGGCAAATTTGCAAAACTGGATGCTGCAAATAATGGGGATCATCTGCATTTCTATTCCATGCTGACTCTGCTCAGAAACCAAGGTAAGAATGTTGAGATTTCCAAGGGCTTTTAAAATTTTAACATTGGCCTTTATCTATAGAAATCCATCATTACTAAGCCACTTCATTATTGCTGGGGAAAAAATACCTGCCAACCTGAGGAGAGTATCCATTTCTAACAGTGATAAGTACTGGAGTCTCTGCTATTGGGTGCTGTTGGGTAGAAACATCTCAGGGTTACTAGTGAGGCCAGAGTCACATTTTGGGGCCCATCAGGGGCCCCACTGCTGACCACACAGGCACAACAGCCGATACCCAAAGTGAGGCAGAGACTGTAGCTGTTCCCTCAGCTGTCAACACAGCCTCTAGCTACTCCTAGGGCCCCTTTTTTTCAATTGTAATTAATTAGAAATCTTTCTGAACTCTTAAGGAGAAGTGTATTTATTTAGTTAAGTAACAGCTTATATGCAATAATAGTGTTTCCAGAGCTTAGAAATGGCTGGTCTTATGCCCTGATGGACACAGACTCCAGGTCCTGCTGGAGATTCCCATGATGTCAGATGGCAAAAGGACAGGTTCCCACATTAGGATGTTAGTTAAATGATGAGTGAAGCAGAATCCAGAAGAGAAGCCATCAGCCAAAACCAAACCTAGGTTTTCCTCCAGTGGAGGAAAATAATGCTCATATTCCAAAAATATTCATCCTCTTCCCTGGGCCACACTTTCTATCTATAGGAGACCTTAAGTTGGTTCACTTGAGAGTATTGGCAGGACGTTGAAACTGATCCTGGAGGAGCTCCATGCAACACAGCCCAAGACTTTTGCCCAACGTCACCTGCCAAAAACAATGACCTCATTGTGCAACCGTGCTCCTACTCAGACTGTCTCAGCCTGAATAAAATACCCAAGGAAAGCTCATGACCCACTTTGTTCTGATCTGATCTTCAACACACACCCAATGAAGAGGTTTCCCAGGTAACCTAACACCAGAAAGAAGGTATTTTTGGTTAGCAGACAGCAGTACTCTCTAAACAGCAATAAAACCATAAGTTGGCATTCTGGGTGAGTGTGGATTAATCCCCCACAATCAGATCATCCTGTGAAGCTATAGGATGCATGCTTTATAGGAGCACCCTATAAAGGATCTACAAAAGAGATCCTGGCCCCAAGCAGTCCTTGAACAGGACAGACACCAAAGAAATCCTGGCTGAAACAGATGGCTGTCCATAATCACAGTATGTGGGACACAGCTTTGTAGGACCCCTAACCTCCATCCCGCGAGGTCTAGAGTCTCTGTGCTCTCCGCCCTGTGACACTCACAAATACCCAGACGACGGCTTAGATAGAGGCTGCACCAGAGGCCAACAGAAAGATGCCCTCCCAACTGTAAAGGCCTGTTTCTGCTTTTGGTTTCTAAGACAGCTCTTGGGGTTTGTGCCCACATCCTAAGAGTACAGAGCATCCATATGTCACCTACTTAGCCTTGGTGTCTTTGCATTTCCAATAAAAATGAAGTATCTAGATGCTGAGTTTCATCTTCTTCAAAGACGAATGGAGCAAGAAGTTGACTTAGAATGCAAAGAATTAGACGTTGACCGAGTTTTTGTGATCAGCACACTGAGTGTGTCTGCAGTTAAGCCCCAGCACATACCTTAAAAGAAGAGATGCAAAAAAAAAAAAAAAAAAAAAAGTCAAAGGTAGTGTTGGGAAAAGCAGCAACCACTAAAGAATATTGAGGCATCTCCCTCCCTTGTTGCACGAATCAAGTCTCTGTACAGAGTTCTAAAGGACTATAGCATTTAGCAAATGAGAAAACTAGTTTTTGAGAGGGGAAAACGTATCCTGCTAAATGGAACTTTGATAAAGAAAAATCAGAACTTTAAAATATCTCAGATTCAGAGCTTGATAAAATATACTGCATACTGTGCTGATAATTTATAGAATGTATTCTTCCCTTTATCGTAAGGCTCTGTCAATCCCCAGCACCATTCCTTAACCTCCTGCCACTACCCATTTAATCCGTATGTGTTACAAGAACTGTCCACTCCTTTTTCTTTATGGATTGCTAATGCTGCTGGTTCCTTACCTCTTTCATGTTCCCCTCTCCTCTGTTCTGTCCAGTGTTTATGTTTAAAAATAAGCTAGTACCATCTACAAAGTAGTAGGAAACACGAATCCAAAATCTATATGCACTGACCCCCAGAACTTGAGAAAGAAGTGTCCATTGGATGACTTGGGTACATGTTTTTCCTAGTATATTTAATGAAGCTGCCAGGTTTTTGTTTTATATCTCTAGAAATTCTAAAGTTTTCTGATGACTATGAATAAATTTAAGTGCCATAGCTTACAAGTATTAGCATTTTGTTGGAAAATTAGTGTTTTCCCTTAAATACACAGTTTCAAATCATTTAAAAAAGAAGACATGCAGAAGGTAACTGAAGGAAGAGAGTGGCAGGATTTGAATCAATCTAGTACAATATTTCATTCGATTCTTCCATGCTAATGTGTTAATTGTTATCATCATGGGTCAACAGAAAAAAAGTGTCAAAAATACAACCGTGTCGTACTCAACAGCACACATATGTAAAGTTCAAAGACAAAGATGCCTTAATTTCAGTCGTTCATTCTCAAATATTTTGTCAACAGTTTGGGGATTTTTCTTCTTTTTTTTTTTTGGAATAGTTGGAAACCAAAGAAAACAATTAACATTTAATTGTAAAAACAATTACTTTATAGGATTTAAGGATTATGGCCATTAATTAATCCCCCAAGTATTTATTCCATGAAAATGTAATGATATCACCATTTAGCTATTTCTTTTAAGTGGTTATGTTCTTTGGACATTTTGATTGGATTTTCATTAATTGTTAAATACAGATCCCAGTGACCGTATCTTACCACCATTCAGTATTACATTCCCTGTCATTGGTAGAGTGCTAAACAATATTTTTAAAGTTTGAAAAATAGAACATGCTTTATTAAAACTAGTAATAACACACATTTAGGTAAAAAAGGAGGGTTATTTTTTTTCACCATGGTGAACAACAATCACACCCCAGAGGCTGAAGGACAGGAGGCAGCAGGACAGACAGCCGCCCTCAGCAGTGGCTCACAGGCTGATAACGAACGGAGTCAATTCTAAAAGCTTGGCTGGGACCCACGATCCAGAATGGCAAATGCAGGTCAAAGGCAAAGTCATATTCAGTACAACGGATGTTCTTTCTATCTTTTTAATTTTACTCTAAAATGTGAAACACTAAAACCAGAATTCTTAAAAATACAAGTCATATGACAGCCTCCCGTAAACACACCTCATACACTGAACATTATGCCATAGCAGGCTTCAATCCTATGTTTTCATATATAAGTATATGTATATTTAAAACACACACACACACACACACACACACACACACACACACAGAGGAAGTTACAGCTAAAGTCTCCTCTTCACATTATCTTCTCTGCTTCCCCACAAAAAACCAAGAGGGAGAAATCAGTACATTATTCTTCTCATTCATGTTTTTTATTTTTTGAATACTTGCATCTGTAAGTATTCAAAGTATAACTATATATAAAATCAGCATCATTCTGCAACTTTTCTACTCAGCACTATGCTTCCAAGATTTCTCAGTATTGATACATGTAGATCAACGTATTCATTTGAGTCTTATTTAGTATTTTATTGAATAAAGTACTGTAATTGATTTATCCAGTTCCCAACCAATTCGTCTACATGCCTCCTTGGTCACACATGTAAGGCTGTTTCTTGAGTATCTACAAAGAAATAAAAATAATTGGGATGGGTCTTTCCTTTTATATTTCTCCATCAATTTTCTTTCATAATTAAAAAAAAGTTTTTTCTCTTCATGCCTTATTTAAGAAACCCTTCCCTACACTGATGTTATAAAGAGATTTCCTGCTACATTTCTGTGAAAACCTTAATGGTTTGCTTTCCTCATTTAGATTTTAATCCAGCTAGAATTCGTATTTTTATATGGAATAAAGTAGGAATTTAATTCTTTCCATAAGAAAAATCTATTTCTTTCTTTTCTTCATTTATTTCATGTATTCCTTTTTTCACTTACTGAATAGTCCTTCCCACCCCTACTAGTTTTAATTCCATCTCTGCCATAAAAGACAGGTCTCTTTCTGAGTTCTCCCTTCCTTTCCCTTGGTGTATTTACCTGTATCTGGGCCAATATGATAAAGTTAATTTTTTATTTTATTTTAATAACTCCCTATTTATTTCCCTTCTTTAAGAACTTTGGTTCATCTGTCTACCAAAAAAAGTTATTTCTTTGCTTCACAATTTTTAGCCTAATGCATCTGTGTTACACATCTTAGAATATTTGGTTCTTTAGTTACATCCCCCAGCAGGAGGTAATAAAAGTATTTTTTTCATATTAAGAGCATTAAAGAGAATACAAATTGGTGACTTACACATTTTGTGTGTGTACCATGTTCAATGAAAAAAAATTCTTTTAAAAAACAGGCTGAGAAGAGATTGAATTTCACACGACTCAGCCTCTGATTTCCCAATCTTTAAAAAAAAATTGAATAGGTAAGAAATCTTTGCTCAAGGAATCATTTCCTTTTTAGACGTGATAAAAATGGAAATCTTGCCATTCTCTCAAAACATCTCGGTATCTTTGTTCTCCTTAAAGATCCCTCCTTTCTTTTAGCCACTATAAAGCCATCAGGGGGACACAGCCAAGAGTAGGTGAGTCAGCTCACCTGAATGGAAAGAAGAAAGACATAGTGGGTTCCAGCCTTCCACCTGCTGCATGTTTTTGGAGAGTCACAAAGCCTCTTTTCGTATCTCAGGGTTTTTTTTTGGGGGGGGGGGGTCATGTTTAAAATGGGAATCCTACCTCCCATTTGAGGATATTGTATCAATAATTTGGAATGGAGCATGAAAATTCTTTGTGCACTACAAAACCTCATTCACTAATTATACACCTGTACTGAGGTATAATTCAGTTGTAAGAGTCAGTTCTACATCCTAAGTACAAGTGCTTTGCCAGATATATATTTTTTAACTATTGTTCCCAGTCTGTGGCTTACATTTTCACTTTCATAAAAGTGCTTTTGAGTAGGAAGAGTTTTTACATTTTGATTAAATCCTATGGATAGGGCTTTTTCTTTAATAGCTGACAATTTGTGGCATACTCTATTTAAGAAACAGCTTTCTAAGCCAAGGGTACCAAGATCTTTTCTCATGGTTCTCATGTCTTCTTCTGGAAGTTTAATAGTTTGAGGACTAACTTTTAAATCTATGATCCATTTTGAGTTCATTTTTGTATATATTATATATATATATATATATATATATATATATATACACACACACACACATATATATGAATGGAAGTTTATTTTTTGCACAAGACTAAATTTTTCAGCAGCTATTGTTGAAAAGCTTATACTTTCCCCCATTAAACTGGCTTGGGACATAGTCAAAACTAAATTGACCATATATATGTGGGACTATTTCTGGACAATCTACTGTATGCCATTGGCCTAAATGTCTACTTTTACACCAATACTATACTAAGTTGATTACGGAGTTTTATAATAAATCCTGAAATCCAGTAGAGTAAAATCTCTATGTTCTGCTCTTTCAAATCTGTTTTAGCTCTTCTAGGTATTTTGCATGTCCATACATATCTTAGAATCTGCTTTCTACTCTCTGTAAACAGCTTGTTGAGAGTGCGTTGCCTGTACAGAACGAACTGGGGGAGAACTGACAGCTTAACAACATTGAGTCTCTGGATCCATGAACAGAGTCTATCTCTCCAGTTACTCATTTCATTAATTTCTGTCAACAATGTCTTATAGTTTTCTGTGTAGAAGAATTATGCATGTTTATTCAAATATACTCCTAAGTATTTTACATTTTGATGCTATATTAAGTGATTTTTTTTTCAATTTACGGTTGGAAGATTCTAATATATAGGAATACAGTTTATTTTATCTCAACCTTGTAAACTGCATCCTCACTAAACCCACTTACTAGTCTTAGCAGCATTTTTTAGGTTCCATAGGATTTTTAATACAGTGGACAGTGCACACACAGACAGATAAAGCCAGCCTAACTTCTTACGTTCTAGTCTCTATGTCTTTTGAGTCTTCTCCTTACCTTATCCAGATCACAGGTAACATCATTCAGTCCTTCCCAATTAAGTATGATGCTACACTGGTTTCTTTTTTTTTCATAAATTTATTTATTTATTTTTGGCTGCATTGCTGCACGTGTGCTTTCTCTAGCTGCAGTGAGCAGGGGCTACTCTTCGTTGTGGTGCAGGGGCTTCTCATCGCGGTGGCTTCTCTTGTTGCGGAGCATGGGGTCTAGGCACGCGGGCTTCAGTAGTTGTGGCTCGTGGGCTCTAGAGTGCAGGCTCAGTAGTTGTGGCGCACGGGCTTAGTTGCTCCATGGCATGTGGGATCTTCCCGGACTGGGGCTTGAACCCGTGACCCCTGCATTGGCAGGCGGATTCTTAACCACTGCATCACCAGGGAAGTCCCAATGCTATACTTTTTATTCAATTGCCCTTTATTGGTTTGAGGAAGTTCCTTTCTAGTCCCAGATTGCTGAGAGATGCTATCATGAGTAGATGTTGAATTTTGTCAAACGTCTCCCCTTTATCTACCAAAACGATGGCAGGCACTGCAATTACTGAAATGATCTGTTAATGTGGTAAATCACATGAATTGATTTTTGAATGTTAAACCAACTTTGCATTCTTGATATAAATTCCATTGTTTTGCTGGATTAAATTTACTAAAATTTTTTAAAGAATTTTTGCATCTATGTTCGAGAGAGATTGACCTGTAGTTTTCTTTCCTTGTAATGTATCTGGCTTTGGTATCAGAGCAATCCTGGCCTCATGACATAAATTGGGAAGTATGTTCCGTCTTCTATTTTGCAAAACTTGAATAGTACTGGGATTATTTCCTCCTTAAATTTTTGTAGAACTCACCAGAGAAGGCGTTTGGGCCTGGAATTTTCTTTGTAGGAAGATATTTAACAACGTATTCAGATTATTTCATACATATAGGGCAATTCAAGTTATCTATTTCCTCTTGAATGATCTTTGCTAGTTTGCTTTCCAAGGAATTTGTCCATTTCATCTAGATTGTGGAATTTATTGGCATAAAGCTGTTCATAATATTTCCTTATCCTTTTAAAGTCTGTAGGATCTATAGGGACAACCCCTCTCACATTTCTAATACTGGTAATTTTGTCTATCTTTATTTCTGGCTAGAGATTTACCAATTTTATGGATCTTCTCAAAGGACCAGTTTTGGGTTCACTGATTATCTTAAAGTTTTTCTGTTTACAATTTCATTGTTTTTTGCTCCTTTTTATTTCCTTTCTTCTAATTTGTACTCCTTTTTCTAGTTTCTTAAGTTGGAAGCTTATGTTGTTGATTTGAGCCCTTTCCTCTTTTGTACTATATACATTTGAGGCTACAAATTTCTAAGTGCCATTTTAGGTGCACCCTGCAAACTGTGATCCATCATGTTTTCATTTCATTCAGTTCAACATACTTTCCAATTCCCCTTGTAATTTCTTCTTGGCCTTCAGAGTTATTTAGAAATGGGTTGTTTAGTTTCCAGATATTGATTGATATTCCAAACTTCTTTACGTTATTGATTTCAAGTTTAAGTCCGTTATGGCCAGAGAGAGCACTTTGTATGAAGTAATCTTTTTAAACTTAGCGAGACTTTTAGGATCAAGAATATGGTCCCTACCCTCCTGCACTGTTGGTGGAAATGTAAATTGATACAGCCACTATGGAAAACAGTATGAAGGTTCCCTAAAAAACTAAAAATAGAACTACCATATGACCCAGCAATCTCCTTGAGAAAACCATAATTCAAAAAGAGTCATGTACCACAATGTTCATTGCAGTTCTATTTACAATAGCCAGGACATGGACCCAACCTAAATGTCCATCAACAGATGAATGGATAAAGAAGATGTGGCACATATATACAATGGAATATTACTCAGCCATAAAAAGGAACGAAAGTGAGTTATTTGTAATGAAGTGGATGGACCTAGAGTCTGTCATACAGAGTGAAGTAAGTCAGAAAGAGAAAAACAAATACCGTATGCTAACACATATATATGGAATCTAAAAAAAAAAAAGAAAATGGTTCTGAAGAACCTAGGGGCAGGACAGGAATAAAGATGCAGACGTAGAGAATGGACTTGAGGACACGGGGAGGGGGAAGGGGAAGCTGGGACGAAGTGAGAGAGTAGCACTGATATATACACTACCAAATGTAAAATGGATGGCTAGTGGGAAGCTGCTGCATAGCAAAGGGAGATCAGCTCGGTGCTTTGTGCCCACGTAGAGGGGTGGGATAGGGTAGGTGGGAGGGGAGAGGGATATATATATATGCATTTGGCTGATTCACTTTGTTGTACAACAGAAACTAACACAACTTTGTAAAGCAATTATACTCCAAAACAGATATTAAAAAAAAAAAAAAAGAAAGAATATGGTCCCTCTTGGTAAATGTTCCACGTGTGCTTAAAAGAACACATATTCTGCATTGTTGGCTGGAGAGTTCTATAAACATCAATTAGATCAATTTGTTTGGTAACACTTTGTGAATCTCCTATATCCTTATTGATTTTCTTTCTTATTGTCCCACCTGCTTTTGAGATAGGGTGTTTCAATCTCTGAGCTAGATATGGGTTTTTGCATCATCTATTTTGCATCTCTCTTATTAGGCGTATAACGATTTGGAACTGTTAGGTCTTCTTGATGAACTGATTCCCTTTGCATTAGGAACTCTTTTTCACTGGTGCTTGCTCTCCAGACCTTGTGCCAGGAATTTATCCATTCTGCTCTTTCCCAGAGGTCCCTCCTCGGGCCTGTGGTAGGTTTCTCCCCTGTGTGTGTGAATCGGTGCTCAGGCAGAAACTCAAGGTACTTTCTACGAACCTCCGGAGCTCCCTCTCTCTCTCTAGTTCTCTCCTCTCTCTTCCTAGGTTTTCTGTCTCGAGAATTTCAGCATCTTTGCCTTTCCAAACTCTAGTTTCTGGGTTTTCAACTCTGTGAAATTGCTGGGCGAGGATGATGTTAGTGGCTGCTGAGAAAAGGAAATCTGAAATACCAAATACTGGGGAAGCTAAGTGAGGCGTTGCTTAGCAACTCTTAATAGGAAATAATTTAAACTCGGGATGTATTTTTTTCCCGAGAACTTGCTGCTCCAGCCTGGAGTCTAGAATTCACTCCCCTTCACGTCAGCAGCTCCCCTGCACTCACACACACAGTCCAAACAGGACAATCACAGGTTATATTATTCACCAATTCCCGTAAGTATGTTTCTTTGGATATGACAACAGCATCCAAGATTCAAGGCCAAAGTAGCTGGAATTCTATGACAAGCAGCGTTTTATAAAATCATTTGGCAAATACAAGGGACATGATGCAGGAAGCCCTAAGATAATCACCATCAAAAATGTCTCCATTTAAACAGAGTCAGTAACAGATGTTTTGGAAGCCTACAGAACATTTTTCCTCCCTTGTAAAGTTCCAGCTCTTTCAGGAAAACACTACAAACTCCAGACTACGGTCATGATTCCTTCTTCTGACCGCACACTGACTTCCCCAGAGGCCCTGACTGCTGCACACACAGGACCAGCTTCCTTATGATGGTGGCCACCCCCTAGGACACGAGTGCCTTACTGGAAGAGCCAGTATCCCAGAAAATGGTCCTTTGAGCCTGAGGGGTTTTTCCTACAGGGAAGAAAGGAACTGATTACTGGTGCACACACAGATGCTAAGACAGACCCAGATGAGAAAACCAGCAGAAAGAAGTGTAATTACAGGGAATCTGTTAATAAGGGAGTTATGTTCATTTCAGTATGAAAGCAGTCATTGACTTCCAAACAATTATGCTGACTAATATGGACACACAGACATTTTTTCCTTGGGCCGAAATGTCCCGTTTCTCTTACTGACTCGTCTGATGAATGAAAATACCTCCAACTGGGAATATCACTAGCAATTCAGAACAGTGATGCGATCAATTTTTTGGCATCTCTGAAGCAACAGCTCCCACCCCATGAAGTTTTTCCAAATAACATGTAACAGAACAATACAGAATTCTCCAGGGTGCCCCCTTCCTCGTCACATAATAATCTGTCATTTGCTGAGGCACCACAGGAAACACCCCACAGTCACCAATGCCGAGGCACAGAGTAAGATGGTGTGTGATGATCACGCACAGTGCCAGAATGTCATGTTCAAATTCCAGCTCTCTTCCTAATTGTGTGACTTTGGGAAAGTTGCTTAACCTCTCTGGGTTTCAGTTTTCTCATCTTCAAATTGCACGTAATAATAGTAGTGACGTCGCAGGGTTGTACAGATCAGGAAGGCATGTATGTAAAGTAATTGAACGGTGCCCGGAGCAGGGAAGAACCAGGACCGCAGAAGTGTCTTCTCTCCTTACAGGATAAGGGAACGAGCAGACAGATATGTCATGCGCGCACTCGTTCAATTAGTTCCTCAAGTATTTGCGTTGTGATCCCCATGTATGTGACACTGTGCTGCACACTGGGAACAGAGCAGCAAACAAAAATGCCTCCGAGGGCTTCCCTGATGGCACAGTGGTTGAGGGTCCGCCTGCCAATGCAGGGGACACGGGTTCGTGCCCCAGTCCGGGAAGATCCCACATGCCGTGGAGAGGCTGGGCCCGTGAGCCATGGCCACGGCCACCCAGCCTTTAAAATGTATGTTGATGTGGGCATGGGGTGGAGGGAGGACCGCAAAAGCTCAGAGGTGAGAACGGCAGCATCCCTTCCATTGCCAGATAACAGTTTAATGAAGATGCCAATGTTAAGTACCAGGGCTCATGCTCCTCTAAAGAAAAGCACGGGAGGAGAGAAAAGAAGAGGAAACACGGAGATTGTTCCAGAAACAACAGCAGACTTGTCTCTTCAAGCAAGGTCAGGGCTGGGAAGCCCCAGTGAGGGTGGTGATAAATCCCCAGTTCACTGTACAGCCTGTGTGGTTTTCACAACACTCCAGCTGGGAAGGAACAGTAGAGAGAATACAGCAATGCCACCTCCGTGCTCAACAGCCAGAAATATGTGGGGATCTCAAAATAACTTCACTTGGGGCTGTGTCCAGCTGTGCTGCACTTCCTTAAAATTCACATTTCATCAGTACATTCCTTGCCATTATTAAAAAAAGGGGGGGTTAAAAAAACCCTACACCTTTGTTGTTAAATGAAATAATTTTTATATTACTTTTAACTTTTCTCAGATACGTTCTTCTTCATATTAAGTCCAAAATGTCCCCTAAGAAATCAACCCTGGCACACAAAAGCACACAGAGATGGCTTTCTTGGATACTTAGGAACAGGCTGGATTTCTCCTCTCATTCATAGGCTACTAGGTTCTTCCAGGGGTAAATACATTCTTTAACAGCTCTCCAAGTGACTGCACTTGAAAACTGACTCTGTGCCATTTCAAAACCTATGAGAGGCCTTGCTTTTCTTTCATTCTCACCCATTTTCAATTTAAAAAAAAGATGTTTGAACACTGACGTCCTATTTTTGTAGGAAAACACACATAGGTACATGGTGAATGTCTGGCATCCTTTCAGGTAATAGGGCACAGAAAGTCTCTTCTTCCTGGAGCAAAATGTTAGCCTTTCACATTGGTAATTTAACAGATCTATACAGTAACTGCAGCCTGGTCTCCCTGCCAAGGCGGAAATGGGGTTGTCAGACATGGAAGTTTTTATTTAACTCTAGTCAGTGGGCTCTTAATACAAGGGAAGCAGAACTCTGGAATCAAATGCAAATATGACTCACTCTCTGGTCCTCACTTGGCCAACCCAGTGGCTACAGGCTAACATCAGCCATCGTAGGCGACTGCCTTCCTGCCCTGCCACCTTCTCAATGTCTTCTCATCTCAGAGGGAAGGACCTAAGTCAGGGGTTTTCAGCTGAGATGGAATGGATTTGTCTTGATAGAAAGTCATAAATTAAAACATCACCTAAATGTTTAGGCTGCACTAAGTGAACCAAAGACATTACAGAAATGTATCAGGCAAGAAAAGTGTCATCATGTCACTCAGGTAGAAACCCCAAAGAAGCACCTTCATTATTCGGACTGGCAGAGTAAACCAACCTAATGTGCAAACGTTCGTTTATGATGCCCTGCTTGTTCACAAGGCAATGGGATCAACCACCAGGTTATTTTCTCTTTCTGTTCTGTTGATTTCAGCAGGCTATTCACACACAAGCATGTTTCTAATTCCCAGACACTGGTTTGAAAATGGGTCAAAAACCTCCACCGCATACATTTAATCCCCAAGTGGATTTGTGGTTTAAGTGAAGGTCGACATCAAGAGCAGCTGTCAGATATCTAAAAGGGGGAAGGAAATATCAGAATCACAGAGGCCCTGAGATGGGACTGGCTTCCTGCAACAGGACAGCATCCTCTTAGGCAACACTGTCTTCCCGTGAAATAACATCTATCATGAGGTGAATAGTGTCCCCCCCCCAAAGATGTGTTCAAATCCTAACTCCCAGTACCTGTGATGTGACCTTATTTAAAACCAGGGCCTTTGCAAACATGGTCAAGTTAAGAAGAAATCACTGGGGTTCCCTAAGTCCAGTCTGATGGGTGTCCTCATAAGAAGCGAAGAGACACAGGGAGAAAAGTGCCACGTGATGACGGACATTGCAGAGGTGTGTCTACAATCCATGGAACACAAGGTTACCGGCAGCCACATGAGGCTGGAAGATGCAGGGAAGGGTCCTGCCCTGGAGCCTTCAGGGGGAGTATGGCCCTGTCCACATCTTGATTTCAGATGTCGGGCTCCAGAGCTGGGAGACACTATTTGTCAACCTCCATTAAGCCTCTTTCAACAGGACTTACCTATCAGGAAGGCCCTGCGTTCCAGAGGCCCTCAGACAGGAAGCACTGTCATGTCGTGTGGTGGCCCGGGCACGTGCAGAAGAGGGGACTATGGGCCCCAGACACAGTGCCGCTGGTGTCTTAAAAAAATAAAAATTATCCCATTTCCTTTACCTAACAGAACAGAGGAAACAGACACCTTGAATCCTCCTCTGCTGAGTTCAAAATCGTTCAAGTATTTTCAAACATTCAGAAAAAGAAGATAAGGTGCATCAACAGCCCCTCTACCGTTGATCAATGAGGAGCTCGTCACAGCACATGGCGGGCATCTCAGCAAGTCAGCCGGAGCCAGAAGCAGGCAGAGAATTTCCCTGCAAAATGCAGACGCTGCCACTGTAACAGCTGGAGACCCAGACTCTGCAATTTATCACCCAGTTTCCCTCTGAATGTTTGGAACCATCAACAAAATATCATTTTTAAATACTTTTTGTCCAGGAGGCAGCTGTGTGGAACAAATGTCAGCTGGGTTGGGATGCTGGCAGCGCAGGGTAGGAGGGGACTCCAAGCTGGGGGCGTCTTGAGCTGAATTAAGATGAGAGGCCTCCACACGCAGTCAGGGCTGTGAGGGCAAAGGCACTGAAGTTTCGTCTTCCGTGTTTTCCTTATTTCCCCAGTGACCCCTTCCTAACCACACGGGTGACCAATCTCAAAGCTGCCACCCTTTCACCTGAGGGTACTTTCTCCAGGATACACGCTGTGAAATCACTCATCTTTGCCTGATCAAAACGGAACCATCACTCTTAAGTCGTGCCCTGGCACCTCTACAGTTCCACTTACTGAGGCTTTGAGAACTGGGTCTAAATTTAAAAGACAACATTGAGGGGCAGCATCTTAAAATACAGAGTTTCTCAGACTCAGCACTCCAGACATCTGAGGATGGATAATTCTTGGTGGCGCTGCTGACCTGTGCATTGTAGGGTGTCTGTAGCACGTTGAGCAGCATCTATGGCTTCTACTCACTGGATGACCCCCAACCAGGCTGTGACAATCAAAGACGTTTCCAGACAGGGACGAACGTCCCCTGGGGGTGAAATCGCTCCCTCTTGAGAACCACGGTATCACGGATCAGAGTGGCCTCTGGAATCAGACCCCCGAGTTCAAATCTCCTGTCCTGCTCACCTGCAGCCCGGCCGGGAGCAAGGTACCCGTGGTGTGGAAGCCTGGGCCCTTGGGGAGCCTGGGTACGATGGCGCCCACCCCACGAAGCTACGCGAGTATTGGATGGGTTTGTGTAAGGGAAGCACCCAGAACAGGGGTGGCACCGTCCAGACGACGCCCGCACCGGCTGTTTCTATTCTGGGTTCTGCACTGGAGCTGTTGACGGCCGAGATCTACACTCGACCCACCTGTGCAAGGAAGAACCCGCCTCACCCAGAGACAGCTCTGCCTTTGCCCTGGGCTCCTGGGAGGGGAGCTCCAGGCCCCAGGAATGCCCCACCTGATAGGACTCTGTTTGCCTGGGGGCTTTGGCCAGCAGACTGTCCAAATGCGATTCACGAAGGATGCTCAGGGCCACGCAGTGTCAGCTCTGTCTACAGAGAGGCTGAGACCGACAGTCAGCCACGCAGGCAGCACGTGAGGAGTCCCCGTCAAAACCCCGGACACACAAGGCTCTGCTGACCCTCGCAGGCAGGCGGTATTCCCCATGCACAGCGCTACATGTTGTAGCCAGGCGGGCAGGGCTGTTGTGTGACTCCCCATGGAGGGAACCATGGAGGCTTTAGAACGGGCAGTTCTCCTGAATACGTCCCCTGGCTGATGCTAATCTGCCTTCTTTCTTTGTAAGAGACCATAACCAGGAGTATTACAGCTTTCAGTGAGTTCTGTGAGTCCTTCTAGCAAGCGATTAAGCCTCAGGGTGGCCTTGGGACCCCTGAACTTGCCCTTGGCGTCAGCGGTGAGGGGCCCTGTGTGGACTGTCCCCGTCAGTGCAGCAGGTGGTCTCCTGCATCCCCTCACAATAATACTGTTCACAGAAACACCTTCTAGTGGGAACCATTCCTTGAGCTCACTTCCTCAAGCACACTGAGCCTATTCTAACACTTCTGGAAGGTCAGCGTTCAGTGAGGGGCCTGCATCTGTGGTGCTGATACCAAAAGACGCCAGAGAGTAAACCTGGGGTCAATCTGGCAGAATAACTACATTTCAAGTCCCCTGCTGAAGGGGCAGGGGTAGCCGGGAGTTCTGGGCAGGATTTCAAGTTCCAGTGGAGGCACAGGGCCCAAAGCGCCCCTCTTCCGGCAAGAGGTGTGAGCAGCCCTCCAGCATGAGGCGTGCACCCTGGCCAAGCCCCCGGCTTAGAAACACTGGCCAGAAATAGCCGCAACCGCCGAGCCCGGCTGTGGCCTTTTCTGGGCACCAGGCACACACAGCTGTGCTCCTACAAGCCTGCCCAGGCCACCTGCCACATCAACAGGGCTGAGGCTCCACGCAGGAGCTCTCTCTGCCCAGGGCCTCGGCGGCATGAGGGTTAGGGCGGGATCACGGATCGGGGGGTGAAGACCCCCAGCTCAACTTAAAGTCGGAAACAACAACGTCAAAGCTGATGCCAAGAAACTGAGCCAACCAACTCAACACCTGGGGAATCAATCTGGAAAAAATGGAAGTAAAATGACTGTGCGATAGGTATGTTTAAGATGCTTAGAGAGGTCGCGTCCAAGCGGGCAGAGAGCAGCAATAAAACCAAAGTGTATGTTATAAAACCAACAGATAAGTGAAAACGGAACAAGTAGATACACACGCACACACAAATCCAACAACAACAAATCTGAAAGTGAAAAACTACAGTCATCCACTAAGGAGAGCACTGCACAAGCAGCTCTGGGTGCTCCTACTGGCAGAGAATGCTCAGGGGTGCGAAGACACAACAGCCGATGATGGTCACATCCACCCCCGGACCCCGGAAGGAGCTTATATTCTTGCAGGGGAGACAGTTGATTAACAAAGAGAGGGGTATGTCACGAGCTCTGAGGTGCTGTAGATCATCATGAGTGCTACAGAAAAACAAGAAAGATGGGGGGTGGCCCGGTGGGGTGTCAGCTGGACATCTGGGGAGGCTGCTCTGGGAAGGGGCCCGATGAGGTTAATGAAAGTAACAGTAGAGCTTTCACTGAACATGACAAACTGATTCCGTAATTCACATGGAAAAGTAAGCTCAGAGGATTCTGAACAAAAGGAAACTGCCGTTCCAGATAGTAAGGCTTCTTCTAAAACTATTTTGTTAAAACAAGGTGGCACTGGTGCTAGGAGAGGCCACTGGGTCCATGCCACAGAAGGCAAATGACGCTCTTAACCGGTTTTCTGTTTCTGTCCACGTGCACTGGTGTGAAGGCGGAGGGACCTCGGGCCACGCGTGCCGTCGATGGCAGCTGGGTGAGGGCGTGTGAAGGACAAAGCGGGGAGCAGAGGCGGGGAAGGAGCTGGCCGGAGCGTGGAGACAGGGGTGGGGGGTGCCCAGCCCTGCAAGAGGCTTGAACGGGGGCATGAGGAGACGGCCAGGGGAGCTTCCCTGAGCACTGGGGCCTCTTCGGGGAGCTGCAGGAGAGGAAAGGCACTGTTTCCACCTGTGCTCACCATCACAGCATCCTTTAGAGCCAGAGGGACCAACCTGAGTTCACTTCGTCCAGCCTCTTCCTTTGCAGAAGAAACCGAGGCCCAAAGAGGATGATGGTTTGGCTGAGGTCACGGGACAGAATTCTCTGGAAACCTCATCCTTGGGCTCACCCAGCGCTCTCTCAGCTCAGGCACGTCAACCCTTTTGTGCGTTCCCATCTTGAATCTCTCTTCTCCGTTGGCCTCCACAGCAATTCACCCTCCCTGGGCCTCATGTCCTAATGACCTCTCCTCTACCCATCTGTGGTTCCTGTTCCTCTCCTACCCCAGGCTCTTGAGTCGCCACCAACTCAGGGACAGCCCTTGGTGCTCAGTTTCATCTCTCCCTGGAGGGTGACAGAACCCCTTGACTTCCATCACAAACTTGAAGCTAGTAACTAGCACACCCCCATCTGCGGCCCACATCTGTGCCCTGGACGACCCAGCACTTGACCAAGCAGTCAGCAGGCTACAGCCTTGTGGCAGCAGTACACAGGGAAAAGCCCATTAGACTACATTCTCCTGAAGATCTAACATCCTCCAGACATAGCCATTTTCTAAGTCAAGAGCCTCCCCAGTTTCAACATGAAGAACTATGGGTCTCCCTATTGCTATGACGTTATCACGTTGATACAAAGTCAGTATCACAGCCATCTGTCTGTAAGAAGGGAGATCCAGTCACTGAGAAAGAGTTCAAGGGCAATGACCAGTCTTTGAAGACTTAGAGGCACAAAGTGAGGCTCCAGTCCCAGAGGGATTCCAGAATAATGGGAAACTCAGGGGTTAGAGGAAAATGGAGCTACCAAGACCAAGTGGTAAGAGGTGTAAATGCAGACTTAGCCATCAGAAGAAACACGTGACCAGGTGAGCCCAGGCAGCACCCCAATGGCCAGCAGGTCTGAGGAGTTCAAACGGGTGCTGAGTGACTTCATTATGGGGACATGCCTGAGACAGCTGTTTCAGAAGACTTCCTTCTCAGCTATTGGTCTCCTGTTTACAGTTTAGGGCCAAGTTGACAGAACTTGGTATGTTACAGATCAAAGCACAGAAAAACAAACACAAAGAGCATTTCAACACCTTACCTGGTCCCAGGGAGAGACGGTACCTCCAAAACACATGAACAAGTAGCCCATGGCAACGAGACAAATCCATATCACCAAAGAGAAAAGGCGGAGCAGCTTCTTAAACACGGACTCGATGCACACGAGGATGAAGATAGCAAAGAAAATCGCCAGGGCAGTTGGAACTGTTATTAAAAATGCCACGTGGTCTTCAACTTCCTAAGGAGAGAAAAAAAATATTGCAAAGGTACAATTTAGAAAACCCGTGGTACCCATGACTGGTTATCAAAATGTTATCAATGTTAATCAGTGTCGAAATAAATCAGGTTTTAAAAGTGACTTCAGAAGTAAAACAGTTGGAACTTTTGAAAATTTAAGCTTCTTATTAAATAACCATATTTTTTCTATATACATAACCCAGTATTGGATATTTAAATAATGCAAAACAGCCATGCCATCAAATTCAAAGTTTCCCTGGTAAATGGAGAAATGGATTTCATTCAAAAGTGAATTCAAGAACACAGAAGGTACGGATAAAATAAGACAACCAACTTCACTGCCTGCACCAGAGGATCAGAAATACCCCAACTGTAGGAAATTAAGGCCTCCAAATGGATTTGAAATGTTTTTATTTAAATAAAACCTAAAAACTATCTCAGGCTCTCAAGGGAGAAGTTTTTCTTTTATGTTAATTATGCAATTAATGTTTTAACGGGAACACAGGTTAATAGAAAAGGGTCTAGAAGATGAGAGAGCGGGAAATACTTAGAAGAAGGTGTCAGTTTGCTAGTTTCCTTCACCACCTCTCTTGGGCTCCAGTAGCAAAAAGAAAATGGACATTTATTATTGGCCTCTTACTAATGCATTTTTTAAAAATCCACATTTGCACACTAATACTTATTTTCTATTTATGTCTTTCTAGTCACACACCCCCTAAAAGGCACACCATTACAATTCTATACAATTTCACACAATGTAATAGACATCATACTTCCTTTGATTATCCAAGCCTGGATTTAGGCTTTAGCTTCTCCAGACATGATGCTGGAACCTTGCTCTGAACAGCACACACTATGGGACGGAACACCGTTTAAGATATTTGATCCTCACCCAATATATTTAGTTGGTGAAATACTCAAAGGAGTTTCAATCAAACACCCATATGGCCGCGGCCCTAAGAACTTCCACTGAGGTTTTAGCATATTAAAAGTTACAGTACAATCTGGCAAGTACGGGGTGGGTCTTTCAAATACCAGAGCCTGGGGAAGCCTTCACCTTTTCTGGTTGGTACAGGGTTCACTCCGTGCCCCGAGCATCTCTAACTTCACCCTGGAGATGCCCCCCCATGCCCCCTTCAGATATCAGGCCATAACCACAGGGAGAGCGGGAAGCAAAGCAGAGCAGCCAAACCACCATATGGGGCCCAGGCTGACACCCAGCAGAAAGAAAAGGGACCCAGGCCCACCCTCAGTGCCTTCATTTCCCCTTCCTCTCTCTCCCAATTATTTGCGTCAAGTCATACCCGGAAAAAAGGCCATCACAGCAAATACTCATGTCTATAATTTTGTGCTAAACACTCAGGTACATTAAGCCCTTTAACACAACAGCCCTATGGGGGTAGTGGGCGCTGGTGCCTGCACTGCTCTACAACTGAGGAAACGCACGGCCCTGAACGGAAAGAAGGTGCCAGGGTTGTGGAGCTGATGGGGAGAGAGCCAGGGCTCCAGCCCAGGGAGCTGGGGGCGGTCTTTTCCTGCAGACCCCTGCAGCAGAGCTCCGCACCCTGCTTGTGCAGAGATGATCCACTAGACCAGGTGCGGCCAGTCCTTGAGGGGCCAAAGGAATCTGTTTCCACAACAGCCAGGAAACAGAAGGATCCAAAGGGATGTTCTTATAATCTCCCGCCATTGCTATTTTTGGCCACAATTAAGTGCCTAATTGTACTCTTACCCTCACACACATGTTCCAATCGTTGCAAAAAGGTGTCAGGTAACCACCAGTGCTCCCCAGCACATAGGCACCATGGGCCGAGGTACACAGGGACCCGACAGCCTGTCTTCTGAAGACATCAAATTTGAGACCACAATTGCTACACACATGGAGCCGTGAAAACCGATTTTATTTTAAACCTTCCCAAATGAAGTTAACTGAGCTGTGGACAGAAAGCTAACCAGTAAACAACCAGGACAGCTGTTTTCCTGGTGTGGCTTTTCACTTACTTCATTAACCCAGTAAGGGAGAAACAATCAGTGACTTTATTGGCTCTGATTTCTCCAGAAAGACTGAAAATGGTATGAAAATATGCGTGACTGTCTAGTGAAAATTAGTAGCTAAAGGAACAGAAAGTCTGTGATTGTGAGTCCTTCCAGGAAGAGGGGGACAAAGTACTCTACCTGTAGGAGCTTTTCCTGTGCTTCTCTTTTTAAAAGATCCAACGGTAATCAGTTGAAGACCCAATGCCTTACTGAGCTGGGTACATTATGTAATAAGACTTGATACAGGGGTTTTGGTTTTAAATATTGGAGTCTCTATGGCATATTTTTTCTTTTTTTTTTTAACTATCAGCGTCTTGATCACTGAGAAGTGACTAGTGTGGGCCTCAGGTGACCTCTTCACTGGGCACAGAGGACACAGAGCCTGGGTCCCCTAATATTTTTACGGGCCCACAGAAATGTTTTAATTTCGTTCAAAATCAGAACAATAACAAACAAAAAACCCAAGATTCTAAGCTCAAAGATTACATACATCTCCATGCTAACCCAGCATAAACTACGACTGTGAATATACTTTTAGGGAGGAGGGGGCGGACAAAGGCCCTAAGTCTCTCCATTGTAATCTGATCTGAGGGGCTGGCACCCCTGCTCACCAGATGCGCGGCATTCCCTGGTCCATCCCACACACCAGAGAAGGAATCTCAGCTTCAAGCAGTGTCCCCAGCCTCGGTTGCGGGGACCAGATTCCCAGATGGCCCACGGCTTAAGATGGTCAGCCACTGCTCATGAGGCCAGTGGCCCTGACCATTGCAGAACCTGAGCCCACTGAAGAATCTGGGCTCTTCCAGAAAGAGAACAGCCACCAATTTACTCTGCATTTGCCTTTTGAAGTCTAACTCCAAACACCTTAATATGGACTTCTCCACTAAACAGAATCTTTTATAAGGTTGTCAAGGAAAGAAAACAGAACAGTATTCATTAAGAATGTATAAGCTTATAAACCACATTCTTTCCTAACCCCGCATCTGAATCATGCGTTTTTCTTAAGTCTAATGAATAAATGAAACAGTGGAACGCCCTCAGACCTTGAAGTACACGGGCCTCCCCCGTCCTTTATTCTGGCCCCAGTGGACAGGAAGATGAATGAAGCCACTACAGCTCCCCCATGGCTGCTTCCTTAGGAGCTAGTTGAGTTTTCAAAATTCAGAGTATAAAACAAATAGAGTAGCTCAAAATAAAGTGAACAAAAACAGTGAAAACATTGTCAATCTAAATTAAATACGTTTATATATCCTCACCCCTCCTCCCTTAGCGGAACAAAAAATTTACCATGTTATGTAAACTAAATGAAATGTACTAAAATGTCTTTATTAGTACTAAAATGTGTGAAAATGCCTTTAAGACATATCTTTAAAAAGACTTTTTAAATTTACCATACAATGCAAACTAAATAAAATGGGCTAAAATGCCTTTAAAAGAGACCTTGAGCATGGTATTACCTACTATCATGATAATGGGCTCCTATCTCTCCTGGACCGTTTCATCCTTTCCTGTTCAGTGCATTTTGGGGTAATTTGGGATCGCTTCTAATTGCCAAGCCTCCTAAACACCCATCGTTTTTATTTATCATGTGACAACTGCTTTGCTTCTTGGAGGTTTTTCCATGGAGCAACAGATTATCTGTATGTTCATTCTTTTCCACGTGCATTTTTCATTTTTTGTTAAACAGTACTGTTCTTCTTTTAGATGGTAAAGGACAGTCTAATGTAAAATACTTTTCTATAAAAAGGATATTTTAGTGAAGTGCTTTGAAGTCCGACAGACTGAAGGTAGAAACCAATTTCCATCACTAACTGTAACTTGGAGTGAGCACGGGGCCTCCCTAAGTCCCTGTTCCCGCAAATGAACAGAACTACAGACACTGCATGGCTGGCGGGGTTGAGTACGTCACTGGTGTGCCATAAATGAGATTATTATCGTGGTGACCATCACTCCCTCTTTCCTGAATATCTGAGTACTTTCCACCAATGCTAGTCTGACTATTCCTTATTGAAATGATGCCAATTTTCCATTCTACATGATTATATATTTGATTACCACAAATTAATCTGAAGGGCTGTCACTGGGCAAAAAGAAATCAGCCTTTAGCTATGATACACATTTGCTTTTTTTGCGTGTGTGTGTGTTACGCGGGCCTCTCACTGTTGTGGCCTCTCCCGTTGCGGAGCACAGGCTCTGGACGCGCAGGCTCAGCAGCCATGGCTCACGGGCCCAGCCGCTCCGCGGCATGTGGGATCTTCCCGGACTGGGGCACGAACCTGTGTCCCCTGCATCGGCAGGCGGACTCTCAACCACTGCGCCACCAGGGAAGCCCCACATTTGCTTTTAAGTATATGTGTCACATAATGTATATGTGTGTGTTGTGTGTGTGTGATACGTGATAGAAAATATATTTTCTCATTCTTTCCCACATACATAGTCATACTCCATTTTACCATGAGGTGTGAAAGGAATAAATAAAAATTCTAACTAAAATATTCTATAAAACTATGACAAAATAAATCGAAGATGATCTCAATAAATATTCCATGTAAATAAATAGGAAGACATTCCGTGTACATAAATAGGAAGACAGTATTGTCAAGATGTCAGTTCTTTCCAAATTAATCTACAGATTCAATGCAATGGCAATCGAAATCACAGCAAGTTAATTTTGTAGATATCAACACACGGATTCTGAAGTTTAAACGAAGAGGCAAAAGCCCCAGAATAGCCAACACAATGTTGAAGGAGAAGAACAAAGTTGGAGGACCCACACTGCCCGATTTCAAGACTTAGTACAAAGCAACCGTAATCAGGACAGAGTGGTAATGCAGAAGAGACAAACAGATCAACGGACTGGAAAGACCCACATTAATGTAGTCAACTGATGTTGACCAAGGCGCAAAGACAATTAAACGGAGAAAGGAAAGAAAAACTAAATAGATACCCACACGAAAATATGAATCTAGATACATACTTTATACCTTTCACAAAAATCAACTCAAAATGGATCATAGATCTAAACGTAAAATGCAAAATAATTGCGAAAAATTTTGAAAGTCTTCCCAAGAGCAAACTTGTGTTGTGCAGTAAAAGTGGTGCTCAGAGGGAAATGGTTCATCTTACAAGTTGAGCTGAATTGTCCTACTGTCAATTTGGCTTTGCTGGGAGTCACATTTCTTAGAGCCCCTTTCCCTCCACGGCTCTTGGTTAGAGTTGAACAGAAGAGGAATTTGTGCCAGAATTGGGAGGGGAAAGTGGAGCAAGTCCCCACCAGAATCCCCTTCCTGGAATGCTCCCAGGTGAGAGCTGGCCCTCGCGGGTGCCTGCACAAGATTTGGGAGGTGGAAGCCAAGCAGCCCCAGGAAGGGCGATGTGCAGGGTCAGATGTGGATGAGACACGTGTGGAGAAGCCTGGAGGGGCCCAGCCTGCCCGGCTCTGCCCTGCTCCACGTGCAGCACTCTGACCAAAGCAGCCGGACCAGGCTCCCCACTACATTCCTTCCTGAAAGGGCTCCCTCCAGCGGGTGCACATCCCTGCACGTCCTGATTGACCTAGTGACTCTCTGCTGATCTCAATGCTCCCTGTTGCTGCCAAGCTCCATAATAAGAAAGGAAGCTGAAAACTGGTGAATTAAAGATCCCACTTCAGAAATGTGGAAAAGAATGAAACCCAAAGAAAGTAGAAAGAAGATGCGGTGGTCAGGGACTTTCCAAAATATTCTCCATTTCCTTCTTCTGGGTTCCTTCTGGGTGTACTTTCTGACCTCCTTTGAAGTTCCAAGTAGCCATGCTTTGGCCAAAATAATGTGGACAGAAGCGAAGTGTTTCTCTCCTGGGCAGAGGCCTGTAAATGCCAGTGAGAGGTCTCACAGCACTTTCTCTCCATGGTACAATGATTACAGAAGCGTCTGTCATGAGGAGGACACCTACAGCCCCGCCCAGATGAGCAGAAGCTCCCTCCTGGCCCACACTGGCCAGGACGTGTATGCAAGAAGTAACCCTCTGGTGTGGGAGGTTTATTAACCCGTCACAACCTATATAACACCTTTGCTGATACAAAAATTGGTACCTGAAATACAGTGCTGCCCCAAACCTAAAATATACAGCATTGATAGCTGCTAGGTGGCAGAAGCAGCAAGGAAACTATTATCAGAGACTGAAAAGTAGCAACCCAAGCTACGCAATGGTCCAACATTTGGTCAGAATATATTCCTGTCCTGGAAGGCAAAAGATGCTCTAATAGAATTGTAAGTCTACAGCAGGGCTCAGCGAGCTTCTTTGTAAGAGCCAGATCATAAATGTTTTAGGCTTCACTGGCTATAAGGTCTCTGTCACACTAAACACAGCCTGCTGTACCTTAAACACAGTCATAGATCATAGGCAAACGAATGGTCAGGCTATATTCCAATAAAACTTTATTTGAAAAAATAGGCAGTGGGTCAGATTGGGTCCCAGGCCAGAGTTTGTTTGACCCCTACTCTAGAAAGGGCCATCAAACACAATGTTACAAGTGTGGGTGTGTTGCTGTTCACTGCATTTGTTAAGGTACAAGAAAAATACAAGCTCAGAAAATAACTGATTGGTTGTAAGGAGGGATGAAAGGGAGGCAGAATTCTATGGATTTATCAGAGGAAGAGGAAAATGCTTCTCAGTCTGAACCAGTAAATGACAGAACTTGGGTCCTAGAGTGATTAAAACCCAGTCATGTGCAGAAAAAAAAAAATCAAACCTACTATTGAAGACGGAATGGATTAAGGTGCTTCAGACTAAAGCCCAACTAAAAGTATGGTGCCAGCAAATTCTTTCAACTGAACAAAAAGGCGCAGGGAAAAGAGAACCAGAAATTGTGTTTCCCAAACGGGCTCAAAGCATGCACAGACTGATAGAGAGAGGGAGCGAGAGAAAGACTGAGAGATAGATGGAGCGAAAAGGCAGAGTAATATAGCAAATCACAGAAGTATGTCTTGAAAAGAACATGACCTTTGACACCGGGAGATGAGTGAAATTAAACAGAGAAGAATTCAAAGAAGTTTTGAAAGATCTGTGTTTCCAAAAGAAATGCCAATGTGAACTTTTGCTGTTCTAAACAAAGGAAATTTGGGGTTCTCTATCTATGGCAAGAAAGAGGTGGAGAAAATTGCTCAGTCCCCAAGAAGGAAATATTCCCCAAAACTCAATCCAGCTGTGGTCAAAATGATGGCCAATAAGGAAGAACCTCCCCAGTGGAGGGTTCAGATGTCACAGGAAATAATAGACAGGGGTCTATTTCCAGGACAAGAATCTGTATCTAATGAAGAAGCAATCCCTATCCCCAGGGCCAGGGACCCTCAAACTGTCTGCCCAGGGGAATTTATAAATTGGTATGACCAGAGATTAATGAACGTGTGTCATTCTTCCCTTGGGATAATGGGAGAGTTTTGTGGCTATCCTTTGTGCACTGGGTGGCTGAGTGGATGGTTGATAACATCTTCTTAGTCCACAGGTCTCCAGATCAAAAGAAGCCACAGGAGGGATAAATCAGGAGTTTGGGATGAATACACATACACCACTATATATAAGATAGATAACCAACAAGGACCTACTGCATAGCACAGGGAACTCTACTCAGTATTCTGTAATAACCTATATAAGAAAAGAATCTAAAAAAGAATGAATATATATATATATATATATATATCTGAATTACTTTGCTGTATACCTGAAACTAACACAACATTATAAATCAGCTATACTCCAACAAAATTAAAATTTAAAAAAGAAGAAGCCACATTCAGGCTTCATGTGAAATGACTGCTCAGCATTCCCCTTTGAACAAAGTAGTGCCCTTCATTCACAGATCCTAGACTCTGAGCTTCTTGCCAGTAGTGGATGGGACTTTGGAGTGGTCTCTCTTGAGAAAGCGATGTACGTATTTTCTTAAGGAAGGAGTAAACTAAATGTCTGGTGACCAGGTAGGTGCACCGTGGCAGTAATAGCACTGTTAAACATTCTAGTTCACCTCTCTGTTATGGTTATGGTTTTGTCAGCAAAACTGGCTGCACTAATTCCCTTCCCTATATCCAAGCCCTTATGTAATTCTCTCCTACACTGACTCTGGCCCTGGCCACGTGACTCTCTTTGGACAATTTGACAACAGTTGCATGAAACAAAGACGTGAAAATACTTAGGTATTGGGGCTTGCCCTCTTCCTCGTTGATCTTTAGAACCCCACATGCAAAGTCGCTCAGGCTAGTTTGCTAAACGAGCCCAGTGACTCTGTCACCCTACCCAACATCCCTGGCTGACAGCCTGCCAACTGGCCTCATATGTCAATGAGGACGCCTTAGATGATCCAGCTACCAAATGACCCACCAGCTGCCAGCGGACCACACAAACAAGAGATAGACCAGCAGAGATCAACTGAATAGCTAGAACGAAGAGATGACCCACAGAATTGTGAGCTAAATAAAATAGTTATTCCAATCTGTTAATTCTGGAGGCGGTTTGTTACGCAGAACAAGCTAACTGATGCATCCTCCTTGTAGGCATATGGGAATTTGATGTGCTATATAAGGTACTGTGGTAGACTGTATTTCCCACGAATGGGGGCCATAATATATCCCAACCCATATGTGACTGGCACTCCTCTCATCAAGTGAGGTTCTATGCCCTCCTCAACTGAACCTGGGCAGTTCTTTGTGACCATGATGGAAGTGGTGTTATCTGACTTCAGAGACAGGATTATAAGGATGCCATGCACTTCTACTTGATTCTTAGAGGATGGTCACTCTTGGAACCCAGCAACTATACTGTGAAGAAGTCAAGTAACCATGTGGAGAGGCATGTGAAGGTGTTCCAGCCAACAGTCCCAGTTGAGTTTCAGCTACCAGCCAGCAATGACCACTACACATGTAAGTGAGTAAGCCTCTAAGGACTCCAGTTCTCAGCCTTTAAGCCATCCCAATTGACACATGGAGCAGGGATGAGCTGCCATTGCCAAACCTGCCCAAGTTGCTGCTTCAGGAGGAAAATAAATGATGTTGATGTTTTCAACCGCTAAGTTTTCTGGGGGGTTTTATGCAGCAAAAGATAACTAGGATACTTACTTGGTCAATGAAAAATGAATAAAAGTGATGTGTCACTTCCATGTGGAAGATGTCAATTGCCAGAGAGTGAAGCACTCTTTTCCTCCCTAGTGTAGCAATCAAGGAAAGAAGGATACTGTGGGATGCAACTTCCTTCATTCTAAATCTCTGAGTGACTGGTGTGAGAGAATTCCTCTGCTGACTCAAATTTACTGTGCAGCCTGAACAAAATATAAACCTTTACTGTGTTAAGCTATTAAGATTTTGGAGTTGTTTGTTTCCATAGCATATTCTAATATGTTCTGATTGACACAAGAGGTAACAAAGATAGAAAGCAAAAATGCAAATGTTTTGTCTTAATGTATGTTAAGACAAAACATACATCTGATGAGATTAAGTAAAAAAAGAAAGCACCTAAAAATAACACTATAAATAAAACCCGAAGATATAGTATATGTAAAGTGTAAAAATGAGAACAGTATTATCACATACATGCCATTAAACTTGAGAACTGGGACAAAATGCAAAGATTCCTAGAAAAGTCTTATTGAAACTGACTTGAGAAGTAAAGTTAGAAATACTATAATCCTATTACTATCAAAGATACTGAAGCAGAAATTTTAAAAATCTCTCTACAAAGAAAGCAACAAACCCATGTGGTTTTCTAAGCAAATTCTATCAACTCTAACATAATGAAAACTTTTAGAAAACTAAAAATGAAGGCATATTCCGTGATTTATTTTATAAGACCAGAAAAACTTATAAAAGAAAAATGACAATTTGATAAAGAAAAATTCCAAACTCGTTTCACCAAAGAATATGCTTGCACAAATCTTAAACAAAATGTTAGTACTTCATATCCAACATTTTATAAGAGATATCATAAAAACTGTGTTTGTATCAGGAATATAAAAATTGTTCAATAATAGAAAATTATTATCCATTACTTTGACATTAAAAAACAACAAAAAATCCTATAATTATCTCAATTTGGTAAAACTCAACACCCAATCACGTTTAAACTTTTTTTATAAATTAGAACAAAAGGGAATCTCAAAGGATATCTATAAAAATCTGTAACCAACATGATCCTAAGTGGATAAACTATGAAGGAATTCTATTTAAAACTAGGAAAAAGGGTAAGGATACCCTCAATCACAAGTTCTGTCAATAACACATTAGAGTTTCTAGCCAGTACAATAATACAAGAAAAAGAAATGAAATGCCTTAGGATTGGACAAAAGGAAATAAAACTCTCATTATTTGTAGATGATATGATTGTCTATGTAGAGAACCTGAAAGAATCTGCATTTCAGTTACCAGTAATAAAAAGGATATGATAAGTTGTGTAGCTATAAAATAATATCCAAAATTATATTCTTTTACATCATCAACAAAAGAGTAGAAATTCATAATTTTTAAAACATCATTTCCAGTAAGCAATAAAATACAAAATATCTTTTGGTACTCAGGAGTAAGAACAGCCTATAGAAGACTGTAAAACATTACTGAAGCACATAAATGGAGAGATAGCCCATGTTCATGGATAGAAAAATTTAATATCATAAAATATCAATTATCAGCAATGAATCAATAGATTAATATAACACTAACAAAAACCCACTTGAGTTTTTTCATATTGAGGTTAAAATAAGTTGATTGTAAAATTTATATGGAAGAACAAAAATTCAATAATAACCAAGAAACTTTTCAAAGAGCTGAATGTTACTTCCCTTGCCCAATATAAATACGTATTATAAAGCTTAGTAATTATACTCTGTGTGTGTGCGTATTAAGAAAGAACAAAGGGCTTCCCTGGTGGCGCAGTGGTTGAGAGTCCGCCTGCCGATGCAAGGGACACGGGTTCGTGCCCCGGTCCGGGAAGATCCCACATGCCGCGGAGCGGCTAGGCCCGTGAGCCATGGCCGCTGAGCCTGCGCGTCTGGAGCCTGTGCTCCGCAACGGGAGAGGCCACAACAGTGAGAGGCCCGCATACCGCAAAAAAAAAAAAAAAAAAGAACAAAACTTAACCAATGGAAGAGAAAAGATAGCCCATAACAAACGACTCATATATGCAATTTTGATTTATAACAGATTTGGGGAAAGAAGTAACTAAAATGAATCAGTAAAAATTGATTCTCCACAAGAAAAAAAACATGTAAATGGACCTCAATCACCACTTTATACCACACATATACCACATGATATATATAGGGTATGTATGATAAAATGAACAAAAAGAAAAGCAAGAGAATGACAAACAAAAAGTGCAAATGAAGTTTACTTCTGAGGGTAGGTAGGGGAATGGGAGAGGTGCAGTGTAGACTGAAATACATTATTGGCGATATTCTAGTTTGGACTGGGTTCGTGGATGTTTAATTTTAGTGTAAATAAACAAGCAAGCCAAATAGATATAAATGAGGATTGAGCTCAAGAATCAAAGATTAATCAAATTAATCAAATGATAAATCCCATTCTGTGCACCTAAAGTCCAATTCCGAAGAATATGGATGTTATGTGTTTGAATTAACTGCAAGCCAATAATGGGAGAGGATTAGGTGTCAGATCAATCATGTGTGTGAACTATGTTAACATTTCTTCATTATTTCTTTCATTTTTATTCATCTGATCTCCTTATCCTCTGAATTTGTAACATCACATAGCTTTATTAGTTCTACTAATGCACCAGTCTAAAACTTCCTTTCCTTCAACATATGCACAGCTCACTAGTAGATAGAAATCTTAATTATTTTCCCTTTTTTTATAGAGCTTAAAAAATCATACAGTACATTTAAAACACACGCAATAATTCAGCATTTGGGGTAAGCATGGAATGGAAGCCAGCACCTATGAGCTCTGGCCCGTCCTGGCTGTAATATCCCAGCATCACTACATCTGAGGGATGATAAAGGACACTGGTGGAAATTGGGTAGAAATTCTAATCCCAAAACCCTGCAGTCAGGGCTCCCATCACCATGGTGCTGGTCCGCCATCGTCTCCACCAGGAACCTGCTGTAGGGTGGTTACCCTAGACACTTGATTTATTCATAAGATTCTCTCAGACAATAAGCATCATCTTGAGAAGTCTTCTCAAGAATTTCAACGTTCTAAAAAGAAGCCATTGTACTTTATGTTTGTATGTTTCAAAAGCAATAAATTATTCATTCAATAGATTTTAATTGAATAAAATATTCAATTAAACATTGAATATTGAAATCTTCCATTTCAAGCAAAAAGTGGCTTGGTTCGACTCTGAGATACAATTGGCCTTATGCATTCCTAATGGTGGTGACCCAGGTCTGTATTCTCGTTCTTTCTGTCTTGGCACTGTCATTCTACAGCCCTGGGCAGAGTCAGAAAACTAGTTGGCAGAGCTGCTCATGGAGTTTTTTAGGCTGAGTATCTCATAACTCTGCCCATCACTCTCTCTCACCTGAAGGTGGCACCTGGGGATGGAAGCATAAGCCTAAGTGAAAAGAGGGAGCAAAAATGATTATTTGTAACGTTGCCAGCAACAGATGAACGAATGAAGTCTTCCTCCAAACCTCTCCCGGTTCCCTTCTTTGTGATCTTTATTGTATCTTTATACAAATAGGGCATTGAAGCAACATTAGCAAAGTCTTAATTTGGCCATATGGATCAAACACACAAGCTGGCTCAACAATCCTTTTCCCTCCCCCCAAACGCACCTGGTGGCTGCAAACCAGCATTGCCAGATGTGTATCTATTTCCTAGTTTGACACCAGGGAATTGCCTGGTAAATATTATCTTATCACTCTTGTTCATTTTACATTATATAACATTAACCAAAGCTAACAAAATTGAAAAAAATATGAAGGCCAATAGCAGTGTCAATTTGGCAGAATTTTAGTGCTAGAGAACGGTAACTTGTGTCACAATATGACTTTAATTAAACTATCTATGCTTCTCCATCTTTTTTTTTAAGTACCTCAAAGCTATATTCATACTTATCACATAAATAGAAAAACATCCCCTGTTCTTTCATACCCAGGTTTAAAAATTCTAGTACTCATTTAGTTGTCAGCCTGAAATACACCTACAGGGGACCTTGACAAGGAAAACCCTGTGTGCTCCAAGTATAATAATAAAAATGACCTACATTTGTTTTGGGTACGACATGTGCCCAGCTCTGTGCTAAATGTCCACAGGATCCATCTTACTTAGTTCCCAAAATATCTCCCTGAGCCTGGTTGTGTTATTCATTTTAGTCCACAGCAGATAAATTAATTTGTCAGGAACACTAAGTGGCAACATTGAGACCAGATCCAGGTCTAGTGACAGTTTTATGCTCTTAACAAGAGGCTACACAGTGGGAATGACAGCAGCTAAGGAAAAATGCATCCACCCCCTAAATTATCCATGTTAGTTAAGCACCTGCGATCTGGTTAGCACTGTATTAAATATGGGGGTGCTAAGTTTCTTCCCTGAAAAAACTAACAATTAGTTGAGGAGACAAGACGAACTGACAAAACTATTCTGCACATCAGATGACAGTCATGGAGTGGGTAAATTATTTCATGTAACAAATGAGCTTTGCAGGCATCAGAGGCAGCAACCAATACAGATAGGAATGCACAGCACAGGCTGACCTGTTTAAGCTCAGGAAGGAGAGCTTGAACTTGGATAAGCAGCACGGGGAGGGGGAGGCTTCGAGGAGAGGGGAAGCAGTGGAGGAGAGAGCAAAGCGAAAAAGGACCAGATGCAGACACTCTGAGCTCACGGCGTCCAGGCTAACAGACCACCCTAGTATGGACAGGTAAGTGGCAGCGTGTCGAAGGTGAGCTGCTTCTGGATGGAGTGCCACCCAGAGGGATGCCCATCCCAGTGCGGGCCCCAGCAGGCACTCCGTGAATATCAGTGAGGGAAGAATGAGTGAAGTCCAGTGGATCGTACTGATGTCAACATCGAGTTATAGAAGGAACTGGGGTACCAGCGGATTATGCACAAGCACCTAGCCCTGACTGTCCCATCACTAGCAATTCCTGAACAAACAGATCAAAGTAATTAATAGAATCATAAGACACCTTTACCAAAGTAACAGATCAGCTCTAACAGCATTATTATTTTTTAAATAGAATGTTTAAGTTAAAAAATACCAGTAAGTTTCACACAGAGCTCCACAGGAATGGATTTTACAGGCCACAGTATTCATGCCGGGGACTTGGCCAACGAAAGCAAAGTTGCAAATGCACCTGCTGCTTAATGGGAAAACCCTGGGAACATTCAGCATAAAGGAAATAAATGAAGTCTACCTCAATGAGTTAATCGTGGGGAAGCATCCCTACAGTTCTTTAACATTAAAAGAGAAAAAAATGGAAATGTAACCCCATCCACAGAATGAACCTTGAGGACTTTCCTATCAGCATGAAATTTCAAACAAGAAAACTGCTGCTGTGCTAGGACCAGAGCTGGGGATTCTAGATCTGCAGTGATCACCAGCCTAGTTCACGCAGGCAGAGTCAAGACACCCAGCACCACAACTGCACCCTTAAAGACAAGAGCCACCGCCTTTGGGTTTCAGTTTCCTCCTCTGTAGCATGAGCGCCCTTCCAGCTCTAATACTATGTGACTACATGTTTTTCACAGCAACAATGAAAATGCAACTACAGAAGACCCAGTAATGACAACAGTTCCTGAGGGCATACTCTGTGCCAGGCATTCTTCTAAGTGCTTCACGTGTACTGATTGGGACCATCACCTTAGAAGGCAGGTACCATTTCATTTTCCAAACAAGAAAACTGGGGCATAGAGGAGTTGAACAATTTGCCCAAGGTCACAGAGATGGAAAGGGACAAAGTCAAAATGCCAACACACACAGATGCTCTTAACCATTACACTCTGCCTTTTTTAAATGGAGAAGGCAAGGTACCGTGCATATATTTAATTATGCACTTTAATATCCAAAGGATGCTTCCAAATCCTTTCTTGCTAGGCCTCTAAACTGCAACCATCTTTCCTTCAGAAAACTACAGTTTTTCACTGTCGTTTGTTTATACCACAGTTAAATCATAATTAAAGTGACTTATTGAATTACTGGTTGCAAATTACAAACACCTGCCAAGTAAGATTCTCCTGCACATACAGAGAAATTTGCAGAAAGACAGATCTTTAGCTACCTCCACTCCAATTCCTAAAAGCATGCACTACCCCTCCACCCCCAGAATTAAGAGACTAGAGAAAGTATGCAGAGAATTGCCTGCTCCTTAGAGGAGATGTCAGACGTATTTATCTGCCTTCTCCAGCCTTCCACTCCCCAAGAAAAGACTTCTCCCCATTGATCCTTCCACCCACTAGGGGCGCTGAAATAATGTCTGGAATAATAAAGCCAATTTGCCTCTACAATGATTGGATTCACTTATTCGTTTTGGAAGAATTAGGATTCTTTCTCCATGTATAGAGAAAAGAAACACTCATATATCTGCCCCTAGAAAAAACACCTGATGCTGGAAAACTGATTTGTAATGAAGTACTTACGGTCATTGTTTGAAATATCTAGAACACCGAATCATGGTAAAAGCAAGAAGGTAAATCATATTCTGTCAAAATCATACATATTACATATGTAATACTGATAAAAGTATATACTCATTTGGATATTACCAAACTAAAAAAAAAAACCGGTAAAAAAACCAGAAAAAAACTATTTTATTGCAATATCTGACTATTTAAAATTTATGGGAATGAAATTTTTCCATTCCAGTTGAAATATTGACCATCCCTAATCATAAATTTTAACCAAAACAAATCTGGCTGGAGCTAGCTGGTATTTGACAAACTAAAAAATTTATGCCAGCCTTTCCTAACCATGACGGGCAAATTTTGAGAAAAGTTGGCTGATTTTGGACATAATAAATGAGAGAGGATTTGATTCTGAGATGAGGTTTTCATGCATTTAGTAATAAGAACCAGTCCTGGAAAATGAAGCTACCTCATAAGACCTAGAACTTAAAGTTTGGTCTTATTAGTTCCAAGTTTTCTCATGCCAGAGGGTAATTTAATTTTGTTCACCATGCCCAGTACTATCATCAAAAACTTCCATCATAAGAAACAGAAAATATTTTTCCTATTATTAAACAAGATATTAAAATTCAAGACATGCTATCATATGTGCTATTTGTTTCGTCTTGATATTTCTTAACAAATATGGGATTAAACCTATTTAATCACTTTTTATGTAGAAAATAGTTAAGCAAGATAGTAAAGTTTCAATTCAGAATTTACTTTTTAAAATATAATAAAAATACTTTGCAGATTACCTTATCTTCGTGATCAATGATGCAGACGCATAGATTGACCATAGACTGAAATTAAGTGAAAGCAGATTGTGAATAATGCCAATCAGGGAAATACTAAGTCAAGACAAAGCTTACTTTTTTTCTTTTTAAAAGATATTTCAAGTCACTTCACACAAAGGCAATTACATATACCAAAAAATCACTATGTACTTGGATACTATCAGGATCATCTTGTGACTCAAATGTTCCAGAAAACTATGGATATGCATTAAGAAAGTTACCAGACTTTTTCTACTACAAGAACTGATGGAAGTCTAGTGGAAATCAAAATCAGGCAGATTCAAGGGAAAGAAGAATCTGTCCTAGTGATTCCAGTAAAGCGCAGGAAGGTGGAAACCTGGGCAGGCCCCAGGCAGCTATTTCTGTCTCCCAGTGTAGATTTCTGGGAAGCCAAGCTCTGGTCAGTCTGAAAACTGAATTCACCCCACTCTGTGTGCACATGACTCCATGTTAACTCTGTCCCATCTTCCAATGCTCCTAACCTAGCCATCTTTGACTACATGGATGGATGTAGTAAAGTGGAACTGCTGTTTACGCTATTACTAAAAGCAAAATAGAAATGAGCTGTCCAGATCTCAGAACTGTGCCAGTACTTCCTAAGGTCAAGTTGCAGAAGACAGTGCCCATTCCTCCCATGCATTTCCCAATGCCAGGCCCAGTAAGTAGCCCCAGTGCCCACTTGAAGGTAGCCTTTCCACCAGACCACGTCACCCTTCCTGATTCTGGAACATTTCTGCACAGCTCAACACCTAGCAGGATTTACAAAGTAGTCAGAGCATGGTTTAGGTAGAGCAAAGGACAGGATCCATTCCACCATCTCTGGACCTCACCCTGGGCTACAGCCATGCCATGGGAAATGCCTGCTTTGTACTTAAAGTGATTTAGCTGAATGCCAGGAGAGTGTGGGAATGATTGATTTATCAAGAAAAGTAAAGATGCCCGAATAAGCTTTTTAAAAAGATACCACTCCAGCATTTGCACCACGTGAAATGGAACATAAAGGAACTGGGTAAAGAAACACAAAGATCAAAGACAAATTAGAGAAGGGAGCTTTCAGCTGACTGTGCTGAATCCCTGACGACCCATTCAAGAACATCTAGGTAGATCAAGGTTTAAGAAGTTAGAGATCTGTATGATAGCAAACAAAGTGGTTTGTGTAGGGGAGCATGAACTTCACATTTGTCTTTAAATATATTAATGGTGCTATAAATAGGCCATCACCTGCTCCTTCTTTTCCATTTGGAAGAGAACCAGCCAGAACGGGTTAGAATTACAGATTCAACAGAATCACAAGTAGCAATGTCCTGGCTGCTTTTTCCAGAGGAAAAGGGATGTGTTTTCTTCCCTGCAAGAATGGAAATGAGAAGGAGATGCTTTTAGAGACCCTGCTTGCCAATGAGACTGAGAAGAAGTCTCTCACCAGGTCCTCTTTGGCCCTATAAAGTGGTGAGAAGAGACAAAGATGCCATTCCAGGGAGCATTCCAGGCTGGTAACAAGGGTGTGAAGACTGCCGTGAACTCACACCCAGAATACAGAATTAAGGTGCTCTCTGCTCTATGTTGTATAATAAAAGACCCAGTTGTGATCGGTGGCATCGTGATGTTCTATTTACTTTCTAATTTCTATTCTTATCTCATTGAATTCCAGCAGAAGACAACACCTCTTGACTAGTGTGGGGGAAAAAGAAAACTTCATTTTTTAAAGAACCCAGATGATAAGTTTTCCCATGCATAATATTAGAGCACCATCTGGCTCAGGATATGAAGAATAAATTGCCAAAAACCCAAGGACAGCTATTTTGCACACGTGTTGAAATAAAGCAAACACCCACACCTTTGCTCCAAGGACATGAATATAGGTGTATGTTTATATTCTAAGCTAAAAAGACATCATTCGATGCAGACATCCCCAGATCAACCACTGACCAAAAATATCTCACTGACTAATCAATGCCTGGCACTCGATCTGCACATACATATCATAGGCGGTGCAGAAGTTTGAACCACACCAACAGAAAGATCAGTAACAGGAAGCTTACCGCCATCTACAGATTCCCCTCACCGCTCACGGGAGTGAGCCAAGGATTTCTACTCGAAAAATATAAATTGGCAAAATTGACATCAGCTGTGGAGTTGCATTACGCTCCCAGTGATGAAATCCAGTTTAAAAACCTGTGCAAAACAAGTAAACACGACTAACTACCTCTCTAGAAATAGGAAATCAACGGTTCACGGATGCTTGTTACTTATACACTTGGAGGCTGAAGATTCACAACAGGTCAACACCCCATCTCGCCCTGTCTATGGGACTAAACCATACAGATTTAAAGGCAAATATGCATAATAAAATACTTGTTTTCATTTCTCCTCTCCATTCACCACTTTCCCGAGGCAGGCTTTTTAGAGAGTTAAATAACTAAAACGCCAGCTCAGGGGCTGGGCAGCGGTCTCGCGAAGAGGCGCGAGGCTGATTCGGAGGGACACAGACCTAGTGGAGCGGCTGTTGCGGCCAGCGGCGCCGAGTGGAAAGCGCGGCGAGTTTGCCAGCGGGTGTGCAGAGGTGGAAAACGCACACCCGGGCCGTCCACCCAGTGCACACCCCGGCAACTTTATTTTGGGCAGAACCTTCCGAGGAAACTTTTCTCTCGCCCTCAGTTCTCGCCCAAGCCAGGTCGGCCGCGGGCAGGCAGGAGGGGCAGGGCGCCGCGGGCAGAGGGGTAGCCCCGGGCGGGACGCGGCTCGGCGGGTACCTCCCTCTCCTCTCGGGGCCCCGGGGCGCGCGGGCAGGTCCCGCAGGGAGGCCACTCACCAGCCGGAGAGCGAAGAAGACGGCGAGCAGGGCGAGGCAGGCGCCCATGACGATGAGAAGCAGAAAGACGATGAGCGGGTGCTGCTGGCTCATGCGGTAGTACGACTCGTAGAGCCAGTCCCGGGACCGCTGCAGCCTGTCGCCGTCGCCGCCGCCGCCTGCCGCCGCCGCCGCCGCCGCCTCGGCGCGGTCCCGCAGGTAGCGGCGCCGCCGCATCGCCTCCTGCCACATCGGGGCGGTTCACGGGGCGCCCGCCGAGCGCGCCCGGCCGGGGCCGCGCCGCCCGCTAGCCCGCAGCCGCCCGCGTCCCAGCCCCGCGCTGCCTCGGCCGGCCGCGCTGCCCGCGCTCCGAGCTGCGCGCAGGGGCCTCCGGCGCGGGCGGAGCTCGGCGCCCCGGGCTGGGCGCGCTGACGCGCGGGCGGGGGCCGGGCGGCGGCCTCGGGGGCAGCTCCCGGCGGCGCCGCTGCCGCCACCGCGCGGGAGGGGCGGGTGCGACAGGGGGCGCTCGACCCGCCTCTGCCCGCACCCCGCGCGGCGCAGCCAGGCCTCCACCCACCGCCGCCCCCCGACGGCCGTGTCGCGCGCCGGGCACGGCGGGGGGCCGGCGCGCCCAGCCGCGTGCTGGGAGGGGAGAGGCGGGGGCCGCGCCCCAGCCCCGGGGGTCCCTCTCTTAGACCCACCCACGATCAGCGCGGGCAAGGTCCACCTCTCCTCCGCTGTCTGAGCCTGGGGTCGGGCGGGGGCTCCCACCGTGCCCTGCGCGGTCCCCGAGCGCGGCCTGGGGGTTCCCGCTTCCTGCCGCCCTCACCTCCGACCTCGCTCAGAAGACTGCGGAGGCTCCTAACTCCTCTCCACTGGCTCCAAGTGCGGCGGGGAGGGGCCCCTCCCACCCTCCAGTCCCCCCAGGCTCTGAGTGGTGTGCGGGGGGTGGGTAGGACAGGGTGCTTTCACGCTCCTCCCCACTTTCTCAGAGCGTAGCCGGGAGGAGACCTCCCATCCTTTGGTATCCCCTACTCGGAGGGTCGCGGGAACTTTCTCTTTTTCACCCTCTGTGCGCTCGCAGGAGGGATTCCCCTCCCCTCCGCATCCCTTAATGGGTAGGGGGTTCCCACCCTCCTCTTCTTCAACTCAGCACAGCGGGCTTGGGGGCTCTCACGGTCCTCCCCACTCTCTTAGAGAGCAGGGGGCTTCCCTGCGGTGGGCGGGAAGACGCTGGGACGCGAGGAGACCCCCTGGCCGAGAACAGCTCCAAATGCGCAATGGAGAAGCGAGGCGGACACCCGCCCGTGTGATTGAGCGCTGCACTCCGCCACGTCCTCGGGTAGGCCGCCTTACTTGCGCCCTGCAGTTTCAGCTTAAGTCACACTTTGGAGGTACCCGATAGGGCAAGGTTTTCCGTATCGGAGTTTAGAGGGAGCCCTCTGGTCGGTCCACGGCCCCCGCCGAGCCCCTGCTGTCCGGCAGGGATGGCAGCGAGGGCGCGACCGGGGAGAGTGGCCGGGCGCTGGTGCGGGCAGGGTTGGCTCTGGGATTCGCTTCCTCCACGTCACCTCGGGGGACTGGGCGCGGGGGCCGATGTCTGCAGGGGCAGTGTCCCCCTCCTGACACTCCTGGGGTCGAGCCCGCTGGCCCTCTCCCTGGGCGGTAGGGGAGCTCCTTGGTGCTCTCCAAAGGAGCCTACCCTTTTGGAGGGTTCCTCCTAGTCGAGAGTTGGCTATACCCAAGACCCGCAAATCCCACCTCCACCCGAAGCCTAAGGAATCCGAGGCACCGCGATCCTCCCCTCTCGGGCACCAGCACACGGCCGGGGGTTGTTCCTATGCCCTTGTCTGTTCCAGTACCAGACCAGCGCAGGGGGCCCTGAGCCCTGGCACTGCCTAACACTTGGGAAACCTTCACGAACTGTCCCACTGCCCGCTCTTGGCCCTCCTGTCCCCCTGCGGGACAGAGGCGTGTGAGCTGGGTAGCTGCGTGCCCAGGGACGGCAGGACCCAGCCCACGAGGGGAGAGCGGCCCGGAGCCTTCTAGTGACTTTATTTTTAGCCAGAGTTAATGCCTGCTCTGCTCAGGGGGTGTAGACCAGAGAAGGGCACAGCTCTGCCACCGGCTGCCCGAGACCTTGGCCGGTGGGTAAGGATGGGGGACAAAAAGGAAGCATGTCCCGGACACTGGATCCTTGGCCAGGGACCCTGCCCACCAGACTCCACCAAGTCCTGGGCCTTCCCTCCTGCCCTAGACCTGCAGAGGAGAAGAAATGGAAGGAGGCAACGGATGGGAGAAGCCCCCTACCCCGAACGTGTCCTGGGGGTCCCACGGCCTCCTGCCCTCGCAGGAGATGGAACTCTTCTTTGTCGAGTTCCTGGTCTGCGCCCTCACCCCGCTTTGCCTGGCCACCCCTGGCGGTAGACGTAACCGCCCCCCACCCCCCCGGGGGTAATTCAAATCTCAGCTTTACCCGCGGGTCCAGACTCACCCATCGGGCTCAGTTCTTTCTTTTGGACTGGGGGATTTTAGGGTTTTTGTGGTTCTGAGAACAAGCTGCAAGACAGCGCTGATGAATCGGATTTATAAATATCCCGAGACCAGCGTCTCCTAAGGAAGCCCGGGTGAGTGGGAAGCTGCACAGCTGCTGTCGTGAGGATTCTCCCCTTCCTCCCGCTCTGCCCGTGGTCTGTCTAGGTTGGGCAGAGCTGCGCACTTCCAGCCTTTTCCTTTTGGAGCAACTTCTCCTCTCCAATTCTTGGTGCTTCTTCACCCTTTGTATTGATAAACGGCTGCCTTTACCCACTCAAAAAGGAAGATAAAGTAAATAATCTGTAATTTAGGTTTATGGTTAAAAGTATTGAGAGACTCGTAAGAGAACAGTACATGTTTAAGTATTTTCTCCTTCTCTCCAGTGGGGAAGTAACAACCCGTAGCTATACCCTATATATATCCTCCACATGGTAAAGGGGTGTGGCTGTAAGATTTCTAGGAGATTTTGTTAAACACAATGGCAGGACATAATTTAAAGAGACTCTGCATGAAGGGATTTTTGTCCTTGACCCTTATGACATTTTTTATCACTCATTCTTTCATTAATTCGTTCAATAAATATTTATGTTGTGCCTATCCTATGCCAGATGTTCAAGGGGGAAAAGAAGGACCAAGCCTAGGACCCTTCTAGGAATTTCCAATGTACTTTGAAAAGTAGGGCTACAAAAAACAAAACATGAGCAAAAATCAACATCCATCCCCAAGTCCCCCATATGATTTAAATTTCACCGTCGTGTACACAGGTCGTGGAATGAATATAGTAGAGTAATCAAGATATGTCAGGCTTCCCGAGGTTATATTGGGCTTCTCGTTTGTTTCAGTTTGGGGGCTTATTTTTATGAGGACCTCTTTATGTTTAATACAAAATATGAACCAATATAATCATTATAGTTATTCTATCAGCATTTTGTAATCAATTGCACCAAATATACCTTTTTAAAAGTTCACAACAGTTTCTATTTTGAAGGCAAAAAAACCCACAATGGAATAATAACCCCCAAGCAGCATGAAGTGGAATGAAAAATGCCCTTTAGTACAAAGCCAGGAGCATGAAATCTAGACTCATGCAATTAAAGGGATCCCAAGGAGTCCACTTCCGTGCCTTTGGGTAGCAGGGCTGCTATGCCGAGGGTAAGCCACGATGAGCAAAGGGGTTTTCCCACAAATATACTCCATATCAATGTCCTTGCGACAAAATGCACAAAGAAACTTACTATGGAAGCTCTAACGGGCCTGAGAGATTGGGGGTGGGGGGAAAGGAAGAATAAGCATGAGAAAGGAGAATTCATTTTTCCTGCGACGCTAGAGGGCAGCCCTCCATCCTCAGAACCCAGAAGGCAGGGCAGGCCTCCCGGGAGCGTGATTAGTGCTGTTGCACAGGGCCCCTTGCTTGGTTTAAGGTCCTGCTGTCGCCATGTTGAAATTCTTGATACCCATTTTTATTTTGCCCTGAGCCCTGAAAATTAGACAGCTGGTCCTGCCAGCTAGAGACACCAAAGAGTCCTGGCATCTCTGCCTGCGTGCAGAGCCTAGGGGGTGCAAGCTTGAGTTCAAGCAGACAGACACGTCCACCCAGTGACTGCAGGCCACCTCTCCCCTCCTAATCTGATCATCTTTCACACACACGATAGCACATCTGAGTGCTTATACATCTGTTAAGTAACTATGCTGCAGGACAGGTTTTGGAATCAGTGGCTTTTCCTTTAAAAATAACCCATCTTCTAGTTCCTATTCCAAATACAGTTAGATTAGCTCACTCAATAAGGACGCTGTTGGGCTCTTCCCAATGTCACAGTACTCTGATTGATTAAAGGCAAGGACAGACACAGACACGTGTCAAACCCAGAGCATATTGTAGAGCTGAGCGCGGAGCGTTTCCCTGTGTATTCGTTTTTCTCTCTGGCAAATACATCACTAAAATTTATACAATAAAGTATGAACAATATGTCAACAGATTCATTATCACCATGAAATATGTTTTGTGTACCCAGATAACATTTACATTTTGATTGAACCAGAGTCTGTGGATACAGAAACCACACAACCAAAGCCAGCTTCTAGCTCCGGGAAGCCTCATTAACTCTTTGAGCTCACTGAGGAACTCTTCTGCAGTTCAGTTTTTAGAGCATCAGATAAAAAGTTGCTGCATGGACCATTAATATATTCATTTTCTTTCCCCTTCCGAGTGGGATGATCCTGACACGTCTTTTGAAAAACCTTACTTGCTTGGTTTATTTGATAAATGATTTCTCAAGTGACAAAATTGGAAGAAATAGTTCAGAGACTCATCTTGAATATCTGATTTTGGGTGACTTATTGGGATTTATGGTCCTGAATATGTGAGAAGATGGTACAAGTATTTTGCAACAGACCTTTCACAAAATCCCGCCGCCATTCCAAAGTTTGTTACTAGGACTTGTTTCAAGATCCACCGAGACACTGGAATTCCTTCTGTGAGTGCTGGGAGGAGTGAGAATAGGTTAATGACTAATCGGGCCCAGCACCAGCATGTCTACAACCTTGAGAGAGGTATCGATTTCTCGGCTGCTGCTCGGAGAATGCGATCTAAAAAGTAATGACTCATAGAGTGGAGCTGTGTGCTCAGGATTTGTTTCCTAGGGAGGTACCGGAAGAGGGGGCTTGTTTACCAAGCGTGAATGATTCAGATACCTTGACTTTTATTTTTTTTTATTTTTTACTTTTAAAGTTTATATTCTTATTAGTATACATATATTCAGTCAGGCTCTTATTCTCATTTTTATTGTGGTGTTTTGTTTTGTTTTTTTACATCTTTATTGGAGTATAATTGCTTTACAATGGTGTGTTAGTTTCTGCTTTATAACAAAGTGAATCAGTTATACATATACATAGGTTCCCATATCTCTTCCCTCTTGCGTCTCCCTCCCTCCCACCCTCCCTATCCCACCCCTCTAGGTGGTCACAAAGCACCGAGCTGATCTCCCTGTGCTATGCGGCTGCTTCCCACTAGCTATTTTACGTTTGGTAGTGTATATATGTCCAGGCCACTCTCTCACTTTGTCATAGCTTACCCTTCAACTTTTATTTTTATATCCTTTTAGGTGTTCCTTAAAAGAGTCAACAAGAGAATAATTTAATTACACTCTAACATTGATCAATAATGTACTTTTAGGGACAAGAAATGGTCTCTATGATAAACAATACTGTGACATAGTTCATGACTATTTTTGCCCAATTCTGAATTCATTCAATTCAGGTAACTTAGTTTAAGATTATAAGCCACTCTCCCATGTTTGAGTCATGGTTTTATGTTTGAATTTGAAAATAAACTCACTGCTTGTATTCACACTGCTATAATAGTTAATATTCTCGTAATAACTTTCTTAAAGTGCTGGATTTTTGCCTCAACTCTGATACCAACTGTAGATCCTCAGAGAAATCAAAAACATCTCTGAGCTTCAGTTTATCTGTAAAGTAAGAAGAATAAGCCAAATATTCTAAGGATTTTTCTAACATGTTTATACTACCCTGGGCTGGGTAAAGGGATGGATTTTAATCAACATTTTTAGATCAGGGGTGGGGGAAATCACATTCAATACAAATAAGGGAACTGTACACAAAAAAAGTTTGTTGGGTTGTACGTAGGCATTTGACAACAAGTACTGTTTCCTTAGGTGTAAATGCAAGAGAATGTTTCAGTGGTGTGCCATGGCAGTTAGTAGACACGCAAATCTTATTTTTGTCTTAATGTGGCCTTTCTTCCCTCACTAGAAGGTCAATTAATTAAGGGCAGGAGATTTTGTTTCTTTTGTTCACTGTTATATCTCTATTACTTTACATTTGCAAAACACATAGTAAGTGCTTAATAAGTATGTGCTCGATGAATGAATGACTGAATGAAAGAATGAAGACATAAAGTGATTTTATTCTTTAAAAAAAAAAGGCAAGTAATGCTACTAGATTACTTAGAACTTGATTTGATAGAAATGTTGCCCAGGTCCTGAAGAGGTTATATGTATATAAATGTTTGCTATTGGCACTGCCCTCATATTTTTTAAAAATTTCACAATGTTTTAAAATCCTAAAATGGCAAGATTTTCATACAATATTGAACTAGTTCTACTCACCCAATAGAGCAAAAGAGATAACCATAAAATAAATATGTCCAGGAAAAAAAAATGTGTGGAGAAAGTACCACTGGGGTTGGTTTTCTCAAGAGAAAATGAAATGGGATGCTGTAGCTCCCAGTAACATATCAGAGGCAAAACAATTCCAGGCAAGGAAGACTCTCAGGGTTTATGAAGTGTACACTTAAAATCTCATCCTTTCTGCAGCTTGACCATGGTTGAGACCTTGACAGCAAGGAAGCAGAGGTAGGATGGAGTGAAGTGAGTCACCTGCATGGGTGTCACTCTAATGACCAAGCATCAATACCCAAACTAAGGGATGTAAGATGAAGACAACAGCTTGGAATAGGCTTGTTTGGGTTTTTGGATTTTGTTTGTTATTGCTGGCACTTTTGACAAAAGTAATACACTTCTAAATTTAATTCCAAATACTATGATTCTCATGAACTGAGTTCCTTATTACAAATTCAGGAAACTTTGCTTTTAAACGGAAGATTTCAAAAGAACCCCAAGTGAAATATTTGAGTAGCATGTTGAGTGTTGCTGTGTGTGATATAAATATCTTCATACCTAAGTTATGCGGCACTTTCCTTTTAAATAGTCCCCCAATCACAGGTGACAAGTCCAAAACTGAACTCAGAACCATGCCTACCAAGCCTTCCTGTCCCTCTGTGACCATCTATAACATGACTGAGCCAGGGACAAGCACTTCTCTTCCACTCCTTTTGTGCCATCACCTGCCCACATCCAAATAACCATCGTTCCTCCAACTTTATCACCCGTCTCTTCTCAAGCCTCTCCGTTCTCCATAGCCTCACTCTTTTGCCTTAGTCAAGTCTTCAGAATTGCTCACCTGCCTTGCTGACTGCTCAAAGCCAACCCTCAGTGTTCTACATGAAACAGAAATCTGGCCCTGCTCTGCCCCATTGCCTACGCAAGAAAACTACATCCTGCTGTGAAAGGCCAGGGCTCTTGAAGCAGCCCTGCTCAGTCTGTAATGCCTTCATACCTCCTGATTTAGGCTCTAGATAAAGTGAGCTGCACGAAGCCTAGAGGTCCCCACCCCAATCCTCTTTTCTGAACCTACCCGCCTGCTTCTTCCTGCCTGGAAGGGCACCCCTCCTCTATGCACTATTTAAACAGGGAGACCATTGGACGGAGGTGGCTCTAATGCCTGAGTTGCCTACCTAAGCAAACCAAAACCTAAGCCGTTGCACTGGAAACTGAGGGAGTGAAACTTGAGAACAGCCAATCACACGCAGCCAATCAGACTCTCCCAAATGAGAAACCCGCTGAAGCTCTAGCCAATCAAATCATGGCTTTGCTTCGCTTCTGTGTCCTGCCTGTAAAATCCTCACCCCTACCTCCTGTTTGGCACTGCCTGATTAGAATCCGTTTGTGCTCAAAAGAACTCTTCAAAATTTTTAATGGGCCTCGCTGCTGTGTTTAAAATGGACAACGAACAGGGACCTACTCTGCAGCACAGGGAACTCTTCTCAGTGTTATGTGGCAGCCTGAATGGGAGGCGAGTTTGGGGGAGAATGGATACATGTTTATATAGGCTGAGTCGCTTTGCTGTGCACCTGAAGCTATCACAACATTGTTAATCGGCTATAAAATAAAAAGTTTAAATGTTTAAAAACAATTTAATGTGCCTCAGCTTACTTTTTTACAGCACGTACATACGCACCCATCCACCCACCCTCCAATTCCCTTATCTGGAAAACTGATACTCATCATCTCACCTGGGAATCTCCTCCATGTGTCTGGGCCAACCATTCTCCATGGGATGGCTATAAGGTTACGTCAACCCTGATTACTTTCCTAAAATAGAAAGGCATTATTATCAAACAATAATTTTGGTGTTAGGAGGTTAAATAAAAGACATTTTCAAAGATTTTTTTTTTTTTTTTTAGTAATCCATTGTAATGAATGACTAGCGTCCAGGCTTATTTTGTAGTTCATTATTATAAAAGCGTGATAATTTGTAACAATATAGACAAGGATTTCTAAACGCTGGGCTTTAAAAAAGAAAAAAAAAACAGAACGTTAAATACATAGATAAATAGTGACTAAATTTTAACATGAGTTAAATTTAAAAATAAATGATATTTCAAATGAAGAATCAATTGACCTTGTGGTCAGATTCTGCTTTCTCTTGCAAGAGCCTCTGAGATGCACTTTTCTCAGCTCCCACTTCAGCACCAGGTGGTGTCTGGAGCAATGGTGGGGGACGGTCACTGGATTCATGGAGCCAACTGCCTTAGATTGAATAACCGCTAAATGGACAGATGTGGTGAATATGCTACTCTATCTAGACAGGCTGCATTTACATGGTTACTGGGAAATATTGAAGACTTTTTCATGCTCAGCAGGCTCAGGAATATAAAGGTAATCTTAAACCTAGACCCTCATCATTGCATTACAGTCTAATAACTAATATATGAAGAAGAAATCTGTCTTTCCTGCTGTGGTAGAGTTGCTCTTCACTTCTAAACATATTTTTCCCAAGAGCCAACAAGTGGAGGGCTCCTCTTAAAAAAATGTCGAAAAATCTTAAAGGCATTAATTAATATTAAATTATCTGGACTAAAATATAGAGAATAGATATCAAGCTTGGAGTTTGCTCAATGTTGATTCAAATTTATATCACATTTCATTAGAGCACAAAGAATCTACTCTTCTTAAGACATACAGTTTGCAATTAGGTATCCAGTTACAGTGATACATATGCTTTTCTTATATGGAGACCAAAATATGTAATTATATTTAGTCTTTAAATTTGCAAACACTGAATGCAATTAAGTCTGTTCTGGACAGAATTTTACAAGTCTAAGTTATAGATGCTTTTTGCTAACCCTATATTTGTGGTATAGAAAACTATCCACCAGCCTTCTTCACATTCTTTCAATGGTATATTGTAGGAAAATTTAAGAGCTGAAGGAGTCGCGAAGCGTGGTATTAGGAATCACAAATGTCAGCAAGTAACAAAATCAGATTATTCCAATGATTCCCACGTTGTCTACTGGACAATGGATTCTTCCAGAAGGTTTTTCCTTCCTGTGAGTAAAGTATTCTTGACCCAAACAATATTCAGCTCTTTTCTTCTTTGCAGGCTATTCAGTATTTCAATGAATTACATCTAAACAAAAGGGCAACATGGAATTTATGTAATGAGTTTTGTATTTAGGCTGGTACTTAGAATCCTTTCAGAGCCCTAAGTTTAAGAATGGGATCTAGGTACTAAAAAGACAATAAACATAGGCATAATTTGCATGAAGAAACGCTGAACTTCTGTGTGGGTGTATTTCTTATCAAACATTGATACAACCAAAAACAGAAGTGGGTAATGGCTCCACCCAATCTTTTAACCTACTGATTGTTGGAGGAATAAACTGTAGGGATGTTTAACGATTTTTATTAAGCATTTAAAGCACTATTACTTGTGCTTGTTTATCTTCTTTAGATCATTGGCTCAGGATTCATAAATAAACTCTCATACAATCACACTTTATAATCTAAGACCTTTAGGGAAAGGACCACATCTGCTTAAGCTGTTCAGACAGCTGGATGATCCATAGTCACATAATCTTGTTTTATTTATCATTATTATTTTTACCCTAATACATGTGTAATCGTATAATCCCTTGAGTTGCCCTGTTTCTCTTAACCAGTTGGAAGCTTTTCTGTTTCTTAACTGACGGATAATTGATTGAACCCTGACCACCTCCCCAAGAAGGATTACTGGATTAGTTGCAGTCCTCTGATTCTTCTATTTTAAGTAATGCTTAATTTAAAATTCCAACTATTTTGGAAATAGGTGGGATATAACTTTCAATTAAATATTAGTTAGTAGGAGACAGAAACTCAAGATAATACATCTAATTTTAAATTATTTATGAGCATACAGGAAATCTAGACTTGATTATGAAAAGTCTACATTTAATTTTTGAACTGAATTTTAGAAATAACATTGAGAAACTAAGATTATCTCAAAGATGGTACCCATTGCAGAACCTGGAAGTCAGAATCCCCATGCCACAGTTTGTGTGTAGAGCCTTCTAGGCAGAGCTTAACCTGGAGAACACATGCTTCACTGGGGCACAGAATCATCAACAGTTTCTCCTGTGACACTCAGATGTGCAGAGAATCTCGCTTTGTTGTTTTCCTGTAAGTGCCTTGAGCTTTTCCACAAGTCTCATCCCTGCTGGGCGGAGAGGAGAGAAAGTCATCTAAGTGCAATGCAGTCACCAGTCGGACTTTTTTTTTCTTTTAATATCTTTATTGGAGTATAATTGCTTTACATTGTTGTGTTAGTTTCTGCTGTATAACAAAGTGAATTAGCTATACGTATACTTATATCCCCATATTCCCTCCCTCCTGTGTCTCCCTCCCACCCTCCCTATCCCACCCCTCTAGGTGGTCACAAAGCACTGAGCTGATCTCCCTGTGCTATGCGGCTGCTTCCCACTAGCTATCTATTTTACATTTGGTAGTGTATATGTCCATGCCACTCTCTCACTTTATCCCAGTTTACCCTTCCCCCTCCCCGTGTCCTTAAGTCCATTCTCTACGTCTAGGGGCAGGACAGGAATACAGACACAGACGTAGAGACTAGTCAGATTTTTTAACTGAAGAGTTCCTTTATGTAACCTGAGCTCCAAGTTGGTGGATCCATGACAAGGCTTATGTTATCCTGATCGCTGTACCAGTGACTTCTGAAGTATACCAACCCTGGGCACTCCATTGGCATTCTCTGATTGAGGGTGTGACTTGTGGTCAGCCTGGTCAGGGTCCTGTGGTACTCCAGACTGACCAGAACTTTCCTCATCTCTCACTGAGTCTTTGCCATGTCCCCTGACTAGGCGACTGTGCCTGGGACCCTGGTAGACCCATTGATGATGGGTAGCTCTCACCTCAGCTGCCTCTGGGTCCCCTGAAATTCAGACACATGCATGGAATTCTAAGTGACTCCCATGTCACATCACCTGGGGGATGGGGAGGTGTTTACAAGCTGAATCTACTCTCCCCTTGCCTACCTGCCTGGAACTATTGATATTACTCTGATACAGCCAACCTTTGGTGAGCACAAGGTAATGAGCACACAGTCTGATGGGTGGTACCCATGTCATACTGATTCTTGAACAGTTGACTATCACACATGTCCTAATCATTTTCAACATCTGCTTCCTGTTGTGGAGGGGTTGTCAGAATACATACCTCCCTCCTTGGTCCTCTCTGGTTTTCTCTCTTTCTTCCTTCTTACTATTCAGTTTGGGTTTTTCTACTTCCTAGATTCATATGCTCCTTTTCTCTGTCCTTGGTATTAAATGGAAGTCTCGGATCTGGACCCCCAGCACCCCAGGCCTATCTTTTGGTGCGAAAAGTGCAGTAGTAATTAGGATTGCTTTTGGCTGCAAGAAGGAGGATTCCTGACCATCCATGACTCAAACATCAAGGTATGTACCTCACCTAACAAGAAGTCGGAGACAGACAGTGGCTCCATGAAGCCCTCAGGCTTCCCAGAGCCATCTTTCTTTGCTGTACCATCCTCAGCATCCTGACTATTTTTCCCTGCTTTGTTAACTCTTGGGTACAAGTTAGCCACTGCAGCTATAGATGTCATACTGTCACAGGTCAGAATGCTGAGTAGGAGGGGAAAGGGCATAAGTGGATTTTCTCCTGGAATATCTTCTCTTTCATTAAGTTGGGAAATCTATCACCTGCATATACAGTAGAATTCTCCCTACATCTTTCAGCCAGAACGGGCTAGTAGGCTTATCTTAAAACCAATCAGGGCTTCCCTGGTGGCGCAGTGGTTGAGAGTCCGCCTGCCGATGCAGGGGACACGGGTTCGTGCCCCAGTCCGGGAAGATCCCACATGCCACCGAGTGACTGGGCCCATGAGCCATGGCCACTGAGCCTGCACGACCGGAGCCTGTGCTCTGCAACAGGAGAGGCCACAACAGTCAGAGGCCCGCATACCACAAAAAAACAAAAAAAAACAATCACAGGAAGGGAAGTGAGACCATGGTGATTCACCCGGGAGCCTACCTTCCCAGAGTGTGTGCCAACCAGATGCCCAAAAAAAATCAGTGTTGATTGAGTTATCAAGGAAGAAGAGGAAAGTATTGTTGGGGTTGGCAAGCTACAGTGCCCATGCCAGGGGCTGTAGCGAAACTCACAAGGCTCTCTTGACAATGCCTTTTTACAGTCATAGCCTTGCTAAAGAAGTCCGGAAAGTCAACCTTAAGAGTAAAACACAATCAATGTCCTTCTTGTTCTTAGCAGTATATGTCCTCATTCATCCAGGGCTGCAACGGCACATGGTTTAGGGGAAAATAAAAACTTCTTGGTTTATTATTTGTAACACTAAAGAGCTATTTTGAAATATTTTCAGGCTTGTGATTTATTCAAATAATAGATATATATTAGGAACTGAACCTGAACTCTGGGCTAATATGTAAAAGCAACTGGTCTGATAAACTTTGATGGGATACAATTTAAAAAAATAATAAATTTAGATTAACCCAAGATATATTTTGGCTCAGTATAAAGCAGAACTTTTCTCATATGAAAGTTACTTAAAATATAACAGAGTATCTAGTGAGTTGGTAAGCACATGATCTGTGATGGACTGTTATGAATTGAACAAGATGACTTCTAATTCTCTGATTCCAATATATCAATAAACTTAGACCAAACCCTAATAAGCATGAATGCCACAAATAGGCACTAATTAGTATTCATGCTATTCTATGGAAGTGCTATTTGTGTTAAAATTATGACTATAATAGTATAAAATTTAATGCATTCTTAGCCTTTAGAATCTAGAACAGTCAACTGTCAACAGATCTAGTTTTGTTACCATTTATTCTTAGAAACTGGTAAAAATCTAAACCTCACCATATATTTTAGCCTACCAGAAAAACTTGACATATTTTCATGGGATCATTCCCTTATACAAACATAATGTATATAACATCATGGAACTGTTTTAAAAGTAAGTACTTTTCAACCTTAATTTTTTTTTCTTTTCTTTTTTTATTTTGTTGTGGGGGGGAGAGTGTGAAGCATCTCTTTTAACCTTAGAGTTTAGATAATAGAATCAAGACACAAATGGTACTAAAGAAAATGAATAAATATTAGTGATCTTATATATTTTGTATTATCATAATTTAAAATTTTTCTTTTACACCAAAAGACTTGGGGTAAATCATTTGCTTCAATTCTAACCAAATCAATGATATTATGAGATGCTTAGTAATAGTCTGTTTGTATTTATGAATTAGATTTTCTCTATTGGCAGCCTTCCCAATCCACCCAAGCAAGGATTGCTTTTAGAATTCTATAATTTTATTTTCCCAGGGTAAAAATAATTTAAACCAATATCATTACTGACAAAAATTATTATTACCTGGATATCAATTTTAGTGTAAGGGGTAATTAACACAATCTTTTAGGAAATTATTGTGATTATAATTGAATCTATTTAATGATTTTTTAAATGTATTTTTACTTTAAAATTATATTTAAATCTGCTTTTACTATGTACTTAGTATACTTTGTACATGAATTTGGGAAATGGTAATTGTTCTTTGACACTGTCTTGAATTATATTTTAAAATAATGGTCTAAAATTTCCGATTTATGCAAAAGAAGAAAGTCTATATTGGACAAACTTCTGCAGATAATAATGAACACCTCTGAACATATGCGCACACACATGCGCACACACACTCACATACACGCTAAACCCAGGGAATCATGAATTATGGCTGACTTCTCATGAGAAACAGTGGAGATCAGAAGATAATAGGATGATATCTTTAGACAGAAGGAACACACACACACACGAACTGAAAATTCTATATAAAGCAAAATACTAATTTGAAATAAAGACTTCTAAGATAGATAAAATCTGAAAAAATTAAATGCCAGCAGGCCTGTACTATGAGGAATGCTAATGGAAGTTTTTGAAGCTGGAGAAAAATGATATCAGATGGAAATGCAGATCTTAATTTATCCAAAAGAAAACTAAATATTTAAAGCAAAAGTGATTATATTACAATGTGTGGTTTATAACATATATTTTATAAAATGTATAACAATAGTAAAAAATAGGTGGGTAAATTAAATTATGACTGTAGCAAAAGATAGATGGATAGATTAAAGTACACTTTGCAAGCTTTTAAATTTTATGTGAAAAATGCTATTAGGTTTAAATAGACAATGATGAATCAAAAATGCATATTTTGATTCCTAAAGTAGCCACTAAAAAAAATTACAAGGTATAACTAAAAAGCCAATAGATGTATTGAATGGGAATTCCTATAGCAATAGACTAATTCTAACAGCCAAAGAAGCCTGGAAGAGAGGAACACAGGAATGAAAACCAGATGAGATAAAAAGAAAATAGATTACAAAGTGGTAGAATTATAGCTAACTATATCAATGATTGCCTTAAATATAAATAGGCTAAAAGTGGAGATTGGAAGACCAGATAAAAAAGCTAGAGATTTGAAGGTCAGTTGAAGAACAAAAAAACACTTTAAATATAGGCACAAATGAAGAAACATATAAAGATAGAAAAAATATATGCCATGCAATAGTCAGAATAAGGAAGCCGGTGTTTTTATATTAATATCAGACAAAGTACAATTCAAGATTAAGAGTAATTACTAGAGATAGTAAAGGATATTTTTTTAATATTAAACAGGAACACATAATAAATGTCACACTAAAATTCATTTAAGATATTGTAGCCCTAAATGTAAAACTTAAAACTATAGAACTGGTAGAAGAAAATATTGGAGCATATCTTCAGTGTAGGCAACAACTTTTAGGCCACAAAAGTACTCAGTGTAAAAGGAAAATATTGATAATTGGATGTTATTTTTTCAAACTCTGTTCCAAAAGTCACTAGTAAAAAAATAATAAAGCAAACTACAGGATGGGAGAAAATATACCGAATATGCATATTTGAAAAATGTCTTGTATCCAGAATTTATAAAGACTTCTTACAGTTCATTAAAAAGAATAAAATAAAACAACGAAAAATGGGCAAAAGACTTGAACAGATGCTTCACAAATAAGATATACGAATGGCTAATAAGCACATGAAAAGATGTTCATTATCGTTAGTCATGAGGTAAACCAAAATTATATCTGCAATAAAATAGCATTTCACATCTCTCCAGTGGCTAAAATCAAAGTGTCTAACATGAAATATTGAGTGGTCATGAAGCAATTGAAACTCTCATGAGTAAAATGTTACTTTGGAAAAGTTTGGAGTTTCAGATAAATTTAAACTTATACCAACTCTGTGGCCCAGAGATCCCACTCTTAGGTGTTTAGCAATGAGAAAAGTAATACCCTCCCCCCCAAAATTCTTGTTTTAATAAGCTTCCTTGTAACTCGCAAAAGCTGGAAAAGACCCAACTGTCCATCAACTGAAGAAATAATTAAAAAGTCATGGTGTATTTATAGAATGGAATAGTATTCACCAATTAAAAAAATGAATTATTGATACAAACCACAGCATGAATGAATCTCAAGAACTGCAAGCAAAAAGAAACCAGACACAAAAAAAGAGTCCACCTTGCATGAAAATTCAAGAACAGGTAAACTCTTGATGACACAAAAGAAAACAGTGGTTGCTCCAGAAAGGCACATGTGAACCTAGAGGTTTAATTACTCTGTGGGTTTATGTACTCATCATCGCATATCTTGGGCCTATGTGCTCATGCATTTGATAATGCCAACTGAAATCATACCTGAAAAATATTTGTGACTTTTGTCTTCGAAGAATATGATTTGTTAATTTAACAGAAGTTTGATATCTAAAGAACCAAGCAATCGATCTTATAACAGCTGTAGTATGAGTTCTTAAACATCATATTCTAACTCACCTGAGTATATAATCACTCAGTTCACCTCAAGTTATTTAGAGAACTCCAAGTTCAGTGTATACTCCCCTACCAGCAAAATGATCCTAATTCATCATCCTGAATGGATGGACTTGGAAAAAATACAATGAACTTAGGTAGTGTCCAAATAAGGCAATAAAAATCACTGCATATTGGAAAATTACAGTGTCTCTCTTTATATTTAAACCACCATTGATTGTGCAATTCCTTGAATTTATCCTTTCTATAGCAAATTCAATTACACTTTTCAATGTCCCTGTTATGACAAAATAATACATATTTGAGAAAGTTGTGTGAAGTTAGTTTGCTATAAAGCTATGAAGACATGAAAATGGAATGAATCAAAACTAGACTTGCCTTATTAGCACTTTGCTCTGAATAAAGGGGCCACCCACCAGGTATAATTCAAATTGTGGGTCATGATGAACTCTCCCCACTTTAGTGAAGTTGGTACTGCAATGGTAGAGCTCTGCTTTCACTTAATTATTTGTTGACTAACAGCTGCCCTGGAATGATGGAAAAGAAAATGATTCATTACATGCTTATTGAATGTTGCCAATGAGGAACAGGGAGACACCATGTAATTGAGTGAGACACGAAGGTGAACGAGGCAGATATGGCTTTCGGCTCACCAGTCATTCCAGTCCATAACACCATACACAAAAATAAACTCAAAATGGATTAAAGACCTAAATGTAAGGTCAGACACTATAAAACTCTTATAGGAAAACATAGGCAGAACACTCTTTGACATAAATCACAGCAAGATCCTTTTTGACCCACCTCCTAGAAAAATGGAAACAAAAATAAACAAATGCAACCTAATGAAACTTAAAAGCTTTTGCACAACAAAGGAAACCATAAACAAGATGAAAAGACAACCCTCAGAATGGGAGGAAGTATTTGCAAATGAAGCAACTGACAAAGGATTAATCTCCAAAATATACAAGCAGCTCATGCAGCTCAATGTCCAAAAAACAAACAACCCAATCCAAAAATGGGCAGAAGACCTAAATAGACATACCACCAAAGAAGATATACAGATAGCTAACAAACACGTGAATGCTCAACATCACTAATCATTAGAGAAATGCAAATCAAAACTACAATGAAGTATCACCTCACACCAGTCAGAATGGCTATCATCAAAAAATCTACAAACAATAAATGCTGGAGAGGGTGTGGAGAAAGGGAAACCTCTTGCACTGTTTGTGGGAAGGTAAATTGATACAGCCACTATGGAGAGCAGTGTGGAGGGTCCTTAAAAAACTAAAAATAGAACTACCATATGACCCAGCAATCCCACTACTGGGCATATACCCTGAGAAAACTATAATTCAAGAAGAGTCATGTACCACAATGTTCATTGCAGCTCTATTTACAGTAGCCAGGACATGGAAGCAACTGAAGTGGCCATCAACAGATGAATGGATAAAGAAGATGTGGCACATATACACAATGGAATACTACTTAGCCATAAAAAGAAATGAAATTGAACTACTTGTAGTGAGGTGGATGGACCTAGAGTCTGTCATACAGAGTGAAGTAAGCCAGAAAGAGCAAAACAAATACCATATGCTAACACATACATATGGAATCTAAAAAAAAAAAAAAAAAAGGTTCTGATGAACCTAGTGGCAGGACAGGAATAAAGATGCAGAGGTAGAGAATGGACTTGAGGACATGGGAGTGGGAGGGAAGGGTAAGCTGGGACAAAGTGAGAATGTGGCATGGACATATATACACTACCAAATGTAAAATAGATAGCTAGTGGGAAGCAGCTGCATAGCACAGGGAGATCAACTCAGTGCTTTGTGACCACCTAGAGGGGTGGGATAGGGAGGGTGGGAGGGAGACACAAGAGGGAGGGGATATGGGGATATAAGTATACGTATAGCTGATTCACTTTGTTATACAGCAGAAACTAACACAATATTGTAAAGCAATCAGACTCTAATAAAGATGTTTAAAAAATAAAATGACCATCAAGGGAAGTTTGTGAGCAAGATTTTCTGCAAGCTATTTGAATAGCGTCCCTTCCCAACAAGGCTAAACTCTGGTCTTCTTGTCTGACTACAACTGCACCAGCATTTTTGTGTCTGAAGGTTATATAACCATTATTTCCTGAAAAGAACTTCCATAAAACCGTTGACAACTGGGGAAAGCAGGAAATTTTGCAAGAATGCAGGATGATGACAGTACAGTCGACCTCCTGAATCTGTGCACACGGAACCTGTGGATAAGGAAAGCTGACTGTATTAGGCCATTTTACATAAAGGATTTGAGCATCCGTGATTTTGGTATCCGTGGGGGATGAGCATAGTCAAAAGATGGCAGAAGATGGGGAGATAGTGAGGAAAAAAGCAGAAGTGTGGCAGAGAAAGTGCCCAAGGGAAATGAAGTTTACAGCTGCGTTTTTTTTCCCCTCCTTCCTCCTTTCCTCGTTTCTCTGCCGCCCCCAAATTCTTGTCATGTGCCCTACCCCAAAGCCTGGTCAAGAGCCCTCCAGGGACATCTAGAGGGGGAGTCACATGTCAAACTGACTTAGGAATTATTTTTAACGTAATAGTGCTCTCATTAACACCATCCTTACATTTTGTCACTGGTGGGGCTGATTTTGCTCTTTCAGAAAAGTAGTGCTGTGAAGAAAGAAGGGAACATAGAAAGGAAGAGGTAGAGAGAGATGAGATATTCTGAGAGGGCTGAGCAAGACTGAAAGAGAAGGTGACAAAAGTAAAGGTGAAGATATTTTGAGAATGTGTGTTCCTCTGAAGAAGAGGTGGTCCAAGCAGCAGAGCTGAAGTGAACAGCTCAAGGGAAGAAGAATCTATATGCCGTATCCCGGGGGATCTGAAGGAGGCTGTGGACACAGCAGGGTGTGCCTGCAGAGGTTGGGTACTGTTACCTTGGAGAGGAAGGATGGAGTCATGGAAGCTCATGGGCTCTGGAGTTAAGCAAACATAGACTCAATAGTGACTGCTTGACTCTTTGTGCAGCCTTGAGCAGTGTCTTAACCTCTGTGGACCACAGTTGTAAATGGTGTACTTGATAGCACCACCTCTTAGGGTCCCCATGATTAAATAAGTGAATGTGCACCGGAACCATACAACAGAAGTGGATAATATGGCAACAGTAGGTTGTTTGTTTATTTGACTTCCTCTCTTGGCCCTTTATATCAGAGGAACATAGAGAATGAATGAGGCATGCAGACAACTTTGAAGTCATCATTCTGATGCACCCAGCCACATGCTCTGCAGAGTGAGGAGGACCCAGGACAGTCCTTCCTGGTCTTGAATGGTCATTGGCATGAATATTTAGAACCAACTGCCACATGGGACCCTGTCTCTAAAGTTGATGGAAACTGCATCCCAAAGCCAGCAAGATGGAAAGGCATCATCTTGGAATTGAAAAAGTGAATGCCCATGATAAGGACTGGGGTCTTTTAGGCTAGAATCTAAAGATAGAATTTAGCACATAATGTTTGCAAAATGTATTGATTCCTTTCTAATTTTAAATGCTCTTAGCCATATAACACAACCCAAATCCTCTTAACACATAAAAGGTATTTTTAAAGTATGTGGTCCTTTCCTGCTAAAAGGTAATGGAAACATGCTACAAAATAAAATCAGAAGGAAAAATATTCAAGCTATGTCTACAAGGTGGGGAATGTATACTTTTTGTGTATTTCCTGATATAGACACAGAATTGGATGTGCCTGCCCAAATACATAAGCCACACAAATCAATGTAGTCCCAAGCTTGAAAAGAACTCATCCTGAACCAAAGTGGATGAAAAATTTGATTTAGAAAGTTTGTACATTCAAAGAAAATCTTAGGAAGATACAGAGAAAACTGTTGAGTAGAGTTAGTTTTGCAGAATGGGTATTGGAAGCTTGGGGTAGTGGAGTACAAGGGGAAATAGATCATGAGGGTAGAGGCCTCATGAATGGAATTAGTGCCCTTATAAAAGAAGCCCCACAGAGATCCCACACCCATTCCACCATGTGAGGATGCAGCAAAAAGACAGCTGTTTATGAACTAGAAATTGGGCCCACATCAGGCACTGAATCTGCAGGCACATTGACCTTGGAAGTCCCAGCATCCAGAACTGTAAAAAATAGGTTTCTGTTGTTTATAAACCACTGAGTCTATGCTATTTTATTATAGCAGCCCAAATAGACCAAGACAATACACTTTAGATAGATGATACACAGATAGATAGATAGATAGATAGATAGATAGATAGATAGATAGATAGATAGATAGATAGATAGATACATAGATAGATACATAGATAGATACATAGATAGATACATAGATAGATAGATAGATAGGTAGAATGAGAGAGGGCAAGACACATTTAGAGGTTACTCCACATCTATAAGGATAATATGAGATTAAGTACTCAAAAGATATACTACTCTTAATGATCATGTTTTTAATAAAAATGTAACATTGGGAAATTAATTTGAATAAATAATCAGAATATTACTCATTATTATTTCAATTTTTAAAGTAAAAGTACAAGCAAATACATTATCAGTGATAAACTCTGGATGGTGGAATTATAGACTTTTAATTCTCTTATACTTACATTTCTTTATTTTCCATATTTTCTAAAAAGACTATGTTTTCCTTTTATAATATATTTTTTAAATCCTAAAAATAACGACAGCATTCTGAAATTAAGCCAAGGACTAGAAACAGTAACAAGAATTATTCTCATTACTTCCAAAAAGATAGCCGTTCCATTTAAACACATTAAGGTATTGCTTCAAGTGTTCAATGTGAATTAATGAGAAATAGGTCATTTTTTGACATAGCTCACAAAACACCTGATAAGCACTTTTGCAAGATATAGTTCAGTAATTAACTGCAAAATATACATTGCCTTGTAAGCAGATCTTTGAGATTCTGTTGGGGAAATCTCTAGGTCTGAAAGATAAGGGATTTTACTGCTTAACTCACTAAAATCCAAATGTAATCCATACCCAGCTGTCTAGCAGAAATTAAACTTGTTCTCTATCAGTGAGGAGGGAGTAAAAGAAACAGGAATAATGCTCTTTTAGTTCTCAAAAACTTTTTTAAATAAAAATTCAGAGAAGCCCTCTGTGATCTGAAACCTATCAAGATGAATGACTGGACTCTCTCCTGGGGCAAACATCTCCACTTGATATAGGAAAAAAGAACCAGTGAGAAATAAGATGCAAATGACTTCTTCATTCTGAGCTCCCCAGGAGCAGGGGCTGAGCCTTTGAAATTTGATTTGATAGTGCAAGATTATGATCTTGCTGCTTTCACAGTTTTCCTCCTTTCTCTGTTCTTTTTAGGCAGGAAGAAATATTTTGCCGGTGATCACTGACAATTTCTTCCCAGTAAATTTAGCTTTGACCACAGTAAAGACATACTGAATGTATTTGCATTATATCGACAACCTGAATTGTGATAAATACACTATTCATTTTAGGATTAGGGTAACTAATAAAATGGCTGGATCTCATTCATTCTTTATTGACCCAAGAATCAAATGTGTTGACCATTCAATATACTCTGAGTGAGTTAATAGAGGGCATCATAGGATTATTCTTTCTTAATTCCTCTTCCAAAGAGAATATGTGGAGATTTAAGTGATATATTTTGATTGTCAACTCCATGAATGTTCCGGTTTGGATACAGGAAGCAATGTTGACGTCCATGTAAATGTTTCTACATGAACTGAGATAGTAAATAAATTTGATATTTGACTATATATTTTTATAATGCATTTAGTAATGAAGGGCTATGATTATTTTGATTCTCCATTGTCACCCTTATTCAAGAATTTGTTAAGAAAAGAGAAGGCTCTCATCTTTCAGCCAGTTATAGCACAAGCAGATTTGAAGTAGATGTATCTCTAAAGCCCCAGGATGTCAGGAGCCAAGAACCACCTCATCCTTCTTCTTGCCGGGGTCATTGCCATCACAAGTCTCTGCTTCTCTCCCCGTGTCTATGTGACCACTTCTCTTTCTGCAGAGAACCTGACCTTCTCTGACCCACTTGCAGTTAGTTCAGACTTAAACACCCAGCCCTGGAATGATATCATATCATGGTTCAGCCTCTGAGTCTCTTAATGTGAGGTCTTGAGAGAAATTCAGCATGCCTCAGGTTGAAATGAGACCAATTTCAATGAGATGCTGGTGTTGGAGAAGACCTTATGATGTGGAGAATTGCTGATTTGGGGATTGGGCTGGGGACTGGGGAATGAGTTCATTAAGAAGACATTTGGAGGACCGAGGCGGAAGATGGCGGAAGAGTAAGACGCGGAGATCACCTTCCTCCCCACAGATACACCAGAAATACATCTACACGTGGAACAACTCCTACAGAACACCTACTGAAGGCTGGCAGAAGACCTCAGACCTCCCAAAAGGCAAGAAACTCCCCACGTACCTGGGTAGGGCAAAAGAAAAAACAGAGACAAAAGAATAGGGACGGCACCTGCACCAGTGGGAGGGAGCTGTGAAGGAGGAAAAGTTTCCACACTCTAGGAAGCCCCTTCGAGGGCGGAGACTGCGGGAGGCGGAGGGGGGAGCTTCGAAGCTGCGGAGTGCACAGCAACGGGTGCGGAGGGCAAAGCGGGGAGATTCCCGCACAGAGGATCGGTGCCGACCGGCACTCACCAGCCCGAGAGGCTTGTCTGCTCACCCGCCGGGGCGGGCGGGGCTGAGAGCTGAGGCCGGAGCGCAGGGAGAGGACTGGGGTTGGCGGCTTGAACATAGCCTGAAGGGGTTAGTGCACCACAGCTAGCCGGGAGGGAGTCCGGGGAAAAGCCTGCACCTGCAGAAGAGGCAGGAGACTTTTTCTTCCCTCTTTGTTTCCTGGGGCGTGAGGAGAGGGGTTTAAGAACGCTGCTTAAAGGAACTCCAGAGACGGGCGCGAGCCGCGGCTAAAAGCGCGAACCCCAGAGACGGGCGCGAGCCGCGGCTGAAAGCTCGGAATCCAGAGACGGGCGCGAGCCGCGGCTGAAAGCGCGGAATCCAGAGACGGGCGCGAGCCGCGGCTGAAAGCGCGGAATCCAGAGACGGGCGCGAGCTGCGGCTGAAAGCGCGGAATCCAGAGACGGGCGCGAGCCGCGGCTGAAAGCGCGGAATCCAGAGACGGGCGCAAGCCGCGGCTAAAAGCGCAGACCCCAGAGGCGGGCGGGAGACGTTAAGGCTGCTGCTGCCGCCACCGAGGGGCCTGTGTGCGAGCACAGGTCACTCTCCACACCCCTCTTCCGCGGAGGCTGTGCAGCCCGCCACTGCCGGGTTCCCGGGATCCAGGGACAACTTCCCCGGGAGAGCGCACAGCGCGCCTCAGGCTGGTGCAAAGTCACGCCGGCCTTTGCCACCGCAGGCCCGCCCCGCACTCTGTGCCCCTCCGTCCCCGCCGGCCTGAGTGCGCCAGAGCCCCCAATCAGCGGCTCTTTTAACCCCATCCTGTCTGAGCAAAAAACAGACGCCCTCCAGCGATCTACACGCAGTGGCAGGGCCAAATCCAAAGCTTAGCCCTGGGAGCTGTGAGAACAAAGAAGAGAAAGGGAAATCCCTCCCAGCAGCCTCAGAAGCAGCGGATTAAAGCTCCACAATCAACTTGATGTACCCTGCATCTGTGGAATACCTGAATAGACAACCAATCATCCCAAATTAAGGAAGTGGACTTTAGGAGCAAGATCTATGATTTTTTCCCCTTTCCTCTTTTTGCGAACGTGTATGTGTATGCTTCTGTGTGAGATCTTGTCTGTATAGTCTTGCTTCCACCATTTGTCCTAGGGTTCTATCCGTCCATGTTTTTTTTTAAATTTTTTTCTTAATAATTAATTTTAATAACCTTATTATACTTTACCTTCGTTCTTTCTTTCTTTCTTTCCGTCCTTCCTTCCCTCCTTTAGACAACGAATCATCCCAAATTGAGGAGGTGGTCTCTGACAGCAAGATTTAGGATTTTTCCCCATTTACCTCTTTTAGTGAGGGTGTATGTGTATGCTTCTGTGTAAGATTTTGTCTGTATAGCTTTGCTGCCAACATTTGTCCTAGGTTCTTTCCGTCCCTTTTTTTTTTTTTCTAAATAAGAAGTTTTTAATTCAATAACTTTATTATACTGTATTTTATTTTTACTGTATCTTCTTTCTTTCTGTCTTTTTTCCTTCTTTCCCTCCTTCCTTCCCTCCTCCCTCCCTCCCTCCCTTCTTTCCTTCTTGCCTTCTTTCCTTCTTTGCTTCTTTCTTTCTTTCTTCCTTCCTTCCTACCCTCCTTTCCTTCTTTCTTTCCTCATACTTCTACTAATTCCCTCTACTTTTTCTCCCTTTTATCCTGAGCCTGTGGATGAAAAGCTTTTGGTGCTCCAGCCAGGAGGCAGGGCTCTGCCTCTGAGGTAGGAGAGCCAACTTCAGGACACTGATCAACAAGAGACCTCCCAGCTCCACATAATATCAAACAGCGAAAATCTCCCAGAGACCTCCATCTTAACACCAGCACCCAGCTTCACTCAACGACCAGCAAGCCACAGTGCTGGAAAACCTATGCCAAACAACTAGCAAAACAGGAACACAACCCCACCCATTAGCAGAGAGGCTGCCTAAAATCATAATAAGGCCACAGACACCCCCAAACACACCACCAGACGTGAACCTGACCACTAGAGAGACAAGATCCAGCCTCATCCACCACAACACAGGCACTAGCCCCCTCCACCAGGAAGCCTACACAACCCACTGAACCAACCTTAGCCACTAGAGACAGACATCAAAAACAGGAGGAACCACAAACCTGCAGCCTGCAAAAAGGAGACCCCAAACACAGTAAGATAAGCAAAATGAGAAGACAGAAAAACACACAGCAGATAAAGGAGCAAGATAAAAATGCACCAGACCTAACAAATGAAGAGGAAATAGGGAGTCTACCTGAAAGAGAATTCAGAATAATGATAGTAAGGTTGATCCGAAATCTTGGAGATAGAATGGACAATAGATTGGACAAAATGCAAGAATCAGTTAACAAGGACCTAGAAGAACTAAAGATGAAACAAGCAACGATGAACAACACAATAAATGAAATTAAAAGTACTCTAGATGGGATCAATAGCAGAATAACTGAGGCAGAAGAACGGATAAGTGACCTGGAAGATAAAATAGTGGAAATAACTACTGCAGAGCAGAATAAAGAAAAAAGAATGAAAAGAACTGAGGACAGTCTCAGAGACCTCTGGGACAACATTAAACGCACCAACATTCGAATTATAGGGGTTCCAGAAGAAGAAGAGAAAAAGAAAGGGACTGAGAAAATATTTGAAGAGATTATAGTTGAAAACTTCCCTAATATGGGAAAGGAAATAGTTAATCAAGTCCAGGAAGCACAGAGAGTCCCATACAAGATAAATACAAGGAGAAATACGCCAAGACACATATTAATCAAACTGTCAAAAATTAAATACAAAGAAAGCATATTAAAAGCAGCAAGGGAAAAACAACAAATAACACATAAGGGAATCCCCATAAGGTTAACAGCTGATCTCTCAGCAGAAACCCTACAAGCCAGAAGGGAGTGGCAGGACATACTGAAAGTGATGAAGGAGAAAAACCTGCAGCCAAGACTACTCTACCCAGCAAGGATCTCATTCAGATTTGATGGAGAAATTAAAACCTTTACAGACAAGCAAAAGCTGAGAGAGTTCAGCACCACCAAACCAGCTTTACAACAAATGCTAAAGGATCTTCTCTAGGCAAGAAATACAAGAGAAGGAAAAGACCTATAATAACGAACCCAAAACAATTTAGAAAATGGGAATAGGAACATACATATCGATAATTACCTTAAATGTAAATGGACTAAATGCTCCCACCAAAAGACACAGATTAGCTGAATGGATACAAAAACAAGACCCTTATATATGCTGTCTACAAGAGACCCACTTCAGACCTAGAGACACATACAGACTGAAAGTAAGGGGATGGAAAAAGATATTCCATGCAAATGGAAGCCAAAAGAAAGCTGGAGTAGCAATTCTCATATCAGACAAAATAGACTTTAAAATAAGGACTATTAAAAGAGACAAAGAAGGACACTACATAATGATCAAAGGATCGATCCAAGAAGAAGATATAACAATTGTAAATATTTATGCACCCAACATAGGAGCACCTCAGTACATAAGGCAAATACTAACAGCCATAAAAGGGGAAATCGACAGTAACACATTCATAGTAGGGGACTTAAACACCCCACTTTCACCCATGGACAGATCATCCAAAATGAAAATAAATAAGGAAACACAAGCTTTAAATGATACATTAAACAAGATGGACTTAATTGATATTTATAGGACACTCCATCCAAAAACAACAGAATACACATTTTTCTCAAGTGCTCATGGAACATTCTCCAGGATAGATCATATCTTAGGTCACAAATCAAGCCTTGGTAAATTTAAGAAAATTGAAATTGTATCAAGTATCTTTTCTGACCACAACGCCATGAGACTAGATATCAATTACAGGAAAAGATCTGTAAAAAATACAAACACATGGAGGCTAAACAATACACTACTTAATAATGAAGAGATCACTGAAGAAATCAAAGAGGAAATCAAAAAATACCTAGAAACAAATGACAATGGAGACACAACGACCCAAAACCTGTGGGATGCAGCAAAAGCAGTTCTAAGGGGGAAGTTTATAGCAATACAAGCCCACCTTAAGAAGCAGGAAACATCTCGAATAAACAACCTAACCTTGCACCTCAAGCAATTAGAGAAAGAAGAACAAAAAAACCCCAAAGCTAGCAGAAGGAAAGAAATCATAAAAATCAGATCAGAAATAAATGAAAAAGAAATGAAGGAAACAATAGCAAAGATCAATAAAACTAAAAGCTGGTTCTTTGAGAAGATAAACAAAATAGATAAACCACTAGCCAGACTCATCAAGAAAAAAAGGGAGAAGACTCAAATCAATAGAATTAGAAATGAAAAAGGAGAGGTAACAACTGACACTGCAGAGATAAAAGAGATCATGAGAGATTACTACAAGCAACTCTATGCCAATAAAATGGACAATCTGGAAGAAATGGACAAATTCTTAGAAATGCACAACCTGCCAAGACTGAATCAGGAAGAAATAGAAAATATGAACAGACCAATCACAAGCACTGAAATTGAAACTGTGATTAAAAATCTTCCAACAAAAAAAAGCCCAGGACCAGATGGCTTCACAGGCGAATTCTATCAAACATTTAGAGAAGAGCTAACACCTATCCTTCTCAAACTCTTCCAAAATATAGCAGAGGGAGGACCACTCCCTAACTCCTTCTACGAGGCCACCATCACCTTGATACCAAAACCAGACAAGGATGTCACAAAGAAAGAAAACTACAGGCCAATATCACTGATGAACATAGATGCAAAAATCCTCAACAAAATACTAGCAAACAGAATCCAACAGCACATTAAAAGGATCATACACCATGATCAAGTGGGGTTTATTCCAGGAATGCAAGGATTCTTCAATATACGCAAATCTATCAATGTGATAAACCATATTAACAAACTGAAGGAGAAAAACCATATGATCATCTCAATAGATGCAGAGAAAGCTTTTGACAAAATTCAACACCCATTTATGATAAAAACCCTGCAGAAAGTAGGCATAGAGGGAACTTTCCTCAACATAATAAAGGCCATATATGACAAGCCCACAGCAAACATCATCCTCAATGGTGAAAAACTGAAAGCATTTCCACTAAGATCAGGAACAAGACAAGGTTGCCCACTCTCACCACTATTATTCAACATTGTTTTGGAAGTTTTAGCCACAGCAATCAGAGAAGAAAAGGAAATAAAAGGAATCCAAATTGGAAAAGAAGAAGTAAAGCTGTCACTGTTTGCAGATGACATGATCCTATACATAGAGAACCCTAAAGATGCTACCAGAAAACTACTAGAGCTAATCAATGAATTTGGTAAAGTGGCAGGATACAAAATTAATGCTCAGAAATCTCTGGCATTCCTATATACTAATGATGAAAAATCTGAAAGTGAAATCAAGAAAACACTCCCATTTACCATTGCAACAAAAAGAATAAAATATCTAGGAATAAACCTACCTAAGGAGACAAAAGACCTGTATGCAGAAAATTATAAGACACTGATGAAAGAAATTAAAGATGATATAAATAGATGGAGAGATATACCATGTTCTTGGATTGGAAGAATCAACATTGTGAAAATGACTCTACTACCCAAAGCAATCTACAGATTCAATGCAATCCCTATCAAACTACCACTGGCATTTTTCACAGAACTAGAACAAAAACTTTCACAATTTGTATGGAAACACAAAAGACCCCGAATAGCCAAAGCAATCTTGAGAACGAAAGAAGGAACTGGAGGAATCAGGCTCCCTGACTTCAGACTATACTACAAAGCTACAGTCATCAAGACGGTATGGTACTGGCACAAAAACAGAAAGATAGATCAATGGAACAGGATAGAAAGCCCAGAGATAAACCCATGCACATATGGACACCTTATCTTTGATAAAGGTGGCAGTAATGTACAATGGAGAAAGGACAGCCTCTTCAATAAGTGGTGCTGGGAAAACTGGACAGGTACATGTAAAAGTATGAGATTAGATCACTCCCTAACACCATACACAAAAATAAGCTCAAAATGGATTAAAGACCTAAATGTAAGGCCAGAAACTATCAAACTCTTAGAGGAAAACATAGGCAGAACACTCTATGACATAAATCAAAGCAAGATCCTTTCTGACCCACCTCCTAGAGTAATGGAAATAAAAACAAAAATAAACAAATGGGACCTAATGAAACTTCAAAGCTTTTGCACAGCAAAGGAAACCGTAAACAAGACCAAAAGACAACCCTCAGAATGGGAGAAAATATTTGCAAATGAAGCAACCGACAAAGGATTAATCTCCAAAATTTACAAGCAGCTCATGCAGCTCAATAACAAGAAAACAAACAACCCAATCCAAAAATGGGCAGAAGACCTAAATAGACATTTCTCCAAAGAAGATATACAGACTGCCAACAAACACATGAAAGAATGCTCAACATCATTAATCATTAGAGAAATGCAAATCAAAACTACAATGAGATATCATCTCACACCAGTCAGAATGGCCATCATCAAAAAATCTAGAAACAATAAATGCTGGAGAGGGTGTGGAGAAAAGGGAACACTCTTGCACTGCTGGTGGGAATGTGAATTGGTTCAGCCACTATGGAGAACAGTATGGAGGTTCCTTAAAAAACTACAAATAGAACTACCATATGACCCAGCAATCCCACTACTGGGCATATACCCTGAGAAAACCAAAATTCAAAAAGAGTCATGTACCAAAATGTTCATTGCAGCTCTATTTACAATAGCCCGGAGATGGAAACAACCTAAGTGCCCGTCATCGGATGAATGGATAAAGAAGATGTGGCACATATATACAATGGAATATTACTCAGCCGTAAAAAGAAACGAAATTGAGCTATTTGTAATGAGGTGGATAGACCTAGAGTCTGTCATACAGAGTGAAGTAAGTCAGAAAGAAAAAGACAAATACCGTATGCTAACACATATATATGGAATTTAAGAAAAAAATGTCATGAGGAGCCTAGGGGTAAAGCAGGAATAAAGACGCAGACCTCTTAGAGAACGGACTTGAGGTTATGGGGAGGGGGAAGGGTGAGCTGTGACAGGGCGGGAGAGAGTCATGGGCATATACACACTAACAAACGCAGTAAGGTAGATAGCTGGTGGGAAGCAGCCGCATGGCACAGGGATATTGGCTCGGTGCTTTGTGACAGCCTGGAGGGGTGGGATGGGGAGGGTGGGAGGGAGGGAGACGCAACAGGGAAGACATATGGGAACATGGGTTTATGTATGACTGATTCGCTTTGTTATGGAGCAGAAACTAACACACCATTGTAAAGCAATTATACCCCAATAAAGATGTTAAAAAAAAAAAAAAAAAAAAAAATCTAACAAAAGAAAAAAAAAAAAAAAAAATTATTATTACCACACTGTCTAGAGCAGTGATAGTGGACAAATTTGTTTTGTATGTGAATTTGAAAAGAAAGCTTCTAACTTTTTATTATTAAAAATAATGTTTGCTGAAAAAAAAAAAAAAAAAAAAAAAAAAAAAAAAAAAAAAAAAAAAAAAAAAAAAAAAAAAAAAAAAAAAAAAAAAAAAAAAGAAGACATTTGGAAACAGGGAGGGTATTTCTGGTATCTCTAGAACAGTAATAATTTCCTAGGTCTGTAATAATTCAAAAGTCAGTACTGGCCACAATGTTATATTCAGGTAAATAAATTGCATATTAATTAAATTAAAAATGGTATCTGTCCATAACATTAGGCCAATTTCCTGTCTGGCTTTACTAGTCATGTCTGCGTATTAAGGTATTATACATGTTTAAGCCAGATTTACTAGAAGCAGAGTCTAGGAGGAGGATTCTTGGAAGAATGATTTAATGAAAGAGCTCTTGGGTGAGGGAGTGAGGGTGTGAGGGTGTGAGGGGCAGCAGGATCAAACAGGGAAAGAAGAGTAGGCAAAGAAGTGATCCAGATTGGAGAGTCAATTCAACTGGGTTCATCAGTTTCACCACAGAGACATACCCTATTAGGCAAGGAGGCCAGCCTTTGATACACCCTGGCAGTTGCCCTTGTCTGCTGACAGCCCCTACCTGCTAGGAGGAGGGGGACATGTGACCTCAGGGCAAGGCAGCTCCTGTCCTACAGAGGCAATACATCAGTGAAGGGGGCAGCTGTGTGCTGTTGGCTGCCAAATTCAGCACCTGGGGAGGGGTGCCAACAGCATCCACTGCAGCATTCAGGGCTGCAGGACTTTCCAAACTTGGTTAAGGCAGCGCAAATTGAAAGTCAATGTCAAGTTAGATTATTTCAATTTCCTAATCCTCACCTTCCTGTGCATCTTTATCTGGTGATTGTCTTCTGTAGATCACCCCTGAGGACTGATCTCAGCTTGGTCCCCTCATCCATGCATTTTTAGCCACAGACTCAATTTTTGTATCAATCTAATAATTCAATGAACCAATCCAAATTCTTACCTTCATGGGTGAAGATTAGAGGTACATCCCCAGAGAATATGTTGTTCAAGTTACTGTGAATGGGTAACAAATTAACCCAACATAAGTGGTTTAAAACAATGACCACTTATTATCTCTCGTTGTCTCTGTGGGTCAGGAGTTTAGACAGTGGACAATAAGATGTCTTCTTTCTGGTCCACAATATTACCTCTCATGACCTGAACTTGAAAGCTGCACAGTGTTACTTCTGCCACATTCTATTCGTTGAGACTGTTACAAAAGGCCATCTGGGTTCAAAAGAAGGGAGCATTCAGAGTTCCATTCTCAATAGAAGCATGTTGACACTGCATTTTAAGAAAAGCATGAAGGATTGTATATATATTGGTGCAATCACTTTAGGACAAAACAATCTGCTACTTGTGTGTATTGATTCATGCAATTATAAAGTTGATGGGTACTTCCATATAAGAGGCTTGGTGCTAAACATATTTAGACTATGGTTATCTAAAATCAACAACCCAACCCATGCTTAAAAATAATGATGGCCATCTATGCTTCTCCTTGTAGTGGTGTTCTCTGATGGAAGGAAGGACAGATGAGGAGAAAGCCAAGGCAAAAGAAAAGGAAAAGGTAAAACTGAAATTCACTGAGCTCCAAGGATATGTGTTGTTAACATATTTATCATGTATTTTTCACAGCCAGCTCTAAAATCAGAGTTCCTTTCTCTTCCCACTTGGGTACATCTACCTAGAAATTTCAATAAGTTCATGGCCCTAAATGTGGTCTCAGATGTGTATCTCACACCACCTAACTCTTCATCTCTCTTCCAAAGGTAGCTGTCTTCCAGATTTCTCTTCTCCAGAAATGGTCCTTCTATTTGACTCAGGCCACATCTTGGAGTGTCTCAGATACCACTTCCTTCCATACCTCCCTCAGCCAATCAGCCCATCATGCCCTTGCCTTCCCACTTCTCAAGCGTTTACCAACCCAGATGACATCTCACCAGTTCATCATGCAGGCCATGCCAGAACCAGAACTACAGTGACCTCTGCACTGATGGCAACATATTTATCTGTGTCTTCCATATCAGCCTCATCCTTACCATAGCCTCAAAACCTCCTGCGATCTAGTGGATGCCAACATCTCCTGCCTCATTCCACACCCACCACCACTCTCTGTGCTCCCCAGTCACACAAGCCTTCTATTTCTTCACTATGCTGAGCGCCTTCCTGCCCCAGAACCTGTGACCCAGCTATGCTCACTACCTAGAAAGTTGGTACCTCCTGCCTAGTAGTCCTCAGTACTGAGGGGGTCTCTCCTGTGCCTACTTTCACCTTCCCTTAGATCTTTCAAATCACACTGGAAATCTTACAGTTATTATGCAATAACTCCTTTAATATCTTGCCACAAAACCAGTGATTTTTGCACTGTAGGCATATGACCCATTAAGGAGGGACTCATTAAATCAGTTTAGTGAATGGTGATGGACACTTTTAACACAATTATAATACACTGGAAGGGAATAGAAAGCATAAGAGTGCAGTAAAGTTAGTAAAAACAGGTATTTTTTGGTAGAACTTTAATTCCAGTTCTATATATGTAAGTGTGTGTGCACACATAAGCGTGTGCCAAGTTGTGATGTAAAAGGTATTTCTGGGTGTATGGTCCACTGCCACCATCTTGAGTTGATGTGTTGTGGTGTCCCAATTTCTACGAGGAACTCTGGTCTGAAGTGCTGGGTTCAAGACTTCTGCACGCAGCATCCTGTGAGCAAGTGAAACTAGACTAAGCACAAAGGGAAAAAATAAAAGACTGTGTCTGTGTGGTGTCAGTGGCTCCTGGAGGCTGCAGAATTAGCTGGTCCTCAAATAATATGATCTCACAGAAAGAGACAAAAATATCTCTTCTTCAGCAACCTTATCCATCCCAGAGAAGGATTCAAATCGGCCTTGTTGAGAATTACACAATTAGAGGGAACTTGAAGATGGTGGAGGAGTAAGATGTGGAGAGCACCTTCCTCCCCACAAATACATCAAAAATATATCTACATGTGGAGCAACTCCTACAGAACACCTACTGAACACTGGCAGAAGACCTCAGACTTCCCAAAAGACAAGAAACTCCCCACCTACCTGGGTAAGGCAAAGGAAAAAAGAAAAAACAGAGACAAAAGAATAGGGATGGGACCTGCCCCTCTGGGAGGAAGCTGTGAAGGAGGAAAGGTTTCCACACACTAGAAGCCCCTTTGTGGGTGGACACTGCGGGTGGCGGAGAGGGGAAGCTTCAGAGCCATGGAGGAGAGCGCAGCCACAGGGGTGCGGAGGGCAAAGTGGACAGATTCCCGCACAGAGGATAAGTGCCAACCAGCACTCACCAGCTTGAGAGGCTTGTCTGTTCACCCACTGGGGTGGGTAGGGGCTGGGAGATGACACTAGGGCTTCGGAGGTCAGATCCCAGGGAGAGGACTGGGGTTGGTGGCATGAACACAGCCTGAAGGGGGCTAGTGCACCACAGCTAGCTGAGAGGGAGTCTGGAAAAACGTCTGGAACTGCCGAAGAGGCAAGAGACCATTGTTTCAGGGTGCACAACGAGAGGGGATTCCTACCCCACGTGCCCACAGAGGGCAGAGCACCACCTAAACAAGCTCTGGAGATGGGCGCAAGCCACGGCTTTCAGCTCGGACCCTAGAGATGGGAATGAAATGCTAATGCTGCTGCTGCAGCCACCAAGAATCCCGTGTGCAAGCACCAGTCACTATCCGTACCCCACAGGGAGCCTGTGCAATATGCCACTGCCAGGGTCCTGTGATCCAGGGACAAGTTCCCCTGGAGAACACACGGTGCATCTCAGGCTGTTGCAATGTCATGCTGGCCTCTGCCACCACAGGCTTGCCCCACATTCCAATTATAAGTACTGTACCCCTCCCTCCCCCTGCCTGAGTGAGCCAGGACCCCTTAGTCAGCCACTGCTTTAACCCCATCCTGTCTGGGTGGGACCAGATGCCCGAGGGTGACTTACACGCAGAGGTGGGGCCAAATCCAAAGATGAACCCCAGGAGCTGTGCGAGCAAAGAAGAGAAAGGGAAATCTCTCAGGAGCAGTAGGTTAAATCCCCAAGTCAACCTGATGTACCCTGCATCTGTGGAATACCTGAATAGACAATGAATCATCCCCAAACTGAGGTGGTAAACTTAGGGAGCAACCACAGACTTGGGGTTTGCTGTCTGTGACTGATTTATTTCTGATTTTTATGTTTATCTTAGTATAGCTTTTAGTTCTTGTTATCATTGGTGGATTTGTATATTGGCTTGGTTTCTCTCTTTATTATTATTTTTTTTAATTTTAAAATTTGAATTATTTTTTTATTAAATTTTTTTTCTTTCTTTTTTTTCTCCATTTTCTTTTGAGCCATGTGGGTGACAGAATCTTGGTGCTGTGGCCAGCTATCAGGCCTGAGCTTCTGAGGTGGGAGAGCCGAGTTCAGGACATTGGACCACCAGACAACTCCCAGCCCCATATATAGGTGAGAGGTCTCCCAGAGATCGCCATCTCAACGTTAATACCCAGCTCTAGTCAACGACCAGCAAGCTCCATTGTTGAATGCCCTATGCCAATTAACTAGCAAGACAGGAACACAACCCCACCCATTAGCAGAGAGACTGCCTAAAAACATAGTAAGTTCACAGACACCCCAAAACACACCAATGGACTCAGTCCTGTCCAGCAGAAAGACAAGATCCAGCCCCACCCACCAGAACAAAAACACCAGTCCCCTCCACCAGGAAGCCTACACAACCCACTGAACCAACCTTAGCCACTGGGTGCAGACACCAAAAACAACAGGAACCATGAACCTGCAGCCTACGAAAAGGAGACACCAAACACAGTAAATTAAGCAAAATGAGAACACAGAAACACAGCAGATGAAGGAGCAAGGTTAAAACCCACCAGACCAAACAAATGAAGAGGAAATAGGCAGTTTACCTGGAAAAGAACTCAGAGTAATGATAGTAAAGCTGACCCCAAACCTTGGAAATAGAATGGAGAAAATACAAGAAACATTTAACAAGGACCTAGAAGCAATATAGACCAAATAAACAATGATGAACAACACAATAAATGAAATTAAAAATTCTCTAGAAGGAACCAACAGCAGAATAACTGAGGCAGAAGAATAGATAAGTGACCTGGAAGATAAAATAGTGGAAATAAATACTGCAGAGCAGAAAAAGAAAAAAGAATGAAAAGAACTGAGGAGAGTTTCAGACCTCTGGGACAACATTAAACTCACCAACATCCGAATTATCGGGGTCCCAGAAGAAGAAGAAAAAAAGAAGGGGACTGAAAAAATATTTGAAGAGATTATAGTTGAAAATTTCCCTAATATGTGAAATGACATAGTCAATCAAGTCCAGGAAGTGCAGAGAGTCCCATACAGGATAAATCCAAGGAGAAACACCCCAAGACACATACTAATCAAACTACCAAAAATTAAATACAAAGAAAAAATATTAAAAGCAGCAAGGGGAAAAAAAAAAAAAAAAAAAAATAACATACAAGGGAATCCCCATAAGGTTAACAGTGATCTTTCAGCAGAAACTCTACAGGCCAGAAGAGAGTGGCAGGACATATTTAAAGTGATGAAAGGGAAAAACCTACAACAAGGATTACTATATCCAGCAAGGATCTCATTCAGATTCGAAGGAGATTTTAAATCCTTTACAGACAAGCAAAAGGTAAGAGAATTCAGCACTACCAAACTAGCTCTACAACAAATGCTAAAAGAACTTCTCTAGTCAGGAAACAAACGAGAGGGAAAAGACCTAAAATAACAAATGCATAATAGTTAAGAAAATGGTATTAAGAACATACATATTGATAATTACCTTAAATGTAAATGGATTAAATGCTACAACCAAAAGACATAGACTGGCTGAATGAATACAAAAGCAAAACCTGCATATATGCTGTCTACAAGAGACCCATTTCAGACCTAGGGACACATACAGACTGAAAGTGGGGGGATGGAAAAAGATATTCCATGCAAATCGATATCAAAAGAAATCTGGAGTAGCAATTCTCATATCAGACAAAATAGACTTTAAATAAAGACTATTACAAGAGACAAAGAAGGACACTATATAGTGATCAAGGGAACTGTCCAAGAAGAAGATATAACAATTGTAAATATTTATGCACCCAACATAGGAGCACCTCAATACATAAGGCAAATGTTAACAGCCATAAAAGGAGAAATCAACAGCAACACAATCATAGTAGGGGACTTTTACTCCCCACTTTCACCAATGGACAGATCATTCAAAATGAAAATAAATTAGGAAACACAACTTAAAATGATACATTAAACAAGATAGACTTAATTGACATTTATAGGACATTCCATCCAAAAACAAGAGAATACATTTTCTTCTCAAGTGCTCATGGAAAATTCTCCAGGATAGATCATATCATGGGTCACAAATCAAGGCTTGGTAAATTTAAGAAAATTGAAATCATATGAAGTATCTTTTCCAACTACAATGCTTTGAGACTAGATATCAACTACAGGAAAAAAATGGTAAAAAATACAAACACATGGAGGCTAAACAGTACACTACTTAATAACCAAGAGATCACTGAAGAAATCAAAGAGGAGATCAAAAACTACCTAGAAACAAATGACAATGAAAACACACAACCCAAAATGTATGGGATGCAGAAAAAACAGTTCTAAGAGGGATGTTTAGAGCAATACAATCCTACCTCAAGAAACAAGAAACATCTCAAATAAACAACTTAACCTTACACCTAAAGCTATTACAGAAAGAAGAACAAAAAACCACAAAGTTAGCAGAAGGAAAGAAATCATAAAGATCAGATCAGAAATAAAGAAAGGGAAATGAAGGAAACAACAGCAAAGATCAATAAAACTAAAAGCTGGTTCTTTCAGAAGATAAACAAAATTGATAAACCATTAGCCAGACTCATCAAGAAAAAAAGGGAGAAGACTCAAATCAATAGAATTAGAAATGAAAAAGGAGAAGTAACAACTGACACTGAAGAAATACAAAGGATCATGAGAGATCACTACAAGCAAGTATATGCCAATAAAATGGACAACCTGGAAGAAATGGACAAATTTTTAGAAAAGCACAGCATTCCACGACTGAACCAGGAAGAAAGAGAAAATATAAACAGATCAATCACAAGCACTGAAATGGAGACTGTGATTAAAAATTCCCAACAAACAAAAGCCCAGGACCAGATGGCTTCACAGGCGAATTCTACCAAACATTTAGAGAACAGCTAACACTTATCCATCTCAAAGTCTTCCAAATTATAGCAGAGAGAGGAACACTCTCAAACTTATTCTACAAGGCCACCATCACCCTGATATGAAAACCTGGGAAAGATGTCACCAGAAAATAAACTACAGGCCAATATCTCTGATGAACATAGATGCAAAAAACCTCAGCAAAATACTAGCAAACAGAATCCAACAGCACATTAAAAGGATCATACAACATGATCAAGTGGAGTTTATCCCAGGAATGCAAGGATTCTTCAATGTATGCAAATCAATCAATTTGATAAGCCATATTAACAAATTGCAGGAGAAAAAGCATATGATCATCTCAATAGATGCAGAAAAAGCTTTTGACAAAATTCAACACCCATTTATGATAAAAACCCTCCAGAAAGTAGGCATAGTGGGACTTCTCTCAACACAATAAAGGCCATATATGACAAACCCACAGCCAAGATCACTCTCAATGATGAAAAACTGAAACCATTTCCCTGAAGATCAAGAAGAAGACAAGGTTGCCCACTCTCATCACTATTATTAAACATAGCATTGGAAGTTTTAGCCACAGCAATCAGAGAAGAAAAAGATATAAAGGAATCCAAATTGGAAAAGAAGAAGTAAAGCTGTCACTGTTTGCAGATGACATGATACTCTACACAGAGAATCCTAAAGATGCCGACAGAAAACTACTGGAGCTAATCAATGAATTTGGTAAAGTAGCAGGATACAAAATTAATGCACAGAAATCTCTTTCATTCCTATACACTAATGATGAAAAACCTGAAAGTGAAATTAAGAAATCACTCCCATTTACCATTGCAACACAAAGAATAAAATATCTAGGAATAAACCTACCTAAGGAGACAAAAGACCTGTATGCAGAAAATTATAAGACACTGATGAAAGAAATGAAAGATGATACAAATAGATGGAGAGATATACCATGTTCTTTTATTGGAAGAATCAACATTATGAAAATGACTATACTACCCAAAGCAATCTACAGATTCAATGCAATCCCTATCAAACTACCACTGGCATTTTTCACAGAACGAGAACAAAATATTTCACAATTTGTATGGAAACACAAAAGACCCCAAATAGCCTAAGCAATCTTGAGAAAGTAAAACAGAGCTGGAGGAATCAGGCTCCCTGACTTCAGACTATACTACAAAGCTACAGTAAGCAAGACAGTATGGTACTGGCACAATAACAGAAATATAGATCAAATGGAACAGGATAGAAAGCCAAGAGATAAACCCACGCACATGTTCTCACTTTATCTTTGGTAAAGGAGGCAAGAATATACAGTGGAAAAAAGACAGCCTCTTCAATAAGTGGTGCTGGGAAAACTAGACAGCTACATGTAAAAGAATGAAATTAGAACACTCCTTAACACCATACACAAAAATAAACTCAAAATGGACTACAGACCTAAATGTAAGGCCAGACACTATAATACTCTTAGCGGAAAACATGGGCTGAACACTTTATGACATAAATCACAGCAAGATCCTTTTTGACCCACCTCCTAGAGATATGGAAATAAAAACCAAAATAAACAAATGGGACCTAATGAGACTTAAAATCTTTTGCACAGCAAAGGAAACCATACACAAGATGAAAAGACAACCCTCAGAATGGGAGAAAATATTTGCAAATGAAACAACTGACAAAGGATTAATCTCCAAAATATACAAGCAGTTCATGCAGCTCAATATCAAAAAAACAAACAATGAATCCAAAAATGGGCAGAAGACCTAAATAGACATCTCTCCAAAGAAGATATACAGATTGCCAACAAACACCTGAAAAGATGCTCACCATCACTAATCATTAGAGAAATGCAAATCAAAACCACAATGAGGTATCACCTCACACCAGTCAGAATGGCCATCATCAAAAAATGTAGAAACAATAAATGCTGGAGAGGATGTGGAGAAAAGGGAACCCTCTTGTACTGTTGCTTGGGATGTAAATTGATACAGCCACTATGGAGAACACTCTGGAGGTTCCCTAAAAAATTAAAGATAGAACTACCATATGACCCAATGATCTAACTACTGGGCGTATACCCTGAGAAAACCATAATTTAAAAAGAGACATGTACCACAGTGTTCATCGCAGCACTATTTACAATAGCCAGGACATGGATGCAACCTACACGGCCATCAACAGATGAATGGATAAGGAAGATGTGGCACGTACATACAATGGAATATTACTCAGCCATAAAAAAGAAATGAAATTGAACTATTTGTAGTGTGGTGGTTGGACCTAGAATCTGTCATACAGAGTGAAGTAAGTCAGAAAGAGAAAAACAAATATTGTATGCTAACACATAGTTATGGAATCTAAAAAAAATGTTTTTTAATGAACCTAGGGTCAGGACAGGAGTAAAGACACAGATGTAGAGAATGGAATTGAGGACACGAGAGGGGGAAGGGTAAGCTGGGATGAAGTGAGAGAGTAGCATGGACATATATACACTACCAAATGTAAGATAGATAGCTACTGGGAAGGAGCTGCATAGCACAGGGAGATCAGATTCGTGCTTTGTGACCACCTAGAGGGGTGGAATAGGGAGGGTGGGAGGCAGACATAAGAGGGAGGGAATATGGGGATATATATATATTTATATCTGATTCCCTTTGTTATACAGCTGAAACTAACACACCCTTGTAAAGCAATTAAACTCCAATAAAGATGTTAAAAAAATCAAAGAGTTATTTTTGACTCTGGGTGGAGATCATATGAATTTGAACGCCACTCTACTACATTGTAGACTTCATATTTCATTGGATGGGCACTATCCTTGCCTCTCTCTGCCACTTTACCTTCCTTACAGAGCAACTGCGAGGAGCAAATGAGTTAATATTTGTAAGTTCTTGGAAGAATGCTTGGCGTCCTTGGAAGCAATATATGTGTGTTATACAGCATTATCATTATCTATAGTCATGTATTTTCATTTACTAGTGTATCTTCAGTGTCTATCATAGTGTCACCCTAGATCTCAACAATTATCAGTTGAGTAAACAGCAAGGACCTGTGACATAAGCCATCTTACATATACGTCTAAGTGAGGGAACAAGGCTTGTGGAGATTCGGCACTTCTGTTTGGTAAGTGCCAGAGGAATTTTTAGGGGTGCTTTTCTACCAGTATATCTTTCATTCTTACTGCTTCACCACATTGCTAAAGGCTGTCTGGGCCAATATATATTTATTTATGTGTCTGGCAATCTCTAAACATTACATAAGTAAGTAAGGGGAACGGAAGGCTATGAGTGGAAACATCTTTACTCAAGAATGAAATCCGGTGACACCCAAGCACCCTCTCCATCCTTTTTCAGAGGAATGCTTCTTTTGAGGCCAAACTATTGGCAGCTGGTAACATGCCTGATCTAGGCATGATTAAATTGTTGATTTTATCCCAAAATCTCCCTCAACCAAACCAAAGAGGGATCTAAGTGAGGATGGTGTGAACGATTAGCATTGTTGAAAACCAGAGGCTGTAATTCAGAAGGACACATTAAATTTCTACTCTTCCAAAGGAAAGAGGACTATTCTGAGTCCATCATCACTGAAAATAGGTTAATGGTTTATTTCCATGGCTCACAGGCCCAGCGGCTCCACGGCACGCGGGATCCTCCCGGACCGGGGCACGAACCCCTGTCCCCTGCATCGGCAGGCGGACTCTCAACCACCACACCACCAGGGAAGTCTGGAAGTTTGTAACTTTTGACCACCTTCACCTTATCCTGTTCCCCTGGCCCCCTGCTCCTGAAACCATCATTTTACTCTCTTTTGCTATGAGTTCGGTTTATTTATTTATTTTTTTTTTTAAGAATTAGAATGTGTTGGCCTGAAACAAATAGACTGCCAGGTATTTCTCCAGCAAAGATGGTTTTATTGAGGATCAGCAGAGAATTGCAGTTCGGGGTCTACGACCACAGTGAGCCACATGCAAGGACCCTGAGTTTGGTTGTTTTAGATTCCAGATATAAATGAGATCATACAGTATTGGTTTTTCTGGAGAAACCATAGGCCTAGAAGGGCCCTCCTAGTGCCTTGCTGTGCTGGCCTGGGGGTGGGGAACAATGTGGTCCGAGTGCCTCTGCTCCTCTTACCCTTCCCAAGTGGTCCTCCTCATCTCTGTGGCCCAGGGGTGCTTCAGTCTCACCCGGGGTTCTGGAATTTTCTCATGATCTCTTATCTGTGGATGGATGCCAGTTGGTCTTCTTGTGAGGGGGCTGAAGCCCAGAACATCCTATGTGGCCATCTAGATGACATCATCCTCCAATTTTGGATTAGGAAAAGTTTTGACCTTGCAGACCTCCCAGAAGGCTTTTGGGAACACCAGTTTTCCCCATACCACCCCTTGAGAACTGTTGTTTGAACCTACCATTTTGATGTAGCTGCTTGAAAAGTATGTATAACAAAGAGGAATTTTTAACATACCTAGGTCAACAATTCCAGCAGACTTTTTTTGAAGATCATAACAAATGCCAAAATTGACGCCAGGATTGACATGGAAAGGTAAAGGACTCAAAATCAAGGCAGCCTTAAGAAAGGAGGACAGAGTTTGAAAACATGCACTCCTTATTTTAAGACTTACTATAAAGCTACCCTATAATTAAGACAGTGTGATTCAGGCCTAAGGACAGACAGATCTAGGAAACTGAATAGAGACCATAAATAGATCTGCATACACACAGCAAAATTAATTTAGATAGATGTGCCAGTGCAACACAATGGGGAAAGGAAAGTCTTTTTAACAAATGCTACTAGAACAACTGGATATCTGTATGCAAAAAAAAAAATTGAAACTTGATAAATACATAACATGAAAATCGACAAACACTGATGATTCCAGGCAAAATTTAAAAGTTAAAATTATAAAGTTTCTACAGAAAAATAAAATAAAATAAGGGAATGTCTTTGTGGCCTGTGTACTCAAATGTTTCTTAGAGAGACTGCAAAAGCACTTAACAGGAGAGGAAAAAAAGGTAAATTGGACTTTATCAGAAAAAAAAAAAATTTCTATTCTTCAAAACTTTAAACAAATTATAAAAAAACCAATCACAATCTAGGAGAAATATACACAATCTATCTATTTATATATATGAAAAAGACTTGAATCCAAATTTTATAAAGAATTTCTACATATCAAAAACAAAAGACAAGCAATCCAATTAAAAATTGTCAAAAGTCTTGGATAGATACTTCATAAAGGAAGATGTAAGAATTGCTAATAAAATACAGGTAAAGGGTTTTTTAATTTGCAGAGAAATGCAAATTAAATCCAGAATGAGATATGCCTATGCAGCCAAAGGAGTGGTTTACATTTAAATGACTTCAATACCAAGTGCTTGAGAGCATGCAGAGTGCCTGGGTATCTCATGCTGGTAAGATGTAAAATGGTACAACCAGTGTGGAAAACTGGTACTTTCTTATAAAATTAAACTCACACCTACCTATGATCCAGCAATTCTACTCTAAGGTATTATTTCCAGCAGAAATGAAAATAAATGCCCACACAAATATCTGTTCAATAATGTTTAGTGCAGCTTTATTCATAATAGCAAGAAATTTAAACAATTCAAATGTCCGCCAAAAGGAGGATGAATAAACAAATTCTAGTCTCTTCATCCAATATTACTCAGCAGTAGAAAGAAATGCACTATCGACACACATATGTGGATGAATATCAAAAGTATTATGTTGAGTGAATAAAGCCAGACATGGGTATGTTCTATATGTTCCCATTTGTATGAAGTTCAGTAACTAATTTGTGGGACTATAACTGTATATGGTGGTTGCTCTGGGTATGGGGAGGGAACCGTACTCTTAAGAGAGATGAAAGGTGAAGGCAGAGCCCTGCATCTTGATTGGATGTTGGTTCTGAGGGTACATATATTTGTAACACTTGCCAGGAAGTGCACTTAAGATGTGCACAGGGCTTCCCTGGTGGCGCAGTGGTTGAGAGTCCGCCTGCCAATGCAGGGGACACAGGTTCATGCCCCCATCCGGGAAGATCCCACATGCCGCAGAGCGGTTGGGCCCGTGAGCCATGGCCGCTGAGCCTGCGCGTCCGGAGCCTGTACTCTGCAACGGGAGAGGCCACAACAGTGAGAGGCCCGCGTACCGCAAAAAAAAAAAAAAAAAGATGTGCACAGTTTACTATATGTCATTATACCTCAATAGAAATGTAAAACATGCATACGCTAATTATCAGCACAACTGTTATGAATATTTTCTTAGTTTATTAAATGAGGTATTCAATCAAAGATGCATGTTGATTGCACTATGAATATGAAACATGCTGATTACCAATTCATATTCATCTGGAAACTTAGAGGCAGAAATGAACACTACCATGTGTGACAGGAAGATGGACTTGCCCATCCTTCAGTGTTTTCACTTTTCAATCTCTTGTCAATTAACATGGTAATTGCCTTTAATGACTTTGTTCTCCTCAGTGTAATCAGACGGGAAACTTCAGATGGAAACTGCATAAATTATTCTAACTCCTGCCAGGAAAAGAATCCAAGAGTTTAATCAACTTCTGCACATTTTATTCTTCTTGTTAGAAAGTTTTCTTTACATTCATACTTAACTGACAGACCCTCTCCCTGGAAGAGGCAGTCCTCCTGACTAAATGCTCCCATCAATAAGACCATGTCCGCAATGCAGAGGACAGATGACATTCCTGTTCAAAGAGGGTTAACTATGCCAAGGAAGATGGTGCAAACTCACCTGGTTCTCTCCAATGTTTCTTTAGATCCTCTCATAAAAATATCAACACCACTGATGCTACTAACTTTATGAAATTCTTATCAGTTCATAAAATATTGTGCACTCAAAGTGAACATCTGGGAAGAATATAATAGGAAAGACATCATTGTCCCCATTCTATAGAGAAATAAAAATGGAAGTGTATGACATTTAAGCTCATTCGTCATTACATTTTAATGAATGTGGGTCATTCTTTAGGTCTGTTGTAGTTACAACTAAAATTTGTCTTCTTTCCTGAAGCTTTTTCTAAATTGAGCTTTCCTTACTTCTCGCAAAACTTTCACAGTCCACATTCTCGGTATTTGAGGCAGCGAGGACTCTCTGAATTGAAATCTTCCTTCTATCACAGAAATCCTGGGCAGGAGGCAGGTGGGAGATCAAGGTGGAAGAGCCCAGGGGGAATACAGAACATGATGTGTTGGGTCCTGCTTATAGCCTAGTCCACGTGCTGTGCCAAGGTGAGGTAGGTATAAAGCAAACCGAATGTCCTTTCTTCCCATTTCAAGAAAGGCCACCTCTTCCATTGATTTGCAATCCAGGACTTCTTGGGTTAAGGAAACCCTGCACAGAAGACATTTTATTTGATTCTGAACTGCATCATTCTAAGAGATGATTGCAAAGAGGTCTCCTATGCAGAGTAACTTTAATATCCAAATATTTTCAGAGGACTGTAGTGCCCATCTACATTCCAGGAAAAAAAGCAGCCATTTAGATGGTACAAGATGTGGTGCTACAGGGAGATCAGCTCGGTGCTTTGTGACCACCTGGAGGGGTGGGATAGGGAGGGTGGGAGGAAGGGAGACGCAAGAGGGAAGAGATATAGGAACATATGTATATGTATAACTGATTCACTTTGTAATAAAGCAGAAACTAACATACTATTGTAAAGCAATTATACTCCAATAAAGATGTAAAAGAAAAAATATGTGTTGCTAAAAACTGTCACCAGTTTAGAATACAAATTTGGGTCATGGAAAGGGTTTGGGGTCATGAAATTTTGAGCAGCCCCAGACCCATAGCTCTAAACATCAGCTTCCTCAACTGTAAAATGTGGACAATAATATCCTGTCCTATCTATAGTCCAGGGAACCTTCCAGAGATTTCGAAAATAAACAGAAAACACTTTTTGAAGCTCGAAGAGTTATGTCCACCTAACGTTGTGGTTGCCATGGCTATTTGCCACTGTTTCTGCACCTTCCTTTGAGGTTGGTCATAAGTCTGAATTTCTTTTGGTCTCATCACTTGGCTTTCTTTCATCGTCTTAAAAACCAGAGTCTTCTCATTATGAATTTGTTTAGAGAGTGAAAGAACCTTTGCTCTTTTAGGCAGTTTTATTCTATTTCATCTTTTGGAATGTCCCATTTGTATGTATGAATGGCAGGCATGGCGTGTGCATCTGTATGGGTATAATTGGAAAAGAGAAAACATATATCATTTCCTTCTCACCAAGGACTCTTAGTCACAAGTGAACCTGAAGAGGAGAGGCCTTGGTCCAGGAAGCTGAGAGTCTAAGGGTATGTGTGACCGACCTGGGGCTCCAATGACGTAACCAGGTTCATCTCAGTCTCTCTCTCTACCTTTTTCAGCTCTGCTTTCTTTGGCATTGGCTTCATTCTCAGAAGAACTCAGACTGTTCCCTAATGGTCTCAGGATGGCTGCTCCCAGCTCCAGGTTTACCATCCATCTATCTTAGTTCAGGCTGCTATAACAAAGTACCACAGACTGGGTGACTTACAAACAGCAGAAATTTATTTCTCATAGTTCTGGAGGCTGGAAGTCCAAGATCAAGGTGTCAGCATGATTGGGTGAGAGCCCTCTTCCTGGTCACAAATGTCTCCTTGTGTCCTCACATGGCAGAAGGGGCTAGCTGGCTCTCTGGAGCTCTTTTATGACCCAGGCCAAATCCCAATCATAGGGCTCCACCCTCATGACCTAATCACCTCCCAGAGGCCCCGCCTCTTAATACCATTACATTGGAATTAGGGTTTCAAGATTTGAATTTTGGTTTGTACTAAACTCAAGGGAAAAGAATCTGAAGAGGAATATATATATATATATATATATATATATATATATATATATATATATGACTGAATATATAACTGAATCACTGTGCTGGATACCTGAAACTAACACGATATTGTAAATCGACTACACTGCAATTAAAGAATTAAACCAAAAAAAAAAGACTTGAATTTTGGGGAGACACAAACATTCAGTCCATTGCATTATTTTATCAGCTATCCAACAACAACAAAAAAGGTCTCCTTCCTGACGGCACAAATAAAAGCATGGCAATTATGTCTCACTGGCTTGGATGACGGTCTGCTGGCTTGGGTCCACCATGCACTGTGATTAGGGCCATGCCACTTGTCTCACGTCTGAGTCACATGGACAGTAAGAGGAGCCTGAGTAGGTCTCAAGAAGGCCAGGGTGCTATCACCAAAAGAGTTCTGAGAACATACATCCCTGAGGTTTGCTGCTGTCTCGTTCCACATTGATGACCTGGCTGATGTTGACGACCACTGAGGCCCTGTGTGTATTCTTATCAGCGGCACCATGGTGGCTCTCTTGCCCTCATCCCAAGATGCTCCATCATTCTCCCCTCCATCTGAAATGAAGCTTGGGAGTTGTGATCAAGAGATGATCGCATGTAGGAATTTCTCAAGGAGTTCCTTTCTCTAGCTGTTCAATGAAAAGCACATTTCTTCAATGAAGATAGTCAAGCAGCAATTTGGTTTTCACACTTCGCATGTTTTGATCTTGATTGATGTATTAGTTTCCTATGGCTGCTGTAACAAATGGCCACAAACTTAGTAGCTTTAAACAACACAGATGTATTATCCCACAGTTCAGAGGTTAGAAATCTGACGTGGGTCTCACTGGGCTAAAACCAAGGTGTGGGCAGCCTGCATTCCTCCTGGAGTCTCTGGGGGAAAATCCATTCTCTGGTCTATTCTAGCTTTTAGAAGCCACCTGTGTGCCTTGGTCCATGGCCTTTCCTCTTTGTTTCATCTTGAAATCTATCCCTCTCACTTGACAATACATTTTGCTGCCAAAAAGAACTTGGTTATGGATTTGTATGATTTATTAGACACAGATTTTACCCTGGACTTTGAAATGATAGGCTGAAGTTTCCTCATGTTTATTTCCCAATAACTAATGTGTCACATCTATCAAATGATGCTTCTTTTCATGCTTTTTTTGCTTTTGATTCTAGAAGCTTTTTTAGGATCTCTTTCAGGAAATTCGTTTGGATTGGATGCTTAGCCTTGATTTCTTACTTAGTACAATGCCTTTTGAACATTTACAAATAAAATAAGAGTGACATGTCTGTGTTATAAAATAAAACCAAGCAAACTACCTACCTCTATAGAGATGAAAGACACACATGACTGTTTCCTCTTTATTTTATGTGGAAAATCTTCAAGTGCCTTAGAAAATGCTAATGCTGAAGCTTCCATGGATTCCAAGGTCAGAAGAGCTCAGGAAGAGATGAGAAAGACTGTGCCCAATGCACACCTAGATGATAAACTAGGTCATCTTGAATTGCATGGCAATTGCCGTGAGGCAGAAGAGCAGAATTGGCCCAATAGTAACTTAATTAATCAATGGATAATTTATTTGAGCCTCTATCCAGTGAGAAAATATAGTAAAATATAGATAATATATAGAAAATATAGTCTTGCTATAGTATAGCAAGTTAGGTAAGTCTTGCAATCTGCTATCGTGCTTTAAACTATAGTAAACAATATTTAAAACATGATTGGAAATTACAAGACTCTCTACGGTGTTATCTTTCTACTTGTTTGTCTTTCAGTGATTTATCTTATTTAAAGTATTCTCCTTAACTGAAGCATACAGCATCTTTGCACCAGAAGGAAAAACATTAAAAGAGAAATAAACACATGTAACCGTTGTCACCTCTGTTTTTATAAATTCCTCCCAAACTGCTTAGTTAATGTGATCTACAAGCACAAAAGTGGTGCATTAAAAATAGCTTCAGCTAAAAGCAGGTATAAGGAGAGTCAGCAAGGATTATGTAGCACTCTACAGACAAATTGTGTGATTTAAGGAGGAAGTGTAAAGATTTGCATTTTTTTTTTTTTTTGAGAAAACACCCAACAGATGCTTTGAGATATTAAAGCCCCTTTTTAGTTGCACAGAGAAGAGAGTTTCTGCAGAGGAGCTGAATTTATAGAGCAGTATTCTAATGTGGGCAAGTTTGTGGCCAGACTCAGGGAGCTCTGCAGAGGACCAAGGTTTGCACAAGAGACATAAAATTCTGCCTCTAAGGGCGGATACATTTTAGGATGCAATAAAATATAGACACATGCTGATTCTGATGAAAATGGTTTAAGAAGCAATAATTGACCTGGGGTGGCTCAAATATTTATTTATTGCAGCATTGTAATGGATCAGCAGTTGGAACAGGGGTTCTTAATGTTTCAGATATGATGGTGACTGCCCCACCCTCTACCCACAGCCCTCCCTTCCTGCATGGGTGGCTGGCATCGTGGATAGACCTTGAGCTCTTGTGTCATTCAGCAGCTAGTAATTCTGCCACCATTTCCCACTCTTCCCCAGATACCTAAGCCTGAACGTTCAAAGAACTGGTTATTTGTGAGCAGAGAATCTCAGTCCTGAGAACTTTTGGCTTCAGTATAGATGGCACGGATAACCTCTTACTCTTGAGAATAACTTCTACATCTATAAACTAACGTAGTCATCTACAGTTGCTGTTTCTCCATGGGTGTTGGGAAATCTGCTAAAATTTTAGAGGATTGGGTGTATACTGGCAACATTTTAGTATACTGCTAAGAACCAAGACGGAATGCCTTAATACTTATGTGTGAGTCTAAGAAGGTCTATTTTAAAAGTTGCACATATTTGTCACATTAACTTATTTCCTATTTCCTATAAGGTTGAACTAATTCCAGTCTTCTATTCATGATAAAATTTATATGGTAGAAAAAGCCAGCATGATGAAAAATTTCATACACGAAATTAATGATAGCAACATATGCAACAAAATATCACAGAGATTGCTGAGATATCTTTCCTAGAGCAATGCAAAGGCTTTTCCGTCATTTCTTATTTAAAAAAATGATGTAATGCATGCACTGGACAGTATCTTACCTGAGCAGTGGAATTCTGAGTAGTTTTCAATCGGCCTGTGCTTATGTTCTTTGGCAAGCCATTCAGGTTCGGAATGGGGCAGGGAGATCTCTATTAGATATCTTTAGCAATATCTTTTCACTTCCAAATTATTTACTATTTTCTCTTTCTTCTTTTTTTCTTTCTTTTATCTTTTTAAAGTTTTTTTTTTCAGTAGTAATGGCAACTATACATACCCCTAGCTCTAAATTAAGCAACATGGCAATAATTATGTAGTTGACTGCTTTTGCTAGCGAACAAATATACCTCTCAAGAGTTCTGACAATCTTTCTCATACTCTGCCCCAGGGTAATTTAAATTTAAAAATGGGTCTTTGACAGTGATGCTTGACTCATGCTCAAGAGTTTTAGAGTTTGTCTGCGGTAACCACCATATACATCTGAAGACCTGAGTGAGAAGCACACACAGGGTGTGTATTACTTCCCACCTGCCTTATGCAGCTCTCCTGCTAAAAGGGTTTCCCATTTGCTTTTTTGGTTCAAAGCTGAAAACCTCCAGTCCTGACATCCAGGTTATCATTAAACACATCTGACAACTATCCCATCTCCTCTGTAGATGTCCCTCAACCCACCTCTAGTTCTAATCAAATCAGTCTCTCATTCCATTAGGTGCCTTTCACATCTCCAAACCCCAGTGTCAGCTCATCTACTGCTTCCGAAATTCACTTTGGATGGCTGTCAACTGCTCTCCTTCTGCTGATTCACATTCTGCAGGTGCTTTCAAAGCCAGGCTGAACGCTCTGACCATATAAGCAGAATGCTTAAATTAACCTTGTTTCAGAAGCGCCTTTCCCTTGCTCTGAATTCTTTCAACATTGATACACACACTGCGTAGCCTGTTTGTTCCCTCTGCATTGTTGAGTTGGCTTCTTAATTTGTATCTGGCTCCTTTGACATGTGCACTTCTTTCTCCAGGGGAGGTTAATCTCATCCATTTCTTCGGAATCTCTCACAGCACCTTGTATGAATCCTTGGTATACTAGGAGTTCACTGCACGCTCATTGAATTGATTTTCATTATACAATGAAAAAATATTGTCCAGTGAATGACGTTTTATTAACCCTTTAGAGTCTCCCAAACATCACTTTCTACTGAATTTTTATACTAATCTGAAAGTAAGCAAAATAATAAAGATGACATAAAACACACAGTTTCTAGGAAACTACCTAGTATTAGATACTAGATACATTTCCCTCTCTTACAGTTAGTCAGTAGGGAGAACCAGTATCCAGAAGGTAAAGGAAAATCCTTACCTAAATACGATTACTCAGCAGTACTGATGGAAAAAAAAAGAATGTGTTGAATAGAAATGTTTAACTATGACTGGAACAAGGAGGACTTTTTTATTTTAAGCATCTGTTATCTTAATTATTATTTTGATCCAAACATCTACATATTGGTAGAGAGTTCAAATCAAAGAGGATTTTACTGGATAAAAAAAACTGTAAAAGTTAAAATAATATTTAGTTTGTGTTTTTAGGCATTAGCACAAAGGAAATACACACCTCCTGAGAAAGTCTCATAATAATTAAAGATAGTATCATATGGCCATGGCTCAACTCACTGTGGGCAAAGACCAAAATTTTTATTTCCCATTGATCATGGACTGATGTCTTTGTAAAATACAAAATCATGTTAATGGATGCCACAGTCATGTTAAATTGCTATAAAACTTTCCAAATACTTACTTCCACTTTCTGGACTTATCTTGTGGGTGGGTAACAAATGCTTCATGGATGCCAGCAACTGGTGGACCACCGTTTGAATAGCAGAGGCATGGACTTCACTAGAGCAAAAGAATCACACCAGAAAGAGATCTGTTACATTTTCTGACAAGTAGAAAAAAGGAATACTTTAAAAGATTATATCCAGTAAAAATAAAGCTTTTGTAAAGAAGTATTTGTAGCTGAAAGTGGACTGGTTGGGACACTGTAAAGGACAGTTACTTAACAATAATCAAGGCAAAATGTTCTAGGCAGCTGATTCAATTCACTCTGGTCCATGTTACCCATGCAAAAGGAAACTGGCCAGGAAGTCCCAGAAAGTCAGCCAACTTTTCCGGGGAAAAGCTGTTTTGCCGGAGGACAGATCCATAGAGCAGATGTAACTGACCAGTGAGTGGGAGGTAGGAAGTCAGGTGTACGAGTGCATAACTCTAAAACTCCCTTAATGGCTAGTGGATGGTTTGGGATCTGACTTTCAACAGCCCTTCCTTTTCTTCTCCACTTCTTAGCACACACCCTGCAGCAGCGACTGAGGGGCAGGAGAGAAGGTGATAACGAGGGGACAGAAAGAGCTGAAGTCAGGACAGGTCTCCCAGGGTAGCCGTCTTGGAGGGTGGTCGGTGCCCAGAGTCTGACCCTCAGCTTTACTGTGCAAAAATCTTTTTTTGTGAGTATAGCTGGGGTTGGAGGGAACAAACACCTAGACAGCAGTCAGAAGGGACTGATGTGTAGACCAGAAGGCAAGGTGTTTAACTAATGTTGGAACAGAAATGGCCAATAAACTGCTACTTTTATGTCAGCAGGGCGATGCATGTTCTCCCTGATGGAGCTGCTGTAGGGGAAATTAACAGAAATTGGAAGGTATTTCAAGAGGGTGATATTAGAACATCAGGAAATAGAACGCTATTTGGATGACATTAATGACCAGTGTAATCAAGGATGTGATGCAATTAAATCTCTCTCTCAATTTTCATATTTAGTGAAAAATTTACTAAGCATTCTAGTTTGACTTGAAAGATATTCTGTCATTTAAGGGAATTGTGCAATGAGACAATCTCTGTAAGTACAGATTTCACTAATTCAACTCTCAGAGGATAATATTGTTCTCAAGCTCTTCACAGGGTTCAAAAGTGTTGGTATTATGCACCAAATTTTTTCCTTAAAGGAATGCGTGCATCTGTATGTGTATCTAGTCCCTTATGTCCTATGATATTGATATTATGATTTTCAGCAAAAAATATGCATTTTATTTCTCACTGCTCTTAGTCAACTTGCTTTCATGTTGTACAGTTCAACTTGCTTTTGAAAACAGAAAGGGAAATTCCATTCTTGTGACATAAAATATGATTAACAGGTGCTCAGCTTTAGTTTTTATATATATTGTAATTATGTAGTTAAGAAAACTCATATTCCAATGGTTAACCATTAATATTAGAATGATAAAAAATAAAGAAATAGTAACAGAGAAAATTTATAACACTGAGGATGTGTACACGCAGTGTAAATTATATCTAACTTAGGTTTTGTTACACTAAGAATAATGTAGGAAAATTTATTTCTAACTATGGAAAATCATAAACCTTTAATTAATAATTTATAATGTAATAAGGTTTTACTCTAATTAACCTATACTACAGAGTTTTATTCTATTATAATATATATATACACACACAATGTATGTCTATATGTATATACCATATGCCTGAATATATGTGTGTTTACATGTATGTGTTTATATATAGAGAGACGTATGCATGTGTGTCTTTATTTTCCAAACTCATACAACAATTAATATATATGTGAAACTAAAAATGCAGAGTATGCTTATTCAAAGGCCCTACACAGACACCAAAACTGAATGGATTTTTTGAATCTTAAAATAATTTTTTAAATTCTCCTCTCATAGATCAGTGGAACAGAACACAGAACCCAGAGACAGACACACACAAACATGTTCAACTGACTTTTGATAAAGATGCAAAACCAGAAGGCCTTCAAGGTGGCAGAGGAGTAAGACGTGAAGATCACCTTCTTCCTCACAAATAAATCAAAAATACATCTGGGGGCTTCCCTGGTGGCGCGGTGGTTGCGAGTCCGCCTGCTGATGCAGGGGACATGGGTTCGTGCCCCGGTCCGGGAAGATCCCACATGCCGCGGAGCGGCTGGGCCCGTGAGCCATGGCCGCTGAGCCTGCACGTCTGGAGCCTGTGCTCCGCAACAGGAGAGGCCGCGGCAGTGAGAGGCCCGCGTACCGCAAACAAACAAACAAAAAATACATCTACATGTGGAACAACCCCTACAGAACACCTACTAAATGTTGGCAGAAGACTTCAGACTTCCCAAAAGCTGTGTGGCAGACAGGGTCTTGGTGCTCCAGCTGGCTGTCAGACCTGAGCCTCTGAGGTGTGAGAGCCAGATCAGGACATTGGACCACCAGAGACCTGCCAGGCCCACAAAGTATCAGTTAATGAGAACTCTCCCAGACATCTCTGTCTCAATGCTAAGACCCAGCTCCACTCAATGACCAGCAAGCTCCAGTGCTGGAAACCCTATGCCAAACAACTAGCAAGACAGGAACACAACCCCACCCATTAGCAGAGAGGCTGCCTAAAATAATAGTTACTTCACAGACACCACAAAACACATCACCGGATGGGGTCCTGTTCACCAGAAAGACAAGATCCAGCCCCACCCCCCAGAACACAAGCATCAGTCCCCTCCACCAGGAAGCCTATACAACCCACTGAACAAACCTTACCCACTATGGGCTGACACCTAAAGCAACGGCAGCCACAAACATGCAGCCTGTGAAAAGGAGACCCCAAACACAGTAAGTTAAGTAAAATGAGAAGACAGAGGAATACGCAGCAGATGAAGGAGGAAAGTAAAACACATCAGACCAAACAAATAAAGAGGAAATAGGTAGTCTAAATGAAAAAGAATTCAGAGTAATGATAGTAAAGATGATCCAAAATCTTGGAAATAGAATGGAGAAAATACAAGAAATGATTAACAAGGACCTAGAGAACTAATGAGCAAACAAACAATAATGAACAGCACAATAAATGAAGTTAAAAATTCTCTAGAAGGAATCAATAGAATAACTGAGGCAGAAGAATGGAAAATGACTTGGAAGATAAAATAGTGGCAATAAGTACTGCAGAGAAGAATAAAGAAAAAAGAATGAAAAGAATTGAGGACAGTCTCAGAGACCTCTGGGACAACATTAAATGCACAAACATTCGAATTACAGGGATCCCAGAAGAAGAGAAAAAGAAAGGGACTGAGAAAATATTTGCAGAGATTATAGTTGAAAAGTTCCTTAACATGGGAAAGGAAATAGTCAGTCAAATCCAGCAAGTGCAGAGAGTCCCAAATAGGATAAATCCAAGGAGAAACACACAAAGACACATATTAATCAAACTATCAAAAATTAAATACAAAGAAAATATATTAAAAGCAGCAAGGGAAAAGCAACAAACAACATACAAGGGAATCCACATAAGTTTACCAGCTGATCTTTCAGCAGAAACTCTGCAAGCCAGAAGGAGTTGCAGGACATATTTAAAGTGATGAAAAGGAAAAACGTACAATCAAGATTACTCTACCCAGCAAGGATCTCATTCAGATTTGATGGAGAAATTAAAACCTTTAGAGACAAGCAAAAGCTAGGAGAATTCAGGACCACCAAACTAGCTTTACAACAAATGCTAAAGGAACTTCTTTAGGCAGGAAACACAAGACAAGGAAAAGGTCTACAATCACAAACCCAAAACAATTAAGAAAATGGGAATAGGAACATACATATTGGTAATTACCTTAAATGTAAATGGTTTAAATGCTCCAATCAAAAGACATAGACTAGCTGAATGGATACAAAAAGAAGACCTGTATATATGCTGTCTATAAGAGACCAACTTCAGACCTAGGGACACACACAGCCTGAAAGTGGGGGGGATAGAAAAAGGTATTCCATGCAAATGGAAATCAAAAGAAAGCTGGAGTAGCAATTCTCATATCAGACAAAATAGACTTTAAAATAAAGACTATTACAAGAGACAAAGAAGGACACTACATAATGATAAAGGGATCAAACCAAGAAGAAGATATAACAATTGTAAATGTTTATGCACCCAACATAGGAGCACTTCAATACATAAGGCAAATGCTAACAGCCATAAAAGGGGAAATCAACAGTAGCACAATCATAGTAGGGGACTTTAACACCCCACATTCACGAATGGACAGATCATCCAAAATGAAAATACATAAGGAAACACAAACTTTAAATGACACATTAAACAAGATGGACTTCACTGATATTTATAGGACATTCCATCCAAAAACAACAGAATACACTTTCCTCTCAAGTGCTCATGGAACACTCTCCAGGATAGATCACATCCTGGGTCACAAATGTAGCTTTGGTAAATTTAAGAAAATTGAAATTGTATCAAGTATCTTTTCCAACCACAACGCGATGAGACTAGATATCAATTACAGGAAAAAAACGGTAAAAAAATAAAAACACATGGAGGCTGAAAAACACACTACTAAATAACCAAGAGATCACTGAAGAAATCAAAGAGGAAATCAAAAAAATACCTAGAAGCAAATGACAATGAAAACACAATGACCCAAAGCCTACGGGATGGAGCAAAAGCAGTTCTAAGAGGGATGTTTAGAGCAACAAAGTCCTACCTTAAGAAACAAGAAACATCTCAAATAAACAACCTAACCTTACACCTAAAGCAATTATAGAAAGAACAAAAAAAGCCAAAGATAGCAGAAGGAAATAAACCATAAAAATCAGATCAAAATTAAATGAAAAAGAAATGAAGGACACAATAACAAAGATCAGTAAAACTAAAAGCTGGTTCCTTGAGAAGATAAACAAAATTGATAAACCATTAGCCACACTCATCAGGAAAAAAAGGGAGAAGACTCAAATCAATAGAATTAGAAATGAAAAAAGAGAAGTAACAACTGACACTGCAGAAATACAAAAGATAATGAGAGATTACTATAAACAACTATACACCAATAACATGGACAAGTGGAAGAATTGGATAAATTCTTAGAAAAGCACAACATTCCGAGACTGAACCAGGAAGAAATAGAAATTATAACAGACCAATCACAAACACTGAAATGGAGACTGTGATTAAAAATCTTCCAACAAAAAAAAAGCCCAGGACCAGATGGCTTCACAGGCAAATTCTATCAAACATTTAGAGGAGAACTAACACCTATCCTTCTCAAACTCTTCCAAAATATAGCAGAGGGAGGAACACTCTCAAACTCTTTCTAGGAGGTCACCATCAACCTGATACCAAAACCAGACAAAGACATCACAGAAAGAGAAAACTACAGACCAATATCACTGATGAACAAAGAAACAAAAATCCTCAGCAAAATACTAGCAAACAGAATCCAACAGCACACTCAAAGGATCGTACAACATGATCAAGTGGAGTTTATCCCAGAAATGCAAGGATTCTTCAATATATGCAAATCAATCAACATGATAACCCATTTTAACAAATTGAAGGAGAAAAAACATACGATCATCTCAATAGATGCAGAAAAAGCTTTTGACAAAATTCAACACCGATTTATGATAAAATCTCTCCAGAAAGTAGGCATAGAGGGAATTTACCTCAACATAATAAAGGCCATATATGAAAAACCCACAGCCAAGATCGCTCTCAATGATGAAAAATTGAAACCATTTCCCCGAGATCAGGAAGAAGACAAGTTTGCCCACTCTCATTGCTATTATTAAACATAGTTCTGGAAGTTTTAGCCACAGCAATCAGAGAAGAAAAATATAAAGGAATCCAAATAGGAAAAGAAGAAGTAAAGCTGTCACTGTTTGCAGATGACATGATAATCTACACAGAGAATCCTAAAGATGACAGCAGAAAACTACTGGAGCTAATCAATGAATTTGGTAAAGTAGCAGGATACAAAATTAATGCACAGAAATCTCTTGCATTCATATACACTAATGATGAAAAATCTGAAAGAGAAATTAAGGAAACACTCCCATTTACCATTGTAACACAAAGAATAAAATACCTAGGAATAAACGTGCCTAAGGAAGTGAAAGACCTGTACTCAGAAAATTATAAAACACTGGTGAAAGAAATCAAAGATGACATAAACAGATGGAGAAATATACCATGTTCTTGGATTGGAAGAATCAATATTGTGAAAATGACTCTACTACCCAAAGCAATCTACAGATTCAATGCAATCCCTATCAAATTACCAATGGCATTTTTCACAGAACTATAACAAAAAAAATCACAATTTGTATGGAAACACAAAAGACCCCAAATAGCGTAAGCAATCTTGAGAAAGAAAAAGAATGGTGGTGGAATCAGGCTCCCTGACTTCAGACTATACTGCAAAGCTACAGTAAGCAAGACAGTATGGTACTGGCATGAAAACAGAAATATAGATCAATGGAACAGGATAGAAAGCCCAGAGATAAACCCACACACATGTTCTCACCTTATCTTTGGTAAATGAGGCAAGAATAGACAGCAGAGAAAAGACAGCCTCTTCAATAAGTGGTGCTGGGAAAACTGGATAGCTACATGTAAAAGAATGAAATTAGAACACTCCCTAACACCATACACAAAAAATAAACTCAAAACAGACTACTGACCTAAATGTAAGGCCAGACACTATAAAACTCTTAGTGGAAAACATAGGCTGAACACTTTATGACATAAATCACAGCAAGATCCTTTTTGACCCACCTCCTAGAGAAATGGAAATAAAAACAAAGATAAACAAATGGGACCTAATGAGACTTAAAATCTTTTGCAGAGCAAAGGAAACCATCAACAAGATGAAGAGACAACCCTCAGAATGGCAGAAAATATCTGCAAACAAAGCAACTGACCAAGGATTCAGCTCCAAAATATACAAGAAGCTCATGCAGCTTAATATCAAAAAAAATAAACAACAAATCCAAAAATGGGCAGAAGACCTAAATAGACATTTCTCCAAAGAAGATACACAGATTGGCAACAAACACATGAAAGGATGCTCATCATCACTAATCATTAGAGAAATGCAAATCAAAACTACAATGAGGTATCACCTCACACCAGTCAGAATGGCCATCATCAAAAAATGTAGAAACAATAAATGCTGGAGAGGGTGTGGAGAAAAGGGAACCCTTTTACACTGTTGGTGGGATTGTAAATTTATACAGCCACTATGGAGAACAGTATGGAGGTTCCTTAAAAAACTAAAATAGAACTACCATATGACCCAGCAATCCCACTACTGGGCATATACCCTGAGAAAACCATAATTCAAAAAGAGTCATGTACCACAATGTTCATTGCAACACTCTTTACAATAGCCAGGATGTGGAAGCAACCTACGTGGCCATCGAGAGATTAATGGATAAAGATGTGGCACATATATACAATGGAATATTACTCAGCCATAAAAAGAAACAAAATTGAGTTATTTGTTATGAGGTGGATGGACTTAGAGTCTGTCATACAGAGTGAAGTAAGTCAGAAAGAGAAAAACAAATAACGTATGCTAACACTTATATATGGAATAAAAAAAATGATTCTGAAGAACCCAGGGGGAGGACAAGAATAAAGATGTGGAGGTAGAGAATGCACTTAAGGACACGGGGAGGGGGAAGGGGAAGCTGGGATGAAGTGAGAGTGTGGCATGGACATATATACATTACCAAATGTAAAATAGATAGCTAGTGGGAAGCAGCCACATAGCACAGGGAGGTCAGCTCAGTGCTTTTTGACCACCTAGAGGGGTGGGATAGAGGATGGAAGGGAGATGCAAGAGGGAGGGGATATAGGGATATAAGTATAGTATAGCTGATTCACTTTGTTATACAGCAGAAACTAACACAACATTGTAGAGCAATTTTACTCCAATAAAGATGTTAAAAAAAATAAAAGTTGCAAAACCATTCAATGGAGTGGGGATGAGGGAAAGGTTTTTCAGCAAATGTTGCTTGAGAAATTGAACATCCATGGGCCAAAAATGGAAACTCAACTAATCCTTATGCCTCTTGCAAGAATTACCTCAAAATGAAATTTAAATGTGAACCCTAAATCTATAAAACTTTAAAAACATCCTAGGAGGAAAAACTTTGGGATATACGCAAAGAATTTATAGACTTGTTGCCCAAACACAATCCATAAAAAGAAAAGTTGCTAAATTAGACTTTATCAAAGTTTAAAAATTGTTCTCTGGGAAGGACCATATGAAGATAGTGAAAGATAAGCAACAGACTCAGGGAAATACAAACCATATATTCAACAAAGTCTCATGTCTATAATGAAGAACTCTCAAACTCAACAGTAAAAAAAAAAAAAAAAAAAAAAAAAACACAAAAAAACAATCCAAATAAAAATGGGTAAGACACTCACAGGCATGCTGGCAAAGAGGATCTACAGATGGCAAATGGACACCTGGAAAGATGCTCACCATCATTAGCCATTGAAGAAATGCAAATTAAACCCACAATGAGTTATCCCTACACACCTATTAGAATGGCTAAAGTAAAACTAGAGACAACATCAAACGTTGGCAAGGATGGGGAGAAACTGGATCACTCACATGTTGTTGGTGGGGATGTAAGTGGTACAGCCATTCTGGAAAACATTTTAGAAGCTTCTTATAAAGCTAAACATACAAATACAATACAATCCAGCAATTGTGTCTGTGGGCATTAATTCCAAAGCAATAAAAACTTATGTTTATGCCAAAACTATACACAAATGTTCATCATAGCTTCATTCATAATAGGCCCAAGCTGGATAAAGCCTAGATGTCCTTCCATAGATGAATGTTGAACAAACTTTGGTATATCCATGCCATGGAATGCCGCTCAGCAACAGAAAGGAATAAACTATTGCTATTCACCCATCAACTTGGATTAATCTTCAAGGAATTATACTGAGTGAAAAAAGCCAATCAAACAAAGTTACATACTTTGTGATTCCATTTATACCACATTTTTGAAATAACAAAAATTTAGAAATGCAGAATATATTAGCAGTTAGAGGGGATGGGAGGAGAGAGGGTTTGGGTGGGGTTGGCCAAAAAGTGGGAGTGGTTTCCAAAGAGAAAGAAGAGGGGTACAGAACTATACACATGTGATAAACATGTGAAGAACTAAACACACACAAGGACTAATGAGTAAAACTGAGGAAGTCGCCCTAAGACTGGTGAATTGTATCAGTGCCAGTATCCTGATTGTGATATTGCACTATAGTTTTCTAAGATGTTACCATTAGGGGAAACTGGGTAAAGGGTACACAGGATCTCTGTTTTATTACTTACAAACACTCTGAATACATAATTATCTTAACAAATATTTCAACTAAAGGGGAAAAAAAGCTTTTTTTTCATTGATTTATTGGAGACGTACCATTGTAGAAGACAAAGGTTGCCCTTGGTCAAGGCTGATTCTAATTCTTTGGTCAGTTTTTACACGGGCTGTGGGTCTTGTGTGGACTGTAACCTATCCACTTAACAAAACCCAGCCTTGATGACATCATAGTCTCAAAGCTAACCATTCATGTGAAGTATACAGATGTTTTACAGCATTTGTGTGTGTGTGTGTGGTATGCGGGCCTCTCACTGTTGTGGCCTCTCCCGTTGCAGAGCACAGACTCCGGATGCGCAGGCTCAGCGGCCATGGCTCACGGGCCCAGCCGCTCCGCGGCACGTGGGATCCTCCCGGACCGGGGCATGAACCCACGTCCCCTGCATCGGCAGGCGGACTCTCAACCACTGCGCCACCAGGGAAGCCCCCAGATGTTTTTACAGTTGTTTTTCTGCTACATTTTCTTAAGATAGATCCTATGAAGAGCCTTCTCTCTCTCACCTGAGGTCATGCCCCAAACTCTGGGTGTCTCACTAACCCATGCTTTTGGTTTGATTGCCTCGTGGTGCGTTCTAGTGGTGCATTCTCCGAATCAACAAAATTTTTTTTTTAAGTATGTGGAAGTTTGAGTGTCTTTTCAAGAGCCCACAATGAGTGCACAGGTCCATTCATTTCACCCAGAATCAGAGATCAGAGTGTACTTTTGTATTTTTGTCCACACCATGAGGCTGGTGGGATCATAGTACCCTGACCAGGGATGGAACCCAGGCCCCCTGCAGTGGAAGCACAGAGTTCTAACTACTGGACTGCCAGGGAATTCCCACTTTTGTACTTTTATAACCACAAGAAGGTCATGGATATTATCAAGACCTTCATGATTATAATAATAAAAATTCCTTCTCTTTGAGCCTATCAATATAGGCTCTGAAATGTCTAGAAAAAAATTTCATGCAGTAATAAATACAACTGCAGATCAAGCCTGCACTGTGTAAAGGGCTTAGTTACACATATTTTTTCCATTCCACAACCCTCAACATTTCTCTCTTTTCTCTTAACTCATAAAGAAAGATGAAAAATAATATTCTCCTGAGTAATGTTCTAGCCTTCCCCTTTAGAGCAGAGGTCCCTCCAGGGCTTCAAGTTTATCTATTAATTCAGCAGCTAGGCAGAGCTTTCCTTTGAGAGCTGCTGTTACATAGTGTTGAGCAAACTGTCCTCAATAGGGCAGGCTGAAGATTACACAAAAGGAGGTGCCAACAGCTCCTGATTTATCACAAACACCAGTGGAGAGGGTTAAGGCAACCCCACAATTCACTGCTCAGACCTTTTTTGCCTCTGATGATCGTCTTCTTTCTCCCTCAACTGGGTCCTGCTTTGACTCTTCTCCCGAAGTCCTGATGCCTCTGCTTCGATGCTGAAACCTGGGGAAAGAAAAAAAATTGTCAATATCTTTAGTGCCTTGCAATTACTTAGCAAAGTTCTGCTCTGGCCCTCACTGGCTCTCTAATGAAACTTCCAGCGTGCATTCACTGGAGCTGGCCTGTGCCGTAGCCAGGGTGAGCCTTCAAAGACTTTTTCATTCTAACATAACCCAAGAATGTTAGGAAACTAGAACAAAAAGGCTGCCTAGCCCCAGCTTCCTAACTCTGTTGGCCCTAATATCTTATCTTTACAGTTTCCGCAATGATGGGATTGAATCTGGGCACTCTCTAAGAGTTCATTAGACAGAATGTGTGTATATGAAGCTACCAGGAAGATATTTTATAAATGAATGTCGATATTTCCCCTTCCAATGTAATTAGATATTCTGTTTCAATCTAAGGCCCTTATTATGCCAAAAAGGAATAATGAAGCTTTCAAACACGATACAGCTGGGCAGATTTCAGCATCCCACAAGAAGCAGCCCTGCCTTGCCCTCCAAGCTTTAGAAGGAGACAGCACAGGGGACAATGAAATCTGACTACTTTGGTGGGGGAGGGAGTGGATCTAAAAAACTCCTGGTCCAAAAAAGAAAGCATGTGGTGTTAGCTACTTGTAGTCTAAAATTTTAAAAAGCAAAGCAAAATTTAAATGGGGGGTAAAGGGAAGAGTTGAGTTAATCCTCCTACTGCTTTAGAAAAAAGCCAACTCAACTCACATGGTTTTATCCACTAGTTTCCCATCTCTATAGGCTCCACTGAGAAGACTAACATGCTTACAACGTGTGCAGAGAATTTTGATTGCACAGTAGGAGAAAGATGTTGAAACTTAGCTTTAACATCCGTGGAGCTGCCCCAAATACAGCAGAGCTGCTGGGAGGAAGGATCTATTTGGGATCCCGTAGGCACTGGAGAGACACAAAGGCTGTTCATTGATGCAATCTAAAGAGAGGTCATACAGGTGACACACAAGACCCACGCTGAGCGCCTGCTGCTCCTGAAGGCGGGCTCCAGCCTCTCAGTGGGATGGGCTGCGGGGATCAGAGAGCCCAGGATGGGGCTAAGGACACTCAGAACTGGAAGCAGGACTCCTGCTTTGGCTGTGTAATTTGGGCCAAGTTAGTTGACTATTCTGAGCATCTGTACCCTTTCCTCAAAATGGGTATGGAACCTACTACACTAAGTTGATGAGGAATTTAAATAAGAAGGACTGTATAACATGCCTAGCACGTGGTCATGGTCAATAAATATTAGCCCCTTCCCCAGACCTGTTTCCTTAGCAAAGCCCCCATCATCTAAAGCAATGCTTTGTTAACTCATACACCAAATATGCTAGAAACACTTCATATTTTAGAAAGAACTTTGTGTACATTTGATATTCTTTTTGGTAAACTGAGTAAGCACTCTTTAAGAATATGTAAACCTAGATTTCCTGACAGACTCTGCATTAGATAGTTGATTGGAGCGAACACACCAGCCAATCCCCTTCTTAATCTTGGGGTGCGCAGTTCTGGGCTTCTGTCCTTGGATCCCTCAGTTTAATTACTCAGCTCAGAGCTCAGAGGAGCCGTATGGCTCCAGCCCTGGGTGAGCCAGCTCGCTAAGAAAGCAGGAGTGGGGAGGGCTATTCGTCTCCTGTCCTTTCCACTCTTCCATCCAGCAGGAGTTGGGGTCATGAGCAGGGGGGCATGAACAAAGTTGATAATGTAACTGGGCTTCCTGTGGAGACTTACCCAGTTCACACCTGGAGTCTCTCTATTCAGGAGTGTACATATGGTATTTGTCTTTCTCTTTCTGACTTATTTCACTTAGTATGATAATCTCTAGTTGCATCCTTGTTGCTGCAAATGGCATTACTTCATTCTTTTTATGGCTGAGTAGTAATCCATTGAGAAAGAGAAAGACAAATACCATATGATATCCCTTATATGTGGGATCTAAAATATGACACAAATGAACCTATCTACAAAGCAGAAACAGACTCACAGACTGGTGGTTGCCAAGGGGGAGGGGGTTGGGGGAGGGCTGGAGTGGGAGGTTGGAGTCAGCAGATGTAAGCTATTATATGTAGAATGGATAAACAACAGGGTCCTACTGTGTAGCACAGAGAACTATATTCAATATCCTATGATAAACCATATTGGAAAAGAGTATAAAAAAAGAATGCATATATATGTATAACTGAATCACTTTGCTGTACAAAAGAAGTTGACACAACTTTGTAAATCGATTATACTTCAATAAAAAGAAAAATTAAAAAGAGTATACAGACAAAATTGTGTTTATAAGAATAGGCATTTGAAAAACAAAATTAGCAATTTGAAAAATATCTGCATAATAATAATAACATCAACATTTACGTGACGGGCCCTACTCTCTCTAGGCTCATTTTATGTATTAACTTACACCATCTGCCCAACAACTCAACGAAGGAGGTACTGTTATTATCCTCATTTTAGGGATGAGGAAACTCGGACCCAAGAGAGAGTCAGTGGATTATTCAAGATGCCAGAGCCAATGGCAAAGATCAAGATCGAAGGCAGAACTGCTCCTGCCTCTGGGCTCTTGAATGTTAATTTTCTTCATTGATTGATATCCCATGGATCATTTGTACAATTTTCTTGCTCAGAGAAGAGCCCTTTCCTAATCCCAAGCTTAAACCCTTAGGTTTGTTTGTTCAGTGTTGGTGAAGGGTATTAAATAACTGGAATACAGTTATGACTGACTTCGTTTGAAATTCAGGTGTAGGAAGCCTTGTTGATTTTAGTTTCAAGTGGAATAACCTTTCTGTTAGTTTTATCGGTGGTGATGATTTTTCAGCGATTTGTTCAATGGCAGATAAATCCCAGTGACGTTAATCATGTTGTGCCACAGAGAAAAGTCTAGTACTTTCGTTAATTGTCTCTTAGGTTGTAAAAGCCTAACCACGGAGCATTCCACTGGTACCACCCATAGGCAGAGCCAGAGGGGTGGGCTTTGGGCTAAAGCAGAGACTCTGGGAGCCACTTAACTGTAATTTCAGGAGCATAGGGAAGCGATAAGAAGACAGCTATGGTAAAAATAAAGTGACACAAGTGACATCAATAGTCACTTCTCACACGGTGTTCATTGCATGGAGCCTCTTGTCTGCCCTTACATGCAGTAACTCATTCAATGCGGACCTAGGAAGGAGGCCTGTTTCATACCCCGATCTTATCATTATCTGGTAATCTTACAGAGTTCTAAGTTATCCCCGTTTTACCCAAAGCAGAACACTTCGTGGCCATTTGGCTTTGGTGTAGGTCTGCATGTTACCATTGACTAGTAGGATGACCATCGGCAAACCAGCTCAAGCCTCTGATGCTCAGATCCCCTTCTGCCCCCCACCAAGGGCAGTGCTGACAGTCCCTGGGATTGTGCAGGGGTTACAGGAAACAATGCAGGGATTGTGCTCACAGTTCCTGGCACAAAGTGGCCAATACATGAGAGGCATTGTTACTATCTGGAATGTTCTAAAAAGTGATCCAGCTAAGATAGTTATTTAAATTTTACCTAAAACCTGATTTTTTTCTCGGAGCAGCTTTTGATGATGAAACCAGGGACAGGTACTGTATTAATCTCCTAGGGCCTCCCCAACAAGTACCACAAGCTGGGTGGCTTGTAACAACAGGAATTTATCATCTCACAGTTCTGGAGGCTGAAGGTCTGAAATCAAGGTGCTGGCAGGGCCATGCTCCCTCTAAAGCAGGAGTCCCTAACCCCTGGGCCTGTTAGGGACCAGGCCTCACAGCAGGAGGTGAGCGGCGGGCTAGCGAGTGAAGCTTCATCTGCCTCTCCCCATTGCTTGCATTACTGCCTGAACCATCCCCCGACCCTGGTCCATGGAACCAAAAAGGTTGGGGACCACTGCCTCCTCCTGTGTGTGTCTGTGGCTCTTCTCCACCACTTAAAACAAATGGATTTGAGCCACGTTAATGACTTCTTCTTAATTTGATTACTCTACAAAGTCCCTACTTCTAATAGTATGATATTCACAGGAACCGGGATTGAGACTTGAACTTATCTTTTTGAGGGACACAGTTCAACTCCTAGCAGGTGCCCTGAAGATTTGGCTAACAGACCTGTCACTGATGAGGGTGGGGATATAACTCTACAAAGGAAACCATTTCCTATTAACTCTGTAGAAAGAAAACACCAGTTTGGGGTGACTGTATGCCAGTTCTTGCTTAGTTTATTTTTTTTCTGATTCAAATGTGTTCTTTCTCAAGAGCTGAAAAATCACAGAGTAATTTTTGGAAATCTCAAGATTACATTGAGAAAAGAAAATATTGTTCATTTATGAACATTAAAGAACACTCAGCCAGTAACAATGGAAAATGTTCTATTGATTCTACCCCGACCAACCTTCACGTTTTGATGTGTTCCTATTTGTTCTTTGCCTACCTACAAGGCAGCACTTTACTGTGGTGTTTAGAACACCTGGATGTAATTAACATCAGTATCTATCTACATCCGCAGAGGAGAGAAAAATTAAGTCATTGAACAATTTTGATCCTTACTGGAATTTGTATAATTAGTCCAAAGCAATTGCTTAAAAAATTCAATGCTGAAAGCCTTTCCTCCCTTACTTTTTTATGTTGACAGTATTGTGGAACATCGTTATTCACATCTAGGAGGGAAATAATGGAACCAAGTTCTGTATACTTGACAGACGGCCAGTGCCACCTCTTGGCAGGGCTGCATCTTCCAAGCCATTCTGTTTTGAGTGGGCAGCCATCTCCTCCAGCTTTTACTGCAAAACCACAAGAAGGGGTGAGATCAGAGTGATCACTGCTGCTGGCGGGGAGGGATTCTGTCCCCCTGGAAGCACAGCTGGGTCAAATATCACCCCAAATATTCAGTTTACTCATAGGAAAACTAAAGTCCCATCAGAAAGCTTGAGCGAAGATAGGTCTGAAGTCAAGTCCTGATAGTTGAAAACCCCAAACGCTTTGTCAACCTCACTTTCCCTCAGTCCGAGGCAACCGGTCAATTGCTTTCTGTCTCTACAGATTTGGCGATTATAGATATATCATATACATGGCATAAATGATGAATGAATGATTATTTGAGACCCTTTTTCCCCCAGGGCTATTCCCACTTTTCATGTTGTATTCTCATCTCCCAACTAGTGTTTTCCAAGTGGCAGGTGGTGATATAAAACATTACAGTTTACCTTTACTATTTTTATGTTTTGCCTGATGAATTCTGTTTCATTGACTAAGTCTTACTGAGCTTCTTCATAAGCCAGGCTCTCCACTGGTCCCTGAGACACCCCGACGTAGGAGATGGAGATGGGTGTTCCCACAAGTAGTTTAAGTTCTAGGAGGGATGCGATGCACATAATGTTCAATATAGCCCAGTGATTCCCCCACCTTAGGTCTGCCGGGCCATCCTGGGTGTGTCAAAATCCTCATAAAGGGATACAGTAAGTCCCCTACATACGAACCTTCAAGTTGCGAACTTTCAACCACGCGAACGTGTTTGCATGTCCAATCACATAAGTTAGTTCACGTGTCTGGTGTACATCGTCACGTACGTGCATCCTCTACAAGTGGTTGTGCTTTTGTGTACTTTACTGTACAGGACTGTATAGAGTACAGTAGTTCAGTATCTTTATTTCCAGCTACATCTGCAAGAGGACGACTTCATTGAACTCCTTTTTGTGCAACACGAGGAGCTTACTAATGAAGACCTGAAGGAACTGGAGGCCCAGAGAAAGGACAAAGAGAGACAAGAGGAAGAAGTAACTGAAGAACTGAAGAGATTCACGACACAGAAAATGGCAAAGGAGTCTTCTTTATTTGAGGAGGCACTGTTAGTTTTTGAGGCACAGGACCCAAACAAGAACGGTACACGAAGGTTGCAGCAGCCGTTCAGAATGCAATCCAGTGCTACTGTGTCATCTATGATCAGAAAAAAAGAGCTGCTACCCAGACATCACTGGATCCTATTTTCAAGAGGGTAGATAGAATTGAATCCAGCAAGGAACCAGAACCTGTGTCATCAACGTCAGGCGTGAGTGAAATTGCAGCTTTCCCTCCATCTCCTATTGCTGAGGATACTTCAGCTCTCCCATCTCCCACCTCCTCTCCCTTCTCCAGTCAGTAACTCTTCTTGCCTGTTCACTCAATGCCAGCACCTGGATGCCAGCTGTTGTACTACTGTACTTTTCAAGGTACTGTACTGTAAGATTAAACATGTTTTCTTTATTTTTTGTTTGTTTTTTCTGTATTATTTGTGTGAAAAGTATTATAAACCTATTACAGTACAGTACTATATAGCCGATTGTGTTAGTTGAGTACCTAGGCTAACTTTGTTGGACTTACAAACAAATTGGACTTAATGAATGTGCTCTCGGAATGGAACTCGTTCGTATGTAGGGGACTTACTGTATTTAGGAAAGACATTTGAATGGAGATGGATTTGAACATCATTCATTCTAATTAAATGAGTGTTTTGTTTTGTTTTTAAACAGAGGACACTGGAAGGAAGTGGTGAAATAGAACATACTTTTATTTTAGTGATTGTTAACTTTCAACTTCAGTAGGAAAAAAGAATGAGTGAATTAAGTTTTCTTAGAACTTAGCCATCATTACTTCATTATGCAAATATTTAGTAAGTGCTTACTTGGTGAACTGTGCAGCCCACAGGGCCCTGTACTTTGAAGGGCCCCATGCTTGATTTAATACTCTACTGTCACTGTCTTAAATTCTTAGTAACTTTGAATAAGAGGGCCTTCATTTTCATTCTGCACTGGGCCTTGCAAATGACGAAGCAGGTCCTGGCCAGGTGTCAGGTACTCTGCTGGCCTCGGGGTCCCTCAGGGTCAGATATGATTCCATCCTTGAGAGATGGCCTCACTCCTGTTGGCTTACCTTTGCTTTCTGATCTCTGATGAACTTAAATCGAAAGGAAGTTGTTTTTATTTACAAAGATTTATGCTTAATAGATAAATACTTTTTGACTTGAAAACATTCAAAAATGTAATTTTAGTAAAAAAAAAAGGGAGGTTGCAAAATATGTGTTTATAATCCCCTTTCTCTAGTGACATACTGTACATTACACAGTTATTATATATTATAATTTTTAGAAGCAAGGCCTGAGTTCTACAGTCATTCTGGTGTTCATTTCCCTGAAAAATTCCTTTTAAGATGTTTCCTTCATCTTTAAAATTAAAAAAAATTAACACAAGCTCTGTCTAGACATGTATCTTTATTTTTTGGCTGGACTGCTGTGATCCCCTCTAACTATGCAAGCATAGATCTTTCTTCATTCAAGGATCTCTTCTCTATTCTCACACACACACACACACACACACACACGCACACACTCACATTTAACAGAATGTTGAGATGTAACTCACAGCCCACACAATTCACCCGTTTGTTGTGTACAATTCCATGGTTTATTATATTCAGAGAGTTGTGCAACCACCACCACAAGCTAATTTTAACACATTTTATCACCTCAAAAGAAACCTTGCACCCATTAGCAACCACACCGATTCTCTCCCTCAGGTGCACCTCACCCTCCCCCAGCCCTAGACAGTCACTCATCTACTTTCTGTCTCTGTAGATTTGCATTTCATATAAATGGAATCGTATAGTATGTATGTTTTTTTTTTTTTTACTTCTATGTCTGGTCCTTTTGATGACCATAATGTTTTCAAGGTTCATCCATGTTGTAGCATTTATCAGCACTTCATTCCTTTAAATTGCCAAATAATATTTTATTTTACAGATATACTGTTTTGTTTATCCATTCATCAGTTGAGGGACATTGGATGGTTTCTGTGTTTTAGCTATTATGAATAATACTGTTATGAACGTTTGTGTACAGTTTCCATGTGGACATATGTTTTCATTTCTCCTGGATATATAGGTAGGAGTGAAATCCTGGGTCAGGTATTAACTCTATTTTTAACATTTTGAGGAACTGCCACACTGTTTTCCACAGCAACTGGACCATTTAAAATTTCCACCAGCAAAAATACATGAGGGTTCTGATTTTTCCACATCCTCATCAACACTTGTTATTATCTTTTTTTTTTTTTTTTGAGTACAGCCATCCTAATGGGTACGTAGTGGTATCTCATAGTGGTTTTAATTTCCATTTCCCTAATGACTAAACATGTTGAGAATCCTTCCGTGTGCTTATTGGTCATTTGTGTATAAAATATCCCTTCAAGTTCATTGCCTGTTTTAAAAATTTAGCTATTTATCTTTTTTGTGATCCATATTATCTTTTTTAAAGTACTGCCTGTATTTCACTTGTTCTGCTGTTGTCTTTGGGACCACTAGCCATCTGCACCTCAATCTTGTACTTAGGATGGTGATATTACTTGAGATCTCCTTCTGGACACTGCAGTGCACCATTTTCAGGAGGAGGTTTCTCCATGGGGCACTTTTTCATGGGCCTCACTTAATTCTGCAGGCAAGATTTAGTTATTTGCTAACAGACAGAAAACACAGGGCCCTGATTTTTGTCTATGTGAGAGACACTACAGTTCCCAACTCAGGACTGTCACCTGCCTCCTGATCTCTGTGGCCAAGGCAGTGTCTTTCCTAGGCTGAGTGTCTGGTCATCTCATCAGTGCCATTCTTGTCACCACATCTGCCCACCGCCCTTAACTCTGGGCTATTCTTCCTGTGAGGCCATATTCTTCCTGTGAGGGTCCTGTGAGGTGGGTGGGTGCAGGGGCGGTGGCAGGAATTGGCTCTAAGATTTTCTAGACATTCTCTGTGTCATGGGGTCGGGAGCTGGGGCTGCAGTGGCATGAGGCCTCCAAGTGAATGTGATATCCCCAAAGATTTAGCCATTAGACTGTCTATCTGCATTGTCAGTATTGTGAGGTTTTTCATCTTATTAGTTTTCTGGTGTCTTTAAAGGTGTTTGGGGAAAAAAAGTTTAGAGAGGATTGCTAGGCAGAAACATATCAAACTCCATTTCAAAATATAAAGCATGTCTCGGCGTTCTAGTAAGATGAGATATAGGCCCTCTAGTGTTTTGAAAAATGTATAATGTATTTTGTTTCCTATGGCCAAGCCAAGGGGAGGTGCCTTGATCATACAGCTGTCATGTATACAATGGGACAGTCACCCACGTTGAGACAGTTTTGTAATGAGGTCCTTCTGGTGCTTTGAGAGCTAATCATCCTCAGTGGGATAAAAGAAAGACCCGCCACAGCTTTTTGGGGAATAATGTTGTAATGAATTGCTAATGATCCATCAGGTCTGGTAAGTACCGGGGGAAGGTTTTATATCCTTGAAACGAATCCTTCACTGCACTGGAGTCACACTGATGAAGAAGCCCAGAATTAGGAATGACACTTCTTTAAATGCAAATGGCTCTGTGCTGTCAGCTCCAAGAAGCCACTTTCTCCTGATGGATAATTCTTGGGGGTAATTTGCTGCCACAGTAAGTGAGCCGTGGCAGCCTCTCCCCTTCCTTCACCAGCCGGCAAATAGAGGAGTTATTGGGAGAGAGGAGCATTCCTTTCCTGACACCATGTGCTGTCTATTCAGCATAATGTTAATATAGCCGTAGAGCCAGGCTCCAAGCAACAAATATTCATCAGCAGAGAAGGGAGTTAGAAGATGTGTTATCCATTTTCTAGAGAGGCTTTGATTTGCAGATTTCTCCTCTAGGACAGGGGCTCTGTCACTAACACCTCTCTCCCCAGTCCATGGAAAAGATAAAGATTCTACCTTATAAGTGTATGTGGCACCAGGGAGTACTAGATTGAACAGGAAGTGTACAGGTGTTGGAGCAGAATTCCAAATACCTTATTCACGTGCTGAACTTTTATTGGTTCTGTGTTGCAGGCTCCGTGTTGCGAATCTCTGAGCTGGAGATTCCTGCATTGGGACCTTTATTAGGGACTGTTTGGGGGCTTGACACCTACAGGAGGGAGGGGAAGGAGGAAGGACTGGACAGAGAGAGAAGCTGACCTGGGACACAGGCCTGACAAGGTCCTTGGCAGACCTTCTAGGATGCTCTAAAGACAGGGTGGTTCTTGAAGGTGTCCCAAGTTGGGGAGAGGGGGCCATGGCTTTATTCCCCCATGTTGATCACTCATGGGACGTGGCTGCATTTGGAAGGAGGCAAATTTTTGGCCCAGGCAGTCACCCAAAAAGACTGACAGTGGAGAGCTGCCGGTTGGGCACTAAGCCCAGGACCTGGGGACTCCTTGTTGCCAAAGAGAGTCTGGGTGGCATTTGACAGCATCCACTAAACCATGTGACATTGGGAAGTTCAATGACCACTAATGGCCTCGGTGTCTTTATAGAATCATACAATTTAAGATTATAAAACACTTACCTCATAGAATGGTAAAAGGGGACCTTAAGTGACAGAACACTCATGAAATGTTTAGCTCAGTAGGTGCAGAATTCTTCCTCAATATTGACTTTGAAAAATGAAAGAGCAGACAGCGTGGTTTAAAGAAGGCTCCAACCTGGCGTAGATCCTACAAACTCTCTCCTTATGAGGGCAGGTTCTTTTTTTTTTTTTTTTAACATCTTTATTGGAGTATAATTGCTTTACAATGGTGTGTTAGTTTCTGCTGTATCACAAAGTGAATCAGCTATACATATACACATATCCCCATATCTCCTCCCTCTTGCATCTCCCTCCCACCCTCCCTATCCCACCCCTCTAGGTGGTCACAAACCACCGAGCTGATCTCCCTGTGCTATGCGGCTGCTTCCCACTAGCTATCTATTTTACGTTTGGTAGTGTATATACGTCCATGCCACTCTCTCACTTCGTCCCAGCTTACCCTTCCCCCTCCCCATGTCCTCAAGCCCATTCTCTACATCTGCATCTTTATTCCTGTCCTGCCCTTAGGTTCCTCAGACCCTTTTTTTTTTTTTAGATTCCCTATATATGTTTTAGCATATGGTATTTGTTTTTCTCTTTCTGACTCACGTCACTCTGTATGACAGACTCTAGGTCCATCCACCTCACTACAAATAACTCAATTTTGTTTCTTTTTATGGCTGAGTAATATTCCATTGTATATCCATGCCACATCTTCTTTATCCATTCATCTGTTGATGGAAACTTAGGTTGCTTCCATGTCCTGGCTATTGTAAATAGAGCTGCAATGAACATTGTGGTACATGGCCCTTTTTGAATTATGGTTTTCTCAGGGTATATGCCCAGTAGTGGGATTGCTAGGTCATATGGTAGTTCTATTTGTAGTTTTTTAAGGAACCTCCATACTGTTCTCCGTAGTGGCTGTATCAATTTACATTCCCACCAACAGCGCAAGAGGGTTCCCTTTTCTCCACACCCTCTCCAACATTTATTGTTTGTAGATTTTTTTGATGATGGCCACTCTGACTGGTGTGAGGATATACCTCATTGTAGTTTTTTTTTTTTTTTTTTCGGTATGCGGGCCTCTCACTGTTGTGGCCTCTCCCGTTGCGGAGCACAGGCTCCGGACGCGCAGGCTCAGCGGCCATGGCTCACGGGCCCAGCCGCTCCGCGGCATGTGGGATCTTCCTGGACCGGGGCACGAACCCGCGTCCCCTGCATCGGCAGGTAGACTCTCAACCACTGCGCCACCAGGGAAGCCCCTCACTCTATATTTGATTTGCATTTCTCTAATGATCAGTGATGTTGAGCATCCTTTCATGTGTTTGATGGCAATCTGTATATCTTCTTTGGAGAAATGTTGATTTAGGTCTTCTGAGGGCAGATTCTTAAATGTAAATTACTTCTCTGCCCACCACAACCTTGTTATGAATTGAAATTCATTCCCCAGTAATATTTTCTGACCCCTCCTCCCTGGGGGCAGGGGCTGCCTTTTAGGTGAACTACCTTGTATTATAATAGCTTCCTACGGCTGCTGTAACAAATTACCATAAAGTTGGTGACTTAAAGCAACACACATTTATCCTCTTAAAGTTCTGGAGGTCAGAAGTCCAAAATGAATCTGATGGGGGCTAAAGTGAGCATGGCAGTTGGCTGATTCCTTCTGGAGGCTCTAAGGGAGAGTTCATCCTTGGTGTTTTCTAACTTAAGAAGGTCATGCTCATTCCTTGGCTTATGGCCCTGCGTCACATGCATTTCTTCCCCTGCTTCCCACGTCACCACCTCACTTTCTTCTGTTCTGTAGTCAACTCTCCTTACACCTTCCTTTTACAAAGACACTTGTGATGGCATTTCAGGCTCACCTGGAGAGCCCGGGATAATCTTCTTATGTCAACATCCTTAATCACACCTGCAGTGTTCACTTTGCCACGTAAAGTAACATTCATGGGATCCAGAAATTAGGAGTTGGGTCTCTTTGGGGGCCATCATGCATCCTGCCACACACCCCAGCTCTTTTAAGACCCCCCAGTCTTTTAAGACCTATGGTCATTTGCCGGTACTGGCCTGTGAGCTCAGGGAGGGCAGGGAAGCTCATTTGGATTTTACCTTCAAGGACAAGTGTATGTCACACACAAGGGATGTTCCAAAAACACTTGCATCGTTGAATCCAAAGCTTATTATCCCTACTCCAAAGCAGTAACTCATCGTGAGGAACTCTCAATCTGACAAGGGCCCTGTAGGTGAGAGGCTAAGATAATAGGTGTTTTCGCTTTTTGCAGATGCAGCAGAGTTGCCCAGGGCCATTGGTGGTCCTTCTGTGCCCTGCCCTGAATTCACGGCCAGGGACAACTCCACCTTCAGTGAGCAGGGGGCTCCTTTGCATGGGGTCAGACCACTGAACCAGTGTCGATTTGCAGGACTTTTTTTCTGCTTACATCATTTCTTATTTCCACTTATAATTTTACATACCAGGGTACTGGTTTCTTGCTTTGTTCAGCTTCAGTACAAAGTAGAACTTAAAAAAAATATGATTTTAGAATTATTTAGGCTATTTTAATCAGCCCTTCCTTAATTTAAAGCTTCAAGGATTGAAGCAGTGACTTTCTCTTCTCTGATTTGTAGCCAGAGTCCCTGTCTCAGTGCTACTTACCCAGTGGACACTTACTAAGCAGTGAAAAAAAGTAAATGAAGAAAAGAATGAATTGTCAAATAAAAATTCTTTAAAAAAAATGAAGGAAAATTAAAATGAATAATTTGGATACTTCTGACAACACAAGTGGTTATGAATATTGTCTTGGGGCCTGGGAAGTGGACTCAAAGCATACAGTCAGTTGCTCAGTTGACTGGGATAGCACAGACTCCAGGAGCACATGTTCCACTGTGACCAAGCAAGTTGTCACATAAGAGGTCATTTGGTGACACCCATCATTTAAAGCAGAGTTTACTCTTCTCAAGGTGTCCTGGCAGGGATGAATTTTGACTCGGGCCTTCGGTCTAGGCAAGAGTTGGATACTAGGGTATCACAGCTGAGCGGGGGGCAAATAAGCAAAAGCATGGGGTTGGGGGGTGTTGAAGTGAGCAAGGGGCTATAATGAGGAAGGAGCCCTTGGAAGAGGCTGTTCTGATGGGAACAGACGGCTCAGGTCAGGGGCTCTGGGGAAGAGGGGATTTCAGACCACAGAGAGTGGAATTCTGGCACGAGGAGTGTGATTGTCTCTGAGGTTTGTTTGCCCCCAACTCTGTTTCTTTGGAGGACCTCCTGTCTCCCAGCTGCTGGGGGGCCAGTTGAAGAATGGTTTGTCATGCTCTGATCCCGGGGCTGCAGGAAGGCCAGTCTTTGCAACACAGCCCCTTGACAAGGATGAATCAGCCAGAGGGGCAAAGGAACCCAGCTGGGCCAGTTAGAATCTTCCATGGGTAACTTTATCAATGTTGGGGGCGAGAAGTGAGTTTTTTGGCAATAGCCTAGCTAAGTCAGGAGCTGGAATCTGAATCTGTAGCTGATGCAACTCATACCCGATGATTTTTCTAGAGAGACCCTAAAGCTCCAGCCTGGGGGTAGAGCTGATTTCCTTTTATATAACAATGAGGGCGAGCAATGTCCCGCCCCATCCTGCTGCCGCCCACCACACTCCGGGGTTGGCACTTATAACTCCTCCTTTCCCAGTTCCACAGGGATTCACCCCACTAGCGTTCCATTTAGTACCTCGTGTCTACGAAGCACTGGGTCCTGCTGAAGTTCTCATTAAGGAAGGAAACATGCCACTTCCTTGAAGATGTTTGCAGGTAGGTCGAGAAAGGTAAGAAAAAAACTGGCCCAAAGAAACAAGTTGAAATACACAAACTCAGCTTTGCCAAGAGAGATTTTCGATGACAGATGTATCAGACAGGATGGCTCGTCCAGCAGAATGCATTTTATCAAGCTGAATCCAGAGGGTTATGGCCGCTTGGAATATGCTTGTATGAGTCCCCTTTTTCTTCCAGGCATGTAGGGAAATGAACTCAGTATCTGATTAAATATGACATGGGGACTTCCCTGGCAGTCCAGTGGTTAAGACTCTGCACTTCCACTGCAAGGGGCACAGGTTTGATCCCTGGTAGGGGAACTAAGATCCTACATGCTGCACGACATGGCCAAGAAAATTAAAAAAAAAAAAAAATGATGTGACTCACAAAATACGGTTAGGAGAAAGAAGGGGCAGGGGTGAAAGAAAGGAATAGACTTGAGATAACATAGAGTTAATAAAATATAAATTGGTTCACAAAACTTTGCTTGGACATTATATTTTATAAATTTAGCCTTATTGTGAGCACACATCAGAAGTTTGTTTGTTTTCCTCAGTTGAGAGCCCTTCACGCTGAGTCCTACACAATCAGTGGTAGCAAGAATTATGCAACTCCAAGTTCTTGTTTCTCAGGCCTGTTTCCCACTGGGTTGCCTTACTTTAACCAATCTTTTAGGTTAAGCACCTAAGGTGGGGAATATCTTCTGAAATAAGCACCCACAACACATGTGTCGTGGCTCTGTCCTCTCTCCATCTTTGGAAGAAGCATTGTGATAAAGCCCCCATGAAACCAAGCATAATAACTTTGAAGATGAGCCCACATTATGCTTCATAACAAGGCCAGCAAGACTCATCAGAACAGTAATCCGAAGATGCTTTTTCTCCACCAGCAGTAACTCATTCCAGGACAGCCTGAGTTCAAGGCGGGGGCCCACAGAGAACACTGCAAAGCTTCTTGGAATACTTCAGCCCAAAAAAGACAGAGAGGACACGCTATACTGTGACTTTTGTGGAAATGAAGAAAAATGACTTCAGGTATTTAACAAATTGCCTCTTGTTTCTCTCACTAAAAAAAGTCAACACTGAGCCTGCATTCTGGTTTTATAGGGGACAAAATGTAATGTTATCAATTCTGAAATTCAAACTAAATGCTAAACTTTCAGGAGCACGGAAGTTTGAAAAATATTTTCTGTATTAAAATAACAAGAATTTTTGTATGGTAAGACCTAGAATCACAATAATTAGCCTGGTAAGGATCTTTCAAGTTTTTTGAAAGGCAGTTGAAGAAAGAATAAAGAAAGCATTTAAGAAGCGTAAGAGTAGAAAACATTTTCCACTCAGGAAAACTGGAAGAGAGACAAGTCACATGTTTATAGTTTTCATTTTTATGGACAATATGCAAGTAAAATACACATGTAGAAAATTAGGGTGTTTTCAAAACATGTGGTTCACAGCTATGGTGGACCCTCAGGATGGGTTTTCAAGCCATTTCTAGAGTCCAGAGGCTGGAATCTCAACCAAGAACTCTGTTTCCTTGGCTTCTTGGTTCCCAGTTCTGCCACTTGATGCCCTCCTGGGAGACTCTGAATTGGAACTGAGTTACCTGAGGGAAGGCAAGGTGCTCAGTCCCCCTTTGGTGGTGTCAGATGGTGACAGAAATGGCACAAATCTGTAACCTGAAAACATGGCTGCAGCTTCTGAATTCAGTAGGTAGCTTCTGAGGGCTGCCTGATGCTTCAGCAGCAGTGGTGGGACTTCTCTGATTTTGGCAGAAGTGGTACAGTTCTGAACTCAGCAGCAGTGCAAACAATTCCTTGATTTACTATGGAAGAGAACAGTTTGACAACTGGGCATTGCTCCTGGAAAAGTCACTGGAGCCTGCTTCCCCAGCCTTCCTGACATTTTGTGAACATATGCTTCCTTGTATTAAGCTCCTTTTTACTGAAACCTACTAGAGTGGATGATGTTGCCAGAAACTAGACCCTAACCAGGGCCTAAGTGAAAAGCTGGCCAGAAATGAACTCCAAAAGACTGAAAGTTACATCCTTCTAGGTATATACACATATTCCTTTGTACAAAGAAAGCAGATCATGAGAAGCACAGACCGGGTTTAAAGGGACTAGGGCACATCGATTCATACAACCCTGGTGAGACATAAGTAGTTATTGTCACACCTGAGCGAGGATAGGGGTCTCCAGGCTTCTCCATGAATAGCTTGGTTGGGACGAAGCCGCCGACCTTTCTTCAGAAGGTTTGCTGCAGACCCAGCAGGACTCCATACAGGAAATATTCCTGTCAATGTCGTGACTTTGGGACTCATGCACATTACAAGGGGCTGGTTTAACAAGGCTGGGGTCTTTGGCTAGAAATTGTATATGGAATTAGTAAGATATGCTTCATAAATAAAGTCATGATCAATTTAATTCTTCTCACTCCAAGGGCTGCCCAAATCAGGGATCATGAGAGCTCTTTTGATAAAATGTACTTTCTAACTTTTAGAAAGTCAGAGTATTTATGGTAGGGGCCAATTTTCCACACATGAGACTCATTAATGATGGTGATTGCAACTAGACGAAGCAGTATTATAGAAATTATTGTTTAATATATTTTCTTGCATGGAGATCAATTTCAAAGCATGCAGAAATGTTGAGTATCTAGGGCTTGCACCAATTACCTCATGCATTGTGAAATAGGGGGAGTTGCATTGTGGATGAAGGCGCCAGACTTCTAGCTGTGGTTCTGAATGATCTAATTAGCTATATGGTCTTGGGAGAGCCATTCACCTCTATAAGTCTCAGCCTTTTTATTTGTAAACTTTATGATGTACTAAAGTGACAAGGCTCCTTTCACCTGTAAAGCTCTAAGATTTGTTACATGTATCCATTTGAAAAGTGTTTGCTTTTTAAATATGCTTCTAAGAGTTTTCATCCCTTGGGTGGAAAAAACATAACCCCATCAAGTATGAAAAAGTTAATCTTGTAGTGAAGAGAGAATTGGCACTGGAGTAAAACTTGAGTGTAAAACTAGCTCATGAATGACCTGGTTTTGTGACCCTAGGCAGCTTAATGAATTCTTCAAGGCTCTTTTTAAAAGTAATAATTCTTTTATCTGTTTCCTGCAGTCGTTGTGCTGAGTAAATATACCATGAATTGACAGTGTTGACATTAATAAAGTTTACTAGTGAGAAAACACATTAAAGAAAGGGGAAATGCAAATTACACACTGGGGGAGAAAATGTGCACAATACAACTGACAAAGCAATCATGCCCAAAATATATAAAGCAGAGAGAGAGAGAGAGCAACTGACTGAGGAAGAAACAGATGGAGAGATGTTAAACATCATGAGTGACCAGGAAAATGCAATTCAAGAGCATGATGGGATATCATTTTGCATCCGTTTGGATGGCAATAATTTTAAAAATCTGAAAATACCAAGTGCTGAAGGGAATGTAGAAATATAGGACGTCTTACCCACTGAGGGCATAAGGTCTACACTGGTGCAAGTGTTTTGGAAAACAGCATGACATTATCTCTACAGTGAATCATTCACATACCCAGTATCCCAGCACATGTAATTCCGTTGTCCAAGGGGACACCTGGCACATGGATGAGAGAATCATGTACAGAAATGTTCACGCCTGCCCCATTCACCAAAGACTGGGCAAATCAACTATCCACAGTGAAACAGCAGTCAAAATGAATGAGCTACAATTGCACACAACAATATCAAAGGATGTTAGCTAAGTTAAAAAAGTAAGTATCCAAAATTTACATAAAACATACTTTTCTTATAAGGCAAAAACAGCTAAAATGAAAAATATATATGTATATATAAACATTAAGAATACATAAAATTGCAATAAAACTACTAAAACATAATCAAGGGAAGATCAAACATAGGAATCAGGGTGTGGTTGTTCTGGATGGGGGAACTGGGGGCCTGTGGTTGTTAGATAAAGGTTATTGTTAAGATCTGAGGTTTTGGGGGGAGGTGGAATTGTAGATGCTTATGGCATCGTTAAAACAACTAACTAAGTAAATAAAAAATAAAGCAAACCACGCATGGGCTAATGATGAGAGTGTGTCACAAGGCGAAAGTTATGATTAATCCAATTCTTGCACCTGGAATCCAAAAGAAGGAAATTCACATGTAGCCTTTACAGCACCCGCCCCATAGCAGGTGTTTGATGTTACTATGATTGCCACCCACCATGGCTATGACAGCTTCAGACACATTCACAATTCTGCCAAACAGGGGAAGTTCAGTTTTGCCAATGGCTTCCTCTCTCTTTTGTTGAAGTATATTTTCTCTCCATTCATATGACTTCATTTCAGTAAGATCAGTCCTTGAGAATTGCTGCCTAAGTATACAAGGTCTGAGGCTCTTGGCAAGGGTCTACACACCCCGAGGCTGTAGACACAAATACAGACCAGACAGGGGTTCCTGCAGCTAGTTTTGGATGAGGAAAGACCTTCCCTTAAAATCTGACCTGTGAGTGGACAGGAAGTAGATGAGAACGAACTTCTTTCAGAGACTTGGATCACTACTTCCTTTCTTTTTCTTAAGAATTGTTTAGGGCAATTTTAGTTTACAACAAGGTTGAGAAGGAGATACAGAGATTTTTTCCATACACCCCTAACCCCCCACGTGCCCTCCCTCAGCATCAGCATCACTCACCAGATGGGCACATTTTTTTTTACCAGGGTGAACGTACGTTAACACATCATCATGCCCCCAAGTTCACAGTTTTCCTAAGGGCACGACCTCATTTTAATATCTCTTAGAATTGAAAGCCCTCTCCTTACAATGTGATTTGGAGATTCATGCACTGAGTCAGACCCCATTAGCACTTATCCCAAATCAACAGCTGGTTGGGGGATACCCCATTCACACTAAGTGGTCCCCCTCCCCTGTGGTCCCCTTACCACTGTTGATCCTTAGGACAATGGATCTCATATACTCTTTTACTTTAACAATTTTTTGAATGTAGACTTTGTGCCTCCAGCTAGACATAGCACAGTAGGACCCAAGAAATGCTCTCCTTCCAGTGTGGCTTATGGTAGAGTGAGGGGATCTCACCTCGAGAGTATACATCGTAGGGAGCAGTCTTGAAACTCTTGGTCAGGAGGGCAGCATGAACTGGACATGAGACAAGATTTTGCTCTCCGGCCCCATGTTTCCATTGGGAAGATGATGATACATGGATGAACTTCTCTTAGACCCCATCCAACAGAAGCACGTTCAGCGGTGTTTGTGGTCCCTAAGCGGGTCTTCCAGGCAGGGAGGTGGCAAGATCCAGGAGTGCTACTGGGAACAGAGCCCTGTGCAACCTGCATGGGCTTCTCTGCACTTCATCACAATGTTTCTTTTTGTTTGTGTTTTTTGTTTGGGTTAGGTTCACTGAGGTATAGTTTGCATCATTATACCCATTGTGAACATAGAGTAAAATTCACTCTTTTAAGTGTACAATTCTATACATTTAAAAAATATTTATTTGGCTGTGACATGCTTCAACTAAAAGAAAGATCCCCCATGCCACAACTAAAAGATCCTTCATGCTGCAACTAAAAAAAAAAAAAAAAGAAAAGAAATTCTATACATTTTTGATAAAAGCTTACAATCATGTAACCACCACCATGGTCAAGATATAGAAGAGTTGTATCACCTCCCAAAGGTCCCTTGTGCCCCTCTGTGGTCAGCAGCTGATCTATTGTCTCCCTCTATAGATTTGCCTTTTCCAGCACGTTGTACAGGTGGAATCATATAGTACATACTCTTTTGAATGTGGCTTCTTTCAACTAAGACAATACATTTGAGATTCATCCATGTGGTTGCATGTGTTAGTAGGTTATTCCTTTTTATTGTTGAGTTACATTCCACTGTATGGAAATACCACAGTTTGCTTATCCATTCACCACTTGATGGGCATTTGGCAATGGACCTTTGTCCAGTTAGAGGTTAACTACCATCGTTTCTTCAGCTGGGGACTTGCATATAATGTCAGGGAATAAGCTCTCACTTTTTGTCATCTATCTAGACCTTCATCCAATGCACAGTTAAGAGTCAGGGACATGTGAATTGGAAACATTTATTTCAAGACAGACCTAGGCTATGCACATGTTCTCTCCTTTAGTCTTCATTCCTTCCTTATGATGTAGACATTATCACCTCCATTTCATAGATGAAAAATTGAAGCTGGAAAGTTAAGTGATTGTCCACATTCACTTAAATTTTGAGTAGATTTGGGAGACCATCCTACAGCATATACAACTAATATGTTACCTCAAATGAACCCATGTAGGTATACTAACTTACCAAATACGGCATGGATTTCCAGTCATTGCTTTATCTGAGCTTGAAAGAATCCTGGACGTCATCTGGTCTCTGGGTCCTGAAAGTCGAGCGTGGTCTCAGGATCCAACTCTTCTGAGCCTTCCAGACTCCGGACACAGAAGTGGCTACACTGGAGTCAAATTCACATGACACAGAATCACAACTCTGCCTGATAACATCTTAACTTTGGTTGGAATATGCTATTTGGGGGAATATTCAAGTTTGGGGGATAAAGGGTCTTTTCCCTGAGATAAAGACCATGCAATTATTAATATGAAATTTCTAGGGCCCATTCAAGGTCCCTGGGAGAGGCCTTTGTAAATAACAGCTATGTAACTAAAGTTTCATTAGCTTCACAATAAATTCATCTCTTGTGCTGTTTGTATTTATTTTTCTTTGAACAACACCAGTAAATATTTTGAGAAAACTTCGGTAGATTAATTCAATAGAGTCAACTTTTTCTTATTATGGCTTTGATGTTTTTTTAACATTTTTCTCTGAACAAGAAAATGTTAACAGTATGGAGTGGTCGATCAGACCCAACAGATTGAAGTCAGTTGGATATTGATGAATTGATCTGCAGCACGTGGGAAGGCCAAAAATGTTCTAATTTTAGTTGGATCAGAATACAAAACAGACCTAGTAGGTAAAATTTTACCAGGTCACCAACTCAGCTGAGTGAACAATGTAACACTTTTCTATACTTTAATTTTATTATAGCTGACTTTATTTTTATCTCCAGCCTCCTCTACCAACAATGACCACAACTTAATCTTAGCTAATTGTGCACAATTGCCGGCATTGCAGTTTCCTCTCCAGCCCTCCATAGGATTCTGTCTAAATCCCAGCATGGTTGGGGGGCTGTTAATAAAGAGCCAAGGTTGGGTGGAGGTGCTGACACTTGGTCATGAGTCATCAACTCTCAGCACCAGCTTTCTCTGGATGCACTTCAAGGACTGCCCTCCTTCTACCCCAGCATCCCTTGGAAGGGTCTGCTTCCTTGCCTGTTCCCTGGTTGTCAGTCTTTGGTCCAGTGGCAAGGTACTGCTGCATGTGCTGCCTTCCCAGATTAATCTCTGTTCCTCTGTTGGCTACGTGTTTTATTGGTCCCTGTGGCAACTTTGAGGATTTCAGAGCTGACCAAGGAAAAGACAGGACCATGAGATGATGGTGAGCACAACAAGTTCTACTGAGTGGCACTTGGACAGGATTGCATGAGAGAAGTCCCTCCAGCAAGAGAACTTTTCAGAGACAGCTGCACGGGGCCACTGGCCAGAAAATAAAGAGGACAAGAGGAGTTCTGAGGGCAGCAACACATGGAGGGGGTTTATGTGTCTAGATGATGCTGTTCAGCACCTAGGTGGGGAGTCTCTGGGTCAGATTGCTCTGAAGAGCAGCAGAAGTTTGGGTTTTTATAGCCACAGAGTTTGTCTTATCTATGGCTGGTAGATGTTGGGTGCAATTTCATTGATATGCAAAGCAAGGAAGCTCTAAAAGTCTAAAATCTGCATATTTTGGGTTCTATTGAAAGAAATTCATGTGTAAAAAATTTGAGTTTGGTGCCAGCATGCTTTGAGCTAGTGGTCATAGCCTGCTGTGAAGAAGTAATGCAGAGCCAGTATAGAGGGGTCATATGTGGCCAATGCCTATAACAATCCCTACACAGCACTGAGTCACCCAAGAAGTTTTGAGGTTTCTTCAGCACTAGTCCCCCATGATTTTAGCTTGAACACTATGTTGAGTATCAAGGGGACTCCAAAAGTCCCTCCCTCCCTCGGGCTCTGGAAGCTGAGACATGAGTCTTCTCCAATCTGTTCCCAAATTGGCCTGGGCAGTCTACAACAAGTATTTTAGAGTGAATCACAGAGTTGGCAAGAAAGTAAGGATTCCACAGAGAATAAAAAATGAGAAAAAACAGAAAACTTGGGAGGCATGGTCCGGGACAACCCTCAGCCAACCTCAGCTCAGTGACGGAGATAATATGATGACTTGTGCTTTGGATGCGCAGCCACCGTGGTTCCCACCGCAGAGCCAGCTCAGTTTCTCCAGTCCCAGAACTGAATGATGTCAGATTCATTTATGTGTAGTTACATGATCTATCCTTGTGTAAATATGCATTAACCCTAACTACATTTTTTTCATTGGGTTACCTGCAACAAGTGTGGTAAAGAGAATGTTGAAGTTAAATCTGTCCCTGAAATTAAATGCCTGCGAAATTCAGCCCTATCAATCTTGACATAGAAGAGGAATGCATTTACCCCATAAAGGTTGACTAAATGCCTACAATATTTTATGCTTAATCCATGAAAGAATGATAAATTTCTTCTAAGGCATCTTGATGTATTGTAAAAACTTCCAACCTAACCCTTTTTTTTTTTTTAACAGTCTTCCTTTTGTATAGAAAAGTAACTCCTTCCTGTAGTGGGAGGTTATGTTCCACTCAACCCTGCTAATGCTAGAACCCTATCATGGACAGATCTCTACTCTTTCCTTAGGATTTATTATTCAATTATTTCTCCTAGTGTTCTGATAGAGCTTCAAAGAGGAAAATAGCAGCAGAGACATCATCCTTAATGTTTTGTCCCTCATTCATCTAGAACACGGATTTGTTTTATGACACAAAATAAGCCATGTACAAGAATACTGGTCTCTGTGCAAGTTTTTAAAATGAAAGAACTATGCCTCAAAAGAAAAGAACGCCAATAAACCATGTAAAATATCTGAGGGCAGAATTGAAATCTAAGAGCTCTTCTTTTTTTGCTAAATCCATCTTATTTCTGGAGAAAATCTAGAGCACTGATGTGAAGATGACTTAGATTTGAATTCAGATTTTCAAGACACTTTTTGTTACAGAAAATGTCCTATCATTGTTTGGCAAAATAATCCAAGCTCATTGATGTGACCATCTGGTACCTAAACAGTAAGTGTGAAAGCAACTAGATTAAGAAATTAAAGTATAGGGAATCCGGCGAAATGTAAAATAAATGATCTGTACCAGACCGTTAGAGTAAAACACATGCCTTTTAAATCCAATCACAAATACCAAAGGTATAGGTGTGATGTCACAGGTACAAGTTTATAAATTCAAAAAGCTTCATCTTGTAAAAATCTTGTTATGGAAGAAGTGAGAATGACTTTGTGTGTGGGCATGTAAGGATGCTGATGGAGTTATCACATTACATTCAGTGAATAGGCCCAGGGCTTTCAGAAAAGTTCCATCACTGGGTGGAAGCTTGTCATGGCTTCCACCTGCCTCATGGCTGACGTCAGTCCACAGACAGAAAGGGAACCACGGAGTTGCCATGGGCTACATGGTGGGTAGTGTCTGTTTCAGTGAAAAAGGATATCGTATAAGGAACAGCAGTGACATTACATATCAGACTTTTATTCACAATGCTAATACCTAACAAGATTTTGAACTCTTTTCTATGCTTGAGTGCTAACCTTTTATGCTGTATCTAACTTAATCTTCATTTAAACCTACTTTTGCCAGCTAGATGTGTCAGAGCCAAGACTTGAGCTCAGATCTGTGATTTGTCAACTCAAGGTTTTAACCACTGCACTGTGTTACCATTTCTTTACTGCTAATCACCACAGTTCTCTTCAAAGTCCTAATTTGGAACCTTACAGACTGTGTGATGTCGCTATTACTTCAAAGGAAAAATTCAGCCTGATTTCTAGGTAATCACACCTCAGCGAGCAATATTGTTTTTAATTACTGTACTTTCAACTCCTTCTGAATCTGAGATGTCTCTACTTATTCTGATAATAAATAAAGTAAATTCTACTATATTTACTTATTTTTCTAAGATAATCTGTTCTCTACATACTCTTTGCTTAGATCTCTGAAAGCCTTTCTAAGGGGGTAAACTCTATATCATGGATTTTACATGGCTCATCCAAACAACATCGTTCATTCCAAATGTGTGATTGATCTGTTTCATATTTGTAAGAGTTGTGAGAAAATGTTTGATTTCTCCATCTTCATTACATTCTGAACCTTGACAGCAATCCATCGTTTAGAAAAGGGTGACGGGAGCCACTTGCCTGTAATAAATGTGTCTCATTTGTAGGCGCTCTATAAATATCTGTTCTCAATTTACTTATTTAGAGTCACCCACACACTGGGATACTGTTATTTTCATCAGTCAGTGTTGAATTTTGTGAAACATGATGTACCACATTTAATGTCAAACAATTACTTTTCCAAAATATCAATCTACATGTTCCTGATAACAACAAGAACAATCAACAACTTGAACACACCACTGTATTACCCACCGTTTCACACATTAAAACAAATGCTATTTGCATTAATGGAAAGAAAATTGCTTTTATATAATTAAAATATTTTCATTTCAATTTGGCAAAAAAATGTTACGATTAAGAAGAGAAATGAAAAATAGTGTAGAAATACGTATTTATCTCTTATGGTTTCAGTGTAATATCTTAAAGCTTCAACTTTGTAAATACAGTTATTTTCCAGATAGATATATTTCAGTGGTTATTTATTAAGATTTCTCAACAACTATTGACATTTTAGACTGGATAATTCTTTGCTGTGGGAGGCTGCCCTGTGCACTGTAGGATGTTTTACAGCATCCCTGCTTCCACCCACTGGGTTCCAGTAGCAAGCTCCAAAAATGTCCTCAGATATTGCCATTGCCAAATGTTTCTTGGGGGATTGAATCTCCCCCAGTTGACAACCACAAATATATAATACATACATACATACATATTTTATATATATATATATATATATATATACTTTATTTGACTATTGTTATTTTTTAGAGATAAAAGATTGTAACTGGGGAAAAAAAAGACTGTTATCTTAACATAAAAAATAGCATTCCTAAATAAATGACTACTTACATATAAAAGTACATTAATAAAGAACAGACATTCCTTGATTTAGGAATGATGCTGAGTTAGCTGTCTGTTGTTTAACAAATTACCCTAAAACTTTTAGCAACTTAAACAACAAACATTATCCCAGTTTCTGTGAATCAGGAATTCAAGCTGGGTGGGTAGTTCTGGCCCTTAGGTCTGTCATGAGATTGTAGGTCAAGATATCAGCCAGGGATTCAGTCAGCTCAAGGATCAACTGGGTCAAGGATTCTCTTCCAAAACACTCCCGTGGGTGTGGGCAAACTCCTCCAGGGCTGTGGACGGAGCCCTCAGCCCTTCACCATGTTGGCTTCTCCACAAAGCTGCTCTGTCAACATGGTAGCTGGTTTCCTCCAGCATGGGTGATCTGAGAGCCAAAGGAAGCCACGTGCTACTTGTGATCTGACTTCAGGAGTAATATCCCATCACTCCTGCCATATTCTCTTGATTTGCAGTGGATTAGTATGATGTTCCCTTACTGGATGGGATTATCAGGAGTAGAGACCCTTGGGAGCCATCAGAGAGGGTACCTACCACAGTCTCCTTCATATAAACACAGCTTCCTTGTGAAGTGAGGATCAGAGTCCTCTTTTGCTTTCCTGATACAATTCCATAACGTGGGACCCTTTTCTCAGTTGAATCAGCATCCCACACTCAACTCTTCCAATGAACCCCCTGAATCATCCTGCCACTGGCCTTCCCGTTTCCACTCCAAGCTCCACCTCGTACTGTGCCTTTCTGAGTTCCTTATTTTGACCTCAAATTTATCTTGGTAGGGTGGGCCTGGTACTACCTACCTCTCAGGATTGCTGTGGAAATGAAATGAAGAAGCACATAGAAAGTTCCCTGGACATGGTAGAATATTTTCAATGAAAGTTTTCATATGCTCATCAACTTCTATAAGAGGGCAGTTGTTAACAGTGCTTCACATGTAGGGCTCTGTATTTGTGTTAAATGATGACTAAGAATAGTTTATTAGTGCCATCTGGGTTTTAACCAGCAGTGAAATTTGAGTTACTTTGGGAAAATATTTTGAGTTCCAAAATGTCTGACTTGGAATGAACTTTTGAATGATTCTTTTTTTTTTTTTAATTGGAGTATAGTTGCTTTACAATGTTGTGTTAGTTTCTGATGTGCCGCAAACTGAATCAGTTATACATCTATATATACCCCCTCCTTTTTGGATTTCCTTCCCATTTAGGTCACCACAGAGCACTGAGTAGTGTTTCTTGTGCTGTACAGTAGGTTCTTAGTTATCTATTTTATACATACTAGTGTATATATGTCAAACCCAATCTCCCAATTCATCCCATCTCCCCTTACCCCATTCGTGTACATGCACTGGTTCTCTACATCTGTGTCCCTATTTTTGCTTAATAGCTTATTTTAATTTGAGCATAGTCTGTGAGAGTGAGATTTGCTTCCTTATACTTACTAATGACTTTAACTAGAATTTCTGGTAGAACCACCCTTTTAGTCAGAGTGCAGAAAAGATTCCTGGAATAGGAAACAAGAATTCTGGAACCAGGCCTCATACCAATTGTTGGAGCCATTCTGGATGGGTGGCTTGATTTCGACTGGCCTCATTTCCCTAAATTTACATTCAATGAGGCATATGGATGGGGTAATTTCTGAGGCCACATCTGATAAAATTCTATGTTACTCATCTTGTTTTAAACACTAATGTCATGGGGAAAACCATCCAAGAAAGCAAAAACAAATTTTTTTCTAAAATACACCCATAACTTTTTATATCATTTAGAAAGTATTGCTAGTTTATTTGCTGAGGCAGGTATATAAAAATGTATTGAGTGGTATGTTTTTTGACACTCCCTGAAAATCTGAATCAAAAGTTGTAGAAAGTCTTTCTTTAGTAGAAATCAGTAACTGTGGAACAATGCTAGTGACCAACTTACTTTGAAAACAGGTAAGTAAAGGAGAAGAAACAAACATTTATTTGCTTTTTCCTAAATGAATTGTACCACTGGCTAACCAAACAGTGAATGAAGAGAAGTTTTTTTTCCTCATTCATTTTTTTTTTAGTTATACATATACATATATCTATTCTATTTCAGATTCTTTCACCATATAGGTTATTACAGAGTATTGAGTAGAGTTCCCTATGCTATATAGTAGGTCCTTGTTGATTATTTATTTTATATATAGTAGTGTGTACATGTTAATCCCAACTTCCTAATTTATCCCTCCCCCCAGCCACGTTTCCTCTTTGGTAACCATAAGTTTGTTTCCTAAGTCTGTGAGTCTGTTTCTGTTTTGTAAATAAGTTGATTTATATCAGATTTTTTAAGATTCCACATATAAGTAATATCATATGATATTTGTCTTTCTCTGTCTGACTTACTTCACTTAGTATGATAATCTCTAGATTCATCCATGTTGCTGCAAATGGCATTACTTCATTCTTTTTATGGCTGAGTAATATTCCATTGTATATATATACCGCATCTTCTTTATCCATTCCTCTGTTGATGGATATTTATGTTGCTTCCAAGTCTTGGCTATTGTACATAGTGCTGCTATGAACATTGGTGTGCATGTATGTTTTTGAAGTATGGTTTTCTCTAGATATATGCCCAAGAGTGGGATTATCATATGTTAGCTCTATTTTGAAGAGACGTTTTAATTTATAGATGTGTTTCAGCTAATATGTGAAGAAAGTATGATAGAAATTAGAATATGGCCATTGTAGGACCCCAACGATTAGTGGATACAGTCATTGAGGATTAACAGAAGCCAATATCATAAGAAGAGAGACAGTCAGACCCTGTCAGCCTTCCCACAGAGAACCACACCACCACCAAGGAAGCAGTCTTGCCATGAAAACTGAACCTGAATCTGATCGAGCTCATCTAGATCCAATTATCTATGTAAAGGAAATAAGTTGTTATACACGCAACCCGTATATAACAACGTGTGGAGGCAAACAGCAAAATCCAATCTGTGGATGACTCTACAGAAAAATTGATCTTATTCATTCTGCAAATGTATTCTAATGAAAAAATGATACAGAGAGAAAATTCTACTGATTAAAAGAGACAGAAGAAATTGATCAATCCATCATAATGTGTGGATTGTACCCAAATTCGAACAAGCTGTAAAAAACACAAAGAAGAGCATTTGTGGCTTTAATGAGACAATTAGACTTTTGAATACTGACTGGAGATACTTGATGATGTTAAGAAATTATATATTTTTAAAATGTGGTAATGATATTGTAGTTATGTTAAGGAAAAGCAGCCTGTATATTTTAGATACACTGATGTATTTATAGATGAAATGAAATATTTTATTCAAAATAATGTGGAGGATAATACAGGGGTAAAGTAGATGCAGAAATGGTCTGATGTGTAGGCAGAGGAATAAAATCGGTGGGGTGAGGGGGATAAATTAAACTAAAATGACCAGAAGGTGAAATAGTTGATAATAGGTAACAGAAACAGGGAGGTTTATTACACTATTCTTGTGTAAATGTTTGGAATTTTTCACAAAAAATAGTTTAAAAATAAATAAATACCAGTAATTGAAAAAATTATTCTATCCACAAATCTGTTCTGTATGTATAAAAGCAACTGAAAATTGAAGTTTTTTGGCATCTAAGTGCAATCTAAAACAGACTTACTTTTTAAAAATTCAACTTGATAACCAATAATAAAATGCTAACATTCCACCTAGCTTTAAGAGCTGGAAATTGAATATAAAGAGTGCTGTTTGGAGCCAGCTCATACAAGCTATGATAATTATTACATTTTTTAGTTGTTAAACACAGCCATTATTAAAATTAACTTATATAAAGTTACAATTTAATCAATTCTACATATATTAGAATATAATAAATATTCAAAACTCATTAACTCAGTTATTTGACTGTACTTTCCATTTTCTATGCTCTTATGGTTATTTACATCTATTGTATGTGCGGATGGTGGCAATGCTATATAAGGGTGTGTAGTGTAGTACATTTCATGTTAAGCAACTCCATGTTAAGCAATATCATTTTGGTTGCTTGAAACTGGCCATGTTGGGAGTATTTACACCATGGAAATTGGCCAACACTACAAACCAGGGCTTTCTGGTTTCCCCTAAGAGCCAACTGTTAATCATTTACCAGTACATCGCTTAGATAAGGAATCATTCCTCTGGTTCTAATATGGATAAAATATAAGACAAACTTATGTAGAGCAATACTGGAGAAGTGGCTATCTCTATCACTAAACCCTCCCATTCTCCTCACACCTGTGCACTTATGTGTCTGTCTCCTCTATTCATCTGTAAGCTTCTTGCAAGTAGTGTATCCATTTACTCCCCAGTCTATTCCCAGTAGTAGCAGAGTGGTTGGTACATTGGGCTGGCTGAATGATGAATGGACGAATCTCTGTTTAGCATCTAATAAATGTGCTCACCATTGTACCAGGTACTGTGGAGATGCAGAAGGAGTATAAGCACTTTCTTTACCCTCAAAGGGTTTTTAGTCTAATTGGGATACCCCACTGGTAGATTACACAATGCTATCAGTAGTATACACTAGGTACTAATTTATTAGATTGAAACTCTAAATTCTAAATGAGACCAGCAGACAAGAAAATCAGGGAGGGCAGGTGTATTCAGTGAAATATTAATTATCCTTGATGGATGCTCACCTATCTCAGTTCCTTGTTTAGGAACTTACTATGTACCAGGTACTACACTAAATAATTTATATGTATTTTATTTAAAAACTTTAATGATACTTTGAGATAGAATTATTAGCCCCATTTTATAGATGAGAAAACTGAACTTGAAAAAGATTAAGTACTTTTCAGTGAGAGGTAAGGCTTAGATTTGATCTTAGATTGTCTACTTTCAAAGCTCAGGCTCTTAAGTGTTTCATGTACTGTGTTAAAGAAGAGGAAGAATAAAATTAGTTCTCGAAAGATTGGTAGAATTTGAAAAAGCAGAGAGAAATGCAGGATGTTTCTATATTAGGGAAAGAGGCATCATCAAGGCAAGTTAGCAGGAAGAAGGAGATATTTATGAGCTAGTGAGGAGACTACCCTGGCTGAGTGTCTGAGCCATCTTTGGGAAAAGTATGAATGTGAGGATGGTGGGGAGAACTGATTATTTTGAAAGCCAGGCAGAGAAATTTGGCTCTGACATAGGGAGCCATTAAGGTCTTTGAGCTAGAGAGTGTTATAAAAATCACAGAATTCAAAGAACATTAGAAAATATACCAGATGGATTGAGAGAATAAGAATGGACACAGATGTTGTAGCAATAAAGGTACAAAGCAACATCAGACTGAAATAGAATAATAGCCATTTTCTTTGGAGTTTGGGAATTTGTTCCTAAATGATTGCTCATAATCAATAATGAGGATAAAATCACATGAAAAATTTCCATAATTGGACAAGTAATGACATTTTTCCCCTTGTAATCATAGGACAAATGCAGTATCCCACCCTAAAGCAGACTGACTCCTGCGGCAGAATCTAGGGCTCAACATAACGAAGGCATTCAGTGCATTTTGAGGGAGAGGGTTTGGGGTGCAAGAAGATTAGCATCTTATGCTCCAGAGCACCAAAAGCCAGCAACAAACCCACTCTGAGTTTTCCATCACTGTCGCTGCCCTGGCATGTTTCCAAATGTCCTGCAGTGAGAGGGAACCACCCCCAATGGAGAATCACTCAGATTAGCAGACCAACACTTGAATTCAGTTTAGTGTTCTTTTTTCCAGAAGTAGCTCAGCCACTGAGAAGGTTTGATGCCAAACAAAGTGTATTTTCACTTCCAGGGAAGACTTAGAGAGTTTTAATTATTCATCCCATTGACTTTCCAAGTCTCTGACCAGATGAATTATTTGAATGCATTTGAAATGTTTCTTAATGGCAAAAAGGAGAATTGTGTACAAGTGCCATGCCTACAATCTCAGAAGAGTAGGGAAAAATGATGAATAATCATCCATAATAGAGAAATCAGAGTTTAGTCAGATTGTAAGAGATTTGAGGTTAAGATCACTTTAGTATACATTCAATAGAGCACAGGAAACACAAGGATGTAAATTCCTTTGAAGGAAAAGAAAGATGAATGCAGGATTGAACAAGACTAGTAGGTTTTTAAATACCTTATTAATTTTTCAATGAGAACCTACTTTTAAGTCTTTAGTCCTTGGAGATGGATTAGATTTCTAAAGTCACATTCAAAATTGGTGCTTTGCACCAATGTGGGTTTTATTGACCAGTGTGGGTTTTATTGACCTCCACCAGTCCTAGTTCACTGGCTGTTATAGTTCTCAGGGAATATTACTGCAGCCCCCATCCACCCCTGTACAGCATCTGAGTTAAATGCTATGACAGTCAAAACACTAGAGAGAAGCCTTCCTCCCTCTACTAAAACCTCTTCAAATTCTTGGTGGGATCTCAGTGGAATCACAAGCTGAGACAGGCCTGGACCTGGGACCTGGGATCCTTTGCTGCAGTGCTGCAATTCTTGCAACTGGACAAACGTCTCTCCATGGGCAACAAAATACAAAGAAACTATATGGGACTAAAAATAACTACATGCATGTACAGTTGGGGCAAATTCTGGACCAAAAGATACAAAAAGACCAAAAAAACCTGAACTGCCACTTCTGAAGAGCTGGGAGTAAAAACAGGGTGTTGGGAGCAAAAGCAGGGTGCTGGGAGCAAAAGCAGGGTACTGTGCATGCCCCCTGCACACAACACCACCAAAGGGGTGGGCAAAACACCTAAGCCACCCCTCCAGCAGCCTGACCCCTGGACACACCCCTACCCTCACCTCATATGAGGAACAAGCTCGCCCCCATCCCCCCGAGGAGCAAGCGAGCAAGGGAACCTGTTACTTGTTCTCACTAGCCCCTGCTGCAGCAGGGACCTCAGTAAAGCCTTGCCTGAATTTCTTGTCAGGCCTCTAGTCAATTTCTGTTGTTTAGGGAAGGCCAAGAACCCTGGTCAGTATCAAAGCAACAGGTTGACAGGGGGACAGGGATCAAAGACAAGGGAAAGAACTTGTATCAAACCAGAAGGTGTGGGGAGGGAGAGACTGGAAACACCCAAGAGGAAAGCAAGAGCATGAGGTCACCATGGGTGAGATATGCTATTGGAACCCACCTTTGCTGGGACTCAAGGACCAATTCCAGGGAGGTCAGGGAAGGTTCTGTGTAGGGGGTAGACTCTGGTTGTGTCCACACAGTTCTGACATCACCAAGTAACTCTAATTAGTGCAATATTAGGTTTTGCTTCATATTTGAATACATACATTTGGAACACCAAATTCTATGAGAATATTTAATAAAAATGGTAAGCTTTACAGTGATAGGGAAATTTCCAGTCGAAACTCTCTCCTAACCAGGCTTCCTAACTCCATTCAACTTTCAACACAGTGCCCTGTGATCCTTGTAAAAGATGAGTCGGACATCATTCCCCCCTCAAATCCTCCAATGGCTGTGCTTTCCTATGCCAGGGAGCAACAGCTACAGTCCCTAGGGTGGTCCCTGGGCCCCGCAGGATGGAACACCCTGTACTTCTCAGATTTCATCCCCTATACCTCCCCTCCCTCTGCACCAGCCTCCTTGGCCTCCTTACTGATCTTCTCCCATACCAGGCACACATCCTGTCTAAGGCCTGGGCACAGATCGTCCCCTTGCCCTGAATTCTCTTCCACAGTTATCCACCTGGCTCCCTCCCTCACCTCCTTCAGGGCTTTGCTCAAATGTCACCTTCTCAAAATACTCTCTCTCCCACCCTCTTTGAAAGGGCAGCTGAGACCATCCTGTGTACTCCCAGGTCTCCTGCTATGAATTTGCTATTTTTCCCCCAGAGCACTAATCATCTAAACACAATGTTAATTTGTTTATCAGGTGCATTATTTACTCTCAGCTTCCACCTACTAGGACAAAGGGATCTTTTCTGATGTGCAGGATGCTCGATCAGTGCCAGGCGCATGTATGGCATTTTCTCGGGGACAACCTTTTTGGAGCTGAATGTGAACACCATCAGAAACGTCTCCTTTCAAATTCTGATGACCTCTCTGTCTCATTAGCTGCTGTCTCGCTAGCAACGCATCAATCATTCACCCTCCCTTGCTTACATAATGTATCATGCTGACAAAGCCCATTCTAATTTGCATCATATCTACAGTGTCTAATTTTTTTTGCATCTGAACACTTGAGCGTGCATAGATTTCAGTATTACCATATTTGGCTTCCTTTGCATCCGCCCACCTTGGGCAAGCTTCGGTAACATGTAACTCATGCCATGTGGATTGATTTTTACCCCACAGTGTACAGCATTTGGGTGGGGACTGACTGTTACTTACTTACCTGCGTTGCCAGGTCTCAGTACCACAGTCTTAACTGCAGCTAATTGAACTCTTTTGTTCAAGAACTTCTCCTTAACAACTCCTTAGCGGCTCTTGGGCATGCATAATAAGGACAACATAAAGAATTACGTTAGAGCACCTGAATGTATAACATAGATAGCTAATAGTAATTTAATGACTGTATCCTTAAGGGCATATATAAATATCCAGCCATAACAACAGAGTGGCATTTACCTGATTGTTCTATCAGAATGAAAGCCTAGTGAGGGCAGGACTGAGATGGTCTTGCTCATCACTGAGTCTCTACGTGGCGGATAGTAGGCGCTGAGTAACTGTTGCCAAATTGTTGAATCTCACTTCACTTGCTGGGAAAACCAGTGCTCTTACTGGTTATGAGGGTGACCTCTGAATACTCATAGGCTCTTGTGTTCAGCTGTGTGTATAAATTCAGGTAAGTTCTTTGTGCCCCTGGTGCCTCAGTTTCTCCACCTGTGAACTATGGGTGATACTGTTTCCTGTTTCACAAATATATTGTGAGGAAGAGATGTGTTATATTGCACGTGGGGCCACTCGGGACCATGTTCACTCTTGCTAATCCAGGGTTATGGTTGGGGCCACAGAACCTGTTCAGCATGATTTTCAGAAGGCAACAGCATTCTGGGACCATGAAGCAGCCTTTCAGTTGGTGGAAAATTGCTAACTGGAGGCTTCTCAGATGGTCCACATAGGAGTCCCTGCTAGCGTTTCAGCTTCCACAAAGCTGGCCCTGGTGCCATGAATGGCAGTTGGCCGATTTCTATCTGACCAGTTGTGACTCATAAATAGCACCTATGATGCCATTGTCTATACTTTGGACTGTGATGACCTTGGACAGTGACTGCTACTTCCCACCTGATAACCCTGACCAACATTTGAGTTTGCTTGACCTTGGTCCTGTGCCTTTGCTGAGGTGCTCTGCCAACGCTATGCATATGTCACCCATCACAGAGCAGACTTCCCTGAAGTTCTCAGTGTTCCTCTTGTTCCAGGATCCTGGTTAACCATTTCTCCATCTGAGCTTCTCTGCCAACAAGTGTTCCATACTATATTGTGCCAGGATGGTCATACCCTTGTGATAAGCCTAATATAGTAACTGAAGTCTGTTCTTAGCTGTCAGGTCTAACATGTATGCTCTTTTCAGACTTAGAATAAGCAGCTAATGCCAACTGTGCAAGCTAGCTCTGTTTCGAATTGTCACTTCGTAATTAGCCAATTTTGATCTAATAGAGAAATTCTGAGTCTGAGTATCTTTAAGAAGAACGTCCCTCACTGTTCTGAGCCATTTACAAGAAACGCTGCTGCACTGTCAGATTCTTCCAGGCTATATACACGGGAGCTGCACTTACATGACCTTGGAGACCCCACGTTTGGGAGCTATAATATAAGTGAAGAGTAGGGCTTACCTTGATCTTACTGTGGCTAGGAAAATACCCTTAATTTCATCAACTTGCCATAATGATCTTGTTATAATCAGTACAGTGTTATGATGTGAATCCAAAGAAGGCTTGCAGAATGATATTAATCTTGGTAGACGTTTCCCCCACCTGTAGAACTGAACATGTTCGTGCATGAGCCACATGTAAATTGAAGTGACAAATGTCTTCGGAAACAACCAAAATTGTATTAACGACTCTTAAAACACCTGGTGCTCATTAGCTAAAAATACCTCAGAAAATCATGTCTGGAACTCTAGGAACATTATAAATTGAGTATTTATAAAAGGATATTTTATTCCTAAGAAAAATAAAGTCTTCCAAAATATCAATAGTACATTCAAAGGCTGCCTGGTGAGTAAAGGTATATTAAGTGCTCATTCTTGCATAAATGATATTAAAAATACTCAATTATAAAGTAAAGGTGATTGAGTAACCAAGAGTAACATTAGCAGTTAAGTCCCCTACAATTAATAGCTCTAAAACTTCCTCCAAAATTTGAAAAGTTGTCAAATAAAATGTCACAAATGTACAGTGTTTATTTGAAAATCAACTAAATTATTCAATATTAATTTTATCTGCTTTTACGTGTCTATAATTTCAAGAAAAATATTTTTGAATAATATATGCTGTTATCTAAAAAGAATCATTTGTAGTTTGGAATCAATGTCTCTATTCTCACCATACAGAATCTTCTAAAATCTAATACAACAGCAGCAAATCGGATAAATGTATAGTTGGCTGATGAGGTGTGGAAGGACTTTAATTTGAATTCTTAAGGGTTCTAACTTGGATTCATCTTGAAATAGAATATAAATAATATAAATAAGTTATCTATTTTGTGAGTTTCTTTGTATGTTGGGGAGATAGAGGGGGCTGATGATCAAGGAGTAAATAATTGAAGGATAAAACAAGAATGAAAACCACAAGTCAAAATTTGGAAGGATCACTGTATACAAGCACAGTGACAACTGTGATAAAATTCATATCCACTTCTCATGAGCCTGTCACTCTCACAAGTACTTCATAGGCATTGACTCTCCTAAGCACAGAAAGAAATGATTTTTTGCAAAGAAAAGTGCCTAGGAATGAGATAGTGTTTTTAAAGACAGAGGTCAAGATCAGGCAAGCCACTGATAGGGCCTTGGGATTTGAAAACTGGTATCTCATGTAACAGGAAGCTAACCTCGTGATAATAGAGAATGTATTTCAAATGATGGTGTTATTCTTGCATTACTATTGTCCGCTAATGTGATCAGATCTCTGTACTTAGATTTTGAGATATGGGAAGGAATCAGGGTTCCACAGCTTAAGAATGACAAGAAGAACTTCAAAGATTTTGATGGAGAGATCTAAAAATTAGTCATGTATTCAAGGGAAAAAAGGGCAGATTTCCTGAAGGAGAAAATAATTTAGTCTTAAGAAAAATAGGCTGAGGAGATAGTAAGGTACACTTCGTACATTATGTCTCTGTCTGTATCTATCAATTATCTATCTATATTAGTCTATCATACACTATACATATTTATATATTTATTTTATTTATATTATATACAGATCTACATATATCAAGGTTGGGGGGGACAAAAACTTGCTAGTTTGAGAATGACCAGCTACTATATTAATACATTAAATTGAGAAATGGTAGAATCTCTTCCTTTCCATCTGTCTTTAAAAATAGGACAAATTCCTGTTTGTCTGATACAGACGTTTATTTATTGTCCTGTATATTCTGAGACTACAGAATGGCAAGGATGACCCTTTAACACTCTTTCTCTTTCTCTGAACATATACTTCTTTGGTTATATATTCCTTTTTTTAAAACAAGTCAATAAATTTGTCCATTAACGAAAGCAAGCTTTCCCCTGCCTACTTTGGCTAAATTGAGAAATATAACAGCAAACCCAACATTCCTCTTAGTTCCTTTTTCAAAATTAAAAAAAAAATCAATATCAAGAAGAATGGTCTTTTGACTAGTGCAAAACACCTCAACTAATTGTAGGAGAAAAATAGCTTCTCTGATGTAAGCATTTGGAAACATCCTCAAGGCCTGATGGTTTGGTGTGTGACAGAGAATTGCATTTTCCCCATTACTCCCAACATGGAGGCACACAGGTATCACTTTCCCAGGGTAAGAGGGAGAAGGAAAATAAAACTCTCATTAGTAGAGTCAGTTCCTTGACTTTATCAAGCATGTACAGGTCTATTTCCTGTGCCAGTGCAAGGAGAGTGTTCTCATCAGAACATGAGAGATTAAGGCACAGAGAATGAATGAGATTGTGTATAGGGACATACACATGTTTCTGCCTCTAAAATTTACACTCTTTATACCACTGCTGCCTAAATCTGCCCTGCCGATTAATTACACATGCGTTCTACAAACATATGGCAGGTTGATGACTACTCTGTGATTACATCATGCTCTGGGGAAAGCACTGGTGCCCTATGACAGCTGTTTTGCCATTTCTCCATATCAAGCAGGACACCTAAGGCTTTGCAGTACATTATTATAGCCTGGTTCACCCACCAAGTTATTGCCAGGTAACTGTTTATCCACTGCAGATAAACCTACCATCCTTATCTTGTCCAGAAAACTCCCTGATTTTACTGGGAACTTTTAGCAGCCTTCTTACAACTAAAATGTGTTGAACCACTTATCTGTATATTGGTTGAAAGAACAATTCTATGGGATGTGAAATTACTAATGATGCAAAGATTTCAAGCTTCAATTTTCACCTCTTTGAGAATTGTCTAACCAAGAAAAAAGAATGTATATCAACACTTGAGATAAAAGTGAAAATGCACATCACTAGGGGGAAAAAAATCTCTGTGGTAACAATGAATTATGGGTATACCATAAATGTAATTACAGGAATATAAAGTTAGGAATATAAACAATTCATTTTTTTTCTGAGAACTTTTTAATTGTCGTATTTTGGTCTTACCAAGATTCTATTTTATGTGGTTTCCCCTTACATCAGATGATGAATTGTTTTAGCTCTTCATAAAATCAATAGCAATTAGACACTCTTGTTCAATTAAGAAATATTCTTATCTATAAAACAGGATTTTTTTCCAAATCATTAATACCAGAGAAAGCAATGAAGATAATTTTTGTTTTCTCTTCATTAAAGATTGGAGTTTTAATTTTTCTCTTTAGACATTTCCTCTACCCTGTTTATTGCTTTGAAAAATTTGAGAGTCTGGAAGAGCCGACTTTGCCCTGGAGCTGGTGAGAATGCTCATTAGAGTTTGCTAACGTGCTAAAGCCTGTTGTTTGTCCTTCATCTGGGTCTCCGAGCAGTGGATGGTGAGAGACAAGATAATGTGACTTATTGCGTCTGGTGCCCAACAGAGAAAGCAGTACTGTCCACCTACGTCCTACTTGGTGAAAGGCCAGCCTCAGGATCCAGTAACATGTAGAGAATAACTTGGTTTCTTAGATAAGGAAAGTTGACATCAATGAAGGATGAGTTTAAAACGTCTGACCAACCTTAGGGGAGAAAGTTGAAAGTTACACTGAGTACTTCTTTCTGTAGAGTGTTGGTGAGATAGTAGATGCAAAGGTGCAGGAAAAATCTCCAGTATCTACAGTTAGTGCAGAGTCAAACCGTCCTGGTTCTATTCAAGAGAAAAACACTGGGGTAGTGCAAAACAGAGGCTACAGAACCAGGAGATAGACTTTGTTTGAAGAAAGTGTTATTAAAATAACTTAAAATCTATCATGTTTCAGTAACTCTTCTCCCATGACAACTAAGACCATTTACATTCATTCTTTATTTATGGGTAATCCTCACAACATTTCTGAAGGGGAGTGTTATTACTCCCACTTGACAGATGAGACATCTGAGATGTAGCATGATTTATACTTGAGGTCATCTCCCAGGACAGGCAGAATCAGGATTTAGACCCAGACCTTTCAAGCTCTCAGCCTGGGGAAATTTCCTCCATATACCACAGTGTTTCACTTCGAGTGTCTATTTTCCAGCAATAGATAAAATTAAGGTTTGTAATTTCTAATTTATTTAAATGGAAATTCTAGTATAATCTCCAGAAACCATAAAACCTTATTCCACTTCAGAAATGTAGAACTTTTAATAACTTAGGAGAATTTTAATAATTTAGAGCTTATTGGGCAAGAACCAAGGTGAATGGTTCAATTCGTAGTTGGCAAAATTTTTAGTAACATGAAGAATCACATATGTTTATATATTGGAATTGTATAAGTATCAACAACATATATTCTATCATATAATACTATATATATATATATCCTTTGGAAATTATAAAACATCCTTATATTAGTCATTAATCATATTAATGACATTTTGGAAGAAGTACTTTTATTTAAGAAGTTCTATCATATCATCATCTCTATGTGCTAACATTTGGGGGTCATCTTGTATACACTACTTCATTCAGACTGTCCATTTCTTCTGTAGTTCTTCTTGCTAAGATTCTAAAAAAAAAAAAAAGCTTTTAATTTTTTGTTTTTTTTGCTGCGCCATGCAGCTTATGGGATCTTAGTTCCCTGACCAGGGATTGAACCCAGGTCCCCAGCAGTGGAAGTCCAGAGTCCTAAGTGTTGAACCATCAGGGAATTCCCTTGCTAAGATTCTTAATGTTATTTTATTATGATTTTTTTAACATCCTTATTGGAGTATAATTGCTTTACAATGGTGTGGTAGTTTCTGCTGTATAACAAAGTGAATTAGCTATATGTGTACCTATATTTCCATATCCCCTCTCTCTTGCATCTCCCTCCCACCCTCCCTATCCCACCCCTCTAGGTAGACTAAAAGCACTGAACTGATCTCCCTGTGCTATGAGGCTGCTTCCCACTAGCTATCTATTTTACGTTTGGTAGTGTATATATGTCCATGCCACTCTCTCACTTCACCCCAGCTTACCCTTCCCCCTCCCTGTGTCCTCAAGTCCATTCTCTATTAGGTCTGCATCTTTATTCCCATCCTGCCCCTAGGTTCTTCATGACCTTTTTTGTTTTTTTTTTTTTTAGATTCCATATATATGTGTTAGCATACGGTATTTGTTTTTCTCTTTCTGACTTCACTCCGTATGACAGATGCTAGGTCCATCCACCTCACTACAAATAACTCAATTTCAGTTCTTTTTATGGCTGAGTAATATTCCATTGTATATATATGTGCCACATCTTCTTTATCCATTCATCTGTTGAGGGACACTTAGGTTGCTTCCATGTCCTGGCTATTGTAAATAGAACTGCAATGAACATTGTGGTACATGACTCTTTTTGAATTATGGTTTTCTCAGGGTATATGCCCAGTAGTGGGATTGCTGGGTTGTATGGTAGTTCTATTTTTAGTTTTTTAAGCAATCTCCATACTGTTCTCCATAGTGGCTGTAGCAATTTACATTCCCACCAACAGTGCAAGAGGGCTCCCTTTTCTCCACACCCTCTCCAGCATTTATTGTTTCTAGATTTTTTGATGATGGCCACTCTGACTGGTGTGAGGTGATACCTCATTGTAGTTTTGATTTGCATTTCTCTAATTATTAATGATATTGAGCATTCTTTCATGCATTTGTTGGCAGTCTGTATATCTTCTCTGGAGAAATGTCTATTTAGGTCTTCTGCCTATTTGTGGATTTGTTTGTTTGTTTTTTTGTTATTGAGCTGTATGAGCTGCTTGTAAATTTTGGAGATTAATCCTTTGTCAGTTGTTTCATTTGCAAATATTTTCTCCCATTCTGAGGGTTGTCTTTTCAACTTGTTTATGGTTTCCCTTGCTGTGCAAAAGCTTTTAAGTTTCATTAGGTCCCACTTGCTTATTTTTGGTTTTATTTCCATTTCTCTAGGAGGTGGGTCAAAAAGGATCTTGCTGTGATGTATGCCATAGAGTGTTCTGCCTATGTTTTCCTCTAAGAGTTTGATAATGTCTGGCCTTACATTTAGGTCTTTAATCCACTTTGAGTTTATTTTTGTGTATGGTGTTAGGGAGTGTTCTAATTTCATTCTTTTACATGTAGCTGTCCAGTTTTCTCCTAATGTTATGTATGCTGTATATCTATACTTCAAAAAAGGAATTATTTTCTGATTAAGAGTAGCTCATGTTAATTTTAGATATTATGGGGAAAAACCCCCCAAAAATACAAAGAAGAATTAATCATACAAAAATAAATAATCACCTATAAATACATCATCAAAAGACCCCTTCTAATATATTTGGTCACCATGATCACAATACCAAGTCTTTTTTTTTCTGTTCCTAAATATGCCATGTTTTTATGACTCTTGAATTAATTAAGATATGATAAGTTGCTATAATAAATAGGCCCCCTAGAGTCTTGAAGAGAAAGAACTTTATTTCAGTCTCACAGACCATCCGAAGATGGAGACCCAGGTTTTCAGGGGGCTGGCTCCACAGCGTCTTTCAGGGATCCACACTGATGAAGACCTTGTCATTCAACATGAATTTTCCAAATTTGCTTAAACTTTGCAGTTATAGCCCTCTATCTGGTAAGAATGGAGGAGGCATGGCCTGAGCTTCATGACTGTCCTAGGAGGGGCATGCATGCCTTATGATCATCTTCCCTTGAATGAGCTCAGGGCCATGGTCACTTCTCACTGCAGGGGAAATTTGGGAATGCGGGGCAGCATGGCCAATCTACAACTCTATTAACTATTGAAAAGGGACTGAGGGATTCTGATGCATATTGAGCTGTTTCCACCATTGGAGACTCTGATTATATTTTCACTGGTGTGTAATGCTCCATAAACTACAGAACCATTTCATTGAATGAAGTGGAATCAGTGCAGTGTAAACAAACAAATAAACAAAAAAAACCATTTTATTTCTCTAGTGTTTTTCTTACCTGTCTCTAGTGTATCTTATTTTCCATTCTCATACTGGAAGGTCCCTTTCAGGTTTACAGAGCTTTCAAGTCAGAGTCACAAATTTCAGGCACTAACAAATGGCCTCTTTGATAATGGTGTTTAAAATACAAAGCCGATCTAATATTAAAACTGTCAAAGTCGTATTAAATTTAAGACTTCTTGACATTCCTACTTCTTTATCTTGCCCCTTGATCATATGTAACAGAGTTTTTCTATTTTATTAGTCTCAAACAAAAGCTTTCCTTTATTGATGAAATATATTGTTATTTTAATTGTTTTTCATTTTATTAATTTCTGCTTTTGTTTTCAGTAATTCCTTTTATTAGCTTTCTTAGTGATTATTTTATTGCTCTTTTTCAATTTCTTGGTTTGAAAACATTCAATATATTCTCATACTTAATTTTTTTATAAATGTGTTCACGGCTATGAATTTTCCTTTGAATATCACTTTAATTTCATCTCGTTTCAGCAGGTTACTGTCAGTTCTAAATAGTTTTCAGTTTTCATTGTTATTTCTGTGTATGTGTTTGATGTTTTAAGCAGATTTGTGCTTCTATACACAAAAAAATTTAGTGAAAAAATGGACCTTGTATGCATTTTGAAGTGTTCTTTAAAGTCTAGAAAATATCTTGAAAATTACTTTGGCAACTGTTTGAAACAATAACAGTCCTGTGACCCATGGAAAGTTAGATACTTTAGTGATATAAATATTATGATCGGACACTGGGGGAGTGGGGAATGGTTATTAATAACGCAAAGGAGTCTTGGTTTAGCTGGGTCGGGGCACTTCTTTATTCTATTTTTTTTTTGAGATATAATTGACATATAATATTGTATTAGTTTTAGGTGTACAACGTAATGATTTACTATATTGTATGTATACATAGTGAAATGATCACCACAATAAGTTTAGTTAACCTCCATCAACTCACATAATTCCATTTTTTTTCTTGTGATGAGAACTTTTAAGATCTGTTCTCTTAGCAACTTTCAAACATACAACACAGTGTTATTAACTATAGTCACCACGTTGTCCATTATATCTCTATGACATTTATTTTATAACTGGAAATTTGTACCTTTTGACCACCTTCATCCATTTTGCCCATTTTCTTTTTTAAGCCAAAACTTATTTAGAAGTCTATTTTCCCTAGGTAATTTGTGGGAGATTTATATGTGTATACATATATACTTGTTTTTAATTTCTAATTTCATTGTACTTTGGTCAGTTAATACAGCAACTACAATATCATTTCTCTGGAATTTATTATGGTCAGTAAACATGCCCATATCATATCAGTGACTATAAGCTTTGAATGGTCAGATATCTGAAAAATTCTATATTCTGTCCTGACACTAAATTACATTTTGGACATAGAATTCTAATCCTAGTTATTCTTCTCAGGGATTTCAGGACATTTTTCATTATCTTCTGATATTTGTTAATTGTAGGAAAATTCTTATCCTATCAGAACTCTAATGCTGATTTGATACCTTTTATATTATTGTATTTTAGCATTTTTGTCTAGTAGTTGAAACGATCTGGATTCTGTACTTTGTTTTCTGAAATTTCATTACATGTGTCTAGGTGTTAATTTCTTTTAAGGTACTTCTCATTAAACTCTGGGAGTCCTTTGAAAATTCTCTTATCTTCACAGCTGGGAGATCCTTCCCTACTGATTCTCCTGATTCTGCTTGCTTTATATTCCTTCTATCCTATCCTTCTGAAAGTCATAATGGATTGGAATCTCTGTATCTATTAGAATATCTGTATCTATTCACTACATTTCTTAACTTTTCTTTCTTATTTTAATTTTCTTTATCCTATTGCATTACTTTCTGGAAGAATTCCTTGCCCTGATCTTCTGGTGCTCTTTAATTGTGTGCATAACGTTACTCAGCTAATGTGTTGAAATTTTTATTGGCATGAACAAGTTTTTAGTTTTCATGCCCTTAATTCTTGCAAGAGCCTCTTATCTCTAAAGATTCAACATATCAGCTTCTCACAAGCCGCAAACTGCTCAGTTAACGGCATTTCATTGGGTAAACATCTTTCCCTTAGTTGGGTTTGTTAATTCCCCATTTGCTCAGCAATTTAGAATTTCACTCTCACCTCTGTATCTGAAAAGCCCTGTTGTTCCCAGCTGTGGGCTCCTGAGGGGACGAGAAGGATCCTGCTGGTTCCTGTCATCCCAGATTTTCTGTAAGGGTACAGAGGGCTCTGATGCAGCCGGCTGTGCCATCTTGGCAGCCTGCCTTTTACCCCATCATCCTCGGTCCCACTAACCATGCAAGACACTTGCCAGTTTTTGGACCCAAGCTTCAACACTATCCAGATGGTCCCTTTAGCTGTCTGGCCAAGATACGAGTCAGGCTGTTTGAGCAGGGGCAGGGCCACCTGGATTGCCCTGACCCCCCAGTGTTCAGTCACCTCCCTGCTTCCATGGGCCCTCACAGCCACCTCTTCTTATCAGCGTATATCTGGTGTTTTTCTTTCACAGTTTCATGAGTTTGGGGTTGAGGTTTTCTATTTCAAAACAATTCATATCTGCTTTTATGCCTTTCAAGGATTTATCAGAGCATTTAGAGACAATAGATGCTTTCTTGCTTTCCAGCATTGTTTCAGATTTTTAAAAAATTTGCAACCATTTTTAGAACTTTGGAGTCTGAGCATCTCCACCTCGGTGTGGAGAATCCCGTCTTTGAGTCTTTCAAAGGGAAGGAACTTTAACAAGTAAAAGAGCAAAGGGACAAAGAAGAGAAATTTGAGGAGTGCATGCTTTGACCTTATTTATATTTAGATATTTTGACTATGGGGACATAAATATTATTTACGTGAAAAGAAAAGTCTAAGATTGGCCAAAGAAGATTAAAGGTTTGATATCTCAAATAATTAGAACATTTAGGACAAGAAGAATATTCAGGGACAGTACAATTTCAGCTGCCAGAGAAGAACCAGTGACATGGTGAGGAAGAAAACAGCTCCACCTCCCACATCTGAGCTGACAGTCCATCAGCACACATTCGCCGGATATCCAAATGTGCATAGCACGCTGACTCAGCTGTAACAAATAGGGAGTGAGCTGTGTAATGGCTTAAATGTATGAGAAGGGTAATTTTTTCCCTCTCTCTTTTCACATATAATAGCCCAAAGCTCTTATTTCTGGGCTACAGAGACCACCTATCTAAACATTGTTAACCAAGAATGTAGGCTGACAAACACTGCAGTTTTCAATTCATGGCCTCTAAAGCTGTCATGGTCATTTCCACCCAGACCTTCAGAAGGGGGAACGATAATGCAGGAGCATGAGTGAGGGGTCCTAATGGTCTGGGATGAAGGGGTTACCCAGCACCTCTCATGTTCCATCATCCAGAACTCAATCACACGGTCACATCTAAATGAATGCCAGGGAGGCTGAGAGATGACAGGGTCTAGCTGTGTGCTCACATGAAGAGGGGGACCGGATGGTGATAAGCAGCTGGCTCTCTGTACCAGAGTTTACTCTGAAGGCTACCAAATATCGCTCCGTACCTTCTTCTTATGTGAACTCTCTTATCTCCCTAGTGGGGCACACCCCAAATTTCATGTAGTCACTGAATTCATATCAAACCACGGGAACTCTGGGTTATGCTCATTCCTTTCTGCCAGGCTGGGATGTGATTTTGTTTTATATTACACTCTGACCTGGGTGAGGGGAGCATCCCTCCTTGGCAGATGCTAGCTTTCACAGGCTGCTTCCTGTTGGTGCAAATTTGGGGTCCTGAGCAGTGTGTCAGTCTTTGGCTCTTTCGAGACATGCTAGAGAATTTTTTAGGAAACATAATTCTCTAAATAATAATAAATTTTTGAACTTACAGTTCATGTCATATGTCAATAAACACACTCCCAAAATCCTTCCAAGACATATTTTTTTAAAAAAATCTAAATTGTGTTTAATTTCTGTCTCTCTGCACTCAACGCCTGTTCCTTTGACAACATCTGAAACAACTAAACTTGGGGGGAAGATTACACTCAATTTATTATTTGCATCTCTGTCTTTCAAAACCTTTTTCAGACTTATTTTCTATTAGTTGGGGTCGAGAAGCCGTTGGCCCTTTAGTCTCTATAAAGGTTCAAATTTCTAGACTCCAAGACTTTTTGTTTCTTCTTCCAAACCAACCAATTCTTTGCTGATTGTTTCTTTGTTCTTGAAATGACTTGCTAAAACAGCAAGTAGCAACCAACACACACTAACATTCTGGCTTTTTCCAACCTCTTCTTCCAGAGCATTAAGCCCAATGACCGTTCTGTCTGCCTATCGAATTATCATTCTCTACTGTTCTAGAAATCTTTTGCTGTATGGTAGGGCCCTTTAGCACCTCCCCCGTCTCCTGCATTTGTTCCCTTGCCACCATCAGCCAAGTCATTAAACCGATGCCATACAGTTCAAATTTGCATTGTTTCAGGATCCCACTTCAAGACAGCAACTATTGCTTTGCTGGGGTGCTGCCAGTTGCTCTAACAAATAGCCTCAAACATGTATAATGCTCAATCGCAATAAGTTTATTTGTTGCTCACATGAGGTCTAAAGCAGGTACTGCTGGGAGATGTAACTCCAGAAAAGAGAACAGCACGGATTCTTTGAAATATGTAATAAGTTTGTCCTCAAGGATGAGCTGAAGTTTGTTAGACAACAGTGTCATGCAGAAGAAAATGATTGGACCTAGGAGGAAATAAAGTTGGCTCTCACCTTTAAGTCTATGCCAATTTCGCCAAAGAAATTCTCTCCTTGAAGTCACTGGGACCTCAGGCAAGTCTAAGATAATGAGGAACTGAACATGGGAGTCTGTATTAGTTTCCTATTGTTGCCATAATAATATGCTACAAACTGGGTGGCTTAAACATTTTAAAAAATCTATTCTAATAACCAACAAAGTCCTACTGTATAGCACAGGGAACTCTACTCAATATTCTGTAAAAATCTAAATGAGAAAAGAATGTTAAAAAGAATAGATATATGTATAACTGAATCGCTTTGCTGTACACTTGAGACTAACACAACATTGTAAATCAACTATACTCTAATATACAATTTAAAAAATCTACTCTAAAAAAAAGTATTCTCCAACAGTTCTGGAAGCAAGAAATCCAAAATCGAGGTATAGCAAGGGGAAGATTTGCTCTGGAGCCGCCAGGGGAGGATACTTCCTTGCTTGTTCTGGTTCTGGAAGCCAAGGCATTCCTTGGCTTGTGGGAGCATCACACGACCTCTCCTGCCATCTTCACATGGCTGTCATCCCATGTGTCTGTGTCTCCATGTGGTATTCTCCTGTGAGAGTGTGTGTGTGTGTGTATGTGTGTGTGTGTGTTCAAATTTCCCTCTTCTTATAAGACCATCCGTCATACTGGTTTGGAGTCCACCCTAATGGCCTCGTCTTAACTTGATTATATCTACAAAGATCCTATTTTCAAATAAGGTCATCTCCATAGGTACTGGAGATTAGGACTTCAGCATATCCTTGGGGGACATAGAGTCTAACCCGTGTCAGAGCACCAACAAAGGGAACTCTGCTTTCACCATGCTACACTGCAGGGAGTGTACCTGAAATCTTTCACCTTGCATGGATACCAGCTAGTGACTTAGAATCCATTACCTGAACGGAAACTAAAGCCGCACCAGAGGAGCTCTGCTCCCCTTAGTCTGATAGGACCTGCTGTCTTAGTTTTATCTCCAAGTTTGCCATCAGATTGGCCTAATATTCTTTTAGGGTCTCACTAACTTACTAGTCTGCATTATCAATAAGTGTGATTTTATGGGGAGAACATACAAAGTGTAATCTCTTTTCCCCTAGGAACTTGCTTCTTCCTTCATTACACTTCCTACATCACTAGGAGACAGACAAGATCTTCAGCTTTTGATTCAGCCATGACCTTTCAATTCTCTTCTCTGCTACCCCAGCAACGGCGGCCTTGGTCTCTAAATCTGCCAAGTCAAACATCAGCTGTGGGGACCGAACCACCCCTGGGTTCAGAGTTCATGGGAGGAGACACCACCGGGAACCCAAGCGGCAGCCATAGGAGGAATTATCACAGCTCCAGATTTTATCTGCAGAGTATTTAGTTTTCCCAGTGGATGTCAGCCGATTTGCCTTCTCATCATGCCTAACTTTTCAGGGAAGAGCCCCTTCTGATCTGATTTCTTTTTCTTCAAGCCATGTGGTCAAGAAGGGAGCAGCCACATGAGCTTTGCAGACCCTGACATGTGGGCCCCAGCAATGGGCTGGAATGGATTGTCCAGGGAACCGGGTTGGTCTGGCTGCTTTTGTGCTGTGATGGAACGAGTGGAGAGAATTCAATCACACTGGTTTACTTATCTTTACATTTACTGTATTGATATAACAGATAATATTGGCTTCCTGTTTGGGGTAGCAACAATATTTCTTTGGAACATACATTTATTAAAGCAGAAAGTTGATTTAAAAACAAGACTGTGAAGTAAATAAGAGACATAGCCAGAGTGACCTAGCTTTGGACAATACTGCACAAGACAATTATTAATTAAATCTTTTTGTAGGTCTATTCACATTTAAAAATCTTTCTTAAGTCAGTTTCAGTAGTTTGTGCCTTTCTAGTAATTGGTTCATTTCTTCTAGTTAATCTAACTTGCTAGCTTTCAGTTCATCATAGTTTTCCCTTAGAAACCTTTATTTCTGTTAGGTTGGTAATGATTTCTCTTTCATCCCCGATTTTAGTATTTGAATCTTCTCTTATTTTTTTCCTGGTCAAGCTAACTAAAGGCTTGTCAATTTGCTGATGTTTTTCAAGGAACCAGATTTTTCTTTCATTAATTTTGTTTTTATACTCTATTTCACTACTTTCCACTGTAGTCTTTTTTTTAAATTAATTAATTTATTTATTTTGGCTGTGTTAGGTCTTTGTTGCTGTGCGCAGGCTTTCTCTAGTTGTGGCAAGCGGGGGCTACTCTTCGTTGCGGTGTGCAGGCTTCTCATTGTGGTGGCTTCTCTTGTTGTGGAGCATGGGCTCTAGGCGGGCGGGCTTCTGTGGTTGCAGCATGTGGGCTCAGTAGTTGTGGCTGGCGGGCTCTAGAGTGCAGGCTCAGTAGTGGTGGCACATGGGCTTAGTTGCTCCATGGCATGTGGGATCTTCCCGGACCAGGGCTCAAACCTGTGACCCCTGCATTGACAGGCAGATTCTTAACCACTGTGCCACCAGGGAAGTCCCTTCACTGTACTCTTCAATATTTTCTTCCTCTCCCTGACTCTAGGTACAGTTTCTGCTCTTCTTCTAGTGTTATAGGATAGAATATTTGTTACTGATTTGAGATTTTTCTTTTTTTTTTTAATATAGGGGTTTCAGCAAGAAATTTCTCCCTAAACACCACTTTTACCGCACTTCATATATTTTGGTATGTTGTGTCTTTATTTAATTTCATTCAGGTTAAAGTATTTTCTAATTTATCTTGTGATTTCTTTTCTGATCCATTGGTTATTTAGTTGTGTGTTGTTTAAATTTTCACATAATTGAATTTTCAAAATATTTTTCTGTTACTGATTTGTAATATCATTTAATTGTGGTTGGATATTATAGTCTGCCTGACTTTGATCTTATACATTTATTTAGCTTGTTTTATGGCTTAAAAATGGTCTAGCCTGGAGAATTTTCCATACAATCTTGAAAAAAATGTGTATTTTGCCGTGCTTAGGTGGAATGTTCTATGCGAGTGTGTTGGATCTATTTGGTTTACAGGGTTCTTCTATTTCCTTGTGACCTTCTGCTTTTTTCTACCCATCATTAAAAGTGAGATAGTAAAGTTTCCAGCTACTACTGTGGGATTTCCTATTTCTCCCCTCAGTTGTGTCAGTTTTTGCTTCATGTGTTTTGGCAGCTCACTGTTATGTGCACATACGATTAACATGGTTATAGCTTTCTGATGGATTTGACTCTTTTATCATTACAAAAAGTCTTTTATCTCTAGCAACATTTTTTGTTTGTTTTAATGTCTATTTTCTCTGACACTTCAGCTTTCTTATGGTATCTGTTTGCATGGCATATCCTTCCTCTATACTTTTGCTTTCAGCTTACTTGTATCTTTGAATTAAAGTGTACCTCCTATAGATAGCATATACTTGGACCTTATATTCTAATCCAGTATGATAGTAAAATCCTTGTTTTTTGATTTGACTTTTTCATTCATTCACATTTAATGTCATTATTGATATAGTTCAAATTATGTTTGCCATTTTACTTTTTGTTTTCTATATGTCAAGTGGATTATTTTTAAGGCAATAATTTAATTCCTTTTTTTTTTTTTTTTTTTTGCGGTACGTGGGGCTCTCCTGTTGCGGAGCACAGGCTTCGGACACGCAGGCTCAGCGGCCATGGCTCACAGGCCCAGCCGCTCTGTGGCATGTGGGATTTTCCCAGACCGGGGCACGAGCCCGTGTCCCCTGCATCGCCAGGCGGACTCTCAACCACTGTGCCACCAGGGAATCCCCCTTTAATGATATTTTAATTATATTCTTTGGGCTATCTTAGTGATTGCTTGAACGTTTACTTATCAGAATGTACTTCAGATATTTACAAACTTAATTCTATATAGATATTTCTGGAATTAAGTTTGTAAAAATCTGAGGTATATTCTGATAAGTAAACACTCAAGCAATCACTAAACTAACTCAAACAATATAGTAAAAAAAAATCATTAAAGAATTAAATATATCTATACACATAAGTGTTCTTTCCTCATTTTAAGTGCTATTACTATTGTATATGTATATTACTTTTATAGGTATTATAAACTTGACTGTACATTATTATAATTACTGATATATAATTTTCTGTCTTTTAGGGTAGAGGGAAAAAAAGGGGAAGAACTTATTTATAGAGCTTCCTTTTAAATAAATGAGCTAAAGAAGGCCTTTATATTTTGGTTTAGGCCTTCATAACAGACTGGAACAGTTAGTCCAAAAGCCCTTTGATGTTAAACTCAAAAAAGGCAGAGGGGCAATACTAAAGTATTACTCATTAAATGTTGTTACTAAGGTGGTATTTTAATGAATTCCAGGTATATTATTTTCTGATTCTCTTAACCAATATAGACTAACAGTCAAAGAGTATGGATATTTCAGAATTCTCCTATATAGTCCCTAGTTGTTAGTTACACTTTTGTGAAAAGTATTTTTTAAAAAAAGCTACAAAATGCTTGTTCAACACAAAACACTTTAGCATACTAAGAATGCAGACAAATTCTTGGTAGACACTCCAGGATTTTGCAGCATGGAGAGATAATTTTCTCTAGAAACTTTATGGTCAACTGTTACCAGTCAAAGGCATTAGCTTTATAAATTACATAAACGCTTCTCATCATTCTGATAAGTGCATATTACAAAATAGCTATCTGATGTGTAGAAATGAAGTCTGTTATATAAGTGTACATAACAAAGTACCATAACTGGGTGGGACAGCATGTCAGGGATGGTTTGTCTGAAGAATGAAATATAAGATTTAAGTGAGCAACAAACTAAGCGTATGGGGACCAATAATGTGTGTGAATGTCTGGTGGCAGAAACGAGTGACACTTTCTGTTAGGAGCTGGGCCAGGACCTGTCTGGCAGAAGCCCAGAGGGAAGGTAATAGGATATGATACTGCAGAAGCATGCAGAGAGCAGATCAGCAGGGACTTACAGGCCACATTGAGATTTTTTTTGTTATTGAAGTGTGGTGGCTTTACAATTTGTGTTAATTTCTGCTGTACAGCAAAGTGATTCCGTTATACATATATACACATTCTTTTAAATATTCTTTTCCATTAAGGTTTATCACAGGATGCTGAATATAGTTCCCTGTGCTTCACAGTAGGACCTTGTTGTTCATCCATTCTATATATAATAGTTTGCATCTGCTGACCCTAAACTCCCAGTCCACCCCTCCTCCACCCCCTCCCCCTTGGCAACCACAAGTCTGTTCTCTATGCCTGTGTGTCTGTTTGAAATAATGCCATTTGCAGCAACATGAATGGATCTAGAGATTATCATATTAAGTGAAGTAAGTCAGAAAGTGAAAGACAAGTTCCATATGATATCACTTGCATGTGGAATCTAAAATATGACACACACTGAGATTTTTGGTTATTCCATGGGAGAAACGGGTAGAATATCTGTCTGTTTCAAACAGAGATAACATCTTCTTATTTGCATTTGACAATGATTTTTTCTGGTTTTTGTGTGGAGAATTAAATTGGAAGAGAAGCAATAATAGTAAGTTATTAACTGCTCTAAAAGACAAGGAAAGAATAGTTTAAACCGGGTTTGTGCGATTATAGGATACAAAACCCATGCAGATGGAGAAAATGTTTTGGACGTTGAGAATAAAATGAGAAGTGTGGCATAGAAAAAAAGCCAGGGAAAAAACAGTAAATTTAGTATAAAATTTAAATCTTTAAAAATCTGGGTTAAAACACCTCCACTTCCGGGAACCAGACTATTTTAAGAAAATATGGTGATGGTGATATCTCATGGAGACGGTAAACATTTCACCTTAAGTTCAAAGCCACAGAAATAAAATCTTGCTGATGGGCTTCCCTGGTGGCACAGTGGTTGGGAGTCCGCCTGCCGAAGCAGGGGACATGGGTTCGTGCCCCGGTCCGGGAAGATCCCACATGCCACGGAGCGGCTGGGCCCGTGAGCCATGGCCGCTGAGCCTGCGCGTCCAGAGCCTGTGCTCCGCAACGGGAGAGGCCACAGCAGTGAGAGGCCCATGTACCACAAGAAAAAAAAAAAAAATCTGGGTGAGTCTAAATCAGTGTTAAATTGTAAGAATGTTAACTTTGGTTTTCTATCTCATCTTCCCTTCCACTGTTGTGTTGGGTGGGGCACAGGACCCTCAAGCATCTACTCAGCGAAGATTCCTTCAAGAAGTGATTCTCTATCAGCTCCAATTTGATAAGCTGCCTCTATGCGCTTATCGTCTTTTGTAGAAATCCACCCCTTTTCACCACCACTATTAACTACCTCCACTCCCACTGGTATGGATCAAGGTTAATTAAATTGGTGGGGAATTTCTGGCAGTTGTAACTGCCTAAGAACAGCCTGTACCATGCTCCATGCCATTGAAGCACATGAACAACTCTCTCTAGATGGGGACAAGGTTTAATTTCACAACCTATTGACATTCTGGAGAAAATCTTTCTTGTTTGTGAAAGCCTGTCCTATGTATTGTTGATGTTTAGCAGCTTCCTTGTCTTCTACTCCCTAATGCAGTATCACCCCTTCAGTTCTGACCATCAGAAATGTCTCCAATTATTGCCAAATGGCCTCTGGGAATCAGAATTGTCCCTGGTGATGATCCACTGGTTTAGATTTTTTAATTAGCTTTTTATTGTTTTTTCTTAGCCTTTGTTATTGTTGATAATTTTGACAAAGGAGACTGTTAGTTTTATGTTTCATTATTAAAAAATATACTATTAACTCTCTCTAATCAACAATCTTAGTTTGGGTACTTAAATAGAGAAATGTCTGATGCCATCACAGTCAAAATGTAATGTTCCAAAATAAGAAATTGGTTAAACAAATGTGCTATGTGAATATGATGAATTTCAAAACAGTCATGACAAATTTAAGAAAAAGACTTGTTGTCATGGGAAAATACTCCTGATAAATTGCAAAGTGAGGAAAGAGCAGCTATAAAGTGATAAGTAGAGTATGACATCAAAAATATATATGTATCTATGTTTATATACTCTGCAAAGATATATACTATAATATCAAGAGATGGTGGCATTACATATGATTTTTGTCACTTATATTTCCTTTGTGCCTCTCTATTTTCCAACTTTCTTACATTAGCAATGCATTACATTGGCCATGAGGAAAAAGCAAACCACAAATGTTGTTCTTTAAAATTGTCCCATTTATAGAACTTCTTGTATTTTGTATTCAATAAATACTTACTTTTGAAATCGTATGACTGAAATCACCATTATAGGCCTACAAATCACATCCAACCTGCACACAATTCAAAGGATTTTCATTGTGGTAAAGACATGCAGCAACCTAATCACACCAATAATTCAAAAATAATAATTTGAAGTAAAGAGAACTTTTGAACTCTTAGCTTTCATATCATGGAACTGTCAGTTTTATGTGTGATTAGGGGGAAGAACAGAGTTACTAAATCAACTAGGAAAAAACCCTACTATTGTTGCCTGCCTATAAAAGCAACAGATAATTACAGGAAAAAACACATTAAAATATAAGGAGAAATGGACAAGTTTTAGCAGTACTATTTCCTGAAAGTGAGACTTTGCAATATATGTTATTTTTCTACTTTGATAGTACTGCTTATGTTTTGTTTACAAAAGAGGTTTGTCTAAGGAAGTTCAGTAACAATGACATAATGGACTATTTGCTTAAGTAATGGAAAATACAGAAGTAATAATATCTCCAAAATCAATATAACCAGAGTTTATTTGAAATATTTTCAGGCAATTCTCATTTTATAGCATCTGAGTTGCATTAAAAATATATGCTATTCTTTAATGACTCTATGCTATTACAGTACATTACTAACATGCCAACCTGAGTGACCATGCAATTTATAATTAACAAAATTTTGTTTCCTTCTCAGGATTTTGAAGTTCATTTCAGAATAATTTGAACTGTGCCAAACTTAATAGTATGTTCAAAGTTTATTCTTGGTTTCCTTCAGTACATTCTAGACTAGATAGAGAGGCACTTGGTATCATTCTGCTGACCTTAGAAAGTTTCTTCAAGTAATGATAAAAATCTCTAAAGGCTGGCATTTGAAAGGGATTATCCTATCTGGTCTGCTCAGCTGTGATATTAAGGAAGTAAATAAGATAAGAGCCTACTTAAGTTTTGTAGGAAAAGGATTTTCACTTTGGGTTAGGGAGTAGAACATTGTTGCTGACAATTTTGCCCACCATGACTAAATGAAAACATATATATTACAAATATCATATAACTGTATCTTAAAGACATTGATGTAATTGGAATCCCAGAAAAAGAGAATAGGCAGAATCAAGCAGAAGCAATATTTAAAGAGAGAAGGATGGGAATTATGCAAAACCGTTGAAAGACATTAATCCACATATTCAGAGACCTCAGAAAAACCCAGAGAAGATGAATACAAAGTAAACCCCACCAAGGCACATCCTAGACACATAGATACAAAACCAAACCAAAGGGAAAACCTTAAAAGGAGCCAGAGAAAAAGCCATATCTTTCTCAGAGAAAAAAGAATCAGAATGGTAGATGTATTCCCAACAGAAAGCATCTTTAAAGTTTAAGAAAAAGGCATCTACACTTCTGTACTTTGATAAAATATCCTTATACATGAGGGCAAAAGAAAGGCATTATCAGATAAATCAAAGCTGAGAGCCATTGTCCCAGCAGGCCAAACTCTAAGAAATAATAAAGGAGCTCCTACCTACCAGTTGAAGGAGGTACAGGATCTCAGAAAGGAATGAAGAGCACTGGGAAATGTACAGATGTGTCTCCACAAAAGAAAAAGAGATTTAGTACAGGTACACCAATAACAATATATATTTGAGGTTTAAAATATACATAGAAATAAAATATATGACACCATTTGCAAATAAGTGCAGGAGAGGTGAATTGACTTACACTGCTGTAAGGTTTTTACATTGTCATTAAGAGGTAAAGTACTAATTTAAGAAAGATAAGATGAGTTAAGGGTGAATACTGTCACCTCTAAATTATCCATGAAAATAACAATACAAAAATTATAACTAAAAAGCAAAAGAAGAGATAACATAAATTCGTGCAAGAACAAAGAAGAAATGAGACATTATGAAAACAAATATTGAGCAGAGTTCTCTGTGCTATACAGTAGGTTCTTGTTGGTTACCCATTTTAGATATAGCAGTGAATACATGTCAATCCCAAACTCTCTAACTATCCCTATTGTTACTCAACTATACTCCAATATAAAATAAAAAGTTAAAAAAAATAAGATGACAAATAACGAGATAGCAGACTAAAACTTAACTGCATTAGGAATCAAGTTTAATGTAACTGGACTAAACAGTCCAATTATAAGACACTTTTTAGACTGGATTAAAAAAATGTATATAAAACTATGTGGTGATCATGGGAGATATGCTCTATGTGTAAGAATAGAGTCAGGCTGAACGTTAAAGAAATGAAAAGTACACACTGTTGGATAACTACTGAGTCCATATTAATATCAGGTAGACTTTAGGACAAGGAGTATAAAACAAGAACATTCTGTAGTGAGAAAACAGTCAGTTCACCTGGAAGACATAGCAATCCTACATATGCATGCACCTAATGCATGGCTTCAAAACATATAAGCCAATGGTAGAAGAATGAAAGGACAGGAAAGTAGCAGTCATAGTTGAAGAGTTTAACACACTATCAGTACTTCCAGATATATTTATATGTGGGTGTGTATAACACAGCTAAACAAAAATCAATAAAGATAGAGAACTTTGAAAAACAACTTTATTGAGGCATAATTGACATACAAATAAACTGCGAGTATTTGAAATGTATCTTTTCAATAAAACCCATGAAACCATCACTGCAATCAGTATAATGGACACATGCATTGCTCCAGGCTTCCTCATGCCCCTTTGTAATTTTCCTCCCCCATATCTTCCTCTCTAGCCCCCATCTGCAGGCTACCACAGACCTGCTTTTGTCAGGATACACTGGAGTCTCAGTCTATTTGGGCTGCGATAACAAAATACCCGAGGCTGGGAAGCTTATACAACAGAAATTTATGCCTCACAGTTCTGGAAGCTGGAGGTCTGAGATCAGGGTACGGGTATCTCTGGGTACAGGCTGTCTCCCTGCAGGCTCTTTCAACAGGACACTAATCTCACTCATGACCCAATCGTCTATGAAAGACCCACCTCCTAGTTCCAACACCTTGGGCATTAAGTTTACCACATATGAATTTGGGGAGCACACAACATTCGGACCATAGCAACTGGTTTGCATTTTCTAGAATTTTATACAAGTTGAATGATATATGTACCATGTAATGCTTTTGCCAACTTTTTTTCACTCAACATAATTATTGTGAGATTCATCCATGTTGTTACATGCATCAGCAGTCGATTTTTAGTAGTATTCCATTATATGGATATAGCACAATCTGTGTATCCACTCCCATGTTGGTAAACATTTTGATTGTTTGCAATTCAGGGCTATTACCAACAACACTGCTATAAGCACTCATGTATAAGTCATTTATGGGTATGGGCCTTCCTTGGACAAACACCTAGGAGTGGATCTTATGAACCATAATATAGGCGTATGTTTGACTTTTTAAGGAACTGTCAGACTGTTTACCAAAGTGGTTATACTATCTTACAGCCCAAATAACAACTCATGGGAGTTCAAGTTCCTCCACCTCCTAAGTTATACTCAGAATGGTCAGTATGTAGCCATTCTAATAAATTTTAATGGTAAGTCCTGATACTTGGCATTTCTCTAATGACTAATGATGTTGAGCATCTCATCATGTGCTTATTTTCTATCTGTACGTAATCTTTGCTGAAGTGTTTCTTCAATACTTTGGTCCATTTGTGTTATTTGTTTTATTATTTCATTTTGAGAGTTCTTTATACATTCTGGTTATAAATCTTTTTCAGATATTTGATTTACAAATATTTTCTTCCAGTCTGATTCTTGTATTTTATTTCTTTTAAGAACATTTTTCAAAGGCAGAAATTGTCAATTTATCAATGTTTTCCTTTTCAGGATGATGCTTTTGAATCCAAGAAATCTTTGTTTCACCCAAAGTCACAGAAATTTTCTCCAACCTCTTCTTCTAGAAGTTTTAGAGTTTAAGGTTTTACACTTTAGGGTGGTCTATGATTTATGTTGAGTTAATTTGTGTGTGTGTGGTGAGGGATGGATTGAGGTTAATTGTTTGCATATAGATATCCATTTATCCCACCACCATTTGTTAAAAAGCCTTTTTCTTTCCCTACTCAATTACTCTTGCACAATTTTCAAAGATGAAGTGTATATATATCATAAAATATATTTTATGTTTATAATTTTATGTATTTATTAAGCATATATAGGGATCTATTTCTGTACTATTATGTTTTATTGAATAAAAAACAATTTATTTGTTCCTGTTCCTTAATATCTACACAAATACCATGTTATTGGGTTTCCCTGTGGTGCAGTGGTTGAGAATCTGCCTGCCAATGCAGGGGACACGGGTTCGAGCCCTGGTCTGGAAAGATCCCACATGCCACGGAGCAACTAGGCCCGTGAGCCACAACTACTGAGCCTGCTCATCTGGAGCTTGTGCTCTGCAACAAGAGAGGCCACGACAGTGAGAGGCCCGCGCACTGCGATAAAGAGTGGCCCCGCTCACTGCAACTAGAGAAAGCCCATGCACAGAAACGAAGACCCAACACAGCCAAAAATAAATAAAATTAAAAAAAAATACCATGTTATTCTGATTACCTTAGCTTTATCATAAGACTTGAAGTTCAAGTCCTCTAATTTTGTTTTCTCTTGCTCACATTTGTTATGACTATTGCATTTCCATGTGAAAAGTTGACAATTTCTACAATAAGCCTGTTGGAATTTTTATAGGGATTGTGATGAATCTATAGCATAATTTGGGAGAACAGACATCATCATATTGAGTCGTTATATAAACGAGCCCAAAGTGACCTCCTTTGTTTTGACTGCTAGCTTGTTTATTTCTTCACTGCAGGCTGAGACCTGTTAGCTCAAAAACCCTCCAGCACCAATCTCAAATTTTTACATGGCCTATTATTCTTAAAATAGCCCAAACAAGTCCCTAGTTTGTTTATTTCTTCACTGCAGGCTGAGACCTGTTAACTCATAAACCCTCCAGCACCAAACTCAAATTTTTACACAACCTATTATTATTAATTTTTTAACATCTTTATTGGAGTATAATTGCAACCTATTATTTTAAAATAGCCCCAAAGAGCAAACAAGCCATTTAGAGCCTGGCTGCTCTGCATATCCAATGAAACCTCACCTCACATCTGTTGGCCATTAATAAGATAGAGCCTGTAGTTATAAAACTATAAAGCACAGGTACCCTTGTGAGCTCTCTGACACAGAGAATCCCTGCTCTGCTGCTGGGTGACCTCACCTAGACAAGAAAGCCTGATCCCTCCCTTCTCCCAGAGTTCCCTTGCCCTTCCCCTTTCTGGATGGTGATCCCTGGCCTTAACCTTGTGAATGGTTTCATGCCGGGAGGGACTTCCCTTCGTGCAGCCCTCTCCAAGCTTGCATTGTGAAGCTTGTTGTGTGTCACTGCCTTTCCTAGTCGTATCTTTTCTCTTGATCAGCATCTACATAATCGTCCACACGTGCATTTGGAGTATCTCTCCTCTTATTTAGGATTTCCTTAACTTCTCTCAACAACATTTTCCAGTTTTCACTGCACAAGTCTTAAACAACTTTAGTTAGATTTATGCCTACATATTTCATATTTTTGACACTATCAGAAATGGTATTTTAAATTTTAATTTATATTTTTTATTACTAGCCTATAGGGATACTATTGCTTTTGGGTATTTTTCATCCTGCTACTTTGCTGAACTCACATAATATTTCTAGTAATTTCATCTGTAGATCCCATAAGGTTTTCCACATTTTCTAAATGTTAGGTAGATTTCACCAGCAAAACCATCTGGGTTTGAATTTTCTTTTTGGAAATGTTTTTAAGGACACATTCCATTTCTTCAAAAGTTATAGGGTGAGTCAGGTGATTTATTTCTTTTCAAGTAAACTTCTACCCTTCATCTTCCAGGGAACTTTTTTATTTTAACTAAGTTGATGAATTTATAAGCATAAAGTGGTCATTCTATCATTTTAGCATCTGTAGATGTTCCTGATAGTGTTGTTCCTGAATGTTATTCCTGATTTGTCTGTCTACTGTCTCTGTCTCTGCATCCCCCCACCCCTATCTGTCTGGCTAGAAGCTTAACATCTTTGTTGATCTTATTAAAGAACTGTCTTTTGGAGATCATTGATTTGACACCTGTTTCTTTTCTAATATAGGCAGTTATTGCTCTACACTTCCCTCGTAGTGCTGCTTTAGCAGCATCTCACAAATTTTGGTGTGCTGTGTTTTTCTTTTCATTCAGACTAAAATACTTTCTAATTTCCCTTCTGACTTTTTGAACTATCTTGAATTATGTTATTTAGATTTCAAATATTTTGGAAAATTTTCCTTCTATTTTTCTGTTGTTAATTACTAATTTATTTCTATTGTGGTCAGAGAACTTATTCTGTATGACCTGGATCTTTTAAAATTTATTGATTTATAGTAAAAAATTTGGTCTATCTTTGTAAATTCTCATGTTCAATTGAGAAGAATATGTATTCTGCTGATGTTATTGTTTTATAGAAATTAATTAGGTCTAGTTGGTTCATAGTGTTGTTCAAAATTATTATAAGAAGAAAATAAAAATGTATATATTCCTATATCTATTTGCTTCCACAATTAAAAAATGCTTAGAAAGAAAACTTTAGGCACAGGTGACTTCACTATGTATTCTAAAAACATTTAAGGAACAAATTATACTAATTTTAAATAAAATTTTCAGATAATAGAAAAATATGAGCCATTTCTTAACTTCTTTCATAATGCATAATACCAAAATCTGACAAGGACACTAACAAGTAAAGAAAATTACAGATCAATATCCTATGGACAGGTGTAAAAATCCTTAATAACATGATGACAAATCAAATCTAGGGATAAATTAAAAGGATAATACTTCATGGTCAAGTGAGGTTTATTCCATGAACAGAAAGTTGGTTTCACATCTGAAATTCAATCAAAGTAATTCACCCATGTACAGATAACGGAGAAGATCCATTTGTTCATCTTAATAGATAGAGAAATGGAAGTTGATAGAATTTAATATCCAACCATATTAAAATTTCTCAGAAAAAATAGGAATAAGAAAGGAAATTACTCAATCTGATAAAGGGTATGTTCAATAAAACTAGAGCTAACAACACAGTTAATGATGAAATATTCAGTAATTACTCATTAAGTTGTGGAAAAGACAAAGGTGTTCACTATAAGTGAGTTTCTTCACCATTGTATGGGAAGTCCTAGCCAGTATACTGAAACATGAAAAAAATATTAATAAAATATATAACCATTAGAAAGAAAGAGCCTTGTTTTATTTTCAGATGACATAACTTTGCACATTAAAATCCAAAATAATCTATAGACAAAACTAGAATGAACAAATAAATTTAGCAAGGCCATGGATACAAGGTCAATATACAAAAATAATGTATATTATGAGGTTCAGCAACAGACGTTTGAAAAAATAATAAAAAATTTAAAATTTCAAATAACATTTTCAGTAGTATCCAAAAAATTTATATCTTCAGGAACTAATTTAGCAAGAATGTGCCAGATCTCTTTACTGAAAACTACATAATATCACTGGAGAAAACTAAAGGAGACCTAAATAAATGATGGAATAAATCAATGAAGAAGAAGAGAAGGTGTTTTACTTCAATACTCATTAGGGAAATGCAGACTAAGGGCACAAGGAGTCACACCCAGCACCTACCAGAAGGTCATGATTACAAAGACAAGTGTTGGCAAGGATATGGAGCAATGCTCTTCCCAGTGCTATTGGAAGTAAGAAACGCATGAGCTCTTTGGAAGACCATGAGTGGCAGTTTCCATCAAAAATAATATTAAAATTAATTGACTCAGGAATTCTACTCTTAAATACATATACGTGAATGTAAATAGATACTAAAATATATTTACTGGAATGTTCATCTTTATTCATAACAGTCAAAAAGGAAGAAAACTCTGATACTCACCAACAGGTAAGTGGATAATAATCAATACATAATGGAATATAATGCAACAATAAAAATTAAACTATTGGTAAATGCAAAAATGTGAAAAGCTCTTAAACATATTTGTTGAGTGAAAAAGACCAGATATATAGAATTGCACACTCTATGATTCCATGTATATGAAGTTAAAAAAAATCCAGGCTAAGCAAACAAAAAATCAGAATAAACTGACATTTATAGAGTCAGAATAAGTTACTTTTAGGGATCTAAAATTGAAAGATGCACAAGAAGATCTTACTCAGTGTTGGAAATCTATTTCTTTACACTTAAAATTACAGGATTATATATAAGCCATATATATCTCATGGAAACTTTAAAAATACTTATGAATGGATATTTTTTAACCTAGAATTGTGTAAAAACAACAAAAAATTGTTGAGGAAAATCAGATCTTTAAATTAAAATACAGTTTATAACAGTAGCCAATCTGACATTTTTAACACAATGGAGAGGCCACTGGGGAGTGGTTAGAAGCCGATCTCTCTTCCCTAAAACTCTCAGAAACTCTTCAACAAGTGCAGCCATTAGAAAGAAAACATGGGCTCATACATAATTCAAAATTTTCTAGTAACCACCTTAGAAAATGTAAAAGAAACATATAAAAATGGTATTAATAATGTATTTTATTTAACTTAATATATCTAAAATATTTTAACATGTAATCAAAAAAATTAAAGATACTGTCTTTTATTCACACCAAGACTTTGAAATCTGGTATGAGTTTTACATACCATACATCTCAGTCTGGACCACCCACATTTCAAGTGCTCAGTAGACTCAAGTGGCTGGTGGTGACTGTAGTCTCGGACAGGAGGAGGAAGGAAGTTTCCATCTTAGTTTTGTGCTTTTCCTTTTTTTTTGAGGGCTATGGGGGTGTGGGAGGTGAGAGGGTGTGGGAAGCACAGAATCCAAATGCCTGTCTTTATATTTGCAATACGTTAGTCAACAGTTTCCTCTTATCGATTTCAGCTAGCCTTCCACGAGCTTCAAACTGCATATATTTTTCAATTTTATCCATACTATGAGAGGCTTAAAAACAATCCAGATAAGTGATGCCTCTTGTATTTCTCTTATATATCAGTTGGATAACTCTTGAATGAAAAGATGAGATTTCTTTGCCATGAGCAATTTTTCAGTGACATACTGACTTTTGGTAACCACTTATGTATTTAATAAAACCTTCTAGAATCTATTGTGGGGAGAATTTTAAGTTTCTGGTTTCTAGTTGGCAGGAATCTGCTTTTCCTTCCATTAAAAACACAGGAGCATATTTACTCATTTTGAACACTCCAGGACCCTTTACATTTCCTGTGATTTCTGAAGGATTGGAGTTTATGAGTCTACACCTGCATCTTGCACTCACGTAGCGAAGTGAGGGATCTTCACCCAACAACCTCCCTCATCAGGACATGTCACCTCTTACCTGCATTTCCTCTGTTCTGTTGTGCTCCTTGATGGAAGAGATGGAGCAGTAGAATCAGCTGCTAAGGAGTTATACTTCCTTTTCTGTCATCTGTTCAAATTAAATCATCTACCGCAAACTATGCTTTCATCTTCATTTTCCTCTTATTTTACCCCAAATATATAGAGAAAAGAGGCTTATTATTTCACTATATTTCATAAAGCCTTTTATCATGTTGAGAGTTAACCCTCCTGGAAGATGGATTATGATCATTTATCCATGTTCTTGGATCTATACAGCTTCTTTAATCTTTGCTATTTAGTCTATGAAAATTGGAGCTGAGTAGACATCTAGTGAAGTCATGCGTGCTTCACAGAGGTAGTGAAACAAAAATTAAGTACCGACCAGTCTGTGCTCAATTAAAGTCCTGTCTTTAATTTTACTATTATTGTTTAAAATTCTATGTTCACTAGGTCATACACTGTGATATAGTTCTAACCTATGCTAGAAGTCTATCCTCTGTCTTGGAAAAAAAATTAACAGTGCCTGTTTGGTGAGAGGAACCCCAGACAGGCAAGGGCAGGTCTGTTGGTGCAGGTGCAGAACGAGATCAAATTCTAAGCAGCAAATCCATCTCAGGAGACTTAATTTTAAAATCTGAAGTCAGAAAAAAATTACAAGAACACAATCCTTTTCTGTATTTAATAACCACAGAAATACTGTTCTGCATATAATTACTTCATGAGGTTGTTTGTCAAAGTCCATTTTGGATATCTGGATTTGAGAAAGTTTTAATGTAGCTCTCATAGAATTACAATATTTCATCTCTTAAAGCTTTTTATTGGAATTGGTTGCCATGGATAACAATATTCAACTTGATATCTTTAACTCTGAAAGTGGATCAAGCATCCACTTTTTTTCTGTTAGACCTCAAGGTCTTAGACCATCATGTTTTCTTCTCTTACCCTTTGATAAGACTAATCCAATGACTCTGGTCGATTCCATAGTTTAAAACCATGTGCACACAAAGTTCATTCTGTCCATTGGGGCCTCACTCAGAGGGCTGGGGCTGAGGGACAGAGAGGAGAGAGGGAGGGCGGGAGCTGTAACCCCACAAAACTGCACAGAGCTCACTCAGCCCAGTCAGAGGGCAGCTTCGCAGGCTCCATCAGGAGTCTGCTGTCTGTGTGGTGAGTCTCTAGTCAGGGACAAACTGTGGTGCAGAAATAATTTTGGGTCTGCCAAGCTGTAGAAAGGGAAGTAATAAAAATATAAGCACCCATATAAATATTTTCTCTCGGTGGTGGCTTCATCAGATTAAAAGCAATCTTGATGGATTTTTGTTTGTTTGTTTCTTTCTGGTACAAATAATTTTTCATGGATTTGAAAATTCGCTGAGACATAAGTCCCTCTTTTCTTGTGCAGACTGAAGAATAAACTGCCTAGCTTTGGGGAGAGAAGGCTTCTGGGTCACTAAGAAGCCAAATAGGAGACTAAGGTCTTTAGGAGGAAAAACAGCACAATCTCAGTTTTAATCATTCTCCCGACAACAATTCCATCTCTTTCCGTCTCCAGTGTCCCACTGATAGGAGCACTTGAGCTCACTGGGAGATTCAAACCATTGATTCTACTGCCAGGCCGGTTGTCTTTCACTGCTGACTAGTTAGTTGTGGAAAGAAAGAAAAATCACCTAGATGTGCACAGAAGGTAAGGACCCCACAATTCCCCTCTTTTGACTGATTTTTGTTTTTCTTAATTCTCTCAAATAAAAATGTCAAATATCTTAGGACCAAAGTATCAGATCAAACACAATACCAGTCTAATTAGCCAGGTTTTTCTCTTAGCCTGTGGCCTCTTGTCATTTCTTTTTATTCCTTCATGTGAACCATTCTTTCTTTCCCATTTGAGGGATTTCACAAGACAACATTACTTTGGGAGATGCCATTTTTCTTTTCTTTTTTACATGGCATGCTCACATTTATTTTCAAATAATAACATACCCTTAATAGCCAATAAATTAATGTGTCTTGTTTTTGAAATATAGTTGATTTACAACATTATATTAGCTTCAGGTGTATAACATAGTGATTCAATATTTTTATAGATTATGCTCCATTTAAATTTATTACAAAATATTGACTATATTCCCTGTGTTGTACAATATATCCTTGTATCTTATTTATTTTATATCTAGTAGTTTGCACCTGTTAATCCCGTACCCCTATCTTGCCCCTCCCCCCTTCCCTCTCCCCACTGGTAACCACTAGTTTGTTCTCTGTATCTATGAGTCTGTTTCTGTTTCATTATATTCATTCATTTGTTGTATATTTAGATTCCACACATAAGTGAAAACACACATTACTTGCCCGTCTCTGTCTGACATACTTCACTAAGCACAATACCTTCCAGGTTCATCCATGTTGCTGTAAATGACAAAATTGGGGAAACCACTGAAGCACTGAACAATCGATAACACTGGTCTCTGCTCACTTTTTTTAAAATTAAAAATACAAAATCTTGTAACATATGGGGAGCCATTGTTGGTAATACTATACACTCATTTTTATACTTGATAAATAAAAATTTAGAAAAATTCCCAAGATTTATATTAATAAAAATACAGAATATAAAAACTCCTTTAATTTTGGATCCTAAAAATGGAATTGGCTGCTGATTCTGCTCATTCGTGTCTCCTCTGACTATTCTGTGAGTGAATCCCCAACAGCTGTAGTGTAAGATGGTTTCATTTCATTTAATTAACAGAGCTGGGTCTTCAGGGAATCTTCCCATGAAATCTGAGCAGTTCTGTAAATGGAGAAGTAGTTTCTAGAGAGGAGGCCAACACAGCCACCCACTGACATGTTCATAGAAATAATTCCATATTCAAAAGAGAGCCCCAGGGTAATGTCAGTGCAGTTTTAATCATAGCTTCTAATTATGAACAATAAGTCACTTCAACAATTTTGTGTGTCTTAGATATAATAAAGGGAATAATTAACAGTCAGCAATAATTCTCAAGCTGGTAGAGTTACACAGCCAAGGAGTCTGAACTGTGTACCTCAATAAAGTAAAATACTTTGTAGAATGTCCCTCTACCCCCTCTACCTGGCTTATTGTTAAAGATCATTTACCAAAGAGCATGTCCTTCTAAAATCACTCAGGCTATGACCCACCAACTGCTGGGAGGTTATCAAGACTCATGGACCACGTGCTAAGAAAACTCACTCTTAGGAACAGACAGTAACTGTTTAGGATTGTAACCTGGGTTACTACAAACCACCCTGGGAACCCGACCCCACCCTCCATGCTTATGTATGTTTGATGCAAACGCTACCAAATACTTGTACTGGCTGTACTCCTATCAATGATTTTAATTTTCTTCTTACCTTTATTCTTTTCCAGATTCTGTGCAATGGTTTAGTATTACTTTTTTTAATGTTTTATTTATTATTTTTGGATCTGTTGGGTCTTCGTTGCTGTGCATGGGCTTTCTCTAGTTGCATCTAGCGGGGGCTACTCTTTTTTGAGGTGCGTGGACTTCTCATTGCAGTGGCTTTTCTTGTTGAGGAGCATGGGTTCTAGGCGCACAGGCTTCAGTAGTTGTGGCATGCGGGTTCAGTAGTTGTGGCATGCAGGCTTAGTTGTTCCACGGCATGTGGGATCTTCCCGGAGCAGGGATCAAACCCGTGTCCCCTGCATTGGCAGGCAGATTCTTAACCACTGCACCACCATAGAAGCCCCAGTATTACTTTTATAACCAGAAAACGATGTTCCCTAGGAAGAATACTGAGAGGCACTCAACCTTTCCTGTATCCTGAAAGCTGCAATTCCTGACAATTTTCCCTCCTCTGGGATTTTCAGACCTGCCCATTCTCCAGTCCCCATGCTCTAAGTGGTCAGCCTCACGCCTGTCTCCCTGCATCTGGTCAACCTCCTTCATCCTCGCCTTCATCACTGGCAGAGAAACTTACTGAAAATGCAGTATCTTGGCCTCTCACCTTCTGAGATGGCCCACACTCTGTCTGTGGAGCATGTTTCTCTCTAAATAAATCCTCTTCTTAACTAAAAAAAAAAAATGCAGTATCTTACTGTTGCTGTAAATCTTATAAAACGCTTTCTCTGGTGACTTCATTTTGCTTACAAAATAAAGAGAACCGAACTCCTAACCTATCAGCTTATTGGTCAGGCCCCTGTTTCCTTCCCAGCTGCATTTCTCCCCGAGAAGAATGTTAAAATCCAGCAGCATCAAACAGCTTATGGTTCCCCACGCGTCCCAGGTTTGTGTCAGCTCAGTGCATCTACTTATATCCCGTTTTCCTGAACCCCTTCATTTGCCTGGTTAACTTACTCATCCTTTAAGACTCTCAGCTCAGAAGATACATCCTCCAGCAATCTTTCTTCTACTCTCTTCATCCGCCTCTGCTGGCTACAATGCTCCTTCTCAGCATTTCCCTAAATTATTTATATTTGTCACTGCTATTTTATTTCACTGTAACGATAATTTGATGTGGCTGTCATCCCTACCAGATACATGGGTTCCTTTAGGGCAGGAAATGTGCCTATTGTTTTCTTACTTTCACCTGGAGTCTTGATACACACATGATTAAAAGTCAGTAAATATTTGGTGAATGAATGAAATTGTATTATCAATGAACCTGCCAGCAGCATTACAGAATTCTTTCTTGCAACACTTTCTGGTGGTAAAAGTTAGTTAAAGGGACTTCAAGTATTTTCACGATCGTCTACCAAGAAGCAAAGCAGAGCTATTGAAGATTGCTCCACAATATCTACTGCAATAGCTTATAAAACCACAGTGTAATCAATAATTTGCATGTGGTACATGGCATAAAAGAACATTTCAGTATAATAACTCCATGTGAGACTAAGAACTAATATCGCAGTGAAACATCCTTGAATACTGCAGTGTAATAGCAGAGGGTAAAATCTGCAAGATCAAAGTACGGTTGCATTGGTTATGATAGGACAGCCAACACTGCAGTAATGAAATCAGAGCTCTCCTGAAAGTAGCACAGTTTTGCTCCTGCTGTGGTTTGGCAGCCTCATCTAATAGCAACTCAGCCATCCAACTAGTTCTGCAACTTTGTCATCGTGGATTTCTTGACTTCCAGTCATGCAAACGGTGAAAGGGAAAGAGGATTGCTGAGGCATGGGTCTATGGTCACACCTGAAATATGGTCTATGGCTTCTAAATTAGTCCCACCCAGATTCTGTAGCCAGAAAACAATTACAGGTAGCTCCAGTGGAGCAGCCAGGGAAGTTGGGATGTGCTCCACTTGTCAGCCCGGGAGGAGGGAACGGGAGTGGAGACAGGATTTCACCAGACTCTGCTGTGTCGGACCAGAGCACCTATGCATGCTGGTGGGTGCTACAGAGCAAGACCCTAGAGGAATTCCACAAGGCATGCCCCAGGGCCCGTGCTGATGCAGCATCCATTCCCAGCATATCACATTGGGGAGGCCATTATTCCTCCTGGAAACTCAGTATCAGGGGTACCGAATAAGCAGCCCAATTCCATTCTTACCCCAGGACACAACGGCCACTACGCAAAGCCCCTGCAGTAACTCTACAAACTAATAACCCTAAGTTGCATTAGATAGTTTTTATTCCCAATATTTCAAATAACATCCTTCTCCTCCACTCTGCCATAATTAAGTTTATTAGGAATTGATTTTTTTCTACTTCTGCGGGGGTAAAGACATGACAAAATCAGTATCTGTGTCTTGACCCAGTAGAAATATCTGTCATGAATAATTGTAGCTTTTAAAAACAGTTGAAATGGAACCTCAGATTGAATTTGAATGCTCTTAAGTTTGATGATATAAAACGTTACATGTTTGTGTAAATATATCAGACACATAGGCTCACAATGCATTAAGAACTTGAATAGTCTGCAAGGTCACCTCACAGCAGAAAACAGCACAGTGGTCCGGACCGCTGAGAAGCTGGCAGCTGAGAGAGGACCACAGTGGAGAGCAGAGCATCTCCTGCTCACCCTGAGTTTCCACTCGGACACATCTCCAAGGGGCGTGCCCCTACCGTGGCACTTAACTGTTGGATGGTTGCTCGCATCCGTTGCTTTGGGCAGACTGGACACCTGGGTAGGGCAGAGAGCAGCCCAGAGTCTGGGAGACAACCAATAAATGCTTGTTGATAGGGTGCACTGGCTGCAGTAACCGTGACTTGGGCTAGCTCTAGAGTCAGACAGCAGCCGCTGCTGTTTGCGCCTGCCAGGTATCCAGCTTTGAGCTCATTCCATGAGGCCAGGATGGAGCCAAGCTTACTCCCAGATCTGGAAGGAGGAGGACATGGGACTTGGGTCAGCCAATCCAAGCAGCAGATTCCCTCAGCTAGTTGTACCAAACGAGGAAGCTCTAAGTAGTGGAAAAGAGACCCCTTCTAGACTCGTGTGGAACTTACAGGAAAACAGACTCTCTTTTTCCACTGGGATTGCAAGCAGATAGAATGACATAAAGGTATAAACTTGTAGCTTCTAGGTGCCCACCTGGGGGACCTGATGACCTAGACTTAAGACATCAAGAAGTGAGGCAAGGCGCCGATGTTGGTGTGCAAGATCCCACCCCGTGCAGACTGGCTCCCCGCTTTCCAGCTACTCAACTTCTTGTTTTGTTTTGTTTTGGGTTGGTTTGGTTTTTGCTGTGATCAAAGTCAGTTGGGTTGCTACCACTTGTAACCAAAAGAACAAATACACACTGATTGGCTTAATTTATATAATCTTGCTTGATGAGGATAAGAAACAAACAAGAATCATATACGTTTAATCTTAAATATGTTAGAAAACATTTTCTACTTGAAATAAAGAATTTATAACAAAATTCCATTCTAAGATGACTGAACCACACCGATTTTTATACAAAACAATAGACTTCCTTTTGTGTCATAATACTGTATGTGTTTTATTATTTTATCAGATGTATTTAAAATGATAGCTAAAAACCTTGTTTCATTAAAATACATTGAATTCCAACACTGACCAAGTTTTCATGTTTCTTCAGCAATTTGGGAGGTGAATAACTCTGTTCTTTTAAAACTGAGCCTCTGTAACCTATATTCCTCTCTTGAGTATATTTCTAAATGTATCATAAATGATACTCATGTAACCAAATACAAATGCCAAGTAGGAATTGTCTAAATAACATTTTAATGAATAATGAAAATTTTGTAACCCTGCCTAACATCTCCATCTATGTGTTGATGGGAGACAAGATCCTCCTCTGAGTACACGGGCCCCTAGGAAATCCATGAGTGGATTCCCAATGGGTTTGTGAGCCCAGGTGTGTGTGTGTATGTGTGTGTGTGTGTGTACACATGCACATGCACATCTCAATGGAGGCCATTCGTGGAGTTTCATCAGACTCCTGAAGGGGATCTATATAAAGAAGAAAAACTCCTGAAATGGGCCAGACAGTCTCCAGTATCTCACTTTATTCTTTGTTTTTACCTGACCTGTGGGCAGACATTTCTAAGCAATCGGCCAAAGAATCTTGGCATAATATACTATTATGAAATCAGTATTTCGATAAAGTGAAATACCCGATAAATTGAGATTGTGACTTCGTAGCCCGAGGTCCCGCTTCAGTGGGTGATGACAGCATGTGTGATGGAAATGGGAGAGGAAGGCCGTGTATGAGCCATCCTCAGAAAATAGGAAACAACTGTGACGGCAACATGCAGGACGCCTGCCCTCATGTCTCTCACTTACAGTGAGATATTCCTCATTTGTATTTGCTACTAGTCTTGCTTATGCTTCTGTTTGCAGAATGGCCACTATCTTTGAGATGCTCCATAGAGCATCTGTGGTAGGACACTTCTGCATCCTCTAAATGCACTGAAGGATGCTCAGCAGGGCCAGGCCTCCCTCCTGACGCCTTAGGGAGCCTGGCTGGCCTTTATTGTCTGCAGCCCTTGGTACGCAAGCGTCTTCAATTCTCTCACCTGGTTCTTGGGGAGGGGGGGGGGTCCTTGCTTCTAATCTGCCCTGTTCTTAAATACCTTCCGTTAAACCCTGGAGATGTATCTCATCTCTCATTTCCTTTTCTTACTGAGGGACTCAACAACACCTGCCTCTATGTACACAGCTTTCACTCATTCCTTAGCAAATACCTTTGACATCTCAGAGATTTCCAGTCACTGGTCTCTGATGAAGATCAGTTTCTGAGCTCCTGACTCATATGTGTGTCGAGTTAACCTCCCCACTTCCATGTCCCAAGTTCATCTCCAAGTCATCATTTCCTAAGACAAACTCAGGTGTCTGTTGCTCCTTGGCTGTGATCTTAGGCAAACAGCTTGTCCTCCTCAAAATGTCTCAGTTTCTCTATTGTAAAGTGGAGGTGGCAGTGAGGCTGGAGAAAGATGGCACATGTCCAGTGTTTAGAACAGCCCTGACAGCAGGTCTTAACTGATACGCTGGCCATTTCCCGTGTTGTCCTGTCTCAAACGGCACCTTTTCCAGACTTCTCCCCCTCAGCAAATGGCACCCCCAGCTGCTAATACCCACACCCCCAAACCACCCCTAGCCTCTCATGTGGATTACTGAGATCTGCAATTGTCTCCAAAATATGTCTTCAGTACACCATGACGCCGCCTCTCCACTGCTCTCTCCCATCTTTCCCGGGTTGCTACGAGCGTCCTGGGTGCCCCCTTCCATTCCTGTCCACCTCCACCCCATTGCACAGAACCCAGACATAGACTCATACAAATATGCCCGCTTGACTTCTAACAAAGGTGCGAAGCAATCCAATGGAGGAAAGATAGCCTTTTCAGTAAACGGTGCTGGACGAGAGCACATCCACACGTGCCGAGGACAAACCCAAGGTGCCAATGACAGCAGGACTCCGCCCACTGGCTGGACCCTCATCCTGTCCATCCCCACACACCACACAGCAGGGAGTAAGACAGACGGGCAAACACGCTCCCTCTTTCTCATGGAAACCTGTCTGCATTTTCTTCTCCTGAGGGTCCTCAGTCTCTGCTGACTCTGAGGCAGGTGTGGCCTTATCCACAGCCAAGTGTTCTAGCCTTTGTCTTAGACACCTTCTGCTCCTTTCACCTGGGGCTCACTTACAGATGTCAGCAATCTTCCTCCTGCCCCCAGGTGCCCCCTGAATCTGACATGGGTTCAAACCTCACATGGAAACAGAGACCCCATCCCTCCGCCCTGGGTTCTTTCCTATCCCTAGTGTTTGCTTCACCACCTCACTTCCTCACAGTAGTTCTCATTTCTCACGGCACCTGCACCGGCCCCGCTCCCCTCCACCTCAACCCTCAGCATCCCACCTTTGCCCTCACAGCCCCACTGGAGAGCCTCGGCAGTGCCACCACTTCCTCATAAATTCTGTCCCCATTCACTGAATCCCACCAGGTATTTGATCTTGCTTCTCTTTCTTTTCTCTATTCAGACACCCAGTTACCCTAGCACCATGTGTTCAAAAGATATTGCTTTTCTCAATCAGTTGCTTTGACACCTTTATGAGAAATCAATTAATCATGTAATTGAAAGTCAAGCCCTGGACTTTTTATTCATTTCGTTGATCCTTTTTTTTTTTTTTTTTTTTTTTTTGCTGACACCACACTCTCTTGGTTACTACAGATTTTTGTAGCTTTTAGAGTCAGCGATTATAAATCTTCCACCTTTGTTCTCCTGCGAGAGTATTTTAGCTGTTCTCAGTTGTGTTTCCATAACATTAGAGTCAGCTTGTCACTTTCCAAAGAAAATCCTCTGGCGATTACGATTAGGATTGCCTTGAATCTATAATTATTTAGGGGAGAATTGGCATTTCTGCAATACTGAGTTTCCTGATCTGCTAACAAGGCGTATCTATTTATTTGCATCTTTGTTCTTCAAAATTAGAGATGGCAGCTGTCACCCATCATTACCAGACTCTGGGCTTTCTCACCATCCTGTTTGGTGACTTTCTTCTTCCATAATCGTTAGTGTAACCAAATATCTATATTATGACATATTTGAAAGAACTATTTCCTAGCTGGATTCTGAATGACCCACCCTGGAACTTTCTCTTTCCATCTCTTCGTACAAATATGTAGCCAGATACTTCCAAATATCAGTGTCCAAGGTATCTCTCTGCTTAAACACCTGGGAGGCAATGGTGAATCAATACTTAGCGGCTGACTTTGCCCTTGTTCAAGCCTCCTTTTAGAATGAAAATGTTAGGAGAAAATGGAGAAATCATGTAAACATACATGATGTTAAAAACAAGCACAAACAAGAAAGCCTGTGAGCAAGCCTAACAGGAAACCATGAAATGGTCTTGTAAAAAGAATGTTAGAAGTGGGATTGACATGTACTCACTGCTATATTTAAAATGGATAACCAACAAGGACCTACTGTATAGCACAGGGAACTCTGCTCAATATTCTGTAACAACCTAATTGGGAAAAGAATTTGAAAAAGAATAGATACATATATATGTGTAACTGAATCACTTTGCTGTACACCTGAAACTAACACAACATTGTTAGTCAACTATACTCCAATGTAAAATTAAAAGTTAAAAAAATAGAAAAAAAAGAAAGAAAAAGTGGGCTGTAGCTGCTATTTTATCAGCACAATTGCCTAGCTTCCTGCTGTCTGGACAGTAAATGAAATCTCACTACAGAAACTCTGCCTTCCCAGTACGTGCACTCCAGTTTGATTTCCACGCTCACAAGTAGTTTTTTAAAGGAAATTTCCATTTTCATGTTTTTCTTTGGGGAAACTATCTTGATATTGAAAATATAGGACTGTTAAGAGTTTGACAAGATAGTTCTACCAGAGTCATCCTGCCTCTGGAAGCAGCAAAGTCCTCTGTGTCCAGCACTAATCAAAACTGATTCAGGAGAGTACGGCTGTCATCGCGCGTGTTTGACAGCCTGTGAATAAAGCATGTGAGTTTTAAGAATGTAGGGGAGTTGTAAAACCCTAATTAAAATAAAAGCCGCTATTATGGAACACTCACACATCTAATTTTTAAGTTTCCTTTTTTCCTGTTTATAAAAGGGAATCCTACTTCATTTGAAGAGGTTAGAATGATACAGAAAATTTAAGGGTAAAATTAAAAGTCCATGTCATCTCATTAGCCAGAAGAAATTATTACTAACATTTTGATATTTTTCTAACCAATAATTTCTAAAAGCTCTTTTAAAAAGTGGATGCATCTCACATTTTGAAGTTTCTTTTTATCATTTAAAGCTACAGCAGTTCCACTGCCTAGATTCTAAGTGTTTACAAGTGTTATTTGAATTTCTATGTGCTTTATTTTATGCTACATTCTATGGTGGACCCTGAATAGGTTATCTGTAATATTGAACTTTATATGTTATATTGCTAAGACCACCTGTACCAAGATATTGAGATATCTTCTCAACTGCAATTTTACATATTATATCTTCAGGAGTTATAATTGCTGGTTCAAAGAAAAACATTTTAGAGTTTCTTGTCACACATTTCCAAGTAATTTTACAAAAAGTAAGTACCAATTCCCACTGCCAAAATGTGCGCATCTCACTATAACCCCACTGATACTGAGTGTTATCAGTATATTAATCTATGTTAGACGCTATCTAATTTTTATTCTATTATCTTGTTAAAAACAGAGTTGACAAATAAAATTGTAAGATACTTAAAGTGTCCATCGTGATAGTACATTATATATATATATATATATATATATATATATATATATAAAGAATCCCTCTCATCTAGGTAATTAGCACATTCATCACCTCACACATTTATCTTTTGTATGTGTGTGTAAGAGGACATTGAAGTTCTACTCTCTTAGCAAATTTCAATTATACAACACAGTAACACTGTTATCAACTGTAATCACCATGTTTTACATTAGAGCCTTAGACTTTATTCATCTGAGAGTTTGTACCCTTTCACCAACCTATCCCTATTTCCCTCAGTCCCTGGCAACCAATTTTCTACTCTTTGTTTCTATGAGCTTGATTTTTTAAAAAAATTTTAGATTCCACATATAGGTGATAACATGCAGTATTTTTCTTTCCATGCCTAGCTTATTACACTTAGCCTAAGGCCCTCAAGGTCCATCCAAGTTGTCACAAATGGCAGAATTTCCTTCTTTCTCATGACTGATAGTATTCCGTTACATCATAGATAGATTACATCCTTATCCATCCATCCTTTGACAGAAACTTAGGGTATTTCCATGTACCCATGTAGGGTATTATCCTTTGGATAAATACCCAGAAGTGGGATTGCTGGGTCCTGTGGTAGACCATACAATTACCTTGAATTGTTTGTCTCTGTTGAGGAGTGTGGAGACACATTTTAAACTCTTCTTAGTAATTACAGTTTCATTGCTCTGCTCCTTTTATAGTCCTTCCTTTCCTCACCCCTCAAAAGGGTCCTGAGTGAATTTTTAAATATTTAGCATGTTGATTCTTTATCATATCTTTCCAGATATTTTCGCAATGTTTTGATATAGTTTAGGTTATTTTTATTTTTTAATTAATTTATTATTTTACTTGTGGCTGTGTTGGGTCTTCGCTGCTGCGCACGGGCTTTCTCTAGTTGTGGTGAGTGGGGGCTACACTTCGTTGCGGTGCGGGGGCTTCTCATTGCGGTGGCTTCTCATTGCGGTGGCTTCTCTTGTTGTGGAGCATGGGCTGTAGGTGTGCGGGCTTCAGTAGTTGTGTCTCTTGGGATAGAGAGCATAGGCTCAGTAGTTGTGAGGCACAGGCTTAGTTGCTCTATGGCATGTGGGATCTTCCCGGACCAGATATTGAACCTGTGTCCCCTGCATTGGCAGGTGGATTCTCAACCACTGCGCCACCAGGGAAGCCCTAAGTTATTTTTTTTCATTGATGTTCTAAATTTTTATGAAGGCAAAATAAGTTTCCTTTGTAACTCAGAGATTTTAAAAACAAAACTGATACAATGTTCTAAAGTACATATTTCTCATGAAAAAACCTTATATCAATGTTATTATTTCTCACAATATGACTGTATGGGATTCTGGGTATTCTTTCAAAAATATCTCTTCTCTTAACCATAGAGTTTTGACATAGAAATGAAGCAATATTCTTATAAAATATCTAAGTGATTTTGTTTTATTTTGTTTTCCTTATTTTCCAGCAGACCTCCATGGCCCCAAATTCCCTGTGGTCTGGCACATGAACTGTTATGTAATGTTACCCAGACTGAGGTTTAAAACTGTAAAACTGCATGAATATTAAGACTATAGGTATACTTTTAAGGTAAAATTTGTAAAATATACATGTGTTCTTACAAATGCTTTTCTAAAATATAAAAAATAAATTATTTAAGAAGCAAGACATGTCATCTGGCTTGACTCTATTCTAGTCAACTACATTCCAAAGGAATCAAAGTTCCCAGCAGTTTCTTTTTTTTTTTTTAAAATTAGGACCTTCTTTTAAGATACTGAGAGAAGCTGCAGACCCCATTCCAGAATGATTCAGTTACACTGAATTTTCTACATAATTTACAGATTTTACAGAGATCTACCTAAGAATCTCTATTATTCTTTCATTTCATCACAGAATTAAATTATATTTTAAAATATTTGATAATTTTTTTCCAGTCATATGTGATCTGCTGAATGAGGACATTTATTTCTGTTTCTTCCTCAAACTCTCCTTTTGTCAATAAAAAATATATATTATGCATAATATATAATAAAAGAATATATTAAATCAATATAATAAAAATATAAAATTGTCTATAATGATATATAGTAAAATAATATATACACACATACGTACACAGTCATATCAACACACAAGGTCAAGTACAACAGGGGAGGAGATAACAAAGGGTGAATGGCCAACCTGATGTTGAAAGATGGAAATCCTTGACTTAGCAGAGCAGAGCAAGCTCACCCTCAGTGCCTGGAAAAAGAAGACAGCGGGGAGCAAACGGACTAAACAAGAGAGCCCAGAAGGACCATTTGCTCCAGGCAAAAGTCAGTAGAGCCACAATGTGAGATGGTGGGGTTAAAAAAATAAGAGGAAGATGGTTTAAAATCAGTATAAAGGCTTTAAGAGCCTTACAATCACCTCTTTTTTGTTTTTTTTTTTACAGATGAGGTAAACTGAGGCACAGAGGTGTTAAGAAAACTGTCCGTATCATATGACTAGTGAGTGGTTCGAGAGACCGTGCTCATAAACACTTCATCTCTCAAACAGGGGATGCTGAGAGCTTCAGGTGGGAGAGGTGCCTGCATTGAGAATCAGATTTCAACAGCAACCCTGGAAACTAGATTTCAGTGAAGAAATGGCTTCAGAATTTCCAGGCATGCTTGGTTGTTATTTCCTGGTTGTCAATGGGGTTGTTATAGCTCAGCTGCTGAACCAAACATCCCAAACTCACAGTCTGCTTTTCTCACGTTGATGTCTAGTAGTCCTGGACAGGTATGGAAGCCGAGGCGACCATCAGAAAACCCAAATTCCTCTTCTTCTACTGTCTGTCTTCCTCAGCATGTGACTCCCACCAGAGGGTCCAAGATGGATGCTCTAACACACACAGTCATGTCTTCACTCTAGTCGGGGGATGGGGACAGCAGGCAGCAGGGCACCTTCCTCCCTCTCACGTGCTACAGGGAGCTCTTGCGGCCACATTAACACGTCAGGGAAACCGGGAAAGCAGTCTTTATTCTGAGCCTGCCGGATGCCTGCCACAGTTATTAAAGAGAGAAAGCATAAATGGATGTTGCCGGAAAAGTAGCTGTTGGCCATTTGTGGTCTCCAAATCGCTAGCATGCTTGAACACTCTTTTAGTGGATTAGCGAATGATGTGCTCCGCTGAAGAGAGAGTGAAAAAGAAACAGTAAGATGTGGCATCTAGGAAATAGGTGATCCAACATAGGAAAGAGGTAGAGAGAATTCCCAGGAGGCTGGAGAAGGGCAGGCAGGTGCGGAAATTGTGCAGCAACTGTAGGCTTCAACAGTGCCGGTGAGAGCAGTAAAGACACCTGAGTCTCCAAGAAGAAAAACGGCTCTGAACCATTCCCTGATGTGCTTGGCTGAATGGAGAGCCAATGCTGTCAGAGAATTAGGAAATACATATTTAAGTATGCAGGAAAGTAAGTAAATGAATCAAGACAAGTAATTATAAACTCTAGGGGGGAAAAGGGACAGCTTTTGTGTCCCTTTTATGGTGTGTGATTACACTATGAATTATAAGATTATATAATAAGCAGCTGATAGTGGTATTGTGGGTTGAATTTTGTGCCCCCCCTCTCCGGTTTGATATGTCGAAGGCCTAACCCCTAGTATGTAACTGTTTTGTGGAGATAGGGTCTTTGCAGAGGTACTCAAGAGAAGATGAGGTCATTAAGATGGGGTCTAATACAATATAACAGGCATCCTTATAAAAACGGGATTTGGACACAGACACACACTCTCAGGGAGAATGCCACAGGAAGATGGAGAGGCAGAGATGGGGTGATGCTTCCAAAGCAAAGGAGCCCCAAGGATGGCCAGCAAATACCAGACACTAGGGGAGAGGCGTGCAGCAGACTCTCCCTCACATCCTCAGAAGGAACCCGCTCTGCCGGCAGCTTGATCGCAGACTTCCAGCCTCCAAAACTGGGAGACAATACATTTCTGTGTTTAAGCCTTCCAGTTTGTGGCAGTTAGTTACACAGCCCTGGAGAACTAACAAGATTGGTTGAAGCAGAACTGTGATACCAATTTGATGGGAGGAAGGGGAGAGTGTGAAGGGTAAACTCATTTTCCATAGAAAACCTAAGACAGAAAAATCAAGTTTCTTCAATAAGTATGAGATCTAGAAACAGTGACGTCAATAGCAGGAGAAACAGCTGACATGTGAGCTGTTGGCCTTTGAGCAATGTAGAGAAACAGGAGGAGGGAGGACTCCAGGTGCCGTCCCTGACCTCCTAAAATACGCATAGGAAAAGCGCACGCATACCACAGTACGTCAATAATAACACGGAACAAGGAGCATCTCTAAGATGTTTCAGGTACACGGGGTGATGCTAGGGCCACACCCCTAGCAACATGCTGTTCAGCGGGCTTTCTCCCTCTGCATCCCAGCCCCTCCTCTGCCTCTGTCATCATCCCAGCCACTCCTCGATGGGCAATTCTGACACCTGAGAATTTCCTGGACCCATGAGACACAAGCCACAGCTTCAGAAACTTGGCCCCCTCCTGCTTCCGTCTGGATGTGTGTAAAATTTGACAGTGCTAATCTTAAGTGTTATGTTTAATTGGCATCAAGCGGAGTCTTCAGACTCCAGGAACTAGCAACTCTGTGCTGCCTCGAATTCCTTCAAATGTTCGAAGTCCCCTTCACGTAAGATGTTCAGTTCCTACATCACGTCAGCTCAGGAACAGCTCTACAGTTCAGATACAAAACATTAACTTTTTTGATGTAAAAATGGTACAGGTAAATCCCTTAACAGCCATTCCCGCCGGGCCCCCCTAAAGATGCCCACCTTGTAGAGGAGACATATTTTGTTGTCATTCTCTTTGAGCTCTCCACTCGGGTTCTTGGAATCTAAGAATCTTCCCTAGAAACTTTCTGACACAGGCAGATTTTGGATGTGCTGTTTGCCCTGTTGTCCCCTACCGGATCGCAGCCAACGCCACTGAGGCTCCACCCACCGAGACCCCGCCTTCCTGAGCGTCGCATCTCCGGTGCCGCCCCTCCTCCTCTTGTTCCATGCAGGCTGCTCCGGCTTCTCCTGATGCCCGAGGCCTGCCAGGACGTGTCTCCTGTCTGGGGAGGCCCACAACTCACCCCACGGATGGCCTCTCACCCACTATGAAATCCAGCTGTTAGTCTCAGGCTCCCTGGACCTGGCTTTCCGGAGGGCTGCGGAGTGCCTGACAGGCAGCACGTGGGTCCCAGTGGGTCAGCACCTGCTGAGACCTGCCCGACTCCCTGTCTCCTCAGCTGACACCACCCAGACACAGCATCTGATTCTCCCTCCAACGTACAAAGATGGCTCATGAATGAAGGGCAACGGTGTGGGTTTGTGAGTGAGGGATTTTGACAGGTTTGAGACATCTGGGGACAGCTTGAGCCTCTGTAGCTTTCGTATTCTTTCTGGGCACAGGAATGACACCATACGGATGAAGTCGTGGTGTGGCTACTGCAGCTCCCCTCTGCAGTGACAGCAGCCCTCTCCCGTGGGTGCCAACACCACTGAGAAGTGTGACAGTGTCCTGGTGAGTTTGTGGAGCATCTCTTCTCAATTTGGTCCTATTCAGATGTGGGGAGATTGCTACTACCATGGTAGCAATGCCTTAACCCCATCCACTTAATCTCTAAGTGGGAAAAAATAGACAGAAATATCTAGCTGTGGAAGAAAGTAAACAATTTTCTCCTGTGAGCCATGGTTTAGGAAACACAGATTGAAAATGGCGATGCCTTAAAAATAAGCTGACATTTGTGAAAAAGGTAAGAAAAGAAGATTTAAGTTTGCAAGCTAATTAATACAACTCTGTATCATGTAGTCCTTCCTCGGGCTGCATAAGGTTTTACTGTGAGTTACGGAGAAAGCAAGATTGGAACCCCCATCTCCTAACTGTCTAGTCTGCATTTTCAAGGGCTTTTTGCAGTAATTCCTGCACACACCCCAAGTCCAGCCAACCTCAGACAGATGGGGTGCAACCACGCCAGGACATGGTTGGGACGAGGAAAGAGGAGGAAAGTTACATCTTGTACACACTCTATGCAATCCTTGCTTCCTAATCTCTTCCCCCAACCAGTGTAGGACTTGGAAGACCCCACATGTATATAAAGATATGTATCCAAGGCAACTCTGCCAGGGGCAGAGTTGGGGGCTACTCTCTTTCCTCCTTAAAAGGCTGGGAAGACAACAGAGGGAGAGGAGGTAGCTGAGGACACAGCAGGAGAAAACCTGCTGAACAGCATCTTGAATGGAGTGGTTCAAGCATCACCCCATCTGGGCTGATGTATGTTAAAGATGATCTTTTCCTTTTAGTTTTATCAGAGTAATGCACGTGTTTCTGTTTTTTAACAAAGCTGAGTTTTCAAGAAAGAGCTGTGGATACTCAGGTGCAGAGGGCAGTGTCCGAGAGGCAGAGGGGCAGTCCCTAGCTGGCTCAGCCGTGTTTCCTGGGTTTGTGTCTGGGTAAGAAAGGAACAAGTGTCCATGCCCAAAACAGCGACTGTCAGAGGGCTGCAAACGCGGATGAAGAGGGACTGGGACATTCTGTCCAGCAGGATAGGGGAGCTCAGGAAAATATCTTCCAGGAGAAATTAAAACTCCAGACCTGAATTTTGCCTGAGTCAGGAGTCCAAATTATTCTACACATGAGGTGTAGGAAAATCTAATTAGAGGGATTAATATAAAAATTGGTCCTAGGCCAGTGATATTGCTGAGCCATCTGGAAGAATTAAGTAGAAAGCCAAAATTAAATGGAGGGATACTTCACCCATTGAGGCTTTGTGGATTGACATACAAAATAAGAACCATTTCAAAGTTTAAAAACACATGGAGAAGACCTCTCTGAAAATCCTAAGGAAAACACAGCAACTAGTGTATCAGAGGAACCTGAAATTGTAAAATACCAAACTGAAAAATTTTACAGTGAATAGGCTTCAAATCATTAGGAAGATGAAGGTAAGTTGTATAAGCCTTTTTTTAAAACCCAATTAAAGAAAGAAGATAGGTATTGTGCTAAAAAATTTAGTCATAGGGAGAAAAAAATAAAATCAGTTCTCTGCCCACAAAATAACAACAGAAATATTCTAGAGGCATAAAAGATCTAATAGTGCATATGAAACTTAAAAAAATGAGAGTTCTGGGTCTACGTGGGGATGTAAACAGGTGGAAAAAGTGTGGCTTACACTAGTACGACAATGAAGTTGTACCCATCAGAGAGCTGCAGTCACAGAGTAGCCAAATAACTCCAAATCTGGGGAGAGGCCAGTGCCTAGAGGAAGATGAGACCACAGTACTTATTGACCTGGGTCACATGCGGCTGGACCCCCTGGTAAGTAGAATTCTGCTGCAACAGTCAATGAACTGGTGAAGGCCAAGTGCAGGCTGGAAGGAGGGTGTGCAGCCCCTGGGAGAAGCAGATAACAGGGGTGGGAAGGGGTTGCCCATTCTTGAAGGCCTTTTATCATGCATCCCATCAGATGCTAAAGGGGAGACAGGAATCCCAAGAAACCTACTGTGGGAGGGGCACAAAAGTCCACCTGGATCCTGCTTCCCCATGGAATAAAAGTCTAATCTGTGGGGGTAATTTAGGCAAAAAAATACTGTCTTGCAGCTGCAGGAAGGGAACAGAAGAAAGGCCTTTAATCCTAAGGTCGGGGGGTAGGGGCAGGAATACCAAAGGGGTCCATAACTACAGCTGGAAGATGGACAGGAGCCACTCATGGAGTCCCTTCCCCTGAGGCCCAGGACACAAGCCCGTCTAAGACTGAGGGTTAATCTGAACATCAGAGAAGTCCATCCACCCCAAACCAGGGAACAAGCATCGATTAAAAGTAATTGTGGAATACTTCTGGGAAATAAACCAGAGACAGACTCTCTCTGAAGATCAGGGGAAGGGGAGTCTTAAAGCTGAGGTGGGGCAGTTTTACGGTTTCTCCTTTTTAGAGGAGAAACATCTAGAAAGCCAGCATCCATAAAACAACAAGGTGTTGCTAGAAGAATTTGAAGCCTGTAGTGATTGAAGATAATCATAACAACAGCCCCACTCCTAAGTAGATCGAGGGTCAGCAAACCATGGCCCGCAACCAGATCTGGCCCACTGCCTGCTTAGTGAACACAGTTTTATTGGGACACATCCACACCCACCTGTGTACCTATTGTCAGAGGTTATTTTGTAGAGATCTTATGATTCACAAGTCCTAAAGTAATTGTTACTTGACCCTTTCCAAAAGCTTCTGCTGATCTTTTGACTAAGTTAAGACAAAACTCCCCAGGAAGGGATGAGTGTAAGAAAAGATGTGCCTATTTCCAAACATAAAACTATTTATTCAGTTTCTACAGCACTATGGGCATCTTTCAACAAAAAAAACTTCAAAGCATAAAAAAGCAACAAACTCCCAAGAAACAGAACAATACATAAAACCAAACTCAGATATGAAGCAGATGTTGTAACTATCTGACTAGGAATTTAAAATAACTATTACTAATACGTTTATGTTGAAGAGTCTAGTAGAAAAGGCATATAACATGAAAGATCAGATGAAAAATTAGCAGAGAGATGGAAACTGTAAGAAAAAAATCAAATAAAAATGTTAGAAATGAAAAACACAGTAACAGAGATGCAGAATGGTTTCCATGGGCTCATGATACAGCTCAAGAAAGAGTCAGTGTACTTGACAACATGTCAATGAAAGTTATCCAACTGAAAGATGTAGAGGAAAAGACTGAAAAATAAAAAGAGCATCCAACGCTATGAAAAAATATCAAATGTTTGGATATGTGCATAATAGGAATCCTAAAAGGAGAAGAGAAAAGAGTGCATAAGAAATATGACAGTTTTCTAAAATGATTTATGGACACCAAACTACAGATCCATAAAGCTCAGAAATGTTAAGCAATATATAGTAAAAACAAACAAAAAAACCCACGAAACATCAAGATATATATTTTTCTAACTGTTGAAAACAAAAGACAAAGAGAAAAACATGAGGTTAGCCTGAAAAAAAAATACATTAAATAAAGAGGATCAAAGATAAGAATTTCAGCAGAATGCTTATTGGAAACCATGCAAGTAAGAACATAATGCATTGACAACTTTAAAGTCCTGAAAGAAAATAAAATCTGTCAATCCAACATTTAATAGTCTGTGAAAATACCCTTTAAAAATATGATGAAGTCATATGAAGATGATGAAGTCTTTCTCAGATGAACAAAAACTGAGGGAATTCATTGCCGGCAGATCTACTCTACAGGAAACGTTAAAGTATGCTCTTCAATGAGAAGGAATATAATATCAGACAGGAACATGAATCTATTAAATAAAAAAAAAGAAGTGTGGAAAATGTAAAAAATGAAGGTAATATAAACTTCATTTTCTTTTTAATTGCTATAAAGGATAACTGTGCAAAGCAAAAATTGTAATATTGTATGGTGTGTTTATAGTATACATAAAAATAAACTGGCAACAATATCACAAATAAGAGGGAAGAATTTATATATAATTATATTTATATATATTATACTTATAAGAATATATAGTTGTAAGGTTCTTACACCACATATGAAGAAGTATAATTTTAAGTATAATATTAACTGAATACAGATTCTGATTAATATCTACATTTTTAAACCCTAGGGCAACCATCAGAAAAATTTTTTTAAAGAAGTATAAATTATAACTCAACAATAGAAATAAAAATGGAATTACAAAAATTGCTCAAATAACCCAAGAAAAGACAAGAAAAGATGAAAAAATGAACCAAGAAAAGATTAAATGAGTAGAAAACTGCTAATAATGTAGTATGTTTTAATCTATATCAATAATTACATTTAATGTAAATGGTCTGAACACACAAAGTGAAAATACGATTAGATGGGGTAAAAACAAGGCCCACCTCTATGCTGTATATAAGAAATTCACTGTGAATATAAAGACACAGATAAGTGAAAACTAATAGGATGGGAAATGATATACCATGCAAACACTAAACAAAAGAAAGTTATAGTACTTATATTTATTTCATATAGTACGTTTGAAGTAGACGTCAAAACAAGGAAAATTATCAGAGTTAAAGAAGGACATTACATAATGATAAAAAGATCAATTCTCTAAGAAGACATAATAATAAACATGTGTGCACCTCACAAAGGACTTCAAAATACATGAAGTAAAACCGATAGAACTAAAAGAAGAAGTAGACAAATCTATAATTAGAGTTGGAGTTTTCAACCCTCCTCTCTCTCTGTACTTAAAAGAACAAATAGGCAGAAAGTCAGTAAAGATATAGGAAACTCGAATGAACAACTTCATTAAGTTGATACTTTATTGGACAACAGCAGAATAAACCTTTTTTTAAGCATACATGGAACATTCATTGAATAGCTCACACTCTGGGCCATTAACAAGCTTTAACAAATTTAAAAGAATAAAAAGCATAGTTAAGTGTTTTCTCAAGTCTTGACTTAAAATTAGCAACCAATAACAGAAAAATATCTAGAAAATCTGCAAGTATTTGGAAATTAAACAATACACTTTGTAATAACCCATAGGTCAAAGAGGAAGTGCACAGCAAAATTAAAAATAGTTTAAGCTGAATGAAAATTATGAAAATACTACATTTCAAAATTTGTAGGATAGGACTTCCTTGGTGGTGCTGTGGTTAAGAATCTGCCTGCCGATTCAGGGGACACAGGTTCAATCCCTGGTCCTGGAAGATCCCACATGCTGCAGAGCAACTAAGCCCGTGAGCCACAACTACTGAGCCTGGCTGCCACAACTACTGAAGCCCATGCACCTAGAGCCTGTGTTCTGCAACAAGAGAAGCCCCTGCTTGCTGCAACTAGAGAAAGCTGGTGCGTAGCAATGAAGACCCAACGTGGCCAAAAATAAATAAATAAATAAAAATTAAAATTTAAAAAAATTGTAAGATACAGTTAAAAGCAGTGCTTAGAGTGAAATTTATAGCAAAAGCTACTCATATTAGAAAAGAAGGAAGCTCTCAAACCTGTAATCTAAGCTTCCACCTTAAGAAACTAGGGGGAAGAAAGAGAAAATGAGATACTTCACTCCAGTTGGTAATTTGGTTTCTCACAGAGCTTACTGGTTAGCAATTCTGAAACAAACAAACAAACAAAAATCAAATTAAGGGAAATCTCCAAAAACAAAACTGACAAGTGCTCTTCAAGCTCATCAAAGACAAGGAAAGCCTGAGAACCTGTCAAAAATTGAAGGAGACTAAGGAGATATGACAATTAATTGTAATGTGTTTCTTTGCATTGCATTCTGAAATAGCAAAGAGATATAAAGTTTAAAACAAAATTTAAAAATTTGAAATGCAAATGAAGTGCTTAGTATTATCCCTGTTGATAAATGTTGCTGCAGTTTATTCATTTTTCTCTTCTATTTGGTATTCTATTATATGCATAAGTTATCAGGTGCCACAGAGAAAAAAGTTTAAAAAATATTGACTAGCTTAATGATATTGTATATATATATGTATACATACATATAAAAATAAATGTGTATGTGTAATCACACATACATATCATAGATAAAATCACATTTATATACACTAAATTATAAAAACTTGCATGGAAATGAAATATCTCAACCTCAGGAGATTAATTATGTATGTGAGGGAATGAAAAGAATTTTAATGAATCTTTAACATTTTATTCCTTTTAAGAAAATTCATAGGGATCCTACACTAATTTTTCAAGTTGGTGGAAAAAGACCTTGTTTTCATCTTTTCTTTACATCATTAGAACTTGAAAGGTTTACCACAGTACTATCATCATGTTTTGTTGCAGATATTTTATTTGAAGATAGAATATTTAAGTCCCTTAAATACAGAGGGATTCCTTTCCAAAGAGCTTTATATAAGCTCTTGTTTCTGAACAAAAACAAACAAATTAAAAACAGTAAACTAATAGATTTTACAGACATACCCAAGAGCTGGTCAGCTAAAAAAAAAAAAAAAAAGAAGAAGAATATCACAATGCCCTAGCTTATCTAACCAAAATATGGAGCATGTCCACAGATAAGCTTAGGAATGAAACTGGACTCATCATCTTTGAGGCAGAGGAGATAGTCAATGTTTAAACAAATCACGTGGTCACTGCCAGAATCTCTTCCATCTCTTGCCACTGCCTGTGGCCACCCGCCTCTCCAGAGCTGGCTGCTGATTGAGCTAAACCAATGGGTATAGCCCCAGCTCATGCAACTAAAATAAGCAGAAGGAAGTTCAGAATATTTTTGGGTGAATTAGAAGAAGAGGAAAACATAAGGCTTGAAATTAGTACCATAACACAGGTTTGTGAATTGGGATGGGTCCCTTCCTGGTACCCCGTGATGACTTGCTGTTATCAAGATTACTATAAAGACAACTCATATATCTACACTGAGTCTCTAAGTGCTGTTAGGGACTGAACTGTGTGCTCTCCCACCCAGATTCATATGCTGACATCCTAACCTCCAAGGTGACTGTATTGCCTCCAAGGCCTCCAACAGCAAAACCAGAGAAAAGTCACCCCCAGAAAGCCAGCAGGGGAGATGGTAGGCTGTGAGTGCTCAGCGTTCTGCAGACGAGGGAGGTGGATGAGGGAAGTGTGGACTCACGCGGGGCTCTCAGAGGCTCCAACCAGCAAGGCCTCTGGCCAGGGCTGTGTTTAAGGCTGGGTTAGGCAGAGATGGGAGCTACAGAGAGGCGATGAAAGGTCTGGCTGGCAAGCCCCAGAGGAAGGGCAAAGGCACTGGGGCAGATGCAGCTGCAGACGATGACCAGATCAGGAAGGGACCCTGCAATGCCTACAGCAAACAAGGCCATCCACACAGCTCAAGGGCCTTGGCCTCTTCAGGGACCTTGTCTCAGCCAAGCACAAAGGCATCTCCCAGGCCAGAAATCAGAGCCAAAGCACCAGCCCTGTCCCACAGCAGCTTGCAGATGTAGGGCTGGGTCAGCATGGGGACCAGGCCACCCTCAGCTCAGTGGCAATTCTGACAGTTGGGGTGGCAAGAAGCCCCATTCACCCAGCAGCAGCAGCCCCCGCTGGTATCTCCCGGGCCCCCGGGGCCCCAGCGAGGACCCTCGGTGACCCAGCAGATCTCTGTGTGGCAGAGAGTGCAGTGGATCCAGTCACAGCCATCCTTCTTCTGCACCACGATCTGGCACTGTGGGAAGTGCATGGCCTCGCCCTGCTGCAGCATGGTCCTCAGCATCTCTGTCGTCTGCCAGGCAGCCACGTCGTTCTGATGTTTGCTCTTGTGTGGCACAGTGTGATTTGTTTCCAGACACTTTACAAGAGGCCCCGCTGTATAGTCCCTGACATGAGAGATCATACTTGCCTTCTTCCAGTGACCCTTTTCTGGTTCCTCTGGTCTCCTGAGAATGGCCCTCTTGGTGGAATCCTGGAAACACGCCTAAATCAATCCATTTCCCACTGGGGTTGCTTGATCCAAGGGAAACTCAATCATTCCTGTGTCCTGAAAGAGCAGAAGTGCAGCTTACCCCACTGCTATAGCCTCCCTGCCCTGCCATCTCTGTCCAATCATGTACCTGCCCCTGGGAAAAAGTGGCAAGTCTAACTGCAGATGTGGAGGGAATGAGTCATCAGCCTCCCCTTCCTCGACTCACTGCCAATATTTAAGATAAGTCTGCTGATAAGGTTTTCACTAAGCTTGAACAGGTCTTGCTATGGGATACGAACAAAAGCCCAAGCCCTCTCCACTGATCCAATGAGCCTTGACTCAGTAGAGCTCACTGTCTGCTTGCCATCACATCACCTCCTCACATGGGCTGAGACGGTGGTCCTGGGTGGCAGGGATTGCTCTACATCTTACTAATAGGTTTCACAGAACTGTCTGGTTCCTTTCCACTGAGGCCACATATATTATGCCTTACATTTCTCATCAAAAAGAGATCAATGAACCTAGGTTGAAAAATTTAGTTTGGAGAAAAAAATACTGAAATCAATTTTGAAATATGTTTTTCTACATGCAGGATATCCAAAGTGACTATCCTGTTGGCAAGTGAAGAAGGGAACAGGCTGGAAACATATACTCACGGAATTCTTAAGATCAATGCAATTGTTTAGGGAAAGAGTGAAAAGAAAGAGAATAAAGGTCCAAAAAGAGTTTGTTAAATTATCACCACATAGGGGTGATGCTAGAGGTGCTGGTGGAGGGGCTTAAAGTAAGCTGTCAGAAAGGTGTTGTGCTGTAGAGAAGAAGGAAACAAAGTGAGGCATTTTGGACAAAATAACACCTTTTGAATTAGAAAGAAAGCCTGACAAAGGCTAGATGATGAAATGATGATAATGATGGTGATGATGGTGATGGTGGTGATGATGGTGATGGTGATGGTGATGATGAGAATGTTGATAATATTTCGAGAGCAGGTACTCTGAGTTAGGATATGAACTTCACATTTATGACTCCTTGATCCTCACAACTGGTTACTCTGTGAGTTAAGTACTTTTTTTCCACATTATACAGATGAGAAAAGTGAGATGATCTTCACATAGGGATTTTATAGGAACTGCTTTATGGAGGACTTTTGCCTTTACTGATCTCAGTACTCTTCAGCAGTAACTCATGAGATGCTCTGAGCGTGTCTATAAATAACCTCCTGAGGCATTCAGGTCTTCCAAGCCATGATCTAAAGTGAAGGGGAAAGTAATCTGTTTTCCCCAAAAGTGCTAAAGAACACAGGTCTGATAATTTGAGACTTCTAGATGTGATTCATTTTTGAAGCTGAGAATACCTCCAACACAAGTTAGAAGTAGCTTTTGCTTCTAGAAAGGTAATTACATTTATCTTGCAAACTCACACCTTCCTTACCTCTCCAGCTATCAAAGAAAGAATAGTAACAGCCAGTGTTTGTTGTGTTCACCTGGGAGTGTGGGTAATTTCAATTCACACAGCTGGTCTATGGTGGGGCAGGATTTGAACACGGAGACTCTGGAGGCAGAACTTATAAATTTAACTTTATATCATGGCTACATCTCATGAAAGCCCATTTCTGTATCCCATAAGAAATCATCAAAGTGACTGAGAGGCTTAAGGAAGGCCAGTGGATCCCAGTTACTGTCTTAAATAGTCTCTTATTATTCAAGTTGACACAGATTGTTCTCCCAGCAGAAGTACTCACATTCAAAAACTTGTGGAAATGAATGAGGTTTCTAACATTTGGGGCTGGGGGAAGGTTTGGCAAGGGTATTGAGGTATCACCACAGAAAAACAAATGAAATCATAAATCAGAAAAGATTATGTGAAGAAAAGACCTAAATACAAGATATTTGATAGCAGAAGTTAAAACTATCTTAGAATTATGAGAGTGGCAATTCTTTTTGAAAAACAGTTTTACCAAGTTATAATTTATATATAAAAAAACTGCCCATATTTAATCTATACAATTTGATGAGTTTGGATATATGCTTATGCCTGTGATATCATTGCCACAATCAAGGTAATAAACAGGCATCACCTCCAAGAGTTTCCTTGTGTGCCTTTATGGGTTTGTGTGTGTTGTTTGTGTGTGTATGTACGTGTGTTTGTGTGTGTGTAATAACACACAGTTAACATGAGGTCTACACTCTTAACACATTTTTAAGTGCATCATAGATGTTTTGTTAACTATAGATCTCTAGAACTTAATGAACGTGAAATGTGATGACAGGAGAGAGGTCCTGTTGATATTCCATCTCACTAGCCTCATGTTAGCACTGTATGGATGCTCACACAAGCTTGGAGGTCATCTGTCCCTGAGAACAAGTCATTAGGTCACTTTTCCAATCGTCCTACCAAAGGAAAAACATTAATAAGTTTATGCTGTTGTTAGCTACTACGTTTGTGGTGATTTTTTAAGCAGCAATAGAAAGCTAATACATGGTAAACTGAAAAATGGTTTCTTCACTGCATCTCATTTTGGTTTCTACTCTTCAATAACTCTTTGGGGTTTGGGTCTTGGTACATCTGAGGGTTTAGCCCTGGAGGGAACTTATGAAACATCGGTGTTGCCAAACATCAGCCTGCAAACATGGTGAGGGTCCTGCCCTCCTCAGTCACATGGCCAGAGGCCCCTCCCGCATTCCTACTCTCCCTTCTGCACACATTTGCTTCCAAAGGGTCCCTCAGCCTGAAGATCTTCCCCAAATAGGGACTCAGGGGGCAGTCTCCCCATTCTGGTTGGCTAATGGGTGGAGTTGGACAATAAGTTCTTTGAAGCCAATTAAAGTCTAAATCTCAGGAGTGAACCATCCACTCCATTTGAGGGCAGGCACGGTGTCCTATTGCCTTATGCCTTGTGACTAATGGTGCCTAGACCAGACCCCATCAATGTCTTTGAATGAATAAATTAAATGACCTACAGATGGGCTAAGCTTCTGGGGGCACTCAGCTTGCCCGCTGCTTTCCAAATCTAACATTTATTTCTACCCTTCCAAGAACAATGTGTTCTCTTCTACGCCTTGCTCCTCCTGAGGTCCTAGATCAAGTGATATGTGAAGGCTTTCTTGACACTTCCTCTCTCTGCTGACTTTATAAAAGTTCTTGCTTATCTTACTAAATTCTTAAATTAATGACTAGTTTATAAACAGTGATTATGAATCTTGGAGGAATTATTCTAGATCTTTATCATCTTTGTTTTTCCAATAAATATCAGAATTCCAATCCTACAGTAGTATTTAAGAAATATTTTAATATGGTACCAAATCTTTCTTTTTACAGTACTGTGTTGATTTCTGGCTACACAAGAATGATCATTAAATAATACAAATCATTTTCAGAAATCTTTTCTATCCAAATGTATCTTTAAAATCGGAGCTGCTAACTGACATTTAAGAAAGCAAAAAACTTGACCAAAATGCCTAGGGGAAAAAAAGGCTTCTGAGATAATGACACAAATTAGAAGGAGTCTCTAAAAACCCAACCTACAGATCTGGTATTGGTATGGAGGGAGGAGGTTAGATACTAATGTTGTTTCTGAAACTAATTAGCTGTGTAACATTGTGAAAGTCACCACTTAACCCTCCAGGGCATCAGTTTTCTCAACAGTAAACTGAGAGGATTGAAGTCAATACCTCTAAGATTCTTTTACTCTTAAGATTATCATACTAAGTGAAGTAAGTCAAACAGAGGAAGACAAATATCATATGAGATTGCTTATATGTAGAACCAAAAAAGGAATGATGCAAATGAACTTATTTACAAAACAGAAACAGACTTGCAGACAGAAAATGAATTTATGGTTACTGGGGGGAAGAGGGGGAGGGGATAGATTGGGAGTTTGGGATTAACATGTACACACTGCCATATTTAAGATAAACTGCCTTTCCGTGAAAAAAAATTCTATGATTCTGATATTAAATATATTTTATTAAGAATTTTAAAATTTTTATAAGGATACTGATGAATGCAAATCTTTCTTAGTTATTGAAACAGTGGCTTAGTGGCTGAATTTTTTTCAAAATCTAATTTTTGAGGAGTACCATCTTATATAGTAGAACAGGAATGACAAATGTTGATTCTTTGCTCCTAGCACACAGTTTGAACACAAGGTATCTTTTGAAAGTGATGGTAGCGTATCACAGATCACAGGATTTGAATTGTCTCAAAACCTCCCTGCAGATTTGTAACCTGATAATGACATCCACACTCAGTAGAAACCAGTCCAGCGAGCCAGAAGGACTCCACAGAGGTGAGAGAAAACATTCTGTACCATTAGAAACATCATAGTAGTTCATTATACCTTAATAATGATGAAAATGTCATATTGTATATTTCTTAAGTTAATCAGAAAAAATCAATATGCATTTTAGTAGGCATTCATAAAATATACATACTTTGGGAATGTTTCGGAGATTTTAAGGAAGATTAAAGTCATATCTTTCCAGAAAAAAATATAGAAATGTACAGTGTTATAGTGGTTTGAATAGTGTTGCCCCAAAATTCATGTCCATCTGAAACCTCAGAATGTGACCTTATTTGGAAATGGGGTCTTTGCAGATGTAATTAATGAAGTTCAGATAAAGTTGTACTGCATTAGGTTGGGCCCCAAATCTAATGACTCCTGTTCCTTTAAGAAGAGGAGACACATACGCGCAAGGAAGCAGGCCAAGTGAAGACAGAGGCAGAGATTGATGTAATGCAGCTACAAGCCAAGGACTGCTGGCAACACCAGAAGCTGGAGGAGGCAAGGAGGGGTTCTTCTGTGGAGTCTTCAGAGACAGGATGACTCTGCCAACACCTTGATTTTGCACGTTTAGCCTCCAGAGCTGTGAGAGAATAAATTTCTGTTGTTTCAATCCACCAGGTTTGTGGCAGTTTGTTCTGGCAGCCGTAGGGATTAATACAGGTGTTAAGGTGGATTACGGAATAAAAAATTAGGAAGGGAGAGTGCATATACTGAAGTCTTGTCGTGACTGTGCACCTTATCCAACTCATTTTATCCAATTTAATTCTTACAATTACCCTATGAGGTAACTATTATTGTCTCCATTTTACAAAATGAATAACAGTTTTGGAGAAGTTGAGAGGCATGTTCATAATCATACAGATGGTTAAGTGGTGGATAAGGTTGGACTTCAGGCCAAAAAAACCCAAAAAACACCTCATGCTTTTCCTATGGCTGCCATTAAGGGGTGCAGAGGCCTCCACCAATTATCTAAAGATATGGCCAGTGGACGAGGCACTCAGCTTCAGTTGTCAAGAGAGAAAAAGAGGAAGGCGTGGGCAGTCACTGAAGGGAGAGCTGGTAGACAGGAGTAGTGTTCCAGGCAGGAGATGGGGCCTCACCCGAGCAGCCCTGGCAGCCTCACTGGGGTCTGAAGCTTGTTGTCTCAGATAAGCTGGAGCTGCAGGGACAATCTGAAGGCAGCAAGAGTCCTATTGTTCTCTGTGAGGAAGTTTCCAAGCATTATCTCTGTGAGGAATGGTCCATCTGTGTGAAGTGGGCACATGTAGAAAATGAAACTGTATGGTGACATGTTAACAGAGGCTGAGGAGTTCTGTGTGTTCCAGAATGTGCCTTTTCTTTTGAAATTTTTTTATTTTAATTTATTTATTTTTGGCTGCATTAGGTCTTCATTGCTGTGCACCAGCTTTCTCTAGTTGCGGCGAACAGGGGCTTCTCTTATTGCGGAGCATGGGATCTAGGTGCACAGGGCTTCAGTAGTTGTGGCTCTCAGGCTCAGTAGTTGTGGCGCACGGGCTTAGTTGCTCCACAGCCTGTGGGATCTTCTCAGACCAGGGCTCGAACCCATGTCCCCTGCACTGGCAGGTGGATTCTTAACCACTGTGCCACCAGGGAAGTCCTAGAATTTGCCTATTTTGATCTGCAATGAGCTTTCTTTTTGTAATTTTTTATTTTATATTGGAGTACAGTTGATTAAGAATATTGTGTTAGTTTCAGATGTACAGCAAAGTGATTCAGTTATACAGATATATGTATCTATTCTTTTTCAAATTCTTTTCCAATTTAGGTTGTCACATAATATTGATACTTTCACTATATCCCTCCTCTGGTGGCGTGGCACGGCAGGGACCACAAAGACGAACACCATTTTCCTTTCAACTTTGTAGTGTAATGTGGAGAAGTCACACATAGTTTCAGACAACTTATTTATTATCACCCTCCTCATCAGACAGAAGAATTGTAGATGTGTCGACTCACCCTCTGATTTCAAATGGACCAGCTCTGTGACTCGATTTTGAGTTTTCTAGGTTTACTTGAAATTGATGTCCGTGACTAAAAGTCCATTATGTGCGTGGTCCCTGAGTTGCTGTTATTGATGCCTGGCTCACTTTATAAAGTAGCCCCTCAAAAGTTTGCCAGTGAGATGCATATCTCGGTACTGAACAATTTTCCCACTTGATGATTTAATGAAATCAGAATCCTAAAATACTATGGTTAAGTTTGCCAGTGAGATGCATATCTCGGTACTGAACAATTTTCCCACTTGATGATTTAATGAAATCAGAATCCTAAAATACTATGGTTAAGTTTGTCAGTGAGATGCATATCTCTGTACTGAACAATTTTCCCACTTGATGATTTAATGAAATCAGAATCCTAAAATACTATGGTTAAGTAAGTTTACCTTTCAAAATTGTGAATGTTGGACCTATTGAAAAAGAAGGAGGAGTTTTATGATCTTGATTATGTTTACTACATGGTAGGAAATATTCTAAGGTAAGCAGCTCCTCCAACTCCTCAGGTATCTGGCAGCACTTAGGTTGTCTTTGTTCCTAGGTCGTTTGTGTCTGTGTTTCATTGCTTGTGACTTCTGAACACCCTGGATCAAGTCTCTGAATCTCTGAAGCTCCTAGCACTGAGCAGTATTAATTAACCCTTTCCACTCAACCTTATTGAAACATGACCCAACTCTGGACAAGGACAGTGGAAAAGCAAAGGAAACACAGATGGACATATACCCTGGTGACCAAAGGCTACCTTATCTTAACCATCACTTCTATTAAAATTGTGAGTTTTATTCTGTTCTAGATTGTGTCCCTGTAAAATTAAGTAGACCATAAGGGCTGATTCAATGAAAACCACGTATGGGTCCTTGAAAGGAAAAAACTTGCCTTGTATATTTAAGAGGAAAGTGCTAGAAAACATCCTAGAAAATGGCAATTATCGCCCCAGCTTTGTCTGCTGGTGGAGTAATTCTCAGATTTCCGCCACTTCACTCACCACATGTTAAATGTGCTCTCCCCAAACCCAATTGGCTGATAATAGCCTTAATTATATTATCCTTGGGCTCCCAAAGTGGAGGAAAGAGAGGAAACACCGCTTGGTTCCAGCTTACTGGTCAAAGCCAATTTTAAGAGATTTATTTTGTCTAAGAAATGGCAGTTCTATGTGACGAGTGAAGATCAAATAACTCTGTGTTTGTCAGGAAAAGGACACTTAGTCCCAGAAATCCCATCTGGACCAGGAAGCCAACCAGGCGCCTCGGAGATGTGCCAGCCACCATCAGACCTGGGCGCAGTCCACAAAGCAGGGAGTGAGTGCCAACAAGGGGCACCTGGACACGGGCTCCTTAATCAGTAACTAAACTGTAAAAATAGGGCTGGGCCAGGAACCTCGCTGTGGCTGGTTTGTTCTACATTCTCCTTTTCCTCCCTCCTGTCATTCAGGCATTTACTCCTATAAATCTCTCTGTTTTCCCCTAACAAGCATGCTTCCTCTGTTCTATGATGAACAGAGCTAGGTGGGGTGGGTTCTGAATGTGTGTCCTGAGGGACCCCTCCTCTCAGGGTTGAAGATCTGTGGTGTGGTAAGATTACACATGGACCGGGGAGGGGGACGCACATAAGGACCCTCACCCCAGAGGTGCTGCGGAGGACCAGTAAGCCTGACTGCCTGTCCTGGGCTGGCCCCCCTCCCTGCATGTGTGGGATGAGCGAACACAGGGACACAGCATGAGTGAGCCAGCCAGGCCTGGATACCTGGAGGTGAGCTGGGTCTGCACACAGTCTGGAGAGCGTGGCCAGGGAAGGCATGTGAGTTGCTGCAGGTGTTTAAGCAAAGTTTCATGTTTATTTGGTGCCAGAGAGACCTGAGCTGAAATACCTGCCATTTCATAGCTACTGAGGGAACATTGAAGCTTCAGTTTCCTCATCTGTATCAAGAAAGTGAATGACTCAGCTCAAGGCTGCTGTGAGGATCAGATATGAAAACACACTTGCCTGGTGCAGAGTCTGCTGAACAAAGAAATGCATTTTTCCCTGAGTTGTGTGTTAGGCTTCCCTGTAGAATTGTTTCTGAAGGTAAAGGCGAACTACTGAAGAGAAGAAAAGAGATTGAAGTTCTCAGCTTTCATCCATAAAATGTATCTCAGGGTGAGGATTTCTGGTTCCATGGTAGACTGGTGAGAAAAGAACATTGAAAGACAGAGACTCTCTCCCACTCGCCAGGACTCTTTAAATGACATGCCATCTTTATATATTTCTGTAAATGGGGACTTAATGAAATAATCACCAAAATATCAAATAAATATAACCACAGCCTGCCAAGAGTCACAGACATCTTTCTCATCGTCTTGTATGTGTGTCCAAAACTCAAGCTTTGAGCTTCCTCAGGACAAGGATGTGGAGGCACTGGGCCTCCAGGGAACTGGGTGGCTATTATAGTTATTGAATCCTAAGTGCTTTGGTTTAATTACAGCCAAGGAACCAGTAGTGGATGTTTTACACATGACTTTCTCCTGAGCGTAACTGCCTAATAATATTCTGCAAAAAAAGAAGGTGTCATCTGCATAGAACGCAGACTTCGATGACTGGTGACAACATGCAATCTAAGGTTAGCAAAAAACCAAAAACTATCTATGGCAAAAATATACTACAAAAATCTGACTATTTATAACCCTGGATTTTAGAGAATAAATAATAAGCAGCTAAATCTTTTTTGATTCACCTGTCTCACTATCTTCTTCTCCATTAAATTCTAAACTGGAGTTTAATAGGCCCTAAGAGGAGGGTTTAAGTGTGGCCTCCAGGATTCACAGAATTTAAAGTGCCCCTTATTCCCGGTTTTGATCCAGCACACAGTGGGGGGGGGGGGTACCCAGAACACTCCAAGTTCTTGGTAACCTTCTTCACCTACAGCACGCCATGCCCCAACTATTGAAAGGATGTCACTGCTCCCAGGGTGTTACCACCTGCCCACCAGTGCAAACCATCTAAGAGATGACTCCATCAGAGGACTGATTACCTGTCTTTGACTAACATCATTCATTGGGAGCAGCCCACTCAGCTGTACATCTCTCCTCGTGTCCCTCAGTTGAGGCTTTGGTCATCCATCAGCACCCTCCTGGCTGTTATCTTCGTGTGACTTTGGACATCCCTCCATCTCCTGTCCTTCCTAGTTCACTACCCCACCCCCAGTTCTACCGTGTGCCTTCATGGATGTCAACTGCAGAGTCTTCTACATTTTTAAAGCCTTCTCACAAGTTCAATTTCATGATTAACTGAAACCCTTCTTTGCCTCAAGGACCCTAGTTCCCTTGCAAGTCTCTCAAACAGTGCCCTCATTTCTGGTCCTCCAACCCCAGGTACATCTGAATGGTGGGTAGGTATGCTCTTTGATCCTCATTGCATCTGGCCAACCATGTCTTCTTTTCTTCCTCTTTCAAAAACCTTGTTTCCATAGAAATACATACCATCAGACTATTTCATTGCCTACCCCTCCTTGGAGGCTCTTCCTCCTTGTTGCAGTTGTACGAAAGCTGCCCAGTCTTTCCCTGTCATTTGCAAGAGATTTCAGCACCTGACTCACTGGTTCACTCTCTCCATCACCATTCCTGTCTTCATTCTTCACAGATTTAGCATCCATCAAGATAATCCATTCCCAGCCTTGGCCTTTCAGTTCCTTGACCTCTCCTAACAGCCCTCCTGAGCCTCTTCCCCCATGGCCATGGTCATTTCCTACACCTTTTCAATTGCCAGTGATTAGATCATCGTAAAGCCTTCAGTTCTCAGACAGTGACCTCCAACCTCACAGACTATTTTCTCTTGGACTAGGGTCTCCAGATTAAATATAGGCTGCCCAGTTAAATTTGAATTTCAGATAAACAATTTCATATATTTTAAACATGATTGTGTACATACAACATTTCCAGAAACACTTTTGCTCAAATACTATTTTTTTTATTCTGAAATTCAAATTAACTTGGCATCCTAGATTAGTATTTTCCAAATCTGGCAACATTACCTTGAACCCAAATTCTAACAGTCTCTGACTGCACTGGGATCTTTAAGCCTTTGGTCTGACCTTTTTATGGGGCCAGGATTTCTATGTCTTCTTCCCAGGACTTTGATTCCTCGGTCTCTCCCTGCCATCACTTCCATATTTGCCTGGAAGAAGCCGAACACCAGTTAAATCCAATTCACTGTCTACTTTGTAACTGCATCTGAAGAGCTTAATGTGCATTGAGAAAAATGAGTCATTATGCTGATTGGCCTTTCTTTGTAATTTATGACCATAAATCTTAAGTAGATCGTTAGCACTGTCCAACAATCCTACTATATTTCTTTTGCAAACTGTTTTCACACTCACAGAGAAAATGGTTCAGACCTTCTGATTTTTTCTTAAACCTCTTAACACCAACTTACCTGCTTACTCTCAGCTGATAGTCATGTTTCTTATTTTACTGAGAAAACAGAAAAAAAGATAGCAACTGCATTTCCCATTACTAAATGAGCCAAACTCCCTGCACTGAGGCCCTGTGCTCCCTCTTATTTCTATTTAAGGCCATCCCTCCACTTGTACACTGGATCTCTTTTTTTTTTTTTTTTGCCTACTTCAGTTCACTGCTTTTGCAATTAGCTACTTCTTCATCCTTAAATGTTTCTATGTTTAACAAATCACTGCAATCAGTGAAAAAATGTTATGTTAGGCCATATCTTTAAAAAAATTAAAAAAAACATTATCCCATATCCTTTCTCCTTTGCTATAATGGAGTGTGGCTTTGTTTCTCTACTCACCCTATGTAGCCAAACAACTCAACAGAGTTGCTGAACCAATGCCTCTCAAATTTGCATAGGGATGCGCTTGTCAAAATACAGTTCTGATTCAGTCAGTCTAGGGTAGAGCCTGAGATTCTGAATATTTAACAAGCTCACAGGTGATGCCAATGCCTCAAGACCAGAGACCATTCTTTGAGGAGCAAGGATCTGTAGACACCTACTATTCTCTTTTTGAACCCCTCCAACCAGGCTTCTGTGTCCACCATTGCACTCTCAGGGTAGCTGTGGACTGTGATTGGCCAAGTTTAATGTCACTCCTCAGTCCTACTTGATGGATCCCCTGCAGCACTTGACTCTCTTGAAAGGCTCCCTTCCCTCCTGCTCTAGAAAAACTCCCCATTCCTCACCCAGCCTGGTTTACTCCTTCTCACTGATTGTTCCTTTTTCCTTCTTTATTGGCTCCTCCCAGCCTTTCCAAAGTCTACACAATGGAAGCTCCTGGTGGGAGACATTCTGTCTTCTCCCTCTATACTCCCCACCTCTCTGTGTGATCATATCCAGCTCTATGGCTTCAAATCTTTCTAAAGGCTGATAACTCACACGTGTGTGTCTCCATCTCTAAGATCTCCCTGAGATGCAAATGTAGATGTGCATGTTTCCTTGATTTTTCTACCTGGATATCTAAGGAGTCTGAAACATATTATGTGCAAAACAGAATATTTAAATTCTACCTCACCACACACTTCCCGCATCTGAAGAAATGATACCATAATTTACCCAATTCCCCAGACCAGGAATCCAGGATTTATCTTTGTCTCCCCTTTCTCCCTCACCCTCAACATCCAGTCTATCAACAAATTCTATCAGTTCAACTCTCAACATACATCCCATTGTCTGAGATGCTACAACCGTTATTCAAGCCCTCACCTTCCTCATCCTGGAATTACTGCACTAACTTCTTACCAAGGTTTTTCTGCTTCCACTCTGCTAAGAAGTGTATACACCATATAAAATGACCTTCAAATAGATATTAGACATATAAGGGCTGAAATGACTTAAATTTTCCTTAATGAATTTTTTGAATGATATTGGTAAATATTCAGTATGCCCACCATCAAGCTATTTATGTGTTCATTGTATCTACTTGTTTCAGATGTTTGAATCATTATACATGATAATCCAAAATGAGCTATCGGGGACACCATTATAAGAAAAAATATGATTTTTTCTTCTTTTTTTCCCAATTCAAAATATTGTGCCTTCATTTCTAAAATGTTTTCAAAAGCAAGGCAATTATTTTTATTTCTTAGTGTTTTCTGAGAATAGGGTCTCATAAACTGTTACACAGAGGAGCTTATGAAGGCAGGATATGACTTGGGAACCTAACATTCTCAGTATCTCTCAGTCCACATTACAAATACTACTATGAAACCACAAAGTCAGGGAAAACCAAATTTTGTCCTGTGACCCTAAGGCTGACTGGCCCATTATATATCCCTGCCTTTATATGCTCTTAAGTTGTGAAGAATAAGAGTCAGATTCAAGGTACCTTATTAATTTTAAGGTTCTATTTTTGTAAACTTAAATTCACTCATAGCTAAGTTTTTCTTGTTCTTTTTGTTTCTTTCTCTTAAGAGAAGATACATTTCCTGTAACACACTGAAGCCTTTAATGCAGGGGTCAGCAAACTGTAGCCCAAGGGCCAAGGCTGGCCCGCTGCTTGTTTTTGCACAGGATACAAACCAAGACTGGCTTTTACATTTTTAAAAGGTTCCATTTTAAGTGGTAATGTGAGTATCTACATAACGTCCTTGATTTTGCCTCTTGGTCCACAAAGCCTAAAATTTTACTCTCTGGTCCTTTAAGAAAAAGTTTTCTGAGTCATGTATTTAAAGCTCCCCTGAGCTTATTTTGGGAGTTCCAATTTCAAGAATCCAAAGAGGAGCAGAAAATCTAGTAAGCTTTATGCAAATTTCAGACCTCCCTTCTCCAAAATGATTGTTTTTGTTTATTGGTTTAGTTTTTGGTTTTCTTCTCTGATTAATTTCTAGGGAGAAATTAAAATCGGTTGCTTATCTCTCCAATGCTTTGTCTACGGATGCCAGTCTGGCTCCAGCCACAGCTGCCCATCTCCTCCTCAGCATTCCAAGTGTCCACTCCTTGTGATGTCCCAAGAAGGGAAGGCATTGACAGGTGTGTGTCAAGTGAACGGACAGTTACTGGATTATGGCACCCAGAGATGGATTATGGCATGACAGTTGAAGAAGTTCAAGAAGGAATAGTCCTGGTCCCCTCTAGTAGAGGTAATTAGGAAAGTGGTTTTGCTCTCCATTTATGTATCTTTCTTGGGAACAACAGAAGATATGTACAGTGCTAAGATGAGGAAGGGAAACTTCAGAGATGGGGTCATGGGTTCTCAGCCAAATGCTATCAAAGACACAACTCACAAACCTCACTGCCTGCGAGTCAGTCGAACGGGTCTAAATCTAAGCTGCTCTGCCTAGTCCGTCTTCCCTCTGGGGTTGGTGGTTAGTGCTTCTTGCCTTCTAGGGCTGGCTCATGCTATCGCCCTGTTACACTGATTTTTTCATTACCAAAGATGCTGGGTGATAATTTGCACCCCTTGTTCTCAAATGCTCTGTTGATGCCTACAGTCTATGTATTTTGTAGGTACCAAAGATACACCCTTGGGGTGATGGTCATTGGCTGTTCACTTCAGGTTTCTAAACATTAGATGATACCAAGAGCTCTGAAGGCAAACATGTATGGTGAAGTTTCAAAAGGCAGCTGACACAGCCCATTAGAAAACCTAGTTGTTATGGTGATGGACAATGGCTGAAATTCAGAGAGAATCACAAAACATTATAATGAGAGAAACGTTATTTTATACCCTGTAAGTTATTTGTTTTTTCTCAATGTACACCATTTTGAAATAAGTATGATATTTTCCTAGTCCTATGGGTCAAGAACCATAACATCAACAAGGACTTCTAATGTAGACAAATCAATCAAAAAAGAGATTCTCATATGGATAACAGTAATAGTCTCACACCTGTTTAGCCTAACTTATTAATGACCCAACGTTGAGTAAAGACCCATTGTCAGCAACTCAAAACTTTTGAAAAAAAAAGAACTTTCATTTAAGAATATAAATGATGATTCTTTATTCTTTAAAATGTCCAAACTTCCAAGAAAAAAATACTATGCTTTTAAATTTTGTTTGTATTTAAATGAAAAGCCAGTCTTCCAAAGTCAAAAAGTTTATAAAAATCTACCAAAGTCATGAAGTCAGTGGCATAAGTGGATTTCTTATGAAAAATGGTGAAGATACTATTGTTGGATCTAGTATAATATGAGACAAAACAGTGGACAAAAACTAGGAGTCGAAGGAATCTTGAGAATCTGGATGCACTGGCTTAAACAGATATCGTGGAGAGGAGTATGGACTACCCAGGCAATGGAAGTGAGGATAATCAAACAAGTTTCATGAGTTTTTCAACTCCATTCCCCATAGGCCATCTAATTATACTTAAAGGTACATTAAAAAAGCAATATGTGTAATTAAATCCAGCATGCTTTTGGATTTTAAATCATTTAATGCAGGTTGACTCAAGTTCATGTGTTCATGTGTGTGTGTGTAGCAACAGAAGGTGTAAAGAACACATCTCATGTGTGACTGCTACATCATCCCACTTCCATGATGGGGGCTGCTCTGGGGGATAGAGTGTTGCAGAGGTGGAGGAGGTTAAAAGAAGAAAACCAAAATAGCAAATCTATGTTCTAGAGAAAGGAAGCCCAGTTTCAGTCTTGAACCCAGAATTATAAAACTAAGCACAACCTTTTCACTTCCTCTTAATAACGGTAATAGTTGACAAAAATCTGAACATATAGGGAGCTTTACAGAACACCATGGGTGATTGTAGTGCCTCAGAGGAAACAATATTGAACTCCAACTATCATCCAGAAAATATAGATGGGTGTGATATTTTAAATAATATCATAGGAAGATCAGGATGAAGCTTTATACGAAAGTTTTAGAGCTTGATACGTTTGGCAATGGATAAAAAGAAACCATTTTGAAATTTCTGAAATGATTATGTGACACTGAATCTCTCTTCTGAATCTCAAGAGAGCAAATTTTCTTCTTGTGTTGATGCCAGAGGTTTTAATGTGCTCGAGTATTAAACAAAGAGCATCTTGTTTTGCAAAGTTTATTACAAACAATTGCCCGGCTATTAAAATTTGCTTGATGTTTCCAAGTATGCTTAGTCCCATCATGGAAACGTGGGTATATAGAAACTAGATATATCACATCTTATGCTTCAAAGTGTGCAAAGCAGCTGTCAAAGTTGAGTGAGTGGGAGATGCCTTTACTCAATCAGCTCAGATTCAAAGCCCATCAATTCAGTGTTTTGATGGTAGTAAGAATACAACCACTTGTATTCTATACAAGGCTACGCAGCCAACTTAATATTTGTCAAACCTAGTGGAATGTAGAAACCTGCCAACATTTTACCCTAAGCAAGCAGGAAATGGCAAATATGATTTTCTGTGTAACAAGCAAATGTGGGTTGGATTGCAGTCTCAGACATGAAGGATTTTGATTCTTCAAAGCCTTGGGCTGACCTGCCAGGCATCTGATCATCTTACATCAGACTTTAAAATGGGTCAGAGAACAGACACTCAGCTAATCATGAAACACTAAAATAAGTTTGTTTTTCTTTCATGAAAACTGAAAACAGCAAAGTGTCAAAACTTTGTATACAGAGAGTTTTCCAGGGTTTGGGATGGGACACATGTATTCTGTATGAGGTGGGTCAATTAATCTGTGAAGATGGGATGGGACCTGAGAAAACTCTGGGGTCACTTTCATTGAACTCTCTGTCCTTTAACTCAGAGCTGGGATGAAGTATTTATCTCTGAGCTGTGAGATTTCCCAAGGAGCCCCCCCTTACCCTTAGCTTGTTCCCTTTGACCAAGGAAGTAAGGAATGTTGCTCTGGGGAGGAAAGCGACTTTCAGACAGCTTCACCCGTTCCTGGTTGGGTGACCTTGGACAAGTCATTTCTCTCAGCCTCCACTTCTTCATCTTAAAATGAGCATAATGACAGTGCTTGACACATAGGATTTTCATGAGGATTAAATAAAACCATGCTTGGAAAGAACCCAGACCAAGTACATATTCTATAAGTGGTTGCCTTATCTTCATTATTTATTATTATTGTTAGCAATATTGTCATTGCAGTTGTCTCTTCTCCCTTTTAGCTCAATTCAATTCAGCAAACATTTATTGACAGCCAGTTTTCTATCATTTAGCAGGGTAGCTAAGTTTCATTAGCATATGTGACACCTGTCCACTTAATTCCTTCCTTGAGTTCTAGTCAGTAGTCAATAGGGTCCTAAAAACCCTTAGGATAAGGAGGATTCAAGTTTATCACCACATTCTCTTAACATTTATTTCGGCTCTGTCTTTACCAACACTCCCCTCTGGAGATTTTGAATCTAAAATGCAATTGCCAGTGCTTAAAAATTAGGAATTGCTTGAGACTGGGAACAGTTGAACATTAAAAGAGTTCTCTCTCTCAGTAATTACCCATTAAAATTCAATAACATTAAAGACATGCTGTAAAAAAGGAGGTGGGGAAGAAAGGTATTAAAAGCCCAGGTGTATTTTTGAATTGATAACAGATATGAGATATTAACTTATGTTTATTTCTGTGCATGTGTCATTGCCCTAATATATTTGAAAGGAAATGGTTCAGGACTGCTCATATCACCTTGCTCAGGCTCTGTCTGAAATATGTCTCTACTGATCCAAACTGCAACAGTCCCTAGTATGGAATTTGTTTCTCTTTCATGTTTCATGTGGGTCCCTCAGAGAGTTCATGTAACCTCCAAAGGAGATCATAGCACAAGTGTTGGGGAAAATCAGAGTTATTTATCTCACTGTTCAGTTCAATCCTTTTGTTTTGCTGATGAAAAAGCTGTGTGGAAAACATCAGACAAATACAAAATACCTGACCAGTACTGTTAAGGTCATCAAATCATGGAAAATCTGAGAAATCGCCATGACCAAGAGGAGCCTGAGGAGCCATGATAACTCAGTGTAATGTACTGTACTGGATGCGAGCCCAGGACAGAAAAAGAACATCAGATAAAAACTAAGGAGATCTGAATAATGTGTTGACTTGTTAACAATAATGTATCAATATTGATTCTTTCATTGTGACACATGTATCTCACTAATATAAGAAGTTAATACTAGAAGAAACTAAGCAAAATGTATATGAGAATTCTCTGTACTAGCTTTATAATTTTCCTAGAAATATTTATAAAATTCTTCTGAAATAAAAAGTTTATTTTTTTCAAAAACTACATGATTAAATTCAAGCAAGTCATTAGCTAGTGGAATTAAAGAAAAACAGATTTGTGAACACTTTCAACCTGAAGCATACACTCATGTTTTCATGCCAGGGGTCCCCATGGGTGATAATGACACACTTGTGGTCTGGGGTGCTGGAAACAGTGTGGGTCTGTTTTCACAGCTGAGACTACCCTTTGTCTCTATCTCATTGTGTTTGGTTTGTTTGTCCCACTGTGATAATCATACCTACTTCATAGGTTGTCTGTGAGGATTTAATTTAACGCTGTGAACCTCCACACAGCATTTGACACACAGTAGATACTCAGTATAAATTTACTTCTTATTCTCCTTAACCTTCATCCCAGGACAGGATTAGTCATGGTCTACTTCTCCTTTAGATCGTAAGTACGTGACCAACCATTACAATTTTGGCCATGCCAAGCATGATTGCCTCATAAGAGATAAATTCTCTAATGTTCAGTTATCATAGACTTTTAATCATCTGTGAATTGTCTGCACACAAAGCCAGAAGCTCTAGAAACAAAATAAAATAAAGATGTAAATGAACCTTGTTGAATTGTTGCTTTGATTCCATGTTTTGAAGAAAACTAAGTCAGGGAGAACTTGAAGATATGTTTAGAAAAATAAACTACTCTATAGAAATGAGTTAATCCACGTGAATTTACCATTTTTTCCTACAGCAGGAAAAATGCAGTTTGAAAAATAGGTAGAGAATGGAGAGAAACAAGACTATTCTGAAAATCCATGGCTTTTTGTTAAGGGGCCTGGGTGATTCAAATGGAGATTTACACACTCATTCAAGCAACTGACTTTTTTTTAATTTTTTTTCAGTATCCGGGACTCTCACTGTTGTGGCCTCTCCTGTTGCGGAGCACAGGCTCCGGAGGCGCAGGCTCAGCGGCCATGGCTCACGGGCCCAGCCGCTCCGCGGCAAGTGGGATCTTCCCGGACAGGGCACGAACCGGCGTCCCCTGCATCGGCAGGTGGACTCTCAACCACTGCGCCACCAGGGAAGCCCCAAGCAACTGCCTTCTAAGAACCCACTAGATGTGAATTTCCATACTTGGTACTGGAGATATACGCAGAGGATAGTCCCTGCTCTTAGATTGCTCATATTCTAGTCGAATAGATTCCACAGGGTAAGACTTGACCCTTAGCCAAGGTCAGGGGTCAAGAAAGTGTTCCAGAGCATGCAGTTCTGCTAAGTTTTAAAGGCTGCCTGGAGGAAAATGAGACTATGGAGGTGAATGCAAGGCTAAGCTCAAAGCCCATGCCCCAGTCTGCCATAAACTGCAGACTCTGCAAAGACAGAAGTGTAGGATTCAAAGGAAGGCTGGTAGATGAAGCCAAAGAGCCAGGCAGTGCTCAGATCCTCTGCTCAGACTTGCTCAGCTCAGGGCTTAAGAGGTTAGCTGTCTAGGCTTCCACTGCAGTCAGAGTTCTGTGATTGAAGGGCGGAGGGTAAGCTGAAGTGGGATGAAGTTGGAAGCAGAGTTTGAAGACTCTGGATAACATTCCTGCAAGAAGGGATGAACAATTAAATAAGGCAGTGACCAAAAGAATGAAAGGCAAGCCTGTGAGTTGACATTGATGAGTTGGTGACCAAATGAATATAGAACATAAAGTTCTGGATAACACCCAAGTTTCTAGCTCAGGCCACTAAGACTATTAGTGTCTTCATCAACATGAGAAACAGAGGAGGGGGAACAAGTATGGAGGGGGTCTGAATATGTTATCTTCAAATAGGAAAATGCTAAGCTTGAAAAATTTATGGGATATCCAAGATACAGTTGAACATAAGACCAAGAAGTCATTAATTTGTTCTCATTCTTTTTAAATTTTATTATATTGAAGTATAATTGATTTAAAAATGTATTAATTTTTGCTACACAGCAAAGTGATTCAGTATTTTATGTATATAAATAAATATATTTAATAATATATAAATATATATTTAATAATGAATATATTTATATATATAAATATATACATACATTCTTTTTTATATTCTTTTCCATTATGGTTTATCACAGGATATTAACTATAGTTCCCTGTGCTATACAGTCAGACCTTGTTGTTTGTCTATTCTCTATATAATAGTTGCCTCAGCTAATCTCAAACTCCCAATTCATCCCATCCCTACCTCTCCTCCCCCTTAGCAACCACAAGTCTGTTCTCTATGTCTGTGAGTGTTTCTGTTTCATAGATAAGTTCCTTTGTGTCATATTTTAGATTCCACATATAAGTGATATATGGTATTTGTCAGAAAGCAGTAATTCTTAATAAGAAAGAGATAGTGATGGCAAGAAACCCTTTTGGGATTGGGGTAAAAATTATTGTGAATGGTGCTGATAGTAAAAAGCTTATTTATTATGGAAATTTTTCTTTAATAAAAAATAAATAAAATGGGGCTTCCCTAGTGGCGCTGTGGTTGAGAGTCTGCCTGCCAATGCAGAGGACGCAGGTTCATCATGCCCCAGTCTGGGAAGATCCCACATGCCGCGGAGCAGCTGGGCCTGTGAGCCATGGCCACTGAGTCTGCATGTCCGGAGCCTGTTCTCCACAACGGGAGAGGCCACAACAGTGAGAGGCCTGTGTACCGCAAAAAAAAAATAATAAATAAAATAAATAAATAAAATGAATTTTGATAAAATATTAGCTTTAAGAATTAACAAAAAGTACATCAAGAAAGTATTGTTTAAGAAAAGGTTAAGTAAAAATACAATATGGGATCACTAGGGTAGAGGTGTATTTGAAGTCATACGTAGGAATTAGTTTGCTCACAGAAAGTACATTATGTTAGTGGGAAAGTAATTACTCTGTGCTTGGCCTGATGCTTTGCCACACCTTTGAAAATTTATAGGTCTTTTTTGTTTGTTTGTTTTTTGAGAATTTGCTTCAAACCAAGGAGTAAAGCTGTGATGCAGAAACCAGACTGAGAAAGTGCTGAGATGTCAAGATTCTTCTTCATCTTCAATAATGCCCTCCCTACAAGCTCCATGTACTAAGTATTGATGACAGCAAGAAACATGGTGTGCAGATGTTTCTTCTGAAACTCTACCATGCAACACAGTTGAGGAATTGGATTTCTTAAAATACATCAATGTTGGATATAGAACCAAGATCATAGAGTAGAAGGATGTGCAAGTGGAGATAGGCAACCTTCCAGAAAAATAATTCAGAATAATGATAGTGAAGATGATCCAGGACCTCAGAAAAACAGTGGAGGCAAAGATCGAGAAGTTGCAAGAAATGTTTAACAAAGACCTAGAAGAATTAAAGAACAAACAGATATGAACAATACAATAACTGAAATGAAAACTACACTAGAAGGAATCAATAGCAGAATAACTGAGGCAGAAGAACAGATAAGTGACCTGGAAGACAGAATGGTGGAATTCAGTGCTGCGGAACAGAATAAAGAAGAAAGAATGAAAAGAAATGAAGACAGCCTAAGAGACCTCTGGGACAACATTAAATGCAACAACATTTGCATTGTAGGGGTCCCAGAAGGAGAAGAGAGAGACAAAGGACCAGAGAAAATATTTGAAGAGATTATAGTCGAAAACTTCCCTAACATGGGAAAGTAAATAACCACCCAATCCAGGAAGTGCAGAGAGTCCCATACAGGATAAACCCAAGGAGAAACATGCTGAGACACATAGTAATCAACTTGGCAAAAATTAAAGACAAAGAAAAATTATTGAAAGTGCAAGGGAAAAATGACAAATAACATACAAGGGAACTCCCATAAGGTTAACAGCTGATTTCTCAGCAGAAAGTCTACAAGCCAGAAGGGAGTGGCATGATATACTTAAACTGATGAAAGGTAAGAACCTACAACCAAGATTACTCTACCCAGCAAGGATCTCATTCAGATTTGATGGAGAAATCAAAAGCTTTACAAACAAGCAAAAGCTAAGAGAATTCAGCACCACCAAACCAGCTCTACAACAAATGCTAAAGGAACTTCTCTAAGTGGGAAACACAAGAGAAGAAAAGGGCCTACAAACACAAACCCAAAACAATTAAGAAAATGGTCATAGGAACAAGCATAAGGATAATTACCTTAAACATGAATGGATTAAATGCTTCAGCCAAAAGACACAGGTTTGCTGAATGGATACCAAAACAAGAGCCATATATATGCTGTCTACAAGAGTCCCACTTCAGACCTAGGGACACATAACACACTGAACGTGAGGGGATGGAAAAAGATATTCCATGCAAATGGAAATCGAAAGAAAGCTGGAGTAGCAATACTCATATCAGATAAAATAGACTTTAAAATAAAGAAGGTTACAAGAGACAAGGAAGGACACTACATAATGGTCAAAGGATCAATCCAAGAAGAAGATATAACAATTATAAATTTATATGCACCCAACATAGGAGCACCTCAATACATAAGGCAACTGCTAACAGCTATAAAAAAGGAAATTGACAGTAACACAATAATAGTGGGGGACTTTAACACCTCACTTACACGAATGGAGAGATCATCCAAAATGAAAATACATAAGGAAACACAGGCTTTAAATGACACAGTAGACCAGATAGATTTAATTGATATTTATAGGACATTCCATCCCAAAAGAGCACATTACACTTTATTCTCAAGTGCCCACGGAACATTCTCCAGGATAGATCACATCTTGGATCACAAATCAAGCCTCAATAAATTTAAGAAAATTGAAATCATATCAAGCATCATTTTGACCACAACACTATGAGATTAGAAATGAATTACAGGGGAAAAAAAGTAAAAATCACAAACACATGTAGGCTAAACATTACATTAGTAAATAACCAAGAGATCACTGAAGAAATCAAAGAGGAAATCAAAAACTACCTAGAGACAAATGACAATGAAAATATGATGACCCAAAACCTATGGGATGCAGTAAAAGCAGTTCTAAGAGGGAAGTTTATAGCTACACAAGCCTACCTCAAGAAACAAGAAAAATCTCAAATAAACAATCTAACCTTACACCTAAAGGAACTAGAGAAAGAAGAACAAACAAAACCCAAAGTTAGCAGTAGGAAAGAAATCATAAAGATCAGAGCAGAAATAAATGAAATAGAAACAAAGAAAACAATAGCAAAGATGAATAAAACTAAAAGCTGGTTCTTTGAGAAACTAAACAAAATTGATAAACCATTAGCCAGACTCACCAAGAAAAATAGGGAGAGGGCTCAAATCAATAAAATTAGAAATGAAAAAGGAGAAGTTACAACAGACACCGCAGAAATACAAAGCATCCTAAGAGACTACTACAAGCAACTCTTTGCCAATAAAACGGACAACCTGGAAGAAATGGACAAATTCTTAGAAAGGTATAACCTTCCAAGACTGAACCAGGAAGAAATAGAAAATATGAACAGACCAATCACAAGTAATGAAATTGAAATTGTGATTAAAAATCTTCCAGCAAACAAAAGTCCAGGACCAGATGGCTTCACAGGTGAATGCTATCAAATGTTGAGAAGAGCTAATACTCATCCTTCTCAAACTCTTCCAAAAAATTGCAGAGGAAGGAACACTCCCAAACTCATTCAATGAGGCCACCATCACCATGATACCAAAACCAGACAAAGATACTACAAAAAAAGAAAATTACAGACCAATATCACTGATGAATATAGATGCAAAAATCCTCAACAAAATACTAGCAAACAGAATCGAACAACACATTAAAAGGATCATACACCATGATCAAGTGAGATTTATCCCAGGGATGCAAGGATTCTTCAATATATGCAAATCAATCAATGTGATACACCATATTAACAAATTGAAGAATAAAACCATATGATCATCTGAATAGATGCAGAAAAAGCTTTTGACAAAATTCAACACCCATTTATGATAAAACCTCTCCAGAAAATGGGCATAGAGGGAACCTATCTCAACATAAGAAAGCCCATATACGACAAACCCACAGCAAACATCATTCTCAATGGTGAAAAACTGAAAGCATTTCCTCTAAGATCAGGAACAACACAAGGATGTCCACTCTCACCACTATTATTCAACATAGTTTTGGAAGTCCTAGCCACAGCAATCAGTGAAAAAAAAGAAATAATAGGAATCCAAATTGGAAAAGAAGAAGTAAAACTGTCACTGTTTGAAGATGACATGATACTATATAGAGAGAATCCTAAAGATGCCACCAGAAAACTACTAGAGCTAATCAATGAATTTGGTAAAAAGGGGGGAAAGCAGCAGGGGTGGTGGTGGTGGTGGTGGTGTGATGAATTGGGTGATTGGGACTGACATGTATACACTGATGTGTATAAAATTGATGACTAATAGGAACCTGCTGTATAAAAAAATATAAAAATAAAAACATCAGCGTTGATTACAAGCCAGAGCAATACATCATACCATTCATTTTCAAGAAACACAAAACTAAGACTATATAAATAAATGTGATGTGTTAAGCCAATGGTTAGATAACTTTATAAATGTATTCCGAAAAGATACTTATTTCTCTATCACTAATACTATGTATGACAGTGCATTTGTATCCATTAAGATTAGTTCTGACTGTGAGTGACAGAAAACCGAAAATAGCAGTGGCTTATGCAAGACTGAGTTTTATTTACTTCTTGTGTAAAAGACGTCTGGTGCCAGTGCTGTGGTTGTCAGGGTTCCCAACTGTATCCATGGAATTGCTCCTCCATCCTCAACAGAAGCCTCCTACATCATGGCCTCTGGCATCCCAGCCTTCGCACAGACAACCCAGTCAGCAGGAAGGAGGCAAGGGTACCCGCCTTAACTTGGACAAGAGATTCCCCTTACGCATCAGAACCCAGCCACAGGGCCATGCCTAGCTGACAGGGAGAGGGAGAAATTCAATCTTTCTTCTAAATAGCCATTCACCCAGATAAAAATTAAGCGTCTTGTTACAGGGAGGAATGGAGGAGATGAGTACTAGGGCCTATAATAAGTCTCCACCACACCATCCCCCTTAAGGTTAGGATGGTCATAGCTGAGAAAGTGTTGATTTTTAAATATATATAGATTCTCCATCCAAATATTACCTATTCAATCCTTATGATGTATCAGGTACTTTTATAGGCAATAAGGAAATAACAGTGAACAAAGCAGAAAAATATCCCTGTCCTCATAGAGCTTAAATTCTAATGAGAGATTGCTATGCCTTTACCCTGTATCAGAAAACTGTGTTTTTACAAAGGCTGCACCAGCTATGTTCTTCTGTAATTGAACTAAGGAGTAGATGCACAGTGCCTTGGCTTAACAATCCCAGGACCAATCATGATATCCTGCCCTCTGACACATGCAGCTTCAAGGGCAGAAGAATAATATCATTCAAAAACAATTAAAGATGATACTCTCTAATCCCAGCATCGAATGCCCTGAAACTCTATAGCTGTTAAACTTTTAGCAACAAAACAAAGAGATGGCGAGGTCAAGAATCTCCCTTGTGTCCTCGTCTACCATAATCTGCAATTTTATATGTACCATTGTGATGTTCCTTGGTCTTTCATGCCATGAAACTATTGAGAGTGGGGATAGCAAATCTGGGCTCTCCATGTAACTTGGGGTCATCATTTGGTGCCACACTAATCAGCTCAGGATGACTAGGGTAGGATATGATGCTGTTACCCACCAGGGTTCTTAGCCTCCTGAATTAATAGAAATTGATCAGAGGGCAGACAAGAAATTCAGGCAAGGGTTTATTGGGGCCCCTGCTGCAGCAGCCGGGAGGGAGAACAAGTAAGCGTTTCCCTTGCTTACTTGCTCGCTGGGGCAGGGGAGGGGAGGGGTGAGCCGAGCTGGTTCCTTACATGGCGTGAGGGTAGAGGTGTGTCCAGGGGTCAGGCTGGAGGGGTGGCTTGCCCACCCTTTTGGTGGTGTTGAGGGCAGTGGGCATGAGCAGTACCTACTTTTGCTCCCTGCTCTTTAGAAGTGGCAGTTGGTCTTTTTGGTCTTTTTTGTATCTTTTGTCCATAATTTGCCCCAGCTGTGCATGTGCACAGTTATTTTTAGTCCCTTATAATTTCTTTGTGTTTTGTTGCTTGAGGAGAGGTGTGTCCAGGAGCAAGCACTGCAGCAAAGGGTCCCAGGTCCCAGTCTATCTTGATGCTGTACTGCTCTGGAAAGAAAAGGGAGGGATCAAGCTTCAGTTACAATATCAGGAGCCTATCTCTTCCTCTTGTGTTTAATCACTAATTACAAGTTCATGAACTATCCATCCTTCAGTCTAAGAATTCATGGGAGATAATGTGGTATAATGGAAACTTTGGTTACTACTTTGGCTATACATTTGTGAGCCCGATTATGTACATTGTTTGAAAAACAATTTCCTCATCCATAATAAAACAAGAAAAATAATATTACCTAGTTCCAAATTCTGTTTTAAAAGTGAATAAAGTTATATATGTACACACACTTTCTAATCTATAAAACATTAATAAAGAGGTCATAAGTATATTAATATTATTATTGAAATGGTGAATTCTTTGGGCAAGATTATTAAGCAGACCAAGCTATTTTATAATAAGTATGCACTTTGATTTATGTTATCTTTGAGTAAAGATAGGCATTCAAAATTTTCTGATTCGTAGTAGATAAGCTTAGTTTATAGTAGATAAGTTTAGATAAGCTTAGTTGACCTTTTCCCAAATCTTGACAGCTAGTGGGTGAAGTAGGATATGCCCTGTGAGAAGAGCACAGGGTGTACTTTGATGCCTTGATTAGACAAACAGGAAACCCAACACCAAATAGAATGCTACGGAGGCAATTAAATTTGGTAGAGAGTGTCAGTCGAACATTCGACCAAGCAGACATAACAATCTCTGTAACAAGTGGTACTTTGATTTGCCTGGATCCGTTTTATTTTTACCAGTGAAAGAGCTTAATTTGTTTTCAGTGGATACATTTCATGTTTCTCCAGAACAAAGTTTCTTTTTGAATTGGATTTTCCAAATCATTAGGATGAGCAGCCCTTTCACATTTTGGATTGTTCTAGTAGCAGTCACAGCTAAGCTAGAAAAGATTTTGTTTTAGAAACACTTGTGTCATGTTTTTATGGATGTGGTTGACCTTTGCCACCAAATGCAGGGTGGGATGAGGAAAGGGGATGAAAGATTGGTGTGTGGGCAGCAGAGAGAAAATCCAGAGAATTACCAAGAGAAAGAAGTCTCTAACAATACAAAATTGTTCCTGCCTAGAGAGAAAATGGTTCTCACCCGCTTGCTGGCCTTTGTTGGTTGCTTCTTTGATGTTTCCTTTCAAAAGGGTGACATCATTTCCTCATAAGACAAGGATGAAAGTTCTGCTTATCTAATCACATTACACCAGTTTCTTTCCTAAAAAATGAAACATTGAGTTGAGTGAGATGACTTTATGAAATGTTTCATTGGTTATGGTGTCACCAAGAGATTGGAGACCTTAGGCATAACCCTTGGAAGATGGAAGAGTTGTACACCAAGAGAGAAAGGATTTAGCAACATCAGCTCTAAAAAGCTACTGGGCAGGCCTGTATGATTTACTGAATGTCCTTGATTTAAGAATCTAGAATGCCAGGAAAAATGTCCCAGGAAGAAAATTAGACCATGAGAGAGAGGAGATGGACACTGGGACATCCTACAGATGCTGGCAATCATTTGAGAACTTTGGAAGTGTGGTCCCTCCAAACCCAGGGTTGGGCTTCCTCTAAAGTTCTTGTTCTGTCCCTACTGGCAGTCTGGCCACTCTGGAGAACCCCCTAGTGGCTTTGCGATTGATGTGCCACATGGTGCTAGGTGGCCCTCCCAGGGAGAGTCTGCCGGACCAGCCCCTCAGGCTTCCCCTAACTGGAGTCCCACCTCTCAGGTCTCTGGAACTGCCCTGGCTGGACATGGAATGAGAGTCCACACTGGTGGGTTTGGCCCTAGAGCAAACTCAAGGGCACTAAGTCTTCCCCCACTGCCTTATCAGATTTCTGCATTTGGTGGAGATGATTCTGCCTTTTGTAGATTACAAAGTTCTGAAGTCTATAGTGCTCATTGAGCAGGATACATTGTTATCAAGGAGGGAAATGCTGCCCAGAAATAATTTAAAAGGAATTATCCTTATTATTGGATGTGCCAAAAAAAGGCAGTGGGAGGTGGGCAGATAGGAGATTAGAGAAACTTGGAACGTTAATTTAAGCCCACTAGTCTTAGTACTTTTCAGAGGTCTTTAGTGCTGATTACCAAGGGAAACACAAAACTGGCCTGGGCTTTCCTTTTCAGATGTGGTCCTTAGTATTCCAAGTCTCTGATACAGCTCGTAAGACTCCTGCAACCTGTCACAGAAGCACTTCTATTGTCATCATCCAGTGCATTTGCCATGCTTTGTTTTTCACACCAAATATTGTCAGTGATACTGTGACCCCAGATTCATCATCTCCTGGGCTTGGGAAGAGATACTGACAGAGTTCTCCCCTCCCAAGAGTTGTCCTGGTTTGTCATCTCACACCATGAACTAAGTCGTTTTCTCTGAATTTGTGATGAGGTTAAATGAATTAATACGACAAACAGAACATGCATTCAAGTAGCTTTTAAGATGCACTCAATGCAATTTTTATTAAATTAAAATGTAATAGCCCTTAAAATTCAAGACTATGGGTAGTCTTAAATCAATGTAGTCCCAGTAAATACTACTATGAATATTTTGAAACAAGTTTCTGTACTTTGGTGATTACTATTACAAGAAAAGGGGCATGTTTAAATATGGAGAGTAAGGTGGATGGTGGGCTGGTATAAAACAGCCCGGGGGTTCTGGCCCATGAGGACCTTGAGTTTTTAAGATTTTTCATATGACTGTTTATTGTTTCACCAAGTGAAATATGCCCAGAAGGGCATTTAGTGATGCTGACTCTAGTTATTAGGGTGTCAAAGACTATGGAGACCCAGTGACTTAAGAGAGAAGGCAGACACCTGGGGAACTTTGATTCAGATGCTTCAGAGGAAAGGCATATTTTTCCTTGGCTTTTCCCAAGCTTGCTGTCTTAGTGAATTGTGACCAGTATTGGCCCAAAGTATTGATTTTCCCATCTCCTGTTTTTATCAGCCGTCCTTTGGAAAATACTTGCTTCAGGCACCTGCTACAGAAACAGCCCATGTGACTCAATCAGTGGGATTTTTTCTCTCCCATTCATCTTAACAAAAGGACTTGTAGCTTACTTCTGTCTTTTCAGAGCCTAACATTTTACTCATGTCTGAGCGAACTTTAAGTTAGTATTACACGCAAACAATATGGAATACATTTTTTGCTGTTAATTTCAGAATCTTAAGACTGATTCTTACAATTTTCTCTCTTTGTTCCTCCCTTATAGCAGTTACTATTAGCCAGCAGGAGAAACTCAGACAAACAAAAATAGATTACCAAATATCTTGCTTCTTGAGGGAGAAAACAACCTTCCTAGGAGAACATGCTTCCCCTTCATACGTAGATAGTGACAGTGACCAATTGTGCAGTGGCACATAATCACCCTGTATTCTGTTTTCTATTGATCTGACTCTCTGTATCAATGGGACAGAAGAAGGAAATAAAAAGACAATAGTCACTTCACTTCCCGTTTGCTTTAGATCCACATAGTCATGCTGCAATAATAAGAAAATGGGTAACAAGATAAATATTTTTCATCTGCTAACAGGATAATATAATTAACTAAATTATATAACGTCACAAGAAAGATAAAAATCTAGACTGAATGTCAGGAAATGCTTCCTGATAATTAGAAATATTTGACTAATAGAAGGCTCTCAGGAGAATGGAGAGAAGTTCTACCACTTGGAATATTTCAAATTAGATAAAAGCCAGAAAAATGAAGCTGGGCTTTTGTTTATATCTGTGTATCTCTAGGTTTTCCTTATCCAGACCACCCATTATATAAATGATAATATTCTTTTTTTTATATATCAGGGAATTAATTTATTGCTGCCAGAGAACAAATGCACACGTTTCCACTTTAAACAAATTATTAACTCTATTAAAATTTTTTTTTTTCCCAAGAAAGTCAAACTGAATTCCAGGAAAGCTTTATATTATCCATAGTTGAGAGAGAAATATTCCTTTGTTATTTTGCACCTTTTCTACATGGCATAAGATTTTGGCTTTAAATACAGACTGAGTTTTGATAAAGACATTGAAAATACTATTTCTTCATGTTGAGTAAATATATATTATTCATATATACAATAGTGTATTTATTTATTTTTTTTAAACATCTTTATTGGAGTATAATTGCTTTATAATGGTGTGTTAGTTTCTGCTGTATAACAAAGTGAATCAGCTATACATATACATATATCCCTATATCCCCTCCCTCTTGCATCTCCCTCCCACCCTCCCCATCCCACCCCTCTAGGTGGTGACAAAACACAGAGCTGATCTCCCTGTGCTATGCGGCTGCTTCCCACTAGCTATCTATTTTACATTTGGTATTGTATATTTTACATTTGGTAGTGTATACATGTCAATGCCACTCTCTTACTTCATCCCAGCTTACCCTCCCCACCCCGTGTCCTCAAGTCCATTCTCTACGTCTGGGCCACACACCTACGGTCAACTAATCTACAACAAAGGAGGCAAGAATGTACAATGGAGAATAGACAGTCTCTGTAACAAGTGGTGCTGGGAAAGCTGGGCAGCTACATGTAAATCAATGAAATTAGAACATTCCTTCCCACAATATAAAACAATAAACTCAAGATGGTCTAAAGACCTAAATATAAGACATGACACCATAAAACTCCTAGAGGAGAACATAGACAAAATATTCTTGAACATAAATCATAAAAATATTTTCTTCAATCAGTCTCCCAACACAAAAGAAATAAAAGCAAAAATAAACAAACAGGGCCTAATCAAACTTAAAAGCTTTTGTACAGCAAAGGAAATGACTGGCAAAACGAAAAGACAACTCAGGGAATGGAAGTGTCTGGAGAAAGACAAATACTATATGATATTACTTATATGTGGAGTCTAAAAAAATAATACAGATGAATCTATATACAAAACAGAAATAGACTCACAGACACAGAAAACTAACTTATAGCTACCAAAAGTGGGGACAGACAAATTGGGAGTATGGGAGTAACAGATACAAACTGCTATATATAAAATAGATAACCAACAAGGATTTACTGTATGGCACAGGGTCTTATATTCAATATCTTGTAATAGCGTGCAATCAAATATAATCTGAAAAAAAAAAGAATCACTACGCTGCACACCTGAAACTAACACAATGTTGTAAATCAACTATACTTCAATTTAAAAGGATTAAACTTCCTTAAGATATCACTGTCTGTATTTTGAAAACATTTTTCTTTACTTCTCATCTTCATTAAAATTTGCCATGATTATTATTTTACTATTTAACATAAATAAGAAAGAATGTAAAAAAAGTGAGGTGCTCTCACTGAAGTATGCGTGTATGTTAGTGATGGTGTGGTTGGGAACAGAAGGGCAGTGACCCACCAACCTATTTTGAGCCATCTTCATAGATTTGGGGCTGTTAAAAAAAAAATCTTAAAATTCAGTTCCTGAGCAAATGGCCCAAGGAGGAACATACCGTTGGTGGGCATCTTGGAAGGAGATGGTGCATCTTAATATGACAGCTTGTCTTTAAGATGATCTAACCACTTATTTGCATCAATTACTGGGTCGCCAAACATTGTCTGCTTGATTCTTTTATAGACATGGATGCTTGGGAGAGAACACACTGATCCCTTGAGGAGAATAATTTGGTCAATACTTCTTATGGTAGGTTAGAAGATAGGCATTTTATTTATCAGGTAGGCTCTTTGTATACTGAAATACAGATGTTTTGTGCTTGAGTCAACCTTGTGTGAATTTGATTCAAGTTGTTGAATTTGTGGAGCTGAAGTCCAACCTCTACCCAAAGGGTCACAAACTTACGTTCTTACAGGGCAGTTAAGTGAATGAACAGGGGCAGGGTGGGAACCACAGCAAAAAAAAAAAAAGAAAAAAAAATTGTTTGGCTTGAACCAGTGGTGACCATGTGGGAATGTGAGACCACCTGTGGTCGGATCCAGATTTTCAATAGGAGATAAATATCCAGGGTTTTGTGGGAATACTACCGATATTTAAATATGCACAAATGTTCTAAAACAACAGCTGGAATAAACAAAACATGCTTGGAAGCAGAATCTGGCCTGTGTTGACTAGGAGATGACTTCTGCCCCAGGCCTTGTTCTAGAAAGAGGCAGTACTGTTCAGCATTCTGAAAGCTTTCTTTGCTTACCACCAATGTGTGTCTAATCTGAGAATGAGCAATGAGTCTCATGATTTCAAGGGAAATTGTACAGTTCAGTTTCACAACTTTTATCTTAGACAAGTTAACAGAAGGTATTGAAATAAATAATTATAATAACAATGACAAATAATACTTTTTGTGTACACATACAGTGTTACAATTATATATTCACACACGTATACCTGTACAGTCTATTTAGCCCAAGGAATAACAGTCATTCATCTTGCTTTGCCATTTCTAATCAGAAATCCTAATATAAAAAGATCTGCAGTGGACAGGGACAAAGAATCTCCCCAGTACATACCATTAGACCTAAGATTTCTTGACCTCTCTCAAGGTCATCTTTATCACAACACGTAGAAAGGTAGATGAATCCGTCCTTCAATAAATTGAATGGATGTTTTCAAAAGAAAAGTCTATGGCAATGCCTTTATTTGCCCTCAATAACTCATTGTTTCTTGTAACCTTCAGAGTTGTCCATTGATCTTATCGATTAACTTCTCCATGGGTGTGTATTCTGGCTGACCTGTTTGATCTGGAAAAAGTTATGCCTTTATCCATTGCCTAGATCAATGATTGCTGTATCTGTGTTTTCTGCCTCATCTGATGTCCAAACGTTGTTTCTTTTTACTTTATATACAATAAAAAATATAAAGAAAAATCAATAAAGTTAGTATTTTACTTAGTAAAAATCAAAAAATGGAGCAGGTAGGGAGGATTCCACTTAACTCTTAATTCAATGATGAATCTTAAAGGTGTTGCCCCATTGCATCTTGCCAATGATGAAAGTCAGTTCATTTGGTGGTGTTTATTAGGTTGTGCCCATAAGCTGGGAAAAACAGGTCAAAATCAAGTGCTTTACCTTCACTCCTCTGGTCCTACAGTGTGGAGTGGAGGAGGAAGATGATGCAAATGTAGACTCATGACCTCTCTCATCTTGATTTCTTTCTCTGCTGCATTGAGATGCAAATGAACCCTGACATTTTGCCTACATTTCTTTCTCTTTTTCCTCCCTATCCATGTCTCTTTTTGTTCTTGAGCCGCTAATATGTTCAGGCTCTGCTGACACTTGCTGCCATAAATTGAACGATGTAGAACAGAACTCACACTGAAGTGTTGGTAATCTAGCGGGCTAATCAACCCAGAATTCGTATTTTAAAAGCATGGAATGGGGAATGATATAATTTAGTGGAATTAGTGCCTGATGGTCATGTCTCTGATTCTTAGATGAGGAAATAAGAGAGACAGAGAGAGAGAAAAAAAATGCATTTGGGAATAGCTTTTATTATCATGTGGAAATCACATGCTGTATAGATCTCCAGAAGTTACTTATACTACATAATTGAAACTCTATACTCTTTGACTATCTACTGTATAGCATAGTGCCTATAGATCTCAGTACTGTATTGGATACTTAAAATTTGCTGAGAAGATAGATCTTATGTTTCTTACCACACATATACACGATATTATAATAAAAGGGGTGGAAAGAGACTTTGGGGCGTGATGGATGTCTTTTTGGCATTCACAGCGGTGATGGTTTCATGGGTTTATATCTATCACCAAACTCATCGAGTTGTATACAATAAATATGTACAGCTTTTTACATGTCATTTATACCTCAACAAAGTGGTTTTAAAAAAATCACACCACTGCTTTCTGCATAATGCACTGCAAAAGCACAAACGATAAGAAAACTCTTGACCAAACTTAATCAAGCCAGTGAAGTAGCATCTTTCCAAAATGGAAATTGTTTGTGCCAGCAAACAAGCAGGAAGGCCTTAAAGACCCCACGTTAACAATTGTTATCGAAGGCTCCTGGGACCAGAACTTCTAAAACGACAAATATGTCTGGAAGGCTGTGGTCCAAGGGCATTTCTGCTGGCTATAAGTGGGGTATGGAACCAGAGGGAGCACACAGCTCTCCTGAAAATTGAAGATGAAACTGAATTGAGATGAAACTGAATTCTATCTCGGCAAGAGATTTCCTTATGTGTACAAAGCAAAGGACAACACAGTAACTCCTGGTGGAAAATCTAACAAAACCAGAGTAATTTGGGGAAAGAACTCACGCTCATGGAAACAGTGGCATGGTTCATGCCAAAGTCTGAAACAACCTTCCTGCTAAGGCCATTGGACACAGAATCCATGTGATGCTGTACCCTTCAAGGATTTAAACTTATTGAAAAGTAAATAAGAAAGAGTGTGGATTTGTTCAAAAAAAAAAAAAAAGCAATTGTTATCCAGTATTGACATCAATCTGAGGTTGCTCATCCCAAGGAGACCTTGGACTTGAGTTGTGTTGTTCACTGCTGCACTGCAAGACCCAGCACAGTGCACTCAAGATATATTCACCAAATGAATGAATTCAAGAATGACTATAGCCCATGGAAGGTGAGAATTGCAACAGGGTCCCACAGAAAACCACAAGACTAACCATTCAGATGAAGAGTGAAAATGCAGGGGAACATGTGGCTGAGTCACATAGTAGCTGTATGACTTTGGGCAGGAGAATCAGTCTCTCTGAACCTGTGTGCTCAACTCTACAATACAAATGGCACTTATGTCAAAGGAGGCTTTGAATATTAACTGAGAGAAAGTGAGAGATGACACATGACCAAACTCGGGACTCAATTGTTATTTCCCTTTCCTCTCATTTCCTTTTATTTTTCTTGAAACATTTCCTTCTCTTTCTCCCAATTCATGGGTCATGAAACATTTTCATTGTTATTGAAAATATCAAACTTCTGCTCTGTGGCCTGCAGGACCACTCGTTCTTCATGTGACTTTGGAAAAGTTACTTAGTTTCTCTAGGCTGTTTCTTCATCTTTCAGACGGGAGAGATGATTCCCTCTGTATTAGAGGGTTGTTTTGGGGATGAAACAAGTAAATGTAAGTGCTTAGAAGAGTTTCAGGCAAACCTCAGCTGTTATTGTTAAGGTCATATATACTTGTAAAGAAGGGGAATAATTTTGGTAAAGGTAATTTTGGGAAGTGCCGGATTGCTGATAAACAACAACTAGGAAGCACCATATTTTATATAAATGCTTTGCTATTTCTCAGGTCTAGGAGAAACCCAAAAAAGATCTTTCCAAGCATTCACCATCACAGACTCTTCTTGTAAAAAAAACAGCATCTGTCTACTTATCTAAATTTAACTGATACCTTCAATTTCTAATCAACAACAAGAATCCTTATTTTGATGAAATTTATAGTGTTATTTATTATCCATGTGAGCTTGGAAACATTATTTTACCTCTCTGAACCTTTTCATAAAATTGAGCTATGGATGTGTAACATCACAGATTGCTAGTGTTATGGAAGTTGCATAGTCCATAGAACCCACTTACCAACTTCTTTTATGTTTTTTAACATCTTTATTGGAGTATAATTGCTTTACAATGGTGTGTTAGTTTCTGCTGTATAACAAAGTGAATCAGCTATACATACACATATATCCCCATATCTCCTCCCTCTTGTGTCTCCCTCTCACCCTCCCTATCCCACCCTTCTAGGTGGTCACAAAGCACCGAGCTGATCTCCCTGTGCTATGTGGCTGCTTCCCACTAGCTATCTATTTTACATTTGGTAGTGTATATATGTCCATGCCACTCTCTCACTTCGTCCCAGCTTACCCTTCCCCCTCCCTGCGTCCTCAAGTCCATTCTCTACATCTGCATCTTTATTCCTGTCCTGCCCCTAGGTTCTTTAGAACCATTTTTTTTATTTTTTGATTCCATATATGTGTTAGCATACAGTGTTTGTCTTTCTCTTTCTGACTTACTTCACTCTGTATGACAGTCTCTAGGTCCATCCACCTCACTATAAATAACTCAATTTCGTTTCTTCTTATGACCGAGTAATATTCCATTGTATATATGAGCCCCATCTTCCTTATCCATTCATCTGTTGATGGATACTTAGGTTGCTTCCATGTCCTGGCTATTGTAAATAGAGCTGCAATGAACATTGTGGTACATGACTCTTTTTGAATTATGGTTTTCTCAGGGTATATGCCCAGTAGTTAGATCACTGGGTCATATGGTAGTTCTATTTTTAGTTTTTTAAGCAACCTCCACACTGTTCTCCATAGTGGCTGTATCAATTTACATTCCCACCAACAGTGCAAGAGGGTTCCCTTTTCTCCACACCCTCTCCAGAATTTATTGTTTGTAGATTTTTGATGATGGCCATTCTGACTGGTGTCAGGTGATACTTCATTGTAGTTTTGATTTGCATTTCTCTAATAATTAGTGATTTTGAGCATCCTTTCATGTGTTTGTGGGCAATCTGTATATCTTCTTTGGAGAAATGTCTATTTAGGTCTTCTGTCCATTTTTGGATTTGTTGTTTGTTTTTTTGATATTGAGCTGCATGAGTTGCTTGTATGTTTTGGAGATTAATCCTTTGTCAATTGCTTCATTTGCAAATATTTTCTCCCATTCTGAGGATTGTCTTTTCATCTTGTTTATGGTTTCCTTTGCTGTGCAAAAGCTTTGAAGTTTCATTAGGTCCCATTTGTTTATTTTTGTTTTTATTTCCATTTCTCTAGGCGATGGGTCAAAAAGGATCTTGCTGTGATTTATGTCATAGAGTGTTCTGCCTGTGTTTTCCTCTAAGAGTTTTATAGTGCCTGACCTTACATTTAGGTCTTTAATCCATTTTGAGTTTATTTTTGTGTGGTGTTAGAGAGTGTTCTAATTTCATTCTTGTACATGTAGCTGTCCAGTTTTCTGAGCACCACTTATTGAAGAGGCTGTCTTTTCTCCATTGTATATTCCTGCCTCCTTTGTCATAGATTAGTTGACCATAGCTGTGTGGGTTTATGTCAGGGCCTTCTATCCTGTTCCATTGAGCTATATTTCTGTTTCTGTGCCAGTACCATACTGTCTTGATTACTATAACTTTACAGTATAGTCTGAAGTCCAGGAGCCTGATTCCTGCAGCTCCGTTTTTCTTTCTGAAGATTGCTTTGGCTATTCAGTGTTTTTCGTGTTTCCATTCAAATTGTAAAATTTTTTGTTCTAGTTCTGTGAAAAATGTCATTGGTAGTTTGATACGGATTGCATTGAATCTGTAGATCACTTAGGGTAGTATAGTCATTTTCACAATGTTGATTCTTCCAATCCAAGAACATGATATATCTCTCCATCTGTGAAACCACCTATCAACTTCTGGTATTATGAATGTTGACTTCCTTACTGTGCCATCCTGATATGGACTCTCAGTTTTGAGAAGTCAGTTGTAAAACTGTCCCACCACATTAGTGAGATAGTGAGGTGTCATAGGAGCCCCTCACTTAAAAGCACATTTATTAGGGCCTGTTGCCAACCTCTTTCTTTTTTATTTCCCTTTGAGAATTATGGTTGCTGCATTTGTCAGGGTCCAACCAGGAAAAGGGGAACCATTCTAAATATGTACAACAGAAGGAATTTATTCAGGGGATTGGTAATTTGGTAACTAGAAGTTGAGAAACCAGCAGGAGACTGTGTGGAAACTTGGCAACAGCAGATAATGGGCAGACCAGAGGCAGAGGTGACCTGATATGAGGCCAGGAACGTCTGGTAGGAGCTGGTTGAGACAATGAGGGAAAAATACCCCAGCTGTTTTCTTCCCACCCTCTCATCTCCTGCCATTGACTGAACGAGGTCAGGAACCAGCTGAGATAGGACAGGAAGCCCATGGGTGGAAATCTGGAATACAGAGAGAATAGGGAAGAGCATGAATGGAGCTGCCGAGGGAAAAATGGTGCAGGGGAGGGAGGATTGCCTGCTTACAACATTCAAATCCAGCTCACAATGCTGTCCATCACAAAAGACACAACTGGAAACAAAAAATTCAGCAGACAGAGATGCACAGGATAGATTTAATGTTGGGTAAAATAATGTTATTACATATGGCAGCAAAAGAATATTGGGATTTTGTTTCTGATCTCTCACCTCAAATGTGTATTTTCCAAAACTTGTACATTAAGAGTAATTTTAAAGAACTACGAAAACATTCTTTTATGACTCCTAAAATAGCATCAACAAAACAGCCTTTATTTAATAAGGGCAGTTAGCTTGAAGACAAAAGTATATAAAAATGAGTTCTAGTGGTTTATGTGTTTCTCTAGTATTTTCCAGAGTACTTTCAAGTAGTTTCAGTTATTCCATAAAAAGCATAGGTAAGTCTAAATTTGTGCAAAGTCAACTCTTTCCAAAAGCTAGTTCCCTTCTGGCTTGTAAATTCTTGTAATCCGTTGTCCCTTTGCAGCTAACCATGCCTTTATCAATTCAGTATTTACTGTCTTTAGCTTTGTGTGATGTACAAATACGAAGATAGTTTCTCCCTTATAGAGCTTATGTTTTATTTGGGAAGGAACGTAGGCAAAGAGAACATAAATTACAGCATAAAATATAGCAAGAGAGAAAGTATGTGTTACAGGATTAGGGCTGCACTCTGCAATCTGGAACTTGAGTTGGGTTTTGTTTCTTGCTTTTGTTTTAACATTTTTGAGCTGACAGTACTGGCATGCAGCTGTCTTCAGTGGAGGTGATAATTCTTCATACCACATTTATCATTCAAGAGTTTGGTTTGATACATTCAGCACTGGATTAAAATCACTCAACAGATTTTCCACTGCCTTTCTAAAATTCCAAATTAAAGACTTCTTTCCAGCAATCACCACCCAACCCCCAGAGCACCTGCCGAGTAGTTTTCCACATTGGTGCCAGAGTAACTGACCCCAGTGGTAACAGCATCCTTGCAGAACCTACCTTGACAAGTGCTGGGTTTTCCCTCAGGATGGAAGAAGGCAGGGTCTCAAAGTCAAGGGCTGTTAAAACGCTGGTGTCTACAAGCTCTTCATCTGCCAACTTCTTGCTCCCCTGTTTTTCATTCCTAAAGAGTTACACCAAGTATGGACTGTACACTTTCATTTGCATTCAGTCCCCAGCTTCTTTCCATGAGATTCTTACCTCACAGTTGCACCAAGGAGGTGAGAATACCTGAGAACTAGAGCTGGTGTCTTAATCTCATTTTCCTCTTCCATCTTCCCTAGCACTGAGCATGATAGCACATGAGGATGAAGGAATAAGTGAATGAGAGAATGAATAAGAGAGGACAATAAAACAACTGGAAAGAACTTGTGTTTTGGAATAATGGAAATCTGGATTCCAACCCACCAGCTTCTCATTGTGTGATTTAGGACAAGTCACACAACCTCTCTGAGCCTTTCTAGATGATTTGTTGTGATAATTAGTGATAAAGAATATAAAACATCTCCTGGAGACAATGACTCCACTATGACTTCCTAAAAGGTGGAAGATTTTATTCCATAAAAATGGGAATGTTATGTGTTTATTTTGTATGGGAGAAAAGAAAACCAAGAAAATTTGGAGTTTTCCAAGTGTATTATGAAATAATAACTGTCTCTTGATACATGATCAACTGAAAATATGCAAGTGTGGTCACAGGAATTTCCTGGCAATTTCTTTCCTAAGCCTGGATGGAACACAAAGCTATGAAGCAGGATTGCTACCACTCCTCTTGGCATGAAATGGGAACATTTCTCTTGGAGTCAGAACTGGAAAGCTCCGTTCTGAGAAACTGGGTCATTAGCACCAGGTGGACCTGACAAATCTAAGTCACTGCTTTTTGGAACTCCTTAGACTGCAATCCTGGAAAGAAATACAATTTTCCTGACTGTGTTTCCAAATTGTCTGGGTCAGCCCTCTTGCACTCTCATGAACATAACTCGAGTTCCTTCCAAAGATTTCTGATGCACCTCAGGTGTTAGAGTAGTCTTGTTAGACATTACAAAGTTGATAAAATCTAAGCAAAATCTGAGTTTCTCATTCACCAGTTGAGCATGAGGGTGGGGTGAAGTGGGGCATTCTCTAGACCAGGAGAAGGGAAGGTGTTCATTCTTTCTAGAATTTTCCTTGCTCCATCTCCTTCCCCACTGGTTCCCACCTTTGGGGTCTGGAATAAGGGGAGAAAGAACTGGAGAAAATAATTATTTTGATTCAGCTGGGGCTATTTTTTTTAACAAAAATGTTCTCTTGGCTCCAAAATGGACTCTTCTCTCTGGGAGCTTGTGTGGTTCTGTGGAGACATCCCCAGGGAATCGCAGCCCTGTATAGGCATCTGACTCAGGCAATGTCTCCTCCATAGCACCTGCCTGCTGAGAGTACCATGACCCAGGACCTAGGGTGGGGTCCTTTTACTGTCCTGTCCCCTACCTTCCCGGGGCATAGACAAAGGTGGATCCTGCTGTAGCCCTCCCCCTTGGTCCCTCCATCATGGCTGTGCCAGCCAGCTTCCCATCTTCAGACTCATACTGGTGAGGGTCAGGCACTGCTCTTTGCCCCCAAACATGGGGAGTGGACACAAGTTGGGCTCTTCACTTGTTTCCTCACTCTACATTTGAAAAGGGTGGCTTCTGAGAATCTGTGGCTCAGCCAGCATCCAGCCAGCTTGAGATATCTTCCCCTCTTTTTGTAAGCACCATTCCCATTTCTCTCTTGGCTGGAGGGACTGCAATGGCAGATGAGGAAAAGAATGCTGCTTCTCTACAACTTCAGAAGAATTCCTTCCTCTTAGGCTTGGTGTTCTCTTAGATGGCTATTGAGGATGGAGGTCATGAGAATAGGCTGGCCATCTCTCTGGACCATTCTTTTGAGGAAGTGCCCATGCCTGTCTTTAGAATATGGGGTAGCATCACTCACTATTTTCAGCTACAAAACTTTGACCACAATTCAGGACAGCAAGAAAACTCCCATTCTAAATTCAATTACAAGTGTAGAATTTTTCCATTATGGATGCTAGACAGCACAGAAGTTCTGCAGCTCTGTGTTGGGCCCTGGAAGCATCTACTGCTGAAGGTGGAACCTTATTCTCTTTGCCTTGTTTCTCCTGAAACGCAGTTTCTTCATTTGATTGTTTTAATCTGTTGTATCATGATCTTATGTTGAAACAAGGTAGGATTTAAATAAATACATACATAAGACCACTAAATGTCAGTTGCTGACTTTAGAAAGTATCAATAAAGAATGCAGATATTACCATCTCCACTTCATAGGTAGAGAACTAGAGATAAAATTAGTTCAGGTGAGCTGCCCAAGGTCACTGAGCTAGTGACTGGCCTTCTGAAACACAGACACTTCCTGGCTGTAGAGTATGTTCCCTGAACACCATATTACAAATCCAATGGAAAGGAATAATAAATGTGACACATCCTTGATACTGTACCTGACTTCACTTGGGCAGGCATTACTGTGGAATTTGTCATTAAGGCTTATTTGAGTAGCTTAGATACCCTTAAAAGCATGGATTTAGTTTTCCTGTTGGAAACTTTTTCAAAGATGTACCTGAATCAATGAACAGTCTCTCTGGAAACCCATGGCCCCTTTTGTCCCTCCTAAGAGAAGAGAGGAGCTTTGGGCAGAGCTTATCAAATGAAATGCTCCGAGTCTCAGAACACACGTGAACTCACTCCTGGGAACACTGTCGGGATGCTGTGAGGGCTCTGAGATGAAAAGATAACTTTCAGCAATATTCTCTTCACACAAAACCTGCCTACTTTTACATATATTTGGCAGAAGTTGAAAACTGGGGTAAAATGGAATGTGCTTGGTATCTCCTAATTATTTCAGCAAGAAGGTAAGAATAGGTCTTACCTGATTCTCTGAAAAAGAACAAAGTTCTACTTGATAAAAAAAAAAAAAGAGAGAGAGAGAGTTAAAAATCAACACCAGCCATCAACAATGTGACCTCAGTTGCATAAAATAAATGTAAAAATAAATATAGGTGAGTTTTCAGACTGTCTGGGAAGGTGGGAAGAATGGTTTTGTGGGAGTCAGGAAATTCAGGTTTTAATACAGCTTCTCCCACTAACAGATGATACTTTTAACTAAATTGCTTTGAGACTGAAATTCTCATTTGTAAAGTGGGGGAGAAGAAGCCGGTCAAAGGTGTTTAACTTTCTTTAAAATGCTTTTACTTGAAAAAATTCCAGAAAAGTTGCAGCAGTAGTAAGTACTATGAGCTATAGAGCCCCATTCACCTAGATTCACTGACTGTGTCTGCTTGTTTCTCTTTTATGTAATAACAAAGAAGATGATTATTATAATGATACATAATTATTAACATTTGACAAACCCTTTGAGAGTCAGTTGGAGTCATTGAGCCCTTTTAGGCCTAAGTAAATACTTCTGTTGACAACCTCTTCCAAAACCAAAATGTAGTTATCAAAGTCAGAAAATTTACACTGATACCACGGTGCTGTATAATTTGCAATCCATATTTAAATGTCTCAACAATGTAGACTGCAGCAATGTTTCTTTTGGTTTAACTGTTCATGCCTCCTTGATCTCCTTTGGTCTAGGACATTTTCTCCTACTTCTTTGTCTTTTGTGACCCTGACCTTTTGGACTTGTAGAGCTGTTTGTGGTTAGTGTGATGTTTCCTCACGTTCAGATCTAAGTTGTGCATTCTGGGCCAGGAGACCTTGACTGTGCAGTTGTGTCTCTCTTGGTGCCTCTCTCTGGAGGCTGAGACCAACGTGTCTTGTTGGTGGTGACATCCACTTCGATGACTTGGTTGAAGAGTGTCCCCGGGTTCCTCCACTGCAACGACCACTTTGTCTTTTGTGTGTGTAACATGTAATCTCTGTGGAGATACTTCAAGGCTAAGCATACATCCTCTTTCCTCACCAAACTGTCACCAATGACTTCAGCTCCCTTTGAAACTCTTGCCTGAAGCAATCAGCACCATGATGGCTGCAAAATGCTGATTTTCTATCCCTCCTTCTACATTTACATGTTGACTTTTGGCTATAGGTAGAGGTTCATCCTGCCCCACTTAGCTGTTTACTGTCTGTTTATTTTGTGTCACTTTGGACTTGTGGTTGAAACACTTCTGACACAGACTCTGAAATAATGACATCCATGGTCCGTCTCCCTAGAAAAAAATGCACATAAAAACCCCACCAAAGTACATATATTTTCCAGATGTTGATGGATCCTTGAAGTCTGTTCATGGCCCAAGCCTAAGGTACTTATGGAACTTTGTATAATAACACTTCTGGCTCTAAAATGCAGTGATACTTCTGCACCTGTTGATATTATTTGAGAAGAAGCAGATGGTAGGTCTATTAAAATGAGTGTGGCAGGTGCTTCGTATCTCCTCAATTAGCAAATAGCTTCTTGGAAAGTAGGTTACTTTGGTTTCTTTTAGAAAAATCACTCTACTAGTGCTTTCAAGCACACCCTTAAAAACCATATAGTTTCCCTTTAACACTCAGAAAGTGAGATAAACCCTCCCCTGGCTCCTCTTCCTTCAATCTTTGGGTCCTTGGTGCTTGGAGGGTGGTGTCGACTCTGTTGATTCCGTGAGGTTCGTCGTGTAGTTCAGTGTAACTTCAAGTCACATCTCATCTCAGCCTGTTTACTGGAGAGAAAGGCAGGAAGGAATCCCCCATGAGTGGCCCCCAGAAACCATCAGAACTTTATCCTAAAGGAAGGGAAATGTTGTCAGTGCCAGAACTGATTGGTTTATGTTTCAGGCTCTGAGACAGATAGACCACAGTTACAGACCCAGATCTGCCATACAGGCCTGAACCTGCTATTAATCAATCTTAAATCTCACATGCACAGTAGAGACCATAATTGGATCACTGCCCTGGGTGGTGGCACGTAGCGAGCTCTTGATGGATGACATCCCTGGAAACTTAGTTGCACCGTACCTGGAGCCTCTTGCTTTGGCTGTAACTGTACATACTGTCTCAGCCACTCAGCCAGACCTTGGTCATTCAGGAGGGTGGGCTTGGGTTTTGTTCCTGGTCTGTACCCTCTGTCACTGCCCAGGTCATCCTGGGCTCCCATTGAATAAGTCAAGGTCAGGGCCTTAGCCCTTGGAATTCAGTGCCTCTCAGCTTTGCAAAGTGATAAATAGCGACCTGAAGAAAGAATCTAAATCCATGTTAAATGGGCTGGGGGTGCACATTAGAGTCCTCTACCCTGCTTTTATTGTCCAATCCAGAGGAGCAGAGCTGGCTGTTCTGGACCAAGGGTCAGAGAGAGAAGCCTCGGGGCCATGGAAGGGGGAAGATGGGCATGGAGGGGGTGCTGGCAGTGACTCGGAGCCTCATCCAACCTGCTATGAGCTCACTTCATTCATTCTTTTACTTATTCCTTCCTTCCTTTCTTCCATCAATAAACATTCACTCAGTGACACAGTTAAGGTGTGAAGTACCAGCCTAGCTTCTTATACCAAGAAAAAAAGCAACTGCTTTATTGCTATGACCCTAAATATCTTACTGATTTCTTTGAGGAAAGCTACTTGAAGCTTTACCAATGTCAATACGTAATAGGGATATTGTTTCTAGAAATGCTTATCTACTGTTCAGATCTTTTATTTCTACTCTACTCATCCTCATATTTTCCAGCAGAGATGATTTTGGAAGATCATCTTATTATCTTTATTATCATATGACTATTATTTTAAGATCAGGAGGAGATATTTCTGCTACCCATACTTCCACTCATTGGCAGAAATTCTCTGCTGCAATGTAGAGAATGGACGTGAGGACACAGAGAGGGGGAAGGGGAAGCTGGGACGAAGTGCGAGAGTAACACTGACATATATACACTACCAAATGTAAAACAGTTAGCTAGTGGGAAGCAGCTGCATAGCACAGGGAGATCAGCTCAGTGCTTTGTGTCCACCTAGAGGGGTGGGATAGGGAGGGTGGGAAGGAGGCTCAAGAGGGAGGGGATATGGAGATATATGTATACATATAGCTGATTCACTTTGTTATACAGCAGAAACTAACACAACATTGTAAAGCAATTATACTCCAATAATAATAAAAAAAAGAAATTCCCTGTTTCCCTGGTAAAGTAAAATGGGGGGGGGGAGGAAGGACTCCAGAGAGAGGTAACCAGATGAGGACTGGATTGATAGGAGAGTGAGAGCTGATGTGCCTTGAGAAATAAATGATATATTCAAGAATCTATCCTTAGGTAACAAATAGTACATGGGGAGTCTAATTTACCTGGTCTAAGTGTGAATTAGAGACTGCTGCCGCAGGCCTTATCAGTTTGGAAAGTGGGAAGAACAACTTAAAATTTGCTTCCCCCTCAGCAACAGTTAATTTTAGTTTGTTTCCAGGTCCTTCAATCCTTGAAACATTAAAAAATAAATGTCATTATGTCAGAAGAAATTCAGAATTAGAGTTCATGAGATTCTCCAAGAATTGATGGGTTTGCAGCAGGTGGAAAGAAAGGAGCTTTTGTTTGAAGAAGTGAAGGGGGCAGGAGTGAGGGCTGGAGGTAGGCAGTGGGGAACGGTGTAGGAGTGGGGTGATGAAAGAACTCTGGACCTGGGGTCAGCATCTGGCTTTGTAACTTGCTGAGAGTCCATCCTTCACCAGGGATAAAAGGTCTTTTACTACTTAGGTGAGTTGTAAAAATCAAATGAAGTGATGCAGAAGGGTTATATAAACTGTAATGTGATGGACAAATACAACCTATTTTAAGAAGGGTTTCTAAACTGTGGAGGAGCCCCATATGATCACCATATGGTGTGAAGGCCCTCTGCTTTATGTAAGCCTAAGGTAAAGGCTCACAAAAGGTATTCTCTGCAGATACTTACATGTGAATCCGTTTCTGCTTCTGGAAAACTTGACATATTAAAATGTTTCCTTGAGACTGTTGAATAAAACTAGCATTTAACCACTAGTTTACCAATCAGTAAACACCGAATGGATTCCTACTACGTGTCCAAGTACCAGGCCAGGTCTCAGGGATTCAGAAACAAAAGGCGCGGTCTTGAACTGCAGACTTTCAGCATTGGTGGAAAGGGCAGACCAGAGGGAACTGTTATAATGTGTATTGAACAGTAAGAGTGCAGCCTGGGTGTGGGAGCAGGATTCAGGAAGATTTCCTGCATAAGAGAAGCTGGAACTAAGACTGTTTTCCAGAAGAGGGAGTGTGTGGGGGGGGTGGGGTGGGTAGGGAACACTAGGAAGGGGGAGAGGGGAGAGGGCAAGGATTAGGGTGGGGATCTGGGGTCTGGGGTTGGGCTCTAGTTCCAGGTGGAAAAGCATGTGTACACTGAGTGAAACGGCCTAAATATTCCCTCAGCTTGACTGAATTTTGACCCTGAACTGGTTTCTTCCTGACCCCAGACCCCTGGCTTCCCTTTACTTAGAGCATTTCCTTTCAAAGACTCACCATTGTAAATTCTTTTTCTGCCCCTTTGACACATAGACCTTCTATCAGCCTCTTGCCAGTTTTACAACCCAGAAACTGTCTTCCTCAAGGACCTGGGAGCCACCTTTGAAATGTGACCATGGCGGAGTGAGGATACTGTCCCTGTCTCCCAATTTCTGTGGGAGGACAAGATCCTGACTTAGATGTGCAGAACTTAGTGAACTCAGATCTTAAGCACATTGACTGTCCTCCCCATAATGTCCTGTAATACTTTTCCACCAGCTCACCCAGGGTTTAAAAACTCTCCCATCTTTTGATTCAGTGGAATTAAGATCAATCTCTCTCCCCTATATCAATAGACTCTCTCCCCTGCTGCAATAGTCTTGAATAAAATCTTCCCTTGCAATCCAGTGCAATTTTTCTTTTACAAGACAGACATAGAGGAATGAGAACAGAGGGTTAGAACAAAGGTGGATGAGACTCGGCTCTGTGACCACTGGAGCTGCTTGGATTCTGACCTGCATTCTAGATTTATGTCCTAGAGTCCACGCTTCCTGAGCTGTTGGGGACACCAGACTGTTCAGCTGTATCTGCCTTGCTGAGAGGCAGCCTCATGTGAATGAATAATTCAAAATCCACAATAAACAACTATCTTGAAATAAACAACCACAACCTACCAGTGCATAATTCAGAGAGCTAGGGAAGAAAGATTTTCCAATGAAGCCGGTTGGCATTGGCTTTGAGGAAAAATTCCTTCCTTTTTTTTTTTAATGTATGTGTGTGGTATTTTTATTATACGTTTTACTGATATGAAGGTTGTATAGCACATATTTGCAAATCATAATAAAATATACAAAACCCTTCATTGTCAACTTCATATAGCTAACTGATTCTCTCAGAATGCTTTTTAAACATTGATGGACTGGAACTTTAGTGCTTTACAACCTGGCTGAGGTGCCTCAGTGGAGTGGAGAGAGCAGCAATAAGACATAGGGATTAGAAGAGAGAGCTTGTGTGTCACAAGGAAAGACTGATGTGTTGGTCCCATCAATTAGGTCTGCATTCCCTATGGTGTCCCTCAGTGAAGCAGCTAAAATTCCATTCCCATGTTTCTTCTTAGGAACAGTTAACTTAGTTGACCTGCTGGTGGCGGTCAGACCAACCTGGACTTTCCAATCACGTTAGAGTCCAAGTCACCAGTGCTGTGTAATGGAATTTTACCTGATTAGACATAAGAGGGATGCCAACTAGCATTGATGTTCCTGGGTGACACTGGTAGTTGGCTGTGAGGTTAGAATTGAATTGTTTTGACAGGCTTCCTTTGGCAACTGTCTATCCTTATGACCTTGACAACCAATGGCCTTCTTTGATTATATCTGCTCATTGGTATGCACCAGTGGTTTTAAATCCAAGTAATCTTCATCAGTGTGTTAGTATTTGAAAGTTCAATCCATATATTCAGAATCTTATCATAAGATAACACCCAGTTGGGACTGCATGCAGCTTTTTCTTTCTTGCTGCTGGTTGCATTTTTGTTCTTCCTGATGAGAAATTGAAGAAATAATATCTCCCAATAATTTCTACTCAAAATTTATTTACTCAGCTGTAGCTTCTAATGCTGTGGATCATTTGAATATTTTTCTTTCCTTTCTGGCTACTTCCAAAATGATATTCTATGGTCACAAGCTATTAATCAAGTGTTCTCTCCAGTCATTACTTGAAAGTGTACGGGCACTTGGGAGGGAGAAAATGTTTCCTACTGCTGGAAGGACATCTTTCAGCCCTCAGCAGAGCAGTAATGTGCCAACAGAGTCCTTAATAGATTCACTGGACCCCAAATCTGCCAAATAAACCAATGAGTCTATGTCAAAAATATCTCTATTTAAATATACATCTATCCATCCCCAAATTGTCCCTTTTGAATATCAATTTTCCTCCATGAAGAAAAACTTGGTGCTTGTGAACCAGCCTTACAGGTTTTATGAGTTTAATACCAACCTCCATTGAACTGTTGTATAATTAAAGATGAATGGTATAGTTTGTAAGTATGTATGTAGATTTTGACATGAGGTCTAACTTGATTTCTCAACACTCAAGCAATATGGGTAGAAATCAGCTGTTTTTATAAATGCCCATCTCTTTTCCAAAATTCACCCTTAATTTGTTTCATTTAATGGATTTGAACACATTGAAGGTGAGTCCACTTTGATGAAGTACCTTATCATGTCCATAAGAGTTTTTCTTAAAAATTAAATCTTGGAGAAGAAAGTAATCATAAACCAGTCGTTCAAGGGCTTCACATAGACATATTAAATAAAAATGTCAAATTCAACATCATCTAATGTTCAAGGAATGAGTAGAAAATATGCTTGAGGAATCAAATAGTCACATCCCTTGCCTGTAAACAGGTGCATGTTTCAAATTTCCAGGAGTGAAGGGATTTGGTTGGTTTGTGCTCCACCTCCACCCCCCACCCCACTACATGATGATCTTCAGGAAAGATCTTGGTCAGTCTCATCATCAGAAAGTTCTTTCTTCCTCATTCTATTTTAAGTTAAACATTGTTTGGATTTATTTTAGCTGGTAAATAAATAAAACACCTGTCTTAGTCTGCTCAGGGTACCATAACAAATGCCATGGACCTAAGAGCTTAAATAACAGATATTAATCTTCTCACAGCTCTGGAAGCTGGGTGTCAGCATGGTCAGCTTCTGGTGAGACCTCGCTTCCCGGCTTGCAGATGGCAGCCTTCTCACTGTGTGCATGAGGATGGATGGAGATAGAGAAATCAGACTCTCTGGTATCTCTTATAGTGTCCTCTTATAAGGGCACTAATCCCAGTAGGCCAGAGGCCTGTTCTCATGGCCTCATCTAACCTTAATTATCTCTCAGAGACCCCATCTCTACTTTAGAGGTTGGGCTGTAATGTATGCATTTGGAAGGACACAGACATTCAGTCCTTAACAATGTCCTCCTATCTCATACTTCTCTTTCTTTGGACTTTATAATTCTGGAATTCTAAATATTTCAGAAGACTTACTTTATATTATTTTAAGAAATCATAAATACCTCTGTCTTAGCCTTGTGTAATTCCTCCTCATTTTTTTAAACATGTGATGCAACAACACTATCTATAATACACATATATATTGAGTTGGTCAAAAGTTTCATTCATTTTTTTTTCTGTAAGATGGCTCTAGTAGCATTTAGTTGTCCTTAACTTCATTCAAAGCAATTTTGTTAGATAGTATATGACAGCTGTCATATTAGCATGTATTAAAAAATAACATCAAAATTGGTGAATTTTTGTGTAGCCATTTTAATATTGAAGATGGAATAAAAGAAAACAACATTTTCAGCATACTGTGCTTTATTATTTCAAGAAGGGTAAAATGCAACTGAAATGCCAAAAAAGATTTGTGCAGTATATGGAGAAGATGCTGTGACTTACTGAATGTGTCAAAAGTGGTTTGCAAAACTTCGTACCGGAGATTTCTCAGTGGACAATGCTGCATGGTTGGGTAGATCAGTTGAAGTTGATAACAATCAAACTGAGACATTAATTGGGAACAATCAACGTTATACCACACGAGAGAGAGCCAACATATTCAAAATATCCAAATCAAGCATTGAAAATCATTTGTACCAGCTTGGTTATGTTCATCGCTTTGATGTTTGGGTTCCACATAAGTTAAGCAAAAAAACCTTTCTTGACCATATTTCCACATGTGATTCTCTTCTTAAACGTAATGAAAACATTCCATTTTTAAAACAAATTGTGACAGGTGATGAAAAGTGGATATGTACAATAATGTGGAATGGAAAAGATCACGGGGCAAGCAAAATGAACCACCACCACCAACCACACCAAAGGCAGGTCTTCATCCAAAGAAAGTGATGTTGTGTATATGCTGGCATTGGAAGGGAGCCCTCTATTATGAGCTTCTTCCAGTAAACCAAACGATTAATTCCAACAAGTACTGATCCCAATTAGACCAACTAAAAGCAGCACTCAATGAAAAGTGTCCAGAATGAGTCAACAGAATATGCATAATCTTCCATTAGGATAACACAAGACTGCATGTTTCTTTGATGACTAGGGAAAAACTGTTACAGCTTGGCTGGGAAGTTCTTATTCATCTGCTGTATTCACCAGACATTGCACCTTCAGATTTCCACTTATTTAGGTCTTTACAAAATTCTTTTAATGGAAAAAATTTCAATTCCCTGGAAGACTGTAAAAGGCACATGGAATAGTTCTTTGCTCAAAATGATAAAATGTTCTGGGAAGATGGAATTATGAAGTTGCCTAAAAAATGTCAGAAGGTAGAAGGTAGTGGAACAAAAGGGTGAATATGTTGTTCAACAAAATTCTTGGTGACAATGAACTATGTGTCTTTTATTTTTACTTAAAAACCGAAGGCACTTTTTGTCCAACCCAATACAAATATACATGTGTGTATGTATGTGAGGTGTCTAATTAGTATCTGAGAAAAAATATAAACTAGGATTCCTACTTCAACACTTACATCAAATAAACTCCAGGGACTTCCCTGGTAGTCCAGTGGTTAAGACCCTGCACTTCCACTGCAGGGGGCTCGGGTTCCATCCCTGGTCGGGGAATTAAGATCCTGCATGCTGCAGGGTGCAGACAAAAAACAAAACAAAAAACAAATTCCAGGTGAAAGTAAGAATTAAGTTTTTAAAATTAAGTTGTAAAATACTGAAAGAGAATACAGAAATTTTACTAATTATCTCAGAATACGAGAGACATTTTAAGCACAATCCAAAACACAATCACACAAATAAATGTTAGGTTTGACTACATAAAAAATTAAAATTTACTGCATGGCAAAATAAGTACCAGAAATAAAGTGAAAACAACACAATAAACCAGGAAAATATTTATAACACATCACAGATAAAGAGCAAATATTTAAAAACTATAAACAACTCTCACAAATCAGCAAAACAAAGGGGAAAAAAACAATGTAAAAGTGGGCAATAAATGTGAAGAAATAATTTAAAGTGTATAAAAAGAAACTCTATTTTCCTTATTTAAAAAGTGCAATAAGGGCTTCCCTGGTGGCGTAGTGGTTGAGAGTCCGCCTGCCGATGCAGGGGATGCGGGTTCATGCCCTGGTCCGGGAAGATCCCACATGCCGCAGAGCAGATGGGCCGGTGAGCCATGGCTGCTGAGCCTGCATATACGGAGCCTGTGCTCCACAACGGGAGAGGCCACAACAGTGAGAGGCCCGTGTACTGCAAAAAAAAAAAAAAAAAAAAAAGGAAACAGTGCAATAAAAGCTAGATGGCATCATTTTCAATATTAGATCATGAAAAAAATTGTTAAGTGTCTGCAAAAGTGTGGAGAAATTGATTCTTCTATGTTGCTGGTTGAAATTCTTTAGCATCACTTCTTTGAAGAGTAACATGCAGCATTACCAAAATTTTAAAAGCTCGTGCCCTTTGGTTTGGGAATTCTCTTACAGGAGGTTTCCTTCAGACATCCACATATGGGGAAGGATGAATGCCCAAGGCATTGTGTGCACTGGGGCATTGTTCATAGTGGTGAAACCCTGGAATCAATACTACCTAGGTCAGCAGATTATGTTTATTCAATGAAATACCAGGTAACTTTATAATAATGAGGGAGGCTCACTTTTTTATTATTTTTCACTGTATGTTGATAGGTTTTGCTTTAATTACTCACCATGTGCATGCATTACATTTAAAATAATCACCACAATAATAGCCCTGATGATATTTGGGGAGGAAAACTCCATGTAACAAGGTGACCAGTAGAAAGTATCTTACCCATTGTTTCCAGTTAAGCACTTCTCAGAACTGTGAATGCCACTAACCTTAATTAGCACTTGTCTGGTTTTTTTTTTAATTTTTTGTTTATTTTTATTTTTTGGCTGCATTGGGTCTTCGTTGCTGCGCGCAGGCTTTCTCTAGTTGTGGCGAGCAGGGGCCACTCCTCGTTGCTGTGCGCAGGTCTCCCATTGCGGTGGCTTCTCTCTGTTGTGGAACACGGGCTTCAGTACCTGTGGCACTCGAGCTCCGTAGTTGTGGCTCACGGGCTCTAGAGCACAGGCTTGGTAGTAGTGGCGCACGGGCTTAGTTGCTCCGTGACGTGTGGGATCCTCCCAGACCAGGGATCGAACCCGCGTCCCCTGCGTTGGCAGGCAGATTCTTAACCACTGAACCACCAGGGAAGTCCCAGCACTTGCCTGTTTTCCACCATCCACCCAATGATACCATATTGTTGAATGGATTATAAATGTGTTCATTATTTGTTAAGGGTCTATTATGTACCCTTTATTCCATGTTTTTCACAAAAACTTACATTTGCTGAATACCCACTATGTATGTGCCAGAACTTTGCTAACATTAAAACAGTAACAAAAAAGTGGGGACCTCATAAAAGTCCAGTTGGCAGCACTTCCTCAATCTGAACACAAAATTCTCTGATAATTGAGCAGTAAATAGAGCGTCCTTGGAAAATACTTTTGCACACCTCCATTTCCAAAGTTTGAAATAATAATTTTAATAACTAAAATAATTCTAATAATTTTATAATAATATTTTAAGATTTAAAAGAATAATTTTGTAACGCAATAATTTTATATAATAATAATGGTCATAATTCAAAAGAGTTGACAGTTGTGAAACAACAAAATAGGGTACTGAACTTTGCTTTGGGGGGTCATTATTTGCTCAAATTCTTTTTCTAAGGTTTATACAACATTTTTTGTTTTACTTCTTTTCTACTTTTTTTCTGGAAAGTGCAGCTGAGCACAACTAGGTCAAGATGGTTAAAAAGAAAATCATTTTTAGCCACTTATCTCAGCTAGGAAGTCTGTGCAAAGTGAATTCACTGCTGTCAAATAGATCGTGTAATACCAGTGTTTAAAAGTACATGGTATTTTGAATTTGATTTCTTGGAAAAAAATCCAGGTGGGGGAGAAGTCCCCACTGCTTTCTGTTGTAAATTGTTCTGTTTTGACTCATCTGCTTTCAAATGCTGTCACTTTATTAATGTAGCATGTCTATGTGCAAGTTATATTAATGTGAATCCTTGTTCATTTAGAGTAACTTTTGCTCAGAATCATTCATCAAAAAGTAATTCATTCAAATGATTAATCAACATCTCTTATAAACTGCTTTATCATACCATTATTTTCATAAAAAGAGTTAAATTTGAGAGAAATGTATTTGGGAAAAAAATGACAAAATTCTCAACCTGGAAGATTCCAGACCATGTAGTTCTTTGTGTTTCTGCTCTTGGAGTTGTGAACATCTAGATACATTTTTCAATAAAAAATATAATTAGGAAACGTCACAAAATCATTATCTATTTGAGCTGACTGGAAGCAATTCTTTGTTCATTTTCTCTCTTGCACTCTGGGATATTAACCTTCAGAATATTTCCCAGCAGACCAAAGTCATTACTTTTATAGAAAAGGCCAATTCAGCTAAGCCATGCGGCACTATTCTATATTTATCACCCCGTAGATGCAGGCTCTGGGTGGAGTTGGAAGGTTTAGAGGTGAATCTGACACTGTCAGGTCTGGTTAGGGGGAGATGAGTCTCCAGCACCCTGAAACTGCCAAGGAGTTCCCCCCACCCCAGGCCTGTGGCCTGCCCCACACTGAGTGGTCTAAAACACTGACCAGGTAAGGCAAGGACAGCATCAGCAGAGGGGAAGAGCATGCAAAGCTTCCCAGAAGACAAAAAGACCCCGATGCTTTCAGGAAACGCCAGGCTCCCTGAAAAGCAGTGCAAGTGGACCAGTAGCTCAAAGTGGTGTGGACAAGAGATCAAGATAAAGGTGCATTGAGACCTTTGGACTCTGGGATAGGCTGGTGTTGTCCACCACAGATTTTAAAAATACACTTGAAGGCACTAAAAGGCTCCAAACAATAGTGAGCACGATGATGACAATTACAACAAATCCCTCCTAAGGTACAAAATAGCCTCCTCCTCATCGATCATATTTATACTTATCCTGATTCATACTGAGATTTTTCCTCAGTATTGTGATCAGTAAATAGACCCAGTGATGCCCCTGAGGATGTTTTTCTATGTCCCTAGGATCGTCCCCGTGTTCTGGGAAGTCCATGACCTTCCCTCTCTGCAGCCTATGATGGATCAAGTTCAAGACTGCCCTTGAAACATCTATTTTCAGATGTGCTCATCAGCCCAAACACCAGCCCTCCCCTACCTTTGAGGTTTGTCTTGCTCTAGTGGGTGTGCTTGGGTGTGTTTCCAAGGCTGTACCTGCCTGCTCATTCCCGCTGGGTGCACACTTCTACCCTAGGGTTCCAGCTCCAGGCCAAAACTGTTTCATACCTGGCAACCACACCTGGCACAGACCACTGGACAGAATCTAGAGAAGTAATGTGTTGGGGAGGGCACACATGACTTTATCTCTTTGCCTCTATAGCACTACTGTAAGTTTATGCAGGACCCTTTTACTTTAATGAAGAATAAGGGTTATTGAAGGGGAATTATAACATGGGAGAAAAATTTATAAACTATAGACTCCAAATGAGTTTTCCCTTAATTCAGTGAAAAAACCAAAATAGAAGTTAGATTGTATCCCAGGGACCCTTGTCCTTTGCTACTGTGTCTGTCTCCAAGAAAGGACATTTCCCACCAGACCTGCAGAGAGATGCATAACCTTGCCCATCAGGTGGGCCAAGGACAAAGAAAGCTGTAGCAGAAACATTTCCCATTCAGTGGGTTGAATTGTGTCTCCCCAGAATGTATGTCCAAGACCTAAAACAGAGGCAGGGATTGCAGTGATGCTACCATATGCCAGAAATACCAAGAGTCACCAAATGTTGCAAGAGGCAAGGAAGAATGTTTCCCTTAGAGACTTCAGAAAGAGCACAGTCCTGATGACATGTTGATTTCAGACTTCTGGACTCCAAAACTCTAAGAGAATAAATTTCTGTTGTTTTAAGCCATCGATTTTGTGGTAATTTGTTGTGGCAGACTCAGGAAACTAAAATAACCCAAATCTGGGTTATTCAGTCTAGGTCAGGCTAACACTGATGGGAGGAGACAGATGGGCTTGACGTTGAGGGCGACAGCAGGGAATGGACCACAGAATGAGAAGTCGAGTCTCGGGCCAAGTGCTCCAGCATCAAGCATGGACCACCACTCTTTGTAGACATTGAACTGGATCAAATAGATGGAATCACATTTCAGTCAAAGACCTCCCACATATCCCAAAGACAAACATAAATTCTGAAGATGGAACATCTAGTCCCATATTACGGAATAAAGACATTTCCCTATAGAGCGTGACCGTCACATACTCCTGCCCAGAATGGAAACTGTGTAACATAATAAGGTGAAAAGTGGAGTCTGCCCCTAATATCCCTGTACCCATACCATCATCTGAGTTTGCTCTAGTGCCTGCCTGCACCGTAAAGATAAAGATGATGTTAATAATAAAGGTATGAATTAAAATAACAGCAAGCACTGACGTAGCACTTACTTTGTTCTAAGAACTGTTCTAAGTAGCTTAGATCCTTATAAGTATTACATCTTCCAAAAAACCATCTGACACTGGCATCTGAGTTGGTATCCTCATTTTATAGCTAAAGAGGATGAACACTGAAAGTGATTTGCTCAAAGACACACCTTGTTAGCTAATGTCAGGGACTCGGTCTCATTACAGAATCTACACCTATATATAGAGACTGTTATGGGTTGAATTGTGTCCTTCACAAAGATAGGTTGAAGTCCTAATCCCTAGTACCTGTGAATGTGAACTTCTTTGGTCTTTGCAGATGGAATCAAGCTAATATGAGGTATCAGGGTGGGCCCTACTCTAATATGACTAGTGTCCTTATAAGAAAAGGAAATTAGGACACAGACATACACAAAGAGGAGACACGGACACTCAGGGGAAATGGCCATGTCAAGACAGACAGATAAGAGTGATGCTGCAACAAAGCAAGGAACCCCTGGCACTGCCAGAGCTGGAAGAGGCAAGGAAGAATCTGAATTCTGGAGGCTTCATAGGGAGCATGGCCCTGCCTACACCCTGATTTTGGACTTCTGGCCTCCAGAACTGGGATAGAATACATTTCTATTGTTTTGAGCCACCTAGTTTGTGGTACTTTGTTACAGCAGCTCAAGGAAACTAATACAGAATCCTAGCAAATTTCCATAAATTACTAATTTCCTTTTTCTCTTCTACTGGTGTTCAGATTTTTTATTGTGAAATATAAAACCCAGAAAAATTATGGACAGCTAAGTAATGAAGCAAGCACCCTTGTACTCACACCCAGGTCCATGAATGCAAAAATTTCCAGGACCACCAAAGCCTCAAGTATAGCTAAAACTCTTTGGAATTTTGTAGTGATCATCTTTATTGGTTTTTATCTTGAAATATGTATATATTCATTTATCATCTCAGTAGGCACCTTAATACTGTGGTCAGGTTTTGCCATCTTTAACCTTGTGAAAGGAGCCGTACAACGTGGAAGGGTCACCATTACCATCAACGTAGTGGTGAGCAAAGGCCTACCAGCCTCTGCGAGGTTGCACAGACAGGCCAGTAGACCAGTTGTCCCAGTTAGCTCTTCTTCAAAAGTGCCTTGGCTGTTACTGGCTTTCTTTATTTCCATAAACATTTTAGGATCAAAGTGTAAAATTCCATTTAAAAACAGTTGTTTGGATTTTTATTGCACTGCTTTGAATCTGTAGTTGATAATGGGAAAAACTGATATATTTTCAATATTGACTATTCTACTATATGAACATGTCATATCTCTCCATGTAGTTACTTTGTTAGTCCTTCTCAAACATATTCTATAGGTCACTGGATAGAACTATTGTGCACTTGTTATTAGAATTATTCTTAATTACTTGCTATTTTATGTTGTTTTGCACACATGTTTAATTTCATGTTATATTTGTTTCACATATACAGAAAGATTATTTTGCTTATTTATTTTTGTTTATTGACATAATAGTAAACATGTTAAACACATATGTTAACTAATAATTTTACTAAATGTCTTATTATATTTTCTATAGGTATACATTTATATAATCTGCCAATATTTACTTTCTTTCCAAATATCCTACATCTTTTCTTTTCTTTTCTTTTCTTACTACAGAGGCTAGAACCTCTAGTGCAAAGTTTATTAGAAGCGGTAAGAGTGAGCATATTTCCTTATTTCCAATCTCAGAAAGAAACATCTCAACATTTTGTCATTTAAATAATATTTGTCATCTAAGCAAACTGATGTTTACTACAGTTTTTAAAAAATACCTTTATAAGATTAAGGGAATTCCTTTCTAGTACTAGTATGTGAAACTTTTTTCAAATGAAAAAAATCTTTTGAGAATGACTATGTAGGAGGTGACAGTTGTGGCTGAAGGTATTATAGGGCTGTATGGTTGAGGCCACTATAAATTCTGTAGATTAAATAGAATTTTAATAAGTCCAATAGTCATTGAGAGGTAGACTGTCATTCATCAAATGCATTGAATGGTGGAATATATCCGTTTTCAAATTATCTTTGCTCTAACCTGTCTTTAGATATTTAAGTCAAAAGTGTGGGTAAATGGATTATTGTGCACATTAGAATTAGACAAACTATTGATTCAAGGTTTCTAGTGAATGAATTATCAATATGACCAACTGCAAATTTCTTTTAGAATTGCTGCAAATTGGCACATCAGTTCCTTTGAATAGATCATGCGTGACGTAGTTATGTTACAGTTATTATTACAGTGAATCCCTGCAGGATGTGTAATGTTATGGCTATTATATAACTTCAATAAAGCACATAGCCCTGAGTCACTGAAAACACTTTAAAAAAAAAAAAAGCACTTTTTCAAATAAAAAAATCATTAAAAAATGCTGACCTTTCTATAACACATTTCCTGTATCTATTGAGATGATCATATTATTTTCTTCCTTGATTCTACTCATGGTAAATTACAAAATTGATTTTGAATGATAAAGGACTTTGCAGTTCTATAATAAATCCAATTTGATCTTGATGTATTGTCACATATATCAAAACATATATTTATACAAATATATAAATATATATGTGACAATACATCATAACCAGTATTCATACATATGAACATGTAATATACATTATTATATGTCATATATGTTATATATTCATATATATTCAGTATTTATATATATATTTAGGATTTCTAAAGTCATGTTTTAAAAACATGATTGTTTTTAAATGTATGTATACATACAAAACAAAGGACTTTGAAAACTGTATATAAATGTTATAGATAAATACTTCCTCTTTCAATTTTTGGAAAGAAATTGTATAAAATTGATATTCTTTCTTTCTTCAATATTGGATAGAATTCACTGGTAATACCATTTATTTTTTTCTTTTGTTTTGCTATGATTTATCAGTTTCATTAGTCTTTTTAAAGAAATAACTTTTGTTCTTGTTGACCATATCTACTGTATGTATGTTTTCTGTCTTATAGATCTCTGCTCCTCTCTCTACTATTTCTTTACTTCTAGCATCTTTTTGTTAATTTTGCAGTTATTTTTTGCAGCACTTTAGGATGAGTGTTTAGATCATTGAGGTTCAGTCTTTCTTCTCCTTTAAGTACAATGAGAATCCACTCAATGACATTTTGGAAAACACTGTTCTGGCTATAATCAAAAAATATAATATATAATTAACATATAGACACTCTGAGATCACTTCCAAAACATTAAGTAAACATTCAAAAACACATTTAGTTACAAATTGCCGTTGCAGTTACAGAGTTGTTGCAATGATTAATACAAAAATAAAATACTTGAAAAAGAAGGGATTTTATAGAAAGTCAGATGTGCATAGTGAAGTACAAAAAGAAACTTGTATAGCGTTAGTCCTCTATGTGTTACAGCGGATAGGAAAATGAGACTTCATCAAATCAAACAACTAAGCCATGAGATTTGAAGACAAAGGAAATCTACACTTCTCAGGACATGTGGTGCTGTTTTCAATCTTCAAGTACACTTTCATTAAGACCTCCTAATGAAAATCAAGTCACCTTGCTGACGGACTTACTAGTCTTTATCTCCTAAATGAGCAGTACCTGCCTGGTTACTTCATTTTCTAGCACCTCGTGTAAAGCAAAAAAAAGACGGTGATGTCTTGCACAATTAAGGATGAACCAGTTTGCATTGACTTGATTTTATCTGAAAACAAACGAACAGAAAAAAGAGCCTATCAAGTTGACTTTGCTTACAGAAAAGATCAAGTTCATTTTTTGAATGTGTATTAAATGGAAACTTCAAAAACACTTCAAACTTCACAAATCAAGTTCCAATATCTGGAAAAGGCAAGAAATCTATACCAAATTATCAAAGCTTTTTGCCAGGCAAAATGTAACTGTTGCAAAGATGTGGCAAGTGGTTTCAGTCCATTATTGAGTGGGTTCTTTGCAGCAGGAGATATTTCCAGCTGCTAAGCACCAAATGTGGAAACTGCCATAACAACGTTGAGAACATTTGTGATGAATTTTTAAGCAAAATCCTGATACAATGGCCAGAGGAAATTAGGGATTCAAAATGTTAACCTTGAGAAATATAAAAACAAAAAAAGAAGAAAATAGCATTCCTTAGACTGACTGCAATCCAGTTCTTCTAGCACAGGGTTTAGAAAGCAATGGTTTTAAAATGTGATGTAAATTTCTTTAAGCTGGGCATATGCACAGATTAAGGAGGACTATGGAAGGATGCTCCTGTGTGCTACTGTTTTATTGTTACAGGAGCTTACAAGGCACTTTTTCATTATGCACCCTATTGGTTCAGAGCATAGAATGTGTTAAATCTCTTTACATCTGTATCTGCTTTGCCCAATCACATGTCCTAGATATACCAGTTAATGGAGGAACCATAAATTTTGGAAATACTCCTATCTTTAAGGAATGCACATCATTCTCGTCATACAGGTTATGATATCAAAAAATAAATAAAAAGCAAAACCGATGTGTGAAGATCTCCTGAAGAGGAAAATGATGACAGAGGAGTGATGACAGTTTTGATGACAACAGGGATGAGGTTGAGAAAAAAGACAACGGGAGAAAAATGAGCTCATCATTCTCATGATGAAGAGAATGAAGAGAAGTATGAGAATAATGAAGATGACCAAGATGGAGGCTATTACTGGAGGACAGTGATACGGCGAGTGAAAGAGAATTCAACAGATACTAATTCAGATCTCTAAGATAACAGTGGGGAACGAAGGCTGAAAAACAGTCCAATTGAACCCTGGCTCTCCTAACTCAGAATTCCTTAGTTCTCCTGAAGAATGTTTCCCTGTAGAGGTTTGTCAATGGTTGATACACATTTCCAAAGTCATACAGTGGTATCCATATCACATCTGAGACATAACTGTGTAAATAAAGGTTTCATTCAACTATTAATAAGCTTGACACAGTAAATAGAAAACATATATATGAATATGTGAAAGTGATTAATCCTCCAAATACTAAGATTTCGAATTTAAACAAAGAAGTATATGCATGTCTTATCAATTAGTTTTACTTTTAATAAAAGATCCCAAGTTGGTAAAAGTATGATAAAATGGGCAATATCATACCATGATTGTGGGACTGTAAATTAATACAACTGTTGTGGAAAACAATTTAGCATCATTTACCAAGATTCTTCATATTTTTATTTATCTTCCTTCATTAGCCTAGTTTTCTATATTTATATTGAGGACATTATCTGTTGGCTATGTGCATAAATACATGTGTTCAAAGAGGTTCACTGAATTATTTAAAATATTAACAAAATGTTAGAAACAACCTAAATATCCATAATAGTTGACTTGTTAAATCAATTATATAGGTAATTTATCAGTTTTTGTTGAACAACAAACCATTCCAAAACTTAGTGGCTTAGAATAAAAATCATTTATTTTGCAGGTTTACAATTTGGGCTGGACTTAGCTTGGCAGTTCTTCTGGTTTCCTCTGCAAATGGCTCTCTTAGCTGTTTTTGATGTCGTATACGGTGCCTCAGCTGGGAAGACTGGGGTGGCTGGGGCTTTCTCTTCACATGGTCTTCATTCTCCAGCAGATTAGCTTGGGCATCAGAAAGCATGAGTGGAAATGTACAAAAGCTCTTGAGGTCCAGCCTCAAAACTCAAAAATATGCTACTTCAATCACATTTATTGGCAAAAGCAAGTCACAAGACAGTCCAGATTCAAAGGCAGAGTAAGATTCTACCTCTTGCTGAGAGGTGCCCATTTTTGCCTTGTACCACAGAGTTTCTCCTGCCTGTCTTCTGGGTCCCAATTGCTAAAATGCTCTGCAGCCATGAAAATAGTGTAACTGCAGTTACTATAGTGTAACTAGCATTACTACAGTAAGGCTATGAAAAAACTATGGCAGTGCTAGATGAAGAAAGCAAATGCAAATTTGAATATACAACATGTTGGAAAGTGTATTAAAAATAAGCTTGTTATCAGTATAGGAAAATAATACAGCTGAAAGTCAAAAATGATTGTATTTTGATGGCAGAACTATGGAAGATTTTTCTATTCTTTTTCACATTTTTATGTTTTGAAAGCCCTAATATAATGTGAACATTTGTGCATGTACACACCCACAAATAGAAAAAAAATACCTGAGAGAAAAAGAAAACATATTTCCATTTGCATTATCTCTAAATGAATATATACATATGTAGTAGCAGAGTTGGGGGTGGGTGAGAATATTTTTAAACCGCATTATGGCTACCTCACTATTTACAAAGTAGTCACTTATTCTTAACTGGGTAGGGAAAGATACTAAATCTACATGACTGGTTTCATATAATGTGTCACAAAACCTTTTAAAAAGTTACAAGCATCATTAAAAGAGCACATATAATTAAAACATAAAAAGGAAAACAGAGAACAGGGCATTTAATGCACATTGGATTGATGCTTTTTCAATGGATTTGATGTTCTAAATGCTGAGTGCCTGAATTCTTCCTCAGGGAACACAGAGCAACAGATAAGGGCCCAGGCTATGCAGTAACACTGCAATGGACCAATATAAGAGCAGAGAGCATGGTTTAATGTCTGGGGAGGTTAAAGACCACAAAGGATACTGTGGAGGGTGTTCAAGTTATGAAAATCCAAATCGCAGGCAGAGTCTCGCGGTTAAAAAAATGCATTGCTTGCAGAAGAGGAGGGTTGCAGTCAGTCTTGAAGCTTAGGATGAAATATTCAGAAAAAAATGTATTACAGACAGAAAAAAAAGCCAGAAGCCCACCAAGAATTAGTTACTAATTAATTGATAATTGTGGCAGGCAAATAAGTGTGAAAACTTAGGTTGGATGAAGTGTGATACAGGAACAGCTAAAGCTGGGTTCCACGGGCACTTGAGTCACAAAGCACTCACTTCCCAGTGCAGTGAGAAGTTCTTCTCATTTCTTTCTTAATTCTTGGATAGATTTTTATTTTAATTCAATTCTATTTTATTTTTAATTTTTAATTAAAACATCATTAGCTACTAGCAGTTACATGACTAACACTATCAGACTTTGTAGGAGAACATTTATCACTTCATCCCATGACTATGGTTCCATGCTCCATGCTTCATATGCTATTCTAGGTCATCTCAGGAAGAGCTGGTATGTGTCTGGGGTGACGAGAGAGCAAGATGAAGGTCAGTGTGGTTCAGTCAGTGAGGAAAAGAACCCCAAGGGAGGAGGCTACGATCATGAAGCAAGTGGACATATCTTGAGGGATTTGTTAGTCCAAGGAAGAGACTTTAGCTTTTATTTCCAATGTGATGGAAACTCATGGGAAGGTTGATTTTTCTATGGAGTAACATTATCTGACTTAAAAGGATCATTCTGTATTTTTCAGGGGCAAGAGTAGAAGCAAAGAGGTGGGTTCAGGTGTCAGAACTAAAGGTTGAAAGACATGGTCTTATTTTGAATATGTCATGAAGATACAGCCAACAAACTTGGCCGATGGACCAAATGCGGGGTGTGCAGATAATGAACCAAATGTTAGATAAAGCTGACATTTATTGAGTTGAACAATAACAGATTCTCAAGAGGAAATCAAAAGATTTTTATAAAGTCTAAGTTTGAAATACCTATTAGACACCCAAGATCACAAGTTACCTGTTAGATTTATAAGCCCAAAATTCAGACAACAAGGTGGAGGCTGGAGATAAAATTTTAGGAACCATCTACATATAAAGGGATTTGAATGAGATCACCTAAACAATAAGTACCTAGAGTATAAATCATGAAAACATGGAGCTAAACCTTATTCATAGATAGAAAACGTTCGCATATTGATAGAAACTATTAGAAACTATCATTGTAAACATGTAACTTCTCTCCAAATTTGTCTATAAATTTGACATCTCCTTAATCAAAATCCAAAAGAAAATTTCCACAGAATCTGAGCCTCTAATTTTGAAAGGTGTATGTAATTATCTTAAGATGTTTTTGCATTTGAGTAACAGACAACCCAAAGTTGTTTAGCGAGAAGGACTATTCCTTCAATCACCTGTGAACTCCAATGATAAAACTGCTTTCGATTAGTTTATGTCAGTAGATCAGGGTTTTTGGTGCTTTAGGTTTCTGGGCTGTACTTCCCTCTACTGGTTGTCTTATCTTCATCCTGGTTCCCTTGGGTGCAAAACTCATGTTGCTGTACCAGCTGTGTAGCAGAATGCCAACATGGTCCAGTGGAGGAAGGACACGCCTCATGGGAGTGGCTTTCTTTCTCCTAAAGACAAATGAGCCAATGAAAAAGAACAGAGTCCAAACAGACATGCATATGTATATATAATATATGTATTAAAATATATATATAATATATGTATATATAATATGTATATATATGTCTATATAATATATGTGTGTAATACATATATTACTTACATATATATGCATATATATGTATATATATAAACGATTTACTATGTGATGAAGACTGTACTTGAAACCAATAGACAACAAATAATTCAATAAATGGTACCATATGATCAGATACACATATGGGAAAAAATAAATTTAAGACCCAACTTCATAAAACACAGAAATAAACTCCTACTACAAATAAAGAGTTTAAGATAAAATATGTGTGTTAATTTAAAAAGAAAGAAGAGAGTATTTTTACAATCTTTTGGTGAGGGAGAGCATTTCTAAGCAGGTCACAAAGCCCAGTAACCATAAAAGAAAAGGCTGACAGATTGTGCAAGATGAAAATGAAAACCATTTCTGTGATAAAAGATGACATTCCAAACCTAAAAGGTAGCCTGGGAAAAATATTTGCATACTAATAGCAGATAAGTAATTAGGCATTTAATATCCAAAATATAAACAGAGTGACTGCATGCTTCTAAGTCCAAGGCGTTCAAGCTGAGAGAATTTTCTGCTTCTAGCCCTCAGCCTATGGAAGCCCCCATGCCCAGGAGGCCCACAGACAATGATTGATAGATACAGGGCAGAAAGAACCACCCCTTTGCCTCTAAGAGGCTCACTCTGTGCTATCCTGCAGAACCCTACCCCACCCTAACCAGATCAGCCCAAGGCCAAACCTCAGGATGATTTATCTTGATCAGCTCATCCTCTCCTTGTTTTGCTTCCCTCCCTCACTTCCTGGATAAGTCCATGCCCCCATCCTGTGGACAGGCAGAATCCACTGCTGGGAATTTCCCTGTCCCTTTGCCCCATCCTCCCTCCTTCAGATAAAAGTCGCTCCAAAAGGAAGTTCCCCTGACCCTCTAGACAAGCACAGTCCACTCTGTTATATGCCCATAGCATCCCAAACCTCTGTTACAACTATCACATGTGGCCAACTCACAGATTTGTCTTGCCTGCTGGACAGTTGAGACTTTACCTCTGTTATCTTAATTCACATCTGAAGGGGGAAAAAAGAAAGCTACCAATGAAAGATCCCTTAGTTATGTTTTTTCTCCATAAAACCTCACCTGAAATGATACAAGAATAAGAAAAATGCTCAGAAAGTTGAGAGAAAATGACACACACACACACAAAAGAGACTGAAAAGGATTGCCACCCAAATAAGTAAAGAGAAACCATCGTTCATTTCTGAGAATGGACCAATTTGAAATCCAAGCTTAGAATGAAGAAACTGTTAGACTGATAATTTTTTTTTTAAAAGGCAAATTAGAAATGAAAGAAACTATGACAGTGTGAAGAGGGGGAATAAACCATTTTCAAAACCCTGAAGTCACTTGACAATTTGGAGAAAAGATGCAGGAGCAAAGAAGAAATAAAGGCAGACCAGGTCCAGCAGCAAAGAGTTAAACATACCCCACCAGGCGAAGTCGCTCTCTCACTCTTGTGGAATTTCCTTGGGCACTTGATGGGTCCTCTAGTTCTCAGTGACAGAAGGATGCAATTGGAGGGATCCAGGAAGAACCCAAGCTTAGGAACGGTTATGGCTAACACAACAGTCTCTTGGACCCAATTATCTCTTGTATGACAATGTCTTGACATATGAAGGCTGAGTTGTCATGTGTTTGTTAACTATTTTACTGTGGTTTGGGAATGCATTCTCTCCACAATTGTCAATTAATCTTACTTGTGTTACAGAGTTAGAAGCATGCTGCCATTGATTTGAATCATTTATTAAATTATCACAAACATGAAAGTGATTTTTTAAACATATTGTTGGACTCAAAGGACATTCTATTGAACTTAATGTCTCTCAAAATATTTGAGAGATTCCTCACAAAGTGAATCCTCAACCCTCCAAAACACAAGGAAACTAGCAGATGAAAAATCATAGACAGGAGGGAAATTAGCTATTATAAAAAAATTATTTTTAAACCATAATGCTGTAGAATTGTAGAATACTCTTCAGATTACCAGAGACAAAAAGAGACACCTTATATGTGTGTGTATGTATGTATGTATATATACATACATACCTGTATTATATTGCTAACTATTGTGAATTGCATGGAGAGTCCAAACAAAACCACAATAATGATTAAGATGCATTTTGAAGACAAATGCTTCTATTTAGTTCCCAATTTATATTCCTAAGACAATTTTTATAGACTTTATTTTTTTAGAGCAGTTTTAGATTGACAGCAAAATTGAGCAGAAGGTAAAGGGGTTTCCCACACACCCCCTTGCCCCCAAACATGCACAGACTCCGCCTCTATCTATAACCCCACTGGAGTGGTCTATTGGTTACAACTGATGAAGTTACATTGATATAATTACCCAATGTCCGTAGTTTACATTAGGTTTCAGTCTTGGTGTTGTACCCTCTACGAGTTTGGACAAAGGTTTAAAGACATGAATCTACCATCATAGTATCATACAAAGTATTTTCACTGCCCTAAAAATCGTCTGTGTTCCCTATTCATCCTCCCCATTCCCCTAACCTCTGACAACCACTGATATATTTCCTGTCTCCATAGTTGCTCTGTTTCCAGAATATCATATATTGGATCATACTGCATGCAGCCTATTCAGATTGGCTTCTTTCACTTAGTAATATGCATTTAAGGTCCCTCCATGTCTTTTCATGGTTTGGTAGTTCATTTCTTTTTAGCACTGAAAAACATTCCATTGTCTAGATATACAAAGCTTATTTATTTATCCATTTACCTACTGAAAGACAGCTTGGTTGTTTTTAAGTCTTAGCAATTATTCATAAAACTGCTATAAACATCCATGTGCAGGTTTTTAGGTGGACGTAAGTTTTCTACTATTTTGGTTAAGACCATTTTCTTAATAATGAAAATAATAAGGACTAATCTTCTTTACTGGGTTGTTGAGAGCATTGCATGGATTTACACACGTCTGTGTGCTCAACTCAGAACCTGGCCTGTAATAGGTGGTGAGGAAATGTTAGTTTAATGTGAATATTCTTTATTCCTTCCCTGGTTAAGAGATGTCCCAGAGGTGTCTACTTCTCTTAGGGTCAGTACTTCCTTGGACCAGGCTTCCTTTGGTCTAGAGGTTATCAACAATGGACCTCAGAGAGGCATAGTGCTGGAAACACATTGCGTGGTGGGGGGTTGTGGTGAGGTTACACTCTTCGGTCCTGCCCTTGGGAAGGGGGCTCCATCTCCCAGAAGGGCTTAGCATGGCCTTTGATAAAAGAGTGATCCAAAGGGACAGGAGTGTTAGAAAGTTAACACTTCCCCTGTGGTTGTAGAAAGTGGAATTTCACATTCCAAGAGTGTTCTTCTAGAACTGCAGACCAGGAGTAAGGAGGAAAGGATTATGTTAGTTACTTTAAGCATGAAGACACATCTCTATGCTTCTTCTCTGTAATGAGAAGTATTAGGCCCTAAAATAAAACAGGCACCCTGTTTGGGGAGAGAGGGACTGCATTGCAATCCCTCTGGGTCTGGAGAAAGCAGATCCACCTCCCAGGTGTCTCAAGTCATAGTTCCAGGGAGCAACTTCCTACAGTCAGAAACTCATGCTCCCCGTGAGCCTGCTGCCAGCAAGACAAGAACCACAAGAGCTCTTGGTTTGCATAGAGCCAGGCATGAATTTTTGAGTCTGATTTTTAAGAACATCTGTAATTCATCTCCTCAACTTCATTTGACATTTTATTATAATGTCCCATCTATTGATCTGGGGTTGTTCTTTTGATTTCCTGCTATATGGTCAGGCCACTCAAGATGGCTGTTCTCTTGCTCTCTGTGCATCCCCTGCTCGACCAGTCCCTGCCTCATCTGCACCTACTCACCTGACTGAAATTCCCTCTTCATCATAGAGCTTAATCAGTAAATGCCCATGTACTTGCCCTTGGCCCCAGCTAGTGTTTGGTCTGCTCTTTAGATCAGAACTATCTCCTCTATGATAGTTTACCAAAGAGGTGGTGAGGGGTGCGCCCCTCTGCTGGTTTCCTTGGCAACTGATGAGCCAACCTGACTTCAGGTTCCCCTATAACTGTAATCTCTCTCTTCCCTGGGAGCGAAGACTGCTGCCATGTCCTGCCTACCGTCTGCCCCATATGGTGGGGTGTCGCTCCAGACCTTGATTCAGACATGGGAGATCCCCCATTCTTTAAAGAATTGATGTCTCTGTCACTGACTCTGGCCTCTTTCTTCAATCTTGAGGATGGGCAAGTACTGTGCTTGAAGGCTTGTGGGGTGCAGCCCAACACCTGAAGACTCTGTAATCTCACTGACTTTGGGGTTTTCCTTGGTCATGCTTCTCTCTCCTGGAATATCATGTCCTCTTATTATTCACACCCTTCCCATTGTTCAGGGCCAACTTCTCCAGACACTTCCAGGGTCTCCAACATCCCTCGGTTGCTGAGTGACCACCACACTTCTAATGAGCTGATAATGTAGTTGACAGCCAACAAAACATTGTTAGATGATCTAAAAGCACAAAGATAGAAAGACATGTGTGATCTGTATTTAGAGAACAAGAGTGATTCAGATTTATGAAGGAGAAAAGGAAATCAGCAATGACCTGATAAAGAGATGACAACAATGAAATATTATCATAGAAATAGTCACCGTGCATGGACAGTTTACAGCAGACAGGTTTAGAATCTGTGAACTTGTATATAAATTTTAAAACAAGCCTAGATAATCTTTAAATAGCACCCATTCTTGGGTTTGGGTTGTTTGTCTGCACCTCTCATTAGGGAAGATGATCAGGGTTTATCAACCTCAGCCCTGTTGACAGTTGGGACCAGATAATTCCTCCTGGTGGGGGCTGTCCTGGGTGCTGTAGGATATTCATCAGAATCCACGATTTCAGTGTACTACATGCCCACAGCAACCCACCCACACATCAGTCATGACAACCCAAAATGTCCCCTGGGGGAGCAGAATTGCCCCGGCTTGAGAATCATTGCTGTAAAATAATGCTAATTCTGTATGCTACATGCCAGATAGTAAAAAGGAGTGATTACCATCACAAGTTTTGGGTCAGATATACCTGAGTTCAAATAACACCCTACATTTATATGATACATAGGTTATCATTTACTTAACAAGTTAAGTTACTTCACATCATTTAGCCTGTTTGCTCAAGTGGAAAACAGACAAAGAATACCTGTCACATAAGGCCACTTTGAGGAATAATTTGGACCATCCACATGAAGTACTTAGCACAATTCTCGGATTATAATAAGCAAGCAATAGACAATATCTATCCTTATTCATAACAGTAAGCAGCAGGTGGCTGCATCCAGAGAAATTGTTTAATGCCATTATGAATATGCTGATGTCTACAGCTCTGTGTGATGAGGAATCCTATTTTGTGTAGGTTTAGGTGAAGATTTAGTCTTCCTGCCTAAAGTAATGAGATACAAGAAAAACCACTACAATGTGATTGGGTGGGGTGGGGGGCTGGGGAATCCTCAGGGTGGGGGAAGAGAATAGAGAGACAGCAAAGAATGTCATTTATTTATCCATTGACTCGTTTATTCAACAAGCTCACATCGTCTGCGTATACATCCCAGAGTGTGCGGTGGGAGAGGGGGATAAGATATAGTCTCTGGCCCTGAAGTGCTCAAAGTCTAGAAAAATCTCAGAGCATAAGAAAATGTCAAGACTACAGAGAGAAGCCACCTGGTGGCAGGAATTTGGGTGAGCACTTCAGAAGAGGGCAAAGCCTCCCTGGGGCGTTATTGACTGGATACAATGAAAGGTTCCTGAATTTGAACGCTGAGTGAACACAGATGCAATCAGCCCTGCAGGTCCTGAGAAGTAGCCACTAGGGGTGGGACCCAAACTCAGTCTTTTTGGGGGTTCCTGCAGTTTATTTGATTCTTTCTCTCATGCACTTTGGTGTTGGATAAAATACACCTTGGATCATGGTATCTGGCTTGGATTGTCCACAGAGAACCAGAATGACTCAATCCAGAAATGCTAGGGATTATCTCCCCACGAGGTAAACATTAACTGATGGAGACAGAAGACATAAGAGAGTTGGGCACACAAACTGCCTCCTTTCTCTCTTCCTAGAACTTGGAGAAATTCTACCTGCTGAGTGAGCACTCCTGCTGGGCTGCCTATTATGTCCTTCTGTGGCTCCCTGTGAAGCAGCATACAATCAGCAATGCAGCTGTCACACTGCTTCGCATCTTCCCTGCTCTTGCGCCTCCCAAATAAAATAGCAGCACTTTAATCTTTGTTTCAGGTTAGGTCTTCCTAAAGGAACTTGGCTAAAACACCATGTGTTCTGAACTAGAAAGGTTCAGTAGAATCTGGATGTGAAAGGAAAAATTCAGTAGGATTTGCTTTAGCTTTTCTTCATCCTTTTTTTGTTTGTTTTGTTTTGTTTTGAACCAACTCATGGACAATAGGAATTGGGTGTTAACATCAAGGCAGTATTTTATTATTCATGGGTTGTTGTATAAAACCACACTTGTATACATATTGATATAAATAGATAAGTGGACACAATCATTAAAGATTCTGCTGGCCAGGTTGGACACCTAAGTAGAATAATCTAGAGAAAACTGCCCAATTAGGGATTTTCCTTGCCTAGGTGGGTTACAAGTCACAGTAGAAGCCTCCAGGAAGCATAAAATCCAGCAAGACAAATCATTCCCACTCCTAAATTTAGTTTACTGAGCCTATCAGCATTAGACTGGCATAATAAATCTACTGGATTCATGATACGAGACTGGTGGACATTTAGTAGTTAGTTGGGAAATGGCTATAAGGAGTTTTCATCTTCCCTAGCAAAAGAGAAATATGAGTCTATTATCTTGAGTATAGTAGTCTGATTTTACGGTTCTACAGTGAAAACTTTTTTAGAGAAGAGAAAATCTCTCAGGTAGCTCAAAGCTTATTTTCAAGAGATTATGAACAAGCAGTGAGATACAGCCTTGGAGGAAACTCATTTGGACCTCCCAGAAGAAACAAGGATTGCATTAGACTTGTAGTGCCTGCTTTTATAAGGGGCCATTTTTAAAAATTAGAAAATTTATCCCTGATATTATTAATCTAATTCCTCAAATACATGGAAGAGGAAGGAGTATTGGAAGAGGAAGATTTTAATGAGAAACTATAAATTACTAATATATCTTAAAGACTATAAGAGATTCCCTTGTCATAATTATGAAACATGTTATCAGTTACAATAACTTTAAATTTTAGTTGATATGATAAATATTTTTTAGAGCATGCATTCATAATACAACCCAAGGGGTTGAAAATTATTTTGGGGGGAGGAAACAAAAAAATCTTACTCATAGATAAAGCACAGATATACACTGAATAAATAACATCTATAAAGTATATCTGTGGTATTAACATTTCATAAGAAGGGCAGTTAGAGAAAGTGTGCCTAAAAAGTTCTTTAGGGGGATTATAGTGAAAATAAAAGTTTGAGAAATGTTGCTTTAGGGGGTGAAATTGTTATATAAGACAAACAAATTCAATTCAAAATATATTTATTAAAAATATGGTTAAAATATATTACCTAACATATTGAATATATATTATATACTAAATTAAATATTAATTATATAAATATACAATTTAAATCTATGTTATATATTAAGTTATATATTACCTTAAATTATTATATATTAAATATACTAACATATAACATAATAGCATATATTATATATAATATACTAACATATAACATAATAGCATATATTACACTAACATATAACATAATAACATATATTATATATAATATATGTTAAATATATATTAAAATATACTTCTGTGCTTGATATTGTGCTAGGCAAAAGCACAATAGGAAAAAAGATAAAAGGAGATTTTTAGGAACTTAAGAGCTAAATAGGGAAATGCAATATACTGTATGTATGATCAGAGGTTATAAAATACTGAGACTGATATTTTTAAGTCATAAAAGAAAATAAGACATTTTGCTTTTAAGTGTGAATGTAGACAGGCATGTGTGTAGGTGATGGCACAAGTATGAAAGAAGCTCAGGTTAAAATCTGACTCATGTGAGATGAAAAGGATGGTTTGTAGATGAGAGAGAGGGGGATAGAAAGAGGTTAGGAGGAGGAAAGGAGAGATGGTAGATAGAAGATAGATCAATAGATAGACAAGCAGACAGATAAATAAAATAAATATTAATTGAATAAGTACTTGTGTTAGAAAACTTTCTGGAAAAGGTTAAGTGATACTAAGCCCTGAAAGAATATAGAAGCCAGAATTATATACAGGAAGAGAGTATTCTACCTGGAGATGAGGGACACATGTGTGAACCGGAGTGTGAAAGTTGGAGCAAACAGTGCACTGGTGGCAACAGAGGGCAACGTGTGTTAGGCTGGTTCTGAGGACGAATCTGGATGAGAAGAGTAAGGAGCTCCAGACCAAAGAGCAGCCTCAGCCCTGATGCGAAGACCAGCCTGGGGAGGGTGGATTTGATTGGGCGAGTGGAAGAAGCCGCTGAGTTAACCAGGAAGAGAGGATCTGGTGGAAATGGTGAAGGAGAGGGATCGGGCAACCAGGGCATTCAGGATCAAGACAGAAGAGATTGCTTCCCAGGAAACCACCTCAGAAATGGCTGAGCAAATGGCTGGAAGCCTGCTGCCTGACATTTTGTCTTTGAATTAGGTGAGCTTCTAATTCCAAAAGAAAATCAAGAACACATGTGGCATGTTTGTGTTTGGTATGTGGAAATGAGACAAGGAAATCAAAGGTGCACAGGAGGCTGATGAAATCAAATTTTCCACAAAACCAAGAAACCAACCAGAAAGAAGAAGATTTTAACCACTTCGTCACCAAAAGTTCAATTTCTCTTGTCTGCCCACTGCCCCCATTATATTCTGAGAGAAACAGAAACACAACTAGACATCACCTCTTACTGACTTAAAAAAAAAAAAAATCAATTGCCAGGCAGTTTAACCATATTTTCATTACCTGATTCATTGAATACATGTGTGACCTGCTAATATCCTTTACCACAAAAAAAGTCACAAATAACTGCAATCATTCTTTGGGCTAAAATGCAGATTAATCATAGTGGATCTATTATATATATTCCTCTTTTCTAAATCAAGGACATCTTCTATAGGAACTTCATTGGGAAGAGAATGTTTGTCATTTAGATGTACTCAGGAAGGAGCAATGTCTGGAAATTTATGCTAAATTAACTAAAAGAGAAGAAAAGAAGAATCCAGAAACTGAAAGACTTTGAACTGTATCCACAGTCGCCTCTGATCTAAGTTCACACTCTCCAATATACCGCATAGTATTTCCCAAGTTCTCTCACATTTGCTGTGTCACCAAAGTGGAGGAAAGTGGAGGTAAGTGACAAGAGTTTGTTGCCACTAGAAAAGAAAAAAAAAGGTGTCCTTAGAAACAAGACTCTTTACTCACTTTATAGAGTTATGGAGCCACAAAACAAAGCTAAAAGAATGGAGGGTGGGAATTAGAGTCTTAGATATACCACAGAGATTTACAAAATAGACATAGATTTAGACCAGATTGGGAGCTAGAGAATGCTTATACATTGAGACTTTAAAATCGAGTTAAATAAAATGAGGAAATAATATTGATTATCTTCCTCTCCCTTCACATGTTGAAGTCAGTGAATGAGAAAAACTAGAGGGAACACAGAGACAGAAGGAGGCAGGGTGTAGGCAAGTGTAAAGAGCTCAAGCTTCTTCCTCTGTCGAAAGGAAGTGACACCATTCAGGCTGATGTGAGGAAAGATGGGACCTTTGGTGAGAGTCTCCAGCCTAAGGGCTAGAACTTTTCTGTTGCATTATTTTCATGTCAGTTAAGATCTCTTCCAAGTAGGAAATGTCCAGCTTATAGCTTAATATTCTAATTCTTCTTTTTTTGCATCCTAATTCTGCTTTCTCTCTAGTGTAAAAATATGAATGCTTATCTTGCAGACATAAAACAGAAAGTATATTAAAATTCTCCCCAAAAGAAACTCAAATATCTGTGGCAGTAAGAATGATTCATTGACATCATAATCTTCTTAAAAACTAACCCAGAAGGGTCAGAGAAGAGGGGAGATGGAAAAAGCTTTTATTCCTGGAAAAAAAGAAGTCTAAAATAGTTGAAAGAAATTAAATGACAAATTTTGAACAAATTGTTTTTATATTTGTCTTAAAGTAGAAAACTTTGAAGACATAGCAATGTTGAAGGAGAAATTGTGTTTAAAAGAATCTTTCCTAAGAGCAATCGAGAGGAAAAATACCAGATTCTTTGGAATGGAAAAAAAATATAATGTGCCTCTAATGAGAGTGTCCAGAATGCCAAAGGGGGAGGGAAAATCCAAGTCTGAAGCAAAAAGTTCTGATGCTACCATGTGTCCGGAGTCAAATAGAGCACATGTTCTGAGCTTCTGTTGCCTAACCTGTTTATTGAAAATAATACATGGGAGTTGTTTTAAAGTATGTCTACAAAGTCTTCAATACTTCTTCCTTCCAAAAATCAAGCCTATTTCCCCTTCACTGGAGGGCAGCTTGGACTTAGTGACTTGCTTCTAACAAATCGAACGTGGTATACATGACGGTGTGTGACTTCTGAGACACGGTCATAAAAGGCAGTTTCCTCTTTTGTCTCTCTTTGTCAAATGACACACTCTGGGGAAGCAGCTGCCACATTGTGGGGAAGCTCAAGTAGCCTTCTGGAGCAGTCCAGGGAGGAGGAACTGAGACCTCTCATCAACTGCTCTGGGAATGAACCATCTTAGAAATGGCTCTTCCCAGCCTAAGTCAAATCTTCAGATGATTGCAGCCCCCACCAACACTTTGACTGTAATTTCATTAGAGACTCTGAACCATCCAGCTCAGCCACTCCCAAATTCCTGATCCACGGAAACTGTGAGGTAATAAATGTGTATTGTTTTAAGCCACTAAGTTTTGGGATATTTGTTATACAGTCATAGATAACTAGACAACAAGTCATGCCACCTCACGGAATACATATGAAGATTTAATGAGAGGATGTATGTGAAATCCCCAGGACAACTGAAGGGCTTGTGCAAATCCATAGTAATCAGAATCTTCTCCAGGTGGTAGAGCTACAGTGGCAGCAGAGTAGTTTCAAGTAGAAATTGGCTTCTATCAAGACTATAACCCACGAAGGCAAGGGCTGTCCAGTTCCTGTCCCTCCTCCACTCCACCTCTAGCAGCTGATGCCATTTCTGAGACAGAGTAGCTGATTACTAAGTATTTGCTAAGTGAATGAATCAACAAATTTTGAGCAAATCATTCACATTCTCTGAACTCCAATTACTTTCATTGTAAATTAAAGAAGTTGAACTCAGTGATCTCAAATATTTGTCCTGGCCCTGAAATAATTCTAAAATGCAGTATGCGGAGATTCATATAATACTATTTGTTTTTATTTCAAACATTTTTTGAGTTCTTGCTCTGTGCCAGGCATTATATTAAGTGTTACACAGATATCATCTTATTTAATTCTATCAACAATCATATGAGGTAGGTAATATTATTACCCTGATTTTAAAAGTAAGAAATCTATGGCACAGAGAAGTGATGTAACTTTCTTAAGGTCACACAGACAGTAAAAAGGAAACCTGAATTTGAACTAGAGGGACTGACCATTATAATCCAAAGATGAGCCCATCCGAAGTCTTCAACTTTGTGGTGTGGTCAACGGATCTGCCTTCATGCTAGATTCTAAGCCTATTAGGACAAGGGTGATTCTTCATAAGTAAATATCCCCAATGCCTAACATATAGTAAATTCTCAATAAATGCTCATTAAATGAATAAGTAAATAAATAAATAAATAGAAAAACACAGTGTGGTGTGGAAATACTTTTAACTCACACTAAATGTGATTGAAAAAATTATGAAGTTAAACATTTGGTTTTTTATGAGATGTTTATTTATTATTCTTCACTTACTAGGACTCCTACTAAGGGTTACAGAGAAATATCACCTCCTAGCCCTCTCCTGAATCCTATACTAACCATCAGATTGCTTCTCTACGCTCTTAAAATAAAACAAGTTATAATTAAGAGAAATGTCATAATTAAATGTCAGCATAGGGGATGGAGTAGGTGCCATTCATAAAGTTGTAGAAAGTTCCAACGTAGCCAGTCTCTGATGTCAAGAGATCCAGTGAACTTTTACCTGAACCAAGCTTGTTGTTGGTTTGAGCATGGACTTGGGACAACTAAGAATTGATGAGAACTTACAAATAAGATTTTGGAAGTTTTAAACTAGCTTTGATTTGAATATTGTAATTCTCTTTGAATTACTAAATCCCCTTTTCAGGGGGTAGACCACTAAATCCCTGGAAAGGATGGCTTCCAAATGGTACTACAAGAGCAGATTTACCATTAAGATTTTTTTCTCTCTTTCATAAATATGAAGGAATATACATGGAAATCTTAGACAATTATTTTGGAGTGGGAGAACCATGAGAAACAAGGAAAGTTTGACAAGCTAAAACCAGTGGTCAGCTAAGGGTACAATGGCCAGATGTAGAAGCCAGGCTCATGAAGAGAGCACAGTGCTGTGGACAGAAGGAACAATGACCTTGTAGCAGAGAAAGAATGTGGTTAATTAACATGAAGTCCCAGTCTCCACATGGCCAACTGTTCTTCCAATACTGTGTTCTGTTAAAAATTTTCATATTATGCATTTTTTTTAATTTTGGAAATGAAAACATACCTCACCCTAGCCCTGACCCTGTAAGTCATTTTTCCTCAGAGTTATATGGATTCCATGCTTTTCCTATGGCCTCTCTGTACCTGAGTTGTTTACTTTGATTCTTCCTTAATTAGAGAGATTTTATCATTTAGTTCTTTTTGTTTTCCTTTAGTTTTTTGTTTGTTTTGTTTTTGCTCAAGAAGGGGTGGTAGGGATTATATTTCCTAAGCTCTTTCATGCTTAAATGCCTTTATTCATCACTGACAATCCAGCAGACACTAATATTCCTTCATTATTTTGTTTCTCGGGCACTTTGCACATGTCAAATCTCACCCTGCACTCAGTAATCAGAGTCTTGACTACAATGACTTCCTCCTGGAGGTTTACTTATTCTCCTGTCCCTTGTCCTTGAACTTATCCTCAGAATTGTCTTGGTGTTGAAGACTGAATACCAGTTTTTGTGAACCCAGTGTGATTTTCCAACCATAGATTTGTTTTTTTACAAACTCAGGGATTTTTCAGGTACTTTTGAAGTGTATTGTGATTTCATCCTCAAGGCCAGCAAGGATATCAGATCATTTTAGTCTGTTTTCCATATCTATTAGCTTCTCTGATTATAATAAAATATTTGTTTTAATTATCTGTACTTTGATCATCTCTGATCATCTCCAATCTTCTTAGTGAATGATTTGACTATAGTGTGGGTTCCATTCTCTTTCTCACTGTTTTATTTATTAATTCAGTTAAACTATGTCATTCTTCAGATGTGTTTCCATCTCCCTTTTCATACCACTTGCTTGTTTATTCAGATTGTCTTTGAGCTATTATTTCTTTGAATGCATGTCTCATTAACTTGTCACACAGCTTGACACAATTGTGGCACATTCTCTCATGTTTCCTGAATTTTGTGTTTTTTCGCCTTCTTAGTCTGTCATTTACTAGGTGTGCTCCTTTCTGGTGTGTTGTGTGATGAAGTGTGATTGTAGACTTCCCATAGAATTCTCTTTATCTTGCTCAGGATGGAACAGCTGAGCTGACACATCCTCCTTGCTCTTATGTGATATTGGTGATTTGACCCACTTCCTTTCAGATTCAGGGAAGATTTACTTTTCCATCTGAGCTTCAGTTTGAGGTCTGGGTCTTAGGGGTGCTATTCAGTCCATTGTGGTCTTGGGGCATGGCAGGGAGGAGGTGTATGTAGCCGAGGTGGTGGTCTCTCTTCTCTCATGTTGCTCCGTGTGTTAAGTGCCCTATACCCAGTTGGGGTTGGGGAGACATTAGTAACTATTGTCCCCAAAAGGAAGCACTTGATTAAAAGAATAAAAGCTGGCCCTGCAAAAAGATGCCAAAGATAGAGTTAAAAAAAAAAGAAGTTTTTATTGCATGTGTTTTTTTTTTTAAATAAAGATTCTGGAGGTTTGCTATAAAGGTGAACTTGCAACTTAAGATAGAGAATTGAAATTGCATTATAGAATCTCTCTTCCTTGGTACCTAGAGAGCAAGAAAGTATTGGAAACCAGAAGCCTAACCCCAAATTCCCTACAGCACTGAACACAGAGATGGATATAACCATAAATATCCCAAACTTGAAACCAAAGGAAATAAGTTGATTTGGGTCCTAAGGCTTATGTCCAGTGTCATCGGTGTCACAGATGACCTTTGACATCCAGGCACACAGGCATCCTCACTGCCCCTCAAAAGTGCCACAGTCTCTCCTGCATCCCAGCTTTGCCTCAGGTTCCTCTCGCTCCCTACAAGGTCTGCCCCAGCCCTCCAGCAGCAGTAGCTCCTTGGCCCCTCCTCAGAGAGCCTCCTAATCATCCCGGCTGAAGTAATACCCCTGGGGCACCCTGTCTCACCCATGCGTTATTCTCTTCACCACCCCATCAGCAACTGCAATGGCTTCCTTGTGGATGTATTTGTCCCACACACTAGAGTGTAAGCTTCGTGATGTGGGACAATTGGTCTGGCTTGGTCAGCACTACATTTTTACCATGAAGCAGAACTTCTTCATCAGATGAATCAAATGCATCTCTGAACTGTCAGTCAAGTCTGCAGGGACCCATCCTCAGCCCCAGCTTCCTGCTCGGCATTCAAGTTCTCTTCCATCACCTGCCTTCTTCCCCTCAACCCACCTCTGGTTGGACCCTTCCAGTTTTCTTGGCTGGTGCTCTCTCCCCGGGGGTCTGGCTCAGCCTGCACACCTGCCCCAGATGGAAGTTGTCCCCATTAAAACGATCACCTTGAGTACTCCAGAGTCACACATATCTCAGTGACTGTGCCCTCCCCAGAGTGGCACCTGCGGATCCACCCTGAATTTGCCCTGTCTTATCGGACTCAGTGAAGCTACCAAGATAATAACAACAGGATGACAAACAAAGGGCAAGTCAGGGTGTCCCATTGCTCTGATTTTAGCTGACTTCTGGAACTCTTTATTTCTGTCCACTCTGGAGTAGTGTGGATGGTCCAAGTCTCAGTCCTTGAAGATTCTGTGGCCAGAGAGGAAAATGGTCCCACCCGCAGCTCAGCACCATCCATCGCCCCGTTTCTCCACCTCACTCTGAACTCTCCAGTGCTGAGGGCAGGCCAGCTACCACTCTCACAGAACATATTCCCATAGATATTTGATATAAGAAAGCTTCAGGAACAAAAGTCCAAATTCTGCTTCTCTTCTGACCTGCAACCTTTCTTTGCAGGACTATCTTGCTACTATCTAGGGAAAAAAGAAATGAGTGGCTGCTTTGTGGTTGTTTGGGCGTATTTTTAATTGTTCCTTTTGGGGTCAAGCCTAGGACAAGACCTCTCCCGCTCAGATCCAAGCCAGAGGTAGTGGCAGAGCTTTGGTTTCTGAAAGTCGCCCTTGTTCCAAGGAGGAATCAGTCTGTGGGTCTTATTAGAGAGAATGACCTACGGCAGAAATGAGATCTGAGAATCTGGTCTAATGGCACAGCTGGAAGGGGATCCCTGCAGGAAGATTCCTCCAGTTACCCTCTCCTCCAGTTGACACGATTGGTCGTAGCTCCATAAATCACTTCCAGACACGCTTGCCTTGACATCACAGGACTCACACAGGGAGGAAAACGGGATTGCTTGTTTCTCTACGGTCACCAAGAGGTCAGATGAAATAATTTTAAGTTCACATGTTTAAATTTAAGTCGGACAGTGTTCCCTTGCCTGCAGGGAATAAGCTTCAGAAGGAAAATCGGGTCAGGCAGAGTGCCATGGAATCCTTGCTTTCTGTGCCTGGAGAGCCAGGTCACCTTTGCTGTTCTATTTATGAAATTTACTCCCGGCAGAAGTCACTTTTAGTGCCTGCTAGAAATTGGAAATGGATAATTTCTAACACCATTGCCTCTCTGAGCAATCAAGAAAGTCTTTTTTCTGTACCCTTTTTTACAAGCAAGGATAGGTTTCCAGGTGCACAAGAAGAACACCTTTGTTAGGCCTGAGAGTATCAGGAGGGTTTATGTGGGCAAGTCAGCAAGTGCACCACATACAGGCAGCATCCTGTGCCTGGTCCTATGCCAGGGGCTGGAAATCAACAGAAAAATACTGCTTGAGTGTCCTTACCCCCTTACCCTGAGGGATGCACCATTCAGTGGGTGAAGGTTATTCAAGGTGCTTTTGAATGATTATGCACCAGGAATTTCAACCTGAGAAGTTCTAATTGCATTAAAGAACCGAATGTCGAAATTCCACCATTGTATTCTTAAAATATTTTATACTGTTGCTATAAAATCTCTCTATCGGAGCTTCCCTGGTGGTGCAGTGGTTAAGAATCTGCCTGCCAATGCAGGGAACATGGGTTTGATCCCTGGTCCAGGAAGACCCCACATGCTCCGGAGCAACAAAGGCCATGTGCCACAGCTACTGAGCCTGCGTTCTAGAACCGGTGAGCCACAACTACTGAGCCCGTGAACCTAGAGCCCGTGCTCTGCAACAAGAGAAGCTACTGCAATGAGAAGCCCGCACACCACAATGAAGAGTAGCCTCCACTCACCACAACTAGAGACAGCCCATGTGCAGCAACAAAGACCCAATGCAGCCAAAAATAAATAAATACATAAAACTAAGGAAAAGAATGCATTTAAAAAGTACTATTAAACTAAGATATTTACTTTAAAAAATCTGTCTCTTATTACTTTAAATATTATTTGTAAATATCTGTAACCCATGAAGATTCTATTGAAATTGTCAACTCTCTGTTTTAAAATAGTATATTTAGTTACTGAGTCATAAGTCAATAACATTTAAGCTATAGATAACATGAGCAATGAAAACTAAAAGAAATAAATAAAACTGAAACAACTAAAGAAGAAAATAAATGAGGTTACTAAGCTTTTAAGCTACACCAATTCATGATTATTTTCCCCAAACAGCAATTTCCATGGTCAGATTTTTTTTTTAATTGAATGGAAGGCTGGCATTTTTTCATTAAAAGCAATTTTTGATAGGGTTCAATGTCATTACCTTCTTTGAATACTAGCTTTTCAGTGTTTCTTTTGAAATAAGCATAGACTCACAAGCAGTTACACAGAGTCTCATGAACCAATAGTGACGTCTTATATGAACGTAAGACAACCTCAAAACCAGGAAACTGGCTTTGGTATAATCCTGTTAACTAGATAACAGACTGTATTCAGTTCCCACCAGTGTTTTCAGGCACTCATTTGTGTGTGTGTGCGTGTGTGTGCACGCATGTGTGTGTGTAGTTCTGTGCAATCTGATTCCATGGGTGACCCCACCACAGTCAAGATGCAGGACTGTTCTGTCATTGTACCCACCCCACCTGTCTCTGTTCTGTCATTGTACCCCCACCCTGGCAACCACTAAATGTCCTCCTACTCAGATTTAATTTTAACCATCCTGTTTGGCCCAGCACACTGACTTGGATCTTGTTGATGAAGAGTTTCAGCCAGATTTTGCTTGGCATCCAGACGAATTAAACATTAAGGGAATATCAAAGTGGGACACAGTGACCTTCCAGCAAACTAAAGAAGGTAATTCATTTACTTTGTTGTTCTTTTCCCTTTTCCTAATAGAATAAATTTTGGTTGTTCCTTTCTGTTAAGTTCAGAAGACAGGGGCTCCCTCAAAGACAAACTAAAGGGAAAACGTCTTTTGTATTATATAAATATTATATACATACACACACACACACACACATACATAGATACAAAAAATAACAGTACAACTTCAATTAATTAAAAACAAATCTATTCCCCAATAATTTAGCAAAACATTTATCTTAGGGATGACAAAGAAAAAAATTGGTTTTAGTAACAACAATAATTTCATAACCTCTTAATTCTCCAGATAATAACTCTAAATCTTGGTCTGACTTTCAAATCTTCTTCATTCAAATAACTTCATGTTATTTTTCAAATAATTACAAGAGAAGTTCCCAAATGAATTTTAAGCATCATAGACCAAAGACCAAAATGACATGAAACACTGGAGATATGCAATTAAGTGAATGTTTTGTGTTTTTTTTAACATCTTTATTGGAGTATAATTGCTTTACAATGGTGTGTTATAACAAAGTGAATCAGCTATACACATACATATATCCACATATCTCCTCCCTCTTGCATCTCCCTCCCACCCTCCCTATCCCATCTTCTTTATCCATTCATCTGTCAATGGACACTTAGGTTGCTTCCATGTCCTGGCTACTGTAAATAGTGCTGCAATGAACATTGTGGTACATGACTTTTTTTGAATTATGGTTTTCTCAGGGTATATGCCCAGTAGTGGGATTGCTGGGTAATATAGGGGTTGTATTTTTAGTTTTTTAAGGAACCACCATACTGTTCTCCATAGTGGCTGTATCATTATACATTCTCACCAACAGCGTAAGCGGGTTCTGTTTTCTCCAAACCCTCTCCAGCATTTGTAGATTTTTTTGATGTTGGCCATTCTGGCTGGTGTGAGGTGATACCTCATTATAGTTTTCATTTGCATTTCTCTAATGATTAGTGATGTTGAGCATTCTTTCATGTGTTTGTTGGCAATCTGTATACCTTCTTTGGAGAAATGTCTTTTAGGTTTTCTTCCGATTTCTGGATTGGGTTGTTTGTTTTATTTAATATTGAGCTGCATGAGCTACTTGTATATTTTGGAGATTAATCCTTTGTCTGTTGCTTCATTTGCAAATATTTTCTCCCATTCTGAGAGTTGTCTTTTGGTCTTGTTTATTGTTTCCTTTGCTGTGCAAAAGCTATCAAGTTTCCTTAGGTCCCATTTGTTTATTTTTGCTTCTATTTCCATTTCGCTAGGAGGTGAGTCAAAAAGGATCTTGTTGTGATTTATGTCACAGAGTGTTCTGCCTATGTTTTCCTCTAAGAGTTTGATAGTGTCTGGACTTACATTTAGTTCTTTATTCCATTTTGAGTTTATTTTTATGTATGGTGTTAGGGAGTGTTTTAATTTCATTCTTTTACATGTAACTGTCCAGTTTTCACATCACCACTTATTGAAGAGGCTGTCTTTTCTCCACTGTATATTCTTGTCTCCTTTATCAAAGATAAGGTGACCATATGTGCATGGGTTTATCTCTGGGCTTTCTATCCTGTTCCATTGTTCTATATTTCTGTTTTTGTGCCAGTACCATGCTGTCTTGATTACTGTAGCTTTGCAGTATAGTCTGAAGTCTGGAAGCCTGATTCCTCCAGCTCTGTTTTTCGTTCTCAAGATTACTTTGGCTATTCTGGGTCTTTTGTGTTTCCATACAAATTGTGAAATTTTTTGTTCTAGTTCTGTGAAAAATGCCATTGGTAGTTTGATAAGGATTGCATTGAATCTGTAGATTGATTGGGGTAGTATTGTCATTTTCACAATGTTGATTCTTCCAATCTAAGAACATGGTATATCTCTCCACCTGTCCGTGTCCTCTTCAATTTCCTTCATCAGTGTCTTATAGTTTTATGCATACAGGCCTTTTGTCTTCTTAGGTAGGTTTAGTCCTGGGTATTTTATTCTTTTTGTTGCAGTGGTAAATGGGAGTATTTCCTTGATTTCTCTTTCAGATTTTTCATCATTTGTGTATAGGAATGCAAGAGATTTCTGTGCATTAATTTTGTATCCTTCTACTTTACCAAATTAATTGATTAGCTCTAGTAGATTTCTGACAAAGGATTAATCTCCAAAATATATAAGTAGCTCATGCAGCTCAATATCAAATGATCATGGTGTATGACCCTTTTAATGTGCTGTTGGATTCTGTTTGCTAGTATTTCGTTGAGGATTTTTGCATCTATGTTCATCAGTGATATTAGCCTGTACTTTTCTTTCTTTGTGACATCTTTGTCTGGTTTTGGTATCAGAGTCATTGTGGCCTCGTAGAATGAGTTTGGGAGTGTTTCTCTCTCTGCTATATTTTGGAATAATTTGAGAAGGGTAGGTGTTAGCTCTTCTCTAAATGTTTGATAGAATTCGCCTGTGAAGCCATCTGGTCCTGGGCTTTTGTTTGTTGGGAATTTTTAATCACAGTCTCCATTTCAGTGCTTGTGATTGATCTGTTTATATTTTCTCTTTCTTCCTGGTTCAGTCGTGGAATGCTGTGCTTTTCTAAAAATTTGTCCATTTCTTCCAGGTTGTCCATTTTATTGGCATATACTTGCTTGTAGTGATCTCTCATGATCCTTTGTATTTCTTCAGTGTCAGTTGTTACTTCTTCTTTTTCATTTCTAATTCTATTGTTTTGAGTCTTCTTCCTTTTTCTCTTGATGAGTCTGGCTAATGGTTTATCAATTTTGTTTATTTTCTGAAAGAAGCAGTTTTTAGTTTTATTGATCTTTGCTATTGTTTCCTTCATTTCCCTTCTTTATTTCTGATCTGATCTTTATGATTTCTTTCCTTTTGCTAACTTTGGGGTTTTTTTGTTCTTCTTTCTCTAATTGCTTTAGATGTAAGGTTAGGTTGTTTATTTGAGATGTTTCTTGTTTCTTGAGGTAGGATTGCATTGCTATAAACTTCCCTATTAGTACTGCTTTTGCTGCATCCCATACATTTTGGGTTGTCATGGTTTTTTTTGTTTGTTTGTTTTGGGTTTTTTTTTTTTTTTGCGGTACGCGGGCCTCTCACTGTTGTGGCCTCTCCCATTGCAGAGCACAGGCTCCGGACATGCAGGCTCAGTGGCCATGCGTCACGGGCCTAGCCACTCTGTGGCATGTGGAATCTTCCTGGACTGGGGCAGGAACCTGTGTCCCCTGCATTGGCAGGTGGACTCTCAACCACTGCGCCACCAGGGAAGCCCTGGGTTGTCGTGTTTTCATTGTCATTTGTTTCTAGGTATTTTTTGATTTCCTCTTTTATTTTTTCAGTGATCTCTTGGTTATTAAGTAGTGTACTGTTTAGCCTCCATGTGTTTGTACTTTTTACCATTTTTTTCCTGTAGTTGATATCTAGTCTCAAAGCAATGTTGTTGGAAAAGATACTTCATATTATTTCAATTTTCTTAAATTTACCAAGGCTTGATATGTAACACATGATATGATCTATCCTGGAGAATTTTCCATGAGCACTTGAGAAGAAAGTGTATTCTGTTGTTTTTGTATGGAATGTCCTATAAATATCAATTAAATCCATCTTGTTTAATGTATCATTTAAAGCTTGCATTTCTCTATTTATTTTCATTTTGGATGATCTGCCCATTGGTGAAAGTGGGGAGTTAAAGTCCCCTACTATGATTGTGTTACTGTTGATTTCCCATTTTATGGCTGTTAACATTTGCCTTGTGTATTGCGGTGCTCTTATGTTGGGTGCATAAATATTTACAATTGTTATATTCTCTTCTTGGACAGTTCCCTTGATCATTATGTAGTGTCCTTCTTTCTCTCCTGTAATAGTCTTCATTTAAAATCTATTTTCTATGCTTTGAGAATTGCTACTCCGGATTTCTTTTGATTTCCATTTGCATGGAATATCTTTTTCCATCCCTCAATTTCAGTCTGTATGTGTCCCTACGTCTCAGAAAAAAAGACAGCATATATGCAGGTCTTGGTTTTGTATCTATTCTGCCAGTTTATGTCTTTTGGTTGTAGTACTTAATCTATTTACATTTAAGGTAATTATCAATATGTATGTTCCTATTACCATTTTCTTAATTATTATGCATTTGTTATTGTAGGTCTTTTCCTTCTCTTGTGTTTCCTGACTAGAGAAGTTCCTTTAGCATTTGTTGTAAAGCTGGTTTGGTGGTGTTGAATTCTCTTAGCTTTTGCTTGTCTGTAAAGGATTTCAAATCTCCTTCAAATCTGAATGAAATCCTTGCTGGATAGAGTAATCTTGGTTGTAGGTTTTTCCCTTTCATCCCTTTAAATATGTCCTGCCACTCTCTTCTGGCTTGCAGAGTTTCTGCTGAGAGATCAGCTGTTAACCTTATGGGGATTCCCTTGTATGTTATTTGTTGTTTTCCCCTTGCTGCTTTTAATATTTTTCTTTGTATTTAATTTTTGATAGTTTGATTAGTATGTGTCTTGGAGTGTTTCTCCTTGGATTTATCCTGTATGGTACTCTCTGCACTTCCTGGACTTGATTGACTCTTTCCTTTCCCTTATTAGAGAAATTTTCAACTATAATCTCTTCAGATATTTTCTCAGTACCTTTCTTTTTCTCTTCTTCTTCCGGGACCCCTATAATTCTAATGTTGGTGAGTTTAGTGTTGTCCCAGAGGTCTGAAAATCACCTCAGTTCTTTTAATTCTTTTTTCTTTATTCTGCTCTGCAGTATTTATTTCCACTATTTTATCTTCCAGGTCATGTATCCATTCTTCTGCCTTAGTTATTCTGCTGTTGATTCCTTCTAGAGAATTTTTAATTTCATTTATTTTGTTTTTCATCATTGTTTATTTGCTCTATAGTGCTTCTAGGTCCTTGTTAAATTTTCTTGTATTTTCTCCATTCTGTTTCCAAGATTTTGGGTCATCTTTACTATCATTACTCTGAATCCTTTTTTGGGTAGTCTGCCTATTTCCTATTCATTTGTTTGGTCTGGTGTGTTTTAACCTTGCTGCTTCATCTGCTGTGTTTCTGTGACTTCTCATTTTGCTTAATTTACTGTGTTTGGGGTTTCCTTTTCACAGGCTGCAGGTTCATGTTTCCTGTTGTTTTTGGTGTCTGACCCCAGTAGCTAAGGTTGGTTCAGTGGGTTGTGTAGGCTTCCTGGTAGAGGGGACTGGTGCCTGTGTTCTGTTGAGTGAGGCTGGATCTTGTCTTTCTTGTGGGCAGAACCACATCTGGTGGTGTGTTTGGGGGTGTCTGTGACCTTATTTTGATTTTAGGTAGCCTCTCTGCTAATGGGTTGTGTTTTGTTCCTGTCTTGCTAGTTGTTTGGCATGGAGTGACCAGCACTGTAGCTTGCTTGTTGTTGAATGGAGCTGGGTCTTAGTTTTGAGATGGAAATCGGTGAGAGAGCTTTCCCCATTTGATATTACATAGAGCTGGGGGGTATCTCGTGGACCAATGTCCTAAACTCGGCTCTCCCACCTCAGAGGCACAGGCCTGACACCCATCCTGAACACCAAGACCCGGTCAGCCACATGGCTCAGAGGAAAAGGGAGAAAAAGAGAAAGAAAGAAAGAAAAAAGTAAAATAAAATAAAGTTAGTAAAATAAGAAAATAATTATTTAAAAAATTAAAAAGTAATAAAAAAAGAAAAAAAAAGAAAGAAAAAAGAGATGAACCAAACCAAAAAACAAATCCACCAATGAGAACAAATGCTAAAAACTATACTAAAAAAACAAACAAACAAAACAAACCAAAAAACCCAGACAGACAGAACCCTAGGACAAATGGTAAAAGCAAATCTATACAGACAAAATCACTCAAAGGAGCATACACATACACACTCACAAAAAGAGAAAAAGGGAAAAAAATCTATATATATTAAAAAAAGGAGGAATACAGCAATCAAATCAATAAACAAATCTACCAATGGTAATAAACTCTAAATACTAAACTAAGATAAACATAAAACCAGGAAGATATTAGATGCAAAAAGCAAACCTCAAGTCTACAGTTGCTCCCAAAGTCCACCACCTCAATTTTGGGATGATTTGTTGTCTATTCAGGTATTCCACAGGTACAGGGTACATCAAGTTGATTGTGGAGATTTAATCCGCTGCTCCTGAGGCTACTGGGAGAAATTTACCTTTCTCTTCTTTGTTCACACAGCTCCTGAGGCTCAGCTTTGGATTTGGCCCCGCCTCTGCATGTAGGTCGCCGGAGGGCCTCTGTTCTCTCAGACAGGTTGGGGTTAATGGAGCCACTGATTCAGGGGCTCTGGCTCACTCAGGCAAGCGGGAGGGAGGGGTATGGAGTGCGGGGCGAGCCTGCGGTGGCAGAGGCCAGGGTGATGTTGCACCAGCCTGAGACGTGCCGTGCGTTCTCCTGGGGAAGTTGTCCCTGGATCCCGGGACCATGGCAGGGGTGGGCTGCACGGGCTCCCGGGAGCGGAGGTGTGGATAGTGACCTGTGCTCGCACACAGGCTTCTTGGTGGTGGCAGCAGCAGCCTTAGCATCTCATGCCTGTCCATGGGATCCGCGCTGTTAGCCACGGCTCGCACCTGTCTCTGGAGCTCTTTTAAGCGGCGATCTTAATCCCCTCTCCTCGCGCACCAGGAAACAAAGAGGGAAGAAAAAGTCTCTTGCTTCTTTGGCAGGTCCAGACTTTTTCCCAGACTCCCTCCCGGCCAGCTGTGGCACACTAACCTCCTGCAGGCTGTGTTCACGCTGCCAACCCCAGTCCTCTCCCTGAGCTCTGACTGAAGCCCGAGCCTCAGCTCCCATCCCCGCCTGCCCCGGCAGGTGAGCAGACAAGCCTCTCGGGCTGGTGAGTGCCCGTTGACCCTGATCCTCAGTGCTGGAATCTCTCCGCTTTGTCCTCCGCACCCCTGTGGCTGCGCTTTCCTCCGCGGCTCCGAAGCTTCCCCCTTCTGCCACCTGCAGTCTCCGCCCGCGAAGGGGCTTCTAGTGTGTGGAAACTTTTCCTCCTTCACAGCTCCCTCCCACTGATGCAGGTCCCATCCTTATTCTTTTGTCTCTGTTTATTCTTTTTTCTTTTGCCCTACCCAGGTACGTAGGGAGTTTCTTGCCTTTTGGGAGGTCTGAGGTGTTCTGCCAGTGTTCAGTAGGTGTTCTGTGTGAGCTGTTCCACACGTAGATGTATTTCTGATGTATTTGTGGAAAGGAAGGTGATCTCCACGTCTTACTCCTCTGCCATCTTGAAGGTCCCCAAATGAATGGTTTTTTAAATGTTTACACTCGACTATCTGGCCAGTCTAAAATATAGTTATTTTTATCTTTATTATACATATGCAACAATAATATCATAATAATACATTACATATTATTATCTATTTATATTGACATTACATAACCATATAACATAATTATGTTAATATAGGATATAATTATTATGGTATATTATTGAATATTATTATTATGTGTATTTTATATATAATACAAGGTTGCAATACAATTATTATATATGTAGTACAGAATATATTATTATTTTCAGTAAAATATATATTATATATTATTACTACTGATATTATTATATAGTATGTCATTCAGCAACACATGGATATGAGAACCTCACCCTATACATTTTGCATTTAACATGTGGAGGGATGTTTAGGCAATTATCTTTGCAAAGTGACACCAAGGTTGTACTTCACAGTGAGACCAGACCTCATGTTTCCAACAGGGTCTTGGGCACCTGAGAATTTGAATAATACATATTAATTCTTCTTTTTGATTGTAAGCTTCTTTAGGGCCAAGTCCTAGTGTTCTTCAGATCAAAATGATGTGCAATCACAGTTCCTGTTACGTACATAACAAATGGGCAAGTTGGGCAAATAACTGTTAGAATATTTCCTCTGGAGTTGAAAACAAAATCTAAAGATTGGGTGTTTTCTTCTTAAAGACAGCAGGTTTCCAGCCCTTCCCTGGTGGCCAAAGACAAATTTATCTTTGCAGTTAGTCTCTGTCCTTGGTGCTGAGTACAGCTCACTCTATTGGTCCAGAGTCTAATGCCTAGTAAAAATATTTTATTTACACATTTTCTAATAGAAAAGATTGTTCTTTGCAAGTTTCCTAAACTTGAAACCATGAGCTACTTACCTCATTGGGGTTAAACATTTGATTCAGTCTAACTATAATATAAAGTGTGCTTTGACTATTTTCTTCAATATTTTATTTAGAAAACATTCAAATATAAAGACAAAATTGAAAGAATTGTATAGGAAACATCCATATAACCACCTCCTAAATTCTGGGCTTATTTTAACCTATGTTCATTTTGTCACATGACTATCCATCTATCAATCTACACTAATTTTTGTGTGATACAAAGTCGCTGGTGTTCGTTCACGTCATGCCTAAACACTTTAGTATGCATTTTATCAACTAGTGTCCCATATTCCTTTTTTGTTCTTTTTATTGGAAGACCTTGTGTCCTTCCTTTAAACAAATTATTTCCCCCATAATTTGACATTCTGCTATATATGTATAAAATAACACCTCATCCAGTACCACTGTGGTTGACATGTGTTGCTTGGTAAGATTCTGTGGTTATGATTCCAGATGAAGCAGGCTGTAGACATCCTGGATGCAGAACAGTAGGTGTGTTCTTCATCTTTTCGAGAGGGAGGTCTGTGACATTCCTTCTAGGGACTCTCCTCATCAAGTCTGTCCAGAGTGGTATCCTGGGCCTGCCAGGGGCCACAGGTCCCCTCTCTACCTGAATGGGGGGTAATGTACCCCAGAGACCTTCTAGGAGAAGAGCCCCACCTTCTCCCTGCCCCTAACATGCCTGTCCCCACTGAGAAAGGGACTCGGAACAACAGTGTCCTCTGTTCTATGTTGAGCTCACACTTTTCTTTAGGTGTAATGGGTGCATTTCCTTGTGCATTCCCTCCGGCATGTGGCATTTGAAGTTTCAACTCACTGGCCGGATTTCTATATGGCCTCCCCAGAGTGTTTGCCTTTAAAGGTCTGTTTTGCTACTTTGAGATTACACAGTACAGTACAAATGAAAACCGTGTGCTTCCTTGTTGTCTTCGATAGAAATTGGCCATCTGGTGACCCTCACTTTGGATGCTAGAAGGAGGCCCTTCTTCCAAGGACACTCTCTCTTTTCCAGATAGGACTTCCAGGTCCTTTCCAGATTTTATACAGAGGTCCATTGAGTTCAAAGCTTTCTCCAAGTTTTTCTAAAAGGGAATAAAATAGGAAGTTTAATAAAATTCTAGGCAAATTCCTTTATGTATTTGCTTTGAACTACTTGTCTTTGTGGGACATCTTGAAAGAGTTTAAAGGTGACCACTGACTTTGTATTTAAAAGATTACTTTGATAACAGCAATACTGTATAATACACATGAAGCACTGAAATGGCCCAAACACTAAGTGCCTTATGTGTACCACCCTACTCAATCCTTTCAGCCATATGAAGTGGGTACACTTATCATCAACATTTTACCACTGGGGAAACTGAGGCTAAGACAAGTGGAATAATTATTTTACCCAGGGTCACAGAGCCAGTGAAAGGCCAACGTTGAACTAGGTTGTCTTGTTCCATTTGCTCATAACACATTATGCTTCCCCTAAAACTAAGTCCTACAGAGGAGACCTTTCCTAAGATAAGAGCATCAAGGATATTATTATGTAGTGTATCATTTTACAATTTTTCAGCATAGTGCACCAATCTTTTTTCTAACTAGCTTTAATGCAATAAAAATTTTGTCTCCATCCTTGATGTGTGACCGATGACTTCTTTCTGGGCCTCACGATACCTTTCCTCTTTTGCCCACGTCTGGACAGACTGATAAGAAAGCCCACATTTCCACCTCATCCTTTAGGCACTGGTGGGAAATGTAAACCTCCTGCACATGGGAAAGTGAAAGCCTCCTTCCTCTGTGCCTAAGCCAGCCCGCACTGGGGGTGCCTGCCCAAATCTTTCTCCCAAATTCTCTTCATGTACAGGGTATCCTAAGCCTCAACATCCAAACAAAGATTTGGGCAAAGGATCCAACTGCTCTCTGTAGAATGGCCATAAAACATTTAAAGGGTTTTGGTTTGGCCTAACTTTTAGGTCATTATTAGTCCCATCATCATTTATAATTATGCAAAAAGAATGAACCAAGGTAGATTAAGATAAGAGACATGGAATGCTACTATCCCAAGGCTGCTCTTTATTACAATTTTCTCCAAACTGCTTTTTGTGACTCTATTATTTCAAATCCTGGGTCTCTGTACATCCTTTGACCTCTTTATTATGTTTTCATCTGCTGATTGCTGCAGATTCCCTGGTGTGGAGGCAAGAGTTACAGAGTAATCGTAACCTGCCTTGCCTCACGTGGCTGTCCTCTGTCTCCAGAAGGCCAAAGCTCAGAAGCTCATCCGTTTATCAGTGGAGAACACCTGCACATACCTTTATTCTAAAGGACTCTGTAATGGTCAGAATGGAACATTAGTTTCTAAAACAAGAAATATGTAATGAATAATCTCTAATCTCATTAAATGCCTTTATCCCCAATATCCTTAGGTAGCACCTCTTTCTCTCCAAACTGAACCTCTCCCAGATTTGCAGCTTTGTGTATCCAACTGCCTACTCTACATTTATGTTTGGATCTTGAAATGAAAGTTTTTGATTGTCCCTAGAACATCCAATTAGAGAAACCCCCACGTTGTAGCTGGGCACATGGACTTCCATCCGAGAACACATATCCCAGCCTCGCCTGCAGGTAGCTCTGGTCATGTGACTGCTACACATGACTCTACTCTCATGGCTAATAGAATTCAGGCAGACATGATGGTGCTTGTCCTCCACTTCTTTCCTTCCTACAACATAGATAAAGGCTACAACACAGTTACAGAAGAAAATGACCTAAACTCTTGAAGGATAGCAGAGCATCAAAGAAGGAGGAACCTGGACCCTGAACTACCTCATAGAGCACAGCTGCCCACCTTGGACTCTCAACCTACCCTCAGGACCACCTAGGCCACCTCCGGGCTGTTATTTGTGTCCAATAGGCAGAAGTAATCTAAACTTGTTGCTCCTTTGGGCTTCCATCTTGTTAATAGTATTTACAACCACCTTGTGGCTCGAGCCAAACATTGGGAAGTTGTCTTTGCTTCATGACTCACATTTGGTCAAATTACATATTGAATCCATGTCACCATCATCTCATGCCTTCATGCTTCAGTGATCTCCTATCTCCTACCCTCAAATCCATTCTCCACTTAGCAGTGGAGGAATCTTTCCAAAAAACCTAAATCCAATTGGCCTTCCCCTGATAAAACCCTCTGATAACTTTAAATGAATCCAAATGCCTTACCTTAGTTTATATTGGTGTGAATTTTTGATATGCTAGAATTGGGCAGAGATGATTACTTATAGCTAATTGGGTTATAAATCAGTGTCCAAATGACTAAGAAAGATACATTTTAAAAATTAGTTTGTTTTCTTAATCTTTTAAGTTTCAGTTGTAGATTATATTATTAAAACTAACAAAATAAATCACAATCACTTTCTGATTATGATTGATTATTATGGTTATGATTAATATTAAACCAGCTGCTCAAGTCTTGACCTGACTAAACTTCCTTAAATGATTTATCATTTGAAAACTCATTTAATTGAATTTCCTTAAAAAAATTAATGTGTTAGTAAAATTAATGGTCTATATTCACTTTAAATATTTCCAATAACTGGACACATTTAAGACCACAGCTGTCCAAGATTAACTGTCATGTACCTAATACTGGGTACAGCAAATTGTGGCCCATGGGCCATACCCATCTTGCTGCCTGTGTTTGTAAACAAAATTGTGTTGGAATACTAGCACACCCATTTATTTACGTATTATCTGTGGAGGTTTTGGAGGTCCAGTGGGAGAGATGAGTAGTTGCAACAGAAACCATACTGCCCACAAAGTGTCAAATATTTACTATCTAGTCCTTTACAGAAAAAAATTTACCAACCCTTGACCTAAGATACTAAAACCATATACACAGCATATCTCGAATGGTCCTAAATATTCTTATGCTTTTCGCAAACTAAATCAAATTCTTTTAACACCATTCAACTTAAAATGACAAGTTGAACGTTTTGACACATGTTAATCTTTTCTTAATATTTTATTCTAAAACTTTTAAATATACAGGAAATTTAAAGAATTGTACAGTACTCATCACCCTGGTTCTACATTTGATATCTTGCTATATTTGTTTTATCCTATTACCAGCCATCTATCTATCCTTTCACATGTCTATCACTTCATCTCTCTCTTTTTTCTTTTTTGATGCATTTCAAAGTTACAGATTAGTAAATTTTAGCACTAAACACTTCAGTATGTATATCTTTAATTAGAGTTCAATACTTTTTAATTGTTCTTCTTCTTTTTATTTTAATTTGTCCACTATAATGCACAAATATTAAATATACCATTTGAAGAGATAAGATATGACAAATGTGCCCATGTTAATTTGGAGGGGGTGATTTTTTAATTTTTATTTTTTTATAAATTTGAAATTAGTAATATTCACTCTTTTGGTATAAAGTCTCACAATATTTGTCAGATACATAAAGTTGTGTAAATACCATCAGAGTAAAGATCAGAGAAGTTCCATCACCCCAAATTTCCCTCCTGTTGCTCTGTTGCATCCACTCTCCCCCAGCCTTTGGTAGTCACTCACCTTCCTTCAGTGATTCTCTTTACTGTCAGACCTCCATGTTTATAGCTTTGTCTCTTTCAGAATGTCATAGATAAAATACGTATTCCATGGTGATCACCATCTAGAGAGGTAGTTCTGAGCACTGGTGAGGTACACAGTCTAGCATTTGAATTCCTCACCTCAGATCCCAGCTCTGCTCTTATTAATTATATTATTATATAATTATTTATTATATACAAATATATTGTATATGTGTGTATGTGTATATATATATATATATATATATATATATATATATATATATATATATATATATGAGAGAGAGAGAGCTGAAAACAAACAGAAAAAGTAGAACAACATAAAACCAAAAAAGAAGTAGCTGTGAATCAATAACATGAATATTGGGTATTGGTTTTGGAGGCATGTGACTGTGTTTTTAAAGAACTTCAAAGTCACGGCTCCCCTAAGGGAATTCTAAATTTGAGGACTAATGGAACTTCAAACCCTTGCTGTATTCCTCATTCTTCATTTCCATTTGGTTATAAGACATCTTCAGGGAAGTAATGACCAGTTGTATCCAGCACTCACTGGTGAGATAACGCTGCTGTGATTTCAGACGCTGTTAACTGAGCATTATTTGGAGGTAGATTGTCCCTGGCTGCCTACTGAGGCTAACACACTGTGCAGCTGAACACGTGTGCAGATGTGGCACCATTGTTTCAAGGGTGCCATGTTGAGGAGGGAAGGATAGACTCCACTCACTATTTGAATTTTGAGAGTAATTACAAGCCCTCATCCCAGAAAAATACTAATCCAAAGACTCGACAAGACCTTCCATTTTTAAACACAACAGCAGCTCAGGAAAGAATTCAGACACCCCAGGAGGGGCGGTGGGCATCAAAGAAAGGCAGAACCCTGGCTATGGAATCGCCAGATCTCAAAACTAAATCAGGCTATAAAAGTTTTGCTTTGCAGACTAAAAGGAAAAACCATAATAAAATTACCACAGGCATTATGCCTATTACCAATAGGCCTATTACCAAACTATCCTTATTAGGAAAATCTTCACAGTGAAATGGAAAATTATAGGCTTGTGTTAATCTCAATATGTCACATAAGAACTTATGATAATGAAAAACTTTATGAGTCTATTTTAACGTAATTTACCTGTGTATCAATTATCTCTAAATTTAAACATGAACCCCAAACATATACCGTTGGGCAGCAGAAAGCTGACAATTTTCAGATAAAAATGAACACTTAGAATAAGAGCTAGGTATTGAACTGGGTAAGCTTGGATCATCCTAAGTGTGAAGGTATTTGTGGCCTCCCCCAGCTTTCCCATTTTTCTCTGTCCTTGAACATGCAACAGAATGAAAGAAGAGCAAAGTTTTCTGTATCAAATCGCAAGAGTTAGAGCAGTGGGTAGGGCTTGTATGTTAATAACATTAACAGCATTAAAGTGTTAGACAGGATTGTTCATTTTCTTCTTTAAATTCATGACCCTCTGGCCCAATGGTAATCATGCGATACAAATAAGAGAAGACCACATTTTTCTTTGAGAATTTAGGGGTCAGAATTCACCAGGCTTCCCTCCTCCCCTGTGTCACCTGGTTATTTTGCCCCCATGCTTGCCAAAGCAGTTACCATGCTGGGGTTCATTTATGCAGGGTCTGCGCTGTCCTCCTTCTCTGCTCTATGAGTTGCATCAAGGCAGGTGGGGGCCCCATCTCCACCTCATCCCCAGCACAGTGCACAGCACCCAAGAGATTCTTCGTTGAACTGATGAGTAGGAACAAACCACTTACTCTGCAGTACAATGCTTGTGGCCAGCACAGACAAAGAATTTTAAAAATTTAATCACAGCAACAGAAAGAGTGAAAATTGAGAAGATATTGGAACACCATGAACGTCTGACTACATTTGGAGTTCCCCCGGGTCTGGGAAGAGGTAGCCTATGCTCTGTGGATGTGAAGAAATCACTAGCCCAGCACCTAGTGGAGAGTCATTATTTCTTCAGGGCTTTGGAATAAGGTTCTTGCTGCCCTTGGCAACCCCCTCACCTGCCCAGACACATCCTGAGGCCAGCTGGGACATGGGACAGGCTGGGGAGGCACAGAAGTGGGCTTCCCCCACGTGCTGCTCTCAAGTGCAATTCTAGTGCCAAGGAAACAGTGGACTGCTTGGTCCTAAGACAAATCATTATAATGAAGAACTGGCTTTTCCATGGAGACCAGGGAGCAGTGTGGAAAAGGCTGCCTGCTCTGAACCACTTGCCCAAGGGCTTGCCAATGACATGACAGCAGAGTGGCCTCTCATTTTGTTTTACTCCTAATCTAAAACCTTTTTAAAAAATGGAAAAACTTCAAATGATGTCAATCACAAAATATCTCTTCCTGGAGTGAGGGATCCATGGGAAAACACAGAAAAGTGGTTCTTTGCTGAGATTGCCCTTAATTCCAAGGATGGATCATCAGTAGCAGGCAACTTCAACAAAACCCATAGGTGCTCCACGGCCGTATCAGTGAACTCTCCTTATTGGTACTTCCATTCATGTCTTATTCTTTGCAGCCTCATAAAGAAACATTTGCTGTCCGTGTTGGCAAACCTAAAACAGCAAGAGGAAATGATTTTACTTCTCTGCACTGAGTTGACCAGTTGCTCAGCTGGGCAAAGACCACTCTTGCTTGATGGCTGAGGTAGCAACTCACCCTCTGAGTGGAATAACCCACAGGCCAGGACTTACCTTCTGCCACTGACTTTTTGTGTTTGGCTTATAAATTATGTATTGCTTAAACTTCATATTCACCCATGGAGAACCATAAATTATTCCTACTCATTTTCCCATACTCTATTCTTCTTGCTAGTGTTTTCTCTTACTGTAATTACCCTTAGCTATCAAAAGTGGATATATTGTTTTTCAAAATGAAAATTAAAAAAGAAAGTGACATTGGAATACAAAGCAGTGTCTTTTTTTTAAAGAAAGGAATGCCAAGGAGAAGAGAAAAATTAAACCAAACTTGTTAGCAGAGTTTATACAAAAGATTACGTCATATTTTAATGAAGATCCTTTTCTAAAAATGAAATCACTTGGCCAGGACCATTTTGCCAAATATGCAGAAAATGTACCCAATGGGATTGCCAACATAATATTGTAATGGGTACTTCTGGAATGCAGTCTAGTGTTGTTATAAAAATAGGACATGGTGTTTAAAACAAGACTGCCTAATTGTGGGCACAAACAATAAACACCTCCCAAAACAATAGGAAGAGGATCAAAGACTGTGGTTTTCCCCACTATTGGGAAGGGCAGGGGACCAGTCAAGTTTTTCCCTATAAAATTCCCATGGATTTGCATTGTCTCTAACTTAACAACTAGAGACCACCTCAGGAACGTGTCAGGAAAGTATGCATATTGTAGGAGTCTGTTCTTCAATGAGCAGACTGTGCAGAGGGGAAAGGAGTGTGCTATTTATTTCAGAATAATTTGTAACCAGAATTACAGCAGATAAGAAATTTAATTTTTTTGGCTAAGCACATTATCTGCATGTCAGATGGTGGGACCTGCTTGATCTCTAAGGCTGGTCCAGCTGATCCACACAAGATGCTACAGCTGCAGGATTTGGGGGAATATCCTTTAGGGAAGATGGCAGACTTTAGAGCATACCCATGCCTTTCAGAGTCCTTTGAGGCTCCAAGCAAAATTTAACCAATGGATGCATTGACATGTCAGCATAATTCTAACATTTTAACACAGCTATGAGCAATTTGGAAGAACATATCGTGAGCAGAAAAAGAACCCAAGAATGCCTCTGCAGAATGACACCAAGAGTGAAAATGAATATAAATGCAGAAAAAAAGACTGAAAGAAAACTCACCAGGAATGTGAAAACATTAATCATTGTTATGTCTAGATCATCAAATTACAGTCAATTTCTGTGCTATTTTAATCCTGTCAACACTGAGAATACATTAATTTATCACAAAAAGAAAATGAAAACCAAGCTACAGTGTTCGTTTTCAAATATTATAAGTTTTTTTCCCAGTCTTTTCTGGATCCATCACAGGAATCCATTTTAATTTTAAAGAGTTAGTAGCTGGCCAGGTGAGCTGGGCTCTCAATGGTGGTTAAGATGAAAGGTGTGAAATGGCCAAGAGGAGAGACTTATGTGACACAGTGGTGCCCTCTGGTGATTCTGGTGTTTAGTTCATTTGTACATTTTTCATTCATTCACCCACTCATTCATTCACTCACTTATTCAGTCAGTCACTCATTCAACAAAAAGCTATTGATGGCTTACCTGTGCTGCCAACACTGTATAGTACTGACCCAAGCAGACAGACTTGCCCTCTCTCCACGGAGCCAGTGGAAGGCGAGAGTCAACACTATTGAACATGCATCCTAAGAACACCTGATGGGGCTAGCAAATTTGTTAGGGAAAAATCAGAACATACACAATGTAATTTTTGACACAATACAGCTCTCAGTCTGAGAGGAAGGCTATGCTTAATCCGAAAGAAACCACTAAAAAATATACATAAAGTAGAGCATGAGGAATTTATACAGAAAAATGAGAAAAAAGTAAAAATAAAGAAGTGATCAGTGTAGGATGAAGTCAGTTGGGCAAAACTTCTTGGAGGAAGGACGTTGCTCCCTCAAAGGAAATAAACATGACATGAGATGATGCTTCATGGGAAAGTGGAGGTCTCAGAGACAGGGCTGAACAGTGCTGCTCTCTGGAAGGGGGCCGCTGGGTTATGCCAGCTGCCTTTTGCTCACACCAGCGTGTCTGTGGGAACCCAAGTCACCCTTGTCAGTGCCCTGTCTAGATCCCCCTGACACTCCTGCTGGATGACGACATCACCATCACGTTCAACTTCCTTCTGCGGGACCAGTGACTATAAAGTCAGGAATGTCTCAGGGAATTCCCAGTTTCCTGGCTCCTCCTGTTTTGCCCCCTGTTTGAACCTCCTTGGCTCTTACTAGATTGGTTGTACAAAAAAAAAAAAAATGTTTCATGTATTTCTACAAGAGTGCAGGATCCCTGGGAGCAATGGCTGTCACCTCCAGGACGACCCACACTCTCAAAGTGAAGTGTCACAAAACAGATAAGGGCACAACATACTTTGACAGCAAGTCCACACCCAGAAATTCTGGAAAAACTAACCACGGACACTTGTTAGACTTGCTGGGTGGCTGTAAGCTCATCTAAAAGGAAATGAAACTAGAAAAAAAAAAAAAAACCTCTAAGACATTGAAGAAGAGAAACAAGCCTGGGTCTAAGATCAAGGGGTTGGATCAAAGTGGCTTGCAGGGTGGGGCCCTGTCAACAAGGGGGAACCCGCAGGTGCCTCATCTCTGAAGCAGGTGGGACCCAGGCCGACCTCCATTCCCCCCACACGATAGTGGAGGTTACCAGAAGGACCCAAGCTTTGCCTTCTTAGAAACATTTATGTCTCAGTAAATGATCTCCTATGAAAAACACACATTACTTCACTATCATGGCATCTATACTAATTCTGCTGCTACATTTGACAGCTGATCTGTCCTCATACTATGACTCAGATGGAAGAGGGTTTTCCCAAAACATGTCAAAATTTGATATTTAAATTTGTATAGCTATCTGCATCCAGTTTATCTCAAAAAGAATCTTCACTGAAGCCCAGAGGCTCTACTAGAGGCTAGTAATGAACACATACTTAAGAATCTCTGGGCAACAAGGAGTTATGTGCCTCTGGGCATAAGAATTGGCCCATAAGGTGCTATAAATGGGACCAGTAGTCCTAACCCCTAAGGTGCCTGGAAGCTGTCTGAGAAGAACAAGCAGCAAGCCAATAAGTTTTGAGAGAGCAAGGGATCATCCTATTGGATTTATGCCTAAAATCTCCTCCAAGTGCGGCCATGTCGGTTATCCGGAAACTGACTTGCAATCAGCAATCTTAGAGGGAAGTTGGAGAGAAGGATGTATTAAAAAAGAAGGCAGGTGTGGTGTCTACCAAACTTCTTCCTTCCTTAGCAGGTCTTGAGTGAATACTGCTTTCTAGAATTCAATTTCCTCATGCTTAATATATGAAAGAGCTGAGCTAGATAACCCAGCTGTAGCATCCTCCGACTGTGAGAATTTTATGTAAAAGGATATTTGTGTATGCATCTCTCTACAGCATTTCTTATCCAGCAGAATTCATTATAATAACATCATCAGTGTACTGGTAACAGACACTGAGAACATGAAGGGGGAAAAGAACTTAATTTTATCTATTTACTTGTCTTATTCTGTGCATGCATCCCTTTAACTGTCTTTTTTCCCTTCTGAATAAAGCAACTAACAAATATCAGTGGTGTAGTGTGTTTCTACCTAACAAATTTCTCTGTGAATCTTGTAAAGTTTATCTATAAATTGATTTGGGGCAGAGTGTGAGCAAGACAAGCAAATGCTGACATTTCCTTCAGATTGAATTTCTTAACCAAAACAAAACTCAGATCACCTGGGAGGAGCTTGAGAATGGACCACTTGCAGGTACCCGAATTCAATGGATTTTTCACCAATCTACCCCCCAAAGCCATATTGGAACCTAATCAAAACAAATGGCTTCTAATTAGAGTGGAAAGTATGTGGTGTATACATTGTAATATTTTACATTTTCCAGCAGGCTCCCTCTACAAAACAAAGGAAGAATAATGTAACATATTTTATAGCTGTCTTAGGTAGTAGACCATTGCTTTTGGCTGGTAGATATAGAATTCCTTATTGATGACCCAAAACCACACTCTGAATCCCTGAATAATAGCTTTAAAATAAACTCCAAGTGCAAATCTATGCTTTCTATTCTTAATTCACAGATTAAATATTGCTCATGGGCATGGTCACTTCACTGTCACTGCTGTCTTCTTCTGAAATAACATGGCCACTGTCCAGTTTTATCCAAGTCATTATGGGTAAATCTCATTTGCCCAACAAACCATTTACTGAGAACCTACTATGTGTAGGGCAGTGTACTGTGTACAAAATACAAAATAAAGAAACACTCCTGGCTATAACTAGCTCACAGCCGTGGGGAAGAGGCACTTCAGCGAACAATGTGATTTCAACCTCAGGAAGCCTAAAGAACAGCATGGTTATTCTCATGTGGGGGAACTTCAGGGGAGCAGAAGTTTGGGAATGATGGGCAGAGTTCAGATTTACAAACGTCTGGTTTGATGGGCTTGTAAATCACATAGATGGAAGATGAATTAAAAATGTGGGTTTGGATCTTAGGAAGGAGGGAAGGGCTGGAGAGAGGAAGTCTAGTATGTGGCCAATGTCAAAATGGGCCCTGGTGCCCAGGAGGAGGGAGCTGGAGAAAGAAGACCTGGCCCCCGATGCCTGTCTGGTGGTTTTACACTGTCCCGCACCTGCCAGGGCAGCCTAAGCTGGCTCCACAGCACAACTATACAAAAGCCTTAACGTCCACTGGAAAGTAAATGTGTGTGTGTGTGTGTGCATGTGTGTTGAGGTGAAGCAAGGAGACTGGCAGGAAACAGATGGAGTCATTCCTCCTAGTTTTAGTTAAAAAGCCCAGAATGGACCATTTAACTACAGCCGCCATTTATTCATCTGATGAACAAGTGCAGATTTTAGAGTAATTCACCATCTTTTTCTCCACAACAACACAGACACTAGGAATAGACAACCACTGATTGATGTTTTATTAACTTTAGATATTTGTGCTCAAAGTCAATTCAGTTATTTGTGAAAATACTTTGTTTTTGTCTTTCCCAGTATTAACTGTCATGCTTTTATAAAATTAAAATTAACTTTGTAAAAATTCAGTTAAAATGTATCCCAAATTGAAATTTAAAAGACAATATAGAGAAGAGGTGGTTATCAAACTAGTACTTGGAAAAATATATATTTTATATTTTAATCAACTCAAAAGAATAAAAAAATATTGAATGAAAAAGTAGTGAATAAAATACAGCAGGGGGTAAAAGAGATTATTTAATACATTTTTTATCTTGACATTCAGAATCATTCAGTTCAATAAAGTTTTAACATTGAAGATTTGGTACACATACTGTAATAAAAAATCCACCCAGTCTCCACCCAAATTTTTGTATTTTAAATATTTCATTCCTTTATTTACTTGCTTACTTGAGAAATGACTCGGGAACCTTACCAAGACACCCAACCTAGAATGTGTGTCTAGTGTGGTGTTTAGAATTTCATTTTGAATCTGCTCCATTGCACAAGATGGAGAATGAATAAGCCTCACACTGCAAGTCCCTCCACCACAGCCAAAAAATGGTTTTGGCTGGAAAAGGCAGGAGCAGGTTCCATCAGACGCCCACCCAGTGAAAAGACCACATCAGAGAAGCATCCCAGGACTAGCTTTGAGCATTGTTGTTTCCTGTGAAGCCTCTAAGGTTAGCTTCCTTGGGGAGTCACCAAAGACAAGCAGATGAAGTGTTTTGCCCATTATTATCTGTATAGGAGTCCAAAGATAGAAGAGCAGGTACTAAATAGTATATGTTTACCTTGAAAGATTTGCTTGTTGTCCTTCCTGGCAATAGTAAGACATCAGCCATCATGTTCTCTGGTAACAATTTACTGAACATCCAAGAAGGACCTTGCTAACTTTTCTATTTTACCTTTGTCTATTCTCAGATGCAGGATCATCTAAGGAGGGTTTCTAGTGAAATACAGTGATCCAAGAGGAAAAATACTGGGTTGGAGAAATTTAGGTCTTGTTTCAGACTTACCATTTATTAATTGTGCTCTTGGCTAAGTTACTTGTCTCTACTCTTTACATTCCTCATGGGCAGAGAAAGGATGAAAATGCCCCCCTCACTCCATCCACATGGGTGCTGTAGAGATAACATGAGGTTTACATTGAAAGATAAAATCTGCACTATAAATGAAACTGCCCATACTTCACTTGTCTCTGAACGCAGCGCTCATCACTTTCTTGTAAGTTGGGTAGTGACATGCTTGAGATTTAAAACATGGGATCCCTTTAGAATCCCTAGAAGAAATCTGCATTGAAGATGCATTGAAGACCTCTTGTGAAAATGGTGACACTTCATTCAACTTTTATTACTTTATGCCACCTATGTGTCTCTGAAATTACTTTCAGCGATTCTAGTGATTAGTTGGTGAGGAAGGTAAATGGTGGGCAATTTTCAGTGACTGCAGGCTATCATCAAATGCAATTTCTGTTAATTCAGGCTGACCATGGGAGGTAACACAAATTTGTGCTGATTTTTTCAAGGGCATATTTTGAGGGACTGGAAACTTCAGCCTGAGTTGTGCTACACTAACTGAAGATTGTATGTGTTTTTAAGTTCATATTTAACAGCAGTTTACAAAATAAATTTTCAAAGAACTGAGTATGGAGGACTATTTCAGTATCACATAATGTTGGAGACCTGTTCCTCCAGGTAGGAAGCAGAGGTATCTCTAGGGTCTCTATTTGCCCTCTTTCTCCTCCAAGGAGCAGGAAGAGGGTTTAATTATTTAGTGGTGAGCTAATTCTTGGTAGCAACCACTTTGAGTAAAGTGAGGGCTTTTGTAGTTGCTTCCATTGCTTTGCAGGTCAGAGCACAATCAACTGATCCTTGAGGAAGGAAACTGATTTTTAAGCAAATCATGTGACCCTTTTTTCATTTGAAATGGTTGAACGATAATGCCAAGAAGAGAACTCTGGCCAAGAAAGGGCAAAAATAGGGAACTGCAGCAGCAGAAGGAAAACTTCATCACCAAAGCTGTGCTCTTCTTATCCAAATGAATATAAAATACAAATATGTAAAGGTGACATTTCTAGTCATAAGTGCATGGCTGTTTGCTTTGTTATCCTCTTTACTCTTAGTATTTCTTAACTTAAAATGAGATATAGTGAGAAGGCAAAGATGAAGAAGACCAAGACGAAGAAGATAAAGGAGAAGAGAGATCGTGACAACCATTGGCACAAAGGTCAGGTGCAAATCACAGCAGTAACATGCAACAAAGGTCAGACATGTCCTCCTCACCCAGGGTCAACTACAGAAGGCTTTCAGAAATACAGATTCCTGGATCACAACATAGATACCTTGAACCAAAATTTCCCAGGAGAAAAGGTGAAGGAATCTGTGTTTTTGAAAAGGAGGTTCTTAAGCTTAGCAGAATTTTAAAATGACCTCATTAACCCCACCAAGATGGCCCCAGCCTACACGTTGGGGAGCTACTGCACAAAGCTACTGCACACCTTGCACTAGCCCTGTCCCCACCAACCTGGTCATGCTAGTCTCTCAAGAACCACCTTCCAAAAAAGAAGGTGTCCCAGACAGAGACCAACTCCACCACCGACTGGAGACATTGTCCTGCATGGTCCTCGAACTCTCCACATCTCAGTGGCTTTATCTCTAAAAAGTGGGGGTGATGCCTGTATTACAGGGATTGGGAGAGCAGCTGATGAACTGCCTGGATGTGCACATGCCTTGCATAAGACATAAGATGGAGAATGTGAGTTGTTCTGCCCCAAACCAGAAGAAAGCACCAACATAAACCATAACATGTGTGGACTGGCTATGTATCTGAGCTGTGTTAGTTTCTATGAGCTCTCTATAAATAAACATTTGTTTTCCTTTGTTCTTGGGTTAAGACAATTACCCACTTTTCTTGCTTTGCCTTTTTCAGCCAATGTGCCAAAGCTTCTTTGTTTTACAAAATGTCTTCCTGTATTACTCAGTCCTTTTCCTTCTGATGATCAAAGACCACCAAACAAAACAAAACACGTTTTTATCTTAGTTCATCAAGTTTCTTTACCTCGGTAGCCCTGCTGTCATGTTGCTTATTCCATTCTAGAAGATATGCCAGGGCAAGTTTCTAAGAGTCTGTGATCGGATGCTTTCAAATGAGGACATTTTAAGATGCTGGGTCAGGAAAAACTCAGTGAGGTTTGCAGTCCTCCTACTTCCCTTCAGCTGACATTCCTGTGTCGATGCCAATATGGAAATGCACTTGTTTTCCAGGCTTTCTTTCTTCATATCTCATTAGGATTCTACAATGTTGCAAAATAAAACCACTTCAAGGACAGTCAGATGTGTGACCAATGCAAAACTCTAAAATCCCACATTATTCTGATTTATTTGCTTTCTTTCCATTAAATCACCAAAGCAAGACTATCAAATTTATTGTACATGGCAAAAGACATGACAGGTAGATGCCCAAGATACTTTTACAATACTTTTGGGAGAAAATCGGAAAATCTGTCGATTTTAGATTTTTGTACACTTTGGATTTCTAAAGTATAATTGCAAATTATACTTTTGTTTTTGCCAAACTTTCAAGCTTGACATAATTGGAGCTTCTAGATTTCTCTAGTTTTCTCCTCTAAAAACAACTCAGCCATCTAGGTTTTCTTCACTGGATTTAAACTTATAAACCACAATTTATAGTTTCCTGTGATGGTCTGGACAAGCAAAGTTCTAATTTATAGCTAACAAAAAAGGTCCCAAAGTGTCTGTCTTACTGAGGATTTTAACTTAATTTTGTCCTTTTATTAAACTATCTGACCTTAGATAGTATTACAGATGAGTCACAGTCATATGACAGGCAAAAGAAAAAGTTTTGTATATAGGGTCCTGCTTAGAATTTGGCCTCAAAAACATCCCCTGCTGGTGTGTTCAGCATCACAAAGCCAGCAGGGTACCATCAGAAATGTTTGTATCAAAAAGTGAGCACCAGCATCAGCATCTAAGTTGGGTGACAGTTACTCTCAGAGGGTTCCAAAACTCAGCTGAAATCTCCCTAATTCAAAATAAATAAACAAGCAGCCTTTTATCTTTATCATCTGTTTTGTGAGTTTAATTCTCTCTCTTTCCCTCCCTATAAAAAAAAAAAATCTCAGCAGAGCAGATTCCCTTCCCTGATACCCATCAATTGCTCAGCACTTAAAAATCTGATCAGCGCCCACAGCAGACCACAGCGACCGACCACAAACTGTGACACTTACAGAATGTCTGCTGTGCATGGGCCACTCCTTGGGGCATTTGGGTATAACGGATCTCAGTCACCCACAGTAGCAAGTGCCAACACCCTCTTTACAAGTTTGGATCCAAAATATTAAGAAATTTTACTAAAGGCAGCTCAGGGGTCGTTCCTTGTCTCATGTTCAAATGTTACAAAACAATGAAATTGTTGGGGAAGATGAACGTGGTTTTACTGACTAAATCTCAGAAGACCAGCATTTGGAAACCCCTGGTCAAAACTGGGAGACAAAGAAAATATGCCTTGACCCTGCAGAGATCATAAGGTGGAAAATGTGATTTTTTTCTTTGACATTTCTTTTTTGAAAAGACTTTACTTTTTTAGAGCAGTTTTACGTTCACAGCAAAATTGAGTAGAAGGCACAGAATTTTCCCACATACCTACTGCCTCCACACATGGAGAGCCTCCACAACTATCAACAAATACCCACAAGAGGGATTTGTTACAACTGGTGTACCCACATCAACACCTCAAAATCACTCTAAGTCCATAGTTTACATAGTGGTTCCTCTTGGTACTGTGCATTCTATGGGTTTGAACAAATGTATAATGGCATGTATCCACCATTATGGTATCATACAGAGTATTTTCATGCTCTGAAAATCCTCCGTGTTCCACCTATTCATCTCTCCCCACCCTTCTTAACACCTGGCAACCACGGATCTTTATATTGCCTCCATAGTTTTGCCGTCTCCAGAATGTCATGGGTATGAAATCATATGTAGATTTTCATATTGTCTTCTTTCACCTAGGAAGATGCATTTAAGTTTCTTCCTTGTCTTTTTATGGCTTGAGAGCTCATTTCATTTTAGCACCAGATAATATTCCATTGTCTGGATGTACCACAGTTTATTTACCTATTCACGTACTGAAGAACATCTTGGTTGTTTTGCGGTTATATATAAAAGGTTCTATAAGCATATGTTTACAGGTTTTGTGTGGATATGTTTTCAATTTATCTGAGTAAATACCAAGGAGTACAATTGCTGGACCATAAAGGAAGAGTATGATTAGCTTTGTAAGACACCACTAAACTGTCTTCCAACGTGGCTGTACCATTGAGCATTCCCACTAGCCATGAATGAGAGCTCCTGTTGCTTCACATCTTCTCCAGTATTTGGTGTTGTCAGTGTTCCTGATTTTGGTCATCCTAATAGGTGTATAGTGATATCTCATTGTTTTAATTTGTATTTCCCATATAAATCATCTTTTTATATGCTTATTTGCCATCTGTATAATCTTCTTCAATGAAGTATCTGTTAAGGTCATTGGCCCAATTTCTAATTGGGTTGTTTGTTTACTTACTGTTGAGGTTTAAGTGTTCTTTGTATATTTTGGATTAGAGTATTTTATCACATGTATCTTTTGCAAATACTTTCTCCCAGTCTTTGGTTTGTCTTCTTCTCATTCTCTTGATATTGTCTTTTGTAGAGTGGAAGTTTTTAATTTTAATGAAGTCCAGCTTATCAATTCTTTCTTTCATGGATTGTGCTTTTGGTGTTGCATCTAAAAAGTCATCACTATACCCAAGGTCATCTAGGTTTTCTCCTATGTTATCTTCTAAGAGTTTTATGGTTTTGCCTTTTACGTTTAGGTCTGTGATCCATGTTGCATCTAAAAAGTCATCACTATACCAAAGGTCATCTTGGTTTTCTCCTATGTTATCTTCTAAGAGTTTTATAGTTTTGCCTTTTACATTTAGGTCTGTGACCCATGTTGAATTAATAATTGTGAAGGGTGTAAAGTCTGTGTCTAAAACCATTTTTTTGTTTGTGTATGTCCAGGTGTTCCAGCACCATCTGTTGAAAAGACTATCTTTGCTTCATTGTACTGCTTTTGCTCCTTTGTCAAAGATCAGTTGACTATATTTATGTGCATCTATATCTGGATTCTGTTCTGTTCATATATTTATCTGTCTATTCTTACACCACTCTCTTGATTATTGTAGCTTTGTAGTAAGTCTTCAAGTCAAGTAGTGTCAGTTCTCTGATTTTGTTCTTCTTCAATTTTGTGCTGGTTATTCTGGATCTTTTGCCTCCCCATATAAATTTTAGAATCAGTGTTTCAATATCCATAAAGTAACTTGCTGGGCTTTTGATTGGGATTTCATTAAATCTATAGATCAAGTTGGGAAGAACTGACATCTTGATAATATTGAGTCTTCCTATCCATGGACATAGAGTATCCCTCCATTTACTTGCTTTTCCCCTCTCATCAGAGTTTTGTATTTTTCCACATATATGCCTTGTAGATGTTTTGTCAGATTTATACCTAAGTATTTCATCTTGGGGGGTGCTAATGAAAAGTGTATTAATTTTCAAATCCTACTTGTTTGTTGCTAGTGTGTAGGAAAGTGATTGAGAAAGTAAGCTTATCTTACTCCACTGTCTGTTACCATCCACTGGCTTCCCACTGCAGCGACAACAGAATATAGATGCATTTCCCAGGTTTGTAATGCTCTACATCAGTGGTTCTCAAACAGGGGATTTTCCTCCAGGAAACATTTGGCAATATCTGGTTGTCACACCTGGGATCTAGCGGGTAGAGACCACAGATGCTGCTATTGATAAATGTCCTACAGTGCACAAGACAGTTTTTCTATTAGTTCTAGGAGGTTTTCTTGTTTTGTTTTTTGTTTGTTTTTGTTGATGATATTTCTTTTTCACTAAAACAAACTCTTCTCACAATGGAGTAGCATTAAATAAATCATGGTATAGCCTAATTGGAAAATAGTACGGCCATTAAAAATCCATGTTGGTAACATGTATTCATTGACTTGGGGAGTATGTATACAAGTCAGGTTAAGACATTTGTCTGCTCTGGGGACAGACAGTCCTTGTGTCTCAGTGACTCAGCACACACAAAACTTATTTCACACTCATACCAAACCTAGTGCAGGTTAGAAGGCATCTCATCCTGGCTCTGCCACAAGTAATTAGGAAGTTTCTGATGTAGAAATGAGCTCAGCACGTTCTACAGATGGGAGAATTGAGGAAAATGGCTACAATGATGAATAAATGCAAGGTTGGTAGAAGACCCAGCTTGTGTAGAGCAGACTTTTCACTGTCAGCATTACTGACATTTAGGCACAGAAAATTTGTTGTTGCAGGGGCTGTCTGTGTACTGTTTAGTAGTATCCCTGGACTCTTCTAGCATACACGGCTGAAAGCAGCGGTTTGAGGACCGCTGTTGTAGAGCATTGAAAGCCTGGGAAAAGCGTTTATATTTTGTTGTCACTGCAGTGGGAACCAGTAGATGGTAATAGGCAATATCATCCATCTATACTTTAACAATATGATTCTAGGCAGGAGCAAAACCGGTAAGGCCATTGAGGAAGCTGCTTCTATTTTCCAGTCAAAAGATGATGGTTGCTTTGCCTAGGATGTAGCAAGGCAGGTAAGTGGTGTTATTGGTCAGCTTTGAGAGCTGTGAGTTGGTAGAAGCTACAAAGTTTGCTTTTGGGTTGAACACTGCATGTGAGGGAGAGAGGGACACCAATAATCAGGAATCAATAATCACAATATCTGCCAGTGGCTTTCAAACATTTATCTTTGGAATTGGATTGAGTTGGTTTATAAGAAATGTCTAAGGAGCTTGTTAAAATTATAAATTCTTGAGGCTCACACCTGGAAATTCTGATGTATTAAAACTGGCAAGTGGCCCAGGAAGCTATTTTAAACATAATTCTTCAGTGATTCTGAAAGGAAGTTAGTTTTGCAACTGCCAGCATGCTCATGTGGGTTGATGTGGAACTGCAACCACTGGTGGATCAATATTGTGTGTTACTCTATTTGCAGTAAGAGCCCAGAATGGTAACTGGTTATTTCTGAGATATGGACCTATAGAATGCTTTTTTACTTCATTTTTCAGATTTGTCTTTATTTCAGGTTAGTAATGAACACCTGCTATTTCATAATTAGGAAAAAATGTGTCACATCATAACATGGCTAGAGCCTACAAAGAACTTATAGAGCCTACAATGTCATAAATAAAATTTGGTTTGGCATTCTTCCACATCTAGACTCAGTGTAGACTACACAAAATGGTAGTTTGATATAGGAGGTTATATTAAAGAAATTCAGCATGTTTCCTGGAATTTATATGCTGAGAAGTTTTTATTTTACTTTAAAATATATGAGAGAAGACCCTTAATTGATGTTTATTTATTCCTGAGGGAAAATATTTGCCACTGAAAAAGTATCATCAAATCTCACTTTTCTGGGTCTCATGGAGAAGAGGGTAGAGAGTTTTCACTCTAGGGTTGTAGCGTAGCATGACAATTCTATTTGTTCTCTCACAGAATCATCAGGATATAAAATTCTGAGAGTCCTTCAGTATTTTGCTGTATGAAAGGAGAAAAAGAGATGTGAAATACAGAGCTTGCCTATCTGATCTGATCAACACCTCTGGTGTTACTTCCACCCAAGATGAAGCCCATTTTGTACATAAGTCATGCTCCACCACCTTCTCTGCATGACTTCTGCCATTTTTCTTCCACAGAGTGGAGTGCAGTGCAACCCCACTAACAGTTAGAAAATTCATTCCATAGTGCTGAATTCTCCAGCTTTGGGATTTACCCAAAGTGCCATGGAATCACATCTAAATTTATGCTACTAAATTATTAAAATGTATGGAAAAATTCCAGTCTTTTATTCTTTATACTTCATCTTCCTTTACTAGAAACACCAGCTAGTACCAAAACTTATTTTTCAGAGCAATGTTAATTATAACACAATTTGAAATGTTTTAAGTATCTATTATTTCATAGGACAAGACGCTCATTCATTACCTCTAGGATGATTTTTTTACAACTTATACCATCTATTAGTTTGTTGGGACCCTTTTTGAGGAGGACTATTATGATAATATTTTTCCATCAAGTCACAAATATAATTGGAGATTAAGGAAAAGAGGAGAAGAAAATCACCTGTAACTCACCTTTCAGAGGTGACCACTGTTAAAGATTTGGGAAGCCGCATTTCTAAATTTCTTTTGTGACTATTTATACATTTATATATTTTCCATGGGGATATACTATATATAATGTGTTGTTATCTGCTTTTTTTACTTTTATTATATACTCATTTTTCATATAATGCATGATACATATCATTATTTACATCTATATCTATATAGATATAGATATAAATATCAGTTAATTTTTAGCACACAAAAAATATTAAATACCAATTAATAAAATGTAAGATTAATAGAAGCAAAGAGTAGAAAGGTGATTGCCAGAGGCTGAAGAGGATTTGAAATGGGGAGATGCTGGTTGAGGGATAAAGTTTCAATTATATAAGAAAAATAATTTCTAGAGATCTACTCTACCGCATAGTGTCTATAGCTAACAATGCTGTATTGCATATCTTAAATTTGCTGAGAGGGTAGATCTTATGTTAAGTGTTCTTAGCACACAAGCAATAATAAGAATGCAGGTGGTGGGAAGGAACTTTGGGTGGTGATGGATTGTTTAAGGCCTTGATAGTGATGGTGGTTTCAAGGGTGTAAGCTTATTCCCAAACTCATCTAGTTGAGTACATTAAATATGTACACCATTTTACACATCAATCACACCTCAATAAAATGGTTAAATTTTTTATGGAAAAAATAAATACAGTTTCAACAACAAACTAGTATGCAAGCATCAGCAACTCAAGGTTAAAGGTTACATGAAAACCACTGAAGGAGAGCTTCCTACAAACAAATTACTCTCTTTTATGATGAAAAACACACTAAATAATTACAAATCTGATGGGAAGTCCTTTATCCTTTAACTATTCACTATTGTTCTTAAGCTGGTAAATGTTTTCCAGCCTTACTCTTTGTGACAGGCAGAACGATGGCCTTCAAAGTTGTCAATGCCCTAATCCCCAAACCCATTAGTATATTATCTTACCTGGAAAAGGGAGTTTGCAGATGTGAATTAGATTGGGAACCTTGAGATGAGCGGTAATCCTTGATTATGTGGGTGGATCCAACGTAATCACATGGGTTCTTAGAAGTAGAGACTCTTCCTCAGCTGTGGTTAGAGAGAGATGTGGTGACCTAAAAAGGGTCAGGAAGAGATGCGACATAGATGACAGAAGGACTTGACCTGCCATTGCTGGCTTTGAGGATGGAGGAAGGGACCTAAATCCAAGGAATGCAGGTGGTCTCTATAATCTAGAAAAGGCGAGCAAGTAAATTCTCCCCTACAGAAAGCGTTCAGAAAGGTACACAACCTAGCCCATACCATGATTTTAGTCCAGTGAGATCTTTGTCAGACTTCTAACTTAAATAATTGAAAGATAATAAATTTGTATTGTTTAGGCCAACTAATTTTGTGGTAATTTGTTACAGCACAGGAGAAAATGAATCATACTGATCAATGAAACAATAGCAATAACCAGCTGAGAGCATTTTACTATCAAGGCTTTGAGTCAAGGGTTTATCAATATTTCTCAATATTTTAAGGACTTGTATACTAACATGTATATTCTTTCTGTTAAAAAAAATAAGCTAAGTTTTAAAATGTGAATTTATCATTTTTAATTCTGTAGCATGAAATGCTTTTGGCACACTGTGCTCTGAGGTTTAGAAATAAAAGATCTTTACCTATCAGAAAAATATTTAGTTATCTCTCTTCCTCTTGTCTGGCAGTTCTAGAAGCAGCTGAGCTTCTGATTTCTACCATCATCAACACCCGCCTGGAGGTGACAACACTCCAGAAACAGCCTGGCAGACAGTGGAGCAAAAAAGACAGGAGGTAGCACATTGCATCTTAGAAACTTAGTCCCCATAGTGTAGGTGGGAACAAGAGCAGAAAGAATCCTGGTAGCAAGGGATGCTGAAGATTATAATGGACTTCATCTGCTCCAACTCTAGAGTGTCAAAAAGTTGGACAGTAGTCAGGGGAAAAACAGAACTTATGAAAAAATACTGAAAAATATAGGACTTTTGAAAAAGAAAGACTGCAAAAAAAATAGAACATTTAAAAATAAACACTGCAAGGAAGTAATGAAATGGGAACATCATTCTAAAAATTCAGAGAAAGGGCATATCTCTGAAAAAAATTAGTACCATAAACCATTGATCGGTGAGGAGTATACTCACCAATATCCAAATTGACCTGTCCTTTGTCAAAAGGAGCAGAAAGGTTTTAGGAACAAACAGGCTGAGATGAAAAGGCAGTCAGAGAAGTGACAAAGAAAGAGCTGCGGGTAGGTTGAAACTCAATAGCACTGAGGATGGACAAGAGAAGCAGCATGAAGCAAAGCTTGCCATAGAACGTTACATTAGTGAGAGTGGGTCAGATTTGGTAAACTATCCTATATGAATAGGAACAGGAAAAGAAAATTTATATAATGATGGAGAAAGGGACAGAGATGGAAGACACAGAAAGCTTATCCAAGCCAAGAATTGTAAATTATTTTCATAGAAGAAAGCAGAACAAGTACAACAGAAACCAGGAGCATAGACACAATTGAAAAATACCTTACTGAGTTGAATAAATATGTTTTTACAGAGATTGAAAGGACTTGTCATCTGACACAAACCTCCCCTTCATGGCTTTTCTCATCAACAATCTGTGCTTCATTCTGTGTTAATCTTCCTCATAGTCAGTGTATTGATTACAACTTCTAAAATTGTTAAATGCATAGGAAAAACTAAAACCCTACACCACTCAAAACTGAGTTTTCTATTGTTATGAGCTTCCAAGTAATTTTTGATATATTTTTCTACATTTTTCCAATTTTCTAAGGTGGCATATATTATTCATAATCAGAAAATCTGATATGATGTTTAACTTAAAGTATACTAGTCTGGAAATACTATTCAATTATGTTTAAAAATAGGTACAGAAAAAGGTTGGAATTCTTTAATATTTCTCCCTTCAAATTTTCTACATTTATTAAATTTCCATAAATTTTCTATAACAATCATGAATAATTTTTACAAAGTAAAAAAAGGAAACCTCATTCTAAAGCATACCTGGCTTCTTGGAATAGAAGAGAATATAGCAGAGGGGTCCACATGCCAAGATCTAGTATCACACGTGATATCTAGTATCTAGTAGCACATCAAAAGCATCTACGTGTTCATTGCAAGTGACCCATGATGTGCGCATAAGCAAAGATCTTTTGATTGTGGTGGAAAATTTCCAGGTAACAACTTTTTAAATCATGGCCAACTTCTTTTCAAAATGATATTGTGGTTTTTGGGCCCATCTCAAAGCCTTTATCTCCATCAATACACAACTGCACAGGTATTTCAATACATAGCATTTCCAGAACCTAGTATTTCTCACAGCAGATTAAAAAAAAAACACATGAACCAGAACCTTAAAGCAATTCTTATGCAAATTATCAGTCTTAGAGGGTATTGGAGTCTGCTAAGAATTCCTGAAGTGGTTTGCTTGAGGAGATCAGTCTTATTTCACAGAATATTCAGTGTTGTATGTTACTCTTAGGGAATTTTAACAAGCAACAGCATTTATCAATATTAATAGAGATAGTTAACAGATATTGAAATGTTTACTATGGGCCCACAAGTTTTCTAAGCATTTTAAATGTGTGAGCTTATTTAATCCTCACAAAAAATCATAAGGTAGATGCTAATATTACCTCCATTGTACAAATGAAGAAGCTGATGGAGAAAGAGGTTAAGTGACTTTCTTATGTTTTCTGCAACTCCATAGTGGTGGGGGAATCAGATATAGCCAATCTGATTTGAGTGTTCACCTCTATGATAGACTGCTTTTATCAGTCAAGGTTGTCCAGAGGAACAGAACCAACAGATTATCTATATCCATATCTATATCTTTACTTATAGATCTATCATTTATCTCAATACCTATTCATCCATCCATTACCTATCTATCTATCTATCAATCAATGTATACCTCAGTCACACTCTGCACTCTTCATTCAACTACAGTAAATACTTAGAATTTCAGAAAATGCCATGCTACTTATTCACCTCATGCATGTGTTATTTTAATAGAAGAATTTTTGCAAGAAAAAAAACCTGTCACCCAGGCCCTTCTGGGGTCCTGCAGTATCTCAAAGTTGGCCAGTTCACTGCTGTCACTGGCCTCCATGGTAACTGTGGAGTCTTAAAACAGAGGCACTACACTTCTCCTCCGGCCATCACAAATGACCTGCCATTTCTATATCCACCTGCATCACACAGAAGTCTTAGCAAAGATTTGTTAAGGATGTCAGCTAGAGGGAAAATGTATGTATCTTATGAAGAACTTCAGATCAACTTTCCTGCATGTGGCAAGCATTCTAGAAGTTCTATGATTGCTCCCCGACATAACTGGCATTTGCAGTAGTGAAGAGTTGTCCTGCCAAGACCAGCTCATCCCTGATCTGTGTCTTTTATTTTCAGTGCTGCCAACACACACTGACATCACTCATTTTCCTACTTCTTGAGTTTTGAATAGGGCATGAAACTTTTTCTTAGCAGTTCCAGAACCTGGAAATTTTTTGTGATGCAGCTCAAGAACTCCTTCATGTTTCAAAGGAAGGGAAGTGGTTCCTTTGGCCTCTGTTTCAAGCCTTCCAGTGAAGCTCTCAGAAGCCCTTTGAGGGAGACTCCAATCAACCTGAGCTTTTCTCCAGGGAGACCATCTGCTTCCACAGTCACTGAAATGTGAACTATGAACAACCAGGGAGACGGACCCCTGCAACTTGCATAGTCAGGACAAAGGCAGCTTTAATCCTTCCTTCCTTTACTGTTAGGACTTTTTTCTGCTATAAGGCACTTGGGATTCAGCCCTGCATCTGGAATAGCTAGATGTGGAAAGTTACTGTCAGTGCTTAAGGGAGATTTGTTCTTCTCTTTAAAACCTCATTTTCCTCTTTGGTTTAAAAATAGAGTTGAACCTCTTAAAGCTAGCCTTATTTCAGGATTCCATGGAGGCTACTAAATTGTCAATTGTCAAGCCTAGTTTGCATGCTGCAAAGATGGTACAGTTATGTTGGTTTTTACTTATTTCAGAGTTGCACATTCTGGTTTTTCAAGTTCCGCTTTGATTACAGGATATTCCAATTAGATATGAATATTTTTTGAGGATTAAAATGCACATGGGGTTATTTCTTGAAGCACTGTAAGTTAAATCTACACCATAATTCCTAAAGAAATAAGCCAAGGGCACTCCAGTTAAAGTTCTGATAACCTCACTAGTAACCTTAAAATTCAGATCTCTACAGAAAACGATCTGAGTTGTCAGTCATAGAGAATATAGTACATAGTTGAATGCTTGTCAAATTGACCCCAGATAGCTGCATGAACAGTGTGCACCTGAGTGGGAGATATGCAAACCCAAAGGAATTATCAAGACTTTTTCAGGCAGAAGAATTTTTAGAAATAAATCAGTTCCTACTGGATAGTTGCAGAAGATCGGTGAGTTTTTTTTGTTTTGTTTTTTTGTTTTGGTTTTTTTTTTTTTTGTGACAATGGCCATATAGAAAGTCCAAAGGGAAAAGGTCAGAAGGCTTTAGAAATGTGCACATTGAGTTTTTGAGGCATATTAGTATCATAGTCTTGAGGAAAGTGAGCAAAGTGGGATGTTCACACCTCTGCATCACTTCTGCTGTTTCAGAGGGGAATTTCATTCATTGGAGGAACAGCCTGGAGAAGAGAAGAGCCTGGCTTTGGAGGGGCACACCCACTGGCCTCAAGGAGCTTAGGGTGACTAGAACCACAGTCTCCATTGTGGGCCGTAGGTTAAAACAGCCCCTCCTTATTGTCCAGAGATGAGAACAACACGAGGACTTATTTCTAAACCTTAGTATCTCCAAAAGGAGTTGCTCAGCAACTCGAATTTGCCAAACTTCGTAAAACCAAAACACTGAAGCAGCTAAAACTGTTTATCCTTTCCTTTAATAGAGAGAAGAAAGTGGAGTCTGCTTGCTACCATAGTTTAGTTACTCAGTTAACTTAGTTATTTTAGGGAATGATTCTACAGGTCCACATTCCAAAAATTAAGTTGTTAAAAGCAATCCTAATGTGAGTGCCAAATGTTTGGTTCAACTGGTACAATGAACCAATAGTTTCCCATGTTTTGTGTGTAGCTATATATTTATATTTAGTCAATTGTTAACTGATTCAAATACTGATAAATACCTATGTTTCTATGCTTAACATATAATTTATATGTTTTACAACTGCTTGGTACAGTATTCCTTATCTTATAAAGTTGAGATATGTGTAACTGTATGTTGGGTGTATGCATATTGTTATGGTTGTCTGCTTGAACAGAGAAATATTACAGGTGGGCAAACAGATTTTCACTGTTAATTACAACAACCAGCCCATGCCCCTGCATAGGGCCATCTTTGGTTGATCAGGTAGCTCTTGACTGTCATCCTTTAAGTATGGATTTTGAAGACCTAATACTTCCTATGGTCCTTTGTTCTTCCTATACCTACCAGGCACTATTCATCCATCCATCCATCCATCCATTCATTCATTCATTTCACTATTGCAACCAGTAAATCTTTACTGAGTACTCACTGGGCCTCTGCAATACTCTGGATAGAAAATATTTTGTAAACAATACACTTTCCATTCTCATGGCACTCAAACCTTTTATGTTTTTCTTCCATTCCAAGTCCTTTGGCCATCTCAAAGTAATAATAATGACAATACAACTTTTTTTTTTCCTTCTGCTTACCTTTGGCTTTACAAACATCAATGGAATCCAACTTCATGCTTGGCATTATTATCACAAATTTTAACACCAGTTTTATTGTTCAGTGAGTTTGTGTCTTAAAGCCAAAGCACTAAAATTTAGTCCCTAAAATATTTCAACTGTTCAGTCCTTAAAATTATACCACACAAATAACCATTATAGTGTGGTGCTTGTTAACATGTAAATATTCTTTTTGAAAAACGTGATATTTTTTCTATTATTGTATCACTTAATTTTTCTTATAGACTTGGGAAGAATAATCAAATACAAGCTGACAATTGTGTAACATTTACAATGCAGCACATCTCCTACAAAAATGCTCTTTTTACAAAGATTCAGTTTTGGTGCAGTTTCTGTAATGTTCCCTTGAAGACAGTACAGCCCAGGCAAATGGGTGACAGAAGAGGGAGCAAGTGACATTCAATTTTCCTGAATTATGTTGTTATTTTTCATTTAAATTTATTTAAAGGAAGGGCATGGCTTCCCTTCAAAGCATGTATTTCTCCTGATGACTTTTATTAGCAGTAAAATAGATCCCAGAGGCCAAGGAGTTGGAGATTTACAACCTTCTGGAAGTCTTATTTGCTTTTCCACCTACCACTCTGACATTGTTGAATACTGGTCTTGGCAGGAAGGCAGAGGTGGTCAGTAGCAGCTTGACAGCTTGATGGTTGTCCCATCATGCATTGTCCAGGGACGGCAGAGTTGGAGGAAGGGCCCTCATCAGCAAGGAAGAACACATCGATCAAGCTCACTTCTACGAGTGCTCCAGTGATGCACCATATTCTGGTCAATATATGCTTGGTGGCAATGGCCCTGGCAGCTAAGAGAAGGCGGTACGGGAAAGCTCTGCAGAGCTCACATTACCAACAGCAACAAATGTAAGAACGCTGTCCTTGGGACTTTTTCCCTCGCTAATTTATAATACAAAGTTGTTGTATTGGATTTTATTTTTCTACAGTAACTCTACCAACCTTCACATCATGGTTTTGCTTAATAGAGGCCAACCCTCAAAATGACCTGGGCCAAATCTAATCAAGAAGGTAAAGCTACAAAGAGAAGCTACTAATCCAGGGTCTTTCAAATTTACACAGAACTTAGTATATCAACTAAAATGTGTTTCTCTGCCTCTCTCTATCAGCTCTGAGAATATTTTCAGAAATATGCAGCATTATCTCGCTAGAAATAAGTACAGATGTTTAAAAGATTTTTTAAAGCATGATGTAATGCCCTGGGTGCTCACAAACTTATTGCTGATGGAAATGTAAGTTGATGTAATGATTATAGAAGATAATTTGGCCTCTGGAGGCAAAATCCTTTAACAGATTTCGTATACCTTGATGCTGAATTTTCATTCTCAAGAAGGCATTATAGCTGTAATTATTTTTATTTTCCTTTGCATATTGTAAGTTTTCAGTGTCTTGGGACATTTTTTCCCCCTTTCTGTAGGGGATAAAGGAATGCCTTTATTTATGCCCTTGAAAACCAAAGGTCATCATGCCTACTGGTGAAAGAAATCTCAGAAAAGGGAGAGGGCAAAAATGTTCCTTTTTCCTACAGCTAGAGAACAGCCAACACTGATCTGTGAATATGCTAACACAAATGCTGGTTTCTATAAAGTAGGAAAATGAGACCACCTAGTGAATTCTCAGTTCTCATACTCTTGTCCAGTGTGAAGCCTTTGCTAAAATATGTCACCTTATCCTGTTTCTGTTATGAAAACTGCCCTTGCAAGTGTTTTGTGAGCCTAGGGGCAGGACAGGAATAAAGACACAGATGTAGAGAATGGACTTGAGGACATGGAGAGTGGGGAAGGGTAAGCTGGGACGAAGTGAGAGAGTGGCATGGACATATATACACTACCAAATGTGAAATAGATAGCTAGTGGGAAGCAGCACATAGCACAGGGAGATCAGCTCGGTGCTTTGTGACCACCTAGAGGGGTGGGATAGGGAGAGTGGGAGGGAGATGCAAGAGGGAGGGGTGGGGATATGGGGATATATGTATACGTAGAGCTGATTCACTTTGTTATACAGCAGAAACTAACACAACAATGTAAAGAAATTATACTGCAATAAAGATGTTTTTAAAAAAAGTGTTTTGTGAAACAGGGACACAAAAACTTCGAAGTTATTGCTACCTCCTGTGAAATATGACCTACAACCTGGAAGCCTGCAGCTCTTGTCTTACTTAAATATATCCTGATAATAAAACATAGGTTGGCATATCTTTTTTCCTGAAAGGCTCAGATACTTGTGAGTTGTCACCGTTAAGCCACAAAAGAGGCCCATTCTCACATCTCCCCTTTCCCACACTGCCGGCAGTACAATCTACCCACAACTCTGTTGGATTCTACAATTAAATGGAAAGTTTCAGAGTCTTTTTAAAACTGATGCTAACATTATCCTAGGAGAATAATTAGAAAAGTGGATGAAAAGAAAAGATATGTGTCTAAGAATGCTCATTGAGCGTTACAGATACTGGCTAAGAAAATCGGCACCTCTCTGATGGCCAAGGGAGAGGGGTTTGACCACCTCAGCATGTCAGTCATCTCATTATGCAAATCAGGCAATTGTGTCACATCTCCCAGATCGTTGGAAACATGCTACGAGTCAAAGAAAAAAATAAAGCAGGACACTGAACTCGAAACATAGGGTCAAAGAATTTAAAAATCTACTTATGCATTGTGGTTGGCACTGAGCAGCAGAATTATGGGTGATTTTGATCCTTTTTTCTTTCTATTCCTCTGAATTTTCCACTTTTTTATTGAGGTAACATGGGTTTATAACGTTATATAAGTTTCATGTGTACAGCATTGTATTTCTAATTCTGTATACATGGTAGCACGCTCACCACCAAGCAATTTAGTTCCTGTCCATCACCATACAGTCGCCTCCTTCACTCATTTCACTCTCCCTTGCTCCTTCCCCTTCTGGTAAAACCACTACTTTGTTCTCTGTATCTACATGTTTGCTTTTGCTTGGTTTGGTTTTCTTCATTTATTTTGGTTTGTTTGTTGTTTATATTCCGTATAGGAGTGAAATCATACAGTATTTGTCTTTCTCCCTTTGATTTATTTCCCAAAGCATACTACCCTCAAGGTTCATCCATGTGGTCCCAAAGGGCAAGAGCTCATCTTTTTATAGTTGAGTAGTATTCCATTATGTGTATATATATATATGCCATATCTTCTTTATCCATTTATTTATCATTAGGCACTTAGGTTGTTTCCATATATTGGTTCTTGTACATAATGCCATGATGAACATAGGGGTGCATGTGAATTTTTCACTTTTTCTACAATGAACATGGTATATTTATAATTAGAAAAAAATTACTAGTATATCATGAGAAAACCCCCAAAATATTCGTAAGCATCCCAATACTTCTGTGTAATGTACCAAATCTCTACATGGTTTTAGCCCTATTCCTGTATTTCAGAAAATATCAGTCTAGATAAAAAGTTGATTTATTTGTATTGACACTGTGATTTCTATAATACTCTATAATACTCTATCTTCCTCCAAAGTGAACCATTCATGAGAAACTGGACTTTTATTTGTCCATTTTTTCTCTTGTCAATATTTAAGAAATCTATACTGCTTAAAATAAATGTTATTTTTCAAAATGCTCTTTCTTTCTTTGTTGAAATAATTAGATTATGAACATATCTAGTGAAGACTGAAAAACTATATAGAATTTACAGACCAAATTGTGGGCCCTATGAAATCTAAAATCAGTGCACTAAGTCCTAATTTTTGAGAGAACTGAGCAAAACACAGAAACCACACTGAATTTCTGGAGCTGTGTATGAGCACTACCCAGAACTCTGTGTAGCATGCTATCCCACACATAGCTTCCTTGGGAAGAGATGAAGCTGTCCACATGTGGGGTCATAGCATAGCACCAGGAATCGATTTACTGCTTCCATTAACATCTATCCATTCCCTTACCTTCCATTCTAGTGCAGGTGGCATTCTCCCAGAGATTAGGTTCACTTCCCAAAACTATAACCTCATAATCCTCTCTCAGTGTTCTGCCCATAGACCTCAGAGCAGGCGATGCCAGGGTTCTCTGGAAGTAGTCCCCACGCTCACTGGTAGCATTTGGATGCTTGGGTTTTCCTTGTTGACTGTCCTGGATGAATGTTTCACAACGACCTCCTTCATGCAAATTAAGGCAGCTCTTTCATCAGAGATGCCTCGTTTTAATGTCACCAACCCTGAAGGGTGTACACCCTGAAGTTCCTTCCCCAGATTTGTCCTTGACAGGAGGGTGAGGATGGGGGCTTCCAGAAGCAGCAGGAATCGAGCAAGAAAAGTGATGGAAAAGGCACATGTGAGCAGCAAATCACAAAAAACTGATGTAGGAAATGCAGAGTGGGGCTTGTCATCCTAGACTTAGGACCAGGGCCAGTGGACCTCAGCATGGAGACTTTCCCTTAAATATCAAAAACCATTTACAAAACTAAGCCTGTCATTATGAGTAAAACTCATATTCTCATTTGCAAATGGTTGTAAAAATACAGAAAACAGAGGCAGATTTTTAGCAATTTAGCTCTCCTTGCAGGTGGTAAAGGAGCATCAAAGCAGAAATATTGTATCAGTAGTTTCACAAATGTATAAACATTAAATATGAAGGAGTTTACAGACAATGGTTTTGACACTGTTAGAAGACCAATGCTTTTAAAAAAATAAGGTTTGTGGGGAAGTTAATCTTGGCTAAGGGCTATAAAAGAATCTATAATTTTAGCTCAGAAACCAAGAGACAATAAAAGTGCCTATTGATTTTTTCCCCCCTATGGTTTTCAAAATTTACAGACCCATTGCCTTTCATATCACCGATTAGCTGAAAATTAATGGTGAGAACAAGAAAATGACTAAGAAAACCTGTTCCTGGTGTAGTCACATCAGTCTGGGTGCTGTGAGTCAGCCAAAGTTCATGAGGACTTGGCTGTGCCCAGGTGGGCCACCAAGGTCAGGCATGGACCCAGGAGGGCGTTAGATATCCACAAAGGAAGAAGCAATTTGAGCAATTACAAGGGAAGAAAAACAAGCAAAGCAAGAGAAACTGCCATTGAAAGTGTCACTGAAAGCCTGAATGTCTGTGATTGCATTGTAACCAGTTCTCTGTAAGTTATATTAAGCTCTGACCCACAGAATGGAGTGGAACATACAGAAGAGGATCATCCAGAAGCACACTGGGTCCTTGAGAGAAGGGATCTGAGCAGACAGCATGGGCTGCAGGTGACAGGTTCAGGGGTGCTCATAAGAGGGGCAACTAGAGGTCATTGTAATGGGCTAGAAAAACATCAAAGCTGTAAACATCATGATCTCTGGACTGTGAATGTTACTTTATGTGGCAATAAGGGACTTTATGGATGTGATTGAGAACCTCAGGATGAAGAGATATATCTGGACAAAACTATAATTCAAAAAGATACATGCACCCCTATGTTCATAGCAGCACTAGTCACAATAGCCAAGACATGGAAATAAACTAAATGTCCATAAACAGATGATGGACGAAGAAGATGTGGGGTACACATACAATGAAATATTACTCATCCATAAAAAATAATGGAATAATGCCATTTACAGCAACATGGATGGACGTAGAGATTATCATACTAAGTGAAGTCAGAAAGAGAAAGACAAATACCATACGACATCACTTATATGTGGAATCTAAAATGTGACACAAGGGCTTCCCTGGTGGTGCAGTGGTTGAGAGTCTGCCTGCCGATACAGGGGACACAGGTTCGTGCCCCGGTCCAGAAAGATCCCACATGCCACGGAGCGGCTGGGTCCGTGAGCCATGGCCACTGAGCCTGTGCGTCCAGAGCCTGTGCTCCACAACGGGAGAGGCCACAACAGTGAGAGGCCCGCGTACCACAAAATAAATAAATAAATAAATAAATAAATAAATAAATAAATAAATAAAATGTGACACAAATGAACTTATCTATGAAACAGAAAGAGACTCACAGTCATAGAGAAAAAACTGGCAGTTGCCAAGGGGGAGAGGGGTTGGGGGAGGGATGGATTGGGAGTTTGGGATTAGCAGATGCAAACTATTATATATAGGATGGATAAACAAGGTCTTACTGTATAGCACAGGCAACTATATTTGATATCCTATGATAAACCATAGTGGAAAAGAATATAAAGGATGTATATATATCTATAACTGAATCACTTTGCTGTACAGCAGAAATTAATGCAACATTTGTAAAAATGCTAATAAAAAACAAAAACTAAAACAAAACATAGAGATCGTCTAGGATTCTCCATGAAGACCCAATGCAATTGCATGTACCTTAACACAAAAAGAGGCAGAGGGAAGTTTCACACACAGACAGAGAAGAAAGAGACAATTTGACCACAGAAGCTGAGACTGGAGTGATGTGGTCACAAGCCAAGGAGCGCTGGCAGCCACCAGAAGCTGGAAGAAGCAAGGAACAAATTCTCCCCTTGAGCCTCTGGAGGGAGAGCAACCCTGCTGAGACCTTGATTTTGACCTGGTGATACCAATTTCAGACTTCTTCTCCAGAGCTGTGAGAGAATAAATTTCTGTTATTTTCAGCTACCATGTTTGTGGCACTTTGTTACAGCAGCTCCAGGAAACTCATACTGTCATATTTGCAGCTATATTTCTGAATATTTGGAGTTGGTTACAACTGCCTGATTTCTTATGGGTCTCATAATCTTCTAGATTCCTTTTGTTGTTATTATAAGCACACAAGTTTTAACAACTCCTTTTTTAAGATCACAGAGGAATATCTGGACCAGGTCAATGGCAGCAACAGTCACCAAGAACTCAGGCCCTGAGCTAAGACTCCCTAATAGCAGGGTTCCTGCCCTTGCTGAGAATAAACACACAAGAAAGTGTGATTCACCGTGTATTTTGTAAACCCATATGTAGTCTTAGAGTCACATACAGAGGGGAGCCACTGAAGGTTGTAGGGGTGGAGTGAGAGGATTCTGGCACTGAATATAGAAAGGATGGCAAAGGGAAAGATAATGTAGGTTGTGTTCACTCATTGCTGCAGAAAATCAATAATAAAATGCAGGCACAGGTAAGTGCCAACTCTCTATCAGGGCCTCCACAATTTTTCTTACACGATCTTACACAGCGTTACTATTATCCCCATGTACACAGTGAGTCTCATAGAAGTCAGATAAGGAAACCAAGATCATGTCTCTATTCAGTGCTAGAGGAGAAATATAAGCCAAGGTTTGTCCAACTCCAAAACCAGGGCTCTCTTTGGTTTAATCACTCAGCTGTCCCTACTCAGGCCTCCTCCCAGGGCTGCTGCAAGACAAAGATGAGGTGTTGCTTGTACAGGGCTACACGTGTTAGAGCAATTGGATCATTACAATAAAATATAAAAACAGCAACACCTTACATAATAGACTTGTTTTCTGAAATTATAACTAGTTGAAAGTAAAGGGAAGGGAGCAGGAAACTCCTCTGGCCCAGGAGTGTGTGCAGCCCAATTTACCACCCTGAGGGAGTCCTGCTTGGGTGAACTTGGCCTTGGAGCCCCCTGCCTCAGATCAGCAATGGCAGGTTCTCTCTGTCCAGATGGTTCTCAGCTCATCCATGATGGCACTAAGGGTGTCAACACATCTCCATTGTTTTGAATGCTACATCACTTAAAAACCCAATTTTAAAATCCTTACATAGAAACACGACTTCAGAATTCTTCAGAAGCAAGTTGCCCCTCTGCTTGCTGGACTCAAACTCCATCCCATGCCAATATCCATCCATCTTCTCCTCACAGACTACCCGCACACACAAGGCTCCCCCTACTTCGGGCTTTTGCTTACCACCTGGACATTTCCCTAAACCTCCATCCCTCTTGAACCTTTATGGTCATCCCAAATCTCTAACAAAACAAAATCTGCCCTCTTCCTCCCCTTCGTTCTATAAGGAAATCTCTGGACCCAAATCAGGCTTCGTTGACACAAGTCAATACCTGGGAGTGCCTGAGAGACCACCCTCCCTCGCATCACCACTAACCAATCCTCCCTCAAATGCTAACCACTCCCCCTCCATTCCATCATCTTCTCTCCTGCACTGATGACCCCATCACAGTCAGTATTGCTCTGAGATCTTTGCTGGTCCCCTGACATCCCATGTAGTCTCATCCCTATCTTCCATTTCAGCTCACTTTCTATCATTTTACCAAAACAAAATCTGTATAAAGTTCTTCAATGAGATTCCATTGTTTCCATACAAATATTTCGGTCAGGGTCTTTCCTAACCTTTCCTTGACCCTGGCAGGTGCTCTGCTCCCACTGCCAAGCCATGTATAGTTCCCTGAATGAAGCATGATCTTTCCTGCCTTCCTGCATTGGCCAAGACATTCCTATTCTCTTTTTTTTTTTTTTTAACATATTGGAGTATAATTGCTTTACAATGGTGTGTTAGTTTCTGCTTTATAACAAAGTGAATCAGCTATACATATACATATATCCCCATATCTTTTGCGTCTCCCTCCCTCCCACCCTCCCTATCCCACCCCTCTGGGTGGTCACAAAGCACCGAGCTGATCTCCCTATGCTATGTGGCTGCTTCCCACTAGCTATTGGTTTTACATTTGGTCATGTATATATGTCCATGCCACTGTCTCACTTCATCCCAGCTTCCCCTTCCCCTTCCCCATGTCCTCAAGTCCATTCTCTAGTAGGTCTGCATCTTTATTCCTGTCCTGCCCCATTCCTATTCTCTTGGCCTGAAATATTCTTCCCCAGCTACTCAGACAAAATGGATCCCAATTTCCTCCAATTCTCCACTAAAGCAGCCTCTCAGGGAATCTGCCATTCTCTGGACCTTCAATGCACTGACCCTGACCTTCATAGCAGCACCCACCACCCTGCATGGAGACGACTCACTTTATTTGTTTCCACAACTAAGACCTTGCCTGGGGACTTATCTGTCCATCTTCATTACCATTTCTGATATTACCATAAAGACATTCCAAAAATTCTGTGAAATAAACAAATAAATACATGATTCAAATAGCATAGCTTCACAGGTAAACCTAATCAGATTATGTTCCACTTGTGTTTAAGGATAATGAGAGAATAAACCAAGTTAAAAATGATAACATGGTAAAGGGCATAATGTGAGAGAAATGAAAGCAAAAGTAGAGAAGCATATTGACAACAAAGAAAAAAATCAGATTCATTAAGAAGGGATTCTTAAGAAGTAAAGTTAACTTTGCTCTGAGGGTAGTTTCTCTCTCTAGTCTACGACTAAAACAGCATCCTCAATCTCTTTGTGTTAAATTAAGTAGACGGATACTCGAAACTCAGCAGGTGGTCCGGGAGAGAAGCAATTACAGCTCCTGAGTAGCTAAGATGACATATGCTTGACTGCAGTGTTCTCACATGAAAGTCTTTCTGCTTTTCCCCTAATTAAAAAGGGCCCGATTTCCCTCTTTAGTGTGCCAGACACACAGCAACCTGATTGAAATGAATAAAAATGTGTGCTTTTCCCTCACTCCATGGCAGAGCTGATGGAGAGATGCAGGCCTGTGCACAGCATGCTCTAGAGACACAAGGTTGACAGTGGTTCAGGAAGCATGAGTCTGTATTCAAACTTCTTTGTACTCAGTTGCTAGACTCAAAGCTTTCTCCAGGTTTAATGAGGAAAGGTTTCAAGGGACAAAGCGTTCAGTTGGCTTGTTTTAACCCTGGCTGCTCGTCTTCAGTGCGGGTCTGTTTGCGGTCTCACCCATGCCGTTAATTGAGAACGGAGACGGTTGCCACAAACTGCTTCTATTCCCTTCTAAGAACTTGCAGTTTATCCTCAAGATCCTTAAAGAATCTGAAAAAGAATGAATATTTGTATAGGTATAACTGAATCACTTTGCTGTACACCTGAAACTAACACAACATTGTAAATCAACTCCAATAAAAATTTTAAAACTAAATAAATAAACAAATGAAATAAAATAGATTAAAAACAAAAAGGTCTTAAAGAAATGGGGCCCTGGGACATGCACAGGAAACAAGTTTACACTGCAAGTCTTACCTTAGCACCTAGTCAGCCTCTTCTGTTCCCCCCCACCCCCCAGGGGTAGGTCCTGGGTGATTTTACATCACCTGCTGGGCAGGCAGCTGAGATTGCCCTTCCTGCTCATGGAGGATTAGAAAGGAGGACATTGGGCGGAAAGCCAGACCTGACAACCTGCAGAGAAACCACTTAGGTGAACATCTCCACAGTATAAGATCGATATTCTCCTCTTGGTTTATATTTCCAGTTGGTCCTTTTTGCCTGGAGGTGTAACAGCTGCCCTCATCTTTCTGCTATTACTACACAACCTCTAACTCAATTTTTGGAATGTCTCCTCATTGAAGAGCAGAATCCTTTCTTTAAAAAATTGATACTGGCAAGTTGATAAACAGTTAACCCAATTTCTGAAATGGCCTGTGTAGAAGAAAATGTTTACATTTCTGTCAATTTTTTTCAAAAGAATGTAAACGATAATTAAAGCAACATGGGCCATCTCTTCGACAGCAGCTGACTCACAAAATGTGTGAGGAATGACATAAACCCACACATTGAAGACTCCTTTGCTTGCTTTCCAGAAAGTAGAGAAATCAACTCCGCTAAGATGAGAGCCCTATGTGTATTCTTTGGAGCAAATTTGACCAACAAATTGCTAAGTTATTAAGGTCCGCGTTCTTGTGTTAAGTGGTGATGGTTCTTTAGGGTTATTTAAATGAATTATTGCACATAAAATGCTCACAGACATGCTTGGCACAGGGTAAGTGCTCTTGAGAGCTGGTGGATTAAGGAAGGGGGAGTCGTTTCTGCTGGAAGGATACAGAGATACTTATTAGCAACCTGACATACCCCAAAACGAGGGGTCCAAGAAGGTCAAGTATGAGCCAAGTTCAAAGAGAGTGAGGGTCTCAGACACTTAGAAGCCCCAATATTATAACATCTCTGATCTCCCCACAATTCTGCACCCACTCAAGACCCACAACAGTAAATGCAGTGACAGGAGGTCCTGATGCTTCTTACATGGGGATATTTCAGATGCATGCCACCATCTGCAGGCTTGAACATATCAGTAGAGTTTGTTCCCATCCAAACCATTGTAGAAGGATTATTGATATTATAAATTAACTAACTTTATAACACCAGAGAGCAGAAAGTGCTGGTAAGAAAGTTATTTTGTACACGGCTTTCCTGCAAAGCTGTTATGCCATGAGGAGCCTGGCAGAAAAAAGAGATAGCTAGAAAATTTTTAAATGTTTTACCTGAGGTTTAGGGTCTTCTTACATTTTAATATCAGTTTTTCTTTATATGAAAGAAATGTTTTCCTACAAATGCATTTTCTTCACTTTATTACATTAGGTATTTTTTTAAGTATTGTGAATTAATGTTTTAAATTTCTTCTGATAAATACCCAAGAGTGGAATTGCTAGCTCCCCAGTGTTCATAGGAGCATTATTTACAATAGCCAAGGTATAGAAGAAACCTAAGTGCCCATCTATAAATGAATGGTTAAAGAAGACACACACACACACACACGGCACGCACACACACACACAATACTACTCAGTCGTAAAAGAAGAATGAGATCTTGCCATTTGCAACAACATAGATGGACCTGCTGAAGGGTATTATGCTTAGTGAAATAAGTCAGAGAAAAACAAATACTGTATCATTTCACTTACACATGAAATTTATAAAAGAAAACAAATGAACAAATATAAGAAAACAGAAACAGACTCACAGATATGGAAAACAAACTAGTGGTTACCAGAGGAGGAGGGTTGGGGGATGGGTAAAGTAGGTGAAGGGGATGAAGAGGTACAAACTTTCAGCTATAAAATAAATGTTGCAGGAGCTTCAAGATGGTGGAAGTGTAAGACGTGGAGATCACGTTCCTACCCACAAATACCTCGGAAATACCTCTACACCTGGAACAACTCCTACAGGACACCTACTGAACGCTGGCAGAAGACCTCAGACCTCCCAAAAGACAAGAAACTCCCCACGTACCTGGGTAGGGCAAAAGAAAAAACAGAGACAAAGAATAGGGACGGGACCTGCACCAGTGGGAGGGAGCCGTGAAGGAGGAAAGGTATACACACACTAGGAAGCCCCTTCGGGGGCGGAGACTGGGGGTGGCGGGGGGGGGGGGGGGAGAAGCTTCAGAGCCGCGGAGGAGAGCGCAGCCACAGGGGTGCGGAGGGCAAAGCGGGGAGATTCCCGCACAGGGATCGGTGCCGACCAGCACTCACCAGCCTGAGAGGATTGTCTGCTCACCCGCCAGGGTGGGCAGGGCTGGGAGCTGAGGCTCGGGCTTTGGTAGGAGCGCAGGGAGAGGACTGGGGTTGGTGGCGTGAACACAGCCTGCAGGAGGTTATTGTGCCACGGCTAGCCGGGAGGGAGTCCGGGGAAATGTCTGGACCTGCCGAAGAGGCAAGAGACTTTTTCTTCCCTCTTTGTTTCCTGGTGCGTGAGAAAAACAGAGAAAAACAGAGCTGGAGGAATCAGGCTCCCAGACTTCAGACTATACTACAAGGCTACAGTAATCAAGACAGTATGGTACTGGCACAAAAACAGAAATATAGATCAATGGAACAGGATAGAAAGCCCAGAGATAAACCCACGCACATATGGTCACCTTATCTTTGATAAAGGAGACAAGAATATACAGTGGAGAAAAGACAGCCTCTTCAATAAGTGGTGCTGGGAAAACTGGACAGCTACATGTAAAAGAATGAAATTAGAACACTCCCTAACACCATACACAAAAACAAACTCAAAATGGATTAAAGACCTAAATGTAAGTCCAGACACTATCAAACTCTTAGAGGAAAACATAGGCAGAACACTCTATGACATAAATCACAGCAAGATGCTTTTTGATCCACCTCCTAGAGAAATGGAAATAAAAACAAAAATAAACAAATGGGACGTAATGAAACTCAAAAGCTTTTGCACAGCAAAGGAAACCATAAACAAGATGAAAAGACAACCCTCAGAACAGGAGAAAATATTTGCAAATGAAGCAACTGACAAAGGATTAACTCCAAAATATACAAGTAGCTCATGCAGCTCCATATCAAATAAAACAAACAACCCAATCCAAAAATCGGCAGAAAACCTAAACAGACATTTCTCCAAAGAAGATATACAGATTGCCAACAAACACATGAAAGAATGCTCAACATCATTAATTATTAGAGAAATGCAAATCAAAACTACAATGAGGTATCATCTCACACTGGTCAGAATGGCCATCATCAAAAAATCTAGAAACAATAAATGCTGGAGAGGGTGTGGAGAAAAGGGAACACTCCTGCACTCTTGGTGGGAATGTAAATTGATACAGGCACTATGGAGAATAGTATGGAGTTTCCTTAAAAAACTAAAAATAGAGCCACCATATGACCCAGCAATCCCACTACTGGGCATATACCCTGAGAAAACCATAATTCAAAAAGAGTCATGTACCACAATGTTCACTGCAGCTCTATTTACAACAGCCAGGACATGGAAGCAACCTAAGTGTCCATCAACAAATGAATGGATAGAGAAGATTTGGCACATATATTCAATAGAATATTAGCCATAAAAAGAAATGAAATTGAGTTATTTGTAGTGAGGTGGATGGACCTAGAATCTGTCATACGGAGTGAAGTAAGTCAGAAAGAGATAAACAAATAGTGTATGCTAACACATATATGTGGAATCTAAAAAAAAAAAAAAAAATGGTCATGAAGAACCTAGGGGCAACATTGGAATAAAGACACAGACCTACTAGAGAATGGACTTGAGGATATGGGGTAGGGGAAGGGTAAGCTGGGATGAAGTGAGAGAGTGGCATGGACATATATATACACTACCAAACATAAAATAGATAGCTAGTGGGAAGTAGCCACATAGCACAGGGAAATCAGCTCGGTGCTTTGTGACCACCTAGAGGGGTGGGATAGGGAGGGTGTGAGGGAGGGAGATGCAAGAGGGAAGAGATATGGGGATATATGTATATGTATAACTGATTCACTTTGTTATCTAGCAGAAACTAACACACCATTGTAAAGCAATTATACTCCAATACAGATGTTAAAAAATAAATAAATAAGTAAAATAAAATAAAATAAATGTCACGGGGATGTTATACACAGCACAGGGGTTATAGTCGATATTTTATAATAATTATGTGTAAAGTGTAATCTATGAAAATATCAAATTACTATGTTGTATACCTGAAAGTAACACAATATTGTAAGTCAACTATACATCAATTTAAAAACTATATATTTCAATATTTCTGAAATACTCTCAGAAGTCTGGGCTAATAGCCTTTCCTTTATTAAACTCCTTCCCCAGAATAGCCAATCTACTTATGCAGACATGAAAATGAGACCACATTACATACTGGATTTTACATTTCTAAACTTTAGAAACAGTATTCCTAGTCCAGACCCACTGAGTCATGAAAACATCCTCAGAATTTCTAGGCCATGCTTTTATTAACAACACTTTTCACAGAAATTGACATATCTGCACTCTCATGAAGATGGCATAATTAGTTTACTAACATAGCCCTTAAGAGCTTGGAAAGGAAGTTATGAGGGAAACCAGTCCCATTTCAAACAAATTCTTTGCTCCCGGCCGTGATGAGCTGTACAGTTCTCTCAGAAGCATCCTCCACTACAGGCTTCATAGGGAATATCGCCCTGCTGACACCTAAATCTGGGACTTCTGGCCTCCAGAACTGTGGGACAATGAATGTCTGTTATTTTAAGCCAGTCAGCTTGAGATAATGTGTTACACCGGCTCCAGGAAATAATCACAGTCATTATCTGGATCCTCCAACTACCTGCCCTAGTGTTGAAGCTGGAAGGCAACCAGGGCCATGGTGGGTGGGATTTCCTGACTGTCAGGTGGTTGATTGGGTTGTTGCCAAAGAAAGGAGAAGTCTCAGTTCACAATGGGTCCCATGAGATTGACGTGGAAAGAATGAAGTCAGAGGGAAGAAGCTAGAACAGAGAAAGCAAGTAGAAAAGAAGAGGTGAAGAGCAGAGGAAATGCTGGTGGGGCAGATGGGCTGCAGCAGCCTCGCCGGACAGTTGTCACTGCCCCAGGAAGACACAGCAGGCAAAGGGGCCAGTGAGCAGTGGGGCAGGGAGCCCAGGATAGAGATGGACTCCTGAAAAGGCAGATGAAGACCCTTAAAATACTGTGGTAACCCTAACAGAGAATCTGTGACTGGCTTGTAGAAGGAAAATGCAGTTGTCTGGCATGAACTCATTCATGGCTCTGGAGAGACCAAGTTTCCAAATATTCCTTAGACTCTGGGTAAAATAAGCCACTACAACTGCCTTGTCCCCAAAATGGTCACATAAGAACATCCCAGTGTGCTTTCAGTAGAAACGTCACCTGTTACTGAGTTCACTTTTTTTACTTCATAATTTAAAAGCAGTTTCTGACATTTTTAACAAATTTATTTAACTGAGTTGTATTATTTTTTAAAAGATGACATAAGAGATTCAAACTGAGCCATGACTTTAGATGGTAATGATCTCTTTTTTAAAAACCTTAAATAAAGACACTTGTGTGTTTTGAGTGTCCTTGTGTCTGTACATGGACTATTTTTGAAGAACTTTAAGCATATCAGTTAAACTTGAAAAAAAACTTCCTGCAAACCACTGGGTACTATGGGTATAAGCAGACTGAGAATATACTGAGCGTGTTGTCTTCTTCTAATAACCCACCCATCAAACTCTGGGGAAGGGAACATGTGTCATGGATGGATGGTGTCTCACATTTACCTGCTGTTTTCAGAAACACTGATTTCACCACGTTTACCTGTGGTGAAAGAGCCTTTCAGAACTAAAGACATAACCGAGATGAATGAGGCTATTGTTACAACAAAACAGAATATGTCCCAAGAAACAGGGCTGATGTCCTCCAATATTTCTGTCTTCTTCCTGCTTCTCACTGATCTCACTGATGCCAAGTGGGCGTGCGCTGGAGCTGACCAGCACTGAATGGAGAAAACATCAACCAATAGGCTGAAAGACGTTTCTCATTAATTATGCACAGTCCCTTAGTGGAAATTCTGACCTGCTGTCACCTTAAAAAGGCATATTTTTAATGCCACTTGGGCTTCAAGTTCTGTTGAAAACAAGCCACATGAGATCTTAGAAAACACTCGTTTCATATATCTGTAGATCTTTTTACTTAACAATGATGACTTTAAAGTATAAGAAAAAGATACAAACCATAGAAATTATCACATTGTTGAGGAATGCCCTTACTTTATTACACTCTACCAGCCAACAGCACAATATGATGTGAAAAAGAATAAAACCTGCAGGACTGAAGAGAAACAGTGCTACTGCAAAAATAAGAATGTTAAATGCTTCTGGCTGTCAATCATTGACAAGAGCTCTCTGGTCCATTAAAAAAAATAACTAGGGAGAAAGTTACTTGGGTTTTTTAATTTAGTACCTTAGTTGCGGAAGATAACCAGGATAGAAGGTCCAGTGTATCATGCAATTACAAATGTCTTCATGAAAACTTTCTGAAAAAACTGCAAATGATGAGAAAACAAGTAACTCAATAAATCACATTTGGCAGCATGTCCCCAGCTCAAAAAAGATTCAGCCAAATATCCTAGCTGTTCACATCAATAGAACAACCCAGGATCGATGTTCATAGTCATATCACAGAAGACTAAAGGAAATAATTGCATTAATTACAGAATAATCACTTTACAAAGTAAGGAAAATATTTAGTATGGTTCACAAATATTTCCATACAAAGGGCCAAAAAAAAAAAAAAAAAAGGAGGGGATGGCGCATAAAAGTACTGTTCAGAAACCTTATTTTCTTGTGTGCTGGTGTCCAGTTTTGCCAGATAACCAAAGAGTCTTTATTTCATAGACAAGAAAATGCTGTTCATGGACATTGAAAGAATAAATGGACAGCATAGGAAACATAATTTGGTGCCCACTCAAAGGTTATTCTTAAGCACTGGCTTAAAAACACTCCCATTCACTTAAAGAATATCTGGTCCCTGGAATAAATGAGTGTGCTCTGTGGATGGTGATAGCAGGAATCTGAAAAGACGACGTTTATAAAATGCCATGACTGGTCCACTAGTGTTTACTTGTTGCATCTTTGGAAACTGTTTTACTCCAGAGAGACTTAGGGCTGCACAGGGAGTGTGGTGGGTACCTGCAGAGCAACAGCACGAATCGCTGGGATTGCTAACATTTGAAGCACCAGCCGCTAAACGGAGGAATACGTGTGCTACCTTAGACTTACCTGGCACCACTGCTGATAGGAAATTTCTAAGTTCATCTGAATTTTTCAAATGTCTGAGATTACAAAACTGGGGCATTTTATTCTGGTTAAGGAAGGAACAGCCACACAATCCCCAGTCAGCGCTGCTTGCACTTGCTTGGTAAGTTCCTTTCACTTTGTGGGTGTATGACTGTGTTCAAAAGAGTTCTGTTCCAATTGATGATTTCAGAGCTTTTAATTAAGCAAAGATTCAGGTCCCTATCTCTGAATAACTGAATGTAACTATACCTTGAGGGCAATGCTAATTTAAATAAACAAGGCAATTCGAACTCAAAAGCCCATTTCCAAATATAATGCAGCAGAGTAGTTCATAACTTAAATATCTGCTTCACATCACCTAAAGGAACGTTTGGATTTCTATCATGGATGCTAATGGAGCACAAATAATGAAATGTGGCTAACCCTCACGAAACTGAAAGGCATGTACTAGGAAGAAAATAAGAGGCTGTCATAGCGAAGAGCACATGTGTATGCCTATATAGGGTCAGCAGGTAATAAATGGTGATTTGTTGATTAGGCTGTAAATTCTGTCTTTATTATAGGGGTTTTCCCAGCCTTATACCCTAAAATGAACAATCTTCTGTTACTTATAAAACCAAGTTAAATCCCAGATCTTCCACTTCCCATGTGACCTTGGGCAAGTTACTTTACTTCCCTGAATCTCAATTTCCTCATCTGTCTAGTGGAATGACCGACTTCCCTCAAAGAGTGCAAATCTAGACAGAGTGCTTGCCCATAGTATATAATATTAATATTGGTTTAAAAGTCAATTAAAATCAGTGCTTAAAATCAGGAGTGTGCATCACTAAAAATCTTCATGGCTATATATCTGTATAACTATATCCATCAGGAAGATGTAGGAAAGTTATAGTTTCATAGAACAATTAAGCGTATGATAGGCCAGAAGCTCCCTTGAAAGGAAAAGAAGTCCCTTGGAAGGAATATGATTCAAACTGGCACTGCGCTCCGTCTCTTACAAAGCTGTCCATGCATTCAAACACACATTTACTGAGTTCTCACTTCCTTTCTTCCATCCTCCACTTCATATGACACATTGATTTTCCACAGTGTGCCAAGATCCATGCACTTGATTTCACATTCATTATTTTGTCACTGCTCAGAAAAATGTTTAAAGTATTATCAATTCAATATTTTTTAAAATGAGAAAACAGCAACTCAGACTATTGGAGGGGCATCTCCAAAGTTGCATCAGTGAAGAAAAGAAAAGCCAGTGTTGGACCTTGTGTTACAACCTCCAGGCCTGTTGAAATATCCCACGTGGCTAAAACCGCCAGGCATGAACTGGGTGCTGAGGGGTCCATTAGCTACCTCAGGTACGTATGTGTGTGCCCTACCCTCTCTTTCCCACAGAGCAGCCAGTCACCTCTGAAAACCACAGATCTGGCCATTTCTTACCTGCTCATCACCCGTAGAGGTCTGGCCACTGCACTCAGACTGAAATCCCAAAGTTTAGCCCTTCACCATGGCCACGCCCACTCTCTAGCCTCACATCTGGCTTACTCCCTCCATCCCCACCCCATCCAGCCATTGCATTGTCATACCCAGCTCTTCCCTACTTCTGCCTGGGTCCTCCTTTGCTGGACTCTCTGCCATACATATTTCAAACTGAATTAAAGTCCGTGTCTTCTTCTTGGACTCATACTGACTCACCTTGTTCTAATTCTATTATGATTTATTCTTTACCAGAGAAGCAGAGTCACTAAGCCATTGCTGTAACCTAAAGCAGAGCTGCCCTTGAGCCTGCCTACATCAGCCAAACTGACACAGCAAAAGTAGACAATCTGTCTAAGCCATTGGGTTATAGGGTTGTTTGTTATGCAGCAACAGCTAACTGATACACTGATTTTAGGGTTTGCCTTAGAGATTACAACATGCACCTTCAATTTATTAAACTCTGATATTAATTGATACTTCCCAGATGATGCAAAGAACTTTGAACACGTAAACTCCATTTACCCATTCAACTGTACATAATTTTTGTGTATATTAAATATTTATTTATTCAAACTCTACCTATTATTAGTAGGGTAGTTTTTTACCATCACTCTTTATATTTATCCTATTTATTAAACCTAATTTCTTCCTGTCTCTCTAACCTTCTAGGTTGGAATTAATTTCACTCTGCCTAAAGATAGCCCTTTAGAATTTCTGTTAGAGTAGTTCTACTGGTTACAAATGCTCTTGATTTTTGTTGTCCCAAAATGTTTTTATTTCACCTTTATTTTTGCTATAAATTGAATTCTAAATTGGCTGTTATTTTACATCAGCACAAGAAAAAGAGACACTATTTTCTGGTTTTAATTTTTGCTATTGTTCTCAGGATTTGATCTAGATGTTGTTTATCTGAAAGTTAACATTTATTATTTCTCACTTTCTTTTAAGATATTTATCTTTCTCTTTGGTATTATCAGCTTCACTATTTTATTTTCAATCTTTTCTCTCTGCTGGGACTCTGACTTAATAAGTTTCATTTCTTCTTATTTTATTCTGTATATCTTTTCTACTTCTTGTATTTTTAAATCCTTTTACATTTCTGTGTCTAAATTTGGATTTTTCTTGCCCATCTTCCAGTTCACTAACTCTCTCTTAAGCTGTGGCTCCTGTGCTGCTAAATCCACTTATTGAGTTCTAATTAACTTATAACATTTTGCAGCTTTAGAATTTCTATTTGGTTCTTTTTCAAAATTGCAGTGTCACTTGTTTGTTTCTAGAACTGTTCATCTTTTTAGCCTTTTTAGCCTTTCATTATCTTCTGATTATAGCAAATATCATTATTTAAAAGTTTGTACTTGGTGATTCCAATATCTCATAGCTTTTCATGTTTTCTTTTTCTTTTCATTCATGTGGTTTCTCTATGTATGCCAGGATATCTTTGATTTTTGTACCAAGAATTTTATTTTTCTAGACCCCTAGGGCACTAGCAATCTAGGATCAAAGTTATTCAGTTTCAGAAAGTGATGTTTCTCTGAGCACCCAGGTGACTCATTGTTGGGCTGCAGCCTATGTAAAAGCTGGTTTCCTAGGGTGCAAACTTTCACATTCCAAGAAAAGGCAAAATAGATTTATCAAGGTCCTACTTTGGTGGACCTCCAACTCCCACATTTGAACCCCTAAGAGCCTGACAAATGAACCACTTCACCTCTTAACCTTTGTTGTATAATGGCAAATGCTCCAAGGCCAACACTGTCCAAATGCTAACTTCACCCTTATGGATTTCTCCTAGTCTTGGCCAAATAACTCAGTACCTTGTTAAGCCTCTTTTGTGTTCAAGAACATTTTTTTTAACATCTTTATTGGAGTATAATTGCTTTACAGTTGTATGTTAGTTTCTGCTGTATAACAAAGTGAATCAGCTATACATATACATATATCCCCATATCTCCTCCCTCTTGTGTCTCCTTCCCACCCTCCCTATTCCACCCCTCTAGGTGGTCACAAAGCACCTAGCTGATCTCCCTGTGCTTCAAGAATATTTTTATAATTATAAAATTATAAAGTAAATTGTAAGTAAATTATTTCTGTAATTTACTCTATATGTTGTTCCAGTAGTCTTTAGTGAGAGGGTTGAACTGAATTCCTAGTCCACTAACATGCTAGTAGAAACCTCCCTCTTTTGCTCTTAAATACACAAATCTGGCCTTCTGCATGCACAATGCCACTGAAATTTGAAACAGTTATTGTGAAATCCAATCTTCCCATTACACCAAGCTAATCCTAATCCTCAGTAAATAACTTTTATTCACTACTAAGCAGTATGTTAGTGCTCTCCCCCAATATTTTCTATCTATACATAGAAACATACAAGTGTATACACACACACACCCTTGCACACACATAGACCAAGAAAAGTGCAAAGTACACATATTGATATGTAACTCACTCTTTTCACTTAACAGTTTAAGTGTTTAATTTTTTACACACTAAATCTTTTGCATGTCAATGTCTATAATCACATGCCATTCTTATTAAAATTTATGTATCACTCCAGGTATGTATTTAGTAAAATGTATTATCTTATTCTCTTTTTGTTGGACATTTAGTAATTTTCTTTCTGTTTTTTTTATTTTAAATAATGCTGCAATTAATTCACTTGAATATGAATATATAGATTCCTGTGCAATTTTATTTTGCCAGAGATTCCTTGAAATGTTAATACTGAGTCACAGTATACAGGGATTTAACATTTTTAACTTTAAAATCTATTAAGATACTGCCAAATATCTTCACTACATTTGGAAATCTTAATTTCTTACTTTGTGACAAATTGGTATGAAATTCCAGTTCTAACTTCAGTTTATGTTGATTTACGTTTAATGGACACCTAACTGAAAAAAGAAACCTCATGGGACTATATGATCTTCAATAAAATAATCCTGAATTTACTAAATTGTGATACTTATTTGTTTCTTTCATCAAGCAATTGTGCAAAAGTTTTATTAAAATTTGGCTATTAAACATCTATGTTCTATAATGTCAATCAATTAATCTTTCAAAGTAATCAGAATGTGCATCCTTTTTTGTGACCATTTTTTTTAACCCATCTCTCTGTAACTCTGAAGTTTCTTCTCATATCTTAAAATTTTATATGATTTTTTAAACATTTTATTTTATATTCTAGTATAGCTGGTTAACAACGTTGTGTTCTTTTCAGGTGTACAGCAAAGTGATTCAGTTATACATATACATGTATCTATTCTTTTTCAAATTCTTTTCCCATTTATGTCGTTACATAATATTGAGCAGAGTTCCCTGTGCTATCCAGTAGGTTCTTGTTGGTTATCCATTTTAAATATAACAGTGTGTACATATCAATCCCAAACTCTCAATCTATCCCTTCCCCCCACCCTTCCCCACCCCGTAACCATAAGTTTCTTGTCTAAGTCTGTGAGTCTGTTTCTGTTTGTAAATAAGTCCATTTGTACCATTTATTTTTAGATTCTGCATATAAGTGATATCATACAATATTTCTCTTTCTCTGTCTGACTTACTTCACTCAGTATGACAATCTCTAGGTCCATCTATGTTGCTGCAAATGGCATTATTTCAGTCTTTTTAATGGCTAATATTCCATTGTGTATATATATATATATATATGTGTGTGTGTGTGTGTGTGTGTGTGTGTGTGTGTGTGTATACACACCACATCTTTATTCATTCATCCATCGACGGACAATTAGTTTGCTTCCATGTCTTGACTATTGTAAACAGTGCTGCAATGAGCATTGGGTTGCATGTATCCTTTCAGACCATGTTTTTCTCTGGATATATGCCCAGGAGTGGGATTGCAGGTTCATATGGTAGCTCTATTTTAGTTTTTTAGGAACCTCCATACTGTTCTCCATAGTGACTCTAAAAATTTACATTCCCACCACCTGTGTAGGAAGGTTCCCTTAGAATGTGCATACTTTTATGTGTTAAACAAATAGGTTTAAAACTCACTGAAAGTCATCATTTGGAAGATTATTAAATGACAGAAAATTGTTCTCAGTTTTTTAAGTATGTGGACATAAATAATTTTGAAGAGGACAATAACTTCAGCAACACTATCATATGGCTCAAATTACAATGAAGAAAATATATCCATATGTCTGTTTCCCAGTGCTTTTGTCAGAGTGAATGTTCCTTTCAAAATGTTATTGCTTTCTCACACTTTGTTAAAATGCCATCTTTACCTGGAAGAAATATGTTAGCTGTTTTTCTTAATGGAAGTGTAGTTGATTTACAATATTATATTAGTTGCAGGTGTATAGCATAGTGATTCAGTATTTTTGCAGAGTATATTCCATTATAAGTTATTACAAGGTAATGGCCATAATTCCCTGTGCGATACACTGTATCTTTGTTGCTTATTTATTTTATACATAGTAGTTTGTGAAGGGAGGGAGGGACAAATTAGGGGTGGTAGGTATAGAATTAACAGATACAGTAGCTGTTTTTACACTTAGAAGCTACTTACTACTGGCATCATGTCTCAGGATGTCATCTTGTGGGAAGGGGTGGAGGAGGCTCCTCTCCCCACCCCCGCCCCATCACTTCCCCCATAGTTGAAAAGAGCATGTGCTCTTCTGAGACAGGCAGCATTTCCCAGGTGTTAGGGACACCATGAGAGAGCCCTTTGGCATAACACAGATCTTTCTTATGCTGTTGGGAATCAGGGTTTGGAGAGCAGTAAATGTGGGTGCAAATATACAGAGAAAGAGTTCCCATTTATTATACCCCAAAGAGATTAATAAGCCCGAGCCCAAGGCAATATAACAAGGAACGTTTTAGAAAACATTGTCAGAAACTGTCTTCTCCCCCAAAGGTAAATCATAACTTCAATGGAGTAGGTGTCCAAGACCCAGCAATCTGTCTAATGATCACCCAAAATTCACTCCTTTTGGGAAGATTGCTGTGTAGAGCTCAGCTGGCAGAGATGTGACAAGGATGGAATGCCATTAGGACAAACTTCCTGACAGGTAACAGACACATGCCCTGAGGTTAAATCCAAATGTCTTCTTCAAATAGTTAAAGTAGCACAGAGAATGCAGAAATGTGACCGGTTCTTATTTTACCTTGATACTCAAACAACAACATATATCTGAAATTGAAATGCTGTTGGTTGTGTGTTGAATTGTCCTAATTATCATTAGTATTCATATTATTTACAAGTCAGATAGATTACAGGCTTACCTTCTGTTTTTGATAACTATATTATGAAACAATTATGATATCTACTTAGATTTGAAAATTTCTGGCGTGAGGAAGATCAACAAATTCAGTGATCTTGTAACAGTTAAAAATAATGTGTATTTATTATGTGCAAATGATAAAAATATTTTCTCTCGAGATCAGGTTCTATTAAAGTACAACACAAGTCGTTGCAGTTTTGTGAATTCAGCTTGTTCTTTGCAAAATTATTCATGCCTGATTTAAATATTCTTACATCCTACCGCAGCGCAGCAGATGCTCACTTTGTACCAGACAGCGTTCAGGTACTGGACAAAGATGAAAAACAACCCATGCTCCCCGTTCTACTTTAGTCATGTGTTTGTTTGTCTTCCTTTCCTACTAGGAATTCAGTGCCTTGAGGACAGAGCCTGTGGGATTCATGTCTGCATAGCACATGAAATAATATCCTGTAGCATCTCAAATATGCTTGTTGAATTAACTAAAGAATCGATCCAATTACTATACCTTCTTAAATTCAAATCTTGGCTCCAAGGGATCAGTGGTTTCATTTTTGGTGGGAATCAGTGATTCTTGACAAACCCAACAGTTTCTTTTCTAAAAGATGAGCCGATCAGTAGCGACACTTTTCTTGAAGTGCCTGCACTGTGATTTCTGCATTCCCAAGAGGTGGAAAGCTATGGTATCATAATGCTTACCTGCCTTCACCACGAGAGTCTGTATAGAAGAGAATGGCCAACATTACAAAAATGGCTTCATTGTAAAAGATAAAACCCCAGCCTTTGACGATGCCACGTGTCGAGTCTGACATTTGTCCCACTCGCCCCACTCCCAAGGAGTTTCTAGCGGAGAAAAGGGAACCAGGACAGGTAAACAAATATCCTGAGTAAGGCTGATGACTTGTATGGCCAGTGCCCAGAGAGTAGCAGATGATCTGGGAATGCAGAGGGAGAGCAGTCCTTTCTGGGTCTGGTCATCCACTGCAGCTCCTTAAATATATAGCCTCTGTTTCTGCTGCCTCAGGCACCAGTGGAGAAGTCAGCCAGGTTTGGATGTGGGTTCCTGCTTTATTGCTCACAGCAGCATGGTATTGTCTGTTGCTTAACCTTCTGCACTTCCATACCCTGACATGTCAAATGGGAATAAAAATACTTACCTTGAAGGTTTTAATAAAAAAACAAATGTGTGACTAGCACAATGATGAGTCCACATCACTTCCGGTTTACTGGAATCTGAACCATACCCAAGACAAGCAGGCCATTTCCCTCAAAGAGCTGACTTTCCCCTCAGTGGGTGGATGAGCAAGAAGCAAGAACGAATGAAAAAGGCCTGGAATTGACAAGTGAAATCAAAAAATAAAGCTGGCAATAGGGAGAGACTGGCTTCACTGTAGGGTGCTCTGATGGCAGGAACCTGTGAGTAAGACAAAAACACAAGGTCATCAGCCCGTCAAAGCCTACTTTCCTAACCACAAACATCATAGCTTCTTTCACAGTGATGCGTGTTTCCCACCTGTGCCAAGCATCGCTGTGCTTCCTATTCTGTCTTGTGGCCCAGAAGCTCCTCTAACAAACCTGGGTAGTTTTTACACCTGTGGCCTTGGTGGCTGAGAATCATGCTGTTGTAACATTTGTACAGTTGTAAGTCTAGTCATGGACCTACAAAAGAAGCGTAGTTATGACTTTGGTACATAAAGCACATTGAACACTAGGTTCGCTTTTCTAAAAGATGGAATGAGATTTCATTAAATTTTCCAAAATTAAAGAAATACAACTTAAGGGTTTTTATTTAAAATTATGAGTTGTTCATTATAATTTGTATTTTCTTCTCTTACTTTTAATAAATAATTTTGGATCTTTAGAATATAAATGACATTTTGGTAAAAAAAATCTTAAAATGATTTCAAATTTTCAAAAATTTTGCATTTTCTTTAATATACTTTTTAAAGTGCACTTTTAATGATATTTTACTGTTTAGTCATTTAGATCATTATTGTTTAACAGAATATCAGTTTTGTTCAAATTATATTAAAATAATAATAAATTGTGTGGAATAAATATACAGTAATTTACAAATTACACATGTATGCAATGCTATTACTACTGCAACCTGCATAGTCCATGAACAGGACATCCAGATATGAGCAAGGATGATCAATTTCTTTTTTTTTTAATTAATTAATTAATTTGGCTGTATTGGGTCTTTGTTGCTGTGCCCATGCTTTCTCTACTTGCGGCGAGCCGGGGCCACTCTTCATTGCGGTGTGTAGACTTCGTGGGCTTCTCATTGCAGTGGCTTCTCTTGTTGTGGAGCACAGGCTCTAGGCGCACGGGCTTCAGTAGTTGTGGCTCGTGGGCTCTAGAGCGCAGGCTCAGTAGTTGTGGCACACGGGCTTAGTTGCTCGGCAGCATGAGGGATCTTCCCAGACGAGGGCTGGAACCCATGTCCCCTGCATCTACAGGAGGACTCTCAACCACTGTGCCACCAGGGAAGCCCAAGGATGATCAATTTCAGTTGCCTTTTATTCTAGATGACTTTCAGTGATTTGAAGCAATAGTTTTTAATTTGTTCATTAAAGTGGTACATTTGTCAGAAAGGATGAAGAAATATATTTAACTTCCTGTTAGCTTGACTTATAATTTTAAGATATTTATATATATGGAGTGCAGGCCTCCATATGTAACCTTGTCGTGACTTCCCTGAATAAGAATAGCTGAACTGAATACATAGTATGCCAATGATAGGGCTGTAGAAAAAGTGACTCAGTGTAAGGGACACATGGGTGCCAAGTGACACATGAGCAGACCACTGAAGAAAGAGAAGGAGCAGACAGTGTGGATACCTGGACAGGGGGATAACGAAGGAGAAATGATAAATGCAAAGGTGCAAGGCTGGAGCACCCTGATGTGTTCAGAGAAGATGGAGAGAGAGAGATGGGATTTGAGGAGATACTTTGACTTTCATCTGTATTATAGATTGCAGTTTTTTGGAATAAATCACTGGAAAAACAAAAAGAGAAATTGCTACCAAAATGCTTGAAAAAATTTCTTGTGAATGATCATGGTTTGCTCTTCGCTCTGGTGCCAAGGAAACTCAGAGCTATTTCTGTTAGCCTGTGCTGGTGAACAAACAGTATGAAAAGATGCTCAATATCATTAATTATTAGAGAAATGCAAATCAAAACTACGATGAGGTATCACCTCACACTGGTCAGAATGGTCATCACCAAAAAATCTACAAACAATAAATGCTGGAGAAGGTGTGGAGAAAAGGGAACCCTCATGCACTGTTGGCGGGAATGTAAATGGATACAGCCACTAAGGAAAACAGTATGGAGGTTCCTTAGAAAAACTAAAAATAGAACTATGATATGACCCAGCAATTCCACTCCTGGGCATATACTTGGAGAAAACCATAATTCAAAAGGATGCATGCACCCCAATGTTCATTGCAGCACTATTTACAATAACCAGGACATGGAAGCAACTTAAATGTCCATCAAGAGAGGAATGGTTAAAGATGATGTGGTACATATATACAGTGGAATATTATTCGGCCATTAAAAGGAATGAAATTGTGTCATTTGCAGAGACTTGGATGGACCTAGAGACTGTCATACAGAATGAAGTAAGTCAGAAAGAGAAAAACAAATATCGTATATTAATGCTTATATGTGGAATCTAGAAAAATGGTATAGATGAACTTATTGGCAAAGCAGAAATAGTCACAGATGTAGAAAACAAATTGATGGTTACCAAGGGGGAAAGGGGAGAGGGTGGGATGAATTGGGAGATTAGGATTGACATATATACACTACCCTGTATAAAATAGGTAACTAATGAGAACCTACTATATAGCATAGGGAACTCTACTCAATGCTCTGTGGTGACCTAAGTGGGAAGGAAATCCAAAAATGAGGGGATATATGTATACATATAGTTGATCCACTTCACTGTACAGCAGGAACTAACACAACATTGTAAGGCAATTATACCTCCAATTAAAAAAAAAAAAGAATATGCTTTGTGGACTAGGCTTACCTACCTCTTGCTCTACTTTCCTATCCATATTTTGCATTTACTCCTTCCTGGATTTCTATTGATTTATCCTATTTTGTTGCATGAGTGCTGGTATAATCATTGTACCAGATAGTGCAAGCTGGTCGGACGTTTCTTTAAAGAAGGAGGAGGAAGATTGTACAGACTTGTGTGGGAAGATGCATTGTTTTACACATATTGAGGTTGCTTTGGGGATGAAAATAAAAAATGGAAACTGCTTGAGGGAAAAGAGGACCTGGAAGATGGAAAGGAGGTCAGAGGAGAAAGTTAAGGTGAGCATCTCAGCAAAGAAGAGTTGCTTGATGGTGGTGTGATGGTGGGTGAGCCAGGTGTGATGAGCAGAATAACAGCCCCCAAAGATGTCGATGTCCTAATCCCTAGAACCAGTAAATAAGGCACATTACATCTGTAAAGTTCCTTGCAGATGGGATTTAGGGTTGGGAACTTGAGATGGGGAGATCATCCTGCATCATCCAGATGGGCCAATGCAAGCACACGATCCTGGAAAACCTTTCTCAGCCCTGATCAGAGAGAGATTTGCTGACATTAGTGGCTTTCATTAGTGCTGACATTAGTGGAGGAAGGCAACCACACACCAGGGAAAGCAGGCAGCCTTAGAAGCTGTAAAACACAAGGATTTACCCCTAGAACCTCCAGAAGGAATGCAGCCCTACTGACACCTTGATCTTAATCCCATGAGACATGTGTTGGACTTCTGACCTCAAGAACTGTAAAGTAACAAATATATGTAATTTAGTCACTAAATTTTGATGATTTAAGCAGCAATAGGAAACTAAGATATTAGTCAAGAGAAAGAGATAAGCCCAGCGAGGATGAACCCAAAGAGCAATTGCCACCCTGGCTGCTTCCCCACATGAACCTAGGGGCAGGACAGGAATAAACACGCAGATGTAGAGAATGGACTTGAGGACATGGAGAGGGGGAAGGGTAAGCTGGGACGAAGTGAGAGAGTGGCATGGACATATATACACTACCAAATGTAAAATAGATAGCTAGTGGGAAGCAGCCGCATAGCAAAGGGAGATCAGCTCGGTGATTTGTGACCCTCTAGAGGGGTGGGATAGGGAGGGAGGGAGGGAGGGAGACGTAAGAGGGAAGAGATATGAGGACATATGTATATGTATAACTGATTCACTTTGTTATAAAGCAGAAACTAACACACCATTGTAAAGCAATTATACTCCAATAAAGATGTTAAAAAAAATAAAAGAAAGAAATATGCCAGCCTAGGAAACACTTTTCAGCCTAGTCAATGGGACACCTTCAAATCCGCCACAGTCCACCCCTTGCCAACTTGGCACTCATATGCATCTCTCTAAACCATAATTCATTTTCAAATAAAGATAATAGCAAAGTCACACTTTTCCCTAACGTGATGCAACCATCTCGTGTACAACCAAAAACTAACTAACACTTTCTGCAGAAGAGAATATACTCAGCTCATGCCTATGGGTTTATGGACTATCCTGTACAACCATCAAGAGAAGGAAAATCCCAAGCTGGGTACTATGGGTGGATTGGCTCAGATTGTAGGTGCCAGCTAAGAATAGGTGGCAGCTGACCACAGCCTTGCTCAAGCGTGGTCTTAAAATTCAGTGGAGAGGGAAATTCCCACAATGGGCAGAGCCTTGGGCAATGCACTTGGCTGTCCACCGTGAATATAGACAGAAGGGACCGTAGGGCAGAATAGACATAGGACTGGCAGGACAGTGATGAATGTGCTGATCAGCTCGTCAGCAGCCTGGAAAGCAGAAGATTGGTCAATGGACACAAAGAATGTTGTACAGAGGCATGTGGAAGGACATGCAGGAGTGGGTGGGTATTAAGCAGAATCATCTCTGTATCACATAAGAGCATCTGACACAGAAGATACACAGAGTAGACAAAGTGACTCAGCCAGCTGACATCAGCCAGTCTCTGTCACTGGCTTAAATCACAATAGATTCCTTTAGATTCTGAGCTCCTACAGGGCAGGGACCCTATCACATCGATTGATCTTTGTGTCCCAGGTATTATGCACTGTATCATGGAAAAAATAAGTGCCGTCATTCACTCTGCATTCTTCTTTGGGCTGTTGATTTGTTCTTCCATTTTCTACTTGGAAATAAAAGGAAAAAAACAACTCATAAAAATCACTGTGCAGTGCACAAATCACTTTCACATCCAAGATCAAAGGGATTTGTCTTAAAAAAACAAAGTGTGACAAAACCGATATTGGTGGTATTTTTTGTGATCTCCATGCCTAGTCCTTGAGTCCAGAGAAATGACAAATGCCTAGCATGCTTGCTGACAATAAGAGAGTTAAATATCTATTTTTCCACACACCATAAACAATGTTCAGGGACGCTGAGACACTGAAACTGTGCAATAACAAATTCATATTTATGTTTTAGCAGGAAGAAAACCTCAGTCTTTTTTTAGCTAATAATTATATCAACAAGGTTTGGCAGCCTGAGGCTGTTTTTCTTCTCCCAGACAAGGTCTTTCCTACAGTAAGATATAAATAATGATATAACTTTTTTAGACCCAATAAGCCCACACACACTGTAAATTTATAGTTGTCCTCCAGCTGTGAGAACAATAAGTGCATCCTGATAAAGAAAAAACTCGAATTTCTTCAACTCTAAACCTAGTCTTTAATTAAAAATGAAAAGGTAAGTCTTTTCAGTCTAAATATAGTCAGTTTTACCCTGAAAACCTGTATGAAAGTACATTTGAAATTGAGTTTGCATTTTAATTGAATAGACCAAAAAAATCACTTTAATCATAATATAAGGCAGTAATATGAGCCATGGCTGTTCCTATATATTTCTATGGTTTGGAAAACAGGAAACTTCAGGTATCAGGGGTTGGGATGGAGTATAGACTATGAAAGTCCTTTGACTGGCATCTCTGATGATGTGCCTTGTTTTGCACCCTTTCATGCCCATGTTGAATCATCTCATCTAGACCTGGTCAGATCCAGACAGATTCTACTGTGAATACCCCACAGAACCCAGCCCAGTGCCTTGAGCAGTCAACAATATTTGTTAATTGTGCAAATGAATGATAAAAGCCATTTGCAACATTTCCATGTAAGTCCAAAAACAAATTGTTTAAATTAATTTTTATCAGAGTATAGTTGCTTTACAATGTTGTGTTGGTTTCTACTGTACAGCAAAATGAATCAGTTATACATATACATATATCCCCTCTTTTTTGGATTTCCTTCCTATTTAGGTCACCACAGAGCATTAAGTAGAGTTCCCTGTGTTATACAGTATGTTCTCATTAGTTGTCTACTTTCTGGAAACAAATTTTAATGAAGCAAAAAATCAGAGCTACTAAGAAGAGTAGATGACCAGTTCATCGGCCATGTTTTCATTCATATAAAGTACTGCAGTGGTGGTCCATGTCACCCAGACACAGGGCTTGGCGTGTGTTGCCATTCATGCTGGAGCATCATTGTCCTACAGTTCCTTCTAAGATGGGGAGACTGAGGCTAAGAGATGTGAAAGGACCATATAAGTCACAAGGCTGGTAAGAGGGAAAGCAGTAATGCAAGCCCTTACTTGCCTGGCTCCTGGGACTGCATCCTCAGAGGCTCAAGGGCCATTATCCCGGCTAAGCTGGCTGGTTTCTAAGAACCAGAAGAGAATCCAACTCTACCACTTCCCCCGGAGGTGCCAACGGTGTAACAGCCACAGCCTTCATTATTGGGCAGTATTTTCGATGGCCAGACTCAGGCCTTCTTGTTGCCCTAAATATATACTTATAAATCTTCATTTTCTTAATAGTAAAATTGGGCATTTAAGGATATGTTGCTTCACCATTTGTCTGTTATCACTTTTCCTGTTCATGGCCTTTATCCATTTTTCTGTTAGTTCTTTGGTCTCCTCCTCCTGTGGGCCTTTCACATTGCAGAGGTGAATTCCTTGTGTGTTACACATCATGAAAACTCTCCTGGTCTGTCACTGGCCTTTTACTCTGCCTATGCCATGTTTTACTCAAAACTCTCTTTTCTCATGTAGTGAAGCAGTCAATTTGCATTATCTTATTGTTTGGGGGTTTCATTTGTCAGAGCAAAATTTAAGGTCTTAAATTATTTCATTAAATGAAGCTGGAATTTGTTTTAAAAATGTTTCGGCTGCATTCCATCAAGCACAAATACAAGTAATCATCTGAACTCAACTGTCCTAAAGGTACTTATTTTCTCATTTTTTAATGTGATTTATCAATCTAACACTTAATGCTTTGGGTTTTTAATTTTAACTGGAGAAGAAATGGAACATAGAGGTTAGAGCTGTACTGATATGATAGCTGTCAGCCACATGTGCCTATTTAAACTTAAATTCAGTAAGGAAGACTGCCTCGGTTACAGTAGTGACATTTCCAATGCTCAATAGCCACATTGCTAGTGGCTACCATGCAGGGCAGTGCAGATATGAAATAACCCCATTATCTCAGAAAGTACTATTGACAACACTGGATCAGATCCTGAATTTCAGAGGCTGGCTGCTTTGAAAAATATCTCAGCCACCATACATTGCTAGTGTTTGATCTTGGGTAGGTTACTGAAACTCTCTGCTCCTCAGTTCTCTCATCTGAAAATGGTTGCATAGCAGAACTACATCTTCAGATAGTTGTGTGGATTAAATGAGTTAATGTATATAAACTATTTAGAACTGTGTCTGGAACACAGTAGGTACTCAATAAGTATTAGCTATTATAATAATTATTGTTATATAATAAAATTAATATTATATTACTTATATTGTATATTAACTCCTTTGATTTTTATTCTTCCTGAGTAGTTTGGAGCTATGGTATAATAACAACTGCCAAAGACCTTTTTCTCAAACCATCTTAAAACTAATGTGATATAAGTTCATGTCTATTAGTAGTAGTAGTGTTCTGAACAAGTAAACATTTGGACCCATATTAGTGAATTATACCCAACCAGTTTATCTCCTTAGGTGTGCACTGTATAATAAATATAAAAGCAATTATAATTTGTACAAATCCTACTATGTTTATGTTCCATGCTAGGCATTTTCATACAATGTTATATAACCTTCACACACACAAAAACACAATTTACAAGGCAGCTGTTTTCATTTCTAATTAAAATAAATAGAAACTAACACTTGGAGAGTAACCTAAACAACCAAGACCCAAATTAGCCAAGACAGCTAGTAAGTGACAGGGTGACATAGCTTAGATTTGAACACAGCCCATCCTGTCTCTATGAATGTTTATAGTGACAAGCAGTAGAACTTCTATGTGAAGGTCTATAATCTCAGAGTATAAACAAAATACCATTGTTGCTACACAGAGAAAAAATGACATAAGTGCCATTCCAGCTAATAATTTACAGTGGCAGCTGAACTTCAGAAAAACGAAGGATTATCACGTAAAAACGCTCATGGGAATAAAAGTAGATAAACAATTGCAGTTACCACAGTACCTCACACAGAGTAAACCACCTTAAATGTTAGCTCTAAACATCATGAATAGGAGGAAGGGGGAAGAAAGAAACAGAAATAGAGTAGAATAAATGAAGAGAAAGGGGAAAATTGATAATGAATTAACTCTGTGAAAGTGCCTGTTTTTAAGCTGCTATTCTTAAGAATGAACTCGTATAAAATGGTATGTTGACCTTTATCCCACAGCAACCCTGTGAACTAACTAACACAGATAGCATTTCTATGTTATCGGTGAATATAGATTTTCAAAGAAGTGAACCAACCAGTGTACAATCACAGTGGAATTAAAATGTAGATCTTTGTTACATTGGCCTTGGTGGCTATCTTTTTCTAGTCAGAAAGGAGTTATTCCCATCTCCCAATGGTAAGCTAGCTGCCAGCTGCTGATCATTTACTGATGCAGTGACATACCATGCTTCCTTTGGCAACCTGCAGCCGTTCATCCATCTACTCAACCACTATGTAATGAAACCTTCTAAGGGCCAGGTCCTGGGCTTGACACAAGGGACACAGAGGCAAATGAGGCAGACACAGACTTTGTCCTCATGAATCTTACAATGTGGCAAGAGCAAGAGGCATAAACCAAGTCATGGTTAGTGTGATAAATGAGGATTTAATAGAAGTAACTAGCTCAATCTATAAAAGAAGGAAAGGCTTTCCTGAGAAAACAATATTTGAGCTGATTATGTCCATGTTGTGGGGAAGGGAGGATGGGGAGAGAAGACAAAGAAAATATGATAGACTCACCTAACCTTGGGGTGATCGTATACCTCTACCTGTTGGGTTAGGTTTGGTCATAGGATTTGATCTAACGAATGGAATTGGAACGGGAATAACATGAGTCAATTTAAGGCAGAAACTTCAGGAGCCAGTGTGAGGTTTGCCATGCTCTCCTTTCCTTTTTCCTGGGACTATACAAGCACATGTCATGATGAAACCTGTCAGTCTGGGTACCTGCGTCACTGTGGTACACAGAGCCCCATTGTTGACCAATTTGGACACAGATAGAGAATATTTTTGAAGCAGTAAGAATAAATGTTGGATTAAGAAGGCTAGAGATGCTTGTGATTTGGCCAAAAGCAGAGGGAGTGGGGATAGGAAAAAATAGATGTGTTTGAGAGATATTTAGAAGAAATAATCACTAGGTTTGGAAACTGAGTGATGATGTGGAACCAAGAACTGAAAGGAATTAAGGATGTTTGTGAAGCTTAGGGAAAGATAATGCTATTTGATCACATTTAGATTGAGAAGCCCAAGAGGCATCTAAGTAGAGTTGTTTTAGGTGTGGCTATGCAGCATACAGGAGCTCACAATGAAAGGTCTTCTCTGGAGACATCCTTTAGAAAGTCAACAATATATAGATGCTAATGAAGCTGCTGGAATGGGGGAGCTCACTCAGGGAGAGGGTGTGAATGTTAGGAGGATGAGGAGACAATGGCAAAGCAGAATGACCAGATGGCAAGGAAGGAAATCAACAGGATGTTTTTTAAGCAGGGTAAGGACAACAGAATCAAATGATTTAGAGTGTTCAAGAAAGCCAAGGGCTGAAAATGTCCATCAGAGTTTCTGATGTGGAAGCTGTTGGTGACTTTATCAAGAGTTTTGGTGGAGGGACAGTGGGAAAATTCAGAATGTTGTGGATTTAAGAATGAATAGAGGATGGACTAGAAACTTTGGACCAATACTTCTACTGAGAACAAGCAGAAAATTTGGACATGATCTTAAGAGTCTGCTGGAAGATGTTGGAGAGAGCCAATAAGGTTGTGATATAATCAGAAATTAAACCCAAGCAAGGAAAATTTGGGGCACAGTTTTATTAATGGCATCTTCCAAATTCTGGAAAGGACAGAAAAAAAGGCTAAAAATATGAGCAGTACTTCTGACAGCTAAATAGGACTATGGGGAAAAAATGGACCCCAGGTCCCTACAAAGAGTGGAAAGAGGTCCTGCTAAGCTACCCAATATTTAACCTGTGATGCTTGTGAGACACACCACCAGGTAAAAGTGAGCGAAAGAAAGAAAGAAAGAAAGAAAGAAAGAAAGAAAGAAAGAAAGAAAGAAAGAAAGAAAGAAAGGAACTAACCTTAGCAATTACTTAGCAAAGTGAGTCATTTCAGACCCTGAAACTGGATTAAGATGATGCCAATATTTGGTGCCAATGTCTGCCAAAAGCAAAATTCAATTTAAAAATTAAATACTCTCAGTGCTATACAATAGGTTCTCATAGTTATCTATTTTATACTAATGAACATGTACTCTACTCAGTGCTCTGTGGTGACCTAAATGGGAAGGAAAACCAAAAAAGAGAGGATATAGGTATATGTTTAACTGATTCACTTTGCTGTACAGCAGAAACTACTACATCATTGTAAAGCAACTATATTCCAATAAAAAGTAATTTTAAAAAGTAGGTAAATAAATAAATAATAAAAATTAAATACACTCTGGAGGATGAACTATTATTTTAGTCCTCAAGAGTATTTATACAATTCTGTATACAAAACCTTGCACTCAATCAAAAATAATCAGAATCAATCAGACAAATAACATGAATTAAAATGAAGAAAAAGCCAAATAAGTAATCAAAACAGACCTGCATTTTTAAGGATCTAAAATAGAAGAATGAGGACTAAAAGCAAACTGGAAACCATAAAATGAAAAATAAACATTAAAGACATAAAAATTTAAATGACTAAAATTAATAATTCATTAGATGGATTATCAGCAAATTAGACACAGCTAAATAGAAAATGAATGAACTGAAAGATGAGACAGAAAAAAATCCAGAATTAAGCACAGAATGAAAAAAGAAATAGAAAAAAATAGGAGAGGGTAAGTGAAAATATCTAACATGTATAATCGTCCCAGAAAGAGCGGAGATATAACGTAAAGTAGAAAAAAATACTTGAGGAGAGAATGGATGAGAATTTTCAAAAATTAATGAAAGCTGTGAAGACACAATTCGAAAAGGCCCCTGAATTCCCAAGCCAGACAAAAGGAAAGCCACAAATTTCAGAGTAAAGTTGAAGAAAATTACATACAAAAAGAAATTATTAAAATATGCCAGAAAAAAATTGATTACCTTCCAAGAAGAAGCAATAAGACTTGGAACTCTCTACATAACAGGAACAAAGAAAAACAGAAGAAAATGCAGTAATATATTTATATTATTGAAAATAAAAATAAAACAACAAACTAGAAATGTAATCCAAAAATTAAATTTCTTCCACTTTGAAGTATATAGCTCAGATAGCAACAAAAATTTAAAAATAAATCATTACTAACAGACCTACAAGACAGGAAATATTTTTAAATGCCTTCTGGTAGAAGAAAAATTATTTCAGTTTAAAGGTAAAGATTATGGAAAGAATAGAAATAAAAATTAATAAAAAGATAAACACCTGAGGAAAAATAAATAAATATTAAATAATAAAAGTAATAATAATAAGATCTAGGAGTTTAAACATGTTCAAAAGTAAAACACAAGAGGCAATGGAATTAACGTTATAAGAAGGTGAAATTGAGATAAAGTGTTCTAAGGTCTTTGCATCATCAAGCAAGACGGTGAAGCACCAAAGAATATCAGACATTAATGAGTCAAGGTTGAAGGTTGCAATCTCTGAGGAAACAACTGCAAAAATACTAAAACAATATATATTCCTAAACTTGCATAGGGACATATAAAATCTAAACATCACTCACTCAGTGACAATAATGTCTCTGATAATTAGAAGATCTGTACAAAAAATGCCAATGATGAGTCTACTTTCAATTATTTTTAATGGGAAAATTATAATGCATTACACCTTAACCAAATCCCTTAATCAATGCCCTAAAGTATAGCTAAGACATAGTAAAACAGACATATATAAAATGCACCCACCCTATCACTGAACAATTATTAGCATGCTTAAATTCAGTAACATAATCTCTCTATGGCCAGCTACACAGCAGATGTACATCTTTGTTTACAAATGGTTTGCTTTTCAAAAAGTTTACATACACACACATACACTCACTATTCTTATGTTACACAGATTTTATAAAACAATTTTATATAACAACTTTATTGAGATACAATTTATATTTTCTTTTGAGTTTTCTAATTTTAGCTCTTACATTTGGGTCTATGACTCATTTCAAGTCAATGTTCATGTATAGTGAGGAGTATCTATCCAACATGTGGAGATGCTGTTTTTCTAGTACCATTTGTTGAAAAGACTATTCTTTCTCCATTGAATAGTTTAGATACACTCATGAAAAGTCAATTGATGATGAATGTGAAGGTTTGTTTGTGGACTTTTGGTTCTGTCCCATTGTTCTCTACGTCAGCAGGCCAATCTTATTCTAGTACCACACTGTCTTGATTACTGTACCTTTGCTGTAAGTTTTGAAATCAAGAAGTGTCATTCTTTCATGTTTTTCATATATAGTTAGCTCGATTAAAAAAAAATTAAAAAGAAGTGTCAGACAGTTTGCAAAAGAGGAAATCAAAATGGTTAATACATATTTAAAATGTGTTCAAGCTAAATTACAATCAGGAAGATGCAAATTACACCCACAATGAACTGCCACTCTACCTAGCAGAAGAGCTAAAAATCAAAATACCCGGATGTCATGTTTCTGTGAGGGTTTAGAGCAACTGAAACTCTCATAAAGTGATAGTGGATGTGTAAATTGATCTTAGCACTTGGAATTCTCTACTACAGTTGAAACCTTGCATATTCTATAACCCAGCAATTCTACTCCTATGAACTGTAAGTCCTTGCAACAAAGAGACATGAACAAATCAGTCACAGCAAGAGCAGCAGTTATCCCCAAACTGGAAACAGCCCAAATGTCCTTTGATGATGCATTGGGTAAATTAGATTATGATATATCCTTACAATGTTTAGTAATGAGAACCAGATACAGATTACATACTGTGTGATTTCATTTATATAAAGTCTAAAAACATATAAAACTAGAAGTCAGGATAGTAATTAACTTTGAAGAGAGGGAGTATGGGGAAGGGGTCCAAGTGGTTATCTGGGATGCTGACAAAATCACGTGTCAATCTGAGTGGTAATGATACAGCTATTTGTTTTTAGATAATTTATTAATCTGACCATAACTATTTGATGCAATTTTATTCATATGCACAGAATGCAGTATGAGAGATTAGAGAGAGTGACTCCTTTGTTCATTTATTTGGCAAATACTCACTGAGAACACGTTGTACAACAGGCACTGGGCTATCCACTAAATATGGAGTGAAATGAGACAGACTGCCGTGCTCTTGTGGAGATCACAGAAGTCCACCTGAGAAGGGATGGAGAAAGAGGAAGAACAGGATCAGAGTGTATTTATTTAACGTAAGAAAACTGGGCAATGTTTATACACCTTTAAGAAGTAGCCAGTAGCCAGGGATAAGTATGTACTGCCTCGAATGCAAAGCTTTGAAATTAACACAAAACACTCCATATACACACCCAAATTATTATTTTTAAATGGCTGAAATCTTCCCAGGACAAAATATTTTAATTTGTCATTTTGAAGAAGAAGGAGAAAAAGGAGGAGGAAGAGGACAAAGAGAGGAAATACCAGACTTACCACTCTGGGATCTGGCACTTTTCTGTGCAGTACAACCTGTCTTGCAAAAGGTCAGAAACTAAAAGTGATTTTATTAGAGTCAGAAAAATTTTCCCCACTTACTGACATGAGTCAATATTGGTATAAATCAATCACAATGTGAAATCCAAAAGCTCCACATTCTTCCTCTTGCATTTTAATTGCAAGATGGAAGGAAATATGTATATTTCAACCTTCCATATGTCACATCTTCAGTTTCTCTCAGTCTCTTATTGGCAGGGTTAGACTGAGACTCAACCTTCTAGACAAATGGATGGTTTGGTCCCCTTCACATTAATATTCCTTAAAGACAAACAAGATAAAGAGAACACCAGGGGCAGGGCTCAACTGGCCCTCTGATACCCTCATCCCCATGCCAACTGAGTGATGCTGAGGGCCAGACCATCAAGTCACATCACCCCAGCATGTTCCACTGTGGCCCCAGGTCCCACGTCCAGCATTAAAATATCCCTTTCATTCATTTCTAATACCCTCTGAGAAGAGTTCTGGTAAAGCAGGTTCTCTGCGCTCTTACAGTTATGGGATATCCACCACCCTAGTGACAGCTCAGCTCCCTTATATTACCTCCATAGACCTTACTGGGCTATCCCCTCAACCGATATATGATACAGATAACTATGGCCCACACTGCTCCTGCCCTCGTTTGATGTTCCACATGTGCCTTTAAGATATCAAGTATTAAAGGTCTGTATTAAAACACATGTGTATTATTTGGTATGAATCACACATGGAAGTGTGACCAGTCATAAAGATGGTATCCCAATTAATATTTTGATTAGTTAGCCCATCAACAAACATTTGAACACTTACCACTGGCCCTAAGAGAATTGAACATAAGACAGATGTGTTTCAAAAGGGACAGGAGTAGTAGTGTGAGGGACACCTTGTCAACAGGGAGTCAGGAGCCTGCATGACAATAGTAGAAATAGTGTGAAGAGATCGGGGGAAGCATGGGTGGAGGGGGGACAGTGGTAGGGAAATTAAAAACTGGACGAGTGCTGATGACAAATTTGGAGGACTGAGTCCATGGAGGGCTAAATTGTTATCACTCATAGTTTTGTAGATCCAAAATAGATAATCAAGTTTGATGCATTTAGTTTTTCAGAAAAATACTAAGTATTTGTTTAGTACTCATCCCCCTTTCTACATGGTCTTCACCTTGCTGTGATAAAATAACAGGTTTTTATGTGAAAAGCAATTAACTTGATTTTACTACCATGGATTTTAGATAGGATTTATGAGGACAGAGTTTAAGGGTTTTTTTTTTAAACAAGGGTTAGAGGGATATGAAAAAATAATAATTCTGGGATGCAATGTTTCACAATTAGGTCACAGCTTCCATTTTTCAGAGGAAAATTTCAACTCTCCACATTGGTACTTTTCCACTTAAATACAGCCACTTTTCTGGTTCGTATTTAAAACAGAGCCAGCAGGATAGTTTCCTTTTCTCACAATATCATACACTGGGAACTGGAAGTATTAACAGGACTTTTTACCTGCAATGTCTTCAGACAACTGTACAGGCACTTTGCTATTTTTCATAAAGGTGTCCCCAGAAAAACAAATCTAAGATGTCTTGTGGCAAATTAGGATTCACTCAGCCATGAATGTTTAAGTCCAATCAGAGAAAAATAATTCAGGTTCATCTGCTTTTTTCCAGTGAGAGGTATATGATGTTCATCTTTCCGATCATGCCCTTAGAGAGGTGTCTGGGGGCAGGGAGAGTAATTCCTAGTGCCTTCCCATACCCACCACCACCAGGGGAGCTTTTCTTATGGCTCCTGAGTTGTATGAAGACCCAGCCTATGAAGACCAGAAAGTAAATCAACCTCTCATGATTCCGGTATCCAGATCTTAGGAAGGCTTCGGCCGTCTGGCCATCTCACTTTAGAAACCCTGCAGTGACCCAGACCAGCCAAAACGGTGCAGCCGGAGGGCTGGCAGCTTCCACACAGGACTTTCTGTCCTGACCAAGCTGCTTCTCCTCCTGAATTTGTGTTGCTGCAGGTGCTGCCCTTTCCAGCCTAGTGGGGGCAGGGATATCCAATGTGGCTTGCAGTCAAGGGCAAATAGGCTGGCTCCACCTGCTGACATGAGGCCTCTAACATTCCTGGGGAAAACCGTGGCATCTCGAGATTGCAGACTTTGTGTGATAAGTGGGTCACTGAGCTATTCAGGCCCTATGTGTGGTTTCCCTTTTGTAGGCAGGACTATCCTCTCAGGGCATTGCAGTCAACCCCCAGTCTTATCCAGAGAGTGCAAGGCTTCTCTTTTCTCCCTCTTTACTCAGTCCACCACAGCAGACCCTCCCAATCCAAACACACTCCCATTCCATCTATTTTCCCATCTCTCAAAAATAGGAGAAAGTGTTGTTAAAGGTAAGAAAAAAACATGCACGCAGGTGCATGCACACATATGCACACACACATGCACACACACGCACATACATGCACATGTCCCTTGTTAAAGAGAAGAAGAAGGACAAGGAATCAAAGGAGAAGAAAGGAGAGACAAGGAGTCTGCACTGGATGGGCTGGGATAGGAATGCTCTCAGCTGCAAGAAACAGGAAGCCTGGTATCTGTGGCTTAAGTGGGTCAGAGTATATTTTTCTCCTCTAACAAGGAATCCAGATGTATTTAACAGCTGATGGTAGTTGAGGGGCTCCCTAGCATCAGGGGCACCCCACGTGTCAGGAAAGGCTGCCACAGCTCCAGGGTCAGTTGCAGAGCTGCCACATTCAAGGCATAAAAGCATGGGGTAGGGGCAGCCCCAGCTGTGGTTTCTCTTTTCAGAAGCCTCCCTTCTATTTTCCTCTCATATCTCATCAGCAAGATGTGGGGTATGAGGTCCCCTCCAGGCACCAAGGTTATGGAAAGTAACTGTCTCACCTGGGCTGGTTACTGACCCCAGCAAATTCGGGTCATGCTGACAAGGAAGTGTAGCAGAGCGGGACCCTATGGAGTCTTCCCACAACAGACTGCCCTCATGCCCCCACATCCTCCACCTGCCTTTTGTCTGTATAAAATCTTCAGTCAAATAATAAATTTATTCACAGAAGTGAGAAAATGCAGAGAGAAAGGAAAACAGTCAAGCAAGACAAAATAATAATAGTTTAGCCATTAAACAAAGTCAAGACATTTAGTTCCTCCTCAAGGTCTATAGATAATATTCTGAGCTGTGTCCTTTGAGCTGTTTTGCAGATACTGAAGTCCCCACCAGGTGGAAGAAGTTAACTGTATGTGGCCCACAGACATGTAGACCCCATGCCAGCTGGAACCAGAAGGTTGATGATGTGGATTCCCAAATACCTCATCACCAACCAATCAGAAGAATGTCCACCAGCTGATCACACACCCCACAACCCCCTTCCCTCACCCTGTATTTAAAAACCTTTCCCTGAAAGCCATTGGGAAGTTGGGGCCTTTTGAACACCAGCTGCCTGGACTCCTTGCTTGGTGCCTGTAAAAAACTCTGCACTTTCCTTCACCACAACCCAGTGTCAGGAGATTGGCTTTCCTGCACAAGGGCAAGCAGACCCAAGTTTGGTTCAGTAACAGAAGGACAGGACGATAACTGTCAGGCAACTAGCATCCCTGATGAGCACTCCTGCTTGCGAAGCTCCCTACCTGCGAAGCTCCTCCTCAACTACCCCATTCACCCAAGGGTTGTGGAGTTCAATATCTCTGGTAAACTATATGGTACGTGGGCTTGTCTCAGTTGACCTCACAAGAAAATCATTATCGTAAGAGAAACACAAATTTGAAGTTTTGGAGTACAATACATTTGCACATTTTGGAATGTCTGCCTTTCAGTTATGGAACAGGAGTCCAGAGTCTATTTGCAAAGAAGCAAATGTGTTCCTCTGTTATAGATTCTTGTCCATAATTAAGAATCTGTATCTTTGATGAATACAATAGTATTTATTTTCCCATGACTGTGAAAAGTTTACCAATTGTCATTGTAAAAACTAATTTAGTAACAAGGAAAAAAATAAAACTAAGAACATGTAAAATTGAATCATTAGGAAAAAAAAGAACAAGTAAAACTGAATCAAATAGGCTTGCTGATTTGAATAACAACATATTTTTAATGTTTTGACTGTCTTGAATTTTTAATGCATAATGTTTATGAATTCTCCTCTTAATTAAGAAAGTATCAATCTTAAAACTGACCTCTTAAAATAGCAGAACTATATTTAATGGCTCTGAATTGTAAACCTGCAGATAAGATTGTCTTCATCAGCAAGGGAAAAATCACTGAACCAGAAAAAGGAGTGCTGGTCATTTTTAGTTCTATCCATTTCTTCATGAAATTGGGAAAGCTTAAAAATAAATAAAATCTCCCTATACAGCTCTTTCCTCCAAAGATACGTTTCTCAAAAAAGAACAACTCACATGACAATAAATGACTCCTTTTTTTTCGTACCTTTTGTGTTTTGCAAGCCTTCATTTTATGTGATGGTCGGGTCAGTGGTCTCCATATCTCTGTGTAGTTAATAGCTAAGTCAAGAGTTCATTATACAGTATTTGGTAATTATCCCAGTAATATAATTACCAAATTACAGTATTTGGTAATTATCCCAATAATTATAATTATTAGGTGTACCAAACAGTTTAAAATGTCCATTACCTATAGATTGACTCATTTGCCTCACAGCCTTCTACCACAAAATAATGCTTGGTATATGTGGCAAATGTGTTCACTGGAGTGTTCTCAAAACCCAAATTACACTCTTCATAATGAATAAATTCATAATAGCACATATTCTTCAATTTCGCTCCTGATGAAAATCTGGTTAGTCAAAACCAGGAGAATATAAAAAGTCATTAAAGGAAAACCTCTATGGAGATATCAAGCATATATGGGTAAACATTTGCTTCTGGCAACCTAATATTTCTTACTAGTAAGTCATTACAGTTAAAAGTAGAATTATTTTAACATTTCATATTTAGTGTATAGCCTAACCATAACTATTTTCTCTAATCATGTTGTCCAAAAAACATTATCCACAGTGAGAACATTAACAATAATAATGAGAAAAACAACAAGAGAAATATGAAGGACTGTAATGGGTTCTTTACTGTGAAATTTTATGTGATTAATACTTGATAGGATAATTTTGTAGCTAGAAGCTGTCACATCCTTGACATATTAAAAATTTAAATATGTAATTATTTTCATGAATTAATACATCTTTCTTATTTTTTCTTAAAAATGAAGGAACATTTTTTGTGAAAACTGTCATTTTTACATGAAAAAAGTATACATAACTATGGAGATGGGAAGTGAAAAAATAAAGGCTAAGCAAAATAACCTTTATCTTAACACTCTGTGATTAATATAGGACAATTGAGTCCATGAGGTTCATTTTCCCAACCATAACATTGGAATACTAGTACTTTCTTTCCATAGTGGTTGGATGATAAAATGAGATAATGCAGGAAAAGTGTTATGTGAACTTCTTCACAGTTCATAGTAGACACCTCTTAGCAGAAGCAGACACTATTTGTTGAATTCAGGGTAACGTTACTAGAAATTTTAATTTTCTTCTTTACAAGTTTCTTATATGTATTACTTTTATAATCATAAAAAATTGACATACTTTCATTCTGAAATTCACACACAAACACACAAAAAGAATTACAATTGTTGTTATTTGTATTAAAAGTTCCAATTTAAAAACAGACATATAGACCAATGGCACATAATAAAGAGACAAGAAATTAACTCATGCATTTACAGTCAACTGACTTTTGACAACTGTGCCAATACTATGCAATGTGGAAAAGATAGTCTCTTCAACCAATGGTGTTGGGAAAACTGGATATAACACCCAAAAGAATGAAATTGGACACTTATCTTACACCATATACAAAAATCAACTCAAAATGCATTAAAGATTTAAATATAAGATGTGAAAACTATGAACTTCCTAGAAGAAAATATACGGTAAAATCTTCGTGACATTGGTCTTATCAATGATTTCTTGGGTTTGACATAAAAAATACCAGCAACAAAAGCAAAATTACAAGCAAAACTACATCAAACTAAAAAGCTTCTGCACAGCATTATTTACAATTCCTAGGATATGGAAGCACCCTAAGTGTCTATCAATAGATGAATGTATAAAGAAGATATGGTACATATATACAGTGGAATACTACTTAACCAAAAAAAAAGAATAAAATTTTGCCATTTGCAGCAACATGAATGGACTTGGAGGATATTATTCTAAGTGAAATAAGTCAGACAGAGAAAGACAAATACTGCATGAAATCACTTATATGTGAAATTTAAAAAAATACAACAAACTAGTGAATAAAAACAAAACTTTTTGCACAGAAAAGGAAACAATCAACAGAGTGAAAAGGCAACCTACAGAATGGAAGAAAATATTTGCAAACTATATATCTGATGAGAGATTAATCTTCAAAATATATAAGAACTTTTACAACTTAATAGCAAAAAATATCCCAAATAACCCAGTTTTAAAAATAGGCAAAGGACTTGAATAGACATTTCTCCAAAAATGACATACAAATGGCCAACAGGCATATGAAAAGATGCTCATTATTACCAATTATCAGAGAAATATAAATTAAAACCAAGTTATGTAAGATGAATAAGTTCTAGAGATCTGCTATATAACAGATCTCTCTATATAGAGAGCTTAGCGCTAACAACTGTGTTTGTTGTGCACTTAAAAATTTGCTGAGAGGGTGTTCTTGCAATTTAATTAATTATTTAGCAAAACCCTGTTCCTCTGATTCTTGAGTCCATTGTTTTGAACAAAAAGCCTTTGTTTATGAGAACCATGACCTACTCTAAAGGTATGTGTTTGTCGATCCAAGCCAAATATTTTGATTATAAAATACCTAATTTATACTTCAGTTCTTAGGTTTATGAATTTCATATTAAGAGGGCTTGTTTGGTCCTCTCTGTATTTCAAAAGTTATCAACGTTTGTGATTTTACTGCTCAGGATTTATGTTTCCCTGAGCCCAAGAAAGGGAGAGAACAGTGGTTAGCAATGTGAGTTCAGGAGTCAAAGGGCCCAGGTAAGACCCTGAGTAAGTTTTTTAACATCCTCATGTAAAATTTGCATAGTAATAGTTTTACATCCTGGATAGTTATGATCATTAAATAAAATCATGCATGTCATGTGTTCTTTGCCTTTTCTGACACGTAGCAAGACCTAAATAAATATTAAATTCTCAACTGCTACTATGAAATTAATTTTGTTAGCCACACTCCTGTCCTTCCCTGCACCCCTGAGTAGTATGCACCAAAGGTGAAATAGAATGGAACCACACAAGGGCTGGCACTGTCAGAGCAAGCAGTGGAGACCAAGTTGTCCTTTTTGGATTGCTTTCAGCCATCCAGACTCCAGAGTAGTAAGGTGTCAATGGTGCCCTTTCTGCTTCAAACAAATAGATGCCTCCCCTATGGAAGATGAGCCTTAGATGAAGGGGCACCAGGAAATCTGATTAATCAAGTGAACATCTAATCCTGAATTCAGAAGGAAAAAATGAGAGTCTCTCAGGATCATACACAATCTCTCCAATTGAGAGCACAGCCCAAGCCAGCGATGGAGGATGAATTTAGCTTAATGGCCGTGTGTGTCCTACATCTTGGAAATTCTAAGTGCTATGGCAATGGGAGCCAACAGTTTGTGAAAAGATAAAGAAAGCTCAGCGTCTAGGACCCTGAATTACCCAAGTAAACGATTGCATTTTTCCCTGGTTCGCCTTGAGGGGGAGCCTCTCCCACGTCCTAGAAGCTTAAGTCTGATCATGGATGAGTCTTATGACTCATCCTCTTCTTCACATGTGCAAGCCAGCCTTCAGACCAAGGTTTACCTCTTGATCCCTCTGTCTTCTCATGGCGATAATTAATATTGAACTGCACTTGTCTTTTTCTCCATCTCTGTTAGGAGAATTGGATTGTACTCGCCACACTTCTCAAATCTGAAACACTTTCTGGGGTGACTTTAATAATCTTTTGCCACTTACTTGAAAGCTATAATAATTTTCAAAGGAGAGAGAAAATTGATGTAACAATTCTGCAAAACAGGTAAAAGTGAAGTCCTGTTATAGTCTAATTATTGATAAAAATTTAATTAGAAAAATTACTAAGGGTTTTTTTCCCATGGCTTTTAAAGAGTTTCAGCAAAATTGACTTAGGAAGTCATATTCAGGAGTATAAAGATAATGACAAGAATCCATGGGGACTGATAACATTTTCAAAGTCATCAATAGAATAATGAGAAAAAAATCTAGGAACAAATTCCTTTTCACTCTGTAGGACCTAGATCTCTGCCAGCCCCTCCAGCCTCCTCTTTTATTTCTTCCCTTTGGATGTCTCCCTGCTTCCTTTCTATTATTCAAAGAAGCCCAGCCCTTTCCTCTCTCAGAACCTTGTTATGTGTTGTACCCTCTGCTTGGAATTCTCTTTCCACACTCTTCATATCTTCTTATGCTGTGGTCCTCACCTTTCATCCCAACTATGCAGAGCCCTTCTCCGTCTGCTCTATTCAAACAGCCCTCAGCCAGCTCAATTACTCTCTCTCACCTCTCTTTGAATATTTTCTTCACATCTTTGACCACAAAGGGTTAATATATTATATATTTATTTCCAGTTCTGTAATTATGATGTGTACCACTTCTCTCCTTGTCCTAGAGTCAAAGTTCAATTAGGTTTCCTTATTCCTCTCCAATGTTTCAGCACCTAGAACAGTGCCTGAACCACTGAATGAAACACATTCCTCTCCAATGTTTCAGCACCTAGAACAGCACCTAGAACAGTGCCTGAATAGTACTAACAAATATTTGTGGAACGAAGAAATAAATGAATAACTCAATGAACACCATGTTCACTGCTTACATTCACAGGATATAATATTTTAAACAAAATAATTTGAAGGTTGATCCCATCATTGGATGACTTATTTCTTCACGCATGTACTTCCTGTTTGTTTCTGAACTACATGTAGTAGCTGGATAGTTATTGATTATCCAAGCTTCACTTGAGGGGAATAATATGGTCAGTGTCATGGGGAGATTAATAGGATATATAATCTGAAATCTGAATTCCACCTTCCTGATCAGGAAATATGTTGGGCTGTCATAGGTTATCAGCAACATCTTTTCTGGCTTTATATCTAGAGAAATTTGGGGGCTAGAAAATCTGAGCTTCTCAAGATACTAGTCCAACAAAAGAAGGGCTGTAAAGACCTCATTCCATCTGCTGACATCTTCTCCAGGCAGATCAGAGTGGGAGCATGCCTGGTCTCCCATCAAGGGCTATGTGTGACCTCTGGGTCACTTCCAACAGGCATCTACCCAAGGGGGTTATCACCAATGCTGATAAGCCTTGGGGGTTAGCATCCCAGTCCTTGTCTTTTCACATAGATGCACTTGGCATCTCTTTTGCACTTTTAGAGTTAGTTTACCTGGTGCACTTCCTGCATTGGTAGCCAATTTCTTGCCCGCAAATATTCCAGTCAGATAGTGTTTATATTCAAGAGAGAAAACCACAATTCAAAAAGACACGTGCACCCCAATGTTCATTGCAACACTATTTACAATAGCCAGGTCATGGAAGCAACCTAAATGGCCATTGACAGATGAATGGATAAAGAAGATGTGGTACATACATACAATGGAATATTATTCAGCCATAAAAAGGAATGAAATGGGTCATTTGTAGAGACGTGGTTGGACGTAGAAACTGTCATACAGAATGAAGTAAGTCAGAAAGAGAAAAACAAATATCGTATATTAACGCATATATGTGGAATCTAGAAAAATGGTATAGATGAATCTGTTTGCAAGGCAGAAATAGAGACACAGATGTAGAGAGCAAACTTATGGACACCAAGAGGAGAGAGGGGTGGGGGTGGGATGAATTGGGAGATTGGGATTGACATATATACACTAATATGTATAAAACAGATAACTAATGAGAACCTGCTGTATAGCACAGGGAACTTTACTTAATGCTCTGTGGTGACCTAAATGGGAAGGAAGTTCAAAACAGAGGGGATATATGTATACATACAGCTGACTCACTTCACTGTACAGCAGAAACTAACACAACATCGTAAAGCAAATATACTCCAATAAAAAAAGATTATTATAACATATTTGGAATGAGAATCATAATTACAGATAAAGTCAACTCATATAAAACTGCAGTTCATGTGTGTATACACACATACCACATATGTACACATGCATGCAAATATGTACAAACATTTATTAGGGAAAATATTCTTTGTGTACCAGTGACACATTTTGACTCATTAAATATGCTCTAGTCTAGCTTTCTAGCTCATTTTAATTTCTAAAATAAAGTTAAAATTTCTCTATAATTTCAATAGAGGCTTTCTAGTTAGTAGTCAGAGCATCATCCCTGGAACTCTGTTGCCCAGGTTTGAATCCTAGACCTCTCCCCATTAGAAGTATGATGTAGGGCAAACACTTTATCATCTTTGAGCCTCAGTTTCCTTTTCTTTAAAATGAGGATAACAATAGTGCCTACCACATATTTTGTTTTGAGATTTAAATGGGTTAACATTTGTAAAGTCAGTAGTTTGCAGCACATAACAAATTTACAGATGAATTTGATAAGTAAATAAAATGTTGCTCAAGTTGAAGACTGTTACCCATGCGTACATGGCAATGTGCCACGGGATACTCAACACCACAGAATGCACTCCAGAATCTTCCTGATGTACCTATTGTAGTCAATGATAAACTATAGAAAATATTTTTTTTAATTTTAAAATAAAGACAGATACATTATGGAGTAGACATTTTAAGATAAAATATGAGCTTTAAGGAGGTTTTTTTCCTGTAGCTGACTTCTCAAGCTGTACTGCAAGACACTCCATTCTTGTCCACTGTATCTTCCATACCTTCCCTACAATAATATGAATTCTAATTTGACTTCCAGTGTTTTGTCATTACTTCATACTTTCCTGTATCTGTGATTTTTGTCATCTCTGCCCGTGATGACCACCTCCTCCTAGTGTAGCCACATGTGGAAGTGCAGCCCCACTTGCAGAACCACAAAACACTTTATTTTCTGTTTTGAATTCAACTCTCTTGAATCTGCTGCTATATGTAATTTCCTCTGCCATGAATGGACAGAATTCTGTGTGAGTTAGATCTCATGACAGTTGCCACATCCTGTATAATAAATGATGTTGGTCTGCACATTAACACTCCTTGATTCCCTGTCAGACTGTGAACAACTTGAGTTCAAATACTATTCCCACCATTTTACACCTTCCCTTTCTCCCCACAAAGTGCCTAGCACAGTGCCTTTCCCTTCACTAAATATTTGTGGAAGTGGCTCTACCCCATGACTCCATCCAAAATAAGGCAGTTAGAATGCATTCATCTACTGTCAATATGAAATCCAGGTAAAGGTAAGTACATCAAATGGGTTATTGATTACAATTCCATGAAAGGACCAAGAACAAGTGCTCTAATTCATCAGCTGACCACAAACTCCTAACTTTCAGATGAGCCCAATCTGCTTTCCCCCAGGGAGCCTGTTAGCATAGCTCAGCATCTGCAAAGAGGGTGATTCAATAAAGTAAGTAACACCTTTAATAAGCACCCTACTTGCAACAAGCTCTAATCCATACCTCAGCATTAAAAGGAAAACTCAACAGTCTTCCTGGGGTGTAAATTGACAGGTAATTTTATATCTAACCCTGCCCTTGGAGATTCAGCCTGTTTTATTTTTGTATTGCTGACTTTCTTTGGAGATAGTTGTTGTCAGGGTTTATTTTTTAAAAAACATGATAGCATTAACTAATTATTTTAAAACTATTTCCTGAGTGTCCACTATATACTGGGCACTGAGGTGGAACATGAGACAGAACTGATCAAGATAGTGCTTATTCATAATCAACAATGAAATTCAGACAACTAAACAGGAAATTAAATAGAGGGTGATGTACATGATGATAGTTGAAAATACATTCTGCCAGAGGCATATATAGGAATTCGAGCAATAAGATTTGGCTATTGCTTGTGGGGTATAAGAGAAATCAAGAAAAATGCCCAGCCTTTTGTCTTGATTACTCAAGGACCACTAGAAGAAAAGCAGGTTCATCTGGGGTAAGGTTGAGGATGACGATGGTGATGATGTTGGAAAGGTTGAGAAGAAGTCATTAGGACATCTAAGCAGAACTGAAAAATAAACAGCTGAATATCAGCTCAGGAATTCAGGGGAGAGATTCCAATACAGATAGAGATTTCTTAGATACAAAGCAACTCACGGTAATTGAAATAACAGGAATGCTTGAGATCAACAAGAGAAGATGGCTTTAGAGCAATGAGAGTAAAAGATAAGCCCAAGACATGGGATAAACCCAATAATGGCATCATGGATGCCAGGGGAGGAACTTCAAGGAGAAGGGACAGGTTATGCACATCTAGCACTACTTAGAGAGCAAGAAAGATGGGGATGCTAAAAGGGTGTTGGGTTTAGCCAAAAGAAGGCTATGGTAACTCAAGCAAAGTAATGTCAATGCAGTGGTAGGGACAAAATCCAGTCAGGAGTTGATGGAGAGTGATAGAACATAATCAAAACAGAGATGACAAGTGTAGACTGTTCTTCTCAGGAGCTTGACTGTGGAGGAAGAGGCCATGTCATCCCAGAAGTAGACTTTTGCACAAGGAAGTAATTTTAAATGATATCTGGACCTTAAATATACGAATATATTTAGGGAAAATATCCAGTAGTAAGAAAAGTTTGCAAATATAAGAGAAAGAGGGAGTGGTGCATGGACGAAAGGGAAAGGAATTGGTTTCAAAGCATGGAGAAGATAATATTTTGGACATTGAATCAATAGAAATTAGTAACTGAATACAGTGGCTCACAGAGAAATGAAACACCAAATCATAAAAGTGGACAAGATCATTGAACTCAGATTTCTTGTCCTACTAATACATGAGAGTCCTGGGGCATTCAGAATTCTGGAGGTCTCTTATAAAGAACCAGATCCATCTCTGGTCCTCAGAGGTTTTGGAGAAATTACTTCACCTCTTTTCCCACAGTTTCCTCATCTGAAATATCAGAGGTTGGACCAGCTGCCTTACAAAATTTCTCCTGATTCAGCTCTTTTGTACATAAAGTATAAACTCAGAATGCTCTGGTCAAGCCCCCTGGGTTCCTTTCCTTCCTTCTACCAATTTTTAGCAGATGTGAGATGTTGGCTGCAGAGCTGGAGAAACCCGAAAGCCTATAGGGGTGGACACTTTTATTCTGCATTTGCTTCCTAGATATAAGTAGACAATTCTGCCCTTTTTCAGGTCTCAGAATATTGGACCCCTTTTCCCTAAAGCTGATGCACTGGGTGAAGAAATTATTCCCCTTTCTCTCCAAAATTTCTTTCCTAATTTAAACCATTTCACTCCAGCTAAGCAAGAAGGTCTCTGTTCCTCCTTATCTATTTTCCCTTGCAGGTCCTGGTCACAGTTATTTTGAAGGCCTAAATCATGATAGCCTGAGAACCCCAATGTAGTGATTACTAAAAATTGTCCCCTTTAATGTTCCTTTACCTGCTATTTCAAATATTCTACTCTGTAGAGTGCTCCACACATGTCCCCGGGGCAAGTAGGCAGGTTGTTCTTTAGTTTCCTCATTATGCCATTAGGGCATGCCTGCTGCTGCTGCTGCTGCTGCTGCCCTTCATGAAATCTTTGCTCAGCTGTGAATAACTTTCATAAGATTGTTTTGATCCTTGGGGAGGGAGGGGATAACACTTAAGAACGAAGCTGAGAATAACTTACTTCTGCCACTAGAGGCAGTGGCTCTGGGACACTTGGACAAACCTGACCTCAGATTCGATTCCGGGCTCTTTTGGGGACTGATTCTCATGAAAAGGGGGAGTTCACTACATGCTTTTATCACCACCACTTGGAATCCTCCAAGGTTCTCTGTGCCTTAGAATCCAGGAACAAGACCTCTGATCCTGGAGAATAATTTTTCTCTCTCCTGGTGCAAGTGCTGCCTTAAATCCCCATTCCTCTCCCAGAATGAACCTTTATTCAACTGATTGGCAATAAAAACCCAATACTCTCACAAGATGTGTACTATGGATTCCATGGTCCTGAAAAGACCATCCCAATAGTAGACAGACAGTACATTAGTCTAACTGATACCTGTCTGTTTTTAATAGTATTTCTATTCTCAAGTGTAACTATTTTTCTCCACCCATTCCAGATGAATGGTTCTCAACCTGGACCATGAAAGAATATCAACCATGGATCTCTGAAAGGCAAATGCCCCATTCTGGACATACTCACTGCTATGGATGGAATCGTGTCCTCCAAAATTCACACACTGAAGCCCTAACCCCCAAAGTGATGGTACCAAGAGACAGGGCTTTTAGGAGGTAATTAAGGTTAAATTAGGTCATGAGGGTGGGGCCCTAATCCAATAGGATCATTGAATTTATAGGAAGAGATCTTTCTCTCTCTCTCTCTCCCTCTCTCTCTGTCTCTATTTCTAGCTCTCTATCTTTCTGTCATGTTAGGACACAGTGAGAAGGCAGACACCTCCAAGTCAGGAAGAGGGCCCTCATCAGAATCCAAATATGCCAACCTGGGACTGCCAGCCTCCAGAATTGAGAAAATAAATGTCTGCTGTTCAAATCACCCTGCCTATGGTTTTCTGTTATGGAAGCCAAAGCAGATGAATATACCCACTCAGGATCTCTAGGAGCAGCCTGAGTACAGGTAAAGAATGAGTCCACTCTGCAGCCAGACCTAATGACCACTAGTTTAGCCAGAATCAAGGCCTGTTTCACTAGTAGTCATGTGCTTCTAATAGGAAGGAAAATCACTGTTTCCCTAAACTTCTGCTTCATCTTCAGACTTTCCAGCAGTTAGCTGAAGCCTTATGTACCTTCCTCTCCCAAACTTCAATCACTAAACATGTTTTCTGTCTTATCTGTACATCACTAGTCTCTTCTCAGAGTAACACACAAGTGACTGCTGGACATGACCACTTTTTCCAGGTTGGATGACCAGCTCACCTCTCTCCTGGGTTCCTGCTATGACAGGAGTTCTTGACCTCTTCAGGTATCAGATCCTTTTAGAGAAGACGAGGAAAGTCAACACTACTTCTCCTGAAAAATACATATACATGCACGCCTAAAAATTGCCTATGACTTGGGGGTTAGAAAGATCATAATTCTCCTATAGCAAAGTAAGAGTCTAAGAATTCATGACCTAGAGACTCACTCTTCAAAAGCCTGGTCTTCATATCAAAAGCATCACCTGAGAGCAGAATCTCAGGCAACCCTGGACCTACTGCATTGGAATCTGCATTTTGACAAGAACTCCATATGACTGTATCCACACTGAAGTTTGAGAGACACCACTATAACAAAATTAATTTATATACATAGTATGGTTGCAATGAGTTATTCCAATTTTGCCCTACCTGCTGGAGAGTTACAATAATTAAGCAATTCCCACTCTGAGAGTCTCTGCAGAAGGAACTGAGAAATGAGCCAATCATCTGCTAGGAAGCAATAAAGATTAGAACTCTTTATCCATTTACTCTTTCCGACCTGGCCTCCCTTGCCCCTTTATTTCCAGCTTTACGTTATGAATATCCCTGCTGAGCATCCTTTCCTGATGAAATATCCCTGATGCTCAAGTTGGAGGGGCAACATGAAAGTTACCAAAATAACTCCTTTTACCGTTCCTTGAATTTCAAACACTAAATCAGATAGAAAAAAAATGGTGTTCTCTCAAAACATTTCCATATGTTCTGACAATGGAATCTCACTGTATCATTTACAAGCTTCACACACCAAATTAAAAGCTGTAGTTAATTCATCTTCTGGAGATGAAATGACCCCTAGAGTCTGACCTTGAATGAATGTAGCCCAGCTGACAAATCAATCTCATTACAGCATGCGATGAGGGAGACACTTCTCTGCCCTGAGCAATTGAAACACGTACAGCTGTTTCTTGTACATATTTTAATTAAACATTTTTATTTTTCTGTGCCCTGAGGCTTTTTGTGAAGGATGTGTTTTCCAAGTCTCATGATAGAAATAATGATATTTCATGGTGCAAATTTATGCAACAGGACACAGGTGCCAGAGTTTTTCTACTCGTATATCTGTGTCACAATTGAAGGATGTCAAAGGTGGTTGTCAAGCCTGAAAGTTAGAAAGGAGAGTGGACAAAAAGAGGTGAAAGGAAAGCAACATGCATGTGTAATTTTAGAAATGCTGTCATGACCTATAACACCCAAACATTCTCCTTTCTTTTTCTACTCAAACACGCGAAATGACAGCATGGAAGAGGAGAATCTTGTCCATTTAGGGTTGGCTACCAACTTTTTGTTCCATAGATTTATGTAGGTAAATTCCAATATTTTATGATGTGAATTCTCCTGGGCAAGAGGCTATTGCATGTGAATCCATCTTCATTCCATTTTCCCTCCTCCGAAAGGACATTCAGTAAAGGGTCTCTTCCCAAGACACTGCCGTACATCCATGTACAAAAACCTCACTCCCCTTCCTACAACTGAAAGAGGCTTCTTTGAAGCACAATCCCTCCCAGCAGCACCTACACATCCTTCACACACACACACACACACACACACACACACACTTTCAAACCCTCAAAAACATAGTCAAATGCTGAGTGGATATGCTTAATGTTTGTAGTAAGCTTTAGAATTGAATGGAAAGGGTGGACATAGGTGAAAGTATTATTTTTTCTGCAGTAGCCTTGAAGAAAGTAAGGATGAAGGAGACAGAAGGGTCAGAATGTGTTTTGATTTAAAATAGTGTTTCTAACCTAGAGAGATGCTGAGTAATTCTTTGCCTTTGATTCCAAATCTTCACTGTGACAGTGCATTGGCCCTAAATCATGGATTTCCCACCCCTGCCTCTAAAACTGTGTGACTCTGGACAGTTTTCTAACATTCAACTATTACATCTTATGCATGAAATTTGAGTATATAGCCCTGTCCTGAAATATCTATTTTAAAAGTGTGACTTTTTCAAAGGTACTGTTGGGTTGTATTAGTCAGGGTGATCGATGCAGGATGCTTAAACAAAGGTCCTCCAGATCTTGGGAGATGAACACAATACACGTTTATTTCTCTCTTAGTGCACATTCAAGGACTTTGGGAGGCTCTCTCCCATGATTATAATCACCAGCCCCGGATGCTTCTTCTTGTGACACCCCCATTTTCAACACTAGCTTGTCATGCTCTACACCCAAGGAAAGGAAACCATGGAGAGCCGTGTGGGCGGTCTCATGGCCAGACCAGGAGTGGTCTACATCACTGTGCCTTCCTCATCCCACTGGTGGGACCCAGGACTGGGCTCCAACCAAAAGAAGGGAAACAGAGAAACAGTCTCCTGTGTGGCCAAGAAGAGGAAAGCAAACAGGCTTTCCTTTCCAGCACACATGCTCTGTCTGCTAGAGGGTCTCACCTCTTTTACGTCTGTGTATCACAGCTTTTTGTCAAGTGGTGTATGGGGACTCCTCTTAACTGGACCTTGGTCCTCAACTTGACATTACAGAAAACTCTTTGTAGATCTCATGAAAAGCAAACACACGAATACACCCCCAACACAAGCCACGGTAATACATTTGGCATTGTGAAAATTTAAAACTTCAACATTAGGAATATGTAGAAAGTTGTTTGCTAATCTGTTTTTTCCTATGATGAAATACTTTACAATCTAAAACAACTATGTTATAAGTAAAGCAAAAGATAAACAGTGAATATTTTTGAATACGCACAAAGGAAAGAAGACTCAGAAGGAACCAACACTGCCAACACCTTGATCTAGAACTTCTGGCCTCCAGAATTGTGTGAAAATAAATTTGTATTGTTAAGTTGTCCAGTGGGTATTTGTTACAGCTCCAGGGAACTGACCCAGGGGCCTTGTGTGTGCTTCTGGCTCAGCCTGTTCCTCACTGTGTGATTAGCACGCATGGACTCTTGAATCTCCCAGATAGACAGGGAGATTTTCAGGGGAGGGACTTTACCTCCTGTTTTGTTTCTGTGGACACAGCAGACTCACTGGCTTTATAACTGGAGTCTTCACTTGGATGTCAGCCCCACCCACCCAATTCCATGCCGACACTCCTGCAATTCATCACGAACATTCATCTTGCTGTGTTGTTCATTTTAGTTCTCCATACTACCTGGTGTCAAGTGTCTGTTATTCGAGTGCCTACAACTCCTCTCTCAAACCCAGGTCAGTGGTCATTGGTTGGTGGGAGCCCATTGACGATTGATGACAGACTGATGGGAGAACAGGAGCCTGAGAAAGCATCTCAGGAGCAACTTCCAAAGCAAAAATGTGACTGAGCAGGATTCTCTCTTTCCTTCACATCCAGGCTAAGAAATGAATTTTGTACATCATCGATTTCATTTCGATAACTGGGGACCCGTACAGAGCTAGGAAGCACCTCCTCCAGATGTAACAAGCTGGGATGATTCCAATGGATGTGCAAATTAGACCATGACAATCAGGGTAAAACCCCATGATACCCTGAAGCAACTCCAGCCTCCTGGTGTTGACCCTGTCCATCAGTGGTCTGTCTGCTGCTCAAGCACTGGAGGGGACCATGACAACATTCATTGCCACCTGTCAGAGGGATGACCCTCTGTTGGGAAGCAAGAGGAGGGCAGGAACCCCAAGTGGCTGGATGAGACAGCAAGAATGGTTTCTGCTCTTTTGGCTCATGAATATGTCCTGGAAAAGGCAAACTCACATATACTGAAAATATGACACTACAGATGGTCATATATCTGAGTAAAACTTCTCCAAGATTATGGTGAGGACAGGAACACATAAGATGGGGTGAACATGTAACATTTTTAGTCAGAAATAGTCCTCAGAGAGAGGATTTAGGAGACCATTTAACCAGGCAGCCTCAGACGACATCCCCACAGCCTTTTTTCTGAACACACGCCTGCTTTCACCCTGTGAATGCATATTATGAGTCAGCCTGCGTTTCTTTATTCTTGTTTTTAGCATTTCCTTCCCACATTGACTATTGTTTTTCCTCTATTACTTGCAGTAAATACACCCCAAGTTTCCACATACAGTCATCCCACGCCCTCTGTCCCTGTCTTCTCTGGAGGGTCACCTGTCATCTCTAAAGTATTGTTATTGTCTTTGCCTGTTTTCCTGGAACCCAGAATAAGGTGTTTTATATGGTATGTAACACATTGTTATTCAACACTGAAACATCAAGAGAGATGGAAACTAGGCTCAATATAGAACAGGAAAAAAGTTGATTATACCCTTGGAAACTACGAATTGTCATTTACTGTGTTCTGCTATTCATGAATGTATTACAAATCAGGAGCTGAAGACAAACGTTGGGATATTAACATAAACTGAGGTTTCTTACATTGTCTATAATTTGAAAGTAGCACTCTTTCGAGGAGAAATTCATAAACCACTACTACCAGATGTTGTTTTTGGCAGACTTTAATTATTTTCCTAACTGCTTCCTGTCTTTTTAAAAATCTCCATCAGAGACAGCTACTAATTCATTCTTCCCTGCTCTGTTTTCCAGTGAAGGGACGTGCCCCTGGGATTTGGAGCTTTTCTTATGTGTCTGCTATTCCCCACAGGCCTGAATTGTCAAACAATTACAGAATGCCATCAGCAACTCTAGCAAAAGGGCCAAGGGTTTGGATGTGTAAGTGAACAAAAATATTCCATGAGGATAACAAAAGCTAAAGATTGTGACAATGTTAATCTGAACAGAAAGACCAAAAATTAACCATAGACAGATAGAAGCAGAATATTTTTAAAGGGGTTTATTAAGAGATAAGTCACTTTTATGAGGACATATCAGGCAGAGGCAATTTGACTATAAGTCAATCAATTGACCCTCCCTCTTCATGACCTTCACAACCATAGCCAGCCTGACAAGAAAGGTTGACATACCTGAACAGATATGTCAAAATCTTGGTTCATTCTAAATAGAGCATAGCGCCCCCATAATTTAAAAACAGAGTTTGTAGTTTAAGCCATCATGAAGTTTAACCAGGACATTACTTTCCATTTGCCTGACCTGAAAATGATTGTTAAAAAAGTAAATCACAAATTACCTAGAATATTCCAGGCTTGTCCAAATATCTAACTTCTCTTCTCATAGAATAAATATCCTACAATATGCATCATTTACACTTATTAAAATAATGTCATAGGCATTGATACTATCATGGGATTATTTTTTTTCAATTTTATTGCACAATTACTTTTATAACACTAATAGAAATACAGTGATTTAAAATCACTTATAGTAGTGACACCAAGGAAACCAATTCACTGTTACTGTTTGGAATTTTTTAAATCAATTAAATAGTTGGTCATGCTAAACCCCTATATGCATAAGTCCATATGCATTTAAAGGAGCAGTTGGGGACTTCCCTGGCTGTCCAGTGGTTAAGACTTCACCTTCCAATGCAGGGGTGCAGGTTCGATCCCTGGTAAGGTTCGATCCTTGGTCGGGTTCGATCCCTGGTCAGGCAGCTAAGATCTCACATGTCTCGTGGTCAAAAAAGCAAAACGTAAAACAGAAGCAATATTGTGACAAATTCAATAAAGACTTTTAAAAAAGTGATCCGCATCAAAAAAAAGGAGCAATTGGACCTTCCTCTCACAGAGATGGAGAGGAGGTGATGGAAGATCAACCTTCCAGAAAAGAAGGCTTGATAAAACTGAAAGTACATTACACACAACAGAAATGTTTTCCTTCATCAGGCATCTTAAAGGAAAGAGCAATCTCTGCAAGATGATCAGAATCTGATGGAAAAAAAGAGAAACTGAAGTCTGAAGCCAGTGATTTCCCTGCAGTAAGATCCTATGAGTCTAAAATTCCATGATCACCTTCAATGCTTTACTTTGAGAAACCATCTGGATTAGTGGCTAAAGCATGGAAGCAAAATCAGCACACCTGGGCTTCAGGCCAACATTTACATTCCTTGAGTGTCAACATTCCCTACAGTCTAAAATGGGGAAAGTAAAATCCACAGCTCTTTTACTTTCTAATACATCATTTACAGAAAGACTCTGCACCCTTAAGATCAACTCCTGTAAGCTAGAAGTTTAAGAAAGTATCATTATCATATAAAATGTTACCTTGTAGATTATTCAAAGAATTTTCCCTCCAAAGAATTAAAAATAAATTAAAAAAAAATAAGAATTGCCTTTTGAAGTCCTTTATGAACTAAGTAAGTTTTCCGGATTCATTCATATCTGCATCCACATGGATGCAAATAAAGTCAGTGTGCTCTAATAAGCAATTAATATGAGAATGATTTCCCTTCCTACTGCCCAATCCTGACCACGGTGTGCTAAGCAGTAAAACCAACATTCAATTCATAGACTTCCAACTGGACCATTTTATAATTAGCAAATTATAAACCCAGAAAATTACTGTCAGAAACATCAAGTATAGGACAAAAGGGCTGGCTGACTTCAAGAGGAGGTTTTTTTCTTTCTCCCTAAGGAAAAAGTTTCTACTTATAAATTGGTTTTTCAAAAATTACTGAAATAAAAAAATAAAATTGCACATTCCTTTCCTAAATAGATCTATGACTAAGTTAGCTAAGTATAGGACCTTTTGAAAAGAGAAACATTTTATAAATGTTAAAATTAGACTTTGTGCTTTAATAGCAATTGGATCATTGTTTGATCAATGTTGTCATGGCATTGATTCATTTTAAGTGTCTCAGGGAGAACTGAAAATGTAGACGAATGATAGGGCACCTTATACCTGATGGTAATCCGCACCAGATACCAGGTATACATAGCCCCTCCTGGCTAACTTCAGGCAGTGGGAAAAGAGGGAGTGATTTCTTTCAAGTCACCTTCATTCTCCTTTTGTCTTTTTTTTCCCCCAAGTTTTAGCACATTTCTCTGGGTATCCAAAGTCTTATTCTGTTACCTGACTCCTGTCCTTGCAATCAGCTTGGTGCCCATTTATCCAGACGAGAGGTGTCCAAATAGGATCTGACTCCTTTGGTCTATTAAAAAGAAACAAGAACAACATTAAAGGCTTGCATTTTCTGTGATCCAGTTTTTTCAGAGCAACATCTAATAACAGAAGCAAATTCTGTTATAAAGAGTAAATTACCAAACTACCTTGTATTAAACTGGTTCTATCCAAGGATGGCACCTTATAAACAGTGCTTGAAGACACTCACCCCAAACACCTCATGGGCCAAGACCTCATTATATTGATTCTTTCCCTTTAACCACACTGAAAACTTCCCAGCCCATTGTCAGGCTCTGTTCCTTACTACTATTTCTTCCCAATTGCCTCTCCATCTTTCTGACTCACTCCAAAATTCAGTGAAGACCTCCACGTTTAGCTTATGCTCATTTTTCCCTCCCTAACTCCAATCATCTTATTGAGTAACTTCAAGGCCATTTAGAAAGCCCATGAAATATGCTTTCCTCAAAGGTTTTTTCACTTTTATGGCTCCAATGATATTCTTTTCTATTTTACCACAGTGATTAGTTCCCATGATCACAGCCTGGATCTTGTTATCACTTGGAAATTCTTCACATCTGAAAACAGGAACTTCAAGATATCACAAACTCAACTCCTTCCTCTAGTCCTCTCTTCCTCCCACTGCATTCATTTTTTAATCTTAGACAGCTAATCATTTAACTCCTCTTGCCTTTACTTTCCTTCTTACCTAACTTACTCATCACAGTGTCAATACCGCCAACTGATTCTTCCATGTCTTTTTGCTGAATTTACCTAACAAATGCTGCAGCTGGACCAATTCTAGTCTTCTACTGTTGCAGAGGGTGGCTGAGTCCAGTATACTGGTGCCAGTATAAATTCACTTCACCTCCAATGCTGTGTGTCAGATCAGTCCTTCTACTTCCTAAGGACAACTTCCTCCCCAATTTCCTTTGCTGATTCATAACCCTTATCTTAAGTTTTCTCCCAATGAATTAATTCACAAATCTATTCATTTGCCTAATAGCCTATCTGCTTTTGTATCTTTCTCCCATTTATTCAGTCATTTATTCAAAAGTGTGTATTAAGAATCTACAACGTGCTAAATAATATATCAGGCAATGGGGTAAAAAATACATAACAAGAAGTATTTATTTTCAGGAAGCTCATGGTATAACAAAACACACAAGCATACATACTCACAACATCATGTTTTATGGGCTTTTTATGATGTTAGTGGAAGAAGGCACAACAGAACGTAAAGGATGGGTATCCCTCTGCATATTAGGATTTTAGTTGCTTTTTAGTTTATGTTTTGTACTTATTTGTATTTATTATAAAATGTGTTAATTGGATATGTATTACTTTTATTTTATTTTTTTAATTTCTTTGAAGTATAGTTGATTTACAATGTTGTGTTAATTTCTGCTATACAGCAAAGTGATTCAGTTATACATATATATATATATTTTTTCATATTCTTTTCCATTATGGTTCATCACAGGTTATTGAATATAGTTCCCTGTCCTATAAAAGTTAGGACCTTGCTGTTTATTCAATCATAGAATTATTAAATGAAGTCATTACCTGAGGTACTGTATTACTTTTAAAATAAGAAAAGTGAATATAACCAATATTTTATAATAACTATAAATGGAATAAAACCTTTAAAATTTGTGAATTACTATATTGTACACCTGTAACTTATATAATATTGTACATCAACTATACTTCAATAAAAAAAAAATAAAAAGAAAGAAAGGAAGGAAGAAAGAAAAGTGTGTCAGGTTCTCCAAAGAAACCAAAAGGATGGGTATATATTTTTTAAGGAATGTCCCCATGCAATTGTGGAAGCAGGCATGTCCAAAATTTTCAGGGCAGACCAATAGTCTAGAAACTCAGGCAGAATTTCCATGTTACAGTCTTGAGGCAGAATTCCATCTTCTCCAGGAAACCACAGCTTTTGCCCTTATGGCCTTGAACTGACTGGATGAGGCTCACACATGATATAGAGGGTAATCTTCTTAAAGTCAACTGGTTGTAGATGCTAGTCACACCAACAAAATATTAATACCTTGACAGCAACATCTAGACAAGCATTTGACCAAACAACAGCCTAGCCAAGCTGACACACAAAATTTAACTATCACAGAATGTTATGAACTGAACTGTGTCCCTCCAAAATTTACCTGTTGAAGTCCTAATCCCCCCTATGACTGTATTTAGTGATAGGGCCCACAAGGAGGTAATAAAGATTAAATGAGGTTATAAGGGTGGGGCCTTAATCTGGTAGAACTGCTACCCATATAAGAAGAGGAAGACACACCAGAGATTTCTCTCCACATGCACATGGAGAAGAGGCCATATGAGGACACAGAAAAAGGTGGCCATTTGCAAACCAGGAAGCGGGCTCTCACTAAGAACCATCTTTTATGTACCTTGATCTTGGACTTCCAACCTTCAGAAATCTGATAAAATAAATTTCTGTCATTTAAATCTGACTGTGGTATTTCATGTCAGTCTTAGCAGGCTAATACACAGGGTTATTATTTAAAAAGAAAAAGAGAGAGAAGGCAAGCTATTAAAGTCAATGATTGGCACTATCCTAATTTTCAAACCTGGCTTTACATCAGATTACTGAGGGAACTTTTACAAGTACAGTTCCCAAACCCAAACCCGGGAGAGTCTCATCAGTAGCTGGGGGGTGACGAGCAGCTGCAGGGTCCAGGAAGTAGAAAACCACACACCCGCTGTTTAGAGCAGGAGTCTGCAAAGCAGATACACAGCAAAGAGGGTCTGTGAGGTGGGACACCGGAGTAAAGAAGAAACCTCATGCTTTCTATTTATATATTATATATTTCTATCTAAAAAAAGGAAGGATTTTGGCCTGAATGATATTAAATCTGTGGATTGATGTTTGGGCTCCCTTTCAGCCCAGTCTTAGACAAACACATATGACAGGTACAAGGATGTGGGGCATTGTGCAAAACAAATGAGGTCCCCCCTTGATGAGTTGACAGTTATCCTCACCCCTTGCTCACCCTCAACAAATGCTGTCTTTGATGTCATATGTATGGCCAACTCACATATGGCAGCAAATAGATGTATGGGTTTAATCAAGTCTCAACTAAGTAGACTCCCACAAAGTAGACAGCTGGCTTTAAAAGATTCCAGGAGATTCATTTAAGTCTCTATATTATTCAGGAAAATAAGACTGTTATTTTTCCAAATGTTCCCAACTGAAAGCAAAATAAAGCCTATACAGCTCAATTTTCCCAGTAAGCAGAAACAAGAGAAAATAACAGGATTTTACTAACTACTAGTGAAATAAAAGACACAGTATTAATTCTCCTCATAAATTAAGTCAAATGAAAACAAGAAAGAAAGCACTCAAAGTTGTGTTGTGTTTCTTTAAAGAACTCTTCTCTAGGCAAGATATTTAACATTCCAGTCCCCTTCAATTCTCCCATGTTAATCCTGAGAAAAAGTACTTCTCCTACCATCACCACTGACAGAGAAAGAACCTTCCTTGAAGGCTTTCAGTCAATCAGTCTTAATTTTAGGCCCAATTTTTACCTGGCTCATTTTTGCCTGGGGTCTTCTTTTCAGTTTCCTGTATGATATAGAGACTTAAATGAATATCTGCAGTGGATTTCAACTTGTTTCTGTTAAAACTGTATTCTTAGAAATATAATTTGTTCTTGTCATGTTCTTAAGACTCTGGAAATTCTTGTCTTCATGGAAAAATAACTTACTAAAAATGTGTGGCTTAATTGTCTTATGATAATTTGCCTGGTTAACAACTCAGTAATTGATGTATCTCTTTTCCTAAATAGCATAAATACTTGTGAGATTGCTATGTCAAATTGAAAGTATACCATCGTTATATTTGTCTTTTCTTATATGCATGATGGTAAAATAAAAGCATGTTACTCTGCAAAAAAAAAAAAGATTACAGGAGAGAAAGTACTTACTAAACATAAAGCTTACAGTGCAAGTACAGGTGACCAAGGGGGGAAGTGCAGCCTTCCTGATGAGTCCTCTTTAATCTTCAGAAGAGGCAAAGTATGGTGGTCTAATTGGATTTGACAAGAGTCAGCTCAAAACACTCAAAATTATTCAAAGACGATTAGCAGTACAGACTTATATCCGCCCATATTAACAATCCTACTGTGCATTGAGATACTAGCAAAAGATAGTTTGAAGCTGTGGTGATATAAAAGAAATTTTAAAATTATATCCACGTTACCTTTAATATAAGATTTTCCATTTCTCTTTTAGGACACATTTTGTGTTACATATAATACATTAGCACATTAGTGCACATGTAATCTACTGGATGCTGCTGGGAATTAGAAGGACCACAGGATTTGAGACCTTAATAATGACTATCTCAGTGGGATTGTTGGGTCAAAGTTTCACTTGAAATACACCCAAATGAGAATGAGAGGTAAAAAAAAGTGAAGATAGGAAAAGACCACTCTTAGGAAATTTGCTCTAAAGGGTTATAGTGAAATGAACTAGTAGCTAGAGGGGTAATTGTGCTGGCAAAGGATGTCTTAAAGGGAAAAATACAGCCTTTCTATATGCTGATGTAAATGACATTGTAAAAACTAAAATTTGATTATGGAAGATGTAAAGGGAGTATTTCATGCTGGAAAGAACGAGAAAGGATGGAGTACAGTACACAGGGTGAGATCTGGACTTTGCTGAGACAAGGAAGAGCCACTCCTGTCATTGGAGGGACAGCAGAGTTTATGGCAGGGAGAGGATGAGGAAGTTCTCCTCTGATTGCTCCCCTACGAACTCAGGGGCAAGGTTGTCAGCAGAGAAAAATCCATGCATAACAATATCTGCAACTAGTGACCATAAGAGACTTCATTTCAAATAACAATCCACATTATAAAAGTAGTGAAGTCTATGGTTTACCCTAATTAGGTTGAATATCATCAAATTCAGCAAAGTATGATATATGTATATAATTTACACATAGATAAAACAGTGCATTGACTCCACTGTCTCTTCGTTATGGAGTTACAGTAAAACCTACCCGTTGTTTCCAGGGCCCAGTCCACACTGATCCTCATGTCTGGTCCTGGTTCCATTGATCCACTTTCATATCTAACACAGTTCTTGTCCCACAATGATCTGCTGGATACTGCGTCCTCCTTCTAGACTTTCATTGCTGTTTTCAGAAAAATCCAGTATTACTCAAAGTTTACTTAGAGTAGATTCAGCCCCCGACTCTACTGCTCCCCAACCTGCTGGCAGATACCCATCTCAGCTGAACGCTCTCTATGCACAAAACGTCAGTAACCCTCAGTTCTCATTTGTGTGTCCCCCACCAGTTGCCGACTTCCTACAGTCAAGAAAAGGAAAAGTCCTTTTAGGATGGATATGAATTGAAAAACAAATGTTTCATTAGGCAAAAACTTAAATACTGAGGTGCTTCCTGCTTTCTGTAGTATGAGGAGTTGCCCTCTGACTGCAGGTCTGGGAATCCACCGTTTTCCAACTTGCCTCCCAGTATCATGCCAATGTGGCTAATAGAAGCAGTTCAAGGTGATAAGGAAGCACAGAAAAAGGAGTTCATGAAACTGACAACCACTCCCAGTGAGGACACCAGGGTTCACAGCAAAGTCCTTTGAGAGCTTAAAGCCTGCCCAGCCTGCTTCTTTTCCATTTACTGGACTAAACAGACCCTTTTCTCCTCCAAGCTCCCCCATGATTATTCTCCATGATTTTTCACTTTCTGCACAAACACAGGGAATCCTGATAGTTAAAGCACATAAAGGGCCAGAAGCGCTTCCAGTTAAACCACCTTTTTAAACAGCGCTCTCTGGCAGTGTTAGAGCTATTAATTGTGGCAGAGAAAAAACAAGTTACATAACCTGCCTGCTCTCACACGTTATTCTTCTTATTATCACCACATGATTAACTCGACCAGAAGATGAGCTAAATTTCAGAAGAGTCCTTTCCAGTTCAGGAAAAGGGCACAGCAAATTTAGGGGCCAGGAACATGGCAAAACACAGCTGCATAAAAACTCACCAAAAAGGTTTTGCAATCGAAGGCCACATTAGTGAAAGCAAGGCAAGACTTGGGATGCAACTGGAGGAGAAAGTAAGCTGAAGTAAACAATTAAAGCTAGAGAGGAATGAGCCATTGGTAGTGAACAGACTGGAGAGTTAAATAGTTAAAAGAATTGAGAGTTAGTAGAAGGAGTGGTCTGACCTGTTTACTTCTGTTATTTGTCAGAATGTATCCTAGCTATAGACCCAGACCCAGATCTCTTCCATATAGAGCTGGAAATACTTGTAAAATGAGTCCTCTGGAGTCAATATTCAAGTCAAAGAAAGAGGTGCAGTCTCCATAACTACCACCTTGCAGAAGCTTAGCTGTGGAGGAAGAGAGAGGGAGAGAGAACATGCCTTGGAGGAATATTGATCTGGAAGATGAAAGTAGTTATCAGCTGCAGAAGAGAATTACCAGAGAGTAAGATTTTAAAAACATCCAAAAAGCGTTGAAGGAAAAATATTTGTTCAGATTCCAGTGATTTCAAAATTTGGGTTAATCTAAATTTTATGTCTAAGCCCTATGGTAATGGTGTTCATTAATTTTATAAAGGAGTGCAGAGAATTGGTGAAAATATCTGAGAAAATAGACTTGCTGAGAATTTTTATATTATCAGTTACTAAAAATATTTTTTATGCTATTATCAGTGCTTTTGTTATTTTATGGACTGTAAGTCAGGCACCTAAACCTACTAAATAAATTTTTATTGGATGGATGGATGGATGGATGGATGGATATACTCTGGAATACCAGGGTGGTATTAGTTCTTACAGCATGTTACTAAAACCAGATTTGACTCTCAGTCATTGCTTATATTCAAAAGAAGTTTATCTTTAATGAAAGACAAAATTCTAACATGCCTGAGGTAGTGCACATCATGCAAATCCTCCTTCCACCTAAACATTTGGAATGAGGTTCAACCTCATGACCATGGAAGAGCTGTCATCCAAACTGGGAAGCAGGAAGCTAGCGTCTCAGGCTCATTTCCGTCCCGCTTAGGAGCTGTTTTACTTATTGAAAGCCTCAGGCCATCAGTGGCTTCAGCTACTCTTCGTGATAATTTTGCCTTCTTTTGCCTCTAGCAAAAGACTCCTTAGAGTTCACTTCCTTGCCTGAGGCCTCTGACATAGATAATCAGAAGCGACAGTTCTTCCAGGTCAAACATTGAGGGTAGAACCCACAGGACAAGCCATGGTTCCTCCTGAGCTCCCACTGCAGGAGGATAATACGATACAAAGCTCATAAAACCACAACAGCAATGCAAACAGAAGGGAAGACAATAGTGAATAAAGGATGTCAACAAAATTCTGGGATAGAGCAGATGGGTGAGTGGAAACTGATTTAGCAGAGCAGAGAGAGTATAAATAAAGTGCCTGCAGTGAGGGAACAAGAGGGAGTTATGTCATGTTGCAGAATGAAGAAGGTCCAGGACCAGGTACCATCCTAGGGAGGAACACCTGAAATCAGTCCGTGGGAGAAGCAGAGCCTCCGCTGCACTCCAACCAAATGCTGGAGTTTTCTTTCTGGAGAGGTTGAACCACAGAGATTCTAATCCCAGGGGCACCAGCCCAGCCCACGGCAGGTTGCCTTCCTGAAGGTGGCGTAGAACTGGAGCAATGCTCTTCAACTCAACTTTCCAAGATGATGGGAATGCTCTGGAAGCTACAACTGAAAAAGTCTTTTTAAATTTTTTATTCATTTTAATGACTTCCCTCATGGCACAGTGGTTAAGAATCCTCCTGCCAATGCAGGGGACACGGTTTTGATCCCTGGTCCAGGAAGATCCCACAAGCCACGAAGCAATAAACCCCATGCACCACAACTACTGAAGCCTGCGTGCCTAGAGCCTGTGCTCTGCAACAAGAGAAACCACTGCAATAAGAAGGCCGCACACAGCAACGTAGAGTAGCCCTCTCTTGCCACAACTAGAGAAAGTCTGCATGCAGCAACAAAGACCCAATGCAGCCAAAAATAAATAAAACAAATTAATTTATTAAAAAAAAATTTCCGTACAGGATAACACAGGTCTAGAAACTGCACGCTAGTGTCCCAGTGCCCTTACCCTCACCCAGAGCCCAGAGCAACGTCAGCCAATTATGACACAGGCAGGAGAGGACAGAAAATTACTCTTGGAGGACCAACCAGACCAAGAAGAAAGACCTAGAGACTGACATTTGTGGGTTCTCCAGCAGAACGGTGAGGTCTCTTCATCAAGGCTTCCATCCTCAGGAAGACACTCAATTTCACGGTACGTCTAGTCAGGTTTTTATCAACTCCCTTTCAAAACCAGAGGTGGGCAACCAAGCACCATGAGTCATTTGAAGGAAGCCTCCAACATGTAAGGACAAGACCAACACAAAGACAATTTTTTAAGAAGGGGGTAGGGAGAAAAAAAAGCCAACAACAACAGGAACTCAAAACAAGCTGGCATGGTGCAGGGAACATAAAAATCGCACACACACTAATAATCTCAAAGAGAAAATTAAAGGTAGTGCTACTGTGAAAGGACAGCATGCTGTGGGCAGAAGCATGATGGTTATCAGAAAACAGAACCACAGAGGCCCCAAGGAAATTAAAAACCAATGGAGAGAACATTCAAGAGGAGTAAGGAAGGTGGAGGAAATCTCCCGATGAAGGGCTGAGACCAACAGGAACAGGTGCTGCACAGGAGAGGCCAACTCCAGGAGGAGACTCTGAGCCTGGTAGGTTTCCTTGAAATTCAAGGTGGAGCTTGGGCTCCCATGGGCTGTACACTTGCTAAGGTGCAGGGTCAGGGACCAGGAGATTCAGGCAAATTCTCTCACCCCATGTGGCTGAGAAACTGTAGCTGACACCTGGATTTTACTTGGAACATAGAGTAATTTAGCCTGGGAGCCCATGTACTGCAGAGCCCCTGGGTGTGATCCCCCATGCGGTGATGAAGGGCAGTCCCCAAGGCCTGACAGCCTTCACGTTTCAGGATGGCCCCGAGTGGCTTGGGTTTCACAAACTGCCTCATGAAGTAGGCATATGACAATGAAAACTTTCCAATTTAGAGCAGCTTTGAACAAACATTTATTTAGAACAAGGAGATAATAAGCAATTATTTTCCGTTCTAGAACATCACAGATGTTGTTCATTAGAGTATGTCAATCAGAAACAATTGTTTCATATATATGAACTCATTTTCAAGATTTCCCAGGGATTCATTTGAGCAGAACAGAAAAACTGCTTCAAAACCCAATCCTAAATCTATGGAAGCCACCAAAGGGGAAATGTGAAGGCTGGGGTGTGAACCCCTCACTGAGACACTTCAATTAAATTCTGGTTTAATAAACACAGTCTTTTTATTTAAGTACCTTAAAATCGATAGACTGTTTTTCTCATTGATTTTTTCCCTGGGTTTGTTTTTTGTAAAATGTGAATCATGTCAAGTAAAACAACCTCCACATTTCAAAAACTGAGAAGCATGGCATAACTTGCATTGCAGAATTCAGGCTCCTGCCAGCATCCCTCATCATCAGTATAGCTAAATACTTAGAGAGGTAGCAGAAGACCAGAGTTCAAATCATGTCTCTCATATTTGGTAGCTCTATGACCTCGGGTGAATCATCTAACCTGTCTGAGCTTTGGTTTCCTCCTCTGACACATGTGGCATTACGCAGTAAACTGAAAACTGTCATAAAATTGAAGATGCTGTTTATTGAAGGGGAGCTAAAGTCCAGAAATATCACGTGTGCACGCTAGCAGTGTGGATTTAAGAATGTTAATGAAGATTTAGCTGTCCAAATAAAAATATATCAGAGTCACTTGTTTAATTGAACACATTATATTTGACACAATATAGCTGCTACCTTCTTCAGAAGACATTCATCAGTGTTTGCATTCCAATTCCCTGCATATTGAAGTTTCACAGAAAACTGCTGTTGGTCTTTTATATAAAATTAGCAAAAAGCGTCTTTTCAAAGCTATTTTTTAAAATATTCCGTATCTCTGTCAACATACACACACATGCACTATACGCACCCATATCCAGAGTGTGCTTCATTACAAAACGTTGCTTATGGTACTGATTTTGCCTGCTTGTAGCCGATTGGTTGAACTAAGAAAATTATTATTCATTTTCCCCTGTTGATATCTCTTGAAGACTATGATAATGCATTACCACTGAAAGTGATCACTGTTGCAAAGACCTCATTTGTCATTTAAAGCTGCATCTCTAATTTGCAACCACCTAGAGGGGTGGGGTAAGGGAGAGTGGGAGGGAGATGCAAGAGGTAGGAGATATGGGGATATATGTATATGTATAGTTGATTCACTTTATTATAAAGCAGAAATTAATACAACATTGTAAAGCAATTATACTCCAATAAAGATGTTAAAAAAAAAAAAGCTGCATCTCTAGAGACCTCACTTGAAGAACGACCACCCTACAGGAAGAAAATCCTGAAGAATCTGCTTCCCTACTCTGGTCTGTCTTTATAGACACCATTCAGTATAGCAAAGCAATCTGGTTTATACATTCGTGTCTGCTGGATTCACCTATATTTCAACTGGCAGAGCAATGAAACATAAACAGGGGAAGTAGCAAGATGTTCAAAGGATGGAAAGGCCTGAAGATCCCTACACAGCTATTATCAAAGGATGTTTTATGACTGCATCAGAAGGAGGTGGCACCCACCACAGTTGTTCCAATGATCACTTCTTGGAATTTGGAAACTCTGGGAAAATTCTTCACTTAAAAAAAAAACATTTACCAAGGTTGAGGAGACAAGATGGTGGAGTAGAGTGACATGAGCTCACATCCTCTCATGAGAACACCAAAATCACAGCTGACTGCTGAACAACCATCAATTTAAAAAAAAGACTGGGGACTTTCCTGGTGGTGCAGTGGTTATGAATCTGCCTGCCAATGCAGGGGACACGGGTTTGATCCCTGGTCCAGGAAGATCCCACATGCGTCACAACTACTGAGCCTGTGCTCTAGAGCCTACGTACCACAACTACTAAAGCCTGTGCACCTTCTCTTGTGCTCTGCAACAAGAGAAGCCACCGCAATGAGAAGCCTGCGCACCGCAACAGAGTAACCCCTGCTTGCCACAACCAGAGAAAGCCCACACTCAGCAACAAAGACCCAATGCAACCAAAACTAAAAATAAATAAATAAAATTGATTCTAAGAAAAAAAAGACTGGAACCTACCAAAAAAGATATTCTACATCCAAAGAGAAAAAAGAAGCCGCAATGAGATGGTAGTGGGGTGCACTTGCAAAATAATCAAACCTCGTACCCTCTGGGTGAGTGACCCACAAACTGGAGAATAATTATATCATGGAGGTTCTCCCACAGGAGTGAGAGCTCTGAGCTCCACATCAGGCTTCCCAGCCTAGGGGTCCAGTATCAGGAAGATGCACCCAGAGTGGATGTCATTTAATTCAAGGTCCTCTACAATATTCTTAACAAGTGTCACAAAAGTTGCCACACAGAGTCAGTGATGGTGTAGAACAAAGATACAAGCTGGGGCAGGGTGAGGAGAAGAGGGGCCCTGAATTCAGAATTGGGGGATTAATGGCAGGGTTGGGGCCCTCTTGATTTTAGACTCTTCAAATAACAATCCTTGGAGGCCACTTTCAGAAAAAAAGTCCTGGAGCTTTTATGGTGAGCTTTCTGTGGGCAAAGATCAAGCCCCACACCTCTCTAGACATCAAAACCCTCCACATGACACCCATAAGTATGTCCCAAACTTCCCTGATGACAAGTTTCACCTGGGACAGTTTCACCTCTTAAATGCTAGTGTAGATTCAAATCCCCAAGAAGAAGAGGGTTTTGTTAAAATGCAGGTTCTTATTCAGTAGGTCTAGGATGGGGCCCATGAGTCACCACTTCTAGCAAGCTCTCAGGTGACACCCATGTTTTCTATCCAGGGACCATACTTTAAGTAGCCATAATTGGGGGACTGTAGAGTCATCAAGTGTCTGAGGTGTTTCTTATTATCAAGGAAAAAGCAGGAAGACTGGATATTGGCTTAACACATAGTAATTGCTAAGTAGAAGCTTACTGAGTGATGGATGGATGGATAGTGGACGGATGGATGAATGGATGAATCAAGTGAGTGAATAAACCAATAAATGAAATAATGATACCCTTTCTGACCTTTAGCTCCTCTTCTGTAAGATGGGGCAACACCTGACTTACAGATTCTGGTGAAACTTGGAAGAGAAGGAAAGGGAGAGCTTCATTCCAGGCCCACACACTACCCGGCCTGGGTCTAAATCTGCATCCCCGGTTCCCTCTGGTATAAAATGATAGCAATGATAATTGTGGGTACCTGGTAGGCTTGTTGACAGTTCTGTCACATTTAAGAGTTTATCCTGTGGTAAGTGGTCCAGTAGTTGCTGGCTACACAGAAACCTATAGATAAGAAAGTTTCACAAAGAATACTGTTTTGAAAGGTAAAATCTTGCTCTTTTAGATTTTCCTTGTTCAGAACAGATGGCAAAGGAACTGACTGAAATTGAACTCTGTCCCAAGAAATACAAATTTTGCTAAGACAAAAAGTGTTGCTAGTAAGATCAGTTTTGGCGCTTTTAGGAATGATTAGTATGATGTCCATATTTTTAGCCTTTAACCTCTTGGGTCATTTCTATAATGGTTACATTCATAATAATAGGCTAAGATTTGTACTTATATATCAGCCTGTAAAGCATATTTTGATAGTATCTACACTGCCAATTTTGAAAAATTCATAATCTAAGGGCATAGTTACTATTTTTCCAAAACTAATAATTAAGTTATTCTAATTCTTCAATACAAATATTAAATTATTAAAATACTGATATAAGAAGCTCTCTCACTTTAAGTTTTGACAAAAGAACTACTTGCTTGACTCAAAGGATTTAATATTGAAAACCACGTGGTTTTATAAAAATCCTCTTTTTCTATTTAATTATCAATAGAAAAAACTCAAAGTCTAGTATAGTCAGAAAAAGCTTTCACAATCCTTCAAGAACAAATGTGTTTTTCTCATGGGTGCCTGGCCCATCAAGCGATAAAGCTGGGCGTGCACAGCAGCACCCCATCATTGAAAGGAAGTGGTGTACACAGGGCTAGGCTGAGCAGGCCCTGAAGACAAAAATAAGTTACCTAGAGAAGTGGTCCAGATGCCCAGGGTCCCAACTCCTGCTACCTTGCCTTCGCTACCATTGCCTTCTTCTCACAGGTGAGAATCCAGAGAGAAGTGAGTTTTCCAAGGCCACGTTGCTGGGTCAGGTCCCCTGATTCCCAGTCCAACATTTCTCCATTATTCCATTCCACCTAGACTCCAAAGAGAAAAATAATATTTAACAAGCTGGCCTTGAACCCTGATAACAACAATGGATGCATTCATGAGCACAAGTTTTTGTGCAGTTCTGCACCAGCAGGAATCTGAATTCTCTCAGATTTTATATTTTAATATTTGGCAGTGTTTTGAGTGATGAGTGGCCTTAAAGTATTCAGTTGCAAATAATATATATTAAAAATAATTTGGGAGTACTTCCCTGGTGGTCCAGTGGTAAAGAATCCACCTTCCAATGCAGGGGATGCAGGTTCGATACCTGGTCGGGGAACTAAGATCCCACATGCTGCAGGGCAACTAAGCCACATGCCATAACTACTGAGCTTGCATGCCTCAACAAGAGAGGCTGTGTGCCACAAACCTCAGAGCCCACACGCTCTGGAGGCCACACACCACAAATGGAGAGAAGCCCACACACCACAACGAAAAGCCAGCCCATTTCACAACAAAAGATCCCGCATGCCTCAGTGAAGACCCCATGTGCCACAGCTAAGACAGGATGTAGCCAAAAAAAAAAAAAAAGAAAAAAGAAAAAAGAAAAAAATAAATATTTTAAAAAGTAATTTATAAAAATAAATAAACTTTTATGTGTCACTCCTGTGTTCTGGGAATAGATACCTGTCAGCAACTTGATTATACAGAGGTTGTTATGGGATGAGAGAAACACGTTATCTGCCCCAGTACCACTGCTGGCCACCAGACAGTAATAGCGAGATTGAGGCCATTGAGGGCAGCAGAGAGGCAGGTGTCTGTGGTTAAACACTGACGTGCTGTCCATAGTCTTTGTCAATTAAATGCTCCTTGATAGCCAACTAGAGATCTGTTCACAACCCGGTCTCCTGAGCGTTGATTATATTTTAGTCATTCCAGTGTTGAAATACTCAGTCTCAAGTGAAGAAAGAAAGAAACATCTGGTTGTATTTGCGTTTTGTAACACATCAGAATAGGTCCCTTAAAAGAATAAATAGTTGTGAATAAGAGTATTTGCAAAGAAGTAGGTATATATGGACTCTTTAAACAAAAGGATCAAAAGTGATCATGGTGTTAAGGGCTTAATATCCAAAATATGCAAACATACAACTCAGCATTGAAAAACAAACAACCTGATTAAAAAATGGGCAGAGGATCTGAATAGATATTTTTCCAAAGAAGAAGATATGGCCAACAGACACATGAAAAGATGCTCAACTTTGCTAATCATCAGGGAAATACAAATCACAACCAAGGTATCACCTCACACCTGTCAGAATGACAAGTATCAAAAAGACAACAAATATCAAGTGTTGGTGAGAATGTGGAGAAAAGGGAACCCTAGTACACTGTAAACTGATACAGACACTGTGGAAAACAGTATTGAGGTTCTTTTTAAAATTAAAAATAGAACTTCCATATGATCTGGCAATTCCACTTCTGAGTATTTTTCCAAAGAAAATAAAAACACTACTTAGAAAAGATATATGCACCTCTATGTTCATTGCAGCATTATTTACAATTGCCAAGATGTGGAAGCAATCTAAGTGTCCACTGATAGATGAATGGATAAAGAAATTATGGTATATACTTATATACAATGGAATATCATTCCAACATAAAAAGGAATGAAATCTCATCATTTTTGACAACATGAATGGATCTAGAGTGTATTATGCTAAGTTAAATAAGTCAGATAGAGAAAGACAGTGTATGATTTCACTTAGATGTAGAATCTAAAAAGAAAAAAAATGAACAAACAAAACAAAACAGAAACAGACTCACAGATACAGAGAACAAATAGGTGGTTGCCGGAGGGATGGGGGATGGGCCAATGAGTGAAATAAGTGAGGAAGGTTAAGAAGTACAAAATTCCAGTTATGAAATAAATGAGTCCTGAAGATGAGATGTACAACATGGGAAATATAGTGAAAAATGTAATAACTTTGTATGGTGACAGACAGATGGTAACTAAACAAAATGGTGATCGTTTTGTAATGTATAGAAATATTGACTCACTGTGTTGTGCACCTGGAATTAACATAGTTTTGTAGGTCAATTATACTCCAATATTTAATAAATAGATGATAGATGATAGGTAGATAGATAGATAGATAGATAGATAGATAGATAGATGAATGTTTGAATAGTCATTCAGGCTGCTGTGACAAAAATACCATAAACTGGGTGGTTTATAAACACCAAACACTTTCTTCTTACAGTTCTGGAGGCTGGAAAGTCCAAGATGCTGGTAGATTCAATGTCTGGTAAGAACCTTTTCCCTCGTTCATAGAGAGCATCATTTAGCTGTGTCCTCACAGGGTGGAAGGGGTTAGGAATCTCTCCTTAGCCTCTTTTATAAAGGCACTAATCCCCTTCAAAAGGGCTCCACCCTTATGATCTAATCACCTCCCACAGGGCCCATCTCCAAACACCATCAACTTAGAGGTTAGAATTTCAACATATAAATCTGAGAGTGGGATGGGGGAACATAAACATTCAGTCCTTTGCAGATATTTTTGGTTAAAAATGAGTAAGCAAAGAACATGTATACCATGTAAAAGGAGCTGACCTCTTTTATATTAAGCCTAAATACAGCCTTATTGCAAATAATATAATATATTGAGTCAGTCATCAGCTTGACACTGATTTTATTTTATTTTTAAACCACTTTGAGATATGATTGACATTAAATTTGCACATATTTAATGTACACAACTTGGTGAGTTTGGAGATTAATATGCACCCATGAAACCATCACCACAATCAATGCCATAAACATATCAATCATTTCCAAAAGTTTCCTCTCACCTCATTTATTTATTTGGTAGTAAGACCACTTAATGTAAGATATGTAAAGGTGTTCAACATAACTAATCATGAAGGAGATACAAATTAAAATCTCAATGAGCTGTCACCTCATTAGGATGTTAGGATGGATGTTAGGATGGCTATAAAAAACAAAAACAGACAAACGAAAAATGACAAGTGTTGGCAAGGATATGGAGAAAAGGGAACCCGTGTATAAGGTTGGAGGGAATGTAAATTGATGCAGCCACTATGAAAAAGAGGTTCCTCAAAAAATTAAAAATAGAACAACTATATAATCCAACAATCCCTCTTCTGAGTATATACCCAAAGGAATTGAAGTCAGAATCTCAAAGAGATGTCTGCTCTCCCAAGTTCATTGTGGCATTATTTACAATAGCCAAGACATGGAGGTAATCTAAATGTTTATTGAAAGATGAATCAATAAAGAGAATGTGATGTGTACACACAATGCAATACTATTTGGCCTTAAAATAAGAAGGAGGTTCTTCCATTTGTGACAATCTGGATGAACCTGGAGAACACTGTGCTGAGTAAAATAAGCCAAACTCAGAAGGACAAATACTGCATGATCTCACTTATATGAAGAATCTAGAAGAGTCAAACTCGCAGAAACAGAGAGAAGAATGGTGGTTTCCCGGGGCTTGTGGGAGGAGCAAATGAGGTAGTACTGGTCAAAAAGTACAGAGCTTTGGTGATACAAGATGAGTAAGTCCTAGAGATCTACAGTATAACCTAGTGCCCATGGTTAATAATGCTGTACTATGTACTCAGAAACTTGCTAAGAGGGTAGACACTGATTTAAATGAAAGTTAGAAGAATTATACAAATAAAAGGTTATTTCAATCTTTCTATTGTCTGCAGTGATTTGGATCCATACTCTGAAACGTAAACTCCCTTGAAAATTTCTGAGCTATCAGTGATAAACTACTATGTTATGACAATTAATAAAATTAAAACATTCCATGATAACAAAAATAACAAAGTACCCAGGGACTAGCTCAACAAGGTCTGTACAGGACTTTGATGAAGAAAATGAGGAAGATGTTTCTTAAAGGAAAATAAAAATGACTTGAAAATATGAAATATGATGTTAGGAAGACTGACTGACTACTGTAAAGTTATTACAAATTTCTTCAAAATTAAATTAAAATCCCAATGGTGTATTTTTATTACATCACAAAATAGACTTGAAGCTCTTTTGGAAAAATAAATAAAGGTAGATCATTAGGAAGATACTGTAAAATTAATGAAGGCAGCTTTTCCTACTAAATATTAATACTGAATATAAAACTGCAATAAACAAAGCAGATTAGAACTAGTAAAATATTAAAACAAATTATTTAAGAATGATTAATTTCTGGGTAATTAGATTTACTCTTTTATATTCTTCTGTGATTTTTATGGTGACCATGAAGTTTTTTCATAATTAGACACAATACAACATTTTTGAAAAGTGATAATCATTTCCTCCACTCTCCTTCCTCATTTGTACTTGTTTCATAGTTTTATGTGCATTTTACAATTTACTTCCACAGCACATCAATGTTCTTCTTCTCTACTGGTTAATCCCATCAGTGCATAAACATTTTTCTATCTTAAAAAAAAATCCTCCCTTAGGTTAAAAGGTACAAATTTCCAGTTACAAAATAAATGAGGCAAGGGTATAAAATGCACAGTGTGGAGAATATAGTTAATAACTATGTAATATCTTTATATGGTGACAAGTGGTAACTAGACTTATCATGGTGATCATTTTCAAATATATAGAAATACCAAAGCACTGTGCTGTGTGCCAGGAACTAACATAGTGTTGTAGGTCAACTATACTTCAAAAACAGACAGCCAAGTTCATAGAAAAAGAGCTCAGATTTACAACTACTAGAGGCAAAGAATTTGACAGAGGGGAAATTGGAGGAAGGTGGTCAAAGGTACAAACTTCCAGTTATAAGACAAATAAGTACTGGGTTGTATTGTACAACATGATAAATATAACGAACACTGCCATATGTTATAAATGAAAGTTGTTAAGAGACTAAATCCCAAGAGTTCTCATCACAAGGAAAAAATATTTTTTTCTATTTCTTTACTTTTGTATCTATATGACATGATGGATGTTCACTAAACTTATTGTGGTTATCATTTCATGATGTATGTAAGTCAGATCATTATGCTGTACACCTTAAACTTATAAATGCTGTATGTCATTTATATCCCAATGAAACTGGAAGAAAAAAAATCATCTCTTGACCCTCATGCCCACCTCCAGTCTCCTCTCTCCTTCACAGCACCTTTCCTCTAAAAAGGAAGTTTATCAGTATTGCTTCCACACACTTACATCCCATTTCTCCCTCCACTCATTCCAATAGGTCTTCTTTGCCCATCACTTGGCTACCTGGCACTTACATTGCACTTGGAAAAGTCACTAACAACCCCCATATTTCCAAATTCAATGGTCACTTCTCTGTCTTCATTTTACTGGACATATCAGTGATATTTGTCAAAGTTGACCAGTTCATCTTTCTTGAAGCATATTCCTTCTAGTCTTCTCTGACTCACACAAACTTTATCATACATCGTATTGTATTACATAACTCATCATATAATTTTCATATGTGTCTTCCCCATATTGCATGGTGACACCATGAGTTACTCACTACCTGCTTTACTTTTTAAACATAAAGATATTATAAAGAATTAGTACTTCTGAAATGTGTGTCATAGATTTATGATTTCCACAATTCACAATGTAGTGGGGAAACAGCATGAATATTAATGAAATGTCTGGCAAACACCACACCATGGTACACAACCAAGGTCTTAGTTGGGTGGTGTGTTTGTCAGGATTCTCCAGTGAAGCAGAACCTATAGGATATACAGAGACATGTAAGAGATTTATTATAGGAATAGGCTTACAAAATTATGGGGGCCTAGAAGTCCCACAGTGTGCTGTCTGCAAGCTGGAGAACCAGGAAAGCCAGTGGTATAATTCAGTTTGAGCCCGAAGACCTAGAGCTGGATGGCCACTGGTGTCCAAAGGTCCAGGAACAAGGAGCTTTGATACCTGAGGGCAGGAGGGGATGGATGTCCAACTCAAGTAGAGAAAGAGAATTCCACCCACCTGCCTTTTTGTTCTATTTGGGCCCTGAATGAATTGGATGATGCCTGCCCACATTAGTGAGGGCAGATATTCCTTATACAGTCTACTGATTCAAATGCTAATTTCTTCCAGAAACACCCTCACAGATATACCCAGAAATTATATTTTACTAGCTAGCAGGGCATCCCTTAACTTAGCCATGTGGACACATAAAATTAACCATCATAGGTGGCAAAAATAAAAATTATATAAGCATGAGTTGGAAGGGGCCATATATATATATATATATATATATATATATATATATATGATCTCATGTTAATTTTATCTGCTCACTCTAACAACCATGAGTCCATCAGGTAGAACTCATGCTATGTTTTAGTGACAGAATTCCTTTGATCTTTGGTCTGATAAGACATTTTTAGGCATATCGTAATTTTTCTTACTATTTAGTTCTCTTTCTAGACGCTATAGAAGCTACTGCCTTTAAAATACTGTCAATAATTTCTCAGAAATTGCAGTTAAATACATTATCTCAGCTTATATTAGTTGTGGTTTAGTGCTCTAGATGAGATTAAAGATAAATCCTAAATCTTTGAAGAGATAGGAAAAGCAGTCTACTGTCAGCAGTACAAGAGGCTTTGTGAGAGAGTTTGAGATGGTCTGCAAATACAAACATAGACACACACTGAACACTCTCTTCCTCTGTCTATTCACTTCTAGTAAATGATTAGCAAAGAGGGTGGGGGGAACCTAGAGTCTGGCATCTGTATGTAGGCATCCTGCATTTAGAAACAACCCACAAACATTTACTTGGGGAATAAGAATCTACATAATGTCCAAATAGCCAACCCAAAACGAGACATCCCAGTTGTTTTGATCAGTAAACAGAACTAACAGCTCTCTTTAAGGGGGAATAGCATATCTGCATCGATGAAAGGGAAATAAAACCTCTCAACTGATATCCATCCTTCTCTCAACTGTGTCATCATCTGGAGAGGGATGAGACCATCGTAATAGAGTTTCAGATCATCATTTAGGACTGTGGATGTATAATTCCCAGATAAGATAACTGGAAAGGGTTGTGTGGCTTGTCATCTTACATGAATATTTCCCTAAATTCCTAGGAAGCCTTATTAATAGGGAAATAACAGCAGAACTCAGAAAAACTATGTATGGCAAGGTCAGTGTTGGCCAGTTCATCTCATAGCACCAGTTGAGCACTGAAGGCTACATTGATGGTTAACAGATACATGATTATAAAGTTTGTAAAAAGGTCCAAGAACCCAAGCAAGTCAAAGAAATAGCCCCACTCTTTGTAGTTGCGTTAGTTAATTTCACTTGCTTGTGTGGAAATCTTGGTGGATATTTGACAAGGAAGAGCATGGCACCTGCACAGTGACAGCTTTGCCTGCCAGGTGATAGCCACTGTGTATTCTCACTCTGGAGGGTGACAGTGCAGCCTGCTCTCAACATGGTCGGGAAGGCCCACCTGAGCCCCGGGTGGATTAATCACCCCGTCCAGGTCTGGCTGTCAACAGGGAAACGAAACTATTAAGAATGAGAATTTGTTGGCAAATGTATTAACCATGAATCAAGGAACAAATTACCTCTGTAAATCTCATCACTAAGCAGAACTTCAGAGCCTGTGCCCTGTGTTTGATGAAACATGTAAAAGAAAAGCACAACAATAAAACCATTCTTCTTGGAACCCTGTAATATTTCATTTGAAGAACTTCCAACTTGTAGCCAGAAGAAAGGTTTTTCATCTTTTTAAAAAGAGGAGGCTCCAGGGGTCCCCTCCTCCTGTGAACACACCAAATGTAGAGCTACACACAGAGTAATTCCTGCTGAAAGAAATCCAGAAGCTAGCTGAGGGACTCTCACACATCAGGTGAATGAGGAAACACTGACATCAAGCAGGTAGGAAAGGCTGAGACACGCTCTTGCCTGTCTCTGGCACCGTGCCATACAATCAGGAAGGAACTCCCAACCTTCAGCTTCTCTCTGAAGAGCAGAAGGATTGCACCCACATTTAGCACCCCAACTTTAAGACTCCCATTTGAGGGACAGGCCCCAAACATGTAGCTCTGGAAGTCAGTGAGGCTTGCATCCACATGACCCATGAGACTATAGCAAACCAAGAAGCAGCTCTTAATGGGCTGGGAGTAGACACTGTGGTGACCAACCTGGGGCTCAGGCAGACACCTCCATCTCCCAGTCCTTCCCTGAAAGGGGTTCGGCTGCCTAAAACAAAAGCTGCTGCCTGGGGATCAGGTTTCTAATTTAACATGCATCTAGAGGCTGACCACTTCTCCCCAGAGACGGGGAAGCTGGCAGACACCTCTCTTGCCATCCCCTGCAGCCTGATCCGTGCTACAAGTACAGAGCGCTGTACAGGGACAGAGAAGTGAAAGATGAATTCTGCCTGCAAGCAGTAGAAAGTTCTTTCCACTTTGAGCTGGGTGCCATTAGTCAAAATTCCCCATACAGAGGATGAATGAAAGATACAGGTCCATAAAGATATTATGAGTACAGTGAAAAGAAGACTTGTGTGGAAAACAAGGTGTATGCTGTGTGGCTGTGTGCACACATAAGCACGTGGATGGGCTCAGGGGACGTGGAGAAGATGGGGAACCACACAGACAAAAAGTATATTAGATAAGCATATATACACATATATAGAAAAACTTGCTGTGATCCAGGTGTCGACCAAAACTGCCAAAACTTTGAGAATAAGATAAAATTGGTTCAAGCTCTCTGTCATATATCCTATAGAAAGTCCATAATCCTCCACAGAGCTTCTGCCCATTGCCAGATAATTATATTCACGTGGATATATTTGGCTTAAATTTCTACTTCCCCTAATTCTTGACTCCACTCACATCTCTCCCTTCTTGTCTGTCCCTTAAAAAAAAAAATAATCTCCATAAACCCAAACATGAAACTAAGCTCCATTTCCTTGATTTAACCCCAGACCTAAAATGAACATACATGTATATATTAGACTTCAGTAAAAGTGTTAGAAAAAGATTTCATAAAAGAAGAATTGCATCAATTAAAAATGGGATGGTATTTTTTTCAAAAGATTATTTACAAATAATCAGATAATTAACAAAGAGCTTTTTAAAAATGATCGCCACATACCAGGGTCCTGAGGTGCAGGACTAAGAGGGAATCAAAGGAGATCAGGAGATCAGCTTAGAGGAAAGGTCAAAAAATGTCCCAGGCCCCAAAAAGTAGAAAGAAAATGACAAAGAAATGGAAAACAGGAAAATAATATCAGAAAATAAGATCAATTTGTTAAGTTTAAAAATCTAAATAATAGAATTTCTAAAAGATGATAGCAAAAAGGAAGGAATTATCATGTGAACTATATAATTTCATAGAATTGAAGAACATGATTTCGCTGGTTGAAAGAGCCCACAAAATGTCCAATCCAGGGATTTTTTAAAATGTCCCTCACCAAGACACATAACTGTGAAAGTCCAAAACACTAAAGATCTCAAAAATCGAAAGAAGAGGATCAGGGATCATAATGGCATTAGGCTTCTCAAGAGTGAGACTGAAAGCTACAAGACAATGAACAGAACGTTCAAATGCAAAAGGGAAAGTCATGTCCCAACCAGGATTCTATACTCAGAAAAGAAATTGTCAGATATGCAAAGACACTAAATATTTATTTCACGGATCCTCACTCAGGAAGCCATTTGGGGATACACTCCCCCAAATGAATTTACCAAGAAAGAGGGAAACATGGGGCTTGAGAAACAAGGAAACCAATAGGAGAAAAGGAAACAATGAGAATCCCAGGGTGGAGCTGAAGTGGGTCCTCAGAAAACCAGCTCTGCAGAGTCTGGAAAGCTCCAGAACGATGGAGGAAAATGGACGACTCGAAGGGAAAAAAATAAAGTACGATGGATGGATTCCTAGTGTGTTGGAGAGATTGGTATGGGCTAGTCTCTGGTGTACAGAAAACTAAACAAATTAAAAACATGGTGGTGGGAAGAATTGGGAGATTGGGATTGACATATATACACTAAGATGTATAAAATAGATAATAAGAGCCTGTTGTATAAAAATAAAATAAAATTCAAAAAATAAAAACATGGCATGATTAACACTAGAGACAAAAAGTTGTCCAGCAGGAGAAATCCAATCCTAGTATATTCTGTAGCTCAGTCATAGACAGCACTCATGCAGGCATGACAATGCAATCTCAGAATATTGTTTTAACCAAAACAGACATATAGCTATGTCTGGAGGATTGCGAAAGTGAGTTTGTGTTGGGGGTGCATAAAAGAGTATTAAATATTCATCTTTGATAGTATGAAATCAAAAGAAATTCTTATAATTAGAAGTTCAAGCAATAAGAATAAGAACTAAATGTCAGAAGAAACAGTCTAAAGAAAACAGTTGTCACCTCTGGGGGAGAAGACTCAAAGATGGGGAACAGTAACATAGAGGACACTATTTTGCTCTGCTCTTTTTCTAATAGTAAACCTTTTAAACATGCATAGGTACCACTTTGATAAAATTAAAATTGTATACAAAATTGAATGAAGCAGACAAAAATTTTACATGACTAACTCAAATACTTCTTACTTAGTCTCTAATTAAGGTGTCCACTCCTTCATTCAGCCATCCCTCAACCACTGGGCTCAGCTTTGAGCCAAAATCTAGTTGTGTCACAGCCTATAAAATTCAGGTAATAAAGGTACGCTCTTATGAAATTGGCAGTAAAGGCCTAGAGAAATGCAAAAGGGGCCTTGGTTGATGATTAAAAATGTAGTGGTTTGCTTGTTTTATTTAACAAACCCCTGTGAACTAAAAACACCAGTGTGGGTGCAAACAATCAAGCTAATTAAACTCTGTATTTCTGAATTTCAATAATAGAAAAAATTATTCTATGTTTCTTAACCAACTGAGTAAAATTGTACATAGAGGGAAAGTCACACCAAACAACAGAAAAAGGTCAATGCAGTTGGAGGGCAAAGAATGACGTGTGCTTTCCAGATCAATCAGTAACTTTACTCAATATCAAGGATGCTCCATTGTTGCATTAACCATAATTTTTCAAACACAAAATTACAAGCCACTGTCTGAGTGCATTTATGAGGATAATATAAAAAAATAAATACTTGAAAAATCTGTGTAAAAGATCAATTTCTCCACAGAAAATAATGGAAGGACCTCCAGAATATCAAATTAATCAAGTAATTTTGGACAGGAAGTTAATTCCAGATTATTTGTACTCAACATATTGATATTGTAAAACTCTCGCTCATTAGAAAGCTGGAAGTTATACTGGTGAAAGAAGAACCAAGATAAGGGAATCCAGGATTAAATATTGTGTCAAATTATCTTTCACACATTGAGATAATGAGGAATTTTTATTTATTTATTTATTTTTGGCTACATTGGGTCTTCGTTGCTGCACATGGGCTTTCTCTAGTTGTGGCAAGCAAGGGCTACTCTTCGTTGTGGTGTGCGAGCTTCTCATCGGAGTGGCTTCTCTTGTGGAGCACGGGCTCTAGGCATGTGGGCTTCAGTAGCTGCAGCACATGGGTTCAGTAGCTGTGGCTCATGGGCTTAGTTGCTCCGTGGCATGTAGGATCTTCATGGACCAGGGATCGAACCAATGTCCCCTGCATTGGCAGGTGGATTCTTAATCACTGTGCCACCAGGGAAGCCCAAGGAATATTTTTTAAGACAACCAAAATTTAGCAACAAGAGAGATGTCTTTGTTTTCATTAGAAATCTAATTTCCAGGACTATATTTTCAATAAGTGTGGAAAGTGTTTGAAATCATAACAAAATTGAACCTGTTTTAAGTTAAAGTGTGCAGATATACAATCCTTTCATCTTTTATGTCCATTTGAGCCTGAACTTATCAGACAAACACATACACACACACAGCATTTGGCCCACTTTTTTATGATTTTATTCATTTTTGTGAAGACAAATGACAAGTAATACCACAGACTTCTTTGACTTATTACAAAATATTTTTGACCACCATCTACTCTGGACCAATGAAAGTGGACTACAGCTTTGTATCATCCTCAGGACTAATTGGTCTTGGGAAGGACAGAAACAGACAGAAATACTGTTATTGGCTTGGGCAGAAAGAAAGTTATGTTTTCTGAATTCCTACCAAATTACTGAAGCTGTATTTTTCACTTGTAATTGACCTGGGGGTTTCAAGTAGACACAGCCTCATGGTCTCAGAGGAGAAATGTTCTCCTTATTAATTAGAAAAGGCTCTTTCAGCCTACAGACAGAGGTTTTTTTTTTTGCATTAGAACCGGTGGGAATTCATTTCTTTGACCCCTCCCAGTGATCTTACTAATGGACTAAGCCTCATTAAATAGAACAAGACAAAAATCATCCCAAACAGAAAGTTAAAATTTTATCAATTAGGAGAAAATGGGGACCATGACTCACAGAAGAACTCCCAAGGGTTTGTTTTCTTTCTTGCTTGCTTTCTTTCTTTTTATTGTGGTAAGAACACATGAGATTTACCCTCTTAACAAATGTTTATGTGCACAATACAGTGTTATTAGCTATCATCAAAATGTTGTATAGCAGATCTCTAGAACTTAACTTGTATAACTGAAGCTTTATACCCACTAAACATCTCTCCATTTCCTCCCCTCCCCAGCCCCTGGCAACACCCATTCTATTCTCTGCTTGTATACATTTGGCTATTTTAGATTCCTCAGAGAAGTGGAATGAGGTAGTATTTGTCTTTCTGTGACTGGCTTATTTTACTTAACAAAATGTCCATAATTTTCATTATTTTGTTGCATATGGCAGGATTTCCTTATTTTTATGGCTGAATAATATTCCATTACATGTATATTCCACATTATCATTATCCACTTACCCATGGAAGGACACTGAGGCTGTTTCCATAGCTTGGCTATTGTGAATAATGCTGCAGTGAACATGGGAGTGCAGATATTTCTTTGAGATCCTGATTTCAATTCTTTTCGATAAATACCCTGAAGTGAGGTTGCAGGATTGCATAGTAGTTCTATTTTAATTTCTTGAGGAACCTCCATACTGTTTTTCATAGTGGCTGCACCATTTTACATTTCTGACAACAGAGTACAAAGGTTCTGATTTCTCCATGTTCTCGCCAACCACCTTATGTTCTGTTTTTTGGATGATAGCCATCTTAACCAGTGTGAGGTGATATCTCATTGTGGGTTTGACTTGCCTTTCCCTGACTATTACTGATTATGAACATCTTTTCATGTGCCTGTTGGCTATCTGTGTGCCTTCCTTGGAGGAATGTCTATTCAAGTTCTTCACTATTTAGGTCAGTTTTGATGATTGGATTCCAGTTTCCTGCTTAAAATCTTGATTAATTTATTTTTAAGAAGAAAACTGTCACCAGTGAGAAATACAGTGTTTATCACAATTTTTTTTCAGAAAAAACAGACTTTAAAATAAAGACTGTTAAAAGTGACAAGGAAGGACACTACGTAATGATCAAGGGATCAATTTGAGAAGAAGATATAACAATAATAAATATTTATTCACCCAAAATAGGAGCACCTCAATACATAAGGCAAATGCTAACAGCCATAAAAGGGGAAATAGATGTAACACAATAATAATGGGGGATTTTCACACCCATTTACACCAATGGACAGATCATCCAGAAAGAAAATAAATAAGGAAACACAAGCCTTAAATAACACATTAGACCACATATACTTAATTAATATTTATAGGACACTCCATCTGAAAGCAGCAGAATACACTTTCTTCTCAAGTGCACTTGGAACACTCTCCAGGATAGATCACATCCTGGGTCACAAATCAAGCCTCAGAAAATTTAAGGAAATTGAAATTGTATCAAGCACCTTTTCCAACCACAACTCTATGAGATTAGAAATCAATTACAGGAAAAAAAAAACTGTAAAAAACACAAACACATGGAGGCTAAACAACTCACTGCTAAATAGCCGAGAGATCACTGAATAAATCAAAGAGGAAATAAAAATAAATAAATAGAAACAAATGACAACAAAAACATGACAACCCCAAACCTATGGGACACAGCAAAAGCAATTCTAAGAGCCGAGTTTATAGCAACTCAATCTCACCTCGAGAGAAAAGAAAAATCTCAAATAAATGATCTAACTTTACACCTAAGGTAACTAGAGAATGAAGAACAAAAAAACCCGAAGTTAGTAGAAGGAAAGAAATCATAAATATCAGAGCAGAAGTAAATGAAATAGAAATGAAAATAACAATAGCAAAGATCAATGAAACAAAAAGTTGGTTCTTTGAGAAGATAAACAAAACTGATAAAACTTCAGCTAAACTCATCAAGAAAAGAAGGGAGAGGATTCAAATCAATAAAACTAGAAATGAAAAAGGAGAAATTACAATCGACACCACAGAAATACAAAGTATCATAAGAGACTACTACAAGCAATCATATGCCAATAAAATGGACAACCGGGAAGAAACAGACAAATTTGTAGAAAGGCCAAACCTTCCAAGAATGAACCAGGAAGAAATAGAAAATATAAACAGACAAATCACAAGTAATGAAATTGAAATTGTAATTAAAAATCTTCCAACAAGCAAAAGTCCAGGACCAGATGACTTCACTAGTGAATTCTACCAAACATTTACAGAAGAGCTAATACGTATCTTGCTGAAACTCTTCCAAAAAATTGCAGAGGGAGGCAAACTCCCAAACACCTTCTAGGAAGGCAACATCATGCTGATACCAAAATGAAAAATATCACAAAAAAAGAAAATTACAGACCAATATCACTGATGAAGATAGATGCAAAAATCTTCAACAAAGTAGTAGCGAACAGAATCCAACAACACATTAAAAGGATCATACACCATGACCAAGTGGGATTTATCCCAGGAATGCAAGGATTCTTCAATATATGCAAATCAATCAATGTGATACACCATATTAACAAATTAAAGAACAAAAACTTTATGATCATCTCAATAAATGCAGAAAAACTTTTGACAAAATTCAACACCCATTTATGAAATGAGTTTTATGAAAAATCTCCAGAAAGTGGGCACAGAAGGAACATACCTCAACATAATAAAGGCTACATATGACAAAACCACAGCAAACATCATTCTCAATGGTGAAAAACTGAAGGCATTTCCTCAAAATCATGAGCAGGACAAGGATGTCCATTCTCACCACTATTATTGAACATAGTTTTGGAAGTCCTAGCCATGGCAATCAAGAAGAAAAAGAAATAAAAGTAATCCAAATTGGAAGAGGAGAAGTAAAACAGTCATTGTTTGCAGATGACATGATACTATACATAGAAAATCTTAAAGATTTCACCAGAAAACTACTAGAGCTAATCAATGAACTTGGTAAAGTTGCAGGTTACAAAATTAATGCACAGAAATCCCTTGCATTCCTATACACTAACAATGAAATATCAGAAAGAGAAATTAAGGAAACAGTCTCATTTATCATTACAACAAAAAAAATAAAATACCTAGGAATAAACCTACTTAAGGAGGCAAAAGACCTTTACTCAGAAAACTATAAAACACTGATGAAAGAAATTAAAGATGACACAGACGGAGAGATATAACATGTTCTTGGAATGGAAGAATCAATATTATGAAAATGACTATACTACCCAAAGCAATCTACAGATTCAATGTAATCCCTATCAAATTACCAATGGCATTTTTCACAGAATTAGAATAAAAATTTCACAATTTGTATGGAAACACAAAAGACCCTGAATAGCCAAAGCAGTCTTGAGAAAGAAAAATGCAGCTGAAGGAATCAGACTCCTCAACTTCAGACTATAATACAAAGCTACAGTAATCAAGATGATATGGTACTGGCACAAAAACAGAAATATAGATCAATGGTACAGGATAGAAAGCCCAGAGGTAAACCCACACACCTATGGTCACGTAATTTATGACAAAGGAGACAAGAATGTACAATGGAGAAAAGAAATCCTCTTCAATAAGTGGTACTGAGAAAACTGGACAGCTACATGTAAAAGGATGAAATTAGAACACTCCCTAACACTATACACAAAAATAAACTCAAAATGGATTAAAGACCTAAATATACGACATGATAAAACTCTTAGAAGAAAACATAGGCAGAACACCCTTTGAAATAAATCACAGCAAGATCTTTTTTGACCCACCTTCTAGAGTAATGGAAATAAAAATAAACAAATGGGACCTAAAGAAACGTAAAAGCTTTTGCACAGCAAAGGAAACCATAAACAAGATGAAAAGACAACCCTCAGAATGGGCGAAAATACTTGCAAATGAAGAAACTGACAGAGGATTAATCGCCAAAATATACAAACAGCTCATGCAGCTCAATATCAAAAAAACAACAACCCAATCCACAAATGGGCAGAAGACCTAAATAGACATTTCTCCAAAGAAGACATACAGAGGGTCAAGAGGCACATGAAAAGATGCTCAGCATCACCAATTATTAGAGAAATGCAAATCAAAACTACAATGAGGTATCACCTCACACCAGTCAGAATGGCCATCATCAAAAAATCTACAAACGATAAATGCTGGAGAGGGTGTGGAGAAAAGGGAACCCTCTTGCACTGTTGGTGGGAATGTACAATGATACAGCTACTATGGAGAACAGTATGGAGGTTCCTTAAAAAACTAAAAATAGAATTACCATATGACCCAGAAATCCCACTACTGGGCATATACCCAGAGAAAACCATAATTCAAAAAGACACATGCACCCCAATGTTCATTGCAGCACTGTTACAGTAGCCAGGACATCAAAGCATCCAAAATGCCCGTCAACAGATGAATGGATAAAAAAGTTGTGGTACATATGTACAATGGAATAGTACTCAGCCATAAAAAGGAATGCAATTGGGTCATTTGTAGAGATGTGGGTGGACCTAGGGTCTATCATACAGAGTGAAGTAAGTCAAAAAGAGGAAAACAAATATCATCTATTAATGCATATATGTGGAATCTAGAAAATTGGTATGGATGAACCTATTTCCAGGGCAGGAATAGAGATGAAGATGTAGAGAACAGACATGTTGGCACAGGAGGGGAAGAGGAGGGTGGGATGAATTGGGAGATTAGGATTGACATATATACACTACCACGTGAAAAATAGATAGCTAGTGGGAACTGCTATGTAGCACAGGGTGCTCAGCTTGGTGCTCTTTGACGACCTAGGTGGGTGGGATGGGGTGGGGGAGGGTGAGAGGGAGGTCCAAGCGGAAGGGAATATTTGTATAAGTATAGCTAATTCACTTCATTGCACAGCAGAAACTAACAATATTGTAAAGCAATTATACTCCAATAAAAAAAATTCATGGAAATGAATATTGTGTTAATTAGGTAATAATAACCAAAATATATCAGAGAGCAGTTTTAAACCAAAGAGACAGGAATTGCTGCCTCATCCAGCTTCATGTCTGCCAGGAATTCATGTAGCCTCTGACTTCATGAGCAATCTACAGATGTTATCAACAATTCATACTTTCCATTAAATAGCAAAGTGTAAAAAATTTCAGGCACTACCAAAGGCTCAAAGAGGGTCAACGTCTCCCTGTTTCTCAGTGAGTGAACCTGAGTAATGTTCTCTGCTGATCCTGCTCTGTTCCCAGTGACCAAACCCATTCAATAAACACATTCTCTTGTTACAGTCTGTCAACTCCATGAGTGTCTGAGTTTATGTACCTGCACCACAGATGAAAAGTTGAAAATCTGAGCTTGCCTGAATGGGAGCATTGTTCAGGATCAGCCTCTTTCCTCAAGGTTGTGCCATTTGGTCAGAAGAAAAATTATTAGCCTTCAGCCTTTTACTTCTCTGCCCACCAGACATCATCACTCACAGAGAAATTCAATACCTCCTTCAAACCATCAGCCAAAATCCAAGAGCACACACAGTGTCTCCCCATTTGGAGGACAGAGAAATGAAAGGTGTGTGCACGACTGTGCCAGTTCAGGTCCTTTAAGTAGCAGACACCAATAAATAATTTTACATGCAAAAATTATTAGAAGTTCCTGTAAAGGATGAAGGGGAGAAAGTAGTAAGCATGGAGACCCTTCAGCTCTTGAGACACGCCTGATATCAGAGGAAGGAGAGAGAGAAGGCAGGATTGGGCAGAAGTCTCAGAAGGTACAGTACTGAGAAAGGCTTGCCTGGGTGGTGCAGAGTGCCTGAACTGACATTGGCTGATGGAGAAATCCTGCACTGAGCAGGGAGAGCCCAGGTCCAGGGCTCCCATGGTGTTGAGTCACTGGCCAGGGGCAGCCCAAGGGGAGTGAGGCTGGCAGGACCCATGTCCACAAGCACAGCAGCTGGAGGCTGTCAATAGGCCATGTTCCCAAGGCCAGGCTCTCTTGAGGGGAGATCTGAGCGGGGCCTCATAACGGCCCTTCTCACTTCTTTCTCCTTAATTCAGAGCCTCAACTGTGAGGGGCATCTGTTGTTTCTGTAGCTAGTATCCATTTCCCCACCTTCTGGTCACAACACCTAGATTTTGGGAGGGAGGGGGGAGAGAGGAATCACAACCACGCTCAAGTCTATTTGGATTGGGTGAAATTGACTCTTTGTTTCCCCATCCTCCCTGCCATTGTGGTCATTTGACCCTAAACAATCAAAACGTAGTCTAGCCCCACCAAAAGGGATTGATGAAGAGATGGACACAACACCCAGAACCATTGAAATCATCCACCACTTTTGCTGGGGATGTTGAAATCAGAGACTGCATCTATCTGCTGGGGTTGCTAAAGGAATAGGAATGAGCCAGAAGCTGCCAGTCCTGATCTTGACATCACAAGACAGAGCCTGCCTGAGAATGAAGCCAGCAGAGAGAAAAGCAAAGGCAGGGAATGGGGGAAACAAGATTAAGATATTATGATTGGAGAGCCTGGTTCTTTCCAGGGAGATATTCACATGGTATGGGGAGTGTCTGATGAGGAGGATGTGCTGGGTGGCCTTGGCTAAGTAGTGGTCCACACTGGACGCCAGTTCTTCTTCTCCAGATTGCAGGTTCTTCTACAACAGGTTGAGCAGGGCTAGTGGTGCTCACCAGTCCTGGGTGAGGTCCCCGATGCCAGGCCCAGGGTGGGGCTCTTCCCTCACCCTGCCCCCAACCCTGCAGGAGGCTGGGCCACATGTAGCTCCAAGTTCCCTGGGTCCACAAGCCAGGAGACCGAGGTGGTCAAGCCCTGGGCAGCTGATGAGATGTTGAGAGAACAACAGCAACAATACAACATGAAAACAGGAATCTGCTTCCTGAATGGATTGGAAAATCAGGGACTAGTAGAAGGATAGCAGACCACACAAAAACACTCCTCCAGGGCTTCCCTGGTGGCACAGTTTTTGAGAGTCCGCCTGCTGATGCAGGGGATACGGGTTTGTGCCCCAGTCTGGGAAGATCCCACATGCCGCGGAGCGGCTGGGCCCGTGAGCCATGGCCGCTGAGCCTGTGTGTCAGGAGCCTGTGCTCCACAACGGGAGAGGCCACAACAGTGAGAGGCCTGTGTACAGCCAACAACAACAAAAAAAACACTCCTCCATTCTTTGTTGCCGTGTGGCTGACAGGATCTTCGTGCTCCAGCCAGGTGTCAGGTCTGAGCACCTGAAGAGGGAAAGCCGAGTTCAGGACATAGGACCACCAGAGACCTCACGGCCCCACTAAATATCAATTGGCAAGAGCTCTCAGAGATCTCCATTTCAATGCTAGGACCCAGCTCCACTCAATGACCAGCAAGCTCCAGTGCTGGACACCCCATACCAAGCAACTAGCAAGACAAGAACACAACCACACCCATTAGCAGAGATGCTGCCTAAAATCATAATAAGGTCACAGACACCTCAAAATACACTACTGCATGCAGTTCTGCCCAGCAGAAAGACAAGATCCAGGCTCATCTACCAGAAGCCAGGCACCAGTACCCTCCACCAGGAAGCCTACACAACCCCTGAACCAAGCTTACCCACTGGGGACAGACACCAAAAACAATGGGAACTACAAATGTGCAGCCTGCCAAAAGGAGACCCAAACGCAGTAAGTTAAGCAAAATGAGAAGACAGAGAAGTATGCAGCAGATGAAGGAGCAAAGTAAAAACCCACCAGACCAAACAAATGAAGAGGAAATAGGCAGTCTACTTGAAAAGAATTCAGAGTAATGATAGTAAAGGTGATCCAAAATCTCAGAACTAGAATGGAGAAAATACAAGAAACATTTAACAAAGACCTAGAAGAACTAAGAGCAAAAAAACAATGATGAACAACACAATAAATGAAATTAAATATTCTCTAGAAGGAATCAATAGCAGAATAACTGAGGCAGAAGAATGGATAAGTGACCTGGAAGATAAAATAGTGGAAATAACTACCACAGAGCAGAATAAAGAAAAAAGAATGAAAAGAATTGAGGACCGTCTGAGAGACCTCTGGGACAACATTAAACATACCAACGTTCGAATTATAGGGGTCCCAGAAGAAGAAGAGAAAAAGAAAGGGACTGAGAAAATATTTGAAGAGATTATAGTTGAAAACTTCCCTAATAGGGGAAAGGAAATAGTCAGTCAAGTCAAGGAAGCACAGAGACTCCCAAACAGGTTAAATACAAGGAGAAACATGTCAAGACACATATCAATCAAACTATCAAATACAAAGAAAATATATTAAAAGCAGCAAGGGAAAAACAACAAATAACATACAAGGGAATCCCCATAAGGTTAACAGCTGATCTTTCAGCAGAAACTCTGCAAGCCAGAAGGGAGTGGCAGGACATATTTTAAGTGATGAAAAATCACTTAAAGGGAAAAATCTACAACCAAGATTACTCTATCCAGCAAGGATCTCATTCAGATTCGATGGAAAAATTAAAACCTTTACACACAAGCAAAAGCTAAGAGAATTCAACACCACCAAACCAGCTTTACAACAAATGTTAAAGGAACTTCTCTAGGCAGGAAAAACAGAGAAAGAAAAGACCTACAATAACAAACCCCAAACAATTAAGAAAGTGGTAATACAAACATACATATTGATAATTACCTTAAATGTAAATGGATTAAATTCTCCAACCAAAAGATATAGACTGACAGAATGGATACAAAAACAAGACCTGTATATATGCTGCCTACAAGAGACCCACTTCAGACCTACAGACATGGACAGACTGAAAGTGGGGGGATGGAAAAAGATATTCCATGCAAATGGAAATCAAAAGAAAGCTGGAGTAGCAATTCCCATACCAGAAAAAATGGACTTTAAAGACTATTACAAGAGACAAAGAAGGACACTACAAATTGATCAATGGATCAATCCAAGAAGAAGCTATAATAATTGTAAATATTTATGCACCCAACATAGGACCACTTCAGTACAAAAGGCAAATGCTAACATCCATAAAAGGGGAAATCAACAGTAAGACAATCACAGTAGAGGACTTTAACACCCCACTTTCACCAATGGACAGATCATTCAAAATGAAAATAAATAAGGAAACACAATCTTTAAATGACATATTAAACAAGATGGACTTCATTGATATTTATAGTACACTGCATCCAAAAACAAGAAAATACACATTCTTCTCAAATGCTCATGGAACATTCTCCAGGATAGATCATATCTTGGGTCACAAATCACAGCTTGTTAAATTTAAGAAAATTGAAATCATATCAAGTATCTTTTCCAACCATAATGCTAGGTGACTAGATATCAGTTACAGGAAAAAACTGTAAAAAATACAAAAACATAGAGGCTGAAAAATACATTACTAAATAACCAAGAGATCACTGAAGAAATGAAAGAGGAAATCAAAAAAATACCTAGAAACCAGTAACAATGAAAACACAATAACCCAGAACCTTTGGGCTGCAGTAAAAGCAGTTCTAAGAAGGAAGTTTAGAGCAATTCAATACTACCTCAAGAAACAAGAAACATCTCACATAAACAACCTAACCTTACACCTAAACAAGTAGAGAAAGAAGAATAAAAAGAAAAAAACCCAAAGTTAGCAGAAGGAAAGAAATCATAAATATCAGATTAGAAACAAAGGACAAAGAAATGAAGGAAACGATAGTAAAGATAAATAAAACTAAAAGCTGGTTCTTTGAGAATATAAACAAAATTGATAAACCATCAGCCAGACTCATCAAGAAAAATGGAGAAGACACAAATCAACAGAATTAGACATGAAAAAGGAAAAGTAACAACTGACATAGAATAAATACAAAGAATCATGAGGGATTACTACAAGCAACTCTATGCCAATAAAATGGACAACCTGGAAGAAATGGACAAATTTTTAGAAAATCACACCCTTCTGAGACTGAACCAGGAAGAAACAGAAAATAAAAAAAAAAATCATAAGCACTGAAATTAAAATTGTAATTAAAAATCTTCCAACACACAAAAGCCCAGGACCAGATGACTTCATATGCAATTTCTATCAAACATTTAGATAAGAGCAAAGGCCTATCCTTCTCAAACTCTTCCAAAATATAGCAGAGGGAGGAACACTACCAAACACATTCTACAAGGCCACCATCACCCTGACGCCAAAACCAAAGATGTCACAAAAAAAGAAAACTACAGGCCAATATCACTGATGAACATTGATGCAAAAATCCACAACAAAATACTAGCAAACAGAATCCAACAGCACATTAAAAGGATCATACACCATGATCAAGTGGGGTTTATCCCAGGAATGCAATCATTCTTCAATATACGCAAATCAATCAACGTGACACACCATAATAACAAAGTGAAGGATAAAAACCATATGATCATGTCAATAGATGCAGAAAAAGCTTTCGACAAAATTCAACACCCATTTACGATAAAAACCCTCCAGAAAATAGGCACAGAGGGAACTTATCTCAACATAATAAAGTCCATATATAACAAACCCACAGACAGCATAGTTCTCAGTGGTGAAAAACTGAGAGCATTTCTGCTAAGATCAGGAACAAGACAAGGTTGCCCACTCTCAACGTTTTTATTCAACATAGTTTTGGAAGTTTTAGCCATGGCAATCAGAGAAGGAAAAGAAATAAAAGGAATGCAAATTGGAAAAGAAGAAGTAAAACTGTCACTGTTTGCAGATGACATAATACTCTACATAGAGAATCCTAAAGAAGCTACCAGAAAACTACTAGAGCTAATCAATGAATTTGGTAAAGCAGCAGGATACAAAATTAATCCACAGATATCTCTTGCATTCCTATACACTAATGATGAAAAATCTGGAAGAGAAATTAAGGAAACACTCCCATTTACCATTGTAACAAAAAGAATAAAATACTTAGGAATAAACCTACTTAAGGAGACAAAGTCCTGTATGCAGAAAATTTTAAGACATTGATAAAAGAAATTAAAGATGATACCAACAGATGGAGAGATATACCATGTTCTTGGATTGGAAGAATCAACATTGTGAAAATGACTATACTACCCAAAGCAATCTACAGATTCAGTGCAATCCCTATCAAATTACCAATGGCATTTTTCACAGAACTAGAACAAAACATTTCACAATTTGTATGGAAACACAAAAGACCCCAAATAGCCAAAGCAATCTTGAGAACGAAAATCAGAGCTGGAGGAATCAGGTTCCCTGACTTCAGACTATACTACAAAGCTACAGTAATCAAGACAGTATTGTACTGGCACAAAAACAGAGACATAGATCAATGGAACAGGAAAGAAAGCCCAGAGATAAACCCACACACATAGAGTCAGCTTATTTTTGAAAAAGGAGGCAAGAATATACAATGGAGAGAAAACAGCCTCTTCAATAAGTGGTGCTGGGAAAACTGAACAGCTACATGTAAACAATGAAATTAGAACACTCCCTAACACCATACACAAAAATAAACTCAAATTGGATTAAAGACCTAAATGTAAGGCGAGAAACTATAAAACTCTTAGAAGAAAACATAGGCAGAACACTCTATGACATAAATCACAGCAAGATCTTTGTGAACCACCTCCTAGAGAAATGGAAATAAAAACAAAAATTAAAAAATGGGACCTAATAAAACTTAATAGCTTTTACACAACAAAGGAAATCATAAACAAGGCAAAAAGACAACCCTCAGAATGGGAGAAAATATTTGCAAACAAAGCAACTGACAAAGGATTAATCTCCAAAATATACAAGTAGCTCAATATCAAAAAAAAAAAAAAAAAAACACAACCCAATTCAAAAATGGTCAGAAGACCTAAATAAACACTTCTCCAAAGAAGATATACAGATTGCCAACAAACACATGAAATGATGCTCAACATCACTAATCATTAGAGAAATGCAAATCAAAGCTACAATGTGGTATTACCTCACACCGGTCAGGATGGCCATCATCAAAAATCTACAAACATTAAATGCTGGAGAGGGTTTGGAGAAAAGGGAAACCTCTTGCACTGTTGGTAGGAATGTTAATTGATACACCCACTATGGAGAACAGTACAGCAGCTCCTTAAAAAATTAAAAATAGAACTACCCTACCACCCAGCAATCCCAGTACTGAGCATATACCCGGAGAAAACCGTAATTCAAAAAGAGTCACATATGCCAGTACCATACTGTCTTGATTACTGTAGCTTTATAGTATAGTCTGAAGTCAGGGAGTCTGATTCCTCCAGCCCCGTTGGGTAGTATAGTCATTTTCACAATATTGATTCTTCCAATCCAAGACCATGGTATATCTCTCCATCTGTTGGTATCATCTTTAATTTCTTTCATCAGTGTCTTATAGTTTTCTGCATACAGGTCTTTTGTCTCCCTAGGTATGTTTATTCCTAGGTATTTTATTCTTTGTGTTGCAATGGTAAATGGGAGTGTTTCCTTAATTTCTCTTTCAGATTTTTCATCACTAATGTATAGGAATGCAAAAGATTTCTGTGCACTAATTTTGTATCATGCAACTTTACCAAATTCATTGATTAGCTCTAGTAGTTTTCTGGTGACATCTTTAGGATACTCTATGTATAGTATCATGTCATCTGCAAACAGTGACAGTTTTACTTCTTCTTTTCCAATTTGGATTCTTATTATTTCTTTTTCTTCACTGATTGCTGTGCCTAGAACTTCCAAAACTATGTTGAATAATAGTGGTGAGAGTGGACATCCTTGTGTTGTTCCTGATCTTTGAGGAAATGTTTTCAGTTTTTCACCATTGAGAATGTTTGCTGTGGGTTTGTCATTTATGGCCTTTATTATGTTGAGGTAGGTTCCCTCTATGCCCACTTTCTGGAGAGTTTTTTTCATAAATGTGTGTTGAATTTTGTCAAAAGCTCTTGCTGCCTCTATTGAGATGATCATATGTTTTTTTTTGTTTTTTTTTTTTTTTTTTTTTTGTGGTACGCGGGCCTCTCACTGTTGTGGCCTCTCCCGTTGCGGAGCACAGGCACCAGACGCGCAGGCTCAGCGGCCATGGCTCACGGGCCCAGCCGCTCCATAGCATGTGGGATCTTCCCGGACCACGGTACGAACCCGTGTCCCCTGCATCGGCAGGCGGACTCTCAACCACTGCGCCACCAGGGAAGCCCGATCATATGGTTTTAATTCTTCAGTTTGTTAATATGGTGTATCACATTGATTGATATGCATATATTGAAGAATGATTGCATTCCTGGGATAAATCCCACTTGATCATGGTGTATGATCCTTTTAATGTGCTGTTGGATTCTGTTTGCTAGTATTTTGTTGAGGATTTTTGCATCTATGTTCAGCAGTGATATTGGTCTGTAGTTTTCTTTCTTTGTGACATCTTTGTCTGGTTTTGGTATCAGGGTGATGGTGGCCTCATACAATGAGTTTGGTTGTGTTCCTCCCTCTGCTATATTTTGGAAGGGTTTGAGAAGGATAGGTGTTAGCTCTTCTATAAAAGTTTGGGATAATTCTTCTGTGAAGCCATCTGGTCCTGAGCTTTTGTTTGTTGGAATATTTTTAATCACAGTTTCAATATCAGTGCTTGTGATTGGGCTGTTCATGCTTTCTATTTCTTCCTGGTTCAGTCTTGGAAGGTTATACCTTTCTAAGAATTTGTCCATTTCTTCCAGGTTGCCCATTTTACTGGCATAGAGTTGCTTGTAGTAGTCTCTTAGGATGGTTTGTATTTCTGAAGTGTCTGTTGTAACTTCTTTTTCATTTCTAATTTTATTGATTTGAGTCTTCTTCCTCTTTTTCTTGATGAGTCTGGCTAATGGTTTGTCAATTATATCTTCTCAAAGAACCAGCTTTTAATTTCATTGATCTTTGCTATTGTTTTCTTTGTTTCTATTTCATTTATTTCTGCTCTTATCTTTATGATTCCTTTCCTTCTACTAACTTTGGGTTTTGTTTGTTCTTTCTCTTGTTCCTTTAGGTGTAAGCTTAGATTGTTTATTTGAGATTTTTCTTGTTTCTTGAGGTAGGCTTGTATTGCCATAAACCTTCCTCTTAGAACTGCATTTGCTGCATCCCGTAGGTTTTGGATGGTCGTGTTTTCATTGTAATTTGTCTCTAGGCATTTTTTGATTTCCTCTTTGATTTATTCAGTGATCTCTTGGTTATTTCATAACGTATTGTTTAGCCTCCATGTGTTTGTGTTTTTTATATTTTCTTCCCTTAATTGACTTTTAATCTCCTAGTGTTGTGGTCAGAAGAGATGTTTGATATGATTTCAATTTTCTTAAATTTACTGAGGCTTGATTTATGACTCAAGATATGATCTATCCTGGAGAATGTTCTGTGCGCAGTTGAGAGGAAAGTGTAATCTACTGTTTCTGGATGGAATGTCCTATAAATATCAATTAAATCTATCTGGTCTATTGTGTCATTTAAAGCTTCTGTTTCCTTATTAATTTTCTGTTTGGATGATCTGTCCATTGGTGTAAGTGAGGTGTTAAAGTCCCCCACTATTATTGTGTTACTGTTGATTTCCTCTTTTAGAGCTGTTAACAGTTGCCTTATGTATTGAGGTGCTCCTATGTTGGGTGCATATATATTTATAATTGTTACCTGTTCTTGGATTTATCCCTTGATCATTATGCAGTTTCCTTCCTGGTCTCTTGTAACCTTCTTTATTTTAAAGTCTATTTTATCTGATATGAGTATTGCTACTCCAGATTTCTTTTTTTTTTTTTTCGGTACACAGGCCTCTCACTGTTGTGACCTCTCCCTTTGCGGAGCACAGGCTCAGGACGCGCAGGCTCAGTAGCCATGGCTCATGGGCCCAGTCGCTCCGTGACATGTGGGATCTTCCCGGACCAGGGCACAAACCCATGCCCCCTGCATCGGCAGGCAGCCTCTCAACCACTGCGCCACCAGGGATGCAGCACTATTTACAATAGCAAGAACATGGAAGCAAGCTAAGTTTCCATCAGCAGATGAATGGATAAAGAAGATGTGGCACATATATACAATGGAATATTACTCAGCCATAAAAGGAAATGAAATTGAGTTATTTGTAGTGAGGTGGGTGGACCTAGAGTCTGTCATACAGAGTGAAGTAAGTCAGAAAGAGAAAAACAAATACCATATGCTAACACATGTATATGGAATCTTAAAAATAAAATGGTTCTGATGAACCTAGGGGCAGGACAGGAATAAAGATGCAGATGTAGAGAATGTACTTGAGGACATGGAGAGGGAGAAGTGTAATCTGGGATGAAGTGGGAGAGTTGCATGGATATATATACACTCCCAAATGTAAAGTAGATAGCTAGCGGGAAGCAACCACATAGCACAGGGAGATTAGCTCGTTGTTGTGTGACCAACTAGAGGGGTGGGATAGGGAGGGTGGGAGGCAGGTGCAAGAGGGAGGGGATATGGGGATATATGTATATGTATAGTTGACTCACTTTGTTATACAGCAGAAACTAACATAACGTTGTAAAGCAGTTATACTCCAATAAAGATGTTAAAAAGAAAAAAAAAAGGTACTATGATTGAACCCCTTGGTCCATTTATGCTTGAAGTCAGGATTTACCCCTGAATTCTTCAATCAATGAGCCAGTGTCTTCCCCTTTCTGTTTAGGTTAGATTTTCTGTCACTTGTCACCTTGAGTTTTGGTTGATATATCCACTCTTCACCAATAGCTTTGGAGATCGACAGCCAATATTCAAATCCTTTTGTAGCAGATTGAGAATATGATTTCAGCACCATAAAAACATTTTTACTAGATTAAATTTGTATTATCTATGAAACTGAAGTTAAAGGAATTTTACTTAGAGTTATTAATGATATTATCCAAATCAGTTACAACCCAGGTAGCATACCAATTAATGTAACTGAGAATTTAATATTAAAAAAAATCATTATGTAGGTATAAAGAACTGTTAACTAAGTAGCTAAAAAGGGTAAAAGAGACCATTAAAGTTTGATGTAGGTACAAACTGAAGGAAGCAGCTAGAACCATGAAGGCCGAGGGAAAAATTGGATTTATTAGAACTTGGGAGCTTGGAGGACGAGCCATGCAGAGCTGAAACTCAGACCTCAGAGGAGGGTGTCTCTGGGCTCAGAGAAGGGGTCCCACTGCCCTGGGTTGCAGGCATCTGAGGAGGGGTCTGGCTGGTGCCGTGTCTGCAAAGGGTGCAATAAGACACATTATCAAGTGTTGAAAGAAGCCCACAAACTGGATCCCACTCTTTCTACAGGAAGTAGCTGTCACTGCCAGAGTAAATGTATTTGGTGGGTTAAAGGCCACAGGAAGGAAACCAACAGGTAACATTCAGTCTTGACTTCCTCCTCCTGTCTCCAGTCTTTACCCCAATGGACAAATCTATCAACGGTCAACTGGCAGAGGACTCACAGGATTTCCAGGGCTGCAGCCCAGTTTTTGCTGAGACTTCAGTGATCTAGACCACATTACTGAGAGAGTTTTGTTGACTTTCATTTCAATCACAGTATGTGTCTAAAAATTTCTTTCCATGGTAGACAGTTATTTTCATCTCTAAACATTGCAATTTTTTACAAAGAACTTACAGGGTTATGAACTTTGTTCTAATCTCCTATGTGCAAAAGGGCTGATAACACACTGCTTGTTTCTTATAATGCTAAAACTGCTTGCTCAATGCTATGGAGATTTTTAAATTGTCTCCTAGTGTTTCAAAGTACTTGGAGTTTTCATTCTGATTTTCTCTAAGTTCAATGTCTCTTTCATATATCACATATATCCCCAGATCCCTTCCCTCTTGCATCTCCCTCCCACCCTCCCAAAATTTTAAGATTCCACAGGATTCCCTGGAGATTCAGTCGTGCTGCTCATATACACATTCTGGAACAAAGAAATAATACCTCTGAATAGTTTTCCTAAACATCATCAACAAGCCACATCCATTAAGCAGTATTCCAGATAGTACCGATCTGAGCTCTGGGGATCCAGTTGCCACCACTGAAGACACAACTACACAGATGATAATCTGAGAAAAAATAGTTTAGTGTTAAAAAGAGTATAATCCTAGGTATCAGATTTACTGAACTAACAAAAGGACATCTGTTAGGGAAAGACATTTTGTAATCTAATTTTCTCTCTGTCTTTGAGAAATGCAAACCAGCTTATTTCTGGAGTTTAAAATTCTTAACTTCAAACAAGATGCATTTTTTGGAGATGTCGTTTTGTTATCAAAACAAGGACAAGATATGACTTGAGTATAAATTCCTTGAAGGTAGAAATACCAGAGGTGAGAGAAGAGCAACAAAGAATTTGTTGTTATCTGTACTCTCTACAATGTACTTGCTGTAGAACATCCAGGTATGACTGCCTATTACTTCCTTAAGGATAATCATTTGGCATACATGACAATAGATTCAGGATCCTTTAATACCTTGGAAACACCAATTTGTCCATGTAAATGAATTCCTACCAAGCCCAGACAGTCCCTGTTTTTGTAGAGGGACTGGGACCAGCATCCTTGCTGGCAACTCAATTCCTTCTAAGACTGTGCCCCTCTCCTTCACAATCCCCACTGGGTTTCATGAGTACTTTCCAGCAGCTTAATAGTTTCCTGTACTCAGTCTTTAAGGGGTGGCTTCTAAGAGGAGCTTCAAAAGGCATCATCCATCCTTCTACCTACCCTGGGATCCCCAGTGTATGTGGTGAAAAAGTGTGAGAAATTGGGACCTGCATAAATTATTAGGTATTAAATCAGTTCAGAATTTATCCTGGAAACTTTTGATGCCTACACTTTAAATATTGGACTTTGGGTGAACCTACACGTGGTCCAAATATGAGAAAGGGACCTTTGGAAAGACATCATCAATGACAAAGATGGAGGCATGAGTGTTAGTTCTTCTTCGTCCCATCTCAGGAGTGATGGGTGCCCATGATCAGGTGTTGGTACCTATAGGAATGCTTTGACTGGGCAGATTATTCAGATTTAGCTTATTCTGCAGTGAGATTACCAATATTGGTTCCTAAAATCCTAGAGACAATCCTGACTCTACTTCTCCTAAGAAAATTTAGACTGGGCTGATATGCACCTCCCAGAGTTGTTGCAAAGAGTTAACCTAGTACTGAGTGCACATGTTGGGTGAATCTGAACAGGACTTCCAGCCTGTTGTTTGGGCCATTGGCCTGACCCAGCCCTTAGTAGTGGTACCCTGAGACCAGCAAATTCCTTTCTCTGGTCCTGGCATACAGCCCCCAAGTCCACTTTAATCATGGTCTTTTAGGCACTGCTCTGGGACTTGTCTGCTCTCACAAAGTTGCCCCATTCTCTATGTTCCTCATTCCTTCTAGTTACTACTGATCTCAGTCTTATGTCCACAAACTCACACAGTCAAAATAGCTTGACACATGTGAGTTTGAGACTTATCACATATTTAATATGAAAACTGCCAATGCCTAATATCACTCACTGTTGAACATTTCCTTTCCTTTCTAAATATTTACATAACATTATAATATAATGAGACATTCCCCTTGTGAGTTCATAGTCAATGTTGACATTATGCTTAGACAGTGGTATCTCTACAAAGTTATCTTAGAAATCAATTCTACGTTAATGGAAAATGTATCCATCAGGCATTTCTAAGACCAGTCTGACATTACGGAATGCTCTAGTTTTGCTATTCATATCAACCTCTTAAACACAACCATGTATGAGTTTGAACTTCACAAGAGACATGGTTCTTTAAAATATATTTATCATCTTCCTAAAATATATTTATCGTCTGTCAGACTTTCTATATATACTGATGGACTATTTGAGTAAAGGCCAGGGATACATTTGGTCATCTGGACATCATGGTGCTTCTCAACCTTTTTAATTTTTTAAATTTCATGGCACCCATAGAAAATTATATTTTCCATCCCGTTAGCATAAATATTGGGTCCTCTAAAGCAGGAGCTGGCAGGCCTGGGGTTCCAGCAGCTCCAAGTACCAAGGGAATGTGGGAATCGTTCCCAGCGTGAAAGTTGTGTTGCTCTGTTTTGGCTTAATGGCACTGGTGGCCATCCATTTACTGAGAAAAATAAGAACATGTTCAGCCCTGTTCCAGGTGCTGTGAAGGACACAGACATCATGAAAATGAGGGCCGTTCTTAAATAACTCACAGTATTACTGGGAACACTGAAAGGATCACAATCAGATGAAATGAATGAATGACCAAAATGGATTAAAACCATCCGAGCAAAATACACAGCACAGATCCCAGTAAAATCATGTGTTAAACTGCAGATAACTTGTCAGTGATGCTATACTGATTCAGAGGTCAGCCGTAGGAAAGCTGCCATGAAGGAGGTGGGATTTGAGCAGGAAAAGCTGCCGTGAAGGAGGTGGGATTTGAGCAGGACCTGAGGTTGAGTAGAATTTGGGTAAATAAAGACAGGAGGATTCTAGGAGAAGATAACAGCCTTCAAAAACATGACAGCACTGAAATGGCCATGGCTTCCTTGTGGAATGGAGAAGAGATGTCTTGCTAGATATGTAGTGAGGTTATATTTATGAAATTCCCCTGCAGATTATAAAGCACCTGTTAACATAAAGTATTATTAGGAGCATTTTTATCATAGTGTCAGAGGCAACAAGACCTAGTGGAAATTGATGCTAACCTGAGAACGGTTCTCATCCCATCTTTCCCCTCTACCAGGTATATGTTTATGCACAATTTATTTAGACTACCACAGACTCAGTTTCCTTGAGTAAATAAAGTTCTTGAGAGGATTAGATACTTATATGTAGCATACTTTCCATGGTGTCTGGAGATGTTCTTTGTTGGTGTCCAGCACTGGTGCCTCGATTTGTATCATTGCTGTGTATTTTATCTTCTACCCATCAGGCAGGGGTTCCAAGTTTTCAAGGCAGGGTTAGAAGGAAGGAGTCATTTGAAATACCTGGATTCCGTTTGCTCTCAGCTGTCCTAACTGATTTTATTATCCCCCCCCCATTTGGGTAAACATAAAGTTAGACTGACTCATCTACAGTTGGATCTAAGCCAGGTAGTCAACTTGCCATGCCTATGTCAGTCTATAAGAAGTATCCTAAAACCATGTTTCTGAAGTTTGGGGGGTGATCAGCATCACTAGGTCTCTCGTCATATGTTCAGCTTCCTGTATCTTTCCCTGGAGATTCTGATCCAGTGGGTCCGGGATAAGTTCTTCCAGATCACATTTATGCTACGGAAGCTTGAGAAAACTAACACAAGGCCAGCAATATCCTCACTGCACTGAGGAAATAAAAGGTCTGTATAAATTGGAGTTGGCCTCATATAACAAACCCATGAAATTTGTGGACGAATGGAGATGCTCTCTGTGAAACTTTTCTAATCTGAATTCAGAAAGCAGAAGGCTAGCTTGACGTAGCAAAAATTTACAGAATGTAAGGTCTACTTTTTGTCACAAAATGCATATCTTTTCTGTGACATTTAACATGATAAGATATACACAATTATTATTTGTCAATTATGCCTCAAAAAAGATAGGGGTAAATCTTTAAAAATTTCAAATTAGAAATTTAAAAAATATATATTTTAAAAAATCAAAATGAACTTTAAATATTTTGGGAGAAGCCCATTTAAAATATTAAGGAAGGGACTTCCCTGGTGGCGCAGTGGTTAAGAATCTGCCCACCAATGCAAGGGACACAGGTTCGAGCCCTGGTCCAGGAAGACCCCACATGCCGCGGAGCAACTAAGCCCATGTGCAAAAACTACTGAGCCCACGTGCCACAACTACTGAAGCCCACATGCCTAGAGCCTGTGCTCTGCAACAAGAGAGGCCACCACAATGAGAAGCCCACGCACCTTAATGAAGAGTAGCCCCTGCTGGCCCTAACTAGAGAAAGCTCGCATGCAGCAATGAAGACCCAACACAGCCAAAAATAAATAAATAAATTTATTTTTAAAAAATCTTAAGGAAATGCTGATTTTCATATCTTAGTAAACCCACTTACAATACTATTTTATTTCATATGTTGAGTTTTCTCAAAGCATGATTCACACAAATGTTTAAATGAAATGCTTATTATTTCTGAATACAGTGTGAATTCTTCCTCAGATTTAGTACCAAGAAAAAGCCTGTGCTTTCTAATAGATTAAGGAAGCTTTCCTTTCTTTTGTTTTTGGTTTTTTTGTGGTTTTTTCACCTTTTCTAATGTTGCTTTTTTTTTTAATGTTTATTTTATATTGGAATATAGTTGGTTAACAATGTTGTGTCAGTTTCAGGTGTACAGCAAAGTGATTTGTTTATACATATACATGTATCTATTCTTTTTCAAATTCTTTTCCTATTTAGGTTATTACAGAGTATTGAGCAGAGTTCCCTGTGCTACATGCAGTAGGTCCTTGTTGGTTATCTATTTTAAATATAGCACTGTTCACATGTCAATCCCAAACTCCCAGTCTATCCTTCCCCCCACCTTCCCCTCTGGTAACCATAAGTTCATTCTCTAAGTCTGTGAGTCTGTTCCTGTTAATGAAGTTTCTTCATTAACAGATAATGAGAGCAACATAACTACCTGAGTTTAATATAATCCTAAGACGATCAACTCCTAAATACAATCATCTCTTAAATATATCCATGTCTAGTAAAACCATTAACTGTAAATCCATAGAAACTGGCTGACAGATCATTTATATCATATGGAACCAATAGTTGAAATACCTACAAAAGAAAATTGATGAGCTCATTCATATAAAAAGTGACTATTTACTCCTGAATTTTGTCACATGCATATTTTTGACAAAATTTCACTCTGCCTTAACATGTTCTAAACAGTTGTTCAATCATTATACACATTCAAAAGCAACATAGCCCTATTGGATTAAGGGGTGGGGTGGGGTGGATTTTATCTATTTCACAAATAATTCAACACAAGATTTACAAACTCAGAATCCTGGAACTTTATAGATGGTTCACCATGGTCCCCTCTCTAATTTTACAGAGGGAAAACCTGGAAGCCAGTGAGGTTATGAGATCTGTCCACAATGTGACTAGAGATGGGGGGTGGGCAGGAAGCTAAGCACAGAGGCAGGGCCCCATGTACCTGCTGCCCAGAGGAGCCCAGACCAGCACCTACTGACTCCATGCTCCATTCTCAGGGCCCGGCACCCAGCAGGGTCTCAGAAAGTACTTGTTACATTAGATTGAATTCAATCACTTTTATCAACATCATTAAAAATTTGAGAAAAAGACACCACAAAGCATAAAATTCGCTCTCTAGGAAAAAGCAGTCCTATAGATATTTCCAAAAGTAGATCAACAGGGTCAATGGCAAATTGGATTCTGTTCAGGAAAAGACAAGGGAGGGGGAGATAACATCATGTCAGCTCAAGCTCTGCAAATGTTGGATAATTTGGTAGCTCATTTATCCACAGAGAAAACAAAGTGTGGCCTCATTACCATCAAGAAGGGGGTTATCTGAGGCCAGCAGCTGATGCACACTTAGTAAACACATACACATGGCAAGAGCTTATACATAAATATGGAGATCTCTGCCAAAAATAAAAACTGAAAATGCTTCCTCCATCTATCTGAGCCTCAGAGGTGCCCCAAAGCTACTGTCCAGCAGAGAGGACACAGACACACACAACAGTGGTCATTGTACAGAAGCAAGAATGTTCCTTGTAACCAGTCTTAACCCAGTATGACTGGCAAAAACGACTGTATGATGAATATGCCCACAGGGAGCATTAAGTGTGAGAACCAGGGAGGAGGCCTGATGTAATTCACAGTCAAGTCTCTCTGGGTGTGCCCATCAGAGCCCCAAGTGCAGACGCAGCTACATTGACCAGGATTTCAGCATCCCAGAAGACCCACCAAGCCCCCTGTGCATTGATTTGGGGACACTCCAAAACCCACATTTTTGCAATTCAACTCTGCGTGGAGCACCAATGTGGGGACAAGCTTGGATTTACATTTTTGCTCAGTTCCTCACTAGCTGCAGGACCTCGAGTAAGTGAGCGAACATTTCAGTCTCCTGATGGGAGAGGAGAGGACTCCTCCAGGGAGTCCAGGGAGAGGACTGGGGTTGGCGGCTTGAACATAGCCTGAAGGGGTTAGTGCACCACAGCTAGCCGGGAGGGAGTCCGGGGAAAAGCCCGCACCTGCAGAAGAGGCAAGAGACTTTTTCTTCCCTCTTTGTTTCCTGGGGCGTGAGGAGAGGGGTTTAAGAACGCTGCTTAAAGGAACTCCAGAGACGGGCGCGAGCCGCGGCTAAAAGCGCGAACCCCAGAGACGGGCGCGAGCCGCGGCTGAAAGCGCGGAATCCAGAGACGGGCGCGAGCCGCGGCTGAAAGCGCGGAATCCAGAGACGGGCGCAAGCCGCGGCTAAAAGCGCGGACCCCAGAGGCGGGCGGGAGACGTTAAGGCTGTTGCTGCCGCCACCGAGGGGCCTGTGTGCGAGCACAGGTCACTCTCCACACCCCTCTTCCGCGGAGCCTGTGCAGCCCGCCACTGCCGGGTTCCCGGGATCCAGGGACAACTTCCCCGGGAGAGCGCACAGCGCGCCTCAGGCTGGTGCAAAGTCACACCGGCCTTTGCCACCGCAGGCCCGCCCCGCACTCTGTGCCCCTCCGTCCCCGCCGGCCTGAGTGCGCCAGAGCCCCCAGTCAGCGGCTCTTTTAACCCCATCCTGTCTGAGCAAAAAACAGACGCCCTCCAGCGATCTACACGCAGTGGCAGGGCCAAATCCAAAGCTTAGCCCTGGGAGCTGTGAGAACAAAGAAGAGAAAGGGAAATCTCTCCAAGCAGCCTCAGAAGCAGCGGATTAAAGCTCCACAATCAACTTGATGTACCCTGCATCTGTGGAATACCTGAATAGACAACCAATCATCCCAAATTAAGGAAGTGGACTTTAGGAGCAAGATCTATGATTTTTTCCCCTTTCCTCTTTTTGTGAATGTGTATGTGTATGCTTCTGTGTGAGATCTTGTCTGTATAGTCTTGCTTCCACCATTTGTCCTAGGGTTCTATCCGTCCATGTTTTTTTTTTAATTTTTTTTCTTAATAATTAATTTTAATAACCTTATTATACTTTACCTTCGTTCTTTCTTTCTTTCCGTCCTTCCTTCCCTCCTTTAGACAACGAATCATCCCAAATTGAGGAGGTGGTCTCTGACAGCAAGATTTAGGATTTTTCCCCATTTACCTCTTTTAGTGAGGGTGTATGTGTATGCTTCTGTGTAAGATTTTGTCGGTATAGCTTTGCTTCCAACATTTGTCCTAAGGTTCTTTCCGTCCCTTTTTTTTTTTTTTTCTAAATAAGAAGTTTTTAATTCAATAACTTTATTATACTTTATTTTATTTTTACTGTATCTTCTTTCTTTCTGTCTTTTTTCCTTCTTTCCCTCCTTCCTTCCTTCCTCCCTCCCTCCCTCCCTCCCTCCTTTCTTTCCTTCTTGCCTTCTTTCCTTCTTTGCTTCTTTCTTTCTTTCTTCCTTCCTTCCTACCCTCCTTTCCTTCTTTCTTTCCTCATACTTCTACTAATTCCCTCTACTTTTTCTCCCTTTTATCCTGAGCCTGTGGATGAAAAGCTTTTGGTGCTCCAGCCAGGAGGCAGGGCTCTGCCTCTGAGGTAGGACAGCCAACTTCAGGACACTGATCAACAAGAGACCTCCCAGCTCCACATAATATCAAACGGCGAAAATCTCCCAGAGACCTCCATCTTAACACCAGCACCCAGCTTCACTCAACGACCAGCAAGCCACAGTGCTGGAAAACCTATGCCAAACAACTAGCAAAACAGGAACACAACCCCACCCATTAGCAGAGAGGCTGCCTAAAATCATAATAAGGCCACAGACACCCCCAAACACACCACCAGACGTGAACCTGCCCACTAGAGAGATAAGATCCAGCCTCATCCACCACAACACAGGCACTAGCCCCCTCCACCAGGAAGCCTACACAACCCACTGAACCAACCTTAGCCACTGGAGACAGACATCAAAAACAGGAGGAACTACAAACCTGCAGCCTGCAAAAAGGAGACCCCAAACACAGTAAGATAAGCAAAATGAGAAGACAGAAAAACACACAGCAGATAAAGGAGCAAGATAAAAATGCACCAGACCTAACAAATGAAGAGGAAATAGGCAGTCTACCTGAAAGAGAATTCAGAATAATGATAGTAAGGTTGATCCGAAATCTTGGAGATAGAATGGACAATAGATTGGACAAAATGCAAGAATCAGTTAACAAGGACCTAGAAGAACTAAAGATGAAACAAGCAACGATGAACAACACAATAAATGAAATTAAAAGTACTCTAGATGGGATCAATAGCAGAATAACTGAGGCAGAAGAACGGATAAGTGACCTGGAAGATAAAATAGTGGAAATAACTACTGCAGAGCAGAATAAAGAAAAAAGAATGAAAAGAACTGAGGACAGTCTCAGAGACCTCTGGGACAACATTAAACGCACCAACATTCGAATTATAGGGGTTCCAGAAGAAGAAGAGAAAAAGAAAGGGACTGAGAAAATACTTGAAGAGATTATAGTTGAAAACTTCCCTAATATGGGAAAGGAAATAGTTAATCAAGTCCAGGAAGCACAGAGAGTCCCATACAAGATAAATCCAAGGAGAAATACGCCAAGACACATATTAATCAAACTGTCAAAAATTAAATACAAAGAAAGCATATTAAAAGCAGCAAGGGAAAAACAACAAATAACACATAAGGGAATCCCCATAAGGTTAACAGCTGATCTCTCAGCAGAAACCCTACAAGCCAGAAGGGAGTGGCAGGACATACTGAAAGTGATGAAGGAGAAAAACATGCAGCCAAGACTACTCTACCCAGCAAGGATCTCATTCAGATTTGATGGAGAAATTAAAACCTTTACAGACAAGCAAAAGCTGAGAGAGTTCAGCACCACCAAACCAGCTTTACAACAACTGCTAAAGGATCTTCTCTAGGCAAGAAACACAAGAGAAGGAAAAGACCTACAATAACGAACCCAAAACAATTTAGAAAATGGGAATAGGAACATACATATCGATAATTACCTTAAATGTAAATGGACTAAATGCTCCCACCAAAAGACACAGATTAGCTGAATGGATACAAAAACAAGACCCTTATATATGCTGTCTACAAGAGACCCACTTCAGACCTAGAGACACATACAGACTGAAAGTAAGGGGATGGAAAAAGATATTCCATGCAAATGGAAGCCAAAAGAAAGCTGGAGTAGCAATTCTCATATCAGACAAAATAGACTTTAAAATAAGGACTATTAAAAGAGACAAAGAAGGACACTACATAATGATCAAGGGATCGATCCAAGAAGAAGATATAACAATTGTAAATATTTATGCACCCAACATAGGAGCACCTCAATACATAAGGCAAATACTAACAGCCATAAAAGGGGAAATCGACAGTAACACATTCATAGTAGGGGACTTAAACACCCCACTTTCACGAATGGACAGATCAGCCAAAATGAAAATAAATAAGGAAACACAAGCTTTAAATGATACATTAAACAAGATGGACTTAATTGATATTTATAGGACACTCCATCCAAAAACAACAGAATACACATTTTTCTCAAGTGCTCATGGAACATTCTCCAGGATAGATCATATCTTAGGTCACAAATCAAGCCTTGGTAAATTTAAGAAAATTGAAATTGTATCAAGTATCTTTTCTGACCACAACGCCATGAGACTAGATATCAATTACAGGAAAAGATCTGTAAAAAATACAAACACATGGAGGCTAAACAATACACTACTTAATAATGAAGAGATCACTGAAGAAATCAAAGAGGAAATCAAAAAATACCTAGAAACAAATGACAATGGAGACACAACGACCCAAAACCTGTGGGATGCAGCAAAAGCAGTTCTAAGGGGGAAGTTTATAGCAATACAAGCCCACCTTAAGAAGCAGGAAACATCTCGAATAAACAACCTAACCTTGCACCTCAAGCAATTAGAGAAAGAAGAACAAAAAAACCCCAAAGCTAGCAGAAGGAAAGAAATCATAAAAATCAGATCAGAAATAAATGAAAAAGAAATGAAGGAAACAATAGCAAAGATCAATAAAACTAAAAGCTGGTTCTTTGAGAAGATAAACAAAATAGATAAACCACTAGCCAGACTCATCAAGAAAAAAAGGGAGAAGACTCAAATCAATAGAATTAGAAATGCAAAAGGAGAGGTAACAACTGACACTGCAGAGATAAAAGAGATCATGAGAGATTACTACAAGCAACTCTATGCCAATAAAATGGACAATCTGGAAGAAATGGACAAATTCTTAGAAATGCACAACCTGCCAAGACTGAATCAGGAAGAAATAGAAAATATGAACAGACCAATCACAAGCACTGAAATTGAAACTGTGATTAAAAATCTTCCAACAAAGAAAAGCCCAGGACCAGATGGCTTCACAGGCGAATTCTATCAAACATTTAGAGAAGAGCTAACACCTATCCTTCTCAAACTCTTCCAAAATATAGCAGAGGGAGGACCACTCCCTAACTCCTTCTACGAGGCCACCATCACCTTGATACCAAAACCAGACAAGGATGTCACAAAGAAAGAAAACTACAGGCCAATATCACTGATGAACATAGATGCAAAAATCCTCAACAAAATACTAGCAAACAGAATCCAACAGCACATTAAAAGGATCATACACCATGATCAAGTGGGGTTTATTCCAGGAATGCAAGGATTCTTCAATATACACAAATCTATCAACGTGATAAACCATATTAACAAATTGAAGGAGAAAAACCATATGATCATCTCAATAGATGCAGAGAAAGCTTTTGACAAAATTCAACACCCATTTATGATAAAAACCCTGCAGAAAGTAGGCATAGAGGGAACTATCCTCAACATAATAAAGGCCATATATGACAAGCCCACAGCAAACATCATCCTCAATGGTGAAAAACTGAAAGCATTTCCACTAAGATCAGGAACAAGACAAGGTTGCCCACTCTCACCACTCTTATTCAACATTGTTTTGGAAGTTTTAGCCACAGCAATCAGAGAAGAAAAGGAAATAAAAGGAATCCAAATCGGAAAAGAAGAAGTAAAGCTGTCACTGTTTGCAGATGACATGATCCTATACATAGAGAACCCTAAAGATGCTACCAGAAAACTACTAGAGCTAATCAATGAATTTGGTAAAGTGGCAGGATACAAAATTAATGCACAGAAATCTATGGCATTCCTATATACTAATGATGAAAAATCTGAAAGTGAAATCAAGAAAACACTCCCATTTACCATTGCAACAAAAAGAATAAAATATCTAGGAATAAACCTACCTAAGGAGACAAAAGACCTGTATGCAGAAAATTATAAGACACTGATGAAAGAAATTAAAGATGATATAAATAGATGGAGAGATATACCATGTTCTTGGATTGGAAGAATCAACATTGTGAAAATGACTCTACTACCCAAAGCAATCTATAGATTCAATGCAATCCCTATCAAACTACCACTGGCATTTTTCACAGAACTAGAACAAAAAATTTCACAATTTGTATGGAAACACAAAAGACCCCGAATAGCCAAAGCAATCTTGAGAACGAAAGAAGGAACTGGAGGAATCAGGCTCCCTGACTTCAGACTATACTACAAAGCTACAGTCATCAAGACGGTATGGTACTGGCACAAAAACAGAAAGATAGATCAATGGAACAGGATAGAAAGCCCAGAGATAAACCCATGCACATATGGACACCTTATCTTTGATAAAGGTGGCAGTAATGTACAATGGAGAAAGGACAGCCTCTTCAATAAGTGGTGCTGGGAAAACTGGACAGGTACATGTAAAAGTATGAGATTAGATCACTCCCTAACACCATACACAAAAATAAGCTCAAAATGGATTAAAGAACTAAATGTAAGGCCAGAAACTATCAAACTCTTAGAGGAAAACATAGGCAGAACACTCTATGACATAAATCACAGCAAGATCCTTTCTGACCCACCTCCTAGAGTAATGGAAATAAAAACAAAAATAAACAAATGGGACCTAATGAAACTTCAAAGCTTTTGCACAGCAAAGGAAACCATAAACAAGACCAAAAGACAACCCTCAGAATGGGAGAAAATATTTGCAAATGAAGCAACCGACAAAGGATTAATCTCCAAAATTTACAAGCAGCTCATGCAGCTCAATAACAAGAAAACAAACAACCCAATCCAAAAATGGGCAGAAGACCTAAATAGACATTTCTCCAAAGAAGATATACAGACTGCCAACAAACACATGAAAGAATGCTCAACATCATTAATCATTAGAGAAATGCAAATCAAAACTACAATGAGATATCATCTCACACCAGTCAGAATGGCCATCATCAAAAAATCTAGAAACAATAAATGCTGGAGAGGGTGTGGAGAAAAGGGAACACTCTTGCACTGCTGGTGGGAATGTGAATTGGTTCAGCCACTATGGAGAACAGTATGGAGGTTCCTTAAAAAACTACAAATAGAACTACCATATGACCCAGCAATCCCACTACTGGGCATATACCCTGAGAAAACCAAAATTCAAAAAGAGTCATGTACCAAAATGTTCATTGCAGCTCTATTTACAATAGCCCGGAGATGGAAACAACCTAAGTGCCCGTCATCGGATGAATAGATAAAGAAGATGTGGCACATATATACAATGGAATATTACTCAGCCATAAAAAGAAACGAAATTGAGCTATTTGTAATGAGGTGGATAGACCTAGAGTCTGTCATACAGAGTGAAGTAAGTCAGAAAGAAAAAGACAAATACCGTATGCTAACACATATATATGGAATTTAAGAAAAAAATGTCATGAAGAACCTAGGGGTAAAGCAGGAATAAAGACGCAGACCTCTTAGAGAACGGACTTGAGGTTATGGGGAGGGGGAAGGGTGAGCTGTGACAGGGCGAGAGAGAGTCATGGGCATATACACACTAACAAACGCAGTAAGGTAGATAGCTAGTGGGAAGCAGCCGCATGGCACAGGGATATTGGCTCGGTGCTTTGTGACAGCCTGGAGGGGTGGGATGGGGAGGGTGGGAGGGAGGGAGACGCAACAGGGAAGACATATGGGAACATATGTTTATGTATGACTGATTCACTTTGTTATAAAGCAGAAACTAACACACCATTGTAAAGCAATTATACCCCAATAAAGATGTTAAAAAAAAAAAGAAAGAAAAAAAAAAAAGAATACATGGTATGTATGTGTGTATATATATATATATATATATATATATATATATATATATATATATATAATGGAATACTACTCAGCCATAAAAAAGAATGAAATTATGCCATTTGAAGCAAAATGGATGGACCTAGATATTGTCATACTAAGTGAAGTAAGTCAGACAGAGAAAGACAACTATCATATGATATCAATTATATGTGGAATCTAAAAAAAAATGGTACAAATGAACCTATTTACAAAACAGAAATGGAGTCACAGATGTAAAAACAAACTTATGGTTACCAAGGGGGAAAGGGGGGAGGGATAAATTGGTAGATTAGAATTGACCTCTACACACTACTATATATAAAATAGATAACTAATAAGAACCTACTGTATAGCACAGGGAGCTCTACTCAATACTCTGTAATGACCTACATGGGAAAAGAATCTAAAAAAGAGTGGATCTATGTATATGTATAACTGATTCATTTTGCTGTACACCTGAAACTAACACAACATTGTAAATCAACTATACTCCAATAAAAATTAATTTTAAAAAATAAATAAATCGCATCAATGAATGTAAGCTCAACAGTAAAAGCAGAAAGAACAACTAAAAGAAAGACCTCAAACTACTCATTTCCGAAAGAAATGAAAAAACCCTTCAGAATCACTTTTCCAATTCCAGTGGCCTGGATGTCAACTGTCACTTCTGTGAGGCCAAACCCACGTGGCTGAATGTCTCTGTTTTCTGAAAAGTTCTTCCATTTAGCTGAAGGGTTTAATCTACACACAATACTGTAAGTTACACAGCTCTATCCATTGTACAGGTGAAGAAACAGACTCCAATCAGTTGTGACTCGCCCCATCAAGCATCTGGTAAGTGAAAGAAGTAAGACTCTAATCTGGTTCTTCCAAATGCAAATTCAGGGCTCCCCCCAACACCCCAGCCCCAGGGACACCCAAGCCCCATGGCCCCAGCCACTATCTGCAGTCTGTTCCCATGACTTTTAGTGTATGTCCCCCTCCTAGCCCTTAATGCTCATCAGACCTTGCTGACCACCTCCCTCCATGCATCCTGCTCTCCACCTGCTGGCCACCAAGCCTGCAATTCAAGCTAAGGGTGGGGTGAAGGTGTTAATGGGCATCCTTTGAAGTCAAATATCAGATCTCAAAAAACCGTTTAAGGGAAGAATTTATAAATTATGTGAGAACAGTGGCAAGTGTAGTTCATTTTCCTTCTCTCCTTCTTCCCCTTCTTTCACTTCTTTCTCTTCGTATCTCTAGAACTCATTGATTACTTCTTCCTGAAGAGCATCTTGTAGTCATATAATTCAGAGTGCAGGATGGGAAATGCTGAACCATGTCATGATGACCTCCTTCTGGTTCCTTAGACCAAGGGACCCTGAACTTGGATAGGCAGCCCCTTTCCTAAATTATTTCATTGAAGAAGGAACTCTAAATAGGAATATATCTTGTATCTGGAAGGAAGGAAGGAAGGAAGGGAGGGAGGGAGGGAGGGAGGGAGGGAGGAAATAAAAAGGAAACCCTACACGTGGCCTGGGAAAGATTTTTGTTTAGCTCTTACAAAATTTCCAACACCTGGTTAAGAAACTGAAAACAGGGACTTCCCTGGCAGTCCAGTGGTTAGGACTCTGCGCTTCCACTGCAGGGGGCACGGGTGCGATCTCTGGTCAGGGAACTAAGATCCCACTTGCCGTGCTGTGTGGCAAAAAAAAAAAAAAGAAAGAAAGAAATAAAAGAAAAAGAAATTGGAAACAAAAAAGTGACCAACCATGGAGCATGACCAGCACCCAACAGTATCAATCTCCCTAGGGCCCTTGGACTCAAGGGCTGTGCCTTTCTCATGTGTTTCCTGCTTGGTGGTCAGCAGTGCCTTGTACATGATAGATGCAGCCAATGTCTGGTAAGTGAATAAACACCTTACACAAAGCTATTGTCTTACACAAATCCTTTTAAGAAAGGAGGGAGAAAAATCTCAGTAGTCCTTTAAAAATTTCTTTTAGCTAGTTCATCTTCATCTGCTCCATCTACAGAAGCCAACAAGCACAGTTGGAACAAATAGGTTAATAAAACCAAGCCAGATGGCCGGCCATTAATTTTGCTTCTTCTCTGCAGTGTTACAGATTTATCTTTTAAAGTCTTACACTAATCAGAGTGTAAATTCCCCTGAAACCATTTGGTGTCTTGGCAAATAAGCCAGACCCATGAATTTCTAAGACTACTGCACCTGCATTAGTCCCTATAGACTTCCCCTCGTCCTGTTAGTGATTGTGAAAAATCAGCCGTTTTGAAGACGTTACTCTAAAACCGGGAATTTAGGATTATACTTTGATGCTGTATTTTTTTGCTAATTTTGATTTATCTCACTTGAGATGTGTGACCATTAGAATAGTGCCTCAGTTACATTTGAACTGTTTGTGAAGGGGAAAAAAAATGAACTTCTGGCCCAGCTGGTGTGGAAAGTTTGTACATCACATCACATTTGTACCTCACCAAGCCTGGAAGAATGACAGAGAACACATCACCAAGCAGATTAGCAGGGTACAACTGAGCACAGAAGTAGGACAAAAGACTTTGTCATCAGAAAAGGAAAAGAAACACAATGGGGAGATTGAGGCTGATCTTCATCAGCTGTTCTCAGGCTCTGGGGACAGGTGGAGGTACCCGGGAGGGTGAGTCTGGTAGGTAGTTGGGGATCAAAGCCAAGCTCCCAGTTTGAACTGACTTGGATCAGGTTTCCTCATCCAAGCACAAAATTGTGCTAGGGATGATGTGAGCTCCTTGTCTAGACAGACAAGAAGTAGCTGACCCAGCCTGGCAAGTAGAACTTGAGTCTTAGCACCTCAAGGCTGTTCATGACTACATCACAAATACCCAAAGCAGCAGGACAACACTTGGTTCTGCACTGTGACCTTCAGGTAGGTGGAGGCTACAACAAAATGACAACCAGGACAGGTGAAGAGAGGGGAGAGGGAGAGGGAACGGTGAATATAAAGATGAGCCTGCAAATTAAGACTGAGAAACAGGAATGATACCCAACAAAGTCAACCACCATGAAATGAAATGACCCCAGATGAAATAAAAAGAACTTAAAAATGTGAAAGGTGACATTCAAGTAAGGATTTTTTTAATACTCAGAGATTGGAGTAAGAAACAGCTTTCATGGAAAAAAATAGACATTCTGAAACAAAAATGGAGTAATAGCAATGAAAAAGAGTCCCTGGAAATCAAAGCAAAATAGTTTGTGAATTAGAAAACACCCAATAAAAAGACTAAGCACTTAAGCAACAAATTTTTAAAAACTAAAGAATTAGAAAATATTTTTAAAATTTACCTATTATATGGAAGACAGAGATAAGTTAAAATATAAAAGGACATGGAGAATCTCTACACACATCACTGTGAACATGTAAAGCATGTTTGATATTAAGAAAATCTTAAAAGCTGCCAGACTGAAATTACTGATTACCTACAAAGAAACCAGCAATTAGTTTGAAAGCTAGTATTTCATCAATGACAATGGATGACAATGGATGTCAGCAGACAATAATATCTTCCAGAAATTCAGGGGAAAGTAATATCAGGTGAGAAGTTATCATTCTAAAGTGAAAGGAAAGTAAAGACATTTTCAGAAGGTAAAAATAAGAGAATTTACTACAACCCGTAGACTATTTCTACATGATAGTCTAAAACTACTAAGCAGAAAAATAAACCTAGGGTGAATTAATGGTATTCAAGAAACAATGATGAGCAGAGAAGTTGATGAAATACATTGTTAATGTAATTAACTATTGAGCATTTATAATATCAGAATGATAAAATATTGACAACAATTATAAAGGAAATGATGGGAGAAATAATTAGGGAAGTGGAGAGAGAGAAAGTTAAAGCATACCAAAGTTCTTTTCTTTTTGAGGAGGACAAAACAAATAATAAATTTAGACTTTATTGGAAAGTTTTATGTTGCCATATATATATTAAAAAGTTAAAGAAACAATTGAAGGAATAGAAATGTAATCTAAAGTTCCCAAACCAGAAGAAGAACAGGAATCAAAGAAAACTAGATCAATTCAACAAAAGACAGAAACAGAGGAAGAATATAAAAAGCAAGGTAAACAGAAGAAATAAGGGGATAATATTCATAATGAGATAATCTTAGTGTAGAGCCTCCCAAAGCAGCCCCTATGGCAAAGACTTGGGCATGGTGGTTATTTGGGAGATGATCCCACAAACACACGTGAGAATGGGAAGTAAAAAAAACAATAAAGTTGCACTGGTGTGCTGGCTGGCACTTTGGACGTCTGGGGCTCTGTCCTCTGAAACTGCTGTAAACTAGCACTTACCATGTCAGGGAGACACTGACACACCCATCCCATCCACCACTGTTGCCTCCCTGTGGCTCTGTTTCTCATAATTTCAACACTGAACCTATGGGAGAGTAGTTCCCAAAGTACCTGAAAAGGCCCCCAAGCAAAAAGGAGGGATCACAGTGACATGTGGGGTGAAGGTGACAGACTGCAGGGACATCCCTCAGCTCAGCAGAACTCAGGTGGGGATGTGGGGAGAGACAGCTATAGCATCTGCTACAACATGTGATGGGATTGAAATTGCCCACAGGAAGACAGATTTCAGACCGGCTGAAAAAAATAGCCATATGCTGCTTACAAGACAACCCCAATAAAATGAAGCAGAAAGTTTCAAACAATGGGGCATGAAAAAACACATACTGAACAGGAATCGTCACACTCATGCATAAGATTATGCACAAAGATGCTTGCGGGAGCAATGATTGTAATGGCAAAAAATGAAATATCATTATGTTAAAAAATGGAGAAGAGTTAGATGGAATGAAGTACAGTGATATAAGGAGCAGTGCATGGCAACATCGATACCCAAAGTATAAAAATCAAATGGGAAAATCTACAGGAAACACTGTGACCCTGTACTCTGGTCAAGAGAAGGATTTAGAAATAGTAAAATTGTACACATATACAGATAATGTTTATTTCAGGATGTTTCACTAATTTCAACTTACCTTCTAATATAGTTCAACATTTTTGAACTATTAATATTGCTGCAGATTTATTACTGGTTATATTAATGATAAAATTACCCTTTAATTGATTTTCCATCCAAAGTTTCTCAACAAGGAACAAAATTTTAAACAAAGATATTCTCTCTTTTCTAAAGTCATATGCACTAAGATGTTCACCAGTTTTATTAATAATTAAAAACTTAAATGTTCTGCATAAGTTAAAGTCGCATGCTTTCAAAGAGTTTAAGCGTTAAAATAAAAGATATAAGGGGAAAGTTTGTGAAATGAAATATGTACAACATGATTCTAATTAAGTGTAGAAAGAGAGTGAGAGAGAGAAGTAAACAGAAAAGCAAAGCAGAAAGTCAAACTTGGGTGAAGAAAAAGAATTTGAGAAACAATGGTAATAATAGAAATTGAAAAAAATAAGCTGATTTACCTAAAAGCCTACCATATACCATAGCAGCAAAAACAAACAAACAAACAAACAAAAAACAAAAAAACCTTAGATTTAAATGGAAGATGTGCAAGATTTCTATGCTGAAAACCACAAAATGCTGGGGAAACAAATCATAGAAAACCTGAATAAATGGAAAGATACACCATACTCATTGACTAGAAAGTTCAATATTGTCAATTCTCCCCAAAATGATCTATAGATGTAATGCAATTCCAATCAAAATCCCAGCAGAAATTCTCGTTGAAATTGATGAATTGATTGTAAAATTTGTATGGAAAGGCAAAGGAAGTAGGAGAGTCAAAAAAATTTTGAAAAAGAAAAACTCAAGTTTAAAGACCCTCCATGGCCTGATTTCAAGATTTATTGTAAAGCTACAGTAATCAAGATAATGTGGTATTGATTAGGATAGACACAGATCAGTTGAACAAACCAGAGTCCAGAGGAAGACTCTCACATACATGATCAAATGATTTCCAGCAAAGTTGCAAAGGTACATTAATGAGGGAAAGAATAGTCTTAACAAATAGTGTTGGAACAATTGGACTTCCATGTGCAAATAAATAAGTAAAGCTGACCCATGCCTTGCACCATTTATAAACACTAACTCACAATTTAAACTTAAAACTATAAAATTTCTACTAGGAAACATAGGAGAAAATATTTAGGAGCTTGATTTAGGCAAAGATTTCATAACATCACAAACATGAACAATAAAAGAAAAAAATCAATAAAATGGACTTCATCAAAATGTAGAAAACAAAATTCTGATTACCTAGGAGGAAAGGGGAGGCAGGAGGGATAAATTGAGAGATTGGGACTGACATATACACACTACTACATATAAAATAGGTAACTAATAAGGACCTACTGTACTGCACAGGGAACTCTACTCAATACTGTATAATGACCTATATGGGAATAGAATCTAAAAAAGAGTAGGTATATGTATATGTATAACTGATTCACTTTGCTGTACAGCAGAAACTAACACAATATTGTGAATCAACTATACTCTAATAAAAATTATTTAAAAAAGGTAAAAAACTCCTTTTCCTTGAAAAACTCTTAACAAAATTTAAAAAGCAAACTGCTGACTGGAAGAAAATACTTTCAAAGAACATACTTGATAAAGAACTTGCATATTTGATAAAGAAGTCTCAAAAACAACCTCATTAAAAATGGGAAAAACATTTGAACAAATACTTTACCAAGAAGAAGTTAACGGAAAATAAACACATGAAAAGATGTTCAACATAATTCGTCATTAGAGAAATGCACATTAGAACCACAATTAGATACCACTACACACTCATTAGAAGAATTAAAATTGTAACAGCAACAAAAAATTTTAATTAATAACACCAAGTGCTAGCAGGGTTGTGGAGAACCAGAACTCTTGTACATGGCTGGTGGCAACACAGAAAGTTACAATCACTTTGGAAAACAGTTTGGCAGTTTCTTATAAAGTTGTGCTTACCATATGACCCAACAATCCCACATCTAGGCATTTACCCAAAGAAAATGAAAACTGAAGATCACAACAAAACCTGCCTATGAATGCTTATAGTGGCTTAACTCATAATCGCCAGAACTGGAAATGACCCAAATGGCCTTCAGCTGGTGAATAGATAAACAAATTGGGGTGGTGGTTCCATGACTGTATTTGTAAAAGCTAAAGGAACTGAACCATGGAAAGTCTGTGACCCTAAAGAAATAGGTTTGGGAAGAGTGGAGAGAGGTACTTCCTCTTTGGCACAGTCTAGGGAAAGTACTAAAGATGATGAGATCTCCTTAGGGACCCTTTGTTTTCAAACCATTGTTGGAGTATCAGGACTGACACATAGGAAGAAAGATTGCTTGGTGAATTGAGGAAAGGAAGTTAATTTAATAGGATTCCAAAGCATTTATCCTGTTCTTTTCTTTTTTTTAATAAGAAGCTTAAATAAATTCAATTCAATAAATATTGTCAGACTCTGGGCTGGCCCCTGGGAGCCAGCTCCACATTGAACACTCTTCCTTACAGCACAGTGCCCCTTGGCGAGAACTCAAGAGATTCGCATCCTTTGGAGAGCCTCCCCATTTGATATTTGCTCCCAGAAACTCCACAGGAAAGCTGCAACCCTTAGGAGATGAACAAGCTGGAAATTCACAGGGCACTTTGGATAACTGTGCCTTGTGCACACTAGCAGGCATTAAAATTCTTCCCTTGAACTTCCTTAAATTGTCTTGAGCTACATACATTTCTTAAAAGGTGGAAGAGTGTATATGGAAAATATTACCTACAAGGGAGATACAATGATACCTCAAAATGATGTTGGATTCTTGAGAACCTTGGCAAATGTGAAAGGAAGCTCGGTATAGGTTATTTTTTAAAACAATCTTTCCTCGCCTTGGTGATCAGAATAATGCCAGAAGTTCATTCAGCACATTTTTTACAATATCATAGACACACTGAAGGCTCAAGAATTCAATCACAGAAATAGAATCATCTATAGGAGTTAGTTAAGAAATCATGGATAAAAAGTAGAGAAAAACACCTAACGTTTAAAATTGAACTTTTAAATAAGGCTAAAATCTCTAAGTCTGTGCATAGAAACTGGCAATTCTACACACAATCGATGACTTTTGCCACCCAAAATCATGAGAAAGTTAAAGCATGTCTTTGTAAAAATAAGTTTGGAAAAGAACCTCTTACTAAAATATTCACAAAAGCGTATGGTTACATAAAAGGAGAGAACATTAAAGAATTTTGAAATCTACATTACAAATGAAAATGGGGAAGTCACTTTATAACCCATACAGGTACTGAATTTTAGCAAAGTGAGAAAATGAAGCAGGAGAACAGAAATCTTAACAGTAAATATTCATTATTAACAAGAAACTTGTAAAATTGTAATGATAATCTCATTCACCACTTTCCTTTTTGTCCTTATTTCCATTTAGATGAACATAACGCAACTATAGAAGACAATCTAATTAGATCACTTCTTAAATTATGCATAAAATACCAAATATCAGATAATGAGGATAAGGTACAATGTCAGAGCAGAACTGAAAATCATGAAGGGTTGACCAGAATGGAAAACACAGACCAACGGAATACCTATATCAAAGTCAAGTTCAAGAGCTCAGGATGATTTTTTCCATAGAGAAATGTACATCCTTGGTTAGTCATTGTATGAATTCTGAAATAAGTAGCTTGATTCAAGGGCAGACAGCAGAAGCAAGAAGAACTACAATCCTGCAGCCTGTGGGAAAAAAAGCACATTCACAGAAAGACAGACAACATGAAAAGGCAGAGGGCTATGTACCAGATGAAGGAACAAGATAAAACCCCAGAAAAACAACTTAATGAAGTGGAGATAGGCAACCTTCCAGAAAAATAATTCAGAATAATGATAGTGAAGATGATCCAGGACCTCGGAAAAAGAATGGAGGCAAAGATCAAGAAGGTGCAAGAAATGATTAACAAAGACTTAAAAAATTAAAGAACAAACAAACAGAGATGAACAATACAATAACTGAAATGAAAAATACACTAGAAGGAATCAATAGCAGAATAACTGAGGCAGAAGAATGGATAAGTAACCTGGAAGACAGAACGGTGGAACTCACTGCCACAGAACAGAATAAAGAAAAAAGAATGAAAGGAAATGAAGACAGCCTAACAGACCTCTGGGACAGCAGTAAATGCAACATGACATTCGCATTATAGAGGTCCCAGAAGGAGAAGAGAGAGAGAAAGGACCAGAGAAAATATTTGAAGAGATTATAGTTGAAAACTTCCCTAACATGGGAAAGGAAATAGGCACCCAAGTCCAGGCAGGATAAACCCAAGGAGAAACAAGCTGAGATACATAGTAATCAAATTGACAAAAATTAAAGACAGAGAAAAATTATTGAAAGCAACAAGGGAAAAAAGACAATAACATACAAGGGAATACCCATAAGATTAACAGCTGATTTCTCAGCAGAAACTCTACAAGCCAGAAGAGAGTGGCATGATATATTTAAAGTGATGAAAGGGAAGAACGTACAATCAAGATTACTCTACCTGGCAAGGATCTCATTCAGATTCAATGGAGAAGTCAAAAGCTTTACAGACAAGCAAAAGCTAAGAGAATTCAGCACCACCAAACCAACTCTACAAGAAATGCTAAAGGAACTTCTCAAAGTGGGAAACATAAGAGAAGAAAATGACCTACAAAAACAAACCCATAACAATTATGAAGGATAATAGGAACGTACATATCGATAATTACCTTAAATGTGAATGGATTAAATGCGCCAACCAAAAGACACAGGCTCACTGAATAGATACAAAAACAAGACCCATATATATGTTGTCTACAAGAGACCCACTTCAGACCTAGGGAAACATACACACTGAAAGTGAGGGGATAGAAAAAGATATTCTATGCAAATGCTAAATCATGTTTAATAGACAGATGTGATATCCTCCAGCTCAAACAGAAAAATGTATGCTAATCTGATGTAATTCACTTCTGGGTTTGAAAAATTTAAAATTTATTTATTACAGATTTTTTTAAGTTGTTTATTTCAGGAATGCTAGCTTCCTTTTAAAGCATACCTTACATATCTCCATATGAATATTCCACTGTGCTGAAAAATCACTTAATAAATAAGCACGTTGATTGGGAAGAAGGTGGGAATTGACCTATAAACTTGCTGCATCCTCATTTTCAAACTGAATTTTCAATGAAACTGAGAATAAGAAATGGCACATGTCCCAAACCAGCAAGTGTGCAGCATCCCACAAGGTCAGCAGTGGGGCTCAGGGTGGGGTCATCTGCCACGAGCCCATGTCCCAGCTCCTTGAGGGATGGGAGTGCCACTTCCAGGAAAACTCTTACAAAGATCCTCAGTGCCACTTATATAGCTGTGTGTGTTGGAACCCAGGAACAGAGGGAGGGTAGGTGTAAGGGAACTTGTTTGTGTAAGAAAATTGCAATCCCATTTGAGGATTCTTTTCAAGGTATTGAGTTCTTACTGAAACATGCTGTTTTTACTTTAAGTGATAACAGTACAGAAGCAATGGGTGACTGGAGAATTCTGAAAAATTTTGCAAACTAAGGAAAGATGCTGATTTTAGTACATCTTTAAGATTACATTTCTAGATGCATAGACAGGCATTTTCACAGAGTTCAACCCCTGATCTTGCAGATGAAACAAGTGAGACTCAGGGAGACACACTTGCAAAAAGTCACACAAAGATTTTTCTTGGACAATTCCCATTTGAATACAACTCACAAACCCAAACAATACTCTTTAGAGGTAAGTAAGCAAATAAATATTTGAAGGTGTATGGGAAGAATATAATACATAAATAAGAGTTTGTTCAACTGCAGCAAAGAATTGAAGTCTGGAATCTTGGATAAGTTCAAAAGCTTGTCAAACGGCTGCTAGTTACCCACAACATGCTAGGATAATAGGGAGGCAAAGTGGAAGAAGAAAGGGGGGCTTCAGATTAAAGTTAGCTGTGTGAGTTTGGATAAATCCCTTAACCCCTGAGAATCAATGGCCTCTATCAAATGAGCATAACAGTAATTCCAGTTCACCTTCCTTGTAGAGTTATTGCGGAGATCAAATGACTTAATCTATCGACTTTTCTTTTTAAAATGAGAAGCACTGTACAAATTTTAACTCTTAGTATTGGGATTTTACCAATCAATATACAGAGAGGGCAAATCAGAGAGATGGCATTCCTCCTATCTTACACTGTTAGGGTTAAACTTAAGTGTGGCAATAAAGCCTCATGTATTTCCATATGACTATTCCACTGTGCTGAAAATCACCTAATAAACACTTTGATTGGGGTGGAAGTGGGGGTTGGCCTATAAAATTGTTTTATTCTCAGTTCCATATTTGAGGGAAAGAGTTCATTTCATTTCTTTTTTTTTTTTTTTTTTTTGAAGTGTGGCCCTCAAGAGCAAAGAACTGAGTTGATCACATGCCCTGATCTGTGAGCATTAGCATGAATGGGGACAACACTGGCCTACCTTTACCAAAATGTTTCCCCTTTTTGACCTAATCCCAAATCCCATTCCCCACCTCACCACCATGAGGACCACTATCACTTTCTAAATATCTTTCTAACCCACTTCCCATAAATGTATCTTCACGTGTTCCTCTATGTATAATACTGTTGTTGGTTGTGTGTGTGTGTTGATTTATTTGCATGGTTTTTATACAATAAACCTACTCTATGCATTGCTATTTTCACAGCAATATTTGTTCCTGCTGTCATGCAAGGTTACACTTCCTTCTCCTGTCTCTGCATTGCATTCCATCCTACATGCACGCCACACCCTTTTTATCCATTCCCCTACTGTTGAGCACCTAGGTTGCCTCCAATTCTTTGCTACAGTGCCCATGTCTCCTTGGACATTTGGGCAGAATGTAAACAAAGGAGTAGAATTGCTGAGGTGTATGATACCTATGTACTCAATTTCTCCAAGCACTGCCAGCTTGTTCTTCAGAGCAATGGCTGTCAGTGTTTACTTCTCACAGATGAACAGGAGACCTCACATTTTTACCACTGCCCACCAGCACATTTTTAGAAATTATTCCCCCAGTTCATTCTGCATGTTTTTTATTTGTACATCCTTTTTTATTTCTTTATCAGTTTTGCCAGCACTTTGCTTATGTTAAATCCTTTCAAAGAACCAGCTTTTGATTTTGTTGTTTATCTCAACTGTTTTTGTTTGTTTATTGTTGCTGTTTGTTTTGTTTTGTTTTTTATTTATTTAGTAACAAGAGATTTCTGATATGGCTTACCTTATCACATTAATCTATTAAGTTAAAATAGGAGTTGTTAACTCTGACTCCAATTGTATTGTTATCTGTTCCTCCCTGTGACTCCACCAGTTCTTATATATTTTGAGGCCATATTATTAGGTTTCAATAGGTTCATGATTTTTATCTTCTTGATTCTTTACATCAAGTAGAAACAAATATTAGTTTAGAATAGTTTCTTAACTCTATATTCAAAATCCCTATCTTTCCTTCATGGTGTATTATTTTATTGAAAAATTTTGCTGTTGTCTGATGTTGTAATTGCTACCCTGGCTTCCTTATAACTCAGGTGTATATTCTTTGTATCCTTTTTTTTTTTTTTTTTTGCAGTATGCGGGCCTCTCACTATTGTGGCCTCTCCCACTGCAGAGCACAGGCTCTGGACACGCAGGCTCAGTGGCCATGGTTCATGGGCCCAGCCACTCCGCGGCATGTGGGATCTTCCCGGACCGGGGCATGAACCCATGTCCCCTGCATTGGCAGGTGGACTCTCAACCACTGCACCACCAGGGAAGCCCTATCCCTTCATTTTTAACCTTTGTATATTCTTTTGTGTTCGAGTCTGTCATGTCTCTATGTAAAAATAAACTGAGATTGCTTATAAATATAAATCTTTTTCAAAATTCAATCTACATGGCTTCAGAGTAGAATATTTAATCCACTTACATTTACTGTAATTATGGTTATAGTAAGACTATTTTAGCCATCTTTGTTTATGTTTTCCACTTACCACGTTTAATTTTTTTGTTTCTTATCTTCTCTTTTAGTACTTTTATTTTTATATATAAAGTTATCTTCCACAGGTTTAAAAATTACATGTCCTACTTTTATTATTCTGGTGGTTACCCTTAAATAGTTGAAAACTTACTTTTAGTTTTCTCCCCATACATATGTCTAAAGATGAGCAAAATCTATGCCTCCTCCTCCCATACAAGAAAAGAGCCCTAAGATGCACTCATCTCCCTCCAGATGTCCTAACTCAGCTACTGAGTTAACACATCGTGTTAACTGGTTAACACATCGGTATTATCTACAGTTTAGCTGCAGATGATTAAGGCTACAAATATCCTCTCTTGTCTCTCTAAGGATAGTTATTTTCCTTATGTTAAACTTATGTTATTCATGTTGAAATAGTTCCGTTTTACTGCTTAGCAGTTGTTCCATTGGTTGCTCGCTTGTTTGAAATTTGTCTCATAATTATTTTCTGTGAACTCATCTTTACTCCTTGGGGTGGTCCACTGCCTTGACTGGTTTCATTGACTTGGGAGAAGGGCCAAGTGCCTTGGTCCTCTTGGCCAGATTGAGGGGTGGGAGGAACACTTCTCAGGGCAGAGAACCAGTCATACATCTGACCTCATCAAGGCACGCCAGACCCACGACATCTCCCAGGCCCATTGTCCTTGGTTCCAATGTTTTTTGGTTCAAGAACAGCCACTCTTCCTAGTTATTTCTCAGGATGACTTGTGGATTTGCATTTCCCTGATGATTAGTGATGTGGAGTGTATTTTCATATATGTGTTGGCCATTTATATGTATTCTTTGGAGAAATATCTATTCAAGTCCTTTGCCCATTTTTTAATTGGTTTTTTGGTTTTGTTTTGTTATTGAGTTGTAATAGTTCCTTTTACATTTTGGATATTAATTCCTTATCAGATATATGGTTTGCAAACATTTTCTCCTATTCAGTAGGTTGTCTTTAACTCTGTTAATGCTTTCCTTTGCTGGGCAGAAGCTTTTTAGTCTGATGTAGTCCCATAGTTATTTTTGCTTTCATTGCCTGTGCTTTTGGTGCCATATTCATGAAATCATTGCCAAGAACAATGTCATGAAGCTTTTCCTCTGTGTTTTCTTCTAGGACTTTCAGTTATAGGTCTTACATTTAAATCCTCAACCTGTTTTGAGTTAATTTTTGTATGTGGTGTAAGATAAATGTCCAGTTTTATTCTTTTACAATCGGATATCCAGTTTTTCCAACACCACTTGTTCAAGAGGCTGTTTCATTTTATCAACTGGGATTTCTGTTCTTTCAAACTCTTTCTCTTCTTGTGGCTCCTAAGATGCATGTCTGAGAAGAAGCCCATGATCCATGTTTAGCTAGCTGTCTTTTTCCACAATTAATATAAATTAAGAATCTCCAGGAAAATTACACAAATAATGATTTTCATAACCAAAAAAATAGTCCTGGTGACTGAATAACCATAAATTTAAGCTGTATAACTACCAGGTTTATTTGTTAAGCATATACACACCCACCTATTAAATTGCCAATAAGACATGTTTGAGGACAAAGTGCAGTGGGCACCACATAATGGTGTCTCTGTGGATAACTGCCTCTGTGTTTCCTCCTATGGTGTCTGTACAGGTGGAGTTTTGTCACTCAGAATGAGAACATAAACATTACAGTCTGTTAGGTTTGAGAAAATGTGCTTCATCCTTTCAAGTTTCTAAATATATAATTGAAATGTTTCTACTAACAACAGTTTTATTTCTCTCTTCAAATGTTTTTTTTAATATCACAGGAAAGAATATAAGAGATCAGGGACTTCCCTGGAGGCACAGTGTTTAAGAATCCACCTGCCAATGCAGGGGACATGGGTTCAATCCCTAGTCCGGGAAGATCCCACATGCCGCAGAGCAACTAAGCCCACAGACCACAACTATTGAGCCCGTGTGCCACAACTACTGAAGCCCACATGCCTAGAGCCCATGATCCACCACAAGAGAGGCCACCCCAATGAGAAGACTGCGCACCGCAAGAGAGAGTAGCCCCTGCTCACCACAACTAGAGAAAGCCCACGCACAGCAACAAAGATGCAAAGCAACCAAAATAAATAAATAAATAAATAAATTTACTTTAAAAAAAGAATATAAGGGGCCAAAGTGCTGATACATCAAAACCTTGCCAAGGGACATGGCATGCCTACAGGTTTTCTGCCCTGCATACTCTCTGGGAATTGTGTCTGATTCCTGAGTGGGCTTTGGGGCTTCCCTTAATCTTGGGCAAGTATTAATCACTTCTTACTCCATTGTTATAATTATTTGTAGCATTAATATTATAGTAGTGACATAAATAAAGTAACTGTCTTGCAATTCTCTATAGCTATGTGTAGAGCAAAGGTAAAATTCTGTATTTTTGCTTACTTACTATTATATCATAAAATATTTTCCCATATAGTACTACTTAGACTTAGCAATTATCTTTTTCACACTTGTCTAATATTCTATCAGATTAATGTCATATATTTCATTTTCCATTTCCCCACATTTGTTTACATTTTGTTTGTACAATTTTTATAGTACTTCTAAGATCACTTTTTACTATTATTTTTCTCTCTTTCTTGGATTAATCCCAGAGGATATACAGGCTGGTTTTGGTTAAACCACCCAGTTTCCTTCCATAAAAATTTTACCAGTTTACTGCCAGTGGTAATGTACAGGGAATAGGTTCACCAGAATTTCATCAGAACTAGTCATTACCCATTTATAATTTTTGACAAATTAATAGGGGCAAATGATCTGGTAACCACTTCTCAGATCTGGAAATAATGACTCTATGTCAGAAACAGAAAGAAACGTTGCAGCAGAATTTTTTCTACTTGAGTTTCTATAGCTGCTTCTGTGAAAGTTGACCCAATAGGTCACTGCACCTTGTTTCAAAAATATGGATTCAGATCAGATGTCTGATTGCCTTCTTGGCCTAAGTTAGAATTGGAAGCAGAGACATTTCCCCAAAAAATTTTAAAATCCTGCATAACCTAGCCTTCATAGATGCCAGCACTGAATGGATTTCCAGTTCCTTCCAGAAGCCCTTTGCTTCCGAGGAGCCCATTTCTCCTGTCATGTTAAAACTGAATTCTTTTAAAACATCTGAACTCTCCTGGGTATTATATCCTTTACAATTTCAGAAGAGGAGATGATTTAAAAACGAAATATATTCAACTGGAAGATGGCCATGAAGCTGCCATCTGGAAAGAAAAGTGACCTACCTGCGTACTTGAGCCCAGAGATGCATCCAGCATCAAGAAAGCAGATGGGCTACACAGAGGGTGATTGCATTCCTTATAAAGAAGATGACAATTGGTGTTATTCTAATATCATGTAACTTTTAAACAGAAAACACAGTCGCACAAAACTCAACTTATTCCCAAAACTTTAAGGATACATGGATGTAAAAGCTAGCACTGTTGTGTTTTGCTTTGTTGCATTTTTAAAATCATAGAAATCTGGACATGAAAACCACCTTGTTTCCCTCCTTAATAGTGAGATCTTAGTGTATGTCACCTTCCCAACCACATTTTACATAGATTAAAAGCCTACTGATGAATTAATTTCCACATCATCAATCTTGGCCAGCCTTGGGAAATTGTGCTATGTGGGATGAAGATCTCCAACCATGCCATTTTCCCTTTCTTTGGCCCCTTCCCCCTCCCTTCTTAGATCTGTTACCTTCCACTTCTTTGGTATGTGGATATTCATAGCAACTTTGTTTTTTTTTTAGCTTTATTGAGGTATAATTTATATACCCACAAATTGTACACATTTAAAATATATATCTTAATAATTTTAGACATATGCATACTCCTGTGATACCATAACCACAACCAAGGTACTAAACATATTGTTCATCACCTCCAAAAACTTCCTTGTGTCCTTTTGGGCCTTTTTTGAAAAGAACACTTGAGACCTATTCTCTTAACATATTTTAAAGTTCACAATACTGTTGACTACAAGGTGTTATGTGTACAGCAGATTTCTAGAATTTATTCATCTTCCATAACAGAAACTTTACCCCTGACAAAAACACCTTCCCCTTTTGACTCTTCTCCTAGCAGCCAGAGGTCACCTCTCCTTTAAGTATCCATTAAACTTATTCAGTCAATGAATTCAAGAACTGGAGTATGTACGACTATGTGTGAATAGAATGGAAACATGAAATCTGATCATTTGAACTTGGCACCAAGTTCAACAGCTGCTTAGTTGTATGAACATTTGGAAGGCATTTAACTTCTCTAGGTATTCACCTAAAGTACAGGAGCAAATAATAAATTATATATAAGTAATTTGTAAATTGAAAAGCTCCATCATTTTCATAATAATCATGATCAATACACCTTATCACATTCCCAGGAATAGTGTGATTTGATCTGGAGCTAGAAGTATGGCTCCAGAGAGGGACCACTTGGGCTCAAATCCTGACTCTATTACTCATTAGCTCCACCACTTTGGGCACACAGTTAACTCCTGTGAGCCTCAGTCTCCCCATTTGTAAGACGGAGATAATTGAATCCTTACTTCTTGGGCTGTTGCCAAGGTTAAATCATTTAAATAAACTGGTAAAACAGTATAGTGTCTGGTATAAGTCTCATTATCTGTACACATTGGCTATTATTATTATTACTGTTATCAAATTTTTGTCGTTTCTGTGGGAGAGATTTTCAGATCTTGGGCCATCTTTAGAACATTCAAATCATAACACATTAGTTCCTACTGTGCCCCATTAACATGAAATGGCAAGAAAATTACATGTCACAGTTAATCAAGAGTTATTAAGAAAATAGTTATTTTTAGGATGGAAAGAAATTGCCATATTAACAATAGCAGCCAAGAAATGCCAACCTATCCATAGAATTCATTGTCTGTCTGAATCAGGCTATTTCTGAGAGAAAGGAAGCACAACTGATGATGATTAACAAACGTGTTGGGACAACAGGTGCAGACAAGGGCTGAGCTGGGCCAAGCAGACATGTGGTCTCTTGAGCTGTCCACTGACCCTTCCATGTTCTCTCCCAGGATCTCCCAGGACTGACCTTCACTGGAAACAAAACCAGACCATTCACCATCTCCTGAACATCCCCCACTGCCTTTCCTGGGAGATGGCTTTAGAACTTTCTCTCTGTATGTAACATCTCTCTGCAAAATGTCTATCAAAATTCTACCTGGTGCCCCTTGTCCATCTCTGAATGTCCCTTTGTGAAGAGGAGACCTCATGCCTTCATTCAGATGGGCTCCCTGCTGTGACCCTCCCCAGCACTACCTGCCTCTCTCATGGAATTTCCATGTTCTTCCTTCTCTTATGATTGTCTCTGAACCCGTCAATTCATTCACATCTCTGTAAGTTTCCAAAAGCATGGTCTGTGTTTTATTTAACTCTAAGAGCTTAACGTCACATGTGGCAGGTAGCAGATGCTCAATGAATACTTGTCAAATGAATTAAACCAAGTGCCTCTTGTTTGAAACAATAGCAAACATGAGTTTGGCTTTTTCCTAATGTTCTACCCCCAAACTTTAGAATCCCACCTCAGGCACACCACAAAATACACCACCTATTTGATCACACTTATGTTCTTCACTTTCCAACACAAATCTCTAAAAGTAAACAACCTTCCTAAGCCCTCTGTGTTTCAAGTTTGTGTCTGTTGTCTGAGAGTAACATGTTTGGAAGGAAGACGTGGTTTTTGGAAGAGAGATGACCCAGTATGAAGCACTCCATTTGAGTCGGGGATGTTACACTATTAACAAGCTGTTCCATTACAAAACGGTTTCAAGAAGAAGAAGAGTGTGGAGAGACCACAGCAAAGGTATCTATCACAAAGGTTTTACAGGTAGTGTGTGCTTGCTACAGAGAGGAAAAGAAGTGATGATGACCACTCTAACTTTGCAGGCAAAATCCAAGTGTTTGAGATGCTGCTAGTCCAACATGCTCAAAATCCTCAGAGATTGTTTCGAGTTATTGATGGTACTAAGATGAGCAAAGGTGGAAAATTCACTTAGGATTTTATGCAGTTGGTCTACCAGGGAGCGCCGATCCTATCCCTCACCACAAGCACCATGTCATTCCCAACATCCATCAAGTTAATAATCTAGTTCTCCAGAGAGAAGATGACTCTGGGTTCATACATCACTTTATAGCTTAAATATTATAGGAGTTCAGTGAGATGCTTTCGAATCTGAGTCACAAAGTCCCTGGGTCAAAGCAGGTGCAAAAATTAAACATGGCAAAAATGGGTGCATCAATACAGCCAACTAAAAGTGTCACATGCCAGGGTTGCCAGGGTCAAAGAGGCTCACCTTCCCCCAAGAACACACTCATCTTTCTTTTACCGTAATCCAAAAGGAATGTGAATGCAATTCAGAGTTGAAGGGGAGTACAACACACAACATGACACAGCCTTATGAGTCCACTAAATTGTACTGCACGGAGACAGGTTTGCTGCAGTATTTTAATAATTCCCAAGTAAGCCCATCATGCTTAATGGTGGGGATTTGACAATACAGAGGGGGCCCATCCATCACTTCTGGGGAAGCAAGGACATTTTTATTGTTGTGGAAGGAAGTAGATCTTTGTCCTGTTGCCTCTCAGGCATCTTTACGTAGCCTCAATTGTACAAATATCTGGTGAGGAAGGATTTATTCTACTAGGGGAAGGTTATGGATGATTCAACTCCTTATTATCAGTTTAGCATAAATTACCTTCCTCTGTCAGAGGAAGAGTTATTCATTCAGGAATTGGTGAGTTACTTTGCATAAAAAATTCTAGGGCTTATTGGTAAGGAGGGGACTGACACCCAAGTTCTCCTCCCCAAATTTGACATTAACAAGCAGAGTAAACCAGACAAGTTCCAAACAAGAAAAACAGCGAGTCCCTGAGATGCAACTGCCCTGAGCAAGAGCGAGCTTAGCCAGTGGCCCAGACTTGAGACCTGAGCCTGAGTTTCCAGGTGGGCTGATGCTGAAATCAGCCTCAGACTGACTTTCCTTAGCATCCTGCCATCACCGTGGTACCTCTGAAAGGGGACCACAGCAGACAAGGGCTCTTCTTTTCAAGCAGGGCTTTTTATGCGAGGGTGTGCATTTCTCCTGGGGAGAAATTACCCAGGTCTCACGAGACTTCCAAATGTCTTTTGCTCCAAAAGCAGCTAGTCTAGAAAAATGGTACAGATAAACCCATTTGCAGAGCAGGAAGAGAGACACAGACATAGAGAACGGATGGGTGGACATGGTGGAGCAGGGGGATGTGATGAATTGGGAGATTGGGTTTGATGTATGTGCACTGCCATGTGTAAAACAGATAGCTAGTGTGAACCTGCTATATAGCACAGGGAGCTCAGCTAGGTGCTCTGTGGTCACCTAGATGAGTGGGATGGGGAGTGGGGGGAGGGAGGTCAAAGAGGGAGGGGATATATGTACACATAAAGCCGATTCACTTCATTGTACAGCAGAAACTAACACAACATTGTAGAGCAACTATACCCCAATTAAAAGAAAAAAAAAAGAATTGTTGATTTAAAGGTAATGTGGATGAAGATAAATATTTAAAAGACCAGACAGATTAGACACACTCACCAAGGGCAGTGGGCAGGATCCTTCTTGAGGAGGCCACCCTCCAAGAGGTGACCACGGGACATGGTATACAGGGGAGGGAGGCCAAGAGAGGTGAGAGGGCCCCTCCACCCAGCAGCGTGGGCACCAAAGACACAAATCCAGATTTCCTGATCCCAGCCCATGCCAGCGCATGGTGCTTCTCCACACTTTCATCATTCAGAAAAAAAATACTGCAAGTGCATTAGCACTACTAGAGAGACTGGCTGTCTTTCCTCAACCTGGATTCTCAGTTTAGAGCCAAGTTTCAATCAGTGCTGGTGTCTGGTGCCATGAATGGTGTATTTTCTTCCTTTTTATATAAACTTTTCTATAAAGCCATGTATCAAACATGTTTCTGTTTTGGGACAACTTTGATTGAAAAACATTTTTCATGGACCTCTTAAATTGTTCCCTCCTGTTTGCCATTTAAAGAAAAGAAAGAAAAAGAGAAAAGAAAGGGAAAGTCTAAAAACTGAAATTCATTGGAAAAGATGGTGGAAGATTGTATGTGCTAAGTTTCTCCTGGAAACCAAGGCAGAAGCACTAAGACATACGATTGTGTGTGACTAGGTCTGGGGTCCCAGGCCCCCAGGAGTTTCTCGGAGCAGCAGGCTTCTCTGTAAGAGCAGGAGAAAGTGGAGACTGATTCCCAACATGGGAGGTGCCTGCAGGGGTCCCCAGTGACATTGCCTTTCTATGTTTTGTTGGAGCATTTGACAAGTTGGAGAAGAAAAAGTGTCCTGGACCTAACAGAAATAGGGTTTTGCTCAACTGAGTCCTAGAAAATCAAAATTTCTTGTCCAGGGAAACCATCCAAAGAATCTATTAGAGAATTTGGGAGGTGTCACCTCCTACCCACACTATACCTCTGTGGCCCGAGGGTCCCTAGGGACCAGGAGAGAACGGGTAGCAGGCAGGCAGCACTCAGCACTTGTATTGGATGCAACATCACTTTACTCTTAGGGAAAATCAGACAAGTGGACCCCCAGCCCCAGGCTCCACAGGCAGACTCCTGACACAGCACCTCCCATGAGGACGTGTCAGTCAGAGCTCCCGCCCAAGATGTGGTCATGTGGGGAAAGCCAGCTGCCATCCTGTTCATTCTTTCCATCTTTGCAGCCTTTCCCAGGCCCTTCAAGGTGACCTGCTCTGAACTGGTAATTTTGAATTCTTCTCAAGATAAATCACTTGAAATCAGGGTTCAACCTTCCATTACACTGTTAACCACATGTTCAACAACTTCACAAGTGGCTGGATGGCATCTTCCAAAGATGCCCAAGGGTTCCCTGGCTCCCTGATACCCACAGTGCCAGAACCAGGAGAAGGGTCACACACGTTTTGAATCACAGATACTCAATTTAATTCACAGGTATCCAAAATTGCCTTGTTTTTTATATATTTCAGAGCCCAAAAGGTGAAACTGTAGTAAAACCTCAATTATATGAAAATCAAAATCATGACAAGAGCTAGTCCAGGACTTCTGCACAAGATAGAACGCACATGCTTCGGACACAGTGGGGAGACTTTCCCATGTGCAAACCAGCAATTTGGTTCAATTCAACACATATTTAAGAACATGCAGCATGTATCAGGCCCTGTGTTACCCATTGGAGATACAACTGCAAATAATATGACCCTCCCCCCAAGTAGGCAGAGACAGACATGGAGAGGAATATCTGTAACACAGCATGAAGTGATGTCAATTCCTACAAGAAAGAAGCTGACATGGAAGCAGAAATGGAAATTTGGAAAAAGGGAACATTCTTGTTTCTGACAAAGAGATACCTAGTTTTACAGGAACATCTCCTTTACAGACAAGGGAACCTTGTGGTGGGTGGGGAGATTTGGACAATTTAGAAATGGTCTGGAAGAAATGAAGATTCCCCGAACCAGCAACATTACGACAAAAACTGACATGCAGGTCCCTTTACGTATCTACTGTCTGTTCCCTTTTCCAATGTGGTTCCATCAGAGGTAGAAAAACGGCGACCGACTTGAGATGCAGAGGGGCTTCAGGTGGGCCCTCACCTGCCGTTTGCTGGCTGTGTATTTGGAGAAGCTGCTGCTTCCAGACCCCACTTTACTTATCTCAGAACAAAACACTGATAGGGCCCCCTCGTGGGGTTGCTGTGGCAGCCCAGCACACGGGAATCCTCAAAAGACAATCATTACTACGGTTGTTGTATAAAGTGGAGGGTATTTATTATATGATTTCCTGACACTCCCCTTACTTCATAAGCCAGTTAGACTAGGGAACCCCAGGACCTTGAGGCTGTGTCCCCCAAATCATCCCCAAGCTACAGATAGTGTTAGATTATAAAACAACCCTGGGAACAGGTTCTGACACAGAAGCGCGAGGATCAGGGGGAGGCTGGTCCCGCTGAGTCTCGACTTATCCATCCCGCATCCCCAGTGCATGGTCCACTGGTCACCCCAGAGCACAAAGGTCAAAGATGTGGAGGGGCTGTGGCCCCAGGCAGCAAGCTTGAAACTTCCTTCAGCAACAGGATCCACTCCTCCTTCCGTTACTGCTGCTGCTGGACTTTCATTTGGGTTTTTGTCTCATTACAAAATGCAGCAGGAGGGACTTCCCTGGTGTTCCAGTGGCTAAGACTCTGTGCTTCTAGTTCAGGGGGCCCGGGTTCAATCCCTGGTCGGGGAACTAGATCTTGCATGCATGCCACAACAAAGAGTTCGCATGCCACAACTGCGAAGCCCACATGCTGCAACTAAAAAGATCCTGCATGCCACAACGAAGATCCCGCGTGCTGCAACTAAGACCCGGCACAGACAAAATAAATAATTTATTTTTTTAAAAAGAAATGTTTATTTATAAAAAAGAAACCACTCAATCCATCTTTTAAAAAAACGAAGAAAGAGAATGCAGCAGGAAGTGTCTTCTGGGACAGGCTTTGCTGGAATTGCTCATGGTCTGTTGCTGTGATTCCTCCCCTGAACTCATCCTGCACAGATGCCTGGAGACATTCCAGAAGCACCACAGTTGCCTCACTTTGCCTGTCAGGATGCTACTCCTTACATCACATGGAGAAGGGTGGTCATATCTGAGATCCAGGGTACCCTCTGTGCAAACTCCAGCGCACACAAAAAAGGTGCTTCTCAGCCTCCATGGCTGCCCCTCTGAGCATGCATGACTTGTCTCCTGGCTCATTGCAGAAAGGCTCTAATGTGGTACAAGAGTTCTGCGGGCCTGGACACAGGTCCTGCCTGGAGAGTCAGTGCTGATTCACTTCGAAGTTGGGCGGTGGGAGAGAGCCAACCCCTTCTCCCTCATCAGGCCACTCAGAGGTGACACACCCAGGATGCCCACTGCAGCACCTTCCTGGTCAGAAGGCAAGGCCTGGGCACAGAAGTTAAATGAAAGCCAAGACAATGCAGCTTTTCTTGTGGCAAAAATGAATCCCTCAGCACTCTCTGGTGACCGGCTCCCAGGAGCCTCTGACCCCATCTTGGCCACACCCAGTTGGAGACAGAGATAGAGAATCAAGGGAAAGGTGATATAAGTCGGCTGCATTTGGGAACCATTTCATGATTTTAAACCCAAAAACTTTAAATTCCCATTGGATTCAAGGATCTGTGTTGGAAGAAACTAAACCAATTGGATCCTCTCTCAGTAATAAAATGTTAGCTTTATATTTCTTTAATGTCTTTTTATTGGTCTATTTTCTTTGACAACTGGGAAGTGATCAGGAAAAGGTAACTATTGTTGCCTGTTCATTTGTATCCCACCTTCCGCCTTACAGGCTTTGGGCAGGAGTCGGCTTACTAGCTCTACCCAAAACGACTAAGTGTCCAGGTTTGTGTGAATAATGTGTCCGTTATTAAGTCCCCTACTACATCCTCACCCCCAGAACTGTTCATGCCCCTGACACGCACAGTCACACCACACACAAAGTGTGTTCAAGTTCCAAGCCATCAAGCCAACTCGCTGCCACCCAACTTCTGCGGTGCAATGTTCCTCTGTGGCAACTGAATGAGCATCTCTCACCAATTCTGAAAGTCTGTTAATAAAGACCTTGTGTCATGACTGCCTGGCTAAAAAATCCCACATCAGGTGTGATGTGCCCCATAGCTAAAAGAATCTGAGACCCCCAATGGGACCAATAAAGACTCAGAGAGTTTCTTATTTTGGTGTTTTGGAAGATGAAATGCATACCTCTAAATGACTTCATATGAAAAAACACACAATATTGTAAAACATGACCAGATCTAAAGGGCCTGGGCCTTGGGATGCACTCTTGTTCACCACGGAGGCGCCCAGGCCAGGCCAGTGGGATGTGATCAAGGAAAGATGGGGACAATCACAAAACCACCACCCTCTACAGCAACTTTTGAGACTCAGGTTTCCCATCCTCCAAGGAAGGGAGGCTCCTTGTCTCTTGTTGGCAGCACTGTCGGTCCCACCGATCAACGCTGCGAGACCTCTGCTCCCTTACACCTCGGGCTTCCAGTGTTGGCACAAGGTTGGCTTACGAAGACCCAAAGCAATGGCATCACCCAGACGGCACTGTCCTCAGCCATCTTCCCTGCACTGGCCCCTGATGCTGTGTTTGTTTTCACACCATCAATGCACGTGGCAGGCTCCCACACCCACTGACACCAGTACTCCATGTCATACTCATGGGTTAGTATTATTTTTATTTTGACAGACACATGCAGTGATAAAAATTATACTAAACCATGAGCTAAAGAAAACCAACACTGTTTGAGTCCTTCTGCGATTTAAAAAAAAAAAAAAACTCATTGATATATATTTTTTAATTCCAAGTAGTATATTCTTTGCAGAAAATTTTGGTGTCTCTGCTCTACTGTTGCCCCAAGCATAGTATCACCTGAGTTCTCCCCTTTTCCAAAACCAAGAATCAGCCAGAGAGGGCCCAACAAGGTGGTCTTTGTCACAGGGGTGGTGTGGTTGTCTCTGAGGATCACATGAGGACTGACACCCCCCAGGGGACCATCTCTGGATGACGGTGCCACCTGTGTGCCAACCTCCTCCTTTCCCATCCCAGGCCTACTGGGTCCCCACGTCCCTTGTCCCTCTCTGCTCCTCTTCTTTCTCTCTGTGTTATCAGTATCTTCTCTAAATTCCACTTCAACCCCTCCTAGTGATGTAGGGGAGAGGAAACACAAAGTAACAACAGAAGTCAAAATACAGCAATAATAATTTCACCTAAATTCTTCTCATTCGGGTTTATAAATCTAAAGTTTATCTAAATATTTCAGATTTAGCTTCACAGAAATAACAGTTCATAAATATCCCCTCTGCAGACTCTTATATGTACTTGATGAGTTTCTACCTGGGGTTATGCTGTAGATGTTTATCCATGTTGATGTATACAGCTCAGAAAATCTATTCCCTGGAAGAATCAAATGTCTCTCTCTTAAAAAATCGATCTTAATAACGTTTCTAAGGTTGGGTTAAATGAGTAGCACTAAATAAATTTTAATAAAATTTTTAAATAGTAGGTGATTTCTGAAAGGAAGATATTCCTAGCAAGAGATAGCATAGGGTCTATTCTTATTAGCATCAAATGAACTTATTGAAGTTGAATATCAATTATGTCCAAATGATCATTGAAGTCTTGTTTTTACTTTTTCAGAAATTTAAATAGGCCAAAAAATGTTAAATTACTTTAGAATAATTTAGATTTTAAATTACTCAGTGTTCATTTCCAACTCCATAGGCCTGAGGGCGAAGTGTACTTTTAATAGCTTTGTTTACTGATAAATAAAAGGCGGATGGTCTCCTACAATTTCTGCAATTTCTGTTGGAAACTTCACGGAGCTCCCGAGGAAGGGGTGGGTTATAATTTAACCACATTTGGATGAAAAGCAAACAATGGGCCTTAAAGAGCCAGGTCTCTTCGTTTAGCCTCCTCTCTGTCCCCAGGAAAGGACATGATGCAGAGACAGGAAGTTCCTCTGTGTCTGCCCAAAAGGACAGAGGAGACTTGACGGGGCACTACTGGGGTGAAGTTCACGGCCCCTCAGCTGTCCTGCTCCCACCGCCAAGTGGGGAGAGCAGGCCCAGGAGACGGAAAGATGGTTATTGTAGGTTAGAAAGCTGACTTGATTTTCTGAAAAGTTAACAGAAGAAGCCACTATTTTCCAGGAGGGCTCAGAGCCCTGCTGAAAGGACGCAGAGTTGCAGGTCCTCTGCCTGGGGCCTGGCACGGGCTGGCCCTGTCCACCTGCTCTGTCCTCTGTCGCTACCTCCTATCTCTCGACAAGGGCCTCCTCTTCTGCTTTTTGGTTGGTTACCGTCCACTGAAAGCACTTGGAGGAGGCCTGGGGCACCTAATCACGGAGAATCCCTCCCAGTACAAAAACAGGCCACAGCTAGAATGGGAGAAAAGTTCCAAAAGTAAGAGAGTGGTGATGGTCATACAACACTGTAAATGGGATGTGTGCCGCTGTGGTGCACAGTTAAAAATGGTTACAGTGGCAATCATATGTATGTTACATATACAATGTAATATATATTATATAAGACATTATATATACATTAAAATAAAATTATATAGAAGATATATGACATGAATTATATCCACACATAATATAAAAGTAAATAAACAACAAAATTATATATGTAAATTATGTGTACACTTACAGTAGAATTATATATAACATTTATTATATCTTGCATATTGTATATTTTTATATATATATATATATATATACACACATATCTAAACACAACAAAAAGGTTTTTTTAAAAATAAGCTGCTGCCATACAATGGACTCTTGAGCAAAATGAGAAAGCTTACAAGAATTAAAAAATAAAAACTCCTAGAAATGACTTGTTCCCTTTTGAGAAAGGTGTGAACCATTTTCAAGAATAAGCAAGCATCCTGCTTGCACATCAAAAAGAGAATAAATGAGACATTAAATAAACAGCAATTTAAAAAGGATCGTTTTCTAACAAGGCTTTTTTCCCCTGAGAGCCATAAGAGTTGTCAGCATTCCTTAAGATGACAAATCTTTTTTCCCCTTAATTAGCATCTCTGCAGACAGACTGCCCCAAACAGATGGCTATAAAGCCAGCTGCATATAGTTATTTTTTTGTAAAAACAAATAAAAGGAAGAAAATCAACAGCAGCAAGACTTGAGCCTATTAAATTGCATTGAATTTTATTTCCAGTTCAATTGATAATTTATTCTCTAACCTCAAAATAATCACACAACTCTCAGAGTCAGAAAGAAACATCATCGGTAAATGGGTTCTCTGGCATGTAAGGCTCGCTGCATTCAATGACGAGTCCTCGGTTCTAAAAGCAGTCATGTCAATACTCAATATTTTATTTCCTGACTTTTTACTTTGACTCTCCCGAAATGGACCCAAGACATTTCTTCCTAAATATGCCTATACGATTATCCTCTACAATTTGTCATCAAGTGGTGTACCCAGTTCAATTACAGGAAGTCAGACAATGCCTATTTCAAGGCATCTCACAATCCAAATGCAATAGTGAATTACCAGCTAGAAGGCTGTAAAGCAGAGACGCGTTTCTGATGCGTGAGCCCTGCGTGTACGCACTCCCCGAACTGGTTTAAATGTAGCTTCAGTGGCTGCCATTCAGGGGAGCTGCCTATGGACCAGGCCGGGGGCTATGGGCCTGCTGTGAATTACTCACTGGATTTTCACCGTCCGCTGGGTCGGTGATGTTACAGTCCACACTTCACCTGCAGCAATAATGTGGCACAGTTACGCCATTTGCTCAAGGTCACAGGTTAGTATGTGGAGAAGTGGGATGGGAGAGAGGGATGCTGATCCCGGTGCTACCTGGCTGTTACCTTTGCAGACCCTACCTGCCCGCAGATTCTTGAACCTTCCATGATTTACATCTGGTCCTTCAAATTCACTAGGGCTTTACCTCCTAAAGGTATTTATTTTTTAATATTACATTATATATTATAATATAATATCATAATGATATTACAATATATGTTATATACAATATATTACACATTATATATTATATGATATTGCTATTTGTTTACATTATATTTAAATATAATATATTTATTTTCAATCGTGTTCAACACAATCGAAGAAAGTTCTCATATACTCACTGTTTCAAAAGTGCCTGCTGAGATTTTTTTCATTTGTTTATTCTGTTTCGTTTCTGTCAAAAATGATTGGCTTATTAACCTTATACCTCTTCCAGAGCGTGAAGTTATGACTTTGCTTAGCTTTATTCTAGGTCATTCTTTGTATTTGAGGGGAAGGCACTTAACTGTCTTTGGTGTGCATAACATGAAAATAGCTTCATCTGCGTTCTCTGGGTGCCTTCCTGTGGGCCCCTGCAAAGCTGCCCACCCTCTTTTCTCATATAACCAAGGTTATCTAATGGGTTGACCCTCCGCTGGAGAAGTGTATCCGTTCATTACTTACTTTCTGAAATGCAAGCCCTTGGATGCCCTTCAATTAGCAATTCAGAACGTCTCCCGTCTGAGCTACTAAATTAGCCACGGTCAACTCGTGTCTGTCACTTGCTAACATGAGAAAGATGTGCCCCCTCTCCTCCCACTGGCTTTGCCCTGAGCTGGAAGGTAGGGGAGCAGCCCGGCCAGACCACATGAGCTCATCCCCTGAGAGACAAGGCTCACAGGCTATGGCTTGGTAATATACTCTCAGCTTTTATTAACTAGAAAACAAACTATGCTTCTCCTGGGCCTGGTCACTCCCTGTCTCCCCACGCTGTTTCCCTGAAACTAGAGAGAGGTGCTGGTGAGAGGTCCCAGGGCATCAGCGGGAAAAGGCCCCGAGAGCGATGCAGTCCTGCCTCACTCATGGCTCAGGCACATTCTCTCCTGCTCTGACTGTCCCCCAGCCTGGCCTTTTCTCCCCAGTCAGAAGCCAGGAGCCTGAGGTTCAGGCTGGGCTCTTGGCGGACAGGCGTGGGCACAGACCAGCCTCCCTGTGTGGCTGTGAGCCGTGATGCTCCCTGGCCTCGGGGGAGGGGACACGACATTGTGCCAGACCCGCTCTGGAGTTCTGATTAGGAGTCGGGGCTGAAGCATCCAAGAGGAAAAGGGTCCATTTGCCAAGCCCCTTGCCGGGTGCTCACGCTTCACTTGGGGTCCTTGTAGAGAGGTGTGGACCTTGCAGCACCTCTGGGTCTACGCCAATCTGAACATGATCTGACAAATAGAAATCTATAAAGCACCTTCCCTGTCTTTGCTTTTGCTACCGAGAAACTCTGAGTCAAATCTAATGTTCAACATAGAAACTGTACGATCTTGTGTTAGTAATATCCTTACCTTCTCCTCCTGCTATATGATCTTGAACTTTTGTGTTCATCTGAATGACTCAGCTTCATTTATCTTTTCTTATCAACAGCTTCAAATCTTCTGGAAAGGAAGACAAAGAAACCAAAAAGCAAATATTAAGTCATTTACTTTTTCACGGTTTAGAAGTAAATGATATTTTTGCACCATGTCCTCAGATCATTTCTGTCATGGGGCAGGATTTGAGTGAGTTGATGAATTAAATACCTGTAGCACGTGAAAACCATAAGGTTTCCTTCACCTTCACCTTCACCAGGAGAGGAATGCAGAAACTTCCTTTGATTCTGGAAGAGGACTGCATGCCTGTGCAGGTGTACTGCTGGGGGACAGGGTTTCTTGTGGTTTGTTGCATTGGATTTGATTCTTCAGAGCTGATTTTTTATTTATTTGTTCATTCATTCCCTTAACAACCTTATGTAAAGTATAGTCGAAACATGAAAAGCTCAGTGTACTAGAAATTAGAACAGTGTCCTCAGGAAGCCTAAAGAACTGGCTTAGAAATGGATTTTCACTTGAGAATAGCTGACCAGGAAGGACAAAGGAGGTAGAAGATGGTGTATGCGGAAGGGGTCGGGGATGAGAAAGCATGGGAAGTTTGTGCGCTGAGATCAGAGCGCTAGGAACATGGAGTGGCTTCCTGGGTATGTGACTCGCTCTGTCACACAGGGCCTGGGGCTTAGAACGACCCCGTACTTGGTTTAATTCTCTGCTGTCATCATCTTTACATTTTCCACTTTTGAATAAGTGGCCCTGCATCTTAATTTTGCAGCAGGCCTTGCAAATTATGTAGCTGGTCCTAAAGAGAGGTAAGGCGGGAGAACCTGAAAGATGGTGAGAGATGGTGACGGGTGGATGGTGGATGGTTTTCCACACTGGGGGTTTTGGTAATAGAGTCAATGGGGGCCTTTAAAAGCCTCCCTTCCACAGTTGTCCCTGCCAGCCTCCTGTTCCTGGGATGAATCATATCTGGGCTCAGTTCCTTCCCCGCCCACCTGGACCAGAGGCTTCATCACCAGGACTGCTCTCAACCAAGATGTTAACCCTCTGCTCATGGACGCTGCTGGGTCCTCATCCAGCCTCACAGCTTCTCCAGCACAGCAGGTCAGGCTTGATGGGAAGACACACAGAGATGGAAACTCTATGATTTCTCAAGCCACACCACCCCTTTTACTTGGCCTAATCTGCTACCTGCTATGATCCATCAACCCGTCAACCCTCCTGTTCCACATGCAGCTCCACAGCCCCACACTCGGATGATTTCCCTTCCTACTTCATTCAGACGGTCCTTCCACCCACTGCATCTTCATCCCCAGTCATCTTTTCCTCTTTGGGAGGACCCCAGGCATCTGGGGGGCAACCCCGTCTGTGCTCAGCGTGGCCTCTTTGCGTGACTTTGGACCTGTTTGTAGACTTTTTCTCCTCTGCTCTCAGCTTCTCCCTCTCTTCTGCACTCTTTGCATAAGCCAATAAACAAGCTCAGTTTCCTCTAATCTGAATAAATAAATGCATGTGCAAATGCCCCCTCTTCCCCACCAGCTTCTTCAGGCTTCTCTCCTTCCTCAAGCTGTTGTACCTTCACGATCCCAGATGCACAGCTGTGTCCAGTCCCTGCTGCTCCCTTCATGGAGTGTCCTCTTTCCCTGTGACCTGACTTGGCTTTTAGTCCTGGTTCTTTCTCTCTGTCACAGCTCAAGAATCACCTGGTCCAACTCATAGGTCTACAACCGGGATTCAAACCCAATTCTGTCTGATTCCAGAGTGGGAGAGGAGATACCCAAACAAGGAAGTGGTCACTGAACACACTCCCTGCAACTTCCTTTTTCACCTGCCACGGCTCTACCTTTGGTGTGGCGGCAAATATTCATCCCTCCTCCTCTGTCCATGACGCTGGGTCTGAAAACACGAGTCACTTTGGCTGATGGAATGTGAGCAGGCTGATGCAAGTGGCTGCTTTCAGATGCCACCTCATCCTTGGCTCAGCTCCTGCCATCCTGTCTCTCATCCCAGGTGGCCACTGGTCCAGGATGAGAAAACACCTGGAGGAGACCTGAGCCTGACAGTCTGGAGCCCAGTGCAGTCAAGGCCTGCCAAGGCTAGCCAACCCACAGATCCTTGAGCAAGAAGAAGTCTTTGCTATTGGAAACCACTGATGTTTGGGCTTGTTTGATACACAGCATTAGCATAGCAAAAGCTGACTAATACACTCACCCATATGTTGGTGTTACCAGTACGAAATGAAATACATCCACAAAGCTTACAGAAAAAAGAGAAAGTGAAAATGCTAAGTCCTTAGAAGACCCACAGGCAAGATGAAGTCAGCTTTTAGTGAAAGCTGTGTTTATAGACAGAAGCTTCCAAATCGGTTTTCTGAAAAACACATCAGTAACTGGCTGGTCCACAAATCCCCTCCCGAAGACTGTCATAAAGACTCTTTTTCCCCTTGACCTTGTGATTACATACAGAGGGTGTTCCACGGGAGTATGGCTGCTGCTCTCACCCCCAACCCGTACTCATTCCACCCCAGGGGGTCCCGAAGGAACAGAAGCCCCTCTTCTCTCCTTTCTCCATGCAGACCATGCAGTCTGGTCTGTTGTCTACCCTGCCGCAGGGGCTTTCCCCTAGGAAGGACTTACTCAGTGACTGGGTGAGTGGACAAGCAGAATTGAGGGATGCGGGCACAAGTCCATTTTTATCACAGACATAACTACATTTTAGAGGAAAAAAAATGTTATCGGTAGTAAAGTTTTATCCCTAGTGGCTTGACACCTACATTATTTCTCAGCTGGTCCCTAATTCAGGCAGGCAGGAAAGAAAGGGATGTTAATGAATAATCTCTTAAGGCTTCAAACTAAAATAATTTACAGTAACATAATTTAGAGTGGTACAAAAATCATATATGTCAGGGGAGAAATCACTGGGTTTACATCTGAGATCCATGAAGGGGTAAGCAAGAGGTACCCTTCTGTAACTTATGCACTGCCTACCTTGGAAGAGCATGGCATATCCATGTCAAAGACCTTTCGATGAAGGAGGTTCCCATATTAAGATGTGGAACAGGCTAAACTATGGGAAACTACCTTAAATCAATTAAATTTGTCCTTTTGTGTTAGAACAGTGATCAATTGTAGCATAAATAATGGTTTGGACCTTGAAGACACCTGTCGATGCTGCTCAAATGTTAATGAGACAAACACTCCTGCTAAAGATTTTAAAAAATATATCTACCATTCAGACATACTTGGTACGTTCAAAACACTGCCTCTTGCCGAAAGGACTAACAGCAGTAATGGACCACGGAAGCTTCTGTAAAAGGCATGTGAAGACAGCTGATAATTGAAGTCAGAAGGACCTTAATGAATTGCTAGTTGTTACTACCAATTTTCTAGGCTTGCACCAAAGTTTCCATCTCTAGCAGCTTCAACATAATCAAGTCTTTGGAAGTATGGAGAGTCCATAGAATGAGAATGTTTTCCAGGAACATTTTTCTGGAACATCTCAGGCCGACTCTGTGCAGAGGAGACTTTCCCTATCAGGGTCTCAACCTTCTCACCATCTAGGGAACTTCATATCCTCCCACTTGTAAGAAGGTTTTAAGCAAAACTTTACTAAGTAAGGAAAACTTGTTTTCTCATTTATATTTATCAAAGATAAATACCAAGTCCTCAATTTACTTAGAAAAAACAGTTTAAGCACATCAAATTGCTATCATTCAAGCCAATAATGAAACTCCACATTTACGTGATTTCCATGCTGCTATCCAAGCATGTGTCTTATTCACTGGAAGGATCTGTTAATAGTTCAGAGACCCCCTTTACTACCTTCTCTGACCCCAGGAGTCTGTCGATCAATTGGGATACACTGATTTAAAGGATCTGCCTATTAAAATCCTATGAGTAAACCTCTGCCAATAATCCTACAACAATTAAATACTGCCAGAATAGGGGGAGCTTTTTCCATTCATTCACCTAATTGGATAAGAGTTTCTTACTTCACCCAATGTCCAACTTGGAAAATTACAAGTTGATTGAGGAAGGAATGAACAACAGAGAGATAGAGGTCAATGGAAATAAAAGTGGGGAAAGTGCACATAGAGCTGACTTGTATGAGATTCCACAGTGAGCCTTCATGGATGTACAGAGGTTGGCAAAGTGTCCTGGGGAAGAGGGAAAGGATGCTATAAGCAAAAGCAGTGCCCCAATCCTTTTTTTTTTGTTTGTTTTTGTTTTTTAATCAGGAATGTAGGTTTATTTCATTAAAAACAAAGCAAATTCATCCCCCAAAGAGTACTGTATCCTTTAAAGCAGTAGCAATCACAAGACACATATGTACAAAATACCTCAAGCAAAATAGAAACTAAACATTAAAAATATATATGTTATTTAAAAAGATGTTGAAGACCATTTGTTAATATGAACATACATTATAAAATGACATTTTCAATATAATTTTATTCCTTTCCCTTTAATAATAGTTGGAGTAATAGTGTAATATTTATGTACTATCTTGTGGGACATATCACAAACATTTATACCACCCAACTTGGTTTGCTAAGGGAAAAACAGATAGCTAAAGCACAGCTTAAAAATTTTATTTTTAGTGCTTTCCCATCTTTTTTAGATATCTGGAATTCATAAGCTGAAAAGAAATAAAGGTCTCATTTTCTTAGCTTAGAAAAAGCCTGTAGTTATACATCCCCAGGAAACCCACTATACAAAGAAGAATACATTCAAGATATTCTAAAATATCAAGGACATGATTTCTATTTTGGGATCATCACAATAATCCTCCTCTGAAAACAGATTAGAAGTCAACACATAATGAATGTAAAGGTCAACTTACTAAAATAAAATAGTATTTGATTTAAATTGTTGCTCACTTAGGAAGTATAATGACTATTCTCTGGTCAAGGATGCTAAGATTCACTGTTATAAACGGTGCAACATCAGTATTTAGTGTATATAAAAATTCTAGGATTCAATATATTATCATGAAAAGTTTATAATAATCACACAAAAAGTATTCCTCTATATATTAACCACAATTGAGTTTCACATGACGAAGACTGAAAAAGATATGGTTGAATTAGATCTTCAATACCTTTTGTAACGTATATGCTGAATTGCCTCTAAGCTTTAATGTTGCAAACAATTTTCTATGAGATGTTAAGGAGTGCTCACAATCTTTACCATTAGAAGGGAAAGAAAAGAAACTGAAGCTCCATTTTTAAACAATGACAACAAAAAGAAGAATATAAAAACCTAGTGTTAATAAAACATTTAAATAGTATAAAATAGCAGAATTTAAATATCAGTTATATGCTGTCATTACTTGGGCTTTTGGATGTGTTTTCTTTTAAGTAACCAGCATCCTTCTCATCTAGTGACACCCCGTCTTGTACCCGCAGGCCCCCTCTGGCTCGCCCTGCAGTGACTCTGAGGTCTGTCTGCGTGTTGCGTGGTGAGCAACCGCCAGGCCCCAGACTAAAGCAGCATGGTCTGGGCCACCTTGCTGATCGTGGACACAGCTTTCTCCAGTTCCTCTTCTGTTTGTTCCCCTGTGACCACAACCCTAATGCACAGAGGAGGGAGACACTTCTCTTCTTTCTCCAGGTAGTGCTCCTGAGTTCACGTGATGCCTCTGTCCATGCACTGAGTTGCAATTTCCTGAAGTAGTTTAACCTCTCTTTCTCGACACGCAGTGCTCTCTTCCAGCAGGAGGTGACATGCCGGAGAAATGAACTCACCCACCACTTTTAATCCAGAAATGCCTTGTAAAGCTTTATGGATTCGTTTGCACTTTTCCTGGATTTTCTTCCGTGATGTTGAGTGTCTCAGTGGCAGCAGCAGCTAACAGGGGAGGGGTAACGAAGCTGAAAAGCAGTGTCCCTGGCCGGAAAGTCACAAACGGTCAGTTACGGAAGACCTACCACAGCAGAAACCCCCAACAGAAGCAAGTGAATTCTCCGTGTTGGCACTGATAAGATCAATATGATCAATACTGATTCCAAAATGCTCAGTGACTCCTCAGCCATGCTCCTCCAGGACTCCAAACGAAAGGCTTTCCTCCAGAAAGATCCTTGCGTTATATTTGTACTTTAACTGAACCAGTTCTGGAAGAGGGCAAATCTTTCTAGTATTAATGTACAACGCTTCGACTACAATGAAACGTCGAGTTACACGAGCCTTGCAAGGATTCTTTTCATCTTCAGTCTCTTGTTCTTTTAGTGGTTGTTCCAGGTCATCCGTATCATTATGGTTAAATACTTACTTTCACTACGTGATGCCTGTAATCCCTTCTGAATAGCGAAGCAGGCCGCTTTATCTACAGACACAACGTCCCCTCTCTTACAGTAAGCAGCAGTAGCGCCGGCTATCACGGCAAATCCATATGAGTGTATAATGGCTGCTTCTGTCTTCATAAATTTTGCCAGGCGGTCTTCCAAATCCAAGTGCACATCAAATGTGCCATAAAATCCTCTAGGTCCACAAGTTCCCACACCATACGTCTTTAGAGATGCCAAAGCTGCTGCCTTGAGCCTAGGGTTATCCAACAATCCAAGAAAATTGAACGAGGCAAAGTTTATACCTTCTTTTCCATTCACCACAATGTTATGGCTTTTGGAGGGCCTGAAACAATATTATGGTTGACAGCAGGAAGGTCTCTTGAGACAAGAGAAACAAGAGGTTCTGGTTGCCAAGCTTCAATCAGTTCTTCCTTTTCCTTGACTGTAAGATCAGAACTCGTTCTTGTAGCTTGTGTGTTTTAGAGAAAAAGAAGTCTGATTAGCCAGAGTATTAAAATTCCTTCCAAAATAAGATGATAAACAGGAACCTTAATGAAATTATCCATGTCAGGTCGTCTTTTCAGCTGTACATTTCCAGGATAAAGGCCAGGCTGACTTTTATGTTTTACACAGCTAAACACACTAAGTGCATGTAGAAGATTCCAGATAATAACTAAGCCCCCATCAGTCCGTTATGGGGTGCTATATTCCAATAGGTTGTCATTGGAAAGTCATTTTAAAAATGTATTTAGAAATGGAAATACAAATAATTTTCAAACATTAGACAGAAAGAAAGCAATGGTGATTCACAATAGTTAAAAAAATTCAGAAGTTGGGGACAGGGAAACTGCTGACAATTTCGTATATAAACTTTCAGGTCATTGCACAAATAACTTTAAAACTACATACATGTTGCATATGTTTGGGTACACAGCAAGACTCCTCAAATTCTGCATACACAGTGCACAGAAATTAGAAGCAAAACCAGAAATCTAAGACTATTTTTAAAATTTGCTGATCCCTCCTGAATGTAATTCAGTTAAGAGTGAGGACTCTACCAAAACAATCCTTTTGGTTTCATCAATAATCAGATTATAGTTGACAAACGTAAGTCCAAGTCACGAGTTAAACATTCCACTCCACAGAGAAATCATCCTAAGAAAAGTTTAAATGTCTGCTGAATTAATAAAAACCACAAATGTGGCTTCTTTTCTTCCCTAGGAAATGTGACATCCAGGAGGACTTCTCACTCATGGTCAGTACCGGGGTATAGAAGTTACATAGTAAGAGGGCAGTCTTCAGAAAGGCAGCAACAATATATAGTAGAAATGACTCATTTCTAAAAAAAAAGAAATCTTAAATTTTAGTGGCTCATCTTAGTCACTGTAATCTACCTAAGGGTGGAAATCACCTAAGCCCTACTTGCTCTCTTAACTGTTTTTTGTTTTTCAAAACGTCCTGATGGGCTCTACAATGATACATCTTGCATCATCACCCTTGCTAGTAAGTGCAATATTAAGTTTTAAGAAAATTATCAAAAGAAAACTGAGATTCACTTTAAATGAATGTAAGCCCTGTAAGCACAGGGACTTTTACCTGTTCGCTCACTGCACTATCCCCAGCATCTAGATCTCTGCTGTCCAATACTGTAGCCACTAGCACCACTCAACTATTTAAATACACAACTAAATTAAATTAATTGGAAAATTCAGCCCCTCAGTCGCACTAGCCATGTTTCAAGTGCTTAATAACCACATGTGGTTAGTGGCTACTGTACTGAACAGCTCAGAGGACACGCAGAAAGTTCTATCGCACAGTACATGGAAACTCACTAAATGTCAAATGAATGGACATGCTCCAAGACTGACATTTTAAAATTTCATATTATCTTACCTACCTGAAATAGCTGGCCTTTCAGAAAAGCTCCTAACTAGTTTTTCTTTAAAAATTTACTAAAATAGTTGTATCTTTACAAGACAGAAAATGGGACGTGTGCAGAAGAGTGACAAACTATTTCATATACCTAAATCATTTGGCTTCCTTTCTAACCCTATGTCCGAACAAAAACGGACAAAAGTCCAACATATTACAGTTCTTTCCCCTATTCCCTGCTCCACAGTTCTGAGAACCTGTCTTCCCTAGGACCTCTCCAGACTGAGATTTTGCACTCTCCTTTTGTCACTCCGTTTTACCATCAGTCCCAACTCTCGTTTTTGACTAGCCTCTCTCCTGGACCCGGGCAGGACCTGGAGAGGCTCCGAGCTCTCAGCAGCGCAGAAACGAGACCCCCGGCGCTGGCTCCATCCCGTGCCTCCTGACATTCCACCGCTGGGAAATATGTGTGCCTGTGAGACTTTCCAGCCAGGGACGCCAAGGGTCTGAGTGTCACCCGGCCAGCCCCGCCCAGACCAAAAACCTACACAAACCGTCCACTTCCCCAGGGCTGGGTGTGCACATTCATATATTGTATGCAGGCTGCTGCCTTAAAATGTTTATACAATTTAAATTGGGTGTACTTCCTCAAATCCAGATAAATCATATCATCTCGTTTACATTTTCAGGACACAGGAAGCATTTTCATTCCAGTGTTGAATGGAGTTCAAAACTACTAACCAGTCGCCAAAGCTCTGAGCAGAGGTCAGCCCCCTATGGTTTGTGCATCTCCACGTGGCTCATAAGGGCGTTAAAGCCACAGGGACAACAGCCCAGGATGCATTTTTCTGGTGTTCTTTGATGAGGTGTGAATTGCTCATCTTTTAATACTAAGATTCCTGTGCCAGCTGGAAGTGTGCGCACAGTGCCTTTCTCCCCTCTGGCCCCGATGAGCACGGAGATGCAAACACCAAATAACCAGTAGGCCTACCATGGTCAGCTGTTAGCAGTGAACGAGACAGACACCTTGGGGACATTGACAAATTGGTACATATGCTACATGACAGATTCCTTCAGTGGAACAATCCTGTCGCATACAGCATCAAAAACAATGCGGTCCTGAAAATATAGTCCGTTTTGACAAACAGTTGTTTCCAATCTTAATCAGAAGGTTATGGTATGGATATAAATTTTTAAAAGCAAATTTTAAAGTTTAATGCATGTGTATTGCACACCTGTCATATTTATGGTTCTGAGCCAAGTGCTAGGACAGGGCGTGGAATAAGATGGATGCAGCGCAGTGTCCCCCTTCAAACCAGGTATATGCATAAACCTTTTCCTTCTCCTCAGATGTTCTCTTCAGAAAGATCTGAGGGTCCAAATCCCCAGATCTGGCGACATCCATGATGCACCTGCTTTGGGAATTCGGGTCTGAGTCTCCACAGCCACCTTCCCATCAGGACGCACAACCGAGGCCATACATCTGCTCCCTGTCATGCTGGAGGTTTCTGTTCTACCGCACGTGGTCCTCGGATGTCTGTCAATGAGCTGTCACTCTCCCTGGCACTGGGAGAGCAGAGAATAAAAGGGTGGAATTCTTTGAGACACTCAGAAAAAAATGCTTTCCTCTTGAGCTTTTTCATTTGCTTCATGATCAGCACCGTGGCTCTTATTCTAATTTGCCTCCACACTAATTGCCGTTTCTCAACATTAATGGACCCAGAACCACACTTAGCAACTGCTAAATGGCTCTGCATGACTCATCTGGGCCAGAGACTGGCGTTCTCCTCTGTGTGCAAACCCGGCCGCCCCTCCCCACAGGGACTGCATCCTGGCCCGGGGTAGCCTGCATCTCACTGCAATACCAAGCCCCTTGGTCCAGAAAGATTGGAGCCCTAAAACCTCCAGTTTTCAAGACAAACTCTCACTTGCATGAGAAGGCCTACTGAGCTCGGGAACGGACACAAATTTGGTCTCAGATATGCTGGAGCAAAGCCCAGATGGGACTGGGTCATGTTGAGTGGAAGTGCAGTCTTATATTCTCTATTCCACACTATCAGTCTCGTCTTCTTTTTGATCTTTATCTTTTGTGGGGAGGTGGGATGATCTGAATAAAGGACGAAGAACAGAGACTAGGAAAGCATGACTCCATAACAGTCACTGACCTCTGAAATCACGGTGGTCGGTCTCAGTGTTCTCCACGTGAATATGTGTGAACACGTGTGAACATGTGGTCTCCCCTGTGGCTTGTCACTTGGGAACAGCCTTCCAGGTGACGCTCAGGCTCCAGTGATGAGGATGATCTCAGACTCTCGAAGTCTCAATACAGAAAAATAATACCTTTTTACCCAAAAAGTATTCTGTTCTGGAATAACCAAATCAATTCTTCATCCATAATTGAGAAAATGTAAACCAATCTCAAAGTTCCATACAGGCTTTACCAAATATTTTTATGTGTCAGGAAGTGTGCTAAACAAAGACACCGCAAAGGGTTACAATCAGATCATGTCCCCCACACACACACCCAAAGTCTCCCATCTCACTTGAAGCCCTTGTACCAGCCCCAAGGCCCGGTGTGATCTAAGCCCCAGACCTCAGCTCCCACCACCAGCCTCTTGAACTCTGTTCCAGCCACACTGGCCTCCTTCCTGTCCTCTGAATGTCAATCAAGTGCCGACCTCAGGGCCTTTGCACAGCTGTTCACTCAGCCTGGAATACTCTTCCCAGCCACCCACAAGGCTTATTCCTTCCTGTCCTTCAGGCCCTCACTCTAAACGTCACTTTCTCCAGGCTTTCCAAGGACACGTTATCCAAAATTATGCCCCCATCCTATTACCCTCTATTCCTCTTGCCTGGTTCAGAACGAACAAGAAAAGATGGGGGAGAAGGAATGTGGGGTCCAGAGGTCCAGAGGATCCTGGATCTGATCATATTACAGATCAATACCAATCACAAGCCCATCTTGTGAGGGTCCATGCCCACCCTGTGGGTTCATGGTGACTCCAACCTCACTTGTCCTCTTGAGCCATCCCTGTTGGCACAGTCACAGATGAAAGAGCAATGTCTTCGTGTGTTTACAGAACAGAGATGCCATGGGAGCAACGACTTTGTTTTCCCCACACTGTATCCCTGTGCTCAGACAGTTCCTGCCCCACGGGAGATTTGTTTGCTCAGAAGGGGTTCCACAAGTAGGAGAGGCACCCCTTTTTCTCTTCTCCTTATTTCCATTCCTGCTACATAGGATGCAGACATGATGGCTGGAACTTCAGCAGCCTCTTGGATCATGATTTGCATACAGTGATAGGAGCCACATGCTGAGAGTGGCCAAGCAGGAGGAGACTAGACCTGAAGACATGCAGACACTCTCACAACAGCCTGGACTGCCCCCCACTGAACTTCTCCTTATAAAACAAACCCTTATGATTTAAAGCACTATTATTTGGGGTGGGGGGGCGTCCGTTAAGTGCTGTCAGTACATTCCAGCCAATAGTCAGCAGGCACATCTGTAACTAAACAAGTTGTGTTTATTACTCATTACAGTGAGAGGGAGCTCACAGTGTGGGAATCCACCAGGCATCTCAGTAAGAGCATAGGAGAGAAGGCTTATCATAGGATTTAGTCTTTGTGCCTAACAGAAAGCCAATACTACAAAAATGTGGTTGAATGAATAAAGTGTAAGAAAAAAAATCTGGAATGTAATGTAGCTCTTTTATATCTGACAAATACAAATTTAAATTATATTATATTTCCTCCATTCTCAAACCAATAAAAGGAAGCAGGGTTCCTTAGAAAAATGGTTAATTCTAGAACAAGATGAGCCTGGAGCATCTAATAAGCCATAAAGTAAGGGAATGCTCAGAAAAAAAAGAGATGACCTGCAAGGTCCAGTGACACAGGAGCCAGATGAAATCTCTCCCAATGTCCCCAAACTGGAACAACAAAATAAAGTCCTATTGGATCATAACCCAAGTATAAATTATCAATATCTGTGAGTCCATACTGATATAAATAGATAAATAAATAAATGGGGGTGAAGAGACAAATCTCCCATGTGGAAGAATTCTAAATAAATGATGTGGATGCTCTGCCCTCAAGGAGGTGAACTATAACTCCCTTCCCCATAAGTGTGGGCTGCACGGAGTGACCACCTTCCAAGGACTGAGGAATGGAAGGAGTGGGGTAGCTTTAGAGAGCAGAACCCAGACTACAGGACCTCAGCCAGGTCAACACCAACAGTGGTAAGTCACGTTGATGGTGCATACCCTTGATAGGGTGTGATGACAAGTGTATATTACCTCTGTGGTCCTCCTCCCCAAAAGCCATAAACCTCGTCTAACCATGAGAAAAACTTCAGGCAAACCCCAATAGAGGGACACTCAACAAAACACGTGCCCAGTACTCCTCAGAATTGCCAGGGTCATCAAAAACAAGGAAAGTCTGGGTACCTGCCAGGACCAATAGGAGCCTAAGGAACCATGATGACTCAATGTAATGTGGCGTCTAGGATGGGATCCTGGGACAGAAAAGGACATGAGGTAGAATCTGAGGAAGTTGGAATCAAGAATGGAGTTTAGTTAACAGTAAAGTCTAGATATTGGCTCGTTAATTGTAACAAGTGTACCAATCCATGTAAGATGGTAACAATAGGGAAAGCTGAGTGTGGGGTGTATGGGAACACTCTGTGTTATCGCTGACATTTTTTTGTACATATGAAACTGTTCTTAAATTAAAAGTTGGTTTTTTAAAAGGTCAATGAATATACATTAATAAATTTTCAGGTAATTTTTTACAGTTTCAAGGAAATGATCATGACAATGTTATAGAGCACAGGAAAATATTAAAAGTTTTTTTATATTCACTTTAAGTAGCTAAAATACTCTGATACTAAATTTGACAGAGGTTGCATACATATAGATACATATAAAATCCTAAAATATTGGCAAATTGAGTTAAAGTGTATCAAACGAACATTCTAATGAAATATGGAGTTTAATATCTATTACTACAATATCAGTCTATCACTTCAAAGGGTCAAATAAGAAAATAAATATTTCAATAGATGCTTTAAAAGGTTTTAGATATAATTCAATATTACATATTAAAATTCTTAGCAAAACAGAAATTTAAAAAACAATAGATGGTTAACATGATAAAGAACGGCGGTCTTACATCAATAGGCAAAATCTATCTAAAACTCAAGTGGCATTCCCACTGAAATCAGAAATAAGGCCACTATTTATGCCTGATAAGTTCACTAGTGTTATCTGGACATTGAATGTAGAACATAGTTTTCTGGACATTGAACATATTATAAGGTGAGAATTAGAAAGAAGGAGAAACCCCACTAGAAAAGAGGCAAAAGTATTATATTTTTTAAAGACATCATTGTACTTCTAGGGAAAAAAATGAAAGAACCCATTTTTAAAAAGGCAACAGATGTCACTTATGTGTGGAATCTAAAATATGACACAAATGAACTTATCTACGAAACAGAAACAGACTCACAGACATAGAGAACAGACTTGTGGTTGCCAAGGGGGCGGGGGGATGGGGGAGGGATGGACTGGGAGTTTGGGGTCAGCAGATGCAAACTATTATATACAGGATGGGTAAACAACAGGGTCCTACTGTAGAGCACAGGGAACTATAGTCAAAATCCTGTGATAAAACATAATTGAAGAGAATATGAAAAAGAATATATATATATTCTTTTTATATATAACTGAATCACTTTGCTGTACAGCAGAAATTAACACAACATTGTAAATCAACTGTACTCCAATAAAATAAAAAATTTTTAAAAGGCATCAGGGAGACTTCCCTGGTGGTGCAGTAGTTAAGAATCCACCTGCCAATACAGGGGACACGGATTTGATTGCTGGTCCGGGAAGATCCCACATGCCGCAGAGCAACTAAGCCCATGCACCACAAAGACTGCGCTCTAGAGCCCTTGAGCCACAACTACTGAGCCCGCATGCTGCAACTACTGATGCCCACGCACCGCAACGAAGAGTAGCCCCCACTCACCACAACTGGAGAAAGCCTGCGTGCAGCAACAAAGACCCAATGGAGCAAAATTAATTAATTAATTAATTTTTTTTTAAAGGCATCAGAATTTATCAGAGAGTGCAGTAAGTTTGTCAGGTTCAATATACATATAAAATACTATAACTTTATATAATCAATAACTTGTTAGAAAATATACAAGAAAAAAAATCAACAAAAAATACAAAATACCTGTCCACAATGAGTGAGACTAGATCCTGTGAAGATAGCCAAGGGCCAAAGAGAAAAAGGAAATCAGTCAATAACAGGACTTAGAAATGGATCAGGGGAGAGTCTTATGGAAGGAGCCACACCAAAGAATTATGAGACACCTTTTATTGCAGAAATATCATAAAGGGTGGTAAGCAAGGAGTCTATTGGATTTGGGGGGTGACGCTGTACAACTATCCAGTGATCACTGAAACCCTGTGATCGTGTGTGTGTGTGTGCATTTGAGGAAAAAAGACACAAAAAACTTTTGAAGATTTCTTCCATCAGAAGCTAGATCTAAGTCTCAGACATTCCCACAGTTTTGACCACTTGAGTGGACTGTTCAACTCTTCCAAAAAGTAGAAATCAAGACCAGGGAAGAGTGGTCACTCTGGAAAATTTGCTGCAAGAAAACAACTTTTTCACCCTTTTTCTTTTGTGCTCAACATTCCGTCAGCAGCAGTCCCCCTTCTGACATGCACCTCAGCTATGATTTTAAGAAATCAATTTATTTTTCTAAAGGCCAACAAGGGGATGGACTTCAGTATAGGTAGTACTTGTTCAATCCCAAACTCGAAGAATTGAGAAATAGTTACTGAACCATCAATACACTCATGAAAAAGAAAAAGGAATCTAAAATGCAAACATGATTTTAGGTCTAAGGGTAGCCTTCACAGTCACTAACTTTGGGGACTATTTCTTTTATATATTTTAAGAGCTTGGAGGTATAATTGATACACAAAGAATTTCACATATTTAATGTGTACAAATTGATGAGTTTGAACATATGCCTACAGTTTGGATACTATTACCACAATCAAGGGAATAGACATTTGCAACACCTCCCAAGATTTCCTTGTGTCCCTTTGTCTTTGTTTTTTTCTTTTTTTATGCATTCACTAACTTTGAACCACTTTTCTAAAATGCAGCAGAAAATAATACTAATAATATGTAAACACACAAATACAAACATACACATAAAATCTACTGCCTAAAAGCTGAACACTTAGAGTTTGGTCCAGAGGATTACTAAATTACCTCCTAGTTTTTCAGGTTTCACTCATTTACATGGTAAAACTATAGCTGATTAAAAACATAATACATGAAAGGAATAATGAAAAGAACATTAAACTTGACTCAAACTGAAGACACCAGGATTCAAATTCCCTGAATAAATCACTAAACTATCTGATCCCTCATTTTCTCACACCATCAGCATGAGAATGTGTGTAAATACAGTTCATAATGGTAAATTACTACATAATTGGGAAATATAATTTCACCAACCTACCTACCCATTTCACAGCAAACTAGTCAAAATATGAACCTCTAGAAGAAAATAATTTTGTACTGCTTGTGAAAGCAAAGGAAAGATCTACATGTAAAATAATATGAATATGTAGTGCCTAAATATCCATACGGGTAGCCAAATTTCTCGTGAAAAAAATGAATTTTATCCTAACTCACATCTGTACTATTTTATGATGTGAATATTTCACCAAACTTTCACTTTATTGCAAAACAGGCCAACTTCCTCCAGACAAGTTTTAAAATGTAGTTCTCTTTTTTTTTTTTTTTCTAAGATGTGAACCAAGAGACAATTAGGACAAATTAAAACAGATGAAAGTTGCATCGTACAAGGGATTGAATCTCCATCAAAAGAAACCAGAGACCGGACTTCCCTGGTGGCGCAGTGGTTAAGAATCCACCTGCCAATGCAGGGGACACAGGTTTGAGCCCTGGTCTGGGAAGATCCCACATGCTGGGGAGCAACTGAGCCCGCGTGCCACAACTACTGAGCCTGAGCTCTAGAGCCCACAAGCCACAACTACTGAAGTACGTGTGCCTAGAGCCCATGCTCCTCAACAAGAGAAGCCACGGCAATGAGAAGCCCAAGCACCGCAACGAAGAGTAGCCCCCGCTCGCCACAACTAGAGAAAGCCCGCACGCAGCAACGAAGACCCAACACAATAAAAAATAAATTAATTAATTAAATAAATTTTTTTAATTAAAAAAAAAGCTACAAGGATATATTGTACAATATGGGGAATAGAGCCAAAATTTTATAACTGTAAATGGAGATAACATTTTAAAATTGTGAATCACTGTATTGTACACCTGTAACTTATATAATATTGTGCATTAACTATACTTCCGTAAATAAACAAGCAAGAGTAAAATGTAAATATTAAATTTGAAAAATAAAAAAATAAAAAGTAAATTTCAGTTGTGCCTTGTTAAGTAAGCATCCAATAATAACTTCGCTCAAAAGCTGTGAGGTTTTTCCATCTCAACAGAAAGTCTGACCTGTTTGTCTGCCTCTTCCCCACCTACTGGTCGTCCTCAGGTCCCCGGTGATAGAGGCAAGCAGTCTGGCTGACAAATGTCACTGGCAGCCATCTCATCTGTGATGGAAACCCCAGGAGCTCATGAGACCTCTTGCAGGGCAGTGGCTGCCACTATAGCCATGACCTGTGGTCCAGCTCACTCACGTGCGTTGAAAGTTCAAGTACCAAATGCTTCCTGACGATGACTGTCCAGTCCTCCGTGAACCCAAGAGTCAGAATCATCCGTTTTAAGTTATTTTCTTTGTATTTGAGCAACTGAACCAAGGGAAATAAAACAGCCCCGGGGTCAACAGAGATGGTGGTTTCCCTAAGAGATGGTAGATGTATCTCATCTGCAGAGAGAGGCTCTGGGGGAAGGACAGAGGGACCTGCAGAGAGAGGGTGGGAGGAAACACAGACTTGGACAAGAAAACATTTATAAAGAGAGAAAACCAGCCGGGTTTCTGTGTTTCCAAGAGAGGGTAGTGGGCAAAACGTGTGAGGTGAACCATGTAAGTGGTGTGATTAAGGGAGGTTAGAAAGTTTAATCAAAGAGGAGTCTGGGAAGGAGGATAGATTTCTAAAAATCATAGCAGCATGATGCCAGCAGCAGGAAGGAAGAAGGGGAAGGTGAAGCTCTTTTTGCACCAAGACCAATCCAGGGAGCTGCAGAGAGGGTCTGGACCCCAAAGGACTCATTTTTTCAGCACAAGGAAACTTCTAGAGCACAGTAAGGACTGAACAGACTGACGTGTCTCTGTGCCAGTCCTTTGTGTGCAGAAGCTTCTGCGTGCCAGACTCAGTGATTAAGGCTCCAGGCCTCTCTCTCCTCAGAGGTCTTCTCACCTCTTCTGGAGCTGGATCTCAGCAAAGACCCCTCCCTGACATGCTTCCTGATACCCCAAGGACCCGCCAAAAGGGCACTTGAGGGATTGGAGCCACTTCATACGGTTTCGCCTGTGGCCAAGGAATTTCGGTTCCTACCACTTTGGGCCAATCTAGTGACAGAAATCGTACCCTAATCCAGCATTTTAACCATCAAAATAGACTGTTCTATACAATCCTGTCTAATCTCCCAGTTGAGGTAGACACACTATCTTTTTTTTTTTTAACCAAAGTAAAACAAATTTAATTTCATATGTGCAGGGGCAAAGCTATGGGACCCAAAGAAGTGACCAGGGCAGGCAATTTTTATACCTTTTAGACAAAGAAACAATCAATTTGATTTTTTTTTTTTTTTTTTTTGCGGTACACGGGCCTCTTACTGTTGTGGTCTCTCCCGTTGCGGAGCACAGGCTCCAGATGCACAGGCTCAGTGGCCATGGCTCACGGGCCCAATAAATTTGAGAAGAATTGATGAGACAAAGAAGTTTGGGCTTGGGGGAGTTAATTAGTAAATAAGTAACAAGGTTTGTTTATACAGTCTTCTCAGCCCTGAATTCCCTATTTCTGGTGATAAGGATGTCTCTCTACCTCCTGGTACAGGGAGGGCCCCTTTCACATGGGAGGGTTATTTCTTCCTCTTAAGGGGATGAAAGAGGGTCAGAATGCTTTTCTTGTGCTGGCTATTTCTTAAGTAAGTTTAATGTAAACTAATCAATATGGCAAAGTGGTGTATTTTGGGGTGGCCTTCCCTGAACGCCATCAGTTCCCTCCTCTGAAATTTCCCTGGAAATTTCACAGTTTGGACGCTGAGTTGATAGATTGTTCCATATCTCATTGAACCAGTCTCTTGGTCCAGAGAGTAGGTCAGTCTAGTCAAACATGTGTGTCCAATTTCAGGAGGTATTCTAAAGTGGGCCCCCCAAATTAGGCCTCTATGGTGCAAAGAAATCAGGTATTTAATAAGAGATATTTCTATGGAAACAAAAGAAAAACAAAGGTTAACGGTTGGAGCAGATTATAAACCCAGCCTGACTCTTGAGGGCAGCCAGCCGAAGATTTCTAGATGTTGGACTCGAAGCATCTTCAGATGGAACAAAGGCAATCGGACAGATTTTTCTGGTTTGCAATTTGAATGTCTCTACTGGTCTTTCTGAGTGGCCCATACAGCACCAGGCATTAAGATTGTCCACAGATGAGCTGTTGTGGTAATTTCTCTGAAGTTTATTTCAAGTTGCCCAACTTTAGCTTATACGACTTCAGAAACTAATGTTTCCAATTTTTCTCCCACCCTTCTGATTTAGACACACTATCTTTAGGTGTTTTTAAAATGCTATTTGTGGCTCATCCAAGGAAGATACTGCAGATACTCTATATCAGGCATCAAATCAACAGGAACAAAGAAGCAAAACCACTCCACTTAGCCTACATCAATGCCCAAAACAGTGTAACCAACGGGCGACGTGGAAAGACCAAAATGGGGCTTTCTAACTTCCTTCACTTTTTCCTCAAAACTGGTAGTCAAAAAATTTTTGTATTTCAAAATATGACATAAATAAGACACAAAATAAACTCACAGGCAGAAACTGAAACACTGATGGGATACAGTCCATTCCTTCTAGTTCCTGAGTAGAATTCTCTGGTAGCAGGTTTGCTTACCTTCACCTGCTGATGGACATTCCGGTTGTTTGCGGGGTAGGGCTGTCACAGTAGAGCTGCGACAACATTCGTGTGAAATCAATCAGTCAGTCCCTCACAGGCCACTTCTCACCCAGCCGTGGATAAAGGGAGCAGCTCTTCATGTGATCCGTCCCATCAGCCGAGGAGATGCTGGTGACCTTCTCCAAAGCCACCAATCCCCACCCCGCGGCTCCCAGCACAGCCCAGGGCCGGACACCCCTCTGGGCCATGTGTTCAAGCAAAACTAAGGAGCAACAGGAGAGGAAATACCCAGTGCAGCCCTGCCTAGTGGTCCATCATCAGAAGCAGGTCAGCCCCACGCAGACAAAGACGCGGTGCTGGCCTCCAGCCAGGAAGAAGCAGCACCTCCAAGAGGGCGGCCCCTCAGTCCTGCAGCCAAGGTCAGGCTCACTGCTGCTCTGGGCCTAGCCGAGCACAGTGGGTGGAGAGAGAGGTGCTCAGCACGCAGCCTCCAGAGCCGGGATGCCCTGCCCATGCCACCAACGCAGGCAGCACATCTGCAATTTGCTAATTTTTCCTTTTTCCACGAGACAAAATAAAGCCTTAAAAACATGAGCCCCTTGTGCTAGAACCTGTATAAGCTCCTCGAGCATTGAAAGGATGATGGACTTATCAGCATTTCACAATTCAAGCAGAGCCAGAGAGCAGACACACACGCTCGCACACGCGTACACACGTTGCCCCACCTCACGCTCCCACGTTCAGACAGATGCATGAACACACACGCTAACTCACCTCTATATGTGCAACATATACATATGTACACATCGGCATACGAGTGCTCACGCGCCTACATGTACACCACTCACATGTGTACACACTCACACACCCTCTCACAGGTGCTCGGATTCACAATTCACACGCAAACACATGCCTACACTTACACATTCACACAGAAGTGCACATACTCGAACACACACACACACACACACACACACACACACACACACACAGGGAGGCTGAAACCAGGGAGTTTCAGCTCCTGGCAGTGGAAGAAGGATGGGAGCCCACTCATCCATTTCTGGACTCCAGTCCAGGCCTCTCCTCTAGACCACAGAAGCATGAGGGATAAGGAACTCGTTGACCTCTTATCCATTTGATGCACGTACTGAGCGCCTGTCGTGTGCGGGTCCCTGAGATCGGCACTGAGCACGCAAAGTGACAACAGGAGCAGGATGCCTGCCCTCGTGCCACTTACCTCCTGGTAGAGGAGGCAGACATTGCTGAGCGGTCGTGTAAAGACAACATCCAGGAAATCGTTTTCCTAACAGAAGGGCCAGACTCAACCGGTAAAGGCCTTTTGCTTTTCGACTTTGCCCCTCTTCCTGCCTGGGCTATGGCTGTAACATCACCTGAAGCCAGAAAGAAGAAAGATACATACTAAGGATGGGGGAGCAGAAAGACAGAAGGAGCTGGTCTCACCCGAGACTTCTCATTACATGAAGAAAAACACCCTGCATGGTTAAGCTGCTGTACTCAGTTGCCTGCCTCATGCAGCCAAAGCAGCCTCTGAAGGACACGTGGTAAGCTAACATGATCACATAGAAGGCATTCATTGATTCCACCTGCGGTCCTGTTAACAGAGCCAGAGAACAAAATTCCAAATCCAGCATAAGTGTCCGTTCACTAAGGAAAGAATTGCCCCCATCAAGATGGAAGGGGTCCAGCGGAATCCACCTGCTACCACACAGATAACGGCCTCCTGGAGACAGGATATCAGCTGAGGGGAGAGAATGTAAAGAACCTAACGATAACAAAGAAAATCCTAGAGAAACACACAAGATCCAAGAAGCTGAGACTATCTCCAGGAGCAGGAATCACGCTATAGGCGAATCAAGGTGTCAACACAGCCAGTGGATTAATTCTACTCTGGCGTCACTGTGCTCAAGAGCAGAGCTCCACACAAAGCTTAGATCCTGTGCATATTCTTGGCTGCACTTGTCCATTACAAACATCTCTAGCATATTCTCATACCCGAGTCCCAAGAAACTGCTTTCTGTAAAACTGATTAGAGCCACTCTGTATTCCAGCCAGAAAAGAGAGATGCGCCCTGCATCAATATCACGCACTGACTCAGCCCCAGGGCTTCCAATTCCCTGAGCCTCCACATCCAAAATTACGAATTCCTTCTTGAGGAAATCTCATTAGCACTGCTGTCTGGCTCTAATAAATCAGCCACCATGGCTGTGGGCCAGGATCACATATCACAGACAGAGAGTGGACATTATGACTGGAAAGAGTGATGGACACAGAGCCTGCACTGTTGGGGGTTGGGGAACAAACACATAGAAAGTTAGAAAGTTCAGCCTTAGACACCTTCTTACAACTAACAATTGGTATTTCTTCATGGTATTTCCCATTACTTCCCTAAGGTCCTTGAATCACAGTCTTCACAACTTTTTCTTGTTCTCATGTTTCCTAAAAACCTTGGTGAGCCATCACCCTGATCAGTTTGGAAGGGGGCAGAATAAATAACAGTAGGGAAGAGAGCCCCTTCTTGAAACCCTTTGCCCTGGGGAGAGACAAGTAAAGAGGCAACATCACTGTGATGAGGATACCAAAGCTCTCAGCCAGGATGCCGGGGGAGCACGGAGAGACACACCTAAGCAAGCCTCAGACAGGAGGCTTCCCAAAGGGGGCCAGGGCTAGCCTGTGGTCCAGGGAGCAGCACAAGGAGAGTCACACAGCAGAGGGATGCATGAAGTGTGCTTTGGGTGGTGGGACTGTATCAGTTATCTATTGCCGTGTAACAAATTATCCCAAAACTTAGCAACTTAAGGTCACAAACATTTATTATCTTTTAGTTTTTATGAGTCAGGAATCCAGGTGAAGCTTAGCTGAGTCCCCTCCATCAGGCTCTCTCACATGCTGTGGTCCTCTCAAGGCTCAACTGGAGAAGGATTTCCCCACCCACGTGATCACTGACAGGATTCATTTCCTCCTGGGCTGTCGATCAGAGGCTGCACTCCATGGTAGCTGTTTTCCTCAAAGCAAGAGATAAGAAAAGTCACAGAGAGCAAGATGAAAGTCATTCTCTTGGGAATCCAGTCTTTCTGCAAGTGGTCAGCCCAGGAGGAAAGGGGAATAGATTGTGAGCAGCTGCACTGCTAGCCCTCAGGTTGAAAAAGCAAGAAGAGCCCACTCACCCTGGAAAATGACCAAGATAGACTGTGAATCTAGAGACAAGAACTGCAATTATGAAGAATGTGGTATGGACAAATATATATTTATTATTCATCAAACTCTAAGCTGTATTACTGAATTAGAACACTTAATAAGATGCAGGAGGCATTTCCCAACCTCCAGGATTCCTTATCATGTGCCTTAAATGTTGCTAATAGATATCCTGAATTTAGCATATTGAGAATAAAAGTTGAGCTCAATTCTTATCAAACTGATAAAAAAAGTGCAGATACATTTTTATGCAATTCAAAACCAGAGAAAAATCAGCAATTGATATGGAAATAACGTTTGGTTCTACAAAGGTAAAAGACTGGCCAACATGTGTTCTTGAAAAGGACGCATTCCCAAATGGATGCTTTGTCTATAAAGCTGAATTCATCAATACTTAACATTGGATGTTTTATGTCAAGTATAATCCACTATAGTTTAATCAAATTATTATGGAAACAAAAGACTAGACTATTAAGAATCTTAATATGAAGAAATAAAAGTTACTTCAACCTAATTATTCAAGAACTAACCAAACTTTTCTAGATTATTTTCTCTGTCATTCAGCCTGCCTTTAACCAGCTTCAATTATTTACCAAAATCACTGTCAAAAGTGGTAGTAAAGAGTAAAACTAGGAAACAAAATTTAATTCAGGCCACTTTAATATAGAGTTGTTCTGTTTATGGAGCTTCAGAAGAAATGGTAAACATAGTGGCTTAAATTTTGTTTATGAAATAAATTACAAATCTTTATTGCTCCTAAATCCTGGCTTACACAATTTTCTTTCCAATCTCATTGGAAAAGGAAAATGCTTTTATGCAAAGAAATTGTCCTCATATTTTATTCATTCCCATAAAAAAATGAGACAACTTCAACCCAGAAGACATAAAAAAACAGATAAATACACTTGCAGAAAGTGAAAATAATTCTAAGCAGTAAAAAAAAAAAAAAACAAAGTTATAAAACAAATGGAGAACTAGAAAAAATATTTGCAAATCATTTCACACTTAAGAGCCTACTTTCTTAACACATTATGAGTTCCAATAAATCTTTAAGAAAGAAGTCAGCAGTGCAATAGGAAAAAATGGGCACAGTATATAATAAGAGAGTTTACAGAATAAGAAATGTAAATAGCTCTGAAACATATGAAAAAATTCTCCAATCTATCCTTCCATTTCTCACCACAAACTTGGAACCATCCTGAAGCTTTTCTTTCTCTCCCCCCACCCCCATATCTAATGTGTTAATGCATCCTATTGGCTCTGTCTTCTGAAAAGATCCAGAGTCTTACACACTTCTCACCACCATCACCTTTGCTTGTACTCCTGTGATTTCTAACTGAGCCCTCTGTTTTCTTCCTTGTTCTCTATACCATTCTCCATGGGGCAAGCAAAGTAACCGCTTTTAAATGTAACCCTACATTGGTTTCCTACCTCAGAATCAAAGCCAAAGTCCAGCGGTTCCAAGGCCCAAGCATCTGGTCCCCTACAACATCTCTTTCCTGTCACACTGCCCCCTGCTACTCCCACTCCAGCAATCCTGGCCTTCTTGCTGCCTTTCTAAAGATGACAGCAATATGTTGCCTGTGACGGTTAACTTTGTCTGTCAACTTGGCTGGACCACAGTACCCAGATATTTGCCCAGACACCAGTTTAGATGTTGCCATGAACATTGCCATGAATGTGGCCATGAATGCCATGACATTAACATTTAAATCAGTGGACTTTAAGTAAAGCAGATTAACCTCCATAATGGGGGTGGGCCTCATCTAATCAGTTGAAAACCTCAAGAAAATAAAGACTGAGATCTCCCGAGGAAGAGGGAATTGTGCCTGTACACTGCTTTCAGACTTGAGCTGAAACATCAACTCTTTCCTGGATCTTCAGGCTGCCAGACTGCCCTGCAAATTTTGGACTTGTTAGACCTCAAAATTGCATGAGCCAATTCCTTAAAATATATCTCTCTCCCCACTTCTTACCCTATATACCCATAGAGCCATAGATATAGAGATAGATATAAGATATAGGTAGGTATATAGATAAATAGGTAGATAGGTAGATCTACATATGTATTGATCTATAGATGATAGATAGATAGATCCTATTTGTTCTGTTTCTCTGGAGAAAACCTACTAAGGCATTGCCCAGTAATATGACCTCATTTCTCCCATGAAGAGGTGGTGTTCATGCCCCTCCTCTGGGTGTGTGTCTATTTTGATCAACAGACTATGAATTTTGAGATTAGGTCATAAAAAGCCCTTCAGCTTCCACTTGGTACTCTTGGAACATTTGCTTTCAGAATGCTCTCCTTCAGAAACTGCTCACTAAGCCGGAAGAAGCCCAAGTGTCATGGAGGGGCCACATGTAGGTACTCTGTTTGACAGTCCCAGCTGAGCCCAGCCATCTGATCATTGCAGTCCAGGCGCCAACATGTGAGGAATGAGGCCTCTGGATGATCTCAGCTTCTGAGTTCAAGTTAGCCCCAGCTATTCAAGTCTTCCCAGTGGAGGCCCCAGCACCAAGAGGCAAGAGGAACATCCCCATCCGCCGTCCAAATTCCTGACCCACAGAATCCACAACATAACAAAGTGATTTGCTCCTAGGTTTGGGTTGGTTATTCAGCAACTGATGAGCAGCATGGCTGCCAAGCACAGCTCCGAACTCCTATGCCTGCCATGCCATCTTCCTGGCTATCCTCCCTGGAATCCCACGTGCCTCTCTCCCTCACCCCCATCAGGGCTTTGCACTAATGTCAGCTACTCAGTGAGGCTTCCTTTACCCCCATTTAAAACTACAACCCTCCAGCCCACACACTTTAGCTCCCTTCCTTGATTTCTTTGACGTACAGAATTTATTACCATCTTATATTTTCCTTTGCCTATCTCCTCTGACTAAAATGTCCACTCCTTGAGAATAGGGTATTTGGGGTTCACTCTGTTCCAAGGTGCATTACTAGTGCATAGCATGGTGCTTGCCCACAGTAGGTGCTCAACAAATACTGGCAGAGTGAATAAACAAATGAGAGCCATAAACTAAAAGTTGGGGGACATATTCAATACAATTTTGTACCTATTAGCTTCAGAAAAATCTAACCTTTTGTTAGTACACTGTGCTGGTGAACATGTGAGGAAACAGGCACTGTCATACTTTGTTGCTGAAGAATAATCTGGTGCAATCTCTTCAGAGAAAGATTTGGCAATAGGATCCAAAATTTGAGGTGCACATCAAATTTGACTCAGCAGACTCATTTCTAGAATATATCCTACAGAAACACTCATACTCATGTGAGATTGTGTATCTACATGGATATTGATGACAACACTTGCTTGTATGAACAAAAACCAAATGTTCTTCAGTATGTAACTGTAAAATGTTGATTCACTCCTGCTAAGAGACTAAGAGAGATATAAAAGAGAATGTGGCAGTTCCATAAAAATTAAATAGAACTTAGGTAGAAGAAGCTCCTAGATATATTGTCAGAGATTAAAGGAAAGTTCAAAACAGCATGTGTGTTAAGTCACCAGTTTAGTTATGAGAGGTTGAATATCTCCTGAAGGATAGAAAAGAATTGAAAAACAGGCATGTTGTGCCACATACATTCAGTATCAGCTGAAAGAAAACATGCATCTATTTTTTAAAACAAGATAAAAATTTGAGAATCTGAAAGCTTGAGAATATATATATATATGTATATATATGTGTATATATATACATAAAACTGAATCATTTTTCTGTACACCTGAAACTAACACAACATTGTAAATCAGCTATATTTCAATTAAAAAAAAAAACTTGAAATATTTTCTCTCCAATCTTTTCTGCAAAGAGCAATCATGGGTTCTTCCTTCCCCTCTGCTTGTTTCAGGGACAGACAGGTAACACATCTTGTGGATAAAGAAGGGAGACTCCTTTGGCCATTTCTCCAGAGAAAGGCACCTGAGGAGCTGTCCATAAGTACTCACAGCCATCCCTACCAACTCCAAGGACTCAGTCAAACAAAAAATAAGCAATAAACGCTTCAGTAAAACTTGCAGCAGATGTAGCTGACAAGACTGCAGGAAAGCTTCTCAATATAAGAAATTATGGGATAAACTGCGGCTTATCTTTGCACATCATGATGACATGTGGGTCATCTCACCTACAGATGGGTGCTTTAAATAAAGTAAACGTGCAGGAAGAAGGCTGAACCAGAGTATATTTTCATTAATAATCCCTTTGGGGGTTTTCTTCATCAAGACTGTTAGATGAAGAAACACTTAAAACACATTACATTCAAGACTTTTTTAATCGACCAAGTTGAATAACAGTACTTAAGAGCAAAGAAACAAGCTATGTTAAAAAAGAAACACGCTATGTTAAAAAAAAAAAAAAACATGATATGTTACTTAGTAACAAACTATTATATGTCTCTCTCTTTCTCAGAAACCTTTCCAGGGTTAAGACAGTTAATGAGGATTATTCATGAAACTGGTTTTAATCAACATCTAAACTGCACTTTTAGTCAAAAGAAAAAAAAATCTACACTGAAGAATTTGCAAAAATGTCATCTTTAAGCACGGAGTCCCACTGCATTCAGCATTTACTGAGCACACACCACCTAAAAGATACTGTACCATGGACACCCCTTGTCTTTAAGCAGGTCTTAGGAGCAAAATCCCATCCCCAGCACAAGCTCAAGGATGCAGGACAAAGAAGAAGAGAACACAGGAGACAAGACTTCATGGAGGTGGCAGTGTTTGACCTGTGCCCTGAAGGATGAATGATGAGAAAATAAATACTCTCCCAGCAGGGGAGCAAATCCGATGTGGGCAGCATGGCTGACATGCCTAACTTCTAACCTCCAAGAACAGAGAACAGAAAATACTGTTCGGACTGTAGAGGGTTGAATTGTATCCCACAAAAAGATATGTCCAAGTCCTAAACCCCAGCACTTGTGAATGGGACCTTATTTGGAAATACAGTCTTTGCAAATGTAATGAAGTGAAGGATAATCTCCGGATGAGATCATCCTGGATTTAGGGTGAGTCCTAAATCCAGGGAACAGTGTCCTTATAAAAGAAAGGAGAGGGAGATTCCACACACAGAGACACGGGGGATCGAGGGGAGGGTGTGAAGACTGAGGCAGAGGTTGGAGGGATGTGGCCACCAGCCAAGGACCACCGAGGATGGCAGGCAGTGGCCTGAAGCTGGGGGAGACCTGGACCAGACCCTCCCTCAGCGCCTCCAGAAGGAACCAACCCTGCCCACACCTTGATGCTGGACTTCTGGCCTCCAGACAGTGAGAGGGAGAACGAATGAATCTTGTTTCAAGCCACCAAGTTCATGGTAATCTGTTACAGCAGTCCCAGGAGACTGATACACTGCCCTCTTTTCCTGACCCTTGTATCCAGGGCATCACCCAGGGCCTGCATTTGGAAGGTACTCAGGAAAAACTGGCTGAAAAATTGAGTGAAGTGGGAGTCCAAGGCAGACTGGGAGGGAGCCTTGAACATCTCAGGGACATTCTTTGAGTTTGTTCTGCAAGCTTGGAGGGGAATTAAGGGACTTTTGAGGAAGAACATGACATATTCAACAGGTGGAAGATGTTATGGCAACAACAGTGGGAGAGCTGGAAAGTAGAGTGTCAGGGCGAGCTGTGGGGAGGAGACAGAGGATTTCTGAACACGGGTACCAGAGCCCCAAGAACTAAGATTGACACTCTGGACCAGGCTGGACTGTGAAGGGAAAGGGGGGGACGTGTCCACTGGGGGTTGCCGGGTTTAGAAGCCTAGCCCAAGTCTGGCAAAACGAGGAAAGGAGCATTTGTGGTTAGAAAGGGATCTTGGACCAGGTTTCTTAGAAACCAGAACCAAGGCCAAGCTGAAGCACCCCTGGATCCTGGGTCGGGGGAGTTGCAGACCCAGCCCCCGGGTGACGAGAGTGAGAAAAGGAAGAGAGGCCGGGAGAGGAGGGAAGCCCACCCAAGACGATGCAGGATGGTGCTGGCCCTGGTGTTCCGCAGAGGGAGAGCCACCTGGGGCCTCGGTGGACAGACTGGGCAGAGTGGTGGTCTCAGCGCAGCCCCCCGGAGCTGGAGCCAGAAGGAGAGGAAGCGTCCGCAGGCCCCTCCTCTCTCCTGCCTGTCACGGTCAGGTGCATCCCAGGGAACGCTGGCTCCCTTTGTTCTAGGATGTGCCGTTGGTCCCCTACAGCCAGCTGTGTGGACACCAGATCCCTCCTCCAGGGTGCTTCCAGGGTGCAGGGCTGGCTCAGAGTCAGGACGTGAGGGACGGAGCCGAGGCAGGGGCAGCGCTAGCAGAAGAGCCGCAGTCCTTGGTGGCAACCGTGGGGGTGGCAGCAGCCCCGGGGCTCCTGAGCATGGATCTGGGCAGGACACAGGGCGCCAGCAGATGTGAAGAGGTGACTGATACAGAATAATGTGAGCTGACGAGTGCCACTCATCTGTACAATGTTTAAATCTTTGTGGCTCCGTGGATAACTCGTTTATTAATTTGTCTGATCAATAGATTTCTAACATAAGCAAATTTAATCCCTGGATTAAAAAAGCCAAAACTGTCTCAAACCCAGTGATAGAATTGTGCAGTGATTTTTATTTATTTAGCATATATTGCATAGCATCAACTATAGGCCTGACTCCCTCCTATTAACTCATTTAACAACCTGCATAACAACGTCTTGGGGCAGAAACTATTGTTATTCCCATTTCACAGAGGAGAAACCTGAGGTACAGAGAGGCTGCATGACAGGCCTGCAGGGCTCCACCCTGACTGCAAAGCCCATCGCTTCACTCTGCTGCCTCTTTGTTTATTGTGAACTTTGTGCTTATGGGGTATTTTTATCTTACAAGCTTTCCGTGGGAGAAAGAAGATTAAAATGCGCACTGCATGGTGAGTCTCACGTCCCACCTGAGACAAAGGCTGTCTGTTTCAATGTTCCACCTCTTTCTTTTCACCAGGAGCTCAACCAAGAGCAGAGAGTTTGTTTAGCCTCAGACCTTTAAGATCTCAAGATTAATTAGGCAAACAGCGGGCTTCCTGGCATTGCCTGTGAATTCAGCTTCCCAACCAGTCTTCAGGCTGAACCCGAACAAATGTCACAAAGGTGTCTTGGAGAAGTCCAGAGCACTCCTGTGTCAGGAGTATTACGGTCAAGACGTCAGATCACGTGGTCAGTGTCAGCTCTGCCACCTACCAGCCTGCGCCCTGGACAAGGCACTTAATCTGCCCTTGGTCACGTGCCTCGGTTCCCTTGTCTGCAAAAGGGAGTGAATAGTGCACCAAATGGGTGAAAACATACAAAATGCTCAGAAGAGTGCTTAGGACATAGTTGGCCCATGGAGAAGCATTTAATGAGTTAACAGCATTATTATAGGAGCCTCGCTGTAGGTCAGGCAATCTGGGCAGGCTCTGGGGGTCAGCTGCGCACTGTCATCCGAATCCTGACACCTGAAGTTACCTGTGATTCCTTCTCCTGCCCACTGCGTGTCACCTCTTCGTACCGACACTATTCATCAGGTCATGCAGCCACAGCTCACCCCAACAAGAACTTGGGTTCTGCCGTTCCAGAATTTCTTTCTTGATGGCTAGTGTGAGTTGGAGGACAGGCAGATGAGAAAGTCCAAGGAGGAGAGGGTGCATGTCGCCCCATCATCATTCAGCCACCACCATCTCTGTGACCAGGATGCCAGCTGGAACTCCCCGTTGCTTTCTTGGTGTTCCAATGCCAGTCAAGTGATGGGTTCATCTCTCCTAAGTGTTGTCCCTGGTGGCACAGTGGTTGGGAATCCACCTGCCAATACAGGGGACATGGGTTCGAGCCCTGGTCCGGGAGGATACCACGTGCCACGGAGCAACTAAGCCCGTGTGCAGGTGACTACACCTCCTGAGGCCCTTTGAGTCTTGACCAGGTCGGGGGGTCTTATCAGCTTCTTAACACAAACAGAACACAAGCCCCAAAAGACCAAATGCTGGAGCCAGCACTGCCTGGAACCCTCTCACTACCGCTGTTGTCCTGCTAACAGTTGCTGCTCGCCTGGGGATGATTCATCCTACTGTCAGCAGCAGTTTCTACCAGCTGGCATATTGACAAACTAATAAAACAGATCACCTAAGTGGAGAGAGCTGGCACTCCCTTCGATGTACTTAGGCTGACGTAGTGCGATCGGGCCATGCACAGAGTCTGCTCAGAAAAGAGAGACACCACACAACATTAAATATCTGTTGTTAAAGATGGAATTTCTGAGAAAAGATGAAGCATTTAATGGCCTGTACTCCCTCTGGTCTAAGCAAAACATCATAGATCTTAAGACATTTGAGGATTTTGTGGAAATTTCTTTTCTCAAACATTAGAAAGACCAAGGGCATTCGCTGGCTGGTTGTTTCAAGAGAACTTCAGGCAAAAAATAAAAAATAAAAGGGAGCATAGACCAAAAAACAGGAGAGGGGAGTCTGGGAGGGTCTGCCAGAGTTAGAATGAGGGGTGGCCCTCTGGGCTGGGGTGGGAAGCAGAAAAGAAAACAATATCACTGGGGTCTTATCCCTTTGCGACCTTGAAGAACAATAATGTGAGGAAATAAAGGGAAGAAACTACTATTCTTAAAAGCTGCCTGAATCTTTTCCTGTCATTTTAAGGAAGCAACAGAATTTATCTTTGGGAGAAACACCAGGCCATTTGTTGGGTGTAGGGTTGAGGTGGGGGGAATCGCTGTATTTGTTTACTTAGGTCAGGAAAACTTCTGCTTTTGTAATTGCTATAGGCTGAATGTTTGTGTCCCCTAAAATTCATGCGTTGAAGCCTAATCCCCAGTGTGACCGGTGATTGGAGGTGAAGCCTTTGGAAGTTGATTGGGTTATGAGGATGGAGCCCCCATGAATGGGACTAGTGCCCTTAAAGGAACAGACACAAAAGAGATGAGCTCCCTCTCTCTCTCCCTCTCCGCCATGTGAGGGCACAATAAGAAGACGGCCATCTGCAAACCAGGAAGCAGCCCTCCCCAGACATTTGCTCTGCCAGAGCCTTTATCTTGGACTTCGCAGCCTCCAGAATTGTGAGAAACAGGTGTTTGCTGTTTAAGCTCCCCTCGGCCCCAGCAGTCTGTTCTGTTCTAGCAGCCCTAACTGACGAAGACAGTAATGGTCGAGCCCAGATCTCGTTCTGGAAGGCGGAGGCATAGGCAACAAGTTATTTTATATAAAAATGGGCACAGAACATGTCTGAGGACTTGGTTTGATGTTAAAGACTTCAGTTCTCTCTCTATTTTTGTCTGGGGCAAGGAAGATAGGATGCTGTCTCTGAGAGGAAACACCTTGTCATGGGCGCCCCCATCTGTGGTTGGTTGGTGGCTGCAAAATGCCAGCAGCAGAAGTGGGATGAACAGATCACTAGTGGTGACCCTGTGATGGAGTTTAACATACAGCCTGAGGAACAGTGCTATTGGAAAGCCAAGGCTAGGAATTCAGTGTTACAGCTCTACGCCCTCCCCACGCCTTCAGCTGAGTTCGTTATTGCTGCACCTGTGCTTGCATCTGTGAGAATTCGGGGACAATTTGCACGGGCCAAGTTTCCACTGCAGAGAATGGAATCCTCTCTAGCAAGTTTGTTAACTTCCTGAGGCTTCCATAAAAACCACCACTAACTGATGTGGCTTGTGAGGCTTAAAGCAACAGAAATCTCTGCCTTTGCCTTCACAGGGCTCCTCCTCTGTGCCTGTGTCTCCCCCTCTTTTTATAAGGACACTCTCATTGGATTTAGGGTCCACCAAGATAATCCAGGATGATCTTCTCATATCAAAAGCCTTAAGTTAACTACGTCTGAACCTATTTCCAAATAGTCACATTCACAAGCTCTCCACAGACACATCTTTCCGGAAGGGGCTGGGAGCACCGTTCAACCCACCATACTTGTTAAGCAAAACGGGAATTTTTATAAATTATTAAATGCACACAGAACCACTGGGGAGAATAAAGAATCAGATTCCAGGATGAGTTTCCAGGAAAAACAAAGCCTCAGGGAACCTGGTCACCAGGAAAGCTCCGCCCTCCATAATGGGGAAGCTGCAGGGCGGGGAGGCTTCCATGGCAGCTGTCAGCTCCACCACTTCTGCCAGGGGCCACACCAGTACAATGGAGGCCGCACCCTGCTGCTCCCCAGCACTAGGGATTCTGAGCTCAAAAGCTGACCAGGCAGAACCTGAGTTACGTGAGATCCCAGGGGCGAGGAGTTGAGGGAACACAGCTAGCTTTCCAGCCTCAGCATCCTGGAAGGTGCTGGGAAGCAGGGGAGGTACGCACCCCAGGACCCGCCCACCACATCTGTGTCTGCACCTGACTCACATGGCCCGTGGGAGCACAGCAGAGCATGGGGTGGCAGTGAGATCATGACCAGCAGCAGCCAGGCAGGGGTTCTGAAATGTGAAAGTCAGCCATCCTCAAGCTTTGGGGTGCAGAAGGTCTCCCAGTGGCTGGCTGAAATCGCAGGGCACTGCTGGTGGGAATAGCGATGATGTGCCGAGTGAAGGACCATGATTGAGGGCAAGGTCAGCAAAGAGGCCAAGCTCTGGGGCTCCCACCTGTCACCTCCCTGTGCCCCACTCTGCCCCTCCTTCCTCCTCTGCCCCTGCCCCTCGAATGGGCACCCGAGGGTTCACTTCCATGTGGGAAAAGGTGCAACAGGGAAGAGGACACCGGGAGCTCTGCCCAAGAGGATAGGGAAGGGGCAGCTCTGCAGAAGGAAAGGCTCTGCTCCTTTGGGGCAACTCTGAACTCAAGGCAAACCGGCACCAGGAAAAGCTCATCACCGCCTCTGCTGCAGGATATCAGTGTCTGAGTTAAGATGGAGACAAACCAGAAGTAGCCCCCTCTGTGACTCACTTTCTTGACTCTAAATTATATTTTATTGGGTTGGCCAAAAAAGTCCATTCAGCGTAAGATGCTACAGAAAACCCAAACAAACTTTTTGGCCAACCCAATACTTCCAAACCAGGCTCCAGCTGCTAAGAAAGTATGTAAGTATGAGAAAAAGTATGCTCCTGAAATTCTCAATGCGCCATGAGAGTCCCTCAGAATAGAGTGGACCGTCCCTTCTCAATGGCTCTGCTGTCCCCGCTGAGGGCCTGGGGTCACAGACCCCAGCGGAGCTTCTAGGGGGACCTCAGCCTCTTTCTCACCTTGTCTTTCCCAGAGGCAGGGAGAGCGAATAAGGAGAAGGGAAGGAGAGTGTCAGGGTCTGGGAGCTCACATTTGACACTTTGCAGGGTAACCTGAAGGCTGGAACATCAAGGATGATACAAAAAGAATTCATACAATGTATGCACAGCCTAGAGAAGGAAATATTTTTGGATCCCTAATGGACATTATGACACTCAGTGGAAATGAAGAATATTCCCTTTCTTAAGTGAACTGATTTATTCCAAGATATGTAAATACAGGTCTCATGGACTATTTTAAACAAGCTATGAGATTTTTAAACAAATATTCAGAGATCTGTTTCATAGCTTCTGGATTTTAATTTCTAAAGCATGAGTGATTATAAAAATGGAAATATCCTTATATTCGTGTTCTGCTCCAGGAAATCCCAAATAAGTGGGCTTATTATTAAAAGATAATCTTGCCTCCCATGTTCATCATCAGTAAAAATTCAAATCTTCTTTATTCATCACTTGAGTTTCCTAAAACTGTCATTTCCATTAAAACACTGAGGAAAAAAGAATAAGAATGTTTGGTATGTCACTCCTTCAATTGCTTGGCATTTTCCTACCCAGAATGAATCTTCTCTCCAGCCTTTTCCATTCCCATTTGCATTAGTTCACTAGGGCTGCTGTAACAAGGTACCACAAACCGCATGTTTCATAACAGAATTGTATTCTCTCACAGTTCTGGAGGCCAGAAGTATGAGATTAAGGCATCAGCAGGGTTGGTTCCTTCTGAGACTTGAGGGAGAACTGTTCCATGCCTCTCGCCTACCTCCTGGTAGTTTGTTGGTGTCTCCATCTGCTCAGGCTGCCATATGAAAAAACCACAGAATGGGTATCTTAAACTACAGACGTTTGTTTTCTCACAGATCTGGAGGCTAGAAGTCCATGATCAAGGTGTCGGCGGATTCTGGCTTCCAGACCACTGTCTTTTCTCTGTGTCTTCACGGAGCAGAGAGGGAGAGCCCTGGAGTCTCTCCTCGTTTTCATCAGGACCACAGTCTTATCAGATTAAAGCCACACACTATGACAGCATTTAACCTTTATTACCTCCTTATAGACCTCCATCTCCAAATACAGTCACATTGGGGGGTTAGGGCTTCAATATATGGATTTGAGGGAGACACAACTCATCCAAGACAACTGGCAATCTTTGGCCTTCTTTGCCTTGTGTAAGTTCACCCTGATCTCTGCCTTCATGTTCACATGACATTCTCCCTCTGTGTCTGTGTCCAAACTTCCCACCTTTTATAAGGACACCAGCCACATTGGATGAAAACCCATCCTAACGACCTCATTGTTACGTGATCATCCGCAAAGGCCCTATTTCCAAATAAGGTCACATTTTGATGTACTGGGGATTAGGACTGAATTCTGGGGGAAACAATTCAACACAGGACACTATGACCTTGAGACTGGCCCACTCTCTGTGCTTCTCTTCTGTCCTCACGACCTCAGCCCTCCTACTGCCCAACTGCTGCCTAAAATTCCACTTTGCACATGGGATTCTTACTCAGGAAACTTGCTTCATTCTTAGAACATTAAGAATGAGCCAACTCCCTCAGCTCTGGCATCTAGGTCCCCTCTGGGGACCTTGCTGCTGCTCCAGGAGGCCTGGAGTCTGCAGAGATGCCACAGGCTGAGTCCTCCCATCACCCTGGCTTCTTCCCGTGGCCTTTCTACCTGACGTCTGTGTGTGGAGCTCAGCCTGGGCACAGCGCTCACTTCCCCAGCTTCAGGAGGCTCATTGCTGGGGTCGTGTGGGCTATCACGTTGGGAGAACAGACAGCAAATTGGCCCTGGAGTTGGGAGTGGGGTTAGATGTTCACATTCCAGCACCACTTACTTCTGGCTGTGGTCTCCCTGTGGTGGTGGCATCTCTCTAAGCCTCAGTCTCCAGCTGTGCAAACCATCCCTGCTCTCACCCACGTGCAGTGACGCACGTGAAATTCAGAACGGTAAGTGCACTGTGAGCCGCTCTCGCCTCCCACACACTCCGTGTGCATTCCTCTCCCGGCGGCCGTCACCTCGGAGACTCTCCCAGCTGCCTGACCCCTCCTCACCATCAGGGTCCACGCCTCAGGGAGGCCTTCCTCGACAACCCAGCTGACTACCTCCTCCCCCATCACTCCTTTTCCCACTATACTCGCCATTTTCCTTCTTCGCATCTGAGATCATAGCATTTACTCCCTTTTGTTTGTGGTCTATCTCCCCAATGAAGCTTCAGGCTTCGTGAGACTTGGCTCCTTATCTGTGTCCCTCACCACCGCACGCCCAGCACCCAGCAGAGTTCAGGGCAGGATAAGGGAATGCATGAACCCAGGTGCACACTTGTTCCGAGACGGGCCGGCCCAGACTTTCCGCAACTCAAGATCCAGTTATCCTGCCTTCCCCTGAACTTCTGACACTCAGCCTTCACATTTTGCGTGTGGCTGTCTTGCCAGCTAGACTGTAAGTTGGTGAGCTGACTGAGGTTTAGACGTGTCTGAATCTCGATTGCTCAGCTCAGCAGGTTGGGCCCCGTGAAGCTCAGGTAAGAGCTGTGGGAATGATGCTGCCACATGGCTTCCCTGTTCCTGGGACCTCCATGTGGTGCCCTCCCTGGCTCTAGAGGTAAGTGGACATCAGCACATGCTGCCCTCACTGCAGGGGTGCCCGCCTTAGAAGGCAGGGAGTGCGAACTGCAGTGGGGCTCCCAGGCCCCCCAGTGAGATCACTTTGGGCCCTGAAGAGAGAGGGAGACCCTGCCCCCAGCTACAGTCCTCTGCCTGCCACCCCCGATGCCCACCGCCTCCCTACGAAACGCATTTCTCCCTGTTAGTCTCCTTATTCACTCTACACTGTTCATGCCATCACTATCCTTCCCCGTCTGGTGGTCCCCCCACCCAGGCATCCCCAGCCTAACCTTAATCCCACTTCATGGGCCTCTTCCCTCCAGGTCTGGCTTAAGACCCGCCTTCTACAAGAATCTCACACACACTGCCTTTCGCCTTTGGCAGTGTCCTGGCGGCCTCGCATGCACCACAGTCGATGGCCTGCGATGTGTCTGCGTGTCTCCTCTCCCGGCAGGACCGCAAACCCCGGCGATCTGTGCCCTCCTCACCAGGCTGTGCAAACATACCAAGAATGCCAACCACAGAGCCGGCTGGCTTCCTGCTCCGTGCCCGGGTTTCCTGGATAATTGCATCTGCTCGCCTAGTCATTTCTGTATGCTGAGTAATTCTCAGCAGCTGTGAGTCACCGCTCAAGGAGCCTCTGAGTTCCGCAGCCTGAAGTGTGCAGCTCCATGATGAATATGGAAAAGGCTCAGCCTCAGGCCTCATGAGCAGTAGAAGAGAGAGACTTCCCACTGCATGTTCAGAGATGAATTAGCACTTAAAGGGCTATGAATCTAGCCTCCACTAATGTATTCCATGGTCCTGTTCTGACCCCATCATTACCTCAGGGGCTCTGTAATTTATGTTCTGCGGCAGATTGCAAACCTTCCCTTGACCTTCGGGTAAATCAGAGAACCTTACAACTCCCTTCAGAGAATAAAGGAGAATGCAGTTGAAAGTTTTTTGCAGGAAGGCCTGAAAACCGGAAAGCTCCTGAATTAAACATAATGGAGAAACAATTCAGCCCTCTATCCCCCTTTCCCTCAAGAACAAAATCTTTCCAAAGGAAAAACAAGAGGCCGGTATGATTTGAAGAAAATCATTTCCTAATTGGCTTTGATGGAAAATAAAGAGAGACGACCCTGCAAACACACTCATGTTTATTTTACTTCGAGACAATGCCACTGAGGAAGACGGCCATGGCGTACCTGGATGGAAGATTTACCTGGATCTAAGCATCTCCTGACTGCAAGTATCTTGGAAGCCACATAACAGGAGGTCTTTTCTTTTTTCTTCATGATTCAAAAGTATGTAGTCAAGTGTTCACTCTCTCTTCTCTCTCTCCCTCTTCCTCTCTGCCAAGTTCTGCCTTAAACTTTCTGTTTCTCTCGCCTCCACTACTGCTTGCCTCTGCTTTCTCTTGCCCTCTGATTCCCTTCTTACTATTCCTGTAGCCAGGACCAGCCAGCTCCTTATTCAAAATGTCCTGAGAATTTCAAGCCAGCGGCAGCAGAGAATAAACTGAGCCTGGGCCCTCTGCATGAGGCGCCCTGTGTGACAGCACAAGTCACAGGCCCTGGAGTCCTGCCCTGCCTGTAGCTTCTACTTGTAGCATCCATGGTCTCCATTGCTAGACTTCTGCCCCTTCTCTCCGGCTCCCTGCTGCTGACCAAGTCCTGGCAAGATTTGAAAGAGAAATGTTGCTCATCAGCAGGGCATGACTCCCTTCTCCCTTCCAACGAGGTCCTTGAGGGTCCAGAATCCATATAATTGCTCCCCTGAGGAGAACAGATTTTTTCCCATGACACCTTCTTAAGGACAAAAAAAGTTCATGTTCATATTACTGTGTCTGTGGTTCATTGTGCTTTTAAACCTACCTTAGCTTTTCAACATCCAATTCTATCCTATCTCAATAAAAACAAACCATTCGCTAAATGGAAAGTGAGAAGTAGGCCCCATGAGTGTAGATATTTTGCCAAAACCTGCACTTGGAGTTGCGTCCATGCCTCTCTGTTTGTCACACTCAGTCTTAGGACAGGTGGAATCTTGCCTCCTGACAAGCTCCCTTCCCAGCCCATCCTGAGATCCAAAAGCTGTGTTTTAAAGATGACTTTCTCAACCATAATTCAAAAAGATTCATGTACCACAATGTTCACTGCAGCACTATTTACAATAGCCAGATATGGAAGCAACCTAAGTGTCCATCGACAGATGAATGGATAAAGAAGATGTGGCACATATATACAATGGAATATTACTCAGCCATAAAAAGAAACAAAATTGAGTTATTTATAGGAGGTGGATGGACTTAGAGTCTTTCGTACAGAGTGAAGTAAGTCAGAAAGAGAAAACCAAATACCGTATGCTAACACATATATATGGAAACTAAAAAAAAAAAAAAAGGTTCTGAAGAACCTAGGGGCAGGAGAGGAATAAATACGCAGAAGTAGAGAATGGACGTGAGGACACGGGGAGGGGGAAGGGTAAGCTGGGACAAAGTGAGAGTGGCATGGACGTATATACACTACCCAATGTAAAATAGATAGCTAGTGGGAAGCAGCTGCACAGCACAGGGAGATCAGCTTGGGGCTTTGTGACCACCTAGAGGGGTGGGATAGGGAGGGTGGGAGGGAGGGAGACGCAAGAGGGAAGAGATATGGGGAGATATATATATGTATAGCTGATTCACTTTGTTATAAAGAAGAAACTAACACACCATTGTAAAGCAATTATACTCCAATAAAGACGTTAAAAAAAATTTTTGCTTTTAAAAAGATGATTTTCTCTGTGCGGGGCCTTTTAAATTTCAGTGCTAACACTGTCTTGAAGATAAATGTCTTCAGACTCTGTTCTTGGCAAATTGAACTTTAAATTGAACTTTAAAATCCCCTAAAATATTTTCATGTCACTTTATTGCCAGAGATAGAAAGAATCCAGCCCCCAGGTAAGGCCACCCTTACCCACCCTAAGTGTGGTGGCCTCTGGCCTCTTCCCCATCAATGGGGCTCGAGGAAAGCAGGACTTAGGGGACAATGAGGAAAGGAAGAGAATATCACAGGACAACCATGGACAGGAGCCATTCAAAGCGAGAGTGTGGTGCCTAGTGGTTCCCCATTTGAACATGCAGGCAGGGCTGGTTCAGAACAAGAATAAAGGGAACACTGAATCTGAAAGGCAGAGGCTCCTCCCTCAGCCCCTACATCAGAGGGGATGAACATGCTCAGTCAGGGACTAAAAATCCTCAAGGTACCAGCTCCTTTGGGCTCACCGCCACCTAAATGAAACATTTGGACATTTCCTCTGTATCAGAATGACCCGGCACCATATGCCATCTCCTAGGTGGAACCCATTTTAATTGCCTCTTTGATAGAGTCATGTTCGATGTGTGCCCTTCTGGCGCCTCTCCTCACTAGCCATTCTCCTGTGACAAAACGACCCTGCAAATCCAAAGAAAATGCAAGCGAATTGACACCAGCATCCTGGGCTGTCTATTTGCACGAGAACAGCCAAGAAGTGCTATTCTCCTCGAATAAGCAGTGAATTAGCAAATGTCTTTCTCCATCATAAACATTTGCTGAAAACAGCCCCTGGGTGATTGCATGAAGGATGCAGAACAGCTATTTTTAACTAACAAATGAGAAATGCAGCACCTATCTTTGGATGACTGCTCAGTCTAGGTGCCCGGAGCTGAGTCTCTGTGAATGGAAGGAAAATGCAGAGGGGAATTTCTTTCCAGCTTGGCCCCCAGCGGCTTGGCCCCCAACACGCTCAGAGACAGCCAGTTCTGAGGCATGGAGCCATGGTCACTTGTCTCCTTGTTCCACGAGGTCATCAGTTGAGGTGGCAGTGCCACTGAAGGACCCTCCCCCTCACCTACTTTTGTCCCCAGGTGACCTGGAGAAGGGAATGTATATGTTGGGGGAACACTGCGTGGAGACACCCAGGGTATCAACAGAAGGGACCCTGCAGGGGAGAAGCGGGAGGGCTGGGAGACCAGACTTCCTGGAAGGAAACTGACAATGAGTCCAGTGTGATGAGAAACTAGACCTTTAAAATGCTTTAAAATAATCATCTGACATTACTTTAAAAATATAAATAGATGGCATTGTTCGTGCTGAAAATAATGACAACCATGAGCCCCCAGAGGAAGCCTCCACATCAGAAGTTGTCCAAAAAGCACCATTAATACACACTTTATAGCAGCAAATGCCTGATTTCCTCCTTCTGGCTGAGTGAAGCCTCTCTCCTGTGCAGAGGAAGCTTCGGGTCCTGGCTTTTTAGCATCTTCACTAAACGAGATCAAGAACAGAAGGAACGAAGATCTAGGGTAAAAGCAATATTTTCCAGCCTGACTTTCTGGCTTAGCTTCTCAAACTATTAAGACAACTTGAACGGCATATGCTATGTGAGCTGCTAACTGGAGACCTAAGGAACAATGTCATCTGAGCAGTACACTCCTGGAATGTGGCAGGATGACTCTCCCTGGGCCTCTGGCATTTCTACACGTGCTGACCACCTTTCTGGGTCAGCTGTCTGTTCTGCTCAGTGAACGGCTTTGGAGGATGGAGGCATGTCTCCCACCAGAGAAAAGGACAGGCGTGCTTACTTCCCATTGTTAAAAGATTCAGTTTTCCTAAGCTCAGGATCGCTCCCCTGTAACACAGCTGGATGTATGTGCAGGTGTCACATGGCCCTCTTTGCATCCCCTTGTAGGAACTGGGACTTGGGCAGGTGCAAAAGTGCAGATACTCTGACAGTTGAAGAAATTGTCCTTTTTTTCTGATCCAGGAGTTTTATGTCTTCTACCAGCATCCATGATCTTTTAACAAACTAACATTTTAGCTTGCAAGTAGGGCAAAATCTTGGACCATGAATAGTTCTTGCCCCTGAATTTACATGACTGTGGCTGACAGTTTTGGAGAATATGCTCTCAAGTGTGTAAATGATGCTTCAGGCAGAGGGTACTGGTGGCCCTTCTTAAAATCTGTTTTCTCCTCTTTTCTACAGAAATAGAACCAGGCATGTGGCTATCCAGAATAAAAACTGCATTTTCCAGATCCCCTTGTAGACAGGTATAATCATGTGACTACATTTTGTCCAGTGAGATGTAAGTGAAGTATTGAGAGACATCGTCCAGTAGCATTCCTGAGGAAAGCTGCCATTCCACTGTGCCCCATCTTCAACCACTTTCTCCATCCTTCTGCTTTGACTATGGATGTGATAGCTGATGTCACATCCTGGCCCATGATGATGAGGACCTTGCTTGGCATCATGAAAAGATAGGAGTCCTGGTCCCTGATGTAATGAAGCATCATACCTGGCCTGGATTTACTTACAAATAGAAATAAATTTTGCTCAAGTTGTTACCGAGTCCAAGCTCATACTGCTAAGGCAAGGAATAGAGACTTTATTCAGAAAGCCAGCAGACTGAGAAGATGGTGGACTAGTGTCCCAAAGAATCATTCTACCAGAGTTAGAATTCAGTCTTCTTTTATACTAAAAGGGGAGGGGGTGGGGTTGGTTGTTGCTTCTTGGTGCTGGAATCCTTTATTCTCCCAGCTGTCCATGTAGGTCAGGTCTCGATGTCCCTATAAGCTTCCAACAAGACAAATGTTATTCTCTGGTCTGCAGCTTTTTATCACTATATAAATGATAAAGTGTTATACCCTTAAAGCTCAGAGCCTTGAGAATGGGATATCCTGTATATTTCGAGCTATAGACAACATTCTTAACTTGTAGAAAAAGCAATAGACTACAAAGGTTAAAGCAAAAGAAACAGATCCAATATGGAGTTAGATTTGTTCTTCCCGATTAGAAAGCCACTGTCACTTTGAGTTTCCATTTATCAGTGCTGAATCGTCCCTAACTGATGCAGCCAAAAATGGATGCTCCAAGGAAAACACCCAAAACATGGTGTAAACTGCAGGTGCCATTCGGACAGGCCCGGGCCAAATGGAGAGACACATCATGTCTTCAGGAGTCACGGCACTGCACCATCTTCCTCTCGGGCCTCGTTTGCCTTCACCTCCTTCCACACCATCTGATCTGCCCCAGGGCTCCCACATCACCCACTGCAGGGTTCACCTGGTCAGCCCTGTCCCAGGCTTACTGCAGCTTCAGGTCTTTCTCCACAGAGACAGCCTCATCCCCACGAGATTTATTTCAGCATCACTTTCCAGAAGAGCAGCTCCCAGCCTCCTGTTGCTGCTTTGAAAGGGCCTAAAACTAAACCAATCTGGTACACGCATTCATGGGGATTTGGTTTGCAGCACGACCCTTAGTGGTGGGACGTGAGGTATCAGTTGTACTTGGGTGGGAGAGATGGGTTAGGGTGGAAGCCCTCCCAGTGCCTCTCAGAGCACCCCAGGGCCAAGAAATAGGTGGCCCATGGACAACACAACCTCGCTGTATACAAAGCCCTGATGGGCCAGTTCCCCCCAGAACAGCCATCCTCCCCATGAGAAGTAAAATAGAGGGTTAATCACCCAAAGGGAAGCTCTGGAGTCTAGGAGAGAGCTTTATTCAGATGATATCATAGTGGTGACATCATAGTAGTGCCCATCTTCCCACCCACCCACTCACCCACATTACACACTGAAGACAAGCCCACATTCCATTGAAATCCCATTATTTATTCACTTGCTGACTTAACACACTCTTACTGAGCACCTACTGTATGCCAGGCCCTGCTGCACATGGGGGATGGAAGATAATTTATCAGGATCCACACCTGCATGGGGGCAGGATCTAGAGAGCCCTTGCTCCCAGAGGGCAGAGACTCAAACAGGATTATTTGAAAATAATCATTTACATTGAACCAAAGGAGGTGGGTGTGAGGGTGAACCCTAATTAATTAGGGGAGATTTATAAAGGTTACAGTTTGGAAACATCCTGTTCTAGGATGTACATATATCCTATGATCTGTGATGACCATCAAAACAAGTCTGTTTCTGTCTGCTCTGATGGTAAGACAGGAACTCCCTTCAAATTTCTTTAAACAGTCAGCATTCACAAGTGTCTATCTACTGACCAGCCAATCAGAATATCAAAACTGGTGTATCTGTATGTTTATATACTTACAGTTTCATAATGTATCAGCTATGAATACTTTAGGCTGCAATTTAGAGACAAATTCAACCAACCATGCTGTTTAAAAATAGGAATTTATGGTGAAAGCTGAATTAGGTTGTATTGATAGTTGAGCTAATAGCATTGTGGCAGTGTCATTTTCCTAGTTTTGACAATGTTGTATGGTTATGTAAAATCACACAAATGATAGGCAGGAATTTCTGTATTATCTTTGCCAATTCTTGTGAGTATTTTTTTTTTTTTTTTGGCCAAGCTGTGCTGCTTGCTGGATCTTAATTCCCTGACTAGGTATTAACCACTGCACTGCCAAGGAATTCCATTGTGAGTCTTAAACTATTTCAAACTGAAAGCTATATTTAAAAAATATTTAGTCAGGATTGGAACCAAGATGGTGGAGTATAAGGATGTGCTCTCACTCCCTCTTGTGAGAGCACCAAGAGCTGCTGGACGATCATTGACAGCAGGACACTGGAACTCACCAGAAAAGATACCCAATGTTCAAGGACAAAGGAGAAGCCACAGTGAGACAGGAGGAGAGGCGCAATCACAGTAAAATTGAGTCCCATAACTTCTGGGTGGGTGACTCACAGACTGGAGAACACTTATACCACAGAAGCCCACCCACTGGAGTGAAGGTTCTGAGCCCCACATCAGGCTTCCCAACCTGGGGGTCCGGCAACAGGAGGAGGAATTCCTAGAGAATCAGACTTTGAAGCCTAGTGTGAATTGATTGCAGGACTTTGACAGGACTGGGGGAGACAGAGACTCCTCTCTTGGAAGGCACACACAAAGCAGTGTGGGCATCAGGATCCAGGGGAAGGAGCAGTGACCCCAGGGGAGATTGAACCAGACCTACTTGCTAGTGTTGGAGGGTCTCCTGCAGAGGCAGGGGGTGACTGTGGCTTACTGTGGGGACAAGGACACTGACAGCAGAAGTTCTGGGAAGTACTCCTTGGCGTGAGTCCTCGCAGAGTCCGCCATTAGCCCCACCAAAGAGCCCAGGTAGGCTCCAGTGTTGGGTTGCCTCAAGCCAAACAACCAACAGGGAGGGAACTCAGCCCCACCCATCAGCAGTCAAGTGGATTAAAGTTTTACTGAGCTCCACCCACCAGAGCAACAGTCAGCTCTACCCACCACCAGTCCCTCCCATCAGGAAACTTGCACAAGCCTCTTACATAGCCTCATCCACCACAGGGCAGACAGCAGAAACAAGAAGAACTACAATCCTGCAGCCTGTGGGGAAAAAAAGCACATTCACAGAAAGACAGACAACATGAAAAGGCAGAGGGCTATGTACCAGATGAAGGAACAAGATAAAAACCCAGAAAAACAACTTAATGAAGTGGAGATAGGCAACCTTCCAGAAAAATAATTCAGAATAATGATAGTGAAGATGATCCAGGACCTCGGAAAAAGAATGGAGGCAAAGATCAAGAAGGTGCAAGAAATGATTAACAAAGACTTAAAGAATTAAAGAACAAACAAACAGAGATGAACAATACAATAACTGAAATGAAAACTACACTAGAAGGAATCAATAGCAGAATAACTGAGGCAGAAGAACGGATAAGTGACCTGGAAGACAGAATGGTGGAATTCAAGGCTGCAGAACAAAATAAAGAAAAAAGAATGAAAAGAAATGAAGACAGCATAGGAGACCTCTGGGACAACATTAAACGCAACAAAATTCGCATTATAGGGGTCCCAGAAGGAGAAGAGAGAGAGAAAGGACCAGAGAAAATATTTGAAGAGATTATAGTTGAAAATTTCCCTAACATGAGAAAGGAAATAGCCACCCAAGTTCAGGAAGCACAGAGAGTCCCATACAGGAGAAACCCAAGGAGAAACATGCCAAGACACATAGTAATCAAACTGGCAAAAATTAAAGACACAGAAAAATTATTAAAAGTAGCAAGGTAAATGAAAAATAACATACAAGGGGACTCCCATAAGGTTAACAGCTGATTTCTCAGCAGAAACTCTACAAGCCAGAAGGGAGTGGCATGATATACTTAAAGTGATGAAAGGGAAGAACCTACAACCAAGATTACTCTACCCGGCAAGGATCTCATTCAGATTCGATGGAGAAATCAAAAGCTTTGCAGACAAGCAAAAGCTAAGAGAATTCAGCATCACCAAAGCAGTTCGACAACAAACGGTGAAGGAACTTCTCTAAGTGGGAAACACAAGAGCTGAAAAGGACCTACAAAAACAAACCCAAAACAATTAAGAAACTGTGATTAAAAATCTTCCAACAAACAAAAGTCCAGGACCAGATGGCTTCACAGGTGGAGTCTATCAAACATTTAGAGAAGAGCTAACTCCCATCCTTCTCAAACTCTTCCAAAAAATTGCAGAGGAAGGAACACTCCCAAACTCATTCTATGAGGCCACCATCACCCTGACACCAAAATCAGACAAAGATACGACAAAAAAAAGAAAATTACAGACCAATATCACTGATGAATATAGATGCAAAAATCCTCAACAAAATACTAGCAAACAGAATCCAACAACACATTAAAAGGATCATACACCATGACCAAGTGGGATTTATCCCAGGGATGCAAGGATTCTTCAATATACACAAATCAATCAATGTGATACACCATATTAATAAACTGAAGAATAAATACTATATGATCATCTCAATAGATGCAGAAAAAGCTTTTGACAAAATTCAACACCCATTTAGGATAAAAACTCTCCAGAATGTGGGCATAGAGTGAACCTACCTCAACATAATAAAGGCTTTATATGACAAACCACAGCAAACATCATTCTTAATGGTGAAAAACTGAAAGCATTTCCACTAAGATCAGGAACAAGACAAGGATGTCCACTCTCATCACTGTTGTTCAACATAGTTGTGGAAGTCCTAGCCACAGCAATCAGAGAAGAAAAGGAATGCAAATCGGAAAAGAAGAAGTAAAGCTGTCACTGTTTGCAGATGACATGATACTATACATAGAGAATCCTAAAGATGCTACCAGAAAACTACTAGAGCTAATGAATTTGGTAAAGTAGCAGGATACAAAATTAAAGCACAGAAATCTCTGGCATTCCTATACACTAATGCTGAAAAATCTGAAAGAGATATTAAGGGAACACTCCCATTTACCATTGCAATAAAAAGAATAAAATACCTAGGAATAAACCTACCTAGGGAGACAAAAGACATGTATGCAGAAAACTATAAGACACTGATGAAAGAAATTAAAGATGATACCAACAGATGGAGAGGTATACCATGTTCTTGGATTGGAAGAATCAATATTGTGAAAATGACTATACTACCCAAAGCAATCTACAGATTCAATGCAATCCCTATCAAATTACCAATGGCATTTTTTACAGAACTAGAACAAAAAGTCTTAAAATTTGTATGGAGACACAAAAGACCCCGAATAGCCAAAGCAGTCTTGAGGGAAAAAAACGGAGCTGGAGGAATCAGACTCCCTGACTTCAGACTATACTATAAAGCTACAGTAATCAAAACAATATGGTACTGGCACAAAATCAGGAACATAGATCAATGGAACAAGATAGAAAGCCCAGAGAGAAACCCATGCACCTATGGTCAACTAATCTATGACAAAGGAGGCAAGGATATACAATGGAGAAAAAACAGTCTCTTCAATAAGTGGTGCTGGGAAAACTGGACAGCTATGTGTAAAAGAATGAAATTAGAACACTCCCTAACACCATACACAAAAATAAGCTCAAAATGGATTCAAGACCTAAATGTAAGACCGGACACTATAAAAATCTTAGAGGAAAACATAGGAAGAACACTCCTGACATAAATCACAGCAAGATCTTTTTTGATCCACCTTCTAGAGTAATGGAAATAAAAACAAAAATAAGCAAATGGGACCTAATGAAACTTCAAACCTTTTGCACAACAAAGGAAACCATAAACAAGATGAAAAGACAACCTTCAGAATTGAAGAAAATATTTCCAAATGAAGCAACAGACAAAGGATTAACCTCCAAAATATATAAACAGCTCATGCAGCTCAATATTAAAAAAAAACAACCCAATCCAAAAATGGGCAGAAGACCTACATAGACATTTCTCCAAAGAAAACGTACAGGTGGCCAAGAAGCACATGAAAAGCTGCTCAACATCACTAACTATTAGAGAAATGCAAATCAAAACTACAATGGGGTATCACCTCATACCAGTTAGAATGGGCATCATCAGACAATCTACAAACAACAAATGCTGGAGAGGGTGTGGAGAAAAGAACCCTCTTGCACTGTTTGTGGGAATGTAAATTGATACAGCCACTATGGAGAACAGGATGGAGGTTCCTTAAAAACCTAAAAATAGAATTACCATATGAACCAGCAATCCCACTACTGGGCATATACCCAGAGAAAACCATAATTCAAAAAGAGTCATGTACCCCAATGTTCATTGCAGCTCTATTTACAATAGTCAGGACATGGAAGCAACCTAAGCGTCTATCAACAGATGAATGGATAAGGAAGATGTGGCACATATATACAATGGAATATTACTCAGCCATAAAAAGGAACAAAATTGAGTCATTTGTTGAGACGTGGATGGATCTAGAGACTGTCATACAGAGTGAAGTAAGTCAGAAAGAGAAAAACAAATATCGTATATTAACGCATATATGTGGAACCTAGAAAATGGTACAGATGAACCAGTTTGCAAGGCAGAAATAGAGACACAGATGTAGAGAACAAACGTATAGACACCAAGGGGAGAAAGAGGTGGATTGTGGTGGTGGTGGTGTGATGAATTGGGCGATTGGCATTGATATGTATACACTGATATGTATAAAATAGATGACTAAAAAAAAAAAAAAAAACACCGTATAAAAAGAAAGAAGATTTAGTCATACTCACAATTAGAAATCCAGAGGTTGCTGTTGTTGATTTGGGTTTAGGTGTTCCACAACACTGTCGATGACCCCAGCCCTTTCTACCTTATTTTCCCTCTGCTTATGGCTCTTTGTCCCCCTCCCTGTGGTCAAAGGGATGCTGCATGGTGGCCACAGCTCCAGGCTTCATGTCAGCTTGATGGCCAAGGATAAGGCTAAGGGAGAAGAGCCAAGTACATATGCTGCTCTGTCAAGAAAGCAAGGGTTTGAAAATATGCCCATAAATTATCCGACACTCTCCCTTCAAAATGTGGAGCCTCGTCCCCCTCCCTTGGATGTGGGTCAGACTTAGTGGTTCGCTCTACGTGAATAGAGCAGGAGGTGTGGCAGAAGGCACGGCACCATGCAGATGGATTCCAGGAGGCCCCACGATCCCGCCTCTTGACTTTCAGGCCCTTGTATAACTCCCTCTCCCTGCTTGCTTCTAACCAGCAGAATATGGCAAAAGTGATGGGATATCACTTCTGTGATTGCTTTACTTAAGATTTTGGTTTCTGTCCTGCTAGAGGACTCTCACGGACATTCTCCCTGGCTGACTTTGATAAAATGACCTTGTTAATGAGGCCCACAGGGTAAGGAATGGAGGGCAGCCTGCAGCCAGCCGCTGGCAAGGAACTCAATCTTGTTGACAACTGCATGAACTTGGAAGAAGATCCTTCCCCATCGAGCCTCAGATGAAATCCAGCCCTGGCTGACACCTTGACCGCAGCCTCATGAGAGACCCTGAATCAGAGGAACCGCTAAGATTCCTGACCCAGAGAAGCTGTGAGATGATAAATGTGTGTTTTCTTAAGCTGCTAAATTAGGAGAATTTTTTACATAGGGACATATAACTAGTAGAGTGATGCTATGGGACTGCATAAGGTAGTAAGGTCATAAAATGGTTAGCTCCTCTCTCTCTCTCTCTCTCTCTCTCTCTCTCTCTCTCTCGTCTCTCCACCTCTCCCTCTCCTCCCCCCTCTCCCTTTCTCAGCTTGCTTGCTCTGGGGGAAGCCAGCCACCATGTCTTAAAGACACTGTAGAAAGGCCGAATGGGAAGGAACTAAAGCCTCCAGGTGTCAGCCAGCACCACTTGCCAGCCATGAGAATGAGCCACCTTGGAAGTAGATCCTACAGCCCTAGTCAAGTCTTCAGAGGACCACAGCCCTGGCCAACATCTTGACTGAAACCTCATAAGAGATCCCAAGCCAGAAGCACCCAACCAAGCCACTTTCAAATTCCTTACCCACAGAAACTGGAATAATAACAAACATTCATCATCACTTAAGCCACCATGGTTTACGGTGATTTATTGTGCAAGGATAGGTAACTAGTACAAGCATAGGCCAGGACTCGGTCATATGCCCACAGTCACTGACAAAGAGGAATGGGGTCATGACGGCTGGCTTAGGCCAATCATGGTCCTTCTCCTGGGACCAGCCTCCCCTGAGATCAAAGATCTTCACACATTTCAGATCGGGGTTTTGTTAGCAGAGGAGAAGTAGGGGAGGGGAGGGAGAAATGGCTTTTGATAGGCAAAAATTTTGCATCCGACACACGCAAATGCTTACTTGAGGGTTAAAGATACAGGTTTAGCTACAAATTCACCCAATAAACATAAAAAGAATAAAAAGAAAAGCAAATAACAAATTCAGGAGGAAGGTAAACTTAAAAAAACAAAAAAAACAAAACAAAAACCCGGCAGCTTCTGACTTAGGGTTATAAGTAGAATCATACTTTCTTCCCTAGCTACCACCCCACCCATTGAACCATGGAAATACACTCCCTTAAATAAACTTAATGACATGACTTTGGAATATCATCCAGCTTACTAAAACTTGATCCTATCCTAACAGGATGTCTTGGTTGTTAGAGGTAAATATACCTGTGTTTCACTGTGAATGATTTGAGACCAAAGATAAAACAGAGTGAAAGAAAAGTGAATCTTCAGAGAGGTATCAGAACAGTGGGTGTGATGGGTCTCTCCCAATCTGCTCAAGCCATTTGGTGAAATGCATAAAACATAAGAACCATTATTTATAAGGATTTCGTGAGAAATTATAGTACCTGGATTTCAATGAGAAAACACCAGGGACTGGAAAAATAGACTTTTATAGGGAAATCTTGGTGACCATGGCTATAAATAGGATGGAAAGAGAATGGGAGAGAGTTTCTCTTTCTGAAGCGTGGGTGACAGGGCACTAGAATGATGGAAAGGGGTAGAAGTGAGAGACCCAAACTCTTAGCCCAATCATGCTTGAAGGATGCAGCCTTGGGAACCGTTGAGACGCAGGTGTCGCAGCATCAATGATCAACAGCCCAAGGTCACAGCCAATGTCAATGAAGAATGTACTTCTAGGCACATTTATTAAAATGCATCGTCACCTCTACTCACTGCTTTCACTGAAGTCCCCATGGATATGAGCATGCTGTGAATTCCTTTGCCAGCGACCAGCTCCACTGATTTTTTTTTAACATCTTTATTGGAATATAATTGCTTTACAATGTTGTGGTAGTTTCTGCTGTATAACAAAGTGAATCAGCTATACGTATACATATATCCCCATATCCCCTCCCTCTTGCGTCTCCCTCCCCCGCTCCCTATCCCACCCCGCTAGGTGGTCACAAAGCACAGAGCTGATCTCCCTGTGCTCTGCGGCTGCTTAAACAGAACTACCATATGGCTCCACTGATTCTTCCCAGCTTTAAGAATACACACAAAATGCAAGCCACACAAATGTTTTCTTGAGGGTTACAGATAAGGGTTTAGCTACAACCTCACCCAATAAACATAGTTTGGATTCAAAAGCATGTTTACCAAGGCTTCTTGATGAAAAACGTCTGGCTTCAAAAACCACATCAGGCAAATTATTGGATAATGAACATTATTTTTCAGAAGTTGATAGTATGGTGTGATACTTTTGAAAAGGCAATTATTTTAAAGGGAGGAAAATAAAAATTAACCAACAGAGAACAGATTTAATAGAGAAAGTATCTAAGACTTGAGCTGCTGTGTTTACTGCTAATCCTGACCCCTTATTCCTAAGAGAAATGACCACTTGAGGGTAAATTTTCAGAAAAGTCTTTCCGAACAGTCATTTTGCAGGAGTGTTTGTGTTCCTTTTAAGCCAGTGACAGTCATAAAATGACCACCCCACCAGAAGACCTTCCAGGGTGGAAGCCTAGCTCATCAGGGGACCAGCCAACAGTGCCCTTAATCATTACTAACTGCAGCCATGCTAAACCTATTAAGACTAGTAGTTTGGAGCACAAATGTCAGCCTGTGAAAATCCCCAGCTCCCGGAACAAGGGGATTAAATATTTCCTTAATGCTTTTATCAGCTCTAATTAATAGAAGTGCTTGGCTTCACCACTTAAGAGTCTTAACACATGACGAACCTTCACTAGGCAGGAGCGTCAAAATGCTTCTCTCTCAATCCACCCTGAGTGCCAGCCTGACTACCAAGCTGAACTGAGTTGAAATTAGAGGGAGACTCAGCACACTTTGGAGAGGGCCTGCCACCAGGAGGACCTTTCACCCCCTGGGCACCAGCACTGGTGGCCGCCAGAGCTTCTAGGGCTGAGCTAATGCTGCGAGTCATTCCAACGAGTCCCAGAGGCCCTCACTCAAGGAAAACTTTTCCTTAGCACAGAAGGGACCTGGGTCATGACCAGACATCCAAAACAAGACAAGTCACCTGGGTCTTCTGGGAGGCCAGAGGAGGCAGGTGTTTTGAGATCCTACCTTTGGGTCGACGGAGCTTGGAAGACTCTTCTGGGAAGGAATAAATGACGCCCCAGTGGTCTTAAGACATTAACAAGCTTTCTGAGCCATTTTTTTAAAACATGAATTTAAGGGCTGCCAATTTTCAATGATCTCTGCTAATGCTGGAGAAGAGAGGCGCAGCTAATTCAAAATAGTAGATGATAAAAGATTGCTTGTATTCGGTCTGGAAAAGCAATTTGCAGTGACAATATTTTTTAAGAGTTTTTTTTTTATTAAGTTGTATTGGAGTATAGTTGCTTTACAATGTTGTGTTCATTTCTGCTGTGCAGCAAAGTGAATCAGTTCCACCCTTTTTTAGATTCCCTTCCCATATAGGTCACCACAGATCATTGAGTAGAGTTCCCTGTGCTATACAGTAGGCTCTCATTAGTTATCTGTTTTATACATAGTCGTGTATATATGTCAATTCCTATCTCCCAGTTCATCCCACCCCCCTTCCCCCCTTGGTAACCATAAATTTGTTCTCTACATATGTGACTCCACGTCTGCTTTGCAAATAAGTTCATCTGTACCATTTTTCTAGATTCCACATATAAGCGATATTTTACGATATTTGTCTTTCTTTTCCTGACTTACTTCACTCTGTCTGACACTCTCTAGAGCCATCCACATCTCTGCAAATAGCTTTTAATGGCTGAGTGATACTCAGTGTATATAAGTACCACATCTTCTTCATCCATTCCTCTGTCGATGGACACTTAGCTTGCAGTGACATTTGAGTGGCACTGAGTCCTGCAATCTGAGCAGCTCAACGGTCCTGATAAGATGGCAAAGGCCTCGTTTGAGGAGGACAGACTGTGTTTGCCTTCCCGCCTTCACACAGATGAAAAGTGTTCCCATTTAAGGTGGAAGCTCGTGACAACCTGCCCTGGGGTGACATCAGGATCCTAACATCCGCACATCGAGCAGAGGGCTGAGCCGGGAGGGGCTGAGGACTCAGTGCGACAGGGAAGGAGACATGTGTGGTTTACAGAGAAGAGAAGAGGCACACGGCTTACGAACACACATTTGCCTGGGCCCTCGCAAGCCCACCGCCCAGGAAATGCTCTTATTTCTCTCTTTAATTTTTCCAAAAAGCCTGCTTGGAGTCTTCACTCCTGACAATATGCACCACTTAGAGATGCTACCTCTGGTCCTCGAACTGGGGGCAGGACTTCTCATCTGAGCATCAAGGACACACCTGTAATCGGGGATTCACAGGAGTCGGCAGGAGGACAAACATTCCCCTAGACATCATTCCTCGGCCTTCGGCACATTCCTAATGGGTTTGGTGGAAGGACAGGAACTGCCTCCTGGAAGTGCAGATGTCTTGGTTTGCCTGAATTTATTCTCCACGTTCGCAGGGAGATAACTCTCTTGTCCAGGGAACAGTACAGCCCCCCCAGTGAGAAGGTTTGCTTTGAGATGGTGAGCACTAAATTTAAATGTCAACGTCCAGCTGGAGCCCTCCAGGTCCCATGGCCAAGTTCAAGAGAGAGCGGCCAGCACGAGCAAAACATCATCTGGGAGCCGCACTCTACCTTTGGTGATGCAGAGCCCGCCCACCCCTCAGCATCTGCATGCTTCCACCCTGGTCCACACCCCCAGGGCCCCCTAGAATCCTCTGCACTGGTCCCCTGCTGCCACCCCTCCCCATCACAGCCAATGCTCCCTGCAGCAACTGGGAATGCCAGGAAATTCCACTGCTCCTCCATTCAAAACCTCCGCTTTACTGGGGCACAAGGCTTATTGTCCCCTCAGAGTCCAAGTTAATTTCCTCTAGTGGTCTTGTGCAAGGCCCTTCAATCCTGTCCACAACACACACACACACGTGCATGTGCATCTGCACACACATGCACACACACTCACACATGCATGCACACACTCACACCTGTGCACACATTCACACACGCACATTCACACACATGGATGCATGCACACACTTGTATACACATCTATCACACGTATGTTCTCACACACACATGCACACATGTTCCCTCTGTCTGATGCCTCTTTGACGTCATCTCTCCTGTGTTCACTACACACCAGTCACACTGTCTTGTTTTCCTTCAAAACTCCAGGAGTGCATCCACCTCAGGGCCTTTGCACATGCTTCTCCCCCACCTCTGTCCGGAGTTTGTTTCAGTGAGTCTGTTCCTGGCCTCGCCAGGGATCCACATGGAAGCTCTCCACACACGTACTCCCAACCCCTCCTCATCCTGTATTTTTCTTCAACACTTTTCAGCACCCACATGAATGTGTTGCACTATTTTGTCATGTTTACACTCTGTCTCCTATGGCGAGAATGCAAGCCCCCCAAGGGCCAGGCTTTTGGTCTATTTTATTCACCGCTGTACCACTGTGGAATTGGTGAATAAACAGCCAAATAGCCCCAGATCCACCCTTCCACACCTGCTTGTGATACAGACCCGGCCCTGTAAACATTCCTCCTGCATCAGCAGGCACCACGTTAAGCTCGTCACAATGACAAGAGGGTGGGAAGAACCGCAGCCCTCCACCTCGCAGGCCTCAGCTGAGCCCCAGCGCAGACAGAGCCCGGCCGTGGACCACGCTGTCCCAGATGTACGTGGTGCTCATGCCCACCCTCTTCTCCCCGAGACATTTCCCTTTCCCTTTGTATCCTCTGTTCCCAGCAACTCCCCCATGGGAAGCACTGAGAACTTCAACAAGGGGCTTCCCTTGTCCATGTGTTCATTTGTCATCTGTGAATAGGGAACAATTGTAAAACTATTCCCTAAAGCCATTTCCGACTCTAAGAATGCTATGATTCCATGTGGAGCTAAGGAGTTCGTGTTTCAGGTGTCTAGAAGCTTCCCTTGGTCGGCAGTTGGGGCAAAGAGCCACCCAGTGAACAATATGAGATGTCCCTGTGATGTCAAGGTTTTCAGTAATTTAGAGATGAGACATAGGGTCCAGTCAACACAGACGGGGGCACCAAGGCCAATGTCAAGTGGTCAACTCTCTCTTCAAATTACAAACAGATGTAACCATACAAAGCATTTAGAAACCTAAGGAGCACCTAACCACGGTGTTTAAAAATTCTTCAACAAAGGTGTGTCATCAGTACTCTTTTTCGAAGGAAGGGGTAACTCAGTGCTTTAGCTTTCGCTACATGACATGTTGCTCAGTCCATTCTTTTCAATCCATCATACAGAGACTTGCTCACGGCCAAAAGCTTCTTAGGTCTCACCTAATGGTACCTGCGTCATCATGCTCTTACGTCTGGGTACCAGTAAATTGAATTTTAGATCTAGTATACTATCACAAGTAAAATGTTAGCTACGGGTGCGGATGCTTGGAGAAAACAGTGCCTCTGGGGCTTCAGTAATTCATAAATGAGATTTTGCAACATCCCTTTGAAGAAAATTTTCTAGCACTGGAACAGCCCAGGGACCACTTATGGAGAAAGCGCCAGGTGACAAGTTCAGAGCATTCCAGGAGCTCCAGGGATACCCACAAGGCCACATCCTGCAGCATCTTCATCACACGATGTGAAAGCAACTCCATCTATCTCAAGGGACCTTGAAAGAGTCTGGTCAGAAAAAAGACAGCCTCAGAAGGCTATCTTTTGTACAAATTTGGGAAATCAGATTCAAATAGAAATAACATGTTTATTTTGTTTTTTTTGTTTTGTTTTGTTTTTGCGGTATGTGGGCCTCTCACTGTTGTGGCTTCTCCCATTGCAGAGCACGGGCTCCGGACGCACAGGCTCAACGGCCATGGCTCACGGGCCTAGTCGCTCCGCGGCATGTGGGATCTTCCCGGACCGGGGCACGAACCCGTGTCCCCTGCATCGGCAGAGCGGACTCTCAACCACTGCACCACCAGGGAAGCCCTAGAAATAACATGTTAGAAGTGACTTATGCCAGGTCTCTGCTTAACAAAGACTCAAAGGCAAGCAAATATCACCTGCACTCAGTACCTGACAGGTGCAATCAGTGCAAAAGCCAGGATGTGCTGATTAAACACGCCCCCCCAAAATATAATAAAGGAAATTAAGTGGCATTGGCAAACAAACTTAACTCATTGAAATGGAGGAACAGCCAATCAGGATAAAAGTAAAAGGTCTACTTTTCTCTTCTCAATGCGTGAGGTTTCTTTTGTTTAGAATTGGCTTCATCTTTCCCTGACTCTTGGCACCCCACTTTGACAGCAGCCCATGGTAGGAAGAGTAACATGCTCATGTCCTTGGAATACTGCCATAAATGTTGGGACTTCTGGCAACTGACAGAAACCCAGCATCAACTAGCCAAAGCCACAGAAGGGACATATCCACTCACCTAAGGGAGAAATCTATGGTGAATTTCCAATGCAGCTGAATCTAGAGGATAAAAGAATGCTGTCAGGACACCCTCTCCATTCTTTCTACCTTGCAGCTCTGTTGTCTCTGTTCCAGTCTGTGTGTTGGTCTCTTTGACTCTCACTGCAATGAAACAATGTCTATGTGGGTGGCAAGATGGCTCTGACAGCCCAGACTACATGCTTGTGGGTCACATTTCTAGATTAAGAGTTACCCCCCCCATCCAATTCCAGGGAGGAATCCAGAGAGGTGCTCCAATTAGCCTAGCTTTGGAAAAACACCTACCCAGAGTGAACACTGTGGATACTGTGATTTTATCTTTCCAACTTATCATGTAGTCAACACAATACCTGGGGAGAAGGGGCATGACTCCCAGCGCCACAAGACACATGGGTTAGGATGAGACTTTTCCAAAGAAGGGATTCTAGGTGGAATTTATATATGACAGGTGTGACTGACCTCCAGAGAGCCTGAGTGAGAACAGATCCTCCAGGAGACCCAGATGAGTTTGTAACAATACTCACTGTATTCACTACCACGCCCTGACATCTCAGTGGCTTAATACACAACGATTTATTTCTCACCCACGTAGGCAGAAGTCTCAAGGAGATTCAATCTTGTAACTCTGCCATCTCAACACATAACTCCCTGACCTCCAAGGCAAGGAAGCAATGAGCTGAGGAAGAGTACTGACTCTGAAATGCTTCACATGGAAGAGATGCTCGCTGAATTGCAAGGGAGCTAGAAATGTAGGAACCCATAGATAGCGGGTGAGCAGAGTCTGCCATGGTGTTCCCGAACTTGTTCTGTGCTTCCGAGTAAGGATGTGATGGTTCATTTTACGTGTCAATTTGACTGAGCCAAGGTGCCCAAATATTTGGCCAAACATTATTCTGGATATTTCTCTGAGGGTGTTTTTTGGATGAAATTAACATTTACATCAGTGGACACTGAGTAAAGTGGATTTGTCCTCCATAATGTGGATGGGTCTCATCCAATCAGTCAAAGGCCTGAATAGAATGAAGGCTGGCCTCTCCCCAGCAAGAAGGGAATTCTGCCAGCAGATGGCCTGTGGACCTGAACTGCTGAACTGCAACTCTTCCCTGATTCTCCAGGGAATCCACAATCATGTGACCAAATTTCTTAATATAAATAAATAAATAAATCTGTGTGTATGTGTGTCTCTCTCTGTCTACACACACACACACACACACACACACACACACACACACGTGCATGTGCCATTGGTTCTGTTTCTCTGGAGAACACTGACCAATACAACGGGGGACACCCAGAAGAAGGACAAAAAAGGCAATTTGGGGAAGCACATTTGCTAGAAGCCTTCTTATAAGAGGAGAGGAAGTAAGAGGTTTTCCCAGAGCTCTCTCTCAAGCTGTGGTTAGCATCTTTCTTGTAATCAAGACCCTAAAAATGAACAGCCTTTCTTTTCCTTTCTTATATCCATCCCACCTTCACGAGTTGAATGAGCCCATGGACCACCTGAGTGGATCCACCACATCACTCCAGTCTATACTTTGGGCACGATCTTTATCTCTGGGTCATTTTTTATTTTTTTTACCACTCCACACTAAACAACGGTGACCATTGTCTTATCTTGTGCTTTTCCATAGGAAAAAATATCTTTGATACAAAATGCTTCTCTTTTTAGCCCTCTTCCCACACTCTATTTCTCTATTGACATAAAAAGACCTTGTTGATGTCAAGTGAATTTCCTAAAATGGGGACATTCGTTTATTTAACATATACACCAACACAGCTTTAAGAAAGGAAAAGTTGCTACTCTTCTTTATTTGCAGGGATCATCATCAACAAATATCAAACCCAAACTAACCCTGCTCTTATCTGGTAAATGAAATAGCCAAGAATCCTCTAAAATCCAGGAGGTTCTGGACAACAAGGAACAAATGGTGCCAAGACCCAGCGTTTCTTATCTAGGTTAGTTGTAGTGACCCCGTAGCATCCCATGGTGGGCAGACATTGACACCAAGCCTCAAGATAGCTTTGATCCCTATCCTGGTCCATCATGACTCAGTTTCCCCATCTATACATAAAAATAAGAAGACAAAAATGTCCTCCAATTTCCTTCAAGGATTATTCTAAGCAGTGACAAAGCATTCAATACATGAAGTATCTTACATCACATAATATGAAATTGATGAACAAAAGTTATCTACCAGGGAATGAGCACGGTAGCTAAAAGTAACCTTTTTACTTTCGGCCACTCTCCTCAAATTAAGGAGCCTGGTGTTTTGCAAAGGCCTCCTGTTGCCCTCTTCTATTATTACAGCTGAATGCCTTTAGAAATCCTTCTGCACCACTAAAAATAAAACCCACGTAGGGCCCAGAAAAACCATTGCCGAATCACTGAAGCCAAATTCGGGATTGTTTTAAAAGAGTGCCTATAAAACCATCTATAATTAGAAAGGCTTTCCTGTTATTTTTAATTACTGCATTTTCATGAAATCACACTCTACTCACAGGATTGGGGAATTGCCTGCAGGGCTGCGCAGATTAGCACAGGGCCCTCCCTTCGGCTGGGAAGCCTGGTTCCAGCCACAGGAGTCCTGGGGGGAGGGGGGGAGGTGCCACTGCGCCCAAAGTAGCTTTAGCAGTTTCTCGTTCTGGGTCAGTGATTCCAAAGCCGCCTTTGGAGACTTCCCAGGGTGTTTCAACCCTTTAAAGCGTGTGAGTATTTCTAGAAATCAAATGAAGACTCATTCACTCATATTTAAGGTGACTCTGGACCACAGAGCACTTCTCTGTGAGCTGGAGGAGGCAACATTTCTGGCACCTGGATGCCCGGGCCCCTAAAAGCCGGGAGCGGGGCTTCCTGCTCTATCCCCCTAGGCAGAGGGCTCACTCTGCCTCGCGCAGGCCCGGGGGACACAGGCACACACACCCTGGGGGCTCTGACGGTGCACCCACCTCCGCCCAGATGTGGGTGGGGCGATGAGGTCTGGGTTAGTCCTGCCTGGGGCTGCCCACGTGACTCCAGGTGCTGCAGAAAATAAGCCCCTCATCAGGCAGGTGGAAGAGTCAGGCCTGAGGGCATCCTTTCTGCTCTTGCTGTGAAACCTTAGCCTCCAGGTCCCCAGCCCCAGTGGCTCCACCTTCTGATGGGTATGGGTGTCCAGAGCCACCCGACTGGCCGCAGCTGCATGGAGCTCCATCTGTGCCTCCTGTTTCCTGCTGGGTCACCAAAGCCTAACACCCTGAGCGACCAAGAAGTGCTCATCCAGCAGCGGGAGTGTGCTGCTCTGCCAGTTGCAGCTGTGGGGACCAAGGCAGGTTCTTCAACCCCTCTGTGCTTCAGTTTCCTCATCTGTAAAATGGGGATGGAGTTACACCTACTCGAAGGGTTTTTGTGAGGACTAAGTTAACTTACGTTAGGAGCCTAAAATAGATCCTGGCACCTCGTAAGCCCTATGTAAGTATTTAGCTGATATAGTCATTAAACACACAAATTAAAATAATGGTGAATATCATGGATCCATAGTGTTGCTTGATCCACATAAGCATTATGAATCTGTTCTAATCAATTACGTCCTGTCCAATGTACCCTCATATTCACTGCAGCTTTAATCACAATAGCTAAGATATGGAAGCAATCTGAGTGTCCATCGATGGATGAATGGATACAGAAGATACAGTGTATATGTACACCAGAGTATTATTCAGCCATAAAAAAGAAGTGACTCTTACCATCTGCAACATGGATGATACTTGAGGGCATTATGTTAAGTGAAATAAGTCAGACAGAGACAAGTACCATGTGACCTCATTTATATGTGGAGTCTAAAGAAACAAACAAAAACTCTCAACTTCATAGATGTGGAGAACAGATTGGTAGTTGCCAGAGGTGGGGGAGGGGAACACGAATGATGGCGATAAAAAGATCCAATTTTCCAGTTATAAGATAAATAAGTTCTGAGGATGGAATGTGCAGCACAGTGACTGTGGTTAATAAGACTGTATTGCATATTTAAACATTGCTGAGAGAATACATCCTAAAAGTTCTCACCATAAGAAAAAAAAATTATAACCATGTGTGGTGACAGATGTTAACTAGACTTATTGGGGTGACCATTTCCCAATATATAGGTGTCAAATCGTTATGTTCTACACCTGAAACTAATATAGTGTTATATGTCAAATTATACTGCAATTAGAAATAAATAAAATCCTGTCCGAGAAGAAGGGAGAGCATAGAGCCTCCACAAAATGTAAACGTGTAGATATGTGCATTCCTGTTTATGCAGTAAAAGTTAAATAACTTCCAAGTATTACGATTCACTTTATTTGTTCCCAGGATGGTGATTTTATCGCTTCCTGTCTCTATCTCACAAGAAGCAGGTTGCAGAGGGATTCATTGATATGTGTAATAAAACAGACTTATCAAAGCAAGAAGTAGGAACAAACCACAAGTGTTTCCAGTCTCGTGCTTTGGACCGCACGGCTCAATGAAGAGGACTCACCCTGGTTCTCTCCTGCTTTGTCCGGGGTGGGGGGACTACCCTGGCCACCAGCATCCCAGCTCAGAATGAGGATTTTGAATGGATTAACTCTACAGCCCCACATTGACTTCCAAAGTTTGTGCTGCAGAGAGAACACTGCTCAAAAAAAAAGAAAGAAAGAAAGAAAAAGAAAAAAGAGTCACCAATGCATGACATTTATGTCCAGGGGACACAAAAATGTAATTCTGAAAAAAAAAACTGATGAGTAGAATTTCTTAAACATTGTGGGCCAGCTGCTCCTTCCAGCTTTGTTTGTTGTCTGTTTAGATGAGAAGAAAAACACTGTATGGTCCCATTTGGAATGTGGACCAATAATTTTACAAAATGTAAAATTCTACTCAAAATCAATCACAGGTTACTCTTTGAAGGAGCAGCTATGTACAGGTGCCCTTCTCAGATTTTCACCTCCTTGCTCTCCTTTTCCAGGATGAGCTGTTGCAGGTGGGCATCATCCTCTGTAAACTGGGGGGTCAGCACAGCCTGTTTCCAGCCCACCTGAGCAGGGAGCAGGTGCCACCACTCTGACTGTGTGGCCTTGAGCAGGTCAGTGAGTCTCCCAGCTCCACAGTGAGAATGTTAGGGCCTTTCTCATGGGTTTGTTGTGATGATTCATTGAACTGAGGCTGGAAATTACTCCAGAGAGTCCCGGAAACACAATGACTCCTACTTCATCATCAGCTGCTCTTATCGTGGTTACTGCCAAAACATGCCATCTGACCCTCAGGTGCGTGGTCCTTGCTTGCCTGGGATGCATAGTCAGAGTAAATAGCCCAGGTTGTTTTGATTAAATCTATGGTATCTTTAAAGCTGAGACAGAGGTCACTAATCAAAAGCAAAAGTATTCAATAAAACAGATGAATTTACTTCCCATTTTTGACTATGTACATGTATTTGTTAGAACTTCAAGGTACACGAGGCCAAGGGTATGATGATTTCCTACCACTTCGGTGATTAGGTTATAAAAGACTCTGACTTCTTTCTCAGCGGAGTCCTCTATTCCATCTCAGCCTGCACACCTTACTAAAGCAAGCTGCCATATGAAAGATGCCCACATAACAGGGAACTGAGAGCAGACTCCAGGCAACAGCCAGCGAGGAGCTGAGGCCCTCAATCCAACAAGGATACGAATGCTTCCAACAGGCTCTGAGTGAGTATGGCAGCCAGTCCCTCCCCAGATGAGCCTTCAGATGAGACCACAGACCCTGGGCTGGTGCCGTGATTGCAGCTTGTGGGACAGCATGAAACACAGCAGCCACCTTCACTCTGCCTGGATGCCTGACCCACACAAACTGTGAGACAACAATGTGCTAAGTTTGGGGTGATTTGTTACACAGCAAGAGATGACTAAGACACTAGCTAAGCTATTAAATGTCAAGCATAAATAATGAAACCTTCAGGAAAAAGCAAATCAACATTAAGGATTTATTTTTGATCTGGCTAACTGTATTCTCCGTAGCAATCTTTGATACCAAAGGACAATGGAGCAAATGTTTGCAAAGTAACGAGGGAAAGAAAATGTGAGCCAGGAATATTATACCCAGTTAGAGGTTGTTCAAGAAAAGAGTTGAAAAATAAATAAATAAATGGGTTTATTCAAACTTTAAAGGTAAACTAGGTCAAGGGTATGATATTGTACAGAAGTCAGCAAACAACCCAGCCCATCATCTGTTTTAATATGACCCATAAGCTGAGAATAGTTCTGACATTTTAAGATGATTTTAAAAGTCAAACAATGATTCATATTTCAGGACATGTGAAAAGTACGTGAAACTGAAACCTAAAAATAAGGTTTTACTGGAGTACAGCTACACCCATTCTTTCACCTCTTCTCTGTGGCAGCTTTTTTAAAAAAAATTAATTGACAAATAAAATTACAAGAGGTTTAAAGTGCACCAGGTGATGATCTCATGTATGGATACACTGTGAGAGGATCCCCCCCACTGTCTAAGGTGACAATGGCAAAGTCGAGCAGCAAAAAAGACCATCTGCTCACAAAACAGAAAAGATTGACTTTCTGGCCCCTTACTGAAAAGTCTGCTGACCCCCGATCTGTTCCTTTTTAACTTGATTCTTAATTTTCCTTTATCCATCTTTGCCAACTGATACAATTTCACAGACTAAAGAATTAAAAGGTAAACTCAAGAGACAAAAGTTTGAGGTGGGAACACTGCAAAGTACTAGTTTCCAAAAAAGACATTCAGGCAAACTCATGATCCCCACTCATTTAATTTCTAAGGAAAACTGATTTCCAGGGGAAACGAGAAAGGGAAATGTTAAACTATAAATTTTTCTGAGAAAAAAAAAACAAACATGGAATAAAAGGGCTTTCTTTCCTACATCCTCATCTGTTCCACAAGTATTTCAGGTTTTTAATCTCTCTCATCTGTGTATATATTCATGAAACCTCAGGGAGAAATATGATCAGATGTAAAACTTTTACAAAACGTAAAAATGTTCCTTGGATTTGTTACATATTTTTCAAGCCCCGTATCTAGAGGGTTGTTTCAATCTTTCTTTTCAATTTTACTTACAGACACCACTCATCTAAAAAAAAATGATCTTTTGCTTTTCTTATTTCAAAACATCCTCTGGAGGAACCACATATAATCAAGACAAGCTCTTTATCTTCTTCTCTTTATCTTTATATAAAACATACAATGTAAATGTGTTTTTACACACTGTGTTCCATAGGGTGTGTTGTTTTTTTCACTCTAAACTTCTAGGGCTCTGAACACAAAAGAAGGTGACAATTCCTACCATAATCTTCCAAGGGTTATATTCACTCAGTTTGTCTTGTGAGCGAGGATGAAGCGGCCGGATGCTCTCATGGGTGACACATGGATGAGAATTCCCACGTGCACAAAAGGGATTACTTAGCACATCCAGCCTCATGTTTTTGGTTGACACCAGGAAAATCAAATGCAGTCATAATTTCAGTGGTGATAATGTTGTGATGTGTCCTCTTGTGATAAAGAATCTGAGGTAGCCCCATAAAGACTCTGTTAAATGCAGTTGTGTTTGATTATGTTTAAGGCTTTGACATGACATAGACCCAGTTGTGGACAATTCTCTCAACGAAAGTTCCTGCAAAAGGGTATGTTTACAGACAGCAATTCATCCTCCTCCTAATGGTCTTTGGAAATGAAACTCAGAGGCAGCCAAGATTTCACCTTGGTGGACTCTGGCGTCCCCCCTCCTCGACCAGCTGTTCTCTCTGAGCTTCATCCCTTCCCCATGGCCTCCCCACCTCAATGGTTTCTGGTTATTTTCAGAGCCTATCACTGAAATCCCTCCCCATGTGTCAGTGGAAGGAGAAACCTCCAGTTATACGCAAAATTCAATTAAGTGAACACTCTCACTGCGTAAAAGAGGCTTTGCTGTGTGCCCAGATTTGATCAGTACCAATTTATGATTTTGCATCATTCATATGAGAAAACTAATTTAAGCTGAAGTGTTCACGGAAAGGAGTGACTTCACCTGTCTCCCTACTCCTCTGTGAATTTTTCCCCTCTGTCGAGAGCTTCAGCGTCCTAAACAATTGCCAGTCCAAGGGGCCAGAGAGGACAGAACCCCTCACCTCATTCAAGGCTGGTGGGTGGTTGATGAACGGATGGAGGAAAAGCAGGAACAGCAGCTGAGCCCGGGGAGCAGCCACCCCCTCTAAGGAGACGCCTTCTCGTGAGGAAAAGAACCATGACCAGTATGTACTCGACAACCATGCTGAACCCCTTTTCCAAAGGACAGAAGCAGCACTGGCAGGAGTCGGCAGCCTGGGGGGGCAGCAAAAGTGGGGGGAAAGAGTGTAGCAGTGAGAGGCTGCAGGAGCACAGGACACCCAGGGGCTGGCAGGTGCCAGGGATGGCAAAAGCCAAGTGGGCTGGGGTTAGTCTAGAGCTCTCTCGCACCGCAGAACTGGGTGGGGTAGCAAAGGAAATAAGAATAATCTAGTTCTTCCAACTGGGGCAAGTCTGCTGGTGAGGGATTGGGATAGGAGTAGGAAATATATAATTTCAAGTCTTCCTGGGTTTCCCATTCAAACCAGAAACACCAGATGCTGAGGGTACCAGCATCGAGGTATAGTTATTCCAGTCTCACAGCTGGTAAGGTTGGAACTGCTGATATACTTCCTGCCCGATAAATGATGCCCAAGGACTCAAAAGGTGGTGGAGCCAGAAGCACGGAGTGTTTTTTTCTGGGAATCACACTTTTAATGTGATAAAAATCAATTCACAAGAAAGCATCAGATCAAGGTGGCAGACTGAACAAGGTACAACTCTCTCCCCTCGCCCTTGCCCCAAGTTCCTAGAAATGACAAAGGAAAAACATGTTTCAAAACAGAACAAATCCATTAGACCTATGACATGAGAAAGAAACACAGCTTCAATGACGGAGCCACTCAGCTTTTTAGACTGTTTGTTACATGGGCTCACTTTGATTATCCTAATACAAAACTAAGCAACTGGAAAGAGGATTCTTGATATTTAAAAAACATAATAAAACCTAAAATTTATAGCATTATTTTAGCAGTTGGATGGCAAGAGGTAAGAAAAGTTATATTCAAGATGGGAAAATGGGTCAATGTTATCTTGTGGCAAGATATTTGGTAAAACTTAACTTTTCTTTTTTGGAAGGCAGGTCACGTGCTAGTGGATCTTGTAGGTCTGGAGATGAAGATGCACAGAGAGTGTTAGAGGAGGGTCTTGGCTATAATTTCACTCGCAAAGCCATTACAAGAAAGAGATGAGTTCGGAAAAGGAGGGACTCGTGTATGCACAGTAATCGCAGAGAATAGAGTCCAGAAATTCCCAGGCTTGCCTGATTGAATAGAAAGAAATTGGTATGCCAAATCACTGCTTAGATGAAGGAGGCCCAACTTAGATTGTTCATCAGCAACAAATAAAACTTTCTGGTGTTAAATCATTGAAATATTGGGGTGTTTGTTACAGCATCTAGCATGAATTACCCCAAGACAGTTTTCTATGTACTTGTCACAAGCAATTAGAAAGTGGAATAGGGGAAAAAAAGATCCCAGTCACAATAACAATAGGAAAAAAAAAAGCCTAGATATGCCACTAGCAAGAAATGTGCAAGAACTATATGAATATACCTGTAAAAGTTATAGAATATTTAAAGAAAAAATTTGTAAAATATTTTTGCAGAAATATAAAAAACTGAATAAATAGACATAACACTCACCTGAATAGATACTAAAATTATGTCAGTTCTCCCAAAATTCGTTTACAAATTCAAAGCAATCCTGATCAAAATGCAACAGCATGTTTTTTTAGAGCCTGACATGCTGATTCTCACTTTCATTCGGCAGCGTAAATGAATGTACCAGAATAACTAATAAAATCTAATTTAAAACATGCAAAGAAAGGGAAGAGTCAGGCCAGATCTCAAAACATACTGTCTTGTTGTAGAAATTATAATAATAAATTTGTGGAGGAATGGAAAATACATCAATGGAACTGAACAGAAAATCTAAAAATATCACTAATGTGACATTTCAGATCAGTGCAGAAAGAATGGTCTGTTCAATGGTATTAAAGTAACTGGCCATCATTTTGGAAAAAAATAAAATGAGATCCTTATACCATGACCAAAAAAAATCTAAATGATTTTAAAAGAATACAAAGAAAATATCAGAATTATGTTATAATCTTAGAATGGGGAAGGATTTTCCAAGCTAGTCACAGAACTCAGAAGTCATCAAGGAAACACTGATAATTTGACTACATGAAACTTTAAAACATACATGTGAGCCAAAAAACACACCCTATACCAAGGGAAAATTGGAAAAATGAGAGAAAATATTTACAACATATACAACAGGATAGGATTAATATCCAGAAGATGTGTTGAAAAATCATTCACCACACAAGATGAAAAAGGAGCAAACGTTATGAACCAGTGAGAAAGGATGAATTTAAAATGTATGTTCTGACATGGAAAGGGGTTTAAGATATATTGTTAGTAAAAATAATAATAATACTAATCAAGGGCTACAGAAGAACAGGAATAGTCCTATCTACTTGTTATAATTATGCGTGTGTGTGTGTGTCTGTGAAGCCATAGAAACTAGGATCTGGAAGTTTCCAGACGGAATTGTTAATGGTGACTTCTAGGGGAAAAACCCTCAAGCATCATCTAAAGGAGAAAATTGCATGCAATGTCTATGCTTCATTATAAAGCCTCTGCTATTATTTTTTAATTACACAGAGAATTTTTACGTGTATATATATTTTAATAGGCTTTATATTTTAGAACAGAAAAACGAGTGGAAAGTACAGTGAGTTTCTAAATCCCCTCATTCCCACACACACAGCCTCCCTCCACCAGACGGTACGTTTGTTACGATGGATGGACCTACACTGATACCTCATCATCACCCAAAGTCCATAGTTTGAATCAAGATTCACTCTCGGTGTTGTACATTCTATAGGTCTGGACAAACGCATAATGACACGTATCCACCATTATAGTGTCATACAGAATAGTGTCACTGCCCTAAAAATCCCCCGTGCTTGACCTATTCACCCCTCCCTCCCCAACCCCTGGCAACCACTGATATTTTTACTGTCTCTATAGTTTTACCTTTTCCAGAATGTCATATAGATGGAATCACAGAGGATGTATCGCATATGTACATTTTGAAGTCTTCAAAAGCACAGAAATACACCTGGAATTGTGTCTGAACTCAGAAGCATGCAGTTGAAGGGGTAGGAAGCTGTTGAGGCTGGAGAAGCTCAGGTGAACTCCACAAAATAAAGGATGAAAAAGGAGCTGATGAGATCAGAGAACAAGAAGAGAAGGAATCTATTCACCCCAGGAAGAGGTTACGCCCCAAATGAGGCCACACGGAACATAAACACGCATCACACATGTCAGGTATGAAAAATACACACACAAAAAGTTATATAAAGTATAGAATTAACACTGGGGAGGAAACAGAATCAGTACCATCTATGACACGCTTCATGAAATGACCCAGAATGCAGGAAAAATGTCCTGTAAGATGAAAGAAAGACTGGATTAAAAACATAGATACAGGGCTTCCCTGGTGGCGCAGTGGTTGAGCGTCTGCCTGCCGATGTGGGGGACGAGGGTTCGTGCCCCGGTCCGGGAGGATCCCACGTGCCGCGGAGCGGCTGGGCCCGTGAGACATGGCCGCTGAGCCTGCGCGTCCGGAGCCTGTGCTCCACAACGGGAGAGGCCACAGCAGTGAGAGGCCTGCATACCGAAAAAAAAAAAAAAAAAAAAAAAACATAGATACAGAAAATAAACAAAGGATGCCCAACAGATGGAAACTTTACCGTTCTTGCAAAAAGAAATCAGAATAAATGCAGATCAAATGTGCTTGACCAACACACACACACACACACACACACACACACACACACACACACACACACACACATATATATCAACAAGGTATATCTAGGTTCATTTCTTAAATTTTAATGATAAAATTCATCATTTTTCCTGTACTGGAAAGAGGGGTTTCTAACCTGGAATTAAGCTCCAGATTGTAAACTCAGTTGTAAAAATGTGTTAACTTTAAAAGAACATAATTAACCACTAAGAAATGTCCAGGGAACAGTTTGATTACGTGCAGCAAACCACCAAATCCTTTGCAACGAGATAGAGGAAGGGGATTCTCTAAAACTCAGGCTGCGCTGCTCACCCACAGGGACAGGAATGCTCTCAGGACTAGGGTTCTCAGAGGCATGAAAGTGCAGGGGCAACTGTGTGTGAAGGGTAAGTGAACAGCTGACCCACTCAACACAGAGGGAAATTAATGCGGGGCATTGGTTACACGGGATGGAGGGGCTGAGAAGCCAAACCGGGCTGTGAAACGAGCCACAGATAAACAACAAAAGAGAACAATAACCATCCCCAGCTGGAGAGACAGATGGAAGAGGTCCATGGTTAGCCCTATGGGAAGGAAAACTGGAACCACAGCAGGTCTGTCTAATGGAGGTGAGAGTCACGGAGGCGACACGGGTCCTGCTGGAGACATCACCAGAGCAGAGGCATGGAGTGGGGCTTTTCCTTCCATTCTCCCCTCTGTGCGGCCCGATGGTCTAACCCAACAGAAGCCAGATGACCGGAAGCCTTGGACTGTGGGCCGGAGGGCAACAGGGGAAAGGGCTCTGCGCCTGGAGACAGCAGTGCAGCAGAAGTTTGTACTGCTTGAGGGGCCCTCACCAGGGTCTCGTGGACCTTTGAGAAACCCCACAAACATCCAGAGAGGTCTGGTTTGCTTGGATTTCCTAAGGAAGGCGGCCACGGTTTCACGGTTCGGGATGGGGCGGGGGGAAGAAGGAGCTAATCTTGCAGGAGCATCTTCAGTGGCGACTGACAAAGCTGAGCAGAAAAGGTCAAGAATTTGCAGGGATGCTGGGAATGACCCTACATTGGCCCCAAACCACAAGGACGCTGATGCCCCAAGTCAAGGACACCTGTGTTACGTATTAAACCTCAAAAACTGGTCTAAAAAGGGGTCTTCCTAAAACATGGATTAAGCCTTTTATTGTGCAATTACAAAGGAGAAAATGGCTGAAATTCCGTAATTGTGTTTTCATCTTACTTGGTAAACACTAACAGCTTATTATTTCCCAGACGCCAAACGAGGGTAATAAGTCCTGAAATGAGGGTAGGTCGTCCAACCTCAGTTACTTTGCAAACTTATTCTAGTTACAAGACCTTTGAAATATCAGCATCTTTTCGGTGCCCCACCTGCAAATATTAAGGTGCTTTGCCCATCACCACGTGGCTTACTTGGTCCTCTTTTACTCCGTGTTGCCGGCTGAGGCAACAGTTTAGCGTCTGGACCCCATGTTTTTTACCATCAGGAGGCTAAGTGAGCGTGTGTTTCAGGAAGTGCGGGCTCTTTTTCTACCCAAGCAGGCATTTTTTCAGACCCCTTACCTCTTAACATGCCATACTGACTCCATCATCCAGCCCCTGGCTCAGATCCCACCTAACAGACATGGTCACGACAATCACATCCTCCCCTGTAGCACCATCTGTGTAGCACAACAGCAGACCCCAAGACTCCTCCCCAGAGAGCCTCTGAAAGCTGGTCTTGTGGCACCTTCACCCCAAGCAGGGTGTCTCCGTTTTACACATCAAAGCAAGCTCAGCTGTGCGGTCAACTTCCCCAGGTGGATGACAGAGTTGAAGTGGAGGCAGAGGGGAAAGCCCTAACCTAGGTTCCATCTCCAAACCCCGTTCTGCTTGATATGATTTAAATCTTTCCAGCACATCCCGCTTCATGTTTTCCTCAGGGCACGAAACAGTCTGAAACCTAACAAGATGCCCCAGGGAGAGGAAAACAACAGTTCTAAGAAATAATCCTGCCCCTCAGGAGACCAGGTGAAGAAATACTTCATCTCTGTAGTTCTCAGACCCTTAAAAACTTTCTAAAGGAAGGCTGTTACCCCAGAAACAGTCTTAATGTTTCCCACTGTTTGAAAGAAGCAAACTTGTTTTGAAATAAACATACACACATACATCATATGTATGTGTGTGTGTCCTATTTAACCTCAAGATGTTTTTGAAGGAAATTTTGAAAAACAAAAAATGTTTACAGCACATGAATGTTCAGCAACCTTTACCTAGAAAGTGTTCAGCACCTACTACGCTTTCAAAATGAGCAAGAAAGCTTTCCAAAATTGCATTAACAAAAGATGCCTCTGGGAAGTTACCAAAGGATTAGTTCCTATTACGTTATGACTCTGGATAGTCTACAGAATTCAGGAAACTTAATATCAAGGTGAATCACATTTGTGCTATGTTTATACACTTTGCCTTATTAAATAAATCTACTTCTAAAATGTTGATATAAAGAAATTATTATAAAGATATTAAATGAAGTAAGAAGGCTACCGTTCAAAGAAATTCTGAGGTGAATTACTTTCAAAATCATACAGTCACTCCCTGATTTGTGTTTTGTTTGGTATGTACTTTTGCAAATACTTTTGAGTTTTATTAGGAAAGGAAATATCTAAATTTAGAGGGAAATTTAAACACATTCTCTAACTTTAATTTTTAAAACTGCTACGTAGAAAAATTATTTCCAGAATGTAAAAACGACAGCAACCTAAGACATTTATATTCTTTCTACTCCGACCAGTCCTGTGGTCAACCTCACCTGTCCGGAGACGCTCCACAACCAAGCGGTACTGGGATGGTGGAGCCCTCTTGAGGCTGTTAAAGAGAACTGTCTAATTTTAAGTCCCTTCAACATCTCCAGGATCTTTAAAAGAATCATGATTAGAACAATGAACAGAGATTTTCCTTTCTCTTCTGTTACTGCTCAAACCCAAGGTATTTCCACCTAAGACAATCATTTTGTCACACTTTCATATTCTTGTCTAGAGAGAATATTTTCCTTTCATCTCTACTTATGAATTAAAATATTAAAATGACTCTAATTATGCTTGAAACCTGCATGGAGGTAACAAAAATTGAGATATTTGAAATGAAATCAAACAACATCACTAACTGCTAACCCTTGATTCTCCCCTAAGAAACCCTTTCCCAGAAATTTCACAAATTCTATTTCCTAAGCAGCAGGATTTCAACTTTGTAAATGGTTATTAAATCACTGATTACCTCTTTTGTTTATGCACTAGTTCATTTATTAGTTATTGCAGATGTCTTATTTTCTAGCATTTGAATGCTTCGTGTCACAGGATTTCAACTTTGTAAATGGTTATTAAATCACTGATTACCTCTTTTGTTTATGCACTAGTTCATTTATTAGTTATTGCAGATGTCTTATTTTCTAGCATTTGAATGCTTCGTGTATTAGCCAGAATAGGGTAGGTTATCCTTCAGTAATAAACTAATCTGGAAACCTTAGGGGCGTTATATGTAAAGGTTCATTTGTCTACTTCACAAAGTCTTCTGTGATTTCAGCCACTTTCTAGGGACTCTTACTTCTGAACAGTAACTCAGAGATCCAGGCTAATTGCTTCTTACAGCTACACCATCTGGGTCCCATGGTTTCCAGTTCACTACATCAATGGAAGAGAGAACTGTAGGGTCATACATCCTCTCTCAAGTGCTCTAAAGGTCCAGAAGTGAAGCTTATAATTCTGGCCCGCTGTCCAGAACTTGTCACATGGACCTACCTAGCCCCAAGGGGCTGGGATCTGTGGGTATCATGTGGATAATCACTGAACAGTAAATGTCTCTGCCACATAGTTCAAACCTTTTTTAAGTTTGATATTTTTGAGGGACAAGTGGATCTATCCCAGAATTTCAACCCACTTATAGCACTATCCATGAGAAAATGCAAGCTTAATCAGTTGTAAACTGCTGTATTACTTTAATAAATACAAATAGGGAGAGGAAAAAGCAGCTTCCTTCGAAATAAAGTCCTAGAAGAATAATGCTCGCTAGGTACCACTTCTCAGATAAAGAGATCAGTTTGGATGACCTTGGACATCTGAAGCAAGGTTTAACTAATAAGAAAAGTAACAGACAGTAATAATCCACTGGGAAAGAACTGCAACAATCCTGCATGAACTACAATGTAACACATTTATGAACAGAGAGGAGTAAAAGCCAAGAGTCTGGTTGCTCGGCCCCTTTTAGGCTCAGTGGAGAAATAGCACCTCCCAGTGATGCTTCCTCATATAACTTGCAATTCCCTCATAAACACGGGAGTTCCAATCTTGGTTTTATTGCAATGGTTGAACTCTAATACATTTCTGGGCATTTTAAATTGCTTCCAGAAGAACTGGTGAACCATGATCTTACATAACTGTCCATCACAAATGACTTTCCAAGTAACTTTTGGAGCTAATCAGTGCCACTAAAAAAAGATGCAGTGAAATCACATGATAGTCCGTGCCGTGGAGATATTCCACAAGGGAGCCAGCAAAGTAGGGCAGAAGAAGGAAGGAAGGTCATGAGTGAATAAAGAAAACAAAATTTGTAAGGATGGCTCAGAAGAAACTTGCTCCTGTCCAGAGCTGACTGGCATAAAACAGTGATCAAATAGAAGTGTGATGGAGTGAGCTGCGAAGTTTTATCTTCTGATAATTTACATGAGACATGAAATGAGTTCTAATTTCCTTCCTTCTTGCAGTTTCTGTAGACACACCACACACGCACACACACACACACACACACACACACAGCTCAGGAGGGTAGGCATGTATTTGGAAACAAAGAACTGATTCCCACTTCTTGTCTGGTGGTTCCTGAGTGCAGAATCTACAAATGTATCCAGCCAGGGCAGGGGAAGGATGGCAAGGGTGTGATGAAAAGGTTCTAAAACTGTTTTGTGGTGATGGTTGCACAACTGTATATTACTAAAAAAAATCATTGAACTGTACACTTACAGTGGGTGAATTGCATGTTATGTAAATGATAATTCAGTAAATCTATAACAGAAAATAAAACCCTGCAAACAATGGCTATTTAGTCAAGAGTGCATTATTTTTTTATGGGAGTATAGTTGATTTACAATGTTGTGTTAGTTTCAGGTGTACAGCAAAGTGATTTAGTTATACCTATATATGTGTGTCTATTCTTTTTCAGATTCTTTTCCCTTATAGGTTATTACAAAATATTGAGTAGAGTATGTCTGATGTAAAAAATGTATGGTTACCAAAGGGGAAAAGGGAGGAGGGATAAATTAGGAGTTTGGGATTAATATATACACACTACTCTATATAAAATAGGTAACCAACAAGGACCTACTGTATAGCACAGGGAACTATACTCAAGGGTGCATTATAAAAATGATTTTAAGACTCATTAGAGGGTTCCTTCTTAAACAAATTAACTTTCATTTGTATTACTGAACTCTGGTGTCACAGGAAAGTAGAAGTGCCCATATACCTACAGGTAAATTCATTCCCACATAGTCGCTGCATCCTGGACGTGAGCCTATACAAGAAACATCCATTCTGTTCCATTTATCAGACAGCTTGTGCAGACGCCAGCAGCTCAACCGCAAAATGAGAGGGGAAGTTCCATTTCACAGCTCCTGTGATGTTCAAACAAGCATCCGGGGTTATCAGTGAGTCTTATTTGCAAAACTCTCTTCCCCTCAGGTACTAAAACATTATTGCTTTGACATTGTCATTCAGGCACTAAAAAGGAGCTGTGGAACACAAGATAACATGTATTGGGACTTCCCTAGTGGCACAGTGGTTGAGAATCCGCCTGCCAATGCAGGGGACACGGGTTCGAGCCCTGGTCCGGGAATGTCCCACATGCCGCGGAGCAACTAAGCCCGTGTGCCACAACTACTGAGCCTGCGCTCCAGAGCCCGCAAGCCACAACTACTGAGCCCGTGTGCCGCAACTACTGAAACCCACACGCCTAGAGCCCATGCTCCGCAACAAGAGAAGCCACCGCAATGAGAAGCCTGCACACCACAGTGAAGAGTAGCCCCTGCTCGCCGTAACTAGAGAAAGCCCACGTGCAGCAATGAAGACCCAATGCAGCCAAAAATAAGTAAATGAAATGAAAACCTTGAGGATATTAAAAAAAAAAAAAAGATAACATGTATTTATGTTCCAGTCATCGCAGGGTTGGCGTGACAGTGCTAGGGCTGCGGACAAAGAACAGCCTATGACAGTGGCCTCCCTGGCTCTCAGGCAAGGTGTCCCAGGTGTTAGAAGGGTGTCTTCTGCTGCAGGCACTCCTAATCACCCTTCGTGACCACTTTCCTTGAAGAGGCTTCAAGCTTTTACATATACAAGTTATAACCTCCATACTGAAATTGGGCTCTTCCAAATACCAGAAGTTGGAAGCAGTGGTGTGCTGGTAAATGTTTAACAACAGGCTCTCCTGGAGGTGAAAGGAGCTGACTGATGTACAGCGTGTGCTGACTGCCACGTTGTCAATACTGCTACCATGGCCTATTTCAAGCTACCGACTTGATGTCGCTGAACATGGAGTTGGGAAGAGACGTTCACTGTGGCTCCGGTGAACCAGTGGGGGCCTGTTCCAGCACACCTGTGCCCGGGGGCAGGGCACACAAATTACAGTTTTTGATCAAGGCTTTAATCGAGACCTAGAATGTCAGAGTAAAGCTACGTACATTTTTTTTTAATTGAAACTGTTGAAATAAAGTTAAAAGCATTTCAAATTTAATAAATTGCTAATTAGTATTTATATCGTTTCTCTGTATCTGGGTGTTCTCTCTGCAAATTGTCAACAGGGTCATTTAAACACATATGTATTACATGTATGTACACAGTGTATACACACCTGTATGCCTGTATGAGCCCAATGTTGATCTCAAATTCCCAAGACCCAACCAAGGTTCTTGCAGTTCCTATGTTCTTAGAAGTCCAAGGTTCTTCAGCTGATCTTTCTACTAGACGGAAACTGTCATTAAGGTCCTCACTCAGTTACAATGTATCCACTAACCAAAGAGTCATCATTTTTCCAAGGGTGGTGCTGAGTTCCAGGTCTTCAGGAGCAACCAACTGAAGATGGCTTAGAAGGACCTCATCTCGTCTCATTGAGTAATAAACACATGACCTGTATCCAAGAGCAGGAGTAAACAGGTTGGGATTAAAGGTAGATGTTGCTGATACCTGAGGTCAGTGATTCACACGCCACACAATGGTTTATTGGTGAGGGAAGGCTTCTGATCACCAAGACACGGAGAAGATTGGCAAGTCTGAAAGTAGAAACAACATCTTCCACGGGGGTGTGTTGTGTAAGATGCCCATCTCCACCCGCCCCCAGGCTGGTGCTGCCTTTCACTCTTCTTGGGGATCCCACCTAGGACTCCTAGGTACACACACAAGCAGTGGTAGGTCCGGACATCAGACAGCTGGGCATCATAGGTGTACTTTCCATTAGGTCCTGAGGGTTGGCCATGGCGTGCGGTGAGAGAGACCTTTGCAGAAATGCAGATCTTTGCAGAAATGACAGACAGACAAAAGCTTCAAAGCGTACAGAGAACGGGGACACTTGATAACCTTGTCATTCTGCCTTAGACGTGGGAGGAAAAGAAAACATTCCATATTACCCTGTGAAGACACTTTTCAAATATAAAAGACACTTGTAAGCTAGATTTTGATTTTGAGCTTTCCCTAAACCATATGAAGAAAAATTCCCATCTTAAAATTACCATTGCCAGAGAGAGTTCACGATGGGGAGTGAACAGTGGCAATTAATCATTTAGCATTTATGTAACATCTGGCATCTGCAAAGCGCTTTCCAACCAGTTTTCCTTGTTACTGCTCGTAATCACGGCAGGTTGGGGTCAGCCGTGCTCATTCCTATTTTCTCAGAGCAATATGTAAAATAGTAACTTGACCCTTAGAGAAAGATCTCGTAATAGCAAATAAAGCTAGAAATAAGTGACAACTCTTTCATTCTATTCAGAACGCCATTCTTGAAGGTTGTTAATAGGGAGAAGTATTTTCTGTCAGCTCTGTTAACAGGAGGGTGATGGTGTTTTGTTTCTTACTATATAGGAGCCAGATCCAAAATTCATATCTAAAAATACCATCAACAGTAAAGGTCAAAGAGAGCTGTACTTTGGGACATAGCTTTCGTTATTTAAAACCAGAGAAATATAGAGTCACATGTGTGTATTCTCCACTTGGAAGAGACAGACTTTAAGACCACAAACCATAATAAACATTAAATATGCTTCAACTATTCCAGGATACAAGGCAAACACATCATCAGTCAACCAATGAATTTTCCAGTCTCTTGCATTATTGTAAATCTGAGAGACTAACCAGTAGGAAGGGAGACTCATCTTTGCTGTATTAATTGATCCCCTGCTTTCAGCACCACACACGTACATGGATGCCGCAAACTAGCCCTGCTTCCTGCCTGCCCGTGGGGGAGGGGAAGGGCATCAGTCCACGGCCCTATTCACATCTTTACAAGACCGGTGATAAGTGACACGGTGATGGGCAACAGAAGAACACAACTTAGTCTGATGGGTCAGAAAAGGCATCCCAAGAAAGTGACATTGAGCTCAACCCTGAAGGGTGAATAGGTGTTAACAGGGAACAAAGGGAAGAGGGAACAGCATGTTCAAAGGCCCTGAGGAAGAGGCTGCACTATTCACTGGAGGAATTCAAATGAGGCCAAAAGTCCAGAGTTCAGCGTGAAGGTGCAGGGATGGGGGTGGGGTAGATCTGACTCCCAGAAACAGGCAGGCCTGGGAGCCCAGGAGTTCCACAGAGGTCTGGGCTCAGCAGCTTGGGCTCCGGAGCTGAGCTGACAGCCCCTTAGGTGCAGCCACCACTGACGAATCCTAAGGGACCTCCGTGCCTCTCTGCCCTCACCTGACCCGGTATCTGCCTTGCAAAGTTGTTGTGAAGACTCAGTGCTCTGTTGCATGTAAAGCATTTTATATACAACTTGGTAATTCCATCTAAAGCCTGAACTATCCCCCTCCTGACATCTTCTTACCTTTAGGACATTCCTAACCTATATTCTATGGGGCACCACCCTGTAATGTACTACAAGAAACGGAACTCAGATTAAGTGAGTTTGGGAAACACTGCACGCTGTCGTCTGAAGCATCTGAAAATCTCACAGTTGTTTTTGTTTTGTTTTTTTTAATAACTTTCTTAATCAAACATGCACAAAAATTGACTACCGCAAGCCACTCTCTGTTTGCTGGAGACCATGCTTTCACCTACGAATAATTGATGTCTTTAAACCCCCAAAAGTTCCCTGGAGAGAATGTTGAGAGGCTCCAGCTCAGACTGATTTTAGTCTCTGGCTTGTGCATTTGAGATGCCACAACAGAACAGTTTCAACATCGTTATTTAGAAAATAAATTATTCCAAATCTCCCATTTAGAACACATTCTCAAGGTGTCCTCATGAATCCGAATGTTTTCCCAAACCATGGCTATAATTTTCAATTTATTCAGTAGGTGACTTTCAGGGAACAAAGTTGTGTTACTGGAATAATACAACCTTCTTAGCATCATTGCACCTCCCTGCCTCAGCTTCCCTCCCCATCTAGAAACCGCAGTGTCAGACTAAGTGACCCCAAAGCCCTTCAAACACTGAGATTATACAATCCCATGTTAAAATCTTCCCAGGTTACCTGATGTATGTTCTTAGGTGATTACCAAACCAATGCAGTCTCCATACGAGCAGAGAGACACACATCCATCCACAAATGGACAGACCCCTAGGTCTTTGCCTCTTTGCTCTGTGTCTGTCTTTGCAGCGCTGAAGAATATTCACCGAACTCACGACCATGGTGACCTTTGTAACATTCTATGTGACCATTTTTTAATGCTTTAAGTACAGAAAATATTATGTATGTATAATATGTATATTTTATACGTAATATAAAAACAATGACATGATGGAAAAGTGCCCAAGTATTAACAATTGCTAAACCATGGATGTGTATGCCTCCATACTTTCTCTAAGTTTCTAAATCTTCAAATGTAAACATTATGATCTTAAGTAAGTCATAGATTTTTTGAATGGTGATCTCACAGAAGTCTTTGAAGTTGTCTTACACGTGTTCTTCATCATCTCCTTGAGTTAACTGTCTCCAGGCTTAAATTTAGAAACAGAAATACGGTCTTGCTTCTTGCCCTGCAAAATTCACGTTTTGTTAATTATCTCATAGATAAAATAACTATTTGCTTGAGACCAAAATTAAGCTTTAACTAATGGCAACCAGGAACTAAAACCACACCCAAGCTATCGAATTGCATTTCAAAGTCATTTCCATAAGCTTAACTGTCAGTCCTAGGGAGAGACATTTTCCCACCACCTTTATCTGAAGGGAAGACCTGTTTCATACTATTCCATATAAATCACCTTGAGACTGACCATGGCCAATATGCCATTTCGTTTTTGTTAAAAATAAACATTTAAAGAGATAACATATTGTAAAACATCTCAAATTCTATCCAAATTATTCACATTTTGAATTAGGCTTGAGTCTGGATTGGTGCCAACTATGTTTATCTGTTTGGGAAAAGAGTCTTTGTAGCCCTTAATTATATACAAACAAATGAGACTTTAAGTTTTAAAATCTTTTCTTTGTATAGAAGGATTCTGGTTCCTATCAAATGCTGAACAAGCATGACCCTGGTTGCCCTGGCCAAGATTAAGCTGGAGAACTCTGGAGATAAAACATCAAGAAATGGGGTGGGGACAGTTTTGTTTTGAACATGGGGTGATGGATTTGACCCATGTCAGGGGCAGCCTGGCACACTGTGGGAGAATAAAAATAGAAGAGGAACCATAACTGGACAACTCTGATCTCTGGTCCAGATGGCCACAGGAGGAAATTCAGGGAGGTCCAGATGCTCTGTATGTATGAGGAGCTGAGACTGACAAACTTCAGGTAGTAGCTTGCCCATCTCCCCAGGGCTGGTAAATTCTAATCTAAGAGCACCTCTCCCTAATGCTGCCTCTCCCAGTAGGGTAGGAGGTGAAGGCCTGAGCTGACGTGTGGTCCTGTGGGGTGGGGGCATGACTGTGTTTTCTGGCGCCAGGTTCTTGTCCATAAGGTTTATCTACCCGCATGCTTCCAGCTCACTTGGGCTGAGGCAATGGAGTCAGGCCTCCTCCATCTGCTTGGCTGAGAGGGTAGCTGACATCCCAGAGAAAAATACACTTCAGGATAAAAAGGAAAAAAAAGCAAGACCGTTGATGGGTATACCCTTTACAGAAAAAAAAAAAAAAAAGTACTAGATGACAGATTCTGAAGCAGAAATAATATTAGACCAAGGATTTACAATTAAACTAATAAACATTTGAAAAGAGATATTAGCAATATGAAATAAAAAGAAAAAATTATAGAAAACAAACAGAAACATTTGGTGTGAAAAATATGACAGTTGAAATAGAGAATCGACTGAATAGGATAGATAATAGATATAATGAACAGATAATAATAACAGATACAATAAATATGCAGCTGAGGAATAACATAGCAAACTGGAATATCAATTCCAGAAAGAAGAAAGAAATGACAAAGAATTAGAAAGTGCAGGAAAAAAATAAAAGTGGTATGAAGAAAGGAAATAGATGCACTAAATTCAAATAAAAGGACCCCCAGGTGAGCGGAGAGAAAAATTAAAATGAAACTAGTAAAATTTGGAAAAATGAAATACAAATTTTCCAGAAATAAAAAAATTGATATTGAAAGGGCCAAAAAAGAAGAAGAATTTAAACACATTTAATGAAATTTCAAAATATCAGACAAAAAGAAAATTTTTAAAGCTTCCAGAGATAAAGAACAGATCATATACAAAGGATCAAGAACTCGGTCAACATTAGATTTTTCAATAGTAACATTGGATATAAGGGAAAAATGGATCGGTGTTTTCAAAACATTGAATAGCCTAGACTGTTGCATACTGTCAAACCATCATTCAAATGAGAATATCACCAGGCTTACAAGATCTTAGAGATGTTTGCCAATCAGAGGCCCAGTATAGCTGCTGCTACCCTATTGGACATCCTAGATATAGAACATTTCCATTGCCACAGAAAGTTCCATCAGCCAGCACTGAAAGAGAGAACATCATGATGGCAGCATTTGTAAGAGGATGAGACCAGTGAATGTGTGGAAATACAAGAGTTCTAGTCTCATTATTGAAGAAATAAAAATATCAATTAAAAATGTAGAGAGGTAAAACAAGCAGAAATAATATATCAAGAGGGTAGAAGTGGGTCCAAATATACCAAGGTTATAGTAAATGTAAATGGATTAAACTCATAGTTTAAAGATAAAGGTTGAAAGAAGGGACAAAAACCAAAGTCCACATAGATGCTCTACATATACAGAAGACCCACCTAAAGCATAGAGACCTGTAAAATTTGACAGCATTGGTTAAACCATATGAAACTGATAGATATTGCCAATTTTATATGGTTCAATGTAGAAAAGAAGGATGAAAGACATAAATGCCTACCAACAAAAAAGAAGGCTAATATAGATGTAATCATTCTAGATAAGAGACACTGAGACAAAATAGAGCATTAGGGAGACAGCCCTGATCACAACATTAATAAAACAGATTCAATTTATTCAAATAATATAACAATTTTGTTAAATGTACATACCTAAAAAACATTCACAAAATGTAGCAAAATGTGTTAAAGCCACAGAAAGAAGTTGATAAATTCACCATCATATTGGATTGATATGGTAATTACTGGTCATCAATCAGGCAAAAAATTTCAGCAAGAATAGCTGAACAGTATGATTAAGAAGTTTGTTCTAATGGACAGATACAAAGTTCTATATCTCCCAATTTTTAAAACACTTTTTTCTCAAGCGCACTTTTACGATAATCAATCGTAGATAATAACTGACCAAGAAAACCTCCACGTGTCTCAAAGAACAAGGATCACCACTGAGGACAGACAGCTCTTTGCTTAGTCAGAGTCCCAGAAGCTCGATAAAAAAGCTCTTGAGATCAGCAAACCCAGTATCCACCCAGTAGGTGAATTCAACAAAAACTGTCTCTAAAAGTCCTAAGAACAAAGCAACATCACACTAGGGGACCACCTGCTAGACCTCAAGACTCAGTAGAGCTTGAACCACACCTCACTGAGTTCAGTGACTCTCACTTCTGTTAACTCACACAAATAAACCGATCACCATACTGAGCAGTGCATTGGCCAGTTAGAGCCTAATGTAGCAGGGTGTTAAATGGGCCATTTCCTAGTCTCTAAGAATTTTGCCTAAATCCACAGAGCTTGGGACAGGAAGCAGTAAGTACAACTACTTGCTAAAGAGAGGCATGAACACATCTACGACCAACTTGCAGAAAAATAACAAATGCACCCCTGCTGGTCAGTATCATGCCCCCTACAGTCATCCCCAGCATAGGTAAGAGAAGACAAGAAGTACACAGAGGATTGAAGAAAACCAGGAGAGCAATTGGTGGTCCAGTGTGGAGGGATGTGCCTTTCTTCTCCACATCCCCATCTAAGGAAAATCAAGGAAGACTCCAAAGGAATCACTCCTAGAGGTTGGGGTGCCTGCAAGAAGGCACAAGAACCTCCCTCCATGGCTTGAGGCTGGATGAGCTACATAAACTCCTAAATCCATCTTGGTGTGGCCCCCTTTGTAGACCACTGTGAGATCTCTTAGGGGCCCTCGATGTCCATCCCAAGAACAGACATGTCAGGTTCTATGGAAAACTGAGGCTTTATGTTTCTTTAGGATAAAGCAGCCACATGACACACATGTTTCTTGGTACTTTTGATTACATTCCATAGCATGACTTGTATACGCTATTCTCTTATCCATCTGGCCAAGAGCTCCTCCCAGGAAGAGGACAGTGAGAGATGGGAGACATTGAAACTCTCATACATTGCAGGGCGGCCCATGAGTCCCCACCCAGTGATCCACTCTTTATGTAAAGAACCCCATTTCTTCAACTGTTCCTTTTGCAAATGGTTTATAATCACCCACTATCCCTTGGTTTCTCTACTCTGTTCTCTCCCTTTTGCCAATGTCTCTGATCAAGTAACTTGCTCAGAAATTGCAGTAATTACACGCAAAGTTGGACAAGGAGAAATAAACACGATTTATTTTTAAACATTCTACAAATCAGGATGTTTACTCATTGGGTGATATAAATCTGCATTACTCAGGGTTCACATCGCAAAAGAATTAGAGATCAAGCAATTTTAGCTTAGCCAGATTCCTTCCCAGATTTTTTTTTCTTTATTTGCTAGGTTGAATGAGTTCACCCTTGTCACCAATGTGAAAAACAAAAAAAATAGTTGGTAAAATATTAAAAGTGCAAATAGCTTTGCATAATTTTCCTGCCTGAAATATAATTGTCACAATAATTAAAGTCTTGGCTGTTTTGTGTTTTTTTAAATCTTCACCAATTTATGTATTTCTCCAGAACAATGTCATTGATTCCAAAAATAGTCCTTCATGGAATAAAAAATTAGTTAATAAATTCTTGTATATAAAAAGGCCCTGCATCTTATAAATATTTTACAAATGTTTGTCAGTTTGTTTTTCTAGAGGATTTTATTATTATTATTTCTTTGTTAAAAGTCCTGAACCATGAATATATCACATCCTGGGACTGCAAGATAATTTATTTTCTCTAATCACATTGTTCTCTACAATTTGATTTGCCTCACTATGTAAACTCATTTCCTTGGCATGAGGACAGCTGTCCAGCGGCTGACACTGTGACAGGGCAGAGCTGCAAGTGTCATGCAAACAGCCAGGCTCTCCCATCTGCACTGGCATTGCCACCACCCTCAGGTTTCTGCCTGAGACAACCCTCTATACAGGGTGAGTGACATGCAAGCCTTTTTCGCAGCTGCAGGAGTCAGGGGAGGGCTGACTCCTAAGAGCCTGAATAATAGTTTAGCCTCAGGCCATTGAACTCATATATTCAGCCACTTCATTTTGAGCATCAACGATGGGTCCCATGGAAGGTGAAACAGGAGGCTGTGTGTTTCCTCCACTTACCAGCCTCAGAGGCCAGTTCTGGCACAGGGTGCCATGGCAGTTGTATTATTTCCTGTTCCCATCCAGTTCCTCACTGTGACTGCAAGCTCCTTACCCTTCCCTCAATCCTCCAGGCACCCCTCCATGGGCATCGTTAATTCTTGCAATTCTTTCAGGAAACTAAACAGGAGAGTCTGTAAGTGAGCACACACACCCCTTTAGACCTGCAGACCTTGGGCTTTCATAGTTCATGAGTAAGATCCATGTGAATCTGGAAGCCTAACCATCATTTACAAAATTCCCTTTGACATTTTCACTGGGATCCTGGAGGCCCTTTTACGAAGATGCTCTTCATGGCTTTATTAACACTCCAGTGTAAGGGCAGCTACTGTGGTGTCCTTCACTGCTGCTGAGACACAATCTCTGTTACCAAAGAGCTAACAATCAGGTAAGAAAAATAACATTTATTTAAAGGGAAATGTATTCTCAATGCTCTGAGTATATTAATTCAATGGAAGTAGTAAGAAAAGTAGCAGCTAACATTATTGAGTACTCAGTGTATTCTAAATGCTTTGTACATATTAATTACATAATGACTTGTTTAATCCTCACAAAATTTATTGAAGTTGTTACCAAGATCTGGCCCACTTTACAGATGGGAAAACTTACCTTGTCTTAAATACTAGCTATTGAGAGCAGAGGCAGGGATTTGTACCCAGGAAATCTGAATCTAGAGCTCATTCTTACAACAACTAGAAAATACTACCCTACTGACGCTCTACCACCAAGTAGATAGATAGGATTTTCACCCCTGAGTACAGTGACAACTAGTGTGATACATAAATAATGCCACGTGCTTTAGGAGTGAAAAAGTGGGAGGACTGTCTGCCAACTGGGGAATCGGGAGATATTATGATGCAGGGTGAGTTGCTCCAAGCCAAATGCGAAAGATAGAAGTAGAGGAATAATTTCTGTCTAGTTGGATGGCATGTGCGAAGAACAGACACACAGTCTCAGCACACGGAACTCCTTCGGCTTGCCACCCCTGCCCTCTGGTCACGGGGGATGGCATCCCATGAGCATCAGTCCAGCCTCTTTCCCTTCCCTCTCAGAGGAACTGTGTAGCCCTCGTGTCCAGAACTCAAGCCACTTCTCTATACCTTGCAGTAGCCACCACATACCATCATATAGACTTGGTCCCACTGCAGCTGGCTCCTTCTTTTACACCCTAAGAGAACCTTCCCTGAAGTTTCCTCTTCTTCACTGACAACATTGTTGAAAAGATGAGTCTACATGCTCTTCTGGATTATAAAATAATCCAATAAGATTTCAGTTGCTTAAGCCTGTAACCCAGGTGGTGAAATCAGTTCTTCTTGAAGTGTAATTGAAAAAAGATATCTAATTGATTCCAAAATGAAGAGTGGCAATGAAGGTGCCTCAGTGAAGAGCCAGCCTGTAGAGGAAAAGAGGAAAAGTGAACTCTGCTTGAATCAACATGAAAAGTTTGCGCAGACTGGATCTAACTCCGTCTCTACATTCCCTAGGCTTACACTTACTCCCCCAATCTTCATAAATTACACAAACCAAAAGCCCAAAACCCTAGTCAAATCCCTCCTCCATCTTCATGCCTTAAAAGGAAAAACTTCAAAAGGTAAAAACTCCAGGAACAGCAGTAATCAAAGGGCACGACCCCAACATGACTTTACAATGAAGTGGAGAATCTTTAAGGAATCAGGCCCCAATTTGAGCTATAAGGTCCAAAAGTTGAGAATGATGTCATAATTCTGATAAAGTTAGTTTCAAAGGTTCCAGTCTTTTAAGGACTACTCAACTTCACAAAGAAAATCCTAGCCTGTGACCACTGAAAATGCCTCCAATGCAATAGTTTTACAAGTAAAAGTATGGAGTTCCATGAATAATGCAGAGTATAGAGTATACTGATCTGTAATCAAGTCATCAAACTATGGAAAAGAAAGCCAAAACTTGTGCCCTGAACTTCCACTTCTAATGAGGATATGGTAGGTCACAGCGAATGCTCCTGCTCTCAAAACTTTTTTTAAGGAATAAATTACAAAAATCATTTTAAAGCATTGGAGAGCAGTGGAATTAAAAGGGACTAAATGAACTAAAATTCCAGAGAGAGAAAAGTGTATGATTGATACCCACTTTTCCCTGGAAGCATCTTCCAGGTCTAGATAGAAGTCTAATGATCAGACGTGGGCCAGGTAGAGGATGTTGCTGGGGAAAGAGAAAGAGAAAAGCTGTTAGTGGTGGTGTAGGGCTAGGGTGATAAATCATACTACAGGTGAGGGGTCTGAAATGCATAGCTGATTTCATCCACAAGACGCTCGCTCACCTTTTTGGCTGAGTGGTCAGGGAGATGGAGCCTAGAGAGCTAGGCAGAAAGTTTTTGAAAAGGAGAATAAAATTACCATGAATGTTGAGGTGATTAGGATCAAAGATCTCCTGAGGGAAGGGGTTTGAAAAGAGAACGGACAGAAGATGAAAGCCTATGGTGAATTGACAGCAGGAACTCTAGCTACTTGTCAAATTGTGGTGTTGCCTCTAGGCTGAGAATCAAGGTTCAGCCACTGGCAAAAACCGGCTGCTGGGAAACAGAAAAATCAGCAAGGATTTTGATGTTCAAGCGGGACAAAATTAGAGACTGGAGGGCACCACACACGTAACCATTCTATCCATCAAGACATTTGCCAAGTTATGATTGATCAGACTCAATCTGCCTCTGTGAGAGGCTGGAAAATCTTTGTTTCCTCAGTTCTGACAAGCTGTGGGTGACTCAGCTTTGCCCTTGAGAGGCTTAAGTTCAGCTCTCTGCACTCCTGACCCCCTCACTCTCAGCCCTCATAGAGCTCAATCCCTGATTAGAGTTTGGAAACTGACCTCCTCTCTCAATATACTTTCACAGTATTTTAGATACAATATCCAGCTTACAGAAAAATAACGAGGTGTATGAAAAGAAAGACCATATGCTAAACAGTAAAAAATCAACAGCATTAGATTCCAGGTTGACCCAGATACTGGAGATAGTGTAACAGAACGGGACCCTATGGGCCTTCCCAGAACAGACTACCCCTGCCCCTGTGTCCTCCACCCACCTCTTGTTTGTAAAAATCTGTAGCCTCCTAGGTCTTCCCTGAGTTCCAAAGAGTAAATTTAATCAGAGAAGTGAGAAAATGTAGAAAGAAGGGAAAACAGTCAAATAAGACAAAATAATAGTTTAGCCATTAAACAAAGTCAAGGACCACTAGTTCTTCCTCAAGGACTATAGATAATCTTCTGAGCTGTGTTCTTTGAGCTGTTTTGCAGATACTGAAACCCCCACCAGGTGGAGGAAGTTAACTGTCTGCTGTCCACAGACACGTAGACCCCAGACCAGTTGGAACCAGAAGGTTGATGATGTTGACTCCCAATTACCTCAGCACCAGCCAATCAGAAGAATGTTCACAAGCTGATCACACACCTAGCAACCCCTTCTCCCTCATCTTATCTTTAAAAACCTTTCCCTGAAAGCCTTCGGGGTCTTTTAAGCACTAGCTGCCCTGGACTTCTTGACTGGTGTCTGCAATAAACGCTGCACTTTCCTTCACCACAACCCGGTGTCAGGAGATTGGCTTTACTGCGTGTGGGCAAGCAGACCCACATTTGGTTCAGTAACAATAGCAGACAATTACTTTAAAAATAAGTATGATTAATATGTACAAGACAACAGAGGAAATGAGAGGCAACATACATGAAATGATAGCAATTTGCAATTGAGAACTGCAATTTGTTTTTTTCAAATAATGGGTATGGCAGAACTGAAAAATACAAAATCCAAAGTTAAGAATACAATGAAGAGTTGTTACAACAGACTGCACACAGAAAACACACAGAATTAATGAACTGAAAGGTGCTAAATAATAAAAAATATGCAAATTGAAGGATAGAGATCAAAAAGTAAGAAAATTTATTTTAAAACTTGAGAGATAGGTGTAACATATTCAAAAGACCTAAATTAATATAATTGAATTACCAGAAAGAGAGGAGGGAAAATGAGACAGGAGCAATATTCAAAGAGATAATGACTGAGAATGGCCCAAATTGATGAAAGACATCAACCCGCATGTTCAAGAAGTTCAGCAAACTTTGAGCTAAACAAATACAAATAAAACTACATGTAGGCATGTTATCAATGTCAGACTGCTGAAAATCAAAGACAGAAAGAGAATCTTAAAAGCAGCCAAAGAAGTAACACATTACCTTCAAACAAGTCAAGATAAGACTAACAGTAATTTCTCAAAAGAAATGATAAAAGCAAAAAGGAGGGAGGGGACTTATAACGTTAAATGCATGTATTAGAAGAAGGCAAGCTGAAAAGTCAAAGATTTAAGTTTCCATCACAAGAACCTAGAAAGAAAAATCAAATCTCACTTAAGAAGGAATGTAATAAGAAAGCTAAGGGCAGAGCTTTAATAAAAATTTTGTAATCCAATTAAAATATCAACAAAGCCAACAGTTAGTTCTTTGAAATGATAAGTCCCAGCAATATAGAACAAGAATGAAACACAAATGGCCAAATAAGAAAAAATGAGCTAAAACTATAGATCCTACTAACATTAAAAAGATATTATGAATGAATTTACTCCAAAAAATTTGACAATTTGGATGACATCAAATTTCTCAAAAAATACAACCAATTCTAACAGAAGAATAAATAAAAACTATAGATAGTATGATGTATATTAAATATGTATCTTGTATAGATGCAAAAATAAAGAAATTAAAAAATATATATTTATTTTATATATAACATATGCATATTTACAGCAGTGGTAATTTTATTTATCAAGTTGTATGTTACATCCCTAGTACTTATTTATCTGGAAGTTTGTACCCTTTGACTGCCTTTATCCAATTTCTCCTCCCTCCATGCTCTGCCACTGGTAACCACAAATCTGGTCTCTTTTTCTGTGAGTTTGTTTGTTTTTGAAGTATAACTGACCTAAAACACTACGTTAGTTCCTGTTCTACAACATAGTGATTTGGTATCTCTATGCATTTCAAAATGATCAACATGATAAGTCTAGTTACCATCTGTCACCATACAAAGATATTACCTAGTTCTTGACTGTATTCCCCACACTGTACATTTTATCCCCATGACTCATTTATTTTGCAACTAGAACTCTGTACCTCTTAATCTCCCTCACCTATTACTTTCCTCTCCCCATTGCCCTCCCCTGTGACAACCACCTGTTTGCTCTCTGTAACTCTGTTTCTGTTTTGCTATGTTTGTTCATTTGTTTGTTTTTTAGATTCCACACATAAGTTAAATCATACAGTATTTGTCTTTCTCTGTCTGATTTATTTCACTTAGCATAATACCTTCCAGGTCCATCCAGGTCCAACCCAATATATATATATATTGAGTTGACCAGAAAATTTGTTCAGGTTTTTCTGTGTCTTCCTATTCTGCTATCTTGGCTGCTCTCTGTATTTTAAAGACTCTTGATCACACTGCCAGATTGCTTTTCTGAAAAAAACATACTAAAGTACACTCACACAAAGAGATGGGAGAGGGCCTAGGTCAAGACTTATGGATGAATGGATGGATTGGTTGATTGCTTACTTAAATAATAATAACGTGAATTTGTAGAGCCCTTTGCACTTTATAAGTAACATTCATGGTCTCATTTCTAAGAGAGGTGTTAGCAGCTCTAACATATGAATAAGGAAACTGAGACAGGAAGAGGTATGATGTGCTAAAGGCACTAATGCAAGTAAGCAGTGTCCAGTAGTTGCTGAAAATCTCCCTCAATGACAGTAGCAAAACAAGCACAGTACGTGCACGAACAGGGCCCGAATAGCTCCTCCACACTCTGGGGTGCAGGGTCCTGCTCGGGCTCCAGAACTGTACCAACGTCATCAGGGCCTTGGTCTCTGTCCAGTTAAGGCAGGTCACAAACTGCAGACATGTCCTTTTTTCTCTTAGTGCCTCTTCTAATACATGAAGCCTGCTTCTCGTCCAAGCTGCCTGAGTGTACTGCCAACGTTTGGGATTGCTCCAGCTGATTTATGGTTTCTGTGCATCTTAGGTCAAATTCCTGACAGAAAGAATCTAATTGTAAGCAAGGGCTGTGCCTGTTGGGTTAGATTTCACCCATTGTTCTATGGGGTAGGAAGGATGGGGTCATAAGGTACATTGAGTGAACTGCCTGACACGTCCACCCAGGGTTGCCTGGGATATTATGGACCGAGAGGGTGAATAAAAATTGGTTTCTAAAGTTTTCTAAAGAGGTTAGTCTTGAATTGCATAGACTGACGGATTTGGTACTTGGGCTATAGGGTGGGAAAGTAGGATCATCAGGAGATCAAACCAGGAGCCAAAATTGAGGAGGGTTCAGATCTTACACATGAAAAGAAAACTCAGGTAAAACCACTTTAAAGAGAAAAGTAGTTTATTTGTAAAGATTTGCAAAGCATCCCAGATATACAAGGACTGGCTTATTAATTTTAAAAAAAGCAAGATTAGATATAAAAAAAGAAGTCATCCCCATAGATAAAGAAGAGCTTTAAAGAAACAAGAGAATACCTCATCCAATGTTATATCAATAAATTTTAACACTGGAGGAAATGGATGCTTTTCTGGTCAAATATAAAAATAAAAATTTACCCAGGAAGAATTACAATTGTTAAATAGTCTATAAAAGTTCTATAATTGAAAAAAAAAAAGGTGACTAGAGCCTGATGGTTTTACAGCTAAATTCAATCACTCAAACAAATATTTATTAAACTCCTGCCATAGGCCACTTCTATTCTAGACACTAGAGATAGAGCAATAAGCAAAATTAAATCCTTTGTCTTGTATCATTTATAATACAGTCAGAGAAAACAGGGCAGGAAGAATGGATGCACACCGTGGCAGATGGTTGTAAAGGCTAGAAGGAAGGCAGACATCACGGGGGGCACAGATGCTAGAGGAAGTGCTAGTCGCATCAGCTTTCCAGGACCGTTTGCACGTTGACACCCATCTGCTAGCTAAACGAAGTGACAGAGGGAGCGGTGTAGGCCTCTGAGGAAGGGATTCCTATGTTATCCAAACACAGCAAAGAATTTGCAGCAACATGGATGGGCCTAGAGATTCTCATACTGAATGAAGTAAGTCAAAGAAAGAAATATTGTATGATATCACTTATATGCTGAATCTTAAAAAAAAAAGATACAAATGAACTTATCTACAAAACAGAATCAGACTCTCAGATGTAGAGGACAAACTTATGGTTACCAGGGGGGAAGGGTGTGGTGGAGGGGGAGAATAGCTAGGGAGTTTGGGACTGACATATACACACTGCTATATTTTAAATAGATAACCAACAAGGACCTACTGTATAGCACAGGGAACTCTGCTCAGTATTACATAACAACCTAAATGGGAAAAGAATTTGAAAAAGAATAGATATGTGTATATGTGTAACTGAAAAAAGAATGTACTACAATCTTAGGGGGGAAAATCACTAAATTGTATACTTTAAAATGGGGGATTTTATGGTATGTGAATTATATCTCAATAAAGCTGTTATTTTGAAAAGAAAAGAAAAGAATTCCAATGTTATCTAACTCTTCCAGACCATAGACAAAAGTGGAAATCTCCTCAACTTGTTTTATGAGGCCAACATGACACCAAAATGTGATAAAGAGGATTCCAAAGAGAAAACAAAATACCTAGGAACCTCATTCTGAATATGGCAGCTCAGGCAACAGCAGAGCCAAGCTCTGTGGGAGGCAAAGTGGGACGACTGGGGGTCACTCCCTGGGTGGGTCTCAATGAACTCGACCCTGAAGGAATCCAACCTAGCACCCTCTGCACTGGAAAAGCCATCAATCAGATCAACACACAGTCAATCTGATGATTTAAATTTCAATGACAGAGAAGGATTATTGATTGCTGAATCCTTATTGAAGGATCATTAAGATCATTAGAAGCAAAGAACACTGCATGCTACAAAAGCTGAGACATGGAAACAACCTAAATGTCAACAGATGAATGGATAAAGGAGATGTAGTACATATATACAATGGAGTACTACTCAGCCATAAAAAAGAATGAAATAATGCCATTTGCAGCAACATGGATGGACCTAGAGATCCATCCTGAGTGAAGTTAAGTCAGAAAAAGACAAATATCATATGATATCACTTATATGTGCAATCTAAAAACATGATACAAATGAACTTATTTATAAAACAAAAATAGACTCATAAACAGAAAACAAACTTATGGTTACCAAAGGGGACAGGTAGGGGAGGGACAAATTAGGAGTTTGGAGTTAAAATATACACACTCCTAAATATAAAATAGATATATTTATCTATTTTATAAGAACCTACTATATAGCTCAGGGAACTATACTCAATATCTTGTAATAACCTCTAATAGAAAAGAATCTGTAAAAGAATATATATATATATATATATATATGTAACTGAGTCACTTTGCTGTCTACCTGAAACATTGTAAATCAACCATACTTCAATTAAAAATAAAAAAGAACACTGCATGCAGTAGTGCCCCCAGCAGTTGGCAAAGGAGAGCCATGACAAAAGGAGCTTCACTCTTGCATCTAACGAGGTTTCCGCACACTTCCTTTGTTAAATAAGTGACTGAGGATTATAGAGTAAAGGTCTCTCCATTTTTCCCAATGCAGCCATAAACCTGGAAAACTTCTAGAAAATATAGTCATTAGCTCTAACTATATGGTTTTCAAAATTCATCTTTAAACACTCCTTTTATTTTTCAAAAGGCAAAATTGAACTCGAGCAGGAAGCATAGTCTGAGCTGTGGGGTTGCCCTCATGCACTGTGGGCTACACATCCATAATCCACACATGTTCCAGCGGTGGAATTTATCTTCTGCCTTCACCTCATCTTACGTGTCACTTCTGGCTCCAACCTGTCCATCTCCCAGGTCCAGGGGAGTGGGAATAAGCCACAGCAATGCCACAGTTACTCCTTGCTCCGTACCAACTCCATTCGTCCACTTTTTAGTAGTACAACAAAAACTAAGCAGCTCAATTAAATCTGAATGCAATGATCATGCTTCATTCTGCACTTTGCATCAAAACCAAACAGAATTCTTGTGGGCTCTTTTCCTGTACAATCTTCCTAAATGTCCAGACCAGCTTTTCAAGTTCTAATGAAACAAATCCAGGCTAATACTGTTTGCTAAAAATTAGAGATGAATGCAAGAATGTTACTAGCAGCTTTAAAACAGCCCCAAACTGGAAACAACCCAAATGTACATCAAGACAAAGGATAAATCTGAGACTTCCCTGGTGGCGCAGTGGATAAAACTCTGCATTCCCAATGCAGGGGTCCCAGGTTCGATCCCTGGTCAGGGAACTAGATTCCACATGCATGCCGTAACTAGGAGTTTGCATGCCGCAACTAAGGAGCTGACGAGTCACAACTAAGGAGCCCGTGAGCTGCAACTAAGGAGCCCACCTGCAGCAACTAAGATCCGGCGCAACCAAATAAATAAATAAAAAGGATAAATCTATTCTGGAATATTCAGACAATGGAGTATGGCATAATATGTTTGTCAGTTCAGGCTAATAACAAAACACAGCAGACTGGGAGGCTTAAACAGCAAACATTTGTTTCTCACAGTTCTGGAGGCTAGAAGTCCAAAATCAAGATGCCAGCAGGTCCTGTGACTGGTGAGATTCCACTTCCTGGTTTGCAGATGGCTGACTCCTCACCGTGTCCTCACATGGTGGAGAGAGAGCAAGAGCTCTGGTCCCTTCATCTCCTTATGGGGGCACTAACCCCATTCAGGAGGGCTCCACCCTTATCACCTAATTAATCACCTCCCAGAGGCCCCTCCTCCTCATACCATCACACTGGGGATTTCGGCTTTGACATATGAGTTTTGGGGGGATACAAATATGGACTAAGAATGCTGCCTGCCACATCAGTAAACAAAGGATGTCGCAGCCATCAGCAATTGAAGCCACCCACAACAGTGAGCCCTGAGGGAACTCAGGATGGAAACAGGAATGCCCACCATCTAGGAGTCATCAGACTGCAGCCACCCCCAATGGGGTGCAGCTTGAGGAAACTCAGGATGAGAAAGCACAGGTTACTGGCCCCAGACAGCTGAGGTGCATCTCAAAGGAACGATTTCAGTAAGCCCAGACTCTTGCATCCTCCCATATAGAGAAAAGTGCTAAATTCCTTAACTTGAGATGTCTGGTTTTCTTTCTGGGGGCTGGCAAAGCTCATATCTTGCTCTGGCCAGCAGATAGGGACATGCATGTTGTCGGTATGCGAAAATGCATGGGGCCGCATGCTCGATGATCAGGGAAATAAGAAACAACACATAAATGAGCTCACCAGGACTTTAGACATTCCCCTGTAGGCCTCTTAATACAGCCAAAATTAAAATGCCATTTGGGGAAGTTTTGTGGCCTCCAGCACTGTTAGGATTCCCATAGCACTTGAACATCAGGATCATAAAACACTGGGACTAGCCAATTCGGGAGATCACAGGATCCGAGAGCCTCAGTTTGCAGATTCATAAGCTGAGGCTCTGAGGTGTCTGTGGATCCACAAATGTTATCTGGGAAAGTAACGCCTCGGATCAGTGGGGCTCAGCCCGAGCTGCACAGCAGAAATGCTTTGAAACATTGACACCCAGGCTCAACCTCAACCTGATTCCATCCTAGTCTCTGATGTTGAGGCCCCGCAGCAGTGGTATCACCAGCTCCCCAGGTGAGTGTGATGAGAAAACCGATGCATCACATTCTTACAGCCTGAACTTCGGCTCCTTTCAAATCCATCTGGCAGCCCCTTTGCAGAGCCCTGCGCCGTGGAGGGGTGAGTTTTGTTGGAGTGAGCATTGTGGGAAGTGGAAGAGCTCCACCCACATGGGGGCCCTGCCTCCCAGAGGCTCCTGACCGGGGCGGGGGCGGGGCATCACGATCCCAGCCCCACGGGGTCTGCAGCCCGTCACCAGCGGCCCTGCAGCAGGAGGACAGCTTCTCTGCTCCGTGTCCAAGGTTTCCTCTCACCTCCTTCCATCCCACATCCAGTGCGATGCCAGTTACATAACCCGAGAAGCTGTTTTCTTAAAGTTCAAAGTCGAAATGGATCTGGCACAGCAGGAAATTCTGGATAAATTTAGTCAAGATTGCAGATCTCTCCACAGAGGCACGGCGCTGACTCGGCTGTGCTGCGCATCCCGACACCCAGAATTCCCAGGCTGGAGCGTCACACCTAAACATCCGACTTCAGCCAAAACCCAGCAGTTACGCAGCCCCTGGGCCATGTCTCCCGCTCCCGGGAGGGATGAGCTGGCATTGCCACTGCACGCCATCTCTGGGTTTAGCCACCGGGAGAGATTCCCAGGCCAGGGGTAGCTTCCCTGGGAGGGACCTGCTGGCTGGACCTCTCCTGACTGGCTCAGGGTCCTCACCCCGGACGGGGTTAGGGACTCTGCCATGAGACCCCTGTGGAGTCTGGTCTCTGGGTTGGGCTGGAGACCCCTTGGAAGCCCCTGCAGAGCCTCCCTGCTCCTGGGGTCCTGAGAGCGACACCCACCTGGCAGGTGGCCCAGAGTCCTCACAGGCTCTTCCACGGAGCCAGGAGGGAGCCGGGCCTGGAGGAGTCGCCCTGGTGCCTCCCCGGCTCATCCTAGCTCCCTGGGAAACCAGGGCAGGTGAGACAGTGCGTCCTTGACTCCTGGCCACCTCTCTGCAGCCCTCCCCTCTTGATGACCTCAGGGAGGGAGGGCTCAGGTAATTCTCCCAGTCCAGTCCCAGCACACCCCATCCTGTGGTGGCATCATTAGAAAACTCAAGGCCTGTTGACTGCACGATGAATGTACAGTGGGCTCTCGGTGGTGAAATTCCAGGTATTCACCTCCTCAAGGAGCTTCTCTAAAGCATCCTCCATCCTCCATCCCCCATCCCCCACTAAGCTCTTTCCACAGGTAGAGACATTTGACCCCTCACATACATCCCTCCTCTCTCAGAGTCACCCCTGAGACCCCTCTACTTGGCCTGCTGGCCTTGAGGGGTTTTTAAAAATTAAAAACTACTATTCCTTTAACACTTGATCTAAGAAAAATGACGGAACAGTTAAAAATCACACAACTGGGGCTTCCCTGGTGGCGCAGTGGTTGAGAGTCCGCCTGCCAATGCTGCGGACGCAGGTTCATGCCCTGGTCCGGGAGAATCCCACATGCCGCGGAGCGGCTGGGCCCGTGAGCCATGGCCACTGGGCCTGCGCATCCGGAGCCTGTGCTCTGCAGCAGGAGAGGCCACAGCAGTGAGAGGCCCGCGTACCGCAAAAAAAAAAAAAAAAAAAATCACACAACTATCTCATTAGGTGGCCCTAAATTTAAAACATTCAAAATACTGGCATCCAGTTCTAGTTTTTGTTTTTTGGGGGGTTTTCTGGGCCACTTAATTCCCCAACCAGGGATCGAACCCACGCCCCCTACAGTGGCAGTGCAGAGTCTTAACCACTGGACCGCCATTTATTTATTTTAAATGGAGGGAAATTTATCGTTAAATTCTAAACTAAGTTCATTTCAATGCCTTTTTAAAATTAAGCATTTACTACCTAAACTTCTTAAGATATGCATCTCTTTAAGTCAAACTCCATGCTAAAATACAGATTCACACAAAATTGGGTTGCAATTACCAACTTTGTAAAATGATTTGTATGAAAATTTCTCTCCCTAGGGTTTGTGATTCTTTATGGCAATTAAAAATATAGATTTTATCTATATGCACATTGAGGCAACAGAACCTATATGTAAATCAATGAATAATACCATATTAAAATTCCTTAATATATGAAGCAGCATCTTGATTCTAAATAGATCTGTAAATCACTAAGACTACACTCAGATCGATATTGAAGTAATGGAAAAGGAACCTTCCAGTAGCTAATGCCACCGAATCAGGGGCTAGTACCATTACAGAAATGAATTTAGCCCCATGGAAGAAATCTTTTACGGGTGGATTTTTATGCTTTGGGCACACAATTGTTCAGCACACTTTTTTATTCCACGAAACACGTACTGTCTTCCAGAACATTCTGGCTGCTCCTACCACCTCCTCATCTGTGCACCCTTCTCCTCACCACCATCTGGCAGGCATTTCTGTGTAGCATGTGTGAACACACATCTCGCTAACCGCCCACTGATTTCCAGTCCCGTGGCCCCTGCACACTCAGCTCCGTTGCCTTGTCTGCAGCATTATTTGTCGCTGCTGGTGACACTCCCTTCCCGGGAGGTAGGGTTCCCTGTCCCCTTCCTCTCGGACCCACTTCCTACACAAGAACAGCTCACCACATAGAAACCCCATAGCCCGTCACTGGTCTTTCCTTTCACTCTGAAGGTCCATCCTCATTCACACCCCCAGCTTCCACCATTACCAGGACACTCCATGCCCTCCCGGACCACTCTCCTGGCTCCACTCCCCAGGAATATCTCCCCAGCTCTCTCCGGGGCACCTACCTCACACCCAGCATGGCCAAAACTCAGCTCAGATGTCCCCAGAAATCTTGAAACTAGTTTCTGGTTCCTGGTTCCTCGTCTCCACTTCAATGTGTCTGTCACATGTGCACTCACACCCCACCCCCCAAGATAAAGACTGCCCTAAGCAGGGGTGGCCAAGCTTTTTCTCTACAGAGGGCCACAGAGTAAATAACTTAAGCTTTGCTGGGTGTGCAGTGTCTGTCACAACCACTCAGCTCTGCCACCACAGCTTGAAAAGAGCCCTGGAAAATACGTAAGCAAATATCTGTAGCTGCATCCCAATAAAACTTTATTTATAAAAACAAGCAGCAGGCTAGATGTGACCAACGGGCCACAGTTTACTGAGCCATGCCCTAAAATACACCAACAGTTATTAACAGTTATCAATGGTTATCAACGCATGTTGGACTTCTAGGAGGTTTTGGTAATCTTTATAGTGTTCTATATGTTCCAACTGTGCTATTATGAACATGCACATCACATTTACAATCAAAAGTAGGATTTAAGTTGATGTCAGTAGCAAATGGCTGATAACTTGATCAGCTGTATTGATTGATGTTTACTCCCCAGTTGCAGGGAACCAGTATTGTGGACCCCAAACACTGGTTTGTTTCTTTGTTTTATTTTTTGTTTGTTTTTTTAATAAGATGAAGCTATTTTTTTTCTTTTTTCTTTCTTTTTTTTTTTTTTTTATTTATTGGCTGAGCCACGTGGCTTGTGGGATATTAGTTCTCCAATCAGGGAATGAACCCGGGCCCTCAGCAGTGAAAGCCCGGAGTCCTAACCACTGGACCACCAGGGAATTCCCCCAAACACTGTTTTACAAGTAGCCTGGGATTAAACAGGTCATACTTGGCTTGTTTGAAGCTCCAACATAAAGATTTTTATTTCTTTCACTTCTTGTCTTTAATCTGTGCAGACACTTGCTCTCTCTCTCTCTCTCTCTCTCTCTCTCACACACACACACACACACACACACATACACGCAGTGATTCTCCCGGGGAAGTGAATGAAATTCTCTTTTCCAGTACATTTCCCTCAAATGACTTTCTTGTCTCATTGACAGTGTATAAGTCCAAGAAAAAGAGTTATTTCTTATACTATAAACTCAATAGAGATGGAAAAATGAGACAGACTGAGATGTTTTTTCTCCTCTCCATGGTCTGTTCTATTTCGCACAGCACTGATCAAAGTCCTGCCCGCAGAATTCAGGGGTGGCCACGCCCCCAGTGGCACCTGGGGCCAGAGAGAACTGAAGCTTCTCCCCCAACGTTCCACCGACACATGTACAAAGCAACTTGCTACTCATCCTGTCACTGGTGCTTTCACTTTCAACCATTGCTCCCTGCAAGTCATTGTTTTCACATATAAAGTTTAAGCAAATCCTTTGAAACAGTGGACATTTTCATTAAATTAAATGAATGAAGTAAAATCCAAAACTGCTCAAGAGGCCAGATCCCCGACCCCAGTCATGTGGTGCTCCCTCCTCTGTGGGTCCGCCTCCCCCCGGGGTAGGGGTGCGAGCCCCTGGGTACCAGGATGTAGCAGCTATCCCACCTTTCCTGATAGGCTGTGAACACATCAAAGGCAACATTGTTCCTCAAAAGAGGTTAAGAATTAGTGAATTAAACTGACTCTCTAGAGCCCACCAACCATGCTCAATGTCACTGCACTTGCTGAATAGAACACAGACCTATGTGTCACTTCTGCATCTGGCTTTATTACCATGGCAATCCAGGTCATAGCTCTAGATTGGGGCTTCTCAACCTGGGCACCGCTGGAATTTGGGTTCAGATCATTCTTTGTGGTAGAGGTCTGCCCTGTCCATTGCAGGGTGTTTAGCAGCATCCCTGGCCTCCACCTCTGAGATGCCAAGAGCAGCCCCCCAGTTGTAACAACCAAAAATACCTCCAGACATTGCCAAATGCCCCTGGGTGGGAGGAATCATCCCCACTGAAAATAACTGGTGTATGTTGATCAAACCCACCCTGAGAGCATGAAAGCTCTTGTATTTAGTGACGGATGTCTTATTTTTAGGGAATCACCTTTCTTTATACAATACCTGTTCCACCACCACCAGGGAGAGGCCAGGGAAGCCTGACTCATGGGCTTCCTTGTGAGGTCTTCCAATGGTAAATGATTGCACATCATATTGTGACCATGAAGTGTCCTCCCCCTATGAGATGATGCACAGACCTGCCATTGGTCCACTGTGGACTAAACTCGGTTTGCCAGGAGTGGTGATAGAGTATCCTAATCATCTCATTTTCTCACCTGCAACCCATTGAATTGATGGCTCAAATTGATAAGGTTTTCCATGATAACCCAAGAACAAACATGGTAAATTATAAGCCTGGGTTGAACTCTGAGCCGCTATTCTGCTTTGCTTGGCTTGCCAAGGGTCTACAAATGTTCTAACTACAGGCAGACCCCAGAGATATGGCAGGTTCAGTTCCAGACCACTGCAACAGCGAATATGGCAATAAAGTGAGTCACAGGAATGTTTTGGTTTCCCAGTGCTTATAAAAGTTATGTTCACACTCTTCTGTAGTCTATTGAGTGTGTGATAGCATCATGTCTAAAAAAGAAAATGCACATACCTTAATTAAAAATAATGCTATTGGGAAAATGGCATTAATAGACCTGCTCAACGCAGGGTTGCCACAAAGCTTCAATTTGTAAAAAACACAGTGTCTGTGAACTGCAATAAAGCAAAACACAATAAAAAAAATATGCCTATAGTTTCTAACACATAAAAATTAGAAAATGTCTCACAAAATTCAGATTTCAGGCTGTCCTTAAAAAGTGGAAAATTGGTCATGCTTGCCTTACATACAGCAATGCTTGCCTTACATTCAGCAATGCAGTAGTAGAGGTGGGCGGCTCCTGCCCCTTTGCACCCAGCATGCCTTTTCTAGATGCCACATATATGTGTTAATAACAATATTTATTTTTCTCTTTCTGGCTTACTTCAGTCTCTATGACAGACTCTAGGTCCATCCACATCTCTACAAATGACCCAATTTCGTTCCTTTTTATGGCTGACTAATATTCCATTGTATATATGTACCACATCTTCTTTATCCATTCATCTATCATTGGACATTTAGGTTGTTTCCATGTCCTGGCTATTGTAAATAGAGCTGCAATGAACATTGAGGTACGTGTGTCTTTTTGAATTATAGTTTTCTCAGGGCTTATGCCCAGTAGTGGGATTGCTGGGTCATATGGTAGTTCTATTTTTAGTTTTTTAAGGAACCTCCATACTGTTCTCCATAATGGCTGTATCAATTTACATTTCCACCAACAGTGCAAGAGGTATTTCTCCACACCCTCTCCAGCATTTATTGTTTCTAGATTTTTTTGATGTTGAGCAGAATAAAGAAAAAAGAGTGAAAAGAATTGAAGACAGCCTAAGAGACTTCTGGGACAACACTAAATGCACCAACATTCGAATTATAGGGGTCCCGGAAGAAGAAGAGAAAAAGAAAGGGTCTGAGAAAATATTTGAAGAGAATAGAGTGGAAAACTTCTCTAACATGGCATTGGAAATAGTCACCCAAGTCCAGGAAGTGCAGGGAGTCCCATACAGGATAAACCCTAGGAGAAACACACCAAGACACACATTAATCAAACTAACAAAAATTAAATCAAAGAAAAAATAGTAAAAGCAGCAAGGGGAAAGCAAAAAATAACATACAAAGGAATCTCCATAAGGTTATCAGCTGATTTTTCAGCAGAAACTCTGCAAGCCAGAAGGGAATGGCAGGATATACTTAAAGTGATGAGAGAGAAAAACCTACAACCAAGATTACTCTACCCAGCAAGGATCTCATTCAGATTCAAAGGAGAAATCAAAAGCTTTTCAGACAAGCAAAAGCTAAGAGAATTCAGCACCACAAAACCAGCTTTACAACAAATGTTGAAGGAACTCTTTAGGCAGGAAACACAGAAGAAAAGGACACACAAAAACAAGCCCAAAACAATTAAGAAAATGGTAATAGTTAATTATATTTAAATTTTGGCCTTTGAGAATTTAGTTGAGGAGGACACGTGCAGTTCTATTGTAGCAAATAATGGTTACTTGAAAGTTCCATGTTTCAATTTAGCCCAATCCCAAATACTCTGAGAAAATAAATTCTAAGGTGTCAACAGCAGACCTCTGGTCCTCGGAGACGTCTCCAAATGGATTTTCCCCTATGTGATGCTCTAGGTGGTGCAGGATGGGTGGGGCTGCCCACTCATCTCTGCAGCTGTCAAAATCTCTGCCCAGAGTGTCTGGTTCCCGGAACCCTCATGACCACCAACGCACGCACTCAAGAGCTGCACTTTTGAGAAGAAAGCCCTGCATCTTCGGTTAAGTAAGTGACGTGTGCTGGTGGGCTGGGGGCTCTCATTGCAGCAGGAGGGGCTCGGGTCAGAAGGCAGGGAGACATTCCCAGGCAGGTGTCCGTCTCCACCCCGGGGGAGCACACAGACGTGCACAGGGAGGGTTGGGGGGCGAGGCAGGACTGTTTGACGCCGGGGGACCTCTGACCCCACCATTTCATCATCCCATGGCTATAGGCGGCTTTCCAACCCATTCTTCCTTGCTTTCTAGATTGTTCCAATACATCTGTCTCCACCCTCAGCCTCTTCTTTGCAGTGTTTTATATGCACTATTTTCCATTCAGAAGCAGAAATTTGAATAATCATCCATAATTTATGCCGTGCATGGAATGTTTATGTAATTCTCTTTGATTTTTTTTAAGACCAGAAGCAACTGGCATGTAGCCAAGATGAGAACGGCCACTGAGTGTTTCTAGACAAGCCCGGATGACACACATACCACACACCCAAACCACATCATACATACACACACACGCACCGTGGCTCTGCCCTCCATGGGAGCCCATACTCTGCTGTGGCCTAGAGTTAGTGGGCGGGTGGGTGGAGCGGTGCAAAGAGATAGAAAACTGATTTTAAGCCCCACTCACTGTGGGCGCCTGGCATCACTTATTCATTGCCTCTTTCCATGGTATTTTTTAAATTGCCCTATTACAAGTCAACTCACTTTTTGGCAACGACTAAGTAGGCAAATTATACGTCCATTACAGTCTTTGTAAATCCCCTCTTGCACACACTAGGTGCTTTATTTCATTCCTGTCATTTGTGGCATCACTATTAGCACAGCTCAGATGAACCAGATAGCAGTTCTCTGAAACATAAGGCATCTTTTGGTTAATGTGTCATATCTGTCTTATCTTTCAATTTAACCTGCCAAATTACGAATCCACCTTTAAAGTGTCAAAGAGAATGAAACTTAACCCAGGATTTCTTAAAGCGCCGTCCTCAGAATCACCTGGGGTGTGTTTTAGAAATGAAGAGCTCTGGGCTTTACCCCCAGACCCACAGAATTAGTGTCTCTAGAATCAAAAAAGCAAGTCTGCATTTTTCGAAAGTGCTCCAGGGATTCTTCATACTGAGCAAAAGCTGAGAAGTGCAGCCTTAAAGCTGGACTCCGATGGTGACCAGCTGCAGGGTCTGTGTGTGCCGGGGGCTCAGAGTGGGGACAGTAGCAGGCACTTTGCACTCAGGCACTGTGGAGTTCACCCCCAGCTGTCCTGGACGTGCGATGTGCCCTCTTGCAGCCTGGCTCTCCCCATCTCTAAAACGGGGACCACAGCACTGGTCAGTCTTCTGCTTTTTAGCTCTTCTGGAGCCCTGGACAGACATAGCCACCAACTGGGGTGTTTTAGAACAGCTGGAGTCGATCACCTGATGGGATTTCACCCAGCTTCCAGCTTCCTCTTTTGGAGGGGACCTTGATCTCCCTGCTCCCAGGGTGCCCGGCTCCCCACACTCCCCCCAGCCCGTCCCGTCTGAGAACCAGGCGTCAGAGGACACTTTTATGCCACAGTCTCCCAGTGTGAACTTCCATCTTATCCAGCCCCTCCCTCCAAAAAGGAGTCCCTCTGCTTCCTGCATTCGCCCTACAGCTTTGCACAATGCAGCTCCTTCACCACGTGTGCAAGCCTGACTGTTTGGAGTTCCACTGCCTCATAAAATCTGCACAATTTCCCTTAGAAAATAGCATTTAAATAGATCATCGTATTTGAAACAATAGCTATAAAGAGAGTCCTAGTCAAGATCAACATTTCTTTAAATATCAAGTTTTCTATACACTTTAAAAAACCAATTAGGTGTGTAATAGAAAGGAACAGTCTCTTGACTAATAAAAATTAAAACAATGAATCTACAAATAAACTTAACAAGAACTGGGTACGACTTCTACAGAGAGCACCATAAGACCTTATGGACAGACATTTTTGAAAGACCAGAATATATTATGGGATGGACTGTTCACAAATGAAAAGACCCAACAGTGCAAAGGTTTTAAAGCAACTGAACAAGCTGAGTTTAAGAGTATAATGGGAGGTGGAGTCAAGACGGCCGTGTGGGAAGCTGCAGAGTTAGGTCTCCTCACAACTAGGACGCCTGCCAGCTGCTGTTGGGGGACTCTGATGCCCAAGGAGATGGGAGGAACCCCAGAGTGAACCGGTAGGATGTAGGGGGACTGAGGGGAGATGAGAAGTGGAGGCCAGACGGGATCAGTGCCCCCGAGGCCAGGGAGATCAGGAGAGGCAGGTGGGAGGGACTCCCCGGGAAGAGCAGGGGAGGAGTGGAGGGAATCGCCTGGCCCACTCAGGCCAGGGAGCCTGCTGAGCTCCCAGGTTGGTACCCCCCCCACCTCCAAAGCCCCTTCCAGGTAGCGTGGGTCCTGGGGGCGGAGGAGGGAGTCTGGGGAGATCAGGAGAGGCAGATGGGAGGGGCCCTCCAGGAGGAGAGGGAGAGGAGCAGAGAGCGATTGCACCATCCACTCAGGCACAGGAAGCCTGCTGGTCTCCCAGGTGAGGTCCCCTGCCCTCTGAGACCAGCGGTGGGGGGCACACATGGGCCCCTTCTGTTCGTTAAGCCTAAGCCCCTCCCCCCACAGCCCCCAGGCCTTTTCCACCCTGTGGGTCCTGAGCATTGGCCCCGCCCACCACCTAACCTGCACCCTTGCTTAGGCCACTCCCTCCACAGCCAAGGTCTCCCCCCGCCCATTTTTTTTCTTTTCCGTCCTCCTCTTTTCGTTTTTTTTTAATTAATTAATTTATTTATTTATTTTTGGCTGCATTGGGTTTTCGTTGCTGTACTTGGGCTTTCTCTAGTTGCAGCAAGCGGGAGCTACTCTTCGTTGCAGTGCACAGGCTTCTCATTGTGGTGGCTTCTGTTGCAGAGCATGGGCTCTAGGCACACGGGCTTCAGTAGTTGTGGCTCGTGGGCTCTAGAGCACAGGCTCAGTAGTTGTGGCACATGGGCTTAGTTGCTCCATGGCACATGGGATCTTCCCAGCCCAGGGCTCGAGCCCATGTCCCCTGCATTGGCAGGCAGATTCTTAACCACTGCACCACCAGGGAAGCCCCTACTCCTCTTTTTTACTCTTGTGGTACTGATGTACCTTCCAGTTATTGATTCATCTACATTTTTATTTTTATATTCTTTCTAACATACCTGTTAGTTTCCTAGTCTAATTTTATTTTTTACTATGCTATTGTTCTCTCTTTTTTTTTTTTTTTTTTTTTTTTTTTTGCCACCCCATGCGGCTTGCAAGATCTTGATTCATGAGCCCAGGGTCAGGAGGAAGCTCCTGCTGTGGGAGCTCCACTGGAGCTAACAGAGAACCACTGGACTAACAGAGAACCTCAGACCCCAGGGAATATTCATCAGAGTGAGGTCTCACAGAGGTCCTCATCTCAGCACCAAGACCAAGCTCTACCCAATAGCCTACAAACTCCACTGTTGGAAGCCTCAGGCCAAACAACCAGTAAAACAGAAACATAATCTTACTCATAAAAAAAAAAAATATTAGATGGCAAAAGAATATGTCACAGATGAAGGAGCAAGGTAAAAACCTACAAGGCCAAATAAATGAAGATGAAATAGGCAATCTACCTGAAAAAGAATTCAGAGTAATGATAGTAAAGATGATCCAGAATCTCAGAGATAGAATGGAAGCACAGATTGAGAAAATACAAGAAATGTTTAACAAAGATCTAGAAGAACTAAAGAACAAACAGAGATGAACAACACAATAACTGAAATGAAAAATACACTAGAAGGAATCAATAACAGAATAACTGAGGCAGAAGAACGAATAAGTGACCTGGAAGACAGAATGGTGGAAATAACTGCTGAGGAACAGAATAAAGAAAAAAAAAATGGAAAGAGCTGAAGACAATCTCAGAGATCTCTGGGACAACACTAAACGCACCAACATTCAAATTATAGGGGTCCCAGAAGAAGAAGAGAAAAAGAAAGGGTCTGAGAAAATATTTGAAGAGATTAAAGTGGAAAACTTCCCTACCATGGCATTGGAAATAGTCACCCAAGTCCAGGAAGTGCAGGGAGTCCCATACAGGATAAACCCTAGGAGAAACACATCAAGACACATATTAATCAAACTAACAAAAATTAAATTCAAAGAAAAAACAGTAAAATCAGCAAGGGAAAAACAAAAAATAACATACAAAGGAATCCCCATAAGGTTATCAGCTGATTTTTCAGTGGAAACTCTACAGGCCAGAAGGGAGTGGCAGGTTATACATAAAGTGATGAAAGAGAAAAACCTACAACCAAGATTACTCTACCCAGCAAGGATCTCATTCAGATTCGATGGAGAAGTCGAAAGCTTTTCAGACAAGCAAAAGCTAAGAGAATTCAGCACCACCAAACCAGCTTTACAACAAATGCTAAAGAAACTTCTCTAAGTGGGAAACAGAAGAGAAGAAAAAGACCCACAAAAACAAACACAAAACAATTAAGAAAATGGTAATAGGAACATACATATCGATAATAACCTTGAATGTAAATGGATTAAATGCCCCAACCAAAAGACACAGATTGACTGAATGGATACAAAAACAAGACCCATATATATGTTGTCTACAAGAGATCCACTTCAGACCTAGGGACACATATAGTGAAGGGATGGGAAAAGATATTCCATGCAAATGGAAATCAAAAGAAAGCTGGAGTAGCAATAGTTGTATCAGATAAAATAGACTTTAAAATAAAGAATGTTACAAGAGATAAGGAGGGACACTACATAATGATCAAAGGATCAATCCAAGAAGAAGATATAACAATTATAGATGTTTATGTACCCACCATAGGAGCACCTCAATACATAAGGCAAAGGCTAACAACCATGAAAGGAGAAATTGACAGTAACACAATAATAGTAGGGGACTTTAACACTCTACCTACACCAATGGACAGATCATCCAAACAGAAAATAAATAAGGAAACACAACCTTTAAATGGCACAATAGACCAGATAGATCTAATTGATATTTATAGAACATTCTACCTAAAAGTGGCAGAGTACACTTTCTTCTCAAGTGCACATGGAACATTCTCCAGGATTGATCAAATCTTGGGTCACAAATCAAGCCTCAGAAAATTTAAGAAAATTGAAATTGTATCAAGTGTCTTTTCTGACCACAACGCTATAAGGTTGGAAATCAATTACAGGAAAAAACTGTAAAAAGCACAAGTACATGGAGCTTAAACAGTGCGCTACTAAATAACCATGAGATCACTGAAGAAATCAAGGAAGAAATTTTAAAAAACATAGAAACAAATGACAATGAAAACCCAATGACCCCAAACCTATGGGATGCAGTGAAAACAGTTCTAAGAGGGAAGTTTATAGCAATTCAATCTCAACTCAAGAAACAAGAAAAATTTCAAATAAACAATCTAACCCTACACTTAAAACAACTAGAGAAAGAAGAACAAAGAAAACCCAAAGTCAGTAGAAGGAAAGAAATCATAAAGATCAGAGCAGAAATAAAAGAAATAGAAATGAAGAAAACAATGGCAAAGATCAATAAAACTAAAAGCTGGTTCTTTGAGAAGATAAACAAAATTGATAAACCCATAGCCAGGTTCATCAAGAAAATAATGAAGAGGACACAAATCAATAAAATTAGAAATGAAAAAGCAGAAATCACAACTGACACTGTAGAAATACAAAGGATTATAAGAGACTACTACAAATAATTATATGCCAATAAAATGGGCAATCACGAAGAAATGGACAATTTCTTGGAAAGGTGCAATTTTCCAAGACTGAACCAGGAAGAATTAGAAAATATAAACAGACCTATCACAAGTAATGAAATTGAAACTGTGATTAAAAATCTTCCAAAAAAAAAAATCTTCCAACAAACAAGAGTCCAGGACCAGATGGCTTCACAGGTGAATTCTACCAAACATTTAGAGAAGAACTAACACCCATCCTTCTCAAACTCTTCCCAAAAATTGCAGAGGGAGAAAAACTCCCAAATTCATTCTATGAAGCCAGCATCACCCTGATACCAAAACCAGAAAAAAGATAACACAAAAACAGAAAATTATAGACCAATATCACTGATGAACATAGATGCAAAACTCCTCAACAAAATACTAGCAAACAGAATCCAACAGCACATTAAAAGGATCATACACCATGATCAAGTGGGATTTATCCCAGGGATGAGAGGATTCTTCAATATACACAAATCAATCAATGTGATACACCATATTAACAAATTGTAGAATAAAAACCATATGATCATCTCAATAGATGCAGAAAAAGCTTTTGACAAAATTCAACACCCATTTATGTTAAAAACTCTCCAGAAAATGGTCATAGAGGGAACCTACCTCAACATAAGAAAGGCCATATAAGACAAACCCACAGCAAGCATCATGGTGAAAAACTGAAAGCATTTCCACCAAGACAAGGATGTCCACTCTCGCCACTCTTATTCAACATAGTTTTGGAAGTCCTAGCCACAGCATCAGAGAAGAAACATAAATTAAAGGAATACAAATTGGAAAAGAAGAAGAAAAACTGTCACTGTTTGCCAATGACATGACACTATACATAGAAAATCCTAAACATACCACCAGAAAACTACTAGAAGTAATCAATGAATTTGGTAAGGTTGCAGGATACAAAATTAATGCACAGAAGTCTCTGGCATTCCTATACACCAACAACAAAAAATCAGAAAGAGAAATTAAGGAAACACTCCCATTTACCATTATAACAAAAAGAATAAAATACTTAGGAATAAACCTGCCTAAGGAGGCAAATATTGTACTCAGAAAACTATAAAACACTGAAGAAAGAAATCAAAGATGATATAAACAGATGGAGAAATATACCATGTTCTTGGATTGGAAGAATCAATGTTGTGAGAATGACTATACTACCCAAAGCAATCTACAGATTCAATGCAATCCCTATCAAACTACCAATGGCATTCTTCACAGAATTAGAACAAAAAAATCTTACAGTTCTTATGGGAACACAAAGACCCCAAATAGCCAAAGCAATCTTGAGAAAGAAAAACAGAGTTGGAGGAATCAGGCTCCCCAACTTCAAACTATACCACAAAGCTACAGTAATCAACACAGTATGGTACTGGCACAAAACTAGAAATATAGATCAATGGTACAGGATAGAATGCCCAGAGATAAATCCATGCACATATGGGCACCTAATTTACAACAAAGGAGGCAAGAACATACAGTGGAGAAAAGACAGCCTCTTCAATAAGTGGTGCTGGGAAAACTGGACAGCTACATGTAAAAGAATGAAATTAGAACAGTACCTAAAACCATACACAAAAATAAACTCCAAATGGATTAAAGACTTAAATGTAAGACCAGACACTATAAAAATTTTAGAGGAAAAACACTCTTTAACATAAACCACAGCAAGATCTTTTTTGACCCACCTCCTAGAGTAACAGAAATAAAAACAAAAATAAACAAATGGGACTTAATTAAACGTAAAAGCTTTTGCACAGCAAAGGAAACCATAAACACGACGAAAAGACAACCCTCAGAATGGGAGAAAATATTTTCAATGAAAAAACAGACTTAATCTCCAAAACATATAAACAGCTCATGGAGCTCAAAATCAAAAAAAAAAAAAAAACAAATAATCCACTTAAAAAATGGGCAGAAGACCTAAATAGACATTTCAATAAGGAAAACATACAGATGGCCAAGAGGCACATGAAAAGATGTTCAACATCACTAATTATTAGAGAAATGTAAATCAAAACTACAATGAGGAATCACCTCACACTGGCCAGAATGGCCATTATCAAAAAAGCTAGAAACAATAAATGCTCGAGAGGGTGTGGTGAAAAGGGAACCCTCCTACACTGTTGGTGGGAATGTAAATTGATACAGCCACTATGGAGAATAGTACAGAGGTTCCTTAAAAAACTAAAAATAGAACTACCATATGACCCAGCAATCCCACTACTGGGCATATACCCTGAGAGAACCATAATTCAAAAAGACATGCACCATAATGTTCATTGCAGCACTATTTACAATAGCCAGGACATGGAACCAACCTAAATGTCCATCAACAGATGAATGGATAAAGAAGATGTGACACATATATACAATGGAATATTACTCAGCCATAAACAGAAATGAAACTGAGTTATTTGTAGTGAGGTGGATGGACTTAGAGTCTGTCATACAGAGTGAAGTAAGTCAGAAAAAGAAAAACAAATACCATATGCTAACTCATATATATGGAATCTAAAAAAATTGTACTGATGAACCTAGTTTCAGGACAGGAATAAAGGGGTAGACATAGAGAATGGACTTGATGACATGGGGTAGGAGGGCAAAGCTGGGGCGAAGTGAGAGTAACATTGACATACATACACTACTGAATGTAAAATTGTTGGCTGGTGGGAAGCACAGGGAGATCAGCTCGGTGCTTTGCAATAACCTAGAGGGGTGGGAGAGGAAGGATGGGAGGGAGGCTCAAGAAGGATGGGGATATGGGGACATGTGTATGCATATGGCTGATTCGCTTGGTTGTGCAACAGAAACTAACATGGTATTGTGAGGCAATTATACTCCAATAAAGATCTATTTTTTTAAAAAAGAGTACATTGTGTAAAAAGAGTACATTGTGTAAAAAGAGTACATTGTGTAAAAATAGTCAGGACCTTTAAAATAGCTAGGACCTTTAAAAAGAGGAATGGAGAGGGGAGTTTTGCTCTACCATATATGCTCTGCCTAAAAAATTTCAAATTTATATAGTGATGGGTGGACTCAGGAGGAGCTGAGTATCTCAGCAGAACAGACAAAGCCCAGAAACTCATCTATTTGTTCACTCATGAATAAATAACAATAAAAATTGACAGCCACTGTGTTTTTTGCATTGGGAATACAGCAGTGAAGAAAATAGACACAATCCCTTCCTTCCTGAGGCTTATATTCTAGTGCACTGTCTGTGTGAAAGGTGTTACCTCAAATTGGGGGAAGGAAGGGAAGAAAGGAATTGTGGACAGGTAATGAATGGTTTGTGCAAAATTAGCAAGCTATTGGGGGAAAAATGTTAAATTCCTACATTACAACATTCACAGCTGAAACTAACACAACATTGTATATCAAGTATATTTCAATAAAATAAGCAAATTTAAAAAAAAATGTTTCACATCGATTAAAGTCCTAAATATAAAATACAAAACTATGAAAATAAGAAAAAAAATTGTATAGGAGAATGATGTTTAAGGTATTGGAGTAGAAAAGCCTTTCTAATATATATATATATATATATATATATATATATATATATACATATAAAAGGAAAAAACATTCTAATTTGTCTCCTTTAAAATTTAATTTACACATACATGGTCAATTGATTCATGACAAAGAAGCCAAGAAATTAGAATGGGGACAGGATAGTCTCTTCCATAAATGGTGCTGGGAAGACTGGCCAGCTACATGCAAAAGAATGAAACTGGACTCCTGTCTTATACCACACACACAGATCAACTCAGTATATAAGTTGCAATGTGAGAGTGTATCACATCAACACATTGTACACCTTAACCTTACAGAGTTTCTGAACAATGAGAAAAAGAATCTACAAACAGACAACAAATCTAAATAGGCAACTCAGATATAGAAATTCAATTGACCAGTAAATATAAGAAGATGTTTAAATAGTAATCAATGAAATGAAGATTAAAAGAAAAAGAGAGAGATGTTTCAACCATCAACCATCAATATGGCCAAGAGCAGGGATGGGGATGAGGTGGGAAAGAGCCCCAAACCAGAAAGAGCCCTGCCTCTCCGGCCTTTCTGGGCAGCCTCGGACCTGGCTAGCAAAGTCTGGAAGAGGGCTATAAAGTCCTAGGGCTCCTGTAACAAAATACCACAAACTGCATGGCTTAAAACAACAAGAATTTATTTTTTCACTATTCTAGAGGCTACAGGTCCAAAATCAAGGTGCAGCTGGGCTGGGTCCTTCTGGAAGCTCTAGAGGAGACTCCTCTCCACGCCCCTCCATAGCCTCTGATGGTCGCCGGCAACCGACGCATCACTCCAGGTCTCTCCAATTGCTGCCTCTGTCTTAACATGGCATTCTCCTCTCTCTGTGCCTCTGTCTACGTTTCTCTCTTCTTATAAGGAGACCAGCCATTGGATTAAGACCCACTGTAATCCAGTATGACCTCATCTTGACTTGATGACATCTGCAAAGACCTATTTCCAAATAAAAGCACGTCCACGGATTCCGGGAGTTAGGACTTCAACTTATCTCTTGGGGAGCACAATTCAGCCCAAAACAGAGACCGTGGTCTCTACACCAGCCAGACTGAACTAGAACCTGCCTAATGGGATGCATCCTCAGCAACAGGCCCCCGCTCAGACATGAGGAGAACTTCCCCCGCCACACCCAGGAGGCTAGTGTCTACACAGCCAGGGTCACTCCAGTGGGGACAGATGGAGATAAGCCTTCATGGCAGAATCATCCCTTAGCTCCACTTAGGACCCTGAAGGATCTGGAACACACTGAAAGAGGCACAAGCTGAGTTCTACCCCCAGTTTGGAGACCGCAGCCAACAGAACCCCAGTTGCCAACACACAGAGTAAAAGTTCTTCCTCCAAAAAGAGTCCAGGGACCCCCGCAGACACGAGGAGCAGCAGGTGGTTCTAGGCCCCCAGGTTCCCATACATCTGCAGTCCCTCCCTGGACACCAAGGATCAGCCTTGGCTACCGTTCTGTTCTCAGAGGTGAGTAGCCACACAGAGGAACGGGGCGGTCTTCTTGAGTTCTTAGTTAGCCCCGACCCCTGACCTCTGTCTGTCAGTGTCCAGGCAGGGGAGCCAAGCTGAGGAGAGAGGAACACCTTGCAGGGGGTCAGGACCCCCCACAGAAGGATGGGAAGCTGATCGTCTTGGGTGAAGAGAAGGTCTTGACAACTCCCAAGGGAAAGAGTCCTTCATGGGGATTCTTTGGTTGCCGTGGACATAAGATTGGTCCCCACGTTGAGAATCAGACATAATTGTGTGGATTGAGTAGTCACCTAAGAAAGTGGACAGTCACAAACACAGGTGAGCTCCCGGATCCTTCTGAATGGAGCCCCTTGGCCCGCTGTTGGTACACTCCCGCCCCCTCGCCAAACACACACCCAGGGCAAGGCTTCAAACAGCAGGTACTGTGACGTCCTTCAGGGTTTGGAGCAGGGATCTGGGGCACATCCCCTGTGTTGGGGCTGCCAACACCAGGCTGAGGTTAATTTCCTGCAAGTGACAGCAATATCTGTTGTAAAATAGCATAAAGTTGCCGACCTGCTTCCGAATGGCAGCGTGGAGAAAAGAAGTGAATAAAAGTCAACTGCAGGTTCCTTCCCTCAGGCTGTTTGAACTCTGTCGTGGTTTGAAAGTCCAGAGCCCAGTCGATGTGTGTAGCTGACACATCTCCCATGCGTGAGGGTTGCTGTGAGCGGGCACACCAGGCTCCATCCTCACCAGAGGAGACAGGGGACCAGGGACTCAGGACAGACTCCATGCTCCATTCCCCAAACCTGACTAAACCATGAGTCTGTGTCATGTTTCAGAGAAATTATCCCAGCTTACCTGTGCAAGAATCACTTTGGAAAGTGGCATAGATGTTTGTCTCCTAGTTTTAAAAACTACCTAAGGGAAAGTTTGATGTATTCTTTCACAAACACCCCTGCACACTACGTGGAACAATTCTCTCAGCTGAACCGCTGTCCTCTGCTGCATGCATTTCATTTCCTGTTTCCTGCAGAAGATGAGCATCTTGTCACCGAAGCAGCAGCGAGCTCTGCTAAGTCACAGCGTCTCAGGAAGTTGAGCATAAAAAGCACTCTGGTTGTGATGGTGATGGCTGAGTGAAACCTGTCTTTCATCCCAGCATAGTTGTCGTGTGACTGATTCATGCAGCCGGGTGGACCTCACAATTAGTGGAAGCAGACAGCTCGGCCAGCTTCCTGGGCGCCTTCCTGCCACCTCTGTTCTCCAGGGGGAGTGTCTCCTCACTCATCCGTGGGCACCTCCAGCCACCTGGGAAACACACAAGAGCATCAACTCTCCCTGTGGTGCCAATGGCACTGCCAGGGGGCTCAGCACAGCTGTCAGACACCTGGATATGGTACCCAGCAGAGGCTGCCCTCGAGGATGCAAAGCAATGTACTCGGGGCCTCCAGCCTCCATGGTCTGCTTTCAAACACAAGAAGCTGACGGAGACGACAAAGGATGGAGAGAGTTGTGAATCAGTCCCATTCTCTGGACCCTGTCAGTGAAGCCAGCAACTCTGCCTCCTTCCAGGCAGGGGAGCTGAGTAAAAGAGAGAGGAGCTCACAGAGGGCCAGGGGTCCCCCTACGTAAGGATGGGAAGCTACTTGTCTTGGGTGAAGAAAAGGTCTTGACAGCTCCGAAGGGAAAGAGTCCTCATGGGGATTCGTAGGTTGCCATGGACATAAGATTGATCTCCAAGTTGGGAATCACACATAATTGTGTGGATTGAGTAGACACCTAAGAAAGTGGACAGTCACAGACACAGGTGAGCTCCTGGATCCTTCTGAAGGGAGCCCCCTCCACTAGCTGTTGATACTTGTTGCCCTCTCTCTGGTGCTTCCCCTCATCCACCTTCTCAAACCAATATTTGACCTCGTAAGACATCAGTTCTTATGAGAATTTGAGCTAATTAATAAATTTAATAAATAAATTTAAATAAATGTTTTCCTCCAGGGACTACCCTTATGAAAAAGAATATCTGTCATTGTCTTTTATAAGCATTAGAAAAATGATAAATATTGCAAAAAAAATGCATGCTAAATTTAGAAAACTCGAGAAATGAAGTTGATTTTAAAAGATGAAATCACCTTTAATCCCACCACGCAGATAAACACTCATGTATGGAATGCTTAAGACACCATAGCACATGGGTGTTCTGTGGTATTTGACATGAGTTCATCATGGATTTGCCTATTAGACGAATGCAAATCAAAACCACAATGAGATATCGCTTCACACCCACTAGGATGGCTAGAATCAAGAACTCAGATATTCATACAACTCAGTAACAACAACAACAAAGAAAGCAAACAACCCAATCAAAAACTAGGCAGAAGACCTAAATAGACATTTCTCCAAAGAAGACACAGGCAACATGAAAAGATGTTCAACATCGCTAATTATTAGAGAAATGCAGATCAAAACCACAATGAGGTACCACCTCACACCATTCAGAATGGCCATCATTAAAAAGTCTACAAATAACAAATGCTGGAGAGGGTGTGGAATAAAGGGAACCCTCCTACACTGTTGGTGGGAATGTAAATTGGTTCAGCCACTATGGAGAACAGCATGGAGGTTCCTCAGAAAACTAAAAATACAGTTGCCATGTGATCCAGCAATCCCACCCCTGGGCAGATATCTGGAGAAAACTCTAATTCGAAAAGATACACGCACGCCAGTGTTCATAGCAACATTATTTACAGTTGCCAAGGTATGGAAAAAACCTAAATGTCCATCAACAGATGAATGGATAAAGAAGATGTGGTACCTATATACAATGGAATATTACTCAGCCATAAAAAAGAATGAAATAATGCCATTTGCAGCTACATGGATGGACCTAGAGATTATCATACTAAGTGAAGTAAGTCAGAAAGAGAAAGACAAGTAAAACATGATATCGCACATATGTGGAATCTAAAATATGACACAAATGAACTCATCTACAGAATAGAGTCACAGACATAGAGAACAGACTCGTGGTTGCAGGGGAAGGGGGTGGAGGAGGGATGGATTGGGAGTTTGGGGTTAGCAGATGCAAACTATTATATATACAATGGATAAACAACAAGGTGCTACTGTAGAGCACAGGGAACTGTATTCATTATCCTGTAATAAACCATAATGGAAAAGAATATGAAAAAGTATATATATATATGTACATATATATGTGTAACTAAATCACTTTGCTGTACACCAGAAACTAACACAACATTGTAAATCAACTATACTTCAATTTTAAAAAATTCAGATAATCGCGAGCGTTGGTGAGTATGTGGAGAAATCAGAATGCTCACACATGGCTGGTGGGCCTGTGAAATGCGGAGGCCACTTTGGAAAACTGCTTGGCCGTTCCTCCATAAGTCGTACATCAAATTGCCACATAACCCAGAAACGCCACGCCTAGGTATATACCCGAGAGAAATGAACAATATGTCAACATAAAAACTTGTATATGAACGTCCATAGCAGCATTATTCAAAGTGACTAAAAAGTAGCAACAAACACCAAATCCATCCACCGTTGACAGGGTAAATGAAATGTGGTACCCACACAAGCCAATGTTATTTGGCCATAAAAAGGAACGAAGCACTGATACATTATGCTCAGTGAACTAAGCCAGACACAGAAGGTGACATATTGCATGATTCCCTTTATAGGAACAGGACGTTAGCAGATGGAGAGTGTGTGAAAATAGTGGGGAAAGTAATAACAACAGAAACAGCTGCATTGAGTTCTCTCTCTGAACGGGAATTGACTCTTCGTCCTCACAACACTGGGAGGTGGATATTATTTTACCCCCATTTCACAGATGCAAAAGGTAAGACCCCAGGCCAGCACCCCACCTCTAGGAGATGACGGGGTGGTGAGGATGAACAGGCAGTTCCTGTCCTGACTGCACGTGCCCCGAGGGAGGATGGAAAGGGTCCCACTCACACTGGCCCCAAACGTCTGCACTCACACCCCGATTTCCACAAAGGCCAGTCGAGAGGCTAGATCCTGCACCACCATGATCTCTCTCTCAGAGGATGGGAACGCTGGAAACCCACAGGAGCAGGGGAGCGGTCCCCAAGCTGATTCACATGCCAAAGACTCAGACCCGTGGTCCAACGCCCGATGAGGTTGACCACACATCACCGCCTTGGCATCACAGACATGACATGCGGAGAGCGGAACAGGTGACCTGCCTCAGCCCCTCGAGACACCCCAGTCCTTCGTGTCCTCCTCTCCATCAGCCCCATCGCTGGACAGTCCCTTCTGTACCATCAAGGAGGCAAGGTCTACAGAAGCTGGCATCTGGGCCATGCCCACTAGGAGACCCCTGCTTACCTCCTCCGAGGGACAGTAAGCGAGCACTCTGGGCTGCAGGTTTGGGACCCCACAATCCCTGTGTGGAACCCTAACCCCCAGTGTGATGTCATTTGGAGGCGGGGCTTTGGGGCATGGCTAGGGTTAGATGAGGGTGGAGCCCTCATGATGGGATTGTTACCAACTCTAAGCTCGTGCGGCTCACGTGAGCAGTTGGGGTGCAGATGACGTGTTGGAGCAAGGAATAGCGACTTTATTCAGAAGGCCAGCAAACCGAGAAGACGGTGGGCTCGTGCCCCAAAGAACCGTCTTTCCTGACTTAGGATTCAGCCTCTTTTTATACTACAAAGGGAGGGAGTAAAGTCAAACATTTCCTGGTTCCCATCAGCTTCCGGAGGGGATGTGTTCATTTCTTCCTTCCTGCAGCCATTCACCGGTGGGCCTGGTCAGGATGTTTCCTGTGAGCTAAACAAAGGTATTTCAGCTTCATGCTCATTACATGGGAGGCAGGGCTCCCAGACGTGGGCCATGATGTGTAATTTAAGCTTGTAGGCGACATTCCTTTAGTGATGAACTTGTAAGAGAATGCAAAATGTTCTTCCTATTACAGGATTAGTGCCCTCCCAGGAAGAAGAAGACAGAGATCTCCCTCCATGGGCACACACCAAGGAAAGGCCACATGAGGACACAGTGAGAGGATGGCCGTGTACAAACCAGGAACAGAGGCCTCCCGGGAGCCAAATCTGCTGGCACCCTCATCTTGGACATCTGGCCTCCAGGACCGTGAGAAATAAACGTCTGCTGTTTAAGGCGCAGAGTAAGCTGTGGTACTCTGTTGTGGCAGCCAGGCTGACCAGGACGGGGGTGAGCGAGTAGTTGGTTGGTGTACTGGGTTGAAACAGTGTCCTCCAAAAATCCAGGTCCACCAGGAACGTCAGAATAGGACAATAATTGGAAATAGGGTCTTGACAGATGTAATTAGATAAATTAAACTCATCCAAAGCTGGTGTACTTATAAGAGGAGAGAAATTTGGACACAGACACAGAGGAAAGACGGTCATGTGAAGACGAAGTGATGCTTCCACAAGGCAAGGAACGTGAGAATTGCCAGCCGCCGTGAGAAGCTGGAAGAGGCAGGAGGGCTCCTGCCCCGGAACTTTCAGGGACAGCGTGGGCCTGCTGACACCTTGATCTCAGGCTTCCGGCTCCAGAATATGAAAAGATCACTGTCTGCTGTCTCAGCCCTCCCAGCCTGTGGTGCTGTCAGGGCAGCCCTAGGACAACAGCATGGCCTCTAGTGAATTACTGTGCACATGCCCTCATTCGTCTGGACCACTGGCTCACCGAGCCTTCAACCCTGATGGAGCACCAACTTTGGCTGGCGGCATCCCTCGCCCGCCCCGTGGGTGCTGCTGTGCTGGGGGAGGGGGAGGGGTGTTCCAGGGGGCCACGGGAGCAGCCACGGAGCCGGAGTCCAGCCTGGCTTGCTGCCAGCCAGGAGGGGAGCGGTTCACGCACACTTCCCTCCTCTCTCCCCCCACACACTGCTGACAACTCCAGTGCCCATGTCCTAGGATCTGTGAGCATTAGATAAACCGTCCCTTCCCTGGTGCTCGGAGCTGCGCCTGGCGCCTAGCAGCCTCCATGGAGACTGCCCGCGTGTCCTATGGGGCCACGAGCAGGGCTGTGCTTTTGGCTGGGTTGCCTCTTCTCAGGGGTCTGAGACCCCAAACACCGAGCACCTTCTTTCCACGGCCCAGGGGAGCTAAATGTCCTGTTTGTTCTCCCAAGCAGCGCCTCTGCAATCTCCTTAAATCGATAAGTCAAGAGCCCTAATTTCTTCATTTATGTCAAGAAGGGAAAGGTTAAGTCAGGAAGAAAAGGTTAAGTTGGAAAGATTAAACGTGTTCCTGTCATTTTCTGGGTTAGACGGGTTTCACTTGGTACCTTATCAAACAGAAATTTAACTGGAAATTGTTTCGGGGAAAAAAAACGTAATTATAAGAGAATAAAATCAACAGGCCCCATCGCAGGCCCCTGGGTGATTGCCTAGAAGCATCTGCATTAAGTCTAAGGGTGTGTTTTCCTGCATGTGTGCAGGTAAACACACATATACACGCACACAGGCGCACACGTGTGTACACACACATACACGGTTCCCTCAATTCCATCATCCATGCCTTTCCCAGGTTGAGTCATTACTGCGCGATGCTGTCCCAGGAAGGTGGGGATGAGGGTGCATTTCTTCTCGAAGTCACTAATTCTGTCTGTGAGAGTCCGGCTGGGGCAAGTCCCTTCACAGCGGAGGTGACATCGGGTGGCTCTTGGAGACTCAGTAGAGCTTTGCAGACAGACAAGGAGAAGAGCTCCCAGCACAGAGAAAGAACCTGGGCCTCGTGGTGAAGCCAACATGAGCTCCCACCCAGTCCCCTGGACCCACAGGTACACTGGTCAGCCTCACAACCAGTCCTCATGGCCGTGGTCACCAGCCCAGGCTTGACCTTCCCGTCTCTTTGCGGGTGCCTCCAGTCACCGCCCTCAGCAACGTCGGGACTGAAGGCATGCCTCCCCGGGGCTGGCAAGTGCTGAGGGAGAGTTCTGAGAGCCCCCGGCAGCGCCAAGGCCCCTACCTCTTGCACCCTTAGTGCTGTGGCTGCACCAGAGCCGGCAGGAACAGCCCAGGATCCGGGCCACAGAGCACCATCCAAACGCCACCCGGCTGTGCTTGGGTCCCCCGCCCTGCTAGGCCACACACGCCTCTGTGACAACTAGGAGGAGATGCCCCTTCCTCTGGGAGGACACAGCCCCGCCGCAGGTTGCCCTCAGCCAGGCCCCTCATGCAGAGAAGATTCTGTGTAGCCCGAAGCATCCCGAGGAGCCCATCAAAATCCCAGGCTCCCGGGCAGACACACGTGCTGGGAGGGCCAGAGTCAGTCCCAAGGGGCAGGGGGTCTGGCCCAGCGGGGGGTCACCCTTGCAGGACGGGACAGTCTAAAGCGGCCAGAGGAGCCCCGTAGCACCAAAGCCCATGGAACGGGACCACGGAGAAGCTGGAGGGCAGATGGCGAGGCAGAGGGAGGCCCGGGCCTGCGAGCTCACGCAACGGACGGCAGCACCCGCTCCAGAGAGGACAGAGCCCAGCGCTGGCCGGCCGTGGCTTCAGCCTCTGGCTGAGGAACAGGGAAGATGGGATTGCAGGTCTCCTGCTGGCAGAGATGACGACTGGCCGGCCCTCCTGCAGCTGCCGACCTCCCCCACCCCCGACTCCCGTCCCCAGGGCTGCTGGCTCCCGCCTCCCGGAACAAAGAGGCGAAAGCTCAAGGCAGAAATCAGCCCAGGCACACTGACCACAGAGGACGGCCAGATGTTACACCCACAGAGCACAATTCTCCCCGGGACAGCCCCACCCCACGGGACCTCTGGTTCGTGAAGGCATGCTCCCTTCTCCCCCAGGCTCCAGGGAAGCTGGGGTCCGAGCTGAGCCAATGGGGACACACCTGCCTCTAGTCACAGAGGACTGGCGCTTCTCAGCATCTGTGTGCTGGGCAGCGTTCAGGACTCAGCCGTGGAGAAAGCAACGTAAAAGGCTTCTAAAGCCCTGCTTCAGGGCTCCCACATCAGGCAGAGGGGGCCGGTGAGTTGAGTGTGGTCTGAAACTCCCCATCCAGCTGGGGCCGGGCCAGAGCCGGGCTTCGTGGGGCTGAGGGATTCTGCCAAGGTGCACGGGTGGAGGAACAGCCCCACGGAGTGTTCTGGAAGCCAGCCCTCTCCCTCCTTCATTCCCTCCCTTCCTGACGAATATATGCTGAGCACCCACCATGCCGGGGGTTTGGGGGGTAGGTCAGGGATTAAGATTCAGGATTAAGTGCCGGTGATGCCTGCTGAGCTCGGAAGGACCAGAAGGAGCCCAACGGCACGTGCCCTGCCCACTCGGCCCCTGCAGGTACGTTCCCACACAAACAACTCTCCTGAGGGCGGGGACAAGGCACCGCGCCTGCTTCTCCCCGCGGCCCGGGCTGCAGGGTCCCACCACCCTTCACGGACCAGAGGGGCTCACTGTGTCCAGACCATGCCGGCAAGAGCTGCTTCCTTCTGGGGTCTGGAATTTCCAGGCCTGCTGGGCAGTGGGTGCCCATGTGACCAGCCCCCAGGAAAAGCCCTGGGCACCGGGGACAGCTGAGCTTCCCTGGAGGACAGCACTTCTCGCGCGCTATCTCAGCTCCTCCCTGAAGGAATTAAGGCCTCCCCCGCCCACCGTGGGGCTCCCCCGGGAGGGGCTCCTGGCAGCTCATGCCTGGTCCTTTCTGGACTGCACCCCGTGCACCTCTTCTCTTTGCTGGTTTCGCTTTGTATCCTTTTGCTGGAATAAATCTGAACCACAAGTACGATCACATGCTGAGTCCTGTAAGCCCTCCAAGCAAATCCCTGAGATGGGGTGGTCCTGTGGAGATCCCACACAAGCCCCCCAAAACCCCAGGCAGACAGTGTTAGGGGCTCACAGCGGCTGAGCATCTGGCTCTCAGAGCGTCCCCGTCGGGGTGAAGCCCCACACACTACCAGCTTAGCTCACCTCCAGCTCGGCCACCGCAGCAATGCTGGGTGACAAGTGGTCAGAGACGAAGCACATGTGAGCCAACTCTGCCAAAGCCCCCGGCCCCGCCCTTAGCATCCACCCAGAGGCTCGGCGAAAGCAAGCCGGTCTCTGCCCCGGCAGTGAAGGCGGGCGGTTAGAGGGCAGGGGGTGCGGGTCTGTTCACAGCTGTGCTCGTGCAGAGAAGTGCCGATGTCACAGCATAAACCAGCAGCAGACTCGCTGCCTTGTATCTAAAAGCACTTCTAAGACCCTGGGAAGAGCCAGTCTGGACACAAGGGTGATTCCCTTGTTCTGGGTACCGTCTCCTAGACGCTGAGGGGCGGCCGGAGGGCAGCTCCTCTCTGCTCCCCTGGGACTTGCCTCCGTGCCCAGGACACGCCGTGATCGCTCCATCCACGTGGTGGCGCCATGTCTGAGCGAGTGAGGAGAACCCCGCGAGGCTGGGAAGCGAGGCAGAGGCAGGTCCCGTGTCCTTGCAGAGTCAGATCAGAGCAGCCCGAGGCCGGCCCTCCGGAGGACACAGGACACACATGGCTGTGACCCCCTCGTGACTGCTGGTGAAGACCAGGCAAGCCGCGTGCTAACTTGTGGATGTTGACAAGTTGTAGGGATTTCTGTGAGGCGGTGGAAGCATCCCCAAGGCTAGAGCTTTACTACCCCTCAGGACATGGCACACTTTTCACCTAAGTGAACCAAGCTCATTCTAGAACCTTCTTTCACTGACTCTATCAGTCTCTCATGTCCTCCTCTGAACCAACCGGATGGAAAAACCAATTTAAAGGAGCAGGTACGCAGCTCCAGGGCCCTTCCTTCTGCCTCAGGAAGAGGAAGTGGTGCCGTATCAGTTCCTACAGCTGCTGTAACAAATGACCACAAACTTGGTGCCTGGAAACAACACAAATTTATTCTCTTACAGTTTTGAAGCCCAAAATCAGTGTCGGGGGCTAACGCTGAGGGTCGGTAGGGCTGGCCCCTTCTGGAGGTTCTGGGGAGAGAGATTCCTTGCCTCTTCCAGCTTCAGGTACCACTAGCGTCCCTCCGCTTGTGGCCACATCACTCCAACCCTTGCTCCTATCACTGCATTGCCTTCTCATCTTCTGTAGTCAAATCTCCCTCTGCCTTCCTCTTAGGAGAACACTTGCAATTATATGCAGGACCTACCCAAACAATCCAGAATAATCTCCCCATTGTAAGATACTTAATTTAATCACATCTGCAAAGCGCCCTTCACTGTGCATGGTAACATGCTCAGGTTCTGGGAATTAGGACATGGGCAGCTGTTACGGGCTGAATAATATTCCCTCCCCAAAGTCATATGTTGAACCCTGACCTCCAGAACCTCGGAATGTGAACTTATTTGGAAATAAAGTCGCTGCAGATGAAACTAGTAAAATGAGGTCAGACCGGAGGAGGGCAGGCCCCTAATCTGACAAGTGTTCTTATCAAAAAAAGAAGTTTGGACACAGGGACGGACATGAAGAGAGACACCACTTGAACATGAAGGCAGACATCCAGGTGATGCTTCTGAGCCAAGGGTTGCCAGCAGACCACCAGAAGCTGGAGAGAGGCCTGGACCAGAGAGAAATGCACCCTGCCCACACCGGGATCCCGGACTTCCGGCCTCCAGGACTGAGAGACAATAAAGCTCTCTTGTCTAGCTGCCCCGTCTGTGGTGTTTTGTCACAGCTGCCTCAGGAAACGGACACAGCATCTTGGGGCCATTCCTCAGACCACCACTGTGTGCCCAGCACTGGGCAGCCAGCCCAGCATGATCTGGGGCACAGGACCACCTTGCCCCACCCCCAGATTTTATCCTCCACAAGCTGAGAAGCAGGGGCTGTGCTTCTCCAGCATCTCGACCCACAGACTGCACTCCAACTGCCGTCTCACCTGGGCCAGTGTCGGCACCAGATACAGAGCTCAAACTGCATCAGCACGCAGAGATTCCCCACTCAGGAAGCTCCGTACAAGCACTGAGCGTGGTGGGCTTGCACCTGTGCCTGTCACTGAAGAGGAGGCCCACGGATAGCCCCTGATGACAGTGAGACCCCTGCACTTCACCTCCAGAGCCCCCGTCCCTGGAGCTGGGCCTCCCTCACCAAGACAATTAGTGGTTGTGTCTCTGGAGGAGATGGCTGGACCCCCAGGAAATCCCTGCATCCCAGCAACATGGATGTCAGTGTGTTTGTGCTGAATCTCCTCCCTCACCCGCCTCTTCCTATCTGAAAATGACAACAAGCAGAAGGGTCCCCACGTGTCACAGCGGTCCTCAAAACCACCTTGAGGTTCAGTGATTTGCTGGAAGGACACATGGAACCTGGAAAAGCTGAATTTACGAGAGCAAAAGGATACAGACCAAAATCGGCAAAGGCAAAGGCTCCTGAGAGAGTCCAGGGCAGACAACGCATAAGCCTCCAGCTGTAGTGTCCACGGAGCTGTATAGACAGTGCTGAACCCTCCCAACAGTGACAGGGGACCACAGTGTGAAGTATCGCCAACCAGGGAAGCTTACCTGGGCCTTGTGTCCCAGGTTTCCCTGGGGGTTGACCTTGGATCCTCAGTCTCTGGACCCTCTAGAGGTCAAACTGATTACAGCGTGAACCAAGGACCCCAGGAATCACACTGCCAGCCCGACAATCTACCAGGGCCCAAAGCCCCAGAGAACCGAAGACCCCCTCATCAGGCAGGACATAGGGGCTTAGAGGTGACCCCCCTAGGATGGTCAAGGACCACAACTTTTGGAAGGATGTGCTCACCCTGCTGAGTGAGCCTTTCCCCGTATACTGAGCCTGTGCGTCTAAAAGCCCTGTCACGGCTGATCCTGCTGGGAGATGCTCTCCGCAGAGCCCAGCTCCAGAGCTTTTATTGCCAAAGCCACGGCCACCAGGATCCAGCCCCCCAGATGAACCACATGTCCGGACCTGCCCAATTTAACCCCCTGTGTTTCTGTGGATGTGAGGCACCGACTGGGCTTCTAACATGATGGAACCTCAGAAGGTTTCTTCTTTGGATGGAAAAGAAGCTCTCACCCACCCGGGTCCTGTGATTAGAGCCTTGAATAGCAATCTCACAGGTAGTGAAAAGTAAACATGCTTCATAGCTTCATTAGTTTTCATCCCACATCAGTTGTAGATTTTTATAATAAAAGCAGTATAAATATAAGGCTAACGTAAAAACTCTTATGAAGTTGTGACCACAAAACTCACTGCCCTCTAGGACAGGGATTCCCAATACTGGTGATAATCAGAGCAAATTCTGAGTCCACAGAAACTATTACTTCACTGTATTTTTATAGTACGTTTGGGTAAACTGGAAAAAATTGGGGGCATCGACATGAAGTGTGGCAAAAAAGTTTTTCCCTTTTATATATCATTATAATTTTACAATGAAATACAGTATATGGAGATAATAAATGTTGCATTTGTGTGAAATTTCCAAATAAAAGCTTTTACTATGTTTGTAATAGAAAGTTGGGATGGATTTCTCTGAGCCTGACTTTTTTATATCAAGCTATGTGTTTGAAATGGTTGTGTGATCCCTGTTCAGGACTTTTTAGTGACGATGTCTTCAAATTCTTTTTGACCCCATGGGTGAGACACTTTGTTAACGTGATTGGGGAACAGAGTTCAGGAGGGCATTCCCCATCACCCTTCAAACGGTGACCACCCTTGGAATGAGGGTGAAGCACCTGACAATCCTTCTGTCCCTTCGCTGATAAACGTAACGTGAATTTCTCATGTGACGATGACTATGATCACTGAGTCCAGCGGACTTTTCGCAAGTAGGGATTTGAGTGACAACAATGCTTTGGTCCACCTAGGCTCTGCCTGGTTAGGATAGTCTCCCTGAAGCTGTTTTTGAGCCACCGTGAAGACACATCTCCTTCCAGCCAGTGACAGAAGCGGGGTGGGAGCCCCTCCCGGCCCCTCCCAACCAGAGGCCCTCAGGCTGGGCACCAGCATCTCGGATGTCTGGAACTCACCCTGTGGATTCCAGCGTCACCTGAGCTCACTGCCTGTGGGGTGCGCTGGCCACACAGACCCCACCCTGCCCTTTGTCATCCAAGGAGCCCCCAGGGCAAGGGAACCGGTGTCCCCAGCGTGCTGGTCCTCGAGGGCAGCACTTTAGCCACAGGTGGGAAGCCTCAAAAGAAGCTTGGTTCAGACAAAGGGTCAGGCCACACTCACTTCCGCCACTTACAGGGTCAACTCCCCCTCCCCCCTCCCTCTCTCCTGGGTCACCCTCCCAACTGGCATGCACCCCCGGGGTCCTGGGTGCTGCGCCCACCTTTGTCCTGAAGTACGGGAGGGAGGAATGAGGCCGGCAGGGGGAGGCCGAGAGGCCGGCCTGGGCTGTGACTTCGATAACGTCACCAAGAGCAAGAAGAAGTTGGACATTTGTGAAGTAAGATAGCTTTCATAGGGACTTCCCTGGTGGTCCAGTGGTTAAGACTCTAAGCTTCTGCTGCCGGGGGCCTGGGTTCCAGCCCTGGTCGGGGAACCAAGATCCCACATGCCAGGCGGTGTGGCCTAAATAAATAAATAAATATTAAAAAAAAAAATAAAAACACAAACACTGTATATTAAAAATTAGCTTTCATAGTTGTTTGCTTCAAACTGTCAGATACACAAAAAAACTGGATTCCGGGATGAGCTGGGTTTCTGAGAAGAAAGCAGGACTTCCTGGAATCCCTCTGGTGGACTGGGGGGGGGGGATGTGCCTGCTGGGGAGGGGAAGGGGCTGGGAGGCCCCGGCCCCATGGAGGCACCTGGCCTGTGGGAACAGGGCCTCCAATGCGCCCCAGAACTTAAATAGGCAGAGAGAGGCGGAGGTCCCTGAAGGAAAAGCAGAGAATAAGAAATATTTCTTCCACCAGCTCAGGCTCTGAGCATCTATTTGCAGAGTGTTTGCCGACGTGGCTGTTCTCAGAAGGGGGTTTTAACCTAACAACCCCCCGAGTTACCAGCCCCCAGCGTCCTTGGCTGCAGGTCGGGGCCACAAGCAGTCCCTCCAATGGGGCCGAGTGACCCTCCCCTCCCCGCGGTGGCGGGCGCAGCTCCAGAGACCTCTGTCCACCCGCACTGCCCACGGGCTCCCCAGGGCCACGCCACCCCCAGGGCCAGTGCCCCCTCTCTGCGTGGGAAACTCTTCTCCCCCCAGGAGATGCTCCCCGCTCTGCTCTTGCGGGGCTGAACGCCGTCTCCACTACGGATTCCTCCCCGAGGTCGAGCCGCTGTCCTGCGGCAGCTCGCCCCTCCCGGTCTCCCTCGCAGCACATCGTCGCCGTCGGGGACCTGTGGACAGCAGGGCCACCAACCCCCTGCCCGGGCCAGACACGCCGTCGGGTCTGCACGGAGGGTGGACGCCTGATTTCGGCAATTCGGGGCGCCCCCTGTCGGACCCGACGGGCATCCCCGGAGAGGCAGGAGCGGCCGCGGTCCCACCCGCACTGTCACTGCTGGGAGGTCCCAAACCTCTCTTGGTCGCGGTAGAAGAAAAGAGCTGCTGCCCCGCTTCCCTGTGCTTTTGTAAGACCTGGGCACGTGGTTTCTTTCCAAATATTAACTGAGCTCACAGCCCGCCGCAGGGGGCCGTCCTCCGTCGGTAAAGGGACCCTCCCGCCGGGCGGAGGGAGGGAGGGGCCGCGGGGTCGCCGGGCGGAGGGAGGGAGGGCGGGAGGAAGGGGCCGCGGGGGTGCTGGGCCGGGGCGTCGGCTTTGAGCCAGCAGCGCCCCTCCCTCCTCCGCGGGGCGAGGCTCCCTCAGGCCTTGCGAAGGGCCGGCAAAGCAGCCCCCAGGGGACAGTCCCGGGCCGGGCACGACAGTGACGCCCGCCCAGACCCCGGTCGTCGCACAGAGGTCCCCTCGCCGGGCAGGCGGCGGCGGCAGGACGGCAGGAAGCCCTGGAGCACCTGTGAGGGAGGCAGATTGGCCGCCAGTAGACACCCCACCCCGGAACTTGGAGATGGGATGGGGTGAGATGGAACAAAGCGGCCAAACAAAACGTTGACAATCGTCTGGCTTCACTGTGGCTCCAGCTTTTCTTCCTCCGGTTCGACTAGCTGGCAGGCAGGGTATCAAAGAACCAAACAAAACTCCCCAGGACAGGCAACACCGCAGTGAGATGTGTTACAGCTAAAGGGAGGACTTGACATTCTTTTAAATTCTAGTGTGCATCTAGACTCCAATTTTCCTAAAATGAACCTGGAGTCTTACTATTTATTTCCTGCTGCATTTTTCCACATAAAAGCATTTTTTTTAACTCACTGAAGCTTTGCTGTCTATTTGCTTCTTTCCTCCCTGTGTAACAACAGAAGCAGGGAAGAAGCATGTGCACCTCCCCATAAACCGGTGAGATCTCAGCAAGCAGTTTCGCGATGTCCCGCCTGGCACTGAGGCTGTGAGGGACACACACAGGCACGCACACACACTCACACACCTCAGAAAGCTCACGATCTACTGAGTAAAGAAGATAAATTTGAAAAAGTCAAGTAACAGCCTTCTTACCATGGCATAGTAAATATAGTAAATATCAGAAAGCAAGTTGACTGACTGACCAATGACAATTACGGGACCCAGCAAGGTGCAGACAGCCCTTCTGACCCTCCAGGAGGTTCCAAGCAGAGGAGGGAGCCGCTGGGTGTGGACGGAGGAGCCGGCCCTGGAATAAGTGCACAGAGAAGAGGAGGACCCAGTCACCCCCAACCACAGCCAACATTTCCCTATGCCAAAGAGGGACCTGGGACACACAGGTGGAGGCCAGGGGTGTCAGGGCCTCCCACACTCAGGAAGGCCCCCCTGCCCTGCACCAGACCTACCTGGGCTTCTACACCTTCACAGCGAGCTGGAAATTCAGGACATGAGGAGGGAGGGAAGCCAAAAAAACTCCCAACTGCTCTTTGTTTTGCACCCCAAACAGAATTCAGCAGCATTTAGACTGTGACCACAGTGTCACCTCCAGCCAATGAGATGCTTCTCAAAGGGCCAAGCCCCTCAGACCCCACCCAGACAGTTTCTCTTGAAAGCAGCACAGGGGATGCTGGTCTGGCTCAGGGACCCCAGGAAGGAGCTGCATTCCGCTGGCTTCCCACCCTCCTCGACCGAGGCAGCTCGTGTCCTCTCTGGGCTCCAGGGTCTTGTGCTTCAAATGATGGGTCCAGACCATCAGGGCTGGCAGGAGAGATGCAGTGGGTGAGGCCACCAGCACTCTGTTTTGTTTTTATTTTTTAATTTTTTATTGGAGTATAGTTGATTTACAGTGTTGTGTTAGTTTCTGCTATACAGGAAAGTGAACCAGTTATATATATATATATATATATATATATATATATATATATATGTATACCCACTCTTTTTAGATTCTTTTCCCATATAGGTCATTACAGAGTATTGAGTAGAGTTCCCTGTGCTATATAGTAGGTCCTTATTAGCTATCGATTTTATATATAGTAGTGTGTATATGTCAATTCCAATCTCCCAATTTATCCCTCCCCTTCCCCCCCCCCCTTTTTTTTTTTTGCGGTACGTGGGCCTCTCACTGTTGTGGCCTCTCCCGTTGTGGAGCACAGGCTCCAGACGCGCAGGCTCAGCGGCCATGGCTCACGGGCCCAGCCGCTCCGTGGCATGTGGGATCTTCCCGGACCGGGGCACGAACCCGTGTCCCCTGCATGGGCAGGCGGACTCTCAAACCACTGCACCACCAGGGAAGCCCCTCCTCTTCCCCTTTTGTTTGTTTGTTTGTAATGAGCTAGAGCAGGATAGAACAGAATCGATCCCACATGTAAACATGGGCAGTGGTTCATTTAACTTGTAGAGTCATATGTACGTGGCGGCAAAGTAACATGTATTCCTTTCGGTGAGGTGGTCGTAGAAATAGGACACGTGATGCTCTGGGCAATGGGTCTCATCCTGACCCTACAGGAGAATCCCCTGAGGCTTAAAGCTGGTGGGCACAGGCTCCATCTACACAGTTAATTCAGATCCCTACAGGTGGGGCTCAGGCAGCCAGCCTCCATGTAGACACCCACACAGATCTTCCAATCACTTTTGTCAAGAGCAGTGGTGTAACGTGGGCACTTGATGGCCACCCACAAGAAGGAAACACCACAAGTCGTGTGTTAAATAAGTGTCATGGGCCTTCCCAAAGGATAAATGCTCCCCAGGAGGGCCGTGGAGAGACCTGAGGACAGGTGGGAGCCGTGGTTCAGAGCAAGGTGAGGGACCAGTTGGGTCCCCAAAGCCCAGCCACGGCCACATAGGGAGGTATGAACATGGATGGGAACAGTTAGACACCCGAACACCTGACAGCACAGCTTTGGTCTGACGGATCCAGTAACGAACCACATGAGCTTTTAATCTGTATATTTATAAGCAGGGTTTTGTTTTTCCACTTTTCTTTTCCTACTAACTCATTTTTTATTGTATTTTACATGACTATTGGTAATGGCTGACCAGATATTAAAAAATAAACAACTCACAAGTCCTTCAGTACAGACCATTTGAGAGACAAGTGTTCAGAGGTCATCAGAAAGGGCAGCCTTCTCTTCAAAAGGGCTGCCCGGCCCCCTACAGGGGAGCCAGGGTGGTCCTACCAGCCAGCCACGACTGTCCAGGGCTCTTGAAGGCTCAGGCCGAGCTCTAAGGGAAACTTATGCGGCGCTGTGGTGAAGCCAGTGCCCCAGCGCCCGGGCTGGCCAGTGTCCCCTAACTGAGAATGAGGAGGCAAACAGGAAATGAGAGGTGACTGGCTTCCTCCCTGTTCCTCTCTGGACCAGGCGCATTTGGGGGTGCAGAACCCCAAGAAGCTCCCAATTCCAGTCACAGGATACAGTGCTCTGGCCAGCCCCGCAGCATTTGTACGACCTGCAAGTCTCAGCCCCAAACCACTTAAGGGGTATCTTTTCCTTCCTACATAAATGGACCTGCGTTAAAAAAAGGAGGTAAGTAACATTTCAGGAACAATTCAGGCAGTACACGCAGAGAGATAAAACTGGGAAGGAACTATTCAGTACTATAAAGCCTGATGTTGGGGAAGGCCGTCCTGAGGACCCCGGAGAGACATGCCGGGATTTGAGAAGCAGAGACAGGGTTGAGGTTGTGTTTTTGAAAGATGGTGCTCCGTGGAGGGAAGTTGGAGAATGGACTGAAGGCTGACCCCTGGAGTGGCGTCCAGGAGAGGGAGAGGGGGAGGGGAGGGGGAGGGGACGGCCGGGGGAGGGGGAGGAGAGGGCGGGCCCAGGGCGGGGCGTCCGGGAGAGGGGTGGGGATGAGGGCGGGCCAGGGGCGGGGCGTCCGGGAGAGGGGCGGGGATTAGGGCGGGCGGGCCCGGGGCGGGACGACAGGGAGAGCAGGGAGGGGGAGGCGGGTAGGGCAGTCCCAGGCAGTCAGGTTGAGAAGGAAGGGATGGGTCTAGGTCCTGAGGAGTTGTAGGTAGCAGATTTAGAGGCCAACAGATGCCCAGTGGGTGAGGTAGGATGATCGAGGAAGGCTGAGGGCAGCCACCGTGGAAGCAGGTGAGGTCACAGGTAGAGGAGAGACCAGTGTGGCCTTGGGAGTTGCTCCTGGGGAATCCAGCCAGGGTACAAGCAGAGCTGGGAGATGGGAAAATGCGGAGAAAATATCGTCGAGGAGGCCAAGGAGGTGAGGGCGTCCTGGGAGCCCAGCCCAAGAGAAGCAGAGCTGAGGTTGCCCCGAGGTTTCACAGAGTCGCAGGGATGCGAGCCCAGAGGGGAGGCAGAGGGTGGAGAGAGCCATGCAGGCAGCTGGTTCCAGAAGAGGCCAGGAGCCTCCAGAGAGGGAGGAGACGGGGGAGACCTGAAGGGTTTGGAGGCTGGTGGGAGACAGAAGCAGGGGTCTGAGACAGAGGACAGGACAAGTGGGCCCAGCAAAGGCCGGGCTGCACTTCCTGTGTTTATTTACAACGTCGGCGAAGGAGCAGGGCCGGTGCTGCAAACACCCTGGGGCCCCGGCTTGCTTTCTGACCCAGGAGGCAAGGCCATGTCTGAGAGGGGAAGGAGGGGAGCAGGGAGGTGGGGTGTGGATTTGAACCAAGTAGGGGTCGAGACCCATCTCGCTAAGAAAGTGGGAAGGACCACCTGAGCCCTGAGGGTACGGGGAGTTGTGTCCCATCTCACCCCACACCTGTTAAGTGACCCTGGCCGAGTTCCTTAACCTCTGCACCTCCCCTCACTCACCTGCGGATGGGACGTCACCTGTGCCCAGCGTGGAGGCATGCAAAGCCACAGCGCTGGTGGCGTCACAGGGTGATCCGGGCCCACTAAGTACTTAGAACGTCAGCCTCGTCTCTGCGGGGCCCTCGGCCCCGGCCTTAGCGGACCCCCACCCCCGCCCCCGCTGTTCCTTCCCCTGCGCAAAGGGCCGAGGGGTGCGGGTCTTGCCGGGAGAATGCAATTGAGAGACAACGGTGAGGGATCTGACCACGAGGGCCTGAGTGCGCTTGAAGCTGGATGAGAGAGGAGGCGCCAGGGGCAGAGGAAGATGGGGTCCATCAGGAAGGAGCCGAAAGGACCAGAGGACGGGATGAGAGCGCACTTTCCAGAATCCGTCTTTATGAGGGCCACTATCTTACGACATAAACACTGGCCATGAAAACCAAGTCCAGGTGGTTTTCTCATAACCATTTGAACACATCAACCCAGGGGGCTTCCGGCTGGCCCTCAACACCAGTGTGAGGCGAAGGGGTTCAGCCTGAAGTCAGCAGTCTTTCGGGGGATCACGGGAGACCTTGAGGCGCTCTGGGCTGGCACGCGGCTCCAATGAAAGCAGAACTCACCCTACCTTCTGAAAACCCCACTAACGAACACCGGGTTTATCCATCTTGCCCACTCTGGGGCCTGTGAATCACGAATTGGTCCTTCTCCAGGACCCTGTGATGCTGGGAGACTGACAGCGAATGACACCAGCCAGTGTGGCCAGGGTGCCTTCCTCATCAACTGCTGGGGAACCGCCCTGCCCGCACGCAGCCAAGGAAACACAGTAACGAAACCTATCCTTGAGTCGTCCTTAACCAATGGGAAGTAGCCCCAAGGGTGGGGTGTTTGGGGTTCTGTGCTTCATGGTAGCCACTATCCACTGTAATCAGCTTGCTCTGGTCATCTAAGTCGCCTAAAGATTGGCAAGAGCTTTGCAAGTTCTGAAGTGTAACGATAAACATCACACCCTCCTCAAAGTTTCATCAAATCATCACAGGGGGTGAATGCAGCCAATATTTCATAATAACTTTAAATGGAGGATAAGCTACAAAAATACTGAAATACTATGCTGCACACCTGAAACTAATATCGTTAAGTCAACTATACTTCACTAGAAAAATAAAGAATACGTTTTAAAAAATCATCACAAGGTGACTGAAACAAAAACGTGTACGTGTGTCTGGATTACCAATGTCACCGCCACCGTGCACACAGGCTGTCTGGGGGCAACGTGCCAGGCACCTCGAACGGGGATAAGACAGGGCACAAGAAACCCTGCAGCAACTCGAAGAGGAAATCCTGGAGGGAATTCCCTGGTGGTCCAGTGGTTAGGGCTCCACGCTTTCACTGCTGAGGGCCCAGGTTCAATCCCTGCTCAGGGAACTAAGATCCCACAAGCCACGAATCTCAAACAAACAAACAAACAAATAAATAAATGAAAAGGGAAGTCCTGGAGATGTGGCCGCGAGGGGTTTATCTGGAAGCCTGGGAGTCAGCGCTGATGGGCCCTGAGACAATGTGCTGGCCGGGCAGAGGGTCACACTGAGGCCGAGCTGCAGTGGGACCCTCACGACAGCCAACGCTGGCTCGCCAAGTCCCGGGAGGACGCAGGGCCCCGCCGGGACAGCACAGGTACTGCCTCCCCGCTGAGCTCCCCGAGGCCCTGCTTACACTTCAGGTAACCGCAGTCTCCACGCCCCCGGGTTCCAGGCTCCCGGTGCAACTGGCCTGTTCAGCCCCTTCTCCTCGGGGAGGCCTCAAGTATCTGCGGTCACACCATCCGAGCTCCCGTGGAGAGCTGTGGGCAGAAACCCCGAGGCGGCCAAGGGCGACCCCGCCCCCCACCCATCACCCCGTCCACCAGGCGGCCTTACCAGCTCCACCTCCAGGTCGACCCCGGATCCTAAACCCGCACTGCAGCCCGTCCAGTGCCCCGAGCAGCCGTCCTCTCTCGCCTAGACCATCCCAGCACCATCCTCCAGAGGTGGCCGCAGTGGCACGGAGAGCCTCCCACCTCCCCTCGCGGCCTCCAGGCGCTCGCCCAGCCCACCGCCCTCCTATCTAGCTCCTGCACCCCGCCTCGGCCATCAGGCCTCCTGCTGTGCCCCTGATGCACCCAGCTCCCTGGCGCCACTCAGGCCCCGGGCTCCAGGCCGCCCCTGGCGGTCCTGTTAAGAAAAACACACCCGTCACTCTTCACCTCCAGCCACGGCATCCTGCCCTGCTGAGGCCACGTGGCGTCGGCTGCTCTCGGAGGTCTCCTGCGACCTCACTGGAACGTGGGTGCCTGAGGAGCAGGCCTGGCATCTCCAGACAGCACCTGCCCAGGGCACCCTCGGAAGGTGGAAGGACCCGAAGGAGCACTGGACCCGTGACACCAGCCTTACAGCACGCCAGGCTCTACCAACCAGGTCCTGGAGCACCCCACTCGCGGGCCTCGCAGCCCGGGACAAGCGGCTCAGTCACTCGCCGGTAAGAACTGTTACACGTTTCCTTATAAATCCTAATCATCAGCTACATTAAGCCGCACCGTGATGTTCGGTGGTTTAAAATGCGTTATTCTGAAGTGATAATAACGTTGACCTCAAAGAGCCGTGGAAGAAACAGATGAGTCGTCAGGAAGTCAGTACAGTGTCACAACGCGCACAAGGAGCATCATTTAAGTGGCTTTGGTGCACCCTGCCAGCCTAGCCCGTGGCGGGTCTGGTTCTCCTGCGCTCAGCCTGCAACCTCACCAGGTTCTGAGTTCACCGAACCAGTGGTAACACGACGGCCCGCCCTCCGAACTTAGAGAGGTCAAGGACATAAACTGCAGGAGCCGTAACGTAACATAGACCCCGCAAGGAAAGACACACTCAAAGGCGACACCTCCTGGTTTCCAAAGTTTATTAAAAATCAAAGAATAGAAAAACTTTACATAAAAATATGTCAATTTTAGCTTCCACATTGTTGTCCACACACACAAAAAATCGAAACATGATATCCTGTTGTCAGGCCCGTGGCGTGTGGCCACAGGCAGCCGGGCCAATTCATTGGTTCACCGTGACGGGGCTGGAGCCTGGCGCCCGGGTCAGGGACTGAGGGTCCCGAGGCACACCCGAGGGCGCTCCCACGGTACCCCGCGGTCCCCCGCAGCGTTTCCTTGGAGGAGGGTTACAGTCAATATTGCTAACGCGTAGAGATTAGTACAGGCCTACGGATCAGTTTTTATAAATATTTCTTTATCAATAGGTTCATGATTTAAATATCTTTAAATACTTTTGATAACCTCCGATCATCAAGAACTGCAGACAAAGTGTGCTGCTCGGCTCTGGGAGCCTTCCAGGGAGCCCTGCAGGCGCGGCTGGCCACTCTCAACGCACGGGGGCCAGTCCTGCTTCCAGGGGGCCCGCAGATGCAGTGAAGCTCTCTACACTCAGACCCCACTTGAGGACGCCCCGCTTCTGCATGTCACTGGGGTCACGGCAGTAAGCTTCTCGTCCCAACCTTCTCTGCTAGTGGACTTCAAAGACCATCCCACCTGTAGCGTCAGCAGGGTCAGGACTCCCATTTTAAAAATGGGAGTCGGATGACCTAGAAGAGGCACCTAACTCCCAGGACACCTGTGGTGCTCCAAAAACTCAGGGTGAGGCAGGATGGGTATATTAGTGTTCAAAAATGGGTAACAAAGACAGTGGCTGTCATGGCAGAATACACTTGCATAGTATACCTGTATGCTTCTCAAGCCGGGCGCCAGCCGCTCCGGGGCCCGACACTGGGCTGTGCTCTCCTGTGATGTGTTAAAAACCCCTCCACAGCGCACTGAGCAGCTCAAGTGCTTCTCCTATATTTGCTCTTAACAGAACGAATGCATACTGCTACAGATTCCACAATGGAATCAACATAATTCCTTTCTCCACATTCCTAAAACTGGGTACCATTGTCCGTGACGCTGTTCACCAGACCCATCATTTACAGGCTATGTTACTAAAACTGAGGCGTTTCAAAGTTCACATTTGCTTAAGATTTCATCATGTGACAACCTTTCCTCCCCATAGAAAGTTATACACTCTGGCACTCTAAATGCTGGGTCTGTTGTCTAGTTTAAAAGAACCAAACCCAAAACATTAAAACTCCACGGTCAGAGCAAGACAACAGACAGGCCGGACGGCAGAGCCGGCGGGCAGCTGGTCAGAAGGCTTCGGAGCCAAACCCCTTCGGAAACCCGCTGGGGGGGCGGGTGAGGGGGAGACTCAGCTCCTTCACCACGAACTGAGAGGCCTCACGTCTGACCAAAAGAAGGAACATAAAAATAAACCCCAAGCCCCTCGTTCGCGGTGTTCGTAACAACGCTCATCAGACAACCAGCCGACAGGATGAACCCAACTTAGAAAATGCAACTCGGGAAAGGATCTAAGCTCGTTTAAAAAAATTCCCTTCTCCCTTAAATATAACTTATGTGAAAATATGAAATTAAATAAAAAATATCTGAGTTATTGCACAAATCATAAATTTCCAATATTTACATAGAAAAACAGTTCTGAAATTTGAAACAAAATGTGAGGGCAGTAAAACAAGGATGACCTCCCAACAAATAACGGGGTTCGATCTCCGTTGCTCTGACAACGTGGAATGAAGTACCAACGCAAAGGACAGACACGGTACCGAGAAAGGCCAAGGCCCCGTCCGTCCCCGCAGCTCCTGGTCCAGCACTGAAGGGAGACTCCTGGGAAGGCAGAAGGCAGCGTCCACGTCCAGTGAGGCTCCACAGACGAGCACGGGAGCCGTTCTTCATGACGGACGTGGCCACCACACAAGGAACATGCAGAGCGAGCAGCCGAGGGCGCCGGGGGCCCGGCTGGCGTGCTGGGTGCTGGTCTCAGGTCCCGGGGGCGCCGAGGCCACCCGGCTCCAGTCTGGGAGGTGTGGGCCGGGTGGCGCCACCAGGAGTATTATCTGCTGAGACTGACGGGCAGGCTGTCCCTCGTGTGTGTGTGTTTTCTCCTCCTCCAGCCGGCGCGGTTATACTGGTGGTGCCCCCGGTTGCCCACGGGAGGCCGCACCCCTCCGCTGCCCACCGCACTGTAGCTGCCACCTTGGCCGTGGCTGTGGGAGCCCTTCATGGACAGTTTCATGCCGCTGTGCTGCTGAGGGGACCAAGAGGGACACAGGGTTGGAGGCCATCCTGGACAGGGCCCACGTGGAGACCCGCCGCCTCCGCGGGCTGGGAGCCCGAGCGAGAAGGAGGCACGACCCCGCTGGGGGGTCTGAAGGGCGGCGGGCCCGCGGGCAGGGCTGCAGGCTGCGCACGGTGGCCCGCTGCGCGTGTGCACCTGACCCCAGACGCGACGGGACGGACAGCGAGCCTCCGCTCACGCCTCACAGGGACTCCTGTTGCTACCTCCAGACACGGAGAACCACCCCTGACCCAGAGCTTTGGCAACACGAGAACTGTGGGCCTGTGTCAAACCACACGTGTTCATATCCAAATACGTCTGGAACCTCACTTCTAGCTGCTTCTACGTGTCCACAGAGATAAGAGAGTCCCTCTCACTTTCTCCCCCAGACTTCGACCATGACATTCTGGAAACACACGAGCGGGTTCCGTGTCCGTGGGGTGTGTGCAGGCTGCTCCCAGGCCGCCAAGCCCCACGCACAGCAGACCAGGGAAGACATGGCTGGTCTCAGGAAGGTTTCAGAGCAAAACCAGCAAAAGGGGGTTAAGAAGGAAAGCCAAAATGCTATTATTAAGGAAGAGCACTTTTGCCCTCTGCAAAGTTGTAATTTCATCCTGAGTATTTCTAACAGATCAGCGTAGCAAGCCAGGTAGCGACAGGATGGGTAAATCCAGGAAGGAACGTTCTACTACTTAACTCTAAATGAAAAAGATAAGCAGGACTCAGTGACATAGGTCCAAAGAGCCAACCCTCAGGGATCAAAACTTACTGGCAAATGTGATTAGACAAGCAACAGAGAGCGCTGACCAGCGCGGAGGTGGACAAGCGCCGTCAGCCTGGGCGCATTGGCCTTCGGGCCTCGCACCCCGACCCCCATGCCTGGACACGGTCATGGCTCTTTCCAACATCCTGGCACCTTAACAACGACCTGTCTTCCTGATACCAAGTTTCTAATGTGTGGGATCTGGACTTAGAGCAGCCACAGGGCAATGGACAAATGCATTCACAGGGACCACCCCACCCCGGTCACTAGAAAAGCAATCGCACGCAGGCCCTGCCAGGCCCTCTGCCCAGGGCACCCACGGCAAAGAACAGGGAGGGAGGGAAACTGTGGGAAGACAACACTGCTCACGGCGTGATTGATGCTTCTTGAAAACCAAAGTTCTTTTAGCATGTAAATTAACAGAAAAATGGGAAATCAAAATATTCTTCGCTTCAAACATAATTTTTATGCTAACAAATTCAATAGAAAAAAGAGATCATGATGAATTAAACTATACGAAATTTTAAAATAATTTCTTAACACTTGTAAAGTTTTGTTTGTTACAAGGGAAAGCAAACATGAAGCTGAATGATCAGAGAAGAAAAAAAAAAAAAGAATCTCTGTGGAATTCCCTCTCTCGTGGAGAAAGCATTAAGCACCGGGCTATCACAAACCTGCTTGGTGGGAACCCAGGACCCGGGCGGACAGGACTCATACCTTGTGATACAGGTGAGGGCTGGAGAGCGCGTTGGGCGGCGCAGATGGGACGGCCGGGGAAGACACGTGGTGGACAGCTTTCAGCGCTGGAGCTCCTTCGATGCCAGCTGGTCTACAGGGCACGGGGGCCACCCCGAGCGTTGGTGGAGGTATAGTAAACCTGGTCTGGGAGAGAACGAGCAGAGACGTCCGTGAGGCACCAACGCAACACAGGCTAAACCAGCCCGTCCTTCCCATGGGCGCCGACGAGGGTGCCATTTGCAAACAGGCCCCTTAGCTTGTGCCCGACTACAACATCTTATTTTGAATCGGACACATTCTATACTCTGAAACAGCAGCGACGATGTGAAGTATGTCCAGTCACCCAAGTCGTGAGGTTTTAATATTCACTGAAGACCAAACAATTCAAAAACATTACCTGTACCCCCTGGTCTCCAGAAAGAGCCCTCAGCAAGGCAGATGACAGGCGTGAGGCTGGCCCGAGCGAAGGCCCACAGACGGGGTGGACACCCTCCCCGCTCTCGTCAGAGTCCCCAACGCTTCCGTCTTTGCATCACTGGCCCGTCACGGGGCAGAGGTGCTGGTGGGAGCCCCTCCACTCACTTTCAACAACCTCACTGCTCTCGTCTTAGAAGTGGATGCATTTGCCCCAAAGACCTCTGGAGCGTGACCGTGGCCACCGGGGCAGCGGCTGCAGCAGGAGCTGGGGCCTCAGGGGTGCGCTCGGGGGCTGCAGGGCACACACAGTGCCCCTTCCTCACACCTCCTCCCCCCCCACCCCGGGGCCTGAGCACACCTGCGGCCTCTCCTCCGTGGGGGCTCTGCGGCCCCAGCTCTAAGTCCCCACTGCACCCCGAGTGGGCAGGGGAGACTGTACACGTGAGGTTTTCAAGTGGGATTTCCCTTAGTTACCCCACTGGAAGTAATGTTTGAAGTTTGGGACTACAATGAGAAAGTGGGCTTTGAGCCTCGTCTTAAAACTTGAATGACCTTAGCTTCTGCCTCACTCACTGTCCGTGCAGGTGACAGATGGGACCCGGCACAGCATGTGGCCCTGACCATCCCCCCGACATCCCCAGCGTCCTGGAGGGAGAGCACTGGCAGCACGGATCGGCACGCAGCTCTCGAGGGAGCTGAGCCCGAGGAAAGGTTAGAGCCAAGTTCATCATTTGTGGCAGTTTACTTTCCCAGCGCAGGCACCTGCCTCTTCATTTCACGCTTACGCAGCAACTGAAGGTTTCTGGGGGTGCTATGCTGACGGCCGCCTCCACGCATCCTGGGCCCGCTGCCCTCAGTCCCCGTGGCCTGAGGCGTGTCCCGAGAACGCCCTGCTGGATGGAGAGCCAAGCAACGCAGAGGAACCCGGCAATACGTTCGCACGCACCCGCGTTGCTTTACGCTCAGATCATACCCCACACTGTGGAAACGGGTTCTACTGTAGAAGTCAATTAACGGGACGGGCTTTATATACATGTAATTGATGTATATTTGGGAAGTAGGTACAAATTTAAAATATTTAAAATTAACTTTTACGCTCTAATTTTGTCTGAATTTTTTAAAAGAGGACATATTCAAATAGAAAAAAAAACCTATAAATACTGCCTAATGGATAACGTGGAAAAGTCAAAGTTTATATCAAAACTTAGTAAGAGTGTAAACACTGAGAATCTAGGGGAGAGCAAGGACAGTGTCCGTCTCTGCCCAGGGACGGCAGCGGAGTCCCTCTCTCAGCATGGCCCCAGGGAGGTGGCCTCACGCTTGCAGAAAAGCCACCTCGGTGCCTGGGAACCAAGAGTCCCCTCACTGCAAACACAGGGCCTGGCGGGCCTCAACTGCACGGACGTCCCTTGAACAACAATTACATCCTATCCACCCACAGAAGATGAGAATTTCCTACAAGACAGAAGCGGAACTTCCAGAGACTTCTAAAGTTGCTTCTGTAAGTTCTACCGTACCAGCCAGTCCTACAGCGCAGGCAGCAGCTGGGAGCTGGTCCCGGGGCTGTCACCAGCCACGTACCTGGGTGTTAGTTGCCATGACCAGCGTCCTGGGCGTGGCCGACTGAGGTCTGCCGCTCGGCACGGGCAGGGCGGCAGGCAGGCTGGCCGGCAGAGGGGCAGGCACCTGGAGGCTGAACTGGCGCACGCTGGGTGTCGGGCAGGGGGGCGTGTCCGAATCCTGGGGGTGACAAGAGGATGGCTGCACCCGAGGCCCATGCCCCTAACATCGATGGGAGCAGCCAAGGGTGAGCCCCCAGGGTCCTGGGATGTGGGCAGCCCCAGTCTGCCCAGGTCTCCCCCGAGTCATAAGACATGGGCAGAAGAATGTAAGCGAAGAAGAACGTAAAGGAGATGCAGAAGAGACGCCCAGACTGCAAGGTCTCATCTCCCAGTAAGTGGGTGAGACACGATCCACGGCAGCCGCGCTGCGCGGGCCCACCGCTCCCGAGGGGCCACGTGCCCGCCACCTGAGGCTCTAGGCACAGCGGGGACCGCTGGGCGCGCACGCGGGGTGGCCTCAGGCACACAGAGCAAGCGATAAAGCGAGGGGGGCAGAGTTTAAACTCACTGCTGTGGGCGTTTTCCACACACACACACACCCCCCCAGCAGAAACACTCACGATGTCGCTTCCGGAGAGCGAGGACACAGAGGAGGCAGACGAGCCGGAGGACAGGAGCTGGGGGCTGGGCAGGGACAGGGCCAGGCGTGGGCCGCAGGGCGACTCGGGGTCCCGGCGCGGAGGCTGCTCCCCCTCGCATGTGCCCGTCCGCTCGGTGGTCTTAATCCTGTCGTCTGTGGAGGGAAGACAGAGCTGTCACGCACCTCAGCCCAAGGGCCCCGCCGCGCCTTAAACGCTGCTCAGGGGCCTGACAAACCGCATTTCTAATTTACTTCGTTTCGATTAATTTTTAAAATTACACTTCAGTTACTGGAGAACATTTAAATAGGCCTGGAACAACGTGGATGTACAGTTTCATCTGGAAATTGCACAAACCCTGATCACGATGTGCTCTGGGTATAAAAACACACTGGATTTCAAGGGCACAGTACCGAAAAAAAAATCTCAGTAACTCTGTATATTGACTACCTGTTCAAATGTTAATATTCTGAACACTAGAAGTTGAAAGAAATATATTATCAAAATTAATTTCACCTGCTTCTTTCCACGCTGGCAATGCAGTTACTAGGAGCTTTAGAACTGCACGTGTGGCACACACGTTATTTCTACTGTACAGCACTGGCCTAACCTTAACAGTTTTAAATGAAACTCTCACAGAAAGCGAGGTGCCCCTGGAGTGAACAGTTTACCACCAAGGGACAAAGAGACACTGCTGCACCGACGGGTCAGGCGGCGCAGCAACGGCCCTGGGCTGGCCTCTCACCGGCGTCTGGCGGCGCGTGGGCCCGGCCGCCCCACTTCTCCTTGATCCACGCCCGGTAGTCGATCACCTCCTGGGTCACCTTGATGATCCTTCCTAAGGTGCTGCAGCAGGAGGACACGGGCAGTCAACAGTCCTTCCCAGCAGCTACTTTACATTTTAACACAGAACCTCACTAACCGAAAGGCGGGCAAAGAGCTGAAATAATTTTACAAATCTGTATGACTTCCGGGGTTTGAGCCCAAACATACTTTGCAATCACAGTACAGAAAAAATGGGTGCTCTTAGGCAGAAATCCTTGGACCTACGTCTATCTACAAAAGACCGCTGACGCCCGGGGCCGAGTAGGGAAGCCCGCCCTCCCCAGCCCCAGTGACCACAGGGGTCCCGTTTCCCAGCACTCGGGCGAGACAGTGAGATACCAGCACGGGCCCAAAGCTCTGCCTGCAAACGCTGAGTGGACTGAGGCCGCAGAGCCCTGTGCCACCACCGCTGGGGCCAGGCCTCAGAGGCCACTGTCTCCATCACCTGCCAAGGATGGAGGTGGCGGTCCTGCTGCGGTGACCACTGGTGACCATCACCTCAGCCTTCCTCTCAACTCCCCCCCTCCAAGTCCCTCCACCTCCACCACAGCAGCAGCATCTGGGCTCAGAAAGAAATATTGCTCATCGCCAATCAAAGCATACACCACGAGAGTGCACACTCAAAACGGGGAATGGGGGACAAGTGTGCAGGAAGGGGCTGGGGCGGGGGGCAGACGTGTCCCTCGGAGCTGAGCACCCACATTTTGAAGACGGCCTGAGAAAAAGCACCACGTGCCACAGCTTTAAAAGCCAGAAATGAGCTCCCCAAAACTAACACCTGAGAAAATGTTAACTCCCTAAATAAAAAATTTTCCACCCTTGAGCACGATGACCGTCCTGAACTCCTGAAAGGCCTTCCTTTACCAGTATTTCCCAGTTCTCCCAAGATAGGGTGGCACACCCGTCAACAAACGACAGAGGCCAGGGCGCCGGTGCTGCAGAGGCTGCGGCACCCAGGACAGGGCTACCTTTCGGAATCTCTGTTGGGATAGGACCTGGCGAGCGGCGACACGGCGTGGCTGAGAACGATGTAGGCGTAGTCGAACACCTGCTTCACTTGCATGGCCCCGTAGGAGCTCCGGCCCACGTCGTTCCCTGAAACAGAAAGGTTGCCGTGGGAGCTGCTACCCAGCCGCGTGGTCCTCTCGCGTGAGCCTTTCCCACACAGGCTCCCAGCCCTGAAACACCCTCCAGACCCCCCAGCACAGCTGGATCGGGCACCAGGAAGTGCACAGCGCCCACCGCCGCGGGCAGCTGGGGGCGTTGCAGCCCGAGGGCCCCTCTCACCATCAGATCAGGATCCATGTCCGTTAAAGGAGCCGTCATTCATGGAGACGGAGTGACAGCTCCTCAAACGGTAGGGTCACCCCCCGGATGGCAGGAAGCACAATGGAGCCAAGGCACAACCTTAACCAGACGGCCAGGGCCTGCCCGAGAGGACAGGTCAGCCTGAGCCCCGCACCTGTCAGCACCGAGGGGGCCTGAAGGAGCAAACCCTCGAGGACAGAAGGTGCCAAGCCGAACTCTTGGGTGGATGGCAAATAAAGACGAAGCCGCCACTGAAGTCGGCAAGAGCCACAGGCAAGGAGCTGACTCTTGTTAAGAATGGCAGGGTTTCCAAGTTTAATTTTGACACGTAACTCGCTCTTCACAATTCAGGTGAGGGTGTTTTTTAGGAGATATATCCTTAAGTATTGGAATTGTCTCCTTTCCAGGTTTAATAATAATGTAACCCAGTTAACTGTGTGGGTTTTCATTTTTCAGTTATATTTCAGCAAACACTGAAGACCAAGGAATTGCCTGCCATTTAACTGATCCAAACAGACAAACCGGTGAGAGAAACCTGTCCTGCTGGGCTGAGGGATAAGCACCTGTGTGGACTACAGCGCTTACAGATCACAGAGGAGAGTCTTTCAAAAGATTTTTAAGAAATAAATTTCATACCCCAGAAGCCACAAAACAAAACAGAAATCATAAATTTGAGGATGTTGGAAAACATATACAGGAGCAAAACAATAAAAAATACCAAATACAGACACAAGAGACAAAAGTACAGCGTGTCAACAAAGAAAGGCTTCCCTGACGCACAGAGGACCTTACAAAGTCAGTGAAGACAGGCCAGCAGACAGATGGACAAAGCACATGAGCTCACACAAAAAGTAACACAAAGGGCAGTGGGCCTGGAGCTAACAATCTCCACCACCCTTCCTGTCACTTGTCTGTCACTGACTTTATCACCAACAGTAAGTACACTGTGTCACCTAATAAATGCTCAATAAACATTTTGCACAATTGATAGTAACCATGTGTTTAACCTCACTCATCATTAAAGAACTGTAAGGTACGTGACAACGTGTACTGCACGGTCTCATCAGATCGGCAAAGATTTAAAAGACGGTCACCAAAGGTGTGGGTGTAAAGCATCCTAACCTGCCTCGGGGTCTGCAAGGAGGAAGCCCTTACAACGAACACTCCCCATGCACAGAGGAAAAGGGTCTCGCGTGCATTGTTTAAATAAATGACAAGCTGCAGTCTGTTGGTATTATGTGACGCCATTCCATTAATAAGGAGGCAACAATCAATGTTAATATCCACGTATGGAAAACTGGAGAAAAACACATCAAAAGGGAGGGGATTATGGCATACTTCACTTTTCTATGTGACAAACTTCCGGGAAGCAGATGGTTTATGATGGATACGTAACACTTTTCTATTCAGAAAAAATAAATTTTTTTTCTTAATTCTCACTTTCTATGTTCTTCTGATTACAGAAAGTAAACGAAGTTGCAACTTTACAGTACGTTAATGAGAAGCATTAAGAATGAATTCTGAACGTGCCACCATTGACTCTGTCAGTACAGCAGGAACCTACATCAGATCACATGCCCTCGGCTCAGTGTGTGTGTGTGTGTGGGGGGGGCCTGTGGATGCCCCTCCACACCCGGCTGGCGCGCGATGCCTCCAGGATGGGGCGGGTGCAAGGCGAGGGTCCTTACCAGGCAGCAGGGGGTCCTCAATGCACAGCATCGACGGCCTGTACCCGCTGGTCATGGCTTTCATGATCTCCTCTTTGGCGATATAGGCACCTCCTTCTTTTATTCTAATACCAGTTTTCAAGTAATTAAAATTTCTTCCGTAGAGTTCAAAAAATTCTACAAGAAGCATTCCAAGGTTTTCATCAGCTCTCCGGGCATCAATTCTTGGATGCAACTGTAAAAGCAAGGCATCCACGGTTTGTTCGGATTCTGGTCACTCTCTAGGGACAGCTGCGCGAGGCGGCCTCGGCTAGCCTGCCAAGGGTGCACACAGTCGGTGGCCCTCCCTTGCGCACCAGCACCGTGAGGACACTCGCAGAGGCAGCCAGGAGGCACCAACAAAGCCTGGATATCTTTTGCCAATCAAGAGTGCTCAAAAGAAATAAAAGTTTCTCCTCTGAATTTTTATATTATACTTTAATTCTTTGAAATCTGTAACCCATATAGCTACCTCCTACACAGACATCTGATGAACCGCAAATTCCCCAACACTGATAAATAAGTGGACCATGTTCTGCACAATTTAGAGTCACCCAGATGGTGGAGGTGCTTTCACGGATTCTAATCTCAATTCCATTGTTCTGAAATACAGCCGACAGGGGGCAGTGTGAGACTGAACAGTACCACAGGGCAACGTGAACCGGTTAATGTTAACTGTGTGTGGTAGTCAGCACCGCATCAGCACCGCATCCTTCCCTGCCCGGGCATACGGGTGCGCGTCAGCCTCAGCTCCACACCACGCTTTCTTGAAGCAGGTAATGGATTTATTCTGAAGCTCCAAGCCCCTGTCTACTGACCCCACCCAAGCGTCACTAATTTAAGAGGCTCACGAATGTGAGCAACAGGGACCTGCACTGCCCACTGTGACGGCCACGAGCCGTACGTGAGTGTTTATATTTAAACGAATTAAAACAAACAAACTAAACATTCAGTTTGCTGGTCTGCTATAGCCACACTGCCAGCGCCCCGTAAGCACACATGGCCATGCTGCTGGACCGAGCAGACAGCACTGCCCTCACACAGCAAGTCACACTGGACAGCAGCAATCAAGAAAGGACGGTCAAGTCCGAGAGGACGTAGAAGTCCGAGTCCCAGCAGAAGCACAAGGGCTGAAAATGCTTATAGCACAGGGCTCCTCAAGGAAATACGGTTTCTAAAGCCTGCAGGTGTTTTCAGGGTTCGGAAGACCTTACAAAGGCACAATGCTGCATTCTTACTTTTGCCTCACCTTCTCCCTTCCTTATTTTCCTGGCCTTAGTCAAAAATCATCCAGCTGAGAGCCCACCCGGGGCAAGGCTGGGCCTCCTGACCTCAATGAGCCGTGAAATGAACACAGACGCTACAGCAGTCACGGCTTTGAGGCAGGGCGGGCAAGGCACCGAGGGGTGGGCAGGGGATAGCGGCAACCCCGCCCCGGCCAGGTGCGGCCTCCATGGTCACTTCAGACGGGGAGTCCAGCACCACAGAAGTGGGCAGTGGTCCGTTACAAGGCTACTGGAAGAGTTTCAATCAGGAAAACAGGAGGAGATAAATTAAGCGCACAACGTTGTGCTCTGTTCAAAATAATGTCCGGGGCTTCCCCGGTGGCGCAGTGGTTGAGAGTCCGCCTGCCGATGCAGGGGACACGGGTTCGTGACCCGGTCCGGGAAGATCCCACATGTCACAGAGCGGCTGGGCCCATGAGCCATGGCCGCTAAGCCTGCGCGTCCGGAGCCTGTGCTCCGGAATGGGAGAGGCCACGACAGTGAGAGGCCCGCATACCGTAAAAAAAAAAAAATAATGTCCGAAAACTTGGGAAGAACGGCTACAAGGGCAGCATCTCCAAGGTGAAAGGGGAGGCCAAGGCAGTGTCATTAGAACAGTAAGAAAATGGGCACGGAACTCCATTTTCACTGTTCTTACGGCACCTCTGCAAAAACATGTCAA